>NC_072391.2:85505000-86705000 GCF_028885625.2 Pongo pygmaeus | reverse complement strand
CCTCTGTGTGTCCACATCTGGAGGTGACCCAGGTCAGCACACAGTGTGCACCCAAGGGCCGATTGGGTGCCCTGGACTTGTGTGCATCTCCCAATGTGGATCCACTACATCAGAAAGCACCACCTGTCTCATCAAGGGAGACTTTTAGTTCTTCAGAAGCTGTCTGCTCTTGGAGTTTTCCAAAATTCTTATCTTTGAAAGCTTGAATTTTCACATTGACAACAAGTTGTTGAGGTGTTCTAGCTGAACTTGCAGCCGTCTTTCGTTCATTTTTCAGAAATGATCTGCCAGTACTCATGTCTGAACAACCAGAGTTTGCATGTCGGTCGGTCATTCTTTGACTGAAGATTGGTGCTTCCTGTCCAGAGGCCGCTGTGTCTGGTGTGCGGCAGCAGTGCTTTGTGCATACTTGTTTTGTCATGAAGGATATGCACAAGATGAATGCTGCGGGCTCGGGACGTAGTGTGTTGAAACAGTCTTGCCGCACCACCCCAGCAGTCCTGGCTCATCAGTGCGGTGTCACCCAGCTGAGAAGGCATTGTTATTAAGCAGGTAGTTTTACACCTGGGAAGCAACTGTACCAAGCTATTCAGTCTGTGTGCTGGGTGAGAAAATGTTGTTGAATGAATCAGGTCAGCCTGTGTGCTTATTGACTTTTCAAACATTTTACACCCTTAGAAGAGTCTGTATCAGTTACCTCCCCTGATACCTATGCTTGCAAATGTGTGTGCAGTTTCAGAGGGTTCCAGTGTGATGGCCCATGGGTCCCCCCTGCTGGGATTCTCATGGACAAGTAAGATTTGGTTCCCCATTCAGGTGGGTCTGTGCGTCTGTTCCTGGGTGCATGCTCACAGATGCAGCACGTGTCCCAGCCGTGGGCTGGCATCACAGCGCTGTCTCCTTTCTTTGATCTTTGCATGCCAGTAGCAAGCAGACCATGTCCCCGCAGTGCAGGACTGGGCTCTTATGTAACAGCTTGCCGTCAGGGTTCCTTCCACACCGACGCTGCTCCCAGGATTACAGAGCTGGAAAGAGTCCAGCCCATTCCTCTGGCAGTACGCAGTCCTTCCCTGGGGCTCAGCCAGTTTACTTTGCTTGCATAATTCTTCCTGTTAAGACGCTGCCTTAAAATTGACCAAGCCTCTCACTTTTTAGACCAGGAGTCTCTTGGATCGTTTGAGTGGTGGTGTTGCCTGTTCTTGGCCCTCTTTAATCTTGTCCTGTGCTTCAGCCTGGTCACTTGGTTTAATAATTTGTCTTTGTTTTTCCATATCCTGCAGAACTTTTAAGATGATCTGGATTGCAGTGACTTAAAAATGTACCGTGATGTATTTGCTGGTTTGGAGATCTTTATAACAGTTAGGGAGTTCTCTCATCAGCTCTAAGTAGCCTTGGAAAAATTGTCGCCTCTGAATTGGCTGCAAACAAACCTTGAGGCTTTCCAGCAATGCTACAGCGGCCCTGCCTTAATTGGAAATGAGGACTCTGGACATTTGAAAAATAACTCAATAACCTCTTGTGTTTAACTCTTGAGGCCATTTATTATGGAAATGGCTATGTATAATTTTACAGCATCCCTAATGAAGCTCTTTATCATAAAATATGACTCCTGTATATGAAAGTAGTCTTTGCAGGTTTTATTGAGATGAGGAGTAGAAAATACACTCATTTTTCCACAAAAGGTTGTTTTTTTTTTGGAGACAGAGTTTTGCTTTTGTCGCCCAGGCTAGAGTGCAGTGGTGCGATACTGGCTCACTGCAACCTCCGCCTCCTGGGTTCAAGCAATTCTCCTGCCTCAGCCTCCCGAGTAGCTGGGATTACAGGTGCCCGCCACCATGCACAGCTAATTTTTGTATTTTTATAGAGACGAGGTTTCACCATGTTGGCCAGTCTGGTCTTGAACTCCTGACCTCAGGTGATCTGCCCGCCTTGGCTTCCCAAAGTGCTGGGATTACGGGCGGGAGCCACTGTGCCTGGCCCACGAGCTATTTTTCTGATGAGAAGTTTCCTGATGACTGAGAGCAGTGTGGCAGGTGTGGAGGAGAGGCGGACGTCTGCTTTCCAGGGACATGGAGACCACTGTGGAACTGCAGTCCCAGAATGTGCCCGTGTCGTGGAGGGAAGCCGGTCAGAGGCTCCTGCCACCTGCCCGTTGACCTCAGGAGGACATTGTGCTCGCAGCAGCCGAGTGGCCTGGGAAGCCTGCCTGGAACCTGGGACTGTGATGGGTGGAGTCTCCAGGAGGGTTAGGGAGGTGGGGAGGAGCACCCTGTGAGTTCCAGTCAGCAAACACTGGGGTCTAGGAACCCACTTTCATTTTTGGCACATAGTGGTTTGAGCTTCACTTATTCATAGCCCTCACAGGTAAATTAGTCTTTATTGCAAGCACTTTCTTCGTGACTTTTTGGCTTTTGTTTTTTGATACATTTTCCTCATGCAGATCAGCATGATTATTTCCACTGTCTGACATGTCTCCTCCTGTTCATTAAATATTTAGAGCCTGCTTCATGCGAGATGCCATGCAGAGCTCTGCCGGATTCCAGAATGAAGGGCAGTAGGCCCAGCTGGGATAGTTCCTGCATGTTTCCATCAGCCCGGCTGCTTCCCCTTTTAACCCTTACAGATCTTCTGAGGTGGACGTTATTACTCCACCTAAGAGGAAACTAGGCCGGGCGCGGTGGCTTCCTCCTGTAATGCCAGCACTTTGGGAGGCCGAGGCGGGCAGATCACTCTGAGGTCGGGAGTTCGAGACCAGCCTGGACAACGTGGTGAAACCCCGTCTCTATTAAAAATACAAAAAAAAAAAAAAGAAAAAAAAGCAGCTGGGTATGGTGGCGCACACCTGTAATCCCAGCTACTCGGGAGACTGAGGTGGGAGAATTGCTTGAACTCAGGAGGCGGAGGTTGCAGTGAGCCAATATTGCGCTGCTGTACTCTACCAGCCTGAGTGACAGAGCGAGACTCCGTCTCAAAAAATAAAAAAAATAAAAAAAGTAAAAAAAAGAGGAAACTAAAGTTTAATATGTACGGTGGACCTGTTCATCTGTGAGAACAGGTGAATGAGGCTGGCATTGTGCCCTCAAGGTATTTATGATGTAGCAAGAAGGTGCCAGGTCCTGAGGGAGACTTCCAGAGGCTTCTGTGAGAGAAGGTGTGCAGGTGAAGAAGAGGGAGGGAGACTGTGTTTCCCGGGGGCTGGGCTTGGTGGAGGCTCCACTGAGGGTTAGCATTTGCATAGGCTTTGAATAAGAAGTGGAATGTGAAGAAATGGGCTGGAGTTTAGAAAAGGAATTTTTGGGGAAACAAACAGAAAGGGCCTTGGTGACTGTAGATCACTCACTCATTTCAGATGCAGGCAGGTCCCAAGGTGGTGATTAGACACAAGTTCACTCTCAAAGATGCTTTCTTATGTAGTTGGAGTTGGTTAAATGTATTCCCAGTTTTCTTTTTTCCTAACCTAGTGTTTAAAGAAAAGCAGCCTTGGGGGACTTCCTATCCAGGAGTTTGGTTAAGTGCAGGTTCTGGGTGTGCCGGACATCCTAGACACCATTGTCTGTGAACTCAACCGTGTTGATTGGGTGTGCTCTTGGAGGCTGACATCCGAAGTACATTATAGATGCTGAGTTGAGCATTAACTTCTGTAGCTGGGCTCTGAGGGACAACCAAGACAGGTCTGCTTCAACACATCAGGACCATGTTCTTGAACTGGATGGACCCTGGAGCATCTCAGCGTGGCATCACAGTGCTGCTCATGGAAAACATGAACTGGCAGACCCACTGAGACATTTTCAGAACATAAACATTGTTTTTCTTATTTCCATTGTTTACCCATTGTAGAAAATGTAAGAAAACATGAAAAGGGTGAAAATCTAACTTAAACTCCCTTATACAGGTAATGAATTTTAGCTTCTTGTGATCCTTCAGGAATGGGCCATCAGTGTGTTTGAAATGCTTGTTACCTGGAGCCGTAAAGAAATAGCACTTGAATGTAAATGTGATTTCCTCAGCAAGGCCATTTTTATACTTTCTGCAGAAAGGGTACACTCACCAGCAGTTTTGCCATGAGAGTACACCAAACAAAGGAGACCAGGGTCATTTACAACCTGATGCTGTGTCCGGTTTTTTTTATACCTACTGCTGTGTCCGGTTTCCATTGGCTGGAACCGGACTTCACATTCTGTATTTGTCCCGATTGGCTAGCAACTTAGAACTTTTTCAAAGAGGCAAAGGCAGAGGAGAACAAAGGAAGGAGGAAGTAATTTGTAGAATGCTGAGAAAGGTAAAAACACCTTCAAATAAGGAAGAGGAACAGGCTGTGACCTAATGCTTGCTTGGACCAGTATAAGCATGCCAGGGCAGATATTTAGGCTAAATTGTGGGAGCTAAGAACATAAAGTACATTGATTTTTTTATTATGGCTAGCAGATATTTAAGAATGTTAGTACGAGTCTTTGAATAAATTTTGCTTTTAAGAGAAGTTACTATTTATTTTTAATTAGGTGGGGAGGAAAGTCTTTGAAGAGGAACCTCTACTTTACTTTTTACAAATGTCCTTACTGATTTTCTGTCAACTTGTCCTCTCAGTGATTGAGAACAGGTATTAAAATCATTACTAAGTTTGTGGTTTTGTGTATCTGTCTGTGTAGCTTTACTTCAGGTATTTCTAAGCTCAGTTAGTAGGGGTTCTGAGGGGGAAAACTCAGATTTTTCCTCTGCTCTCATGCCACAGCGACAGTCAACACAGAAAACACAAAAGACTTCTGTGACCAGTTGTGTGGGCTTTCTCCCCAACAGCAGGGAGGCAATCAGTTCTGTAGCGGACACCAGCTGGGTGTCCTCCAATCCGGTGCAGCCTGGACACTGTCTACCTGGAGACGGCACGGGATCCCCCAGGGAGAGGACTGAGTCCCACAAGACTGCCAGCACTTCCAGCACCCACCGCAAGCTGGAGTGCAGTGGCGTGATCTCGGCTTACTGCAAGCTCTGCCTCCCGGGTTCAAGCCATTCTCCTGCCTCAGCCTCCCGAGTAGCTGGGACTACAGGTGCCCACCACCACGCCTGGCTAATTTTTTGTATTTTTAGTAGAGACGGGGTTTCACTGTGTTAGCCAGGATGGTCTCCATCTCCTGTCCTCGTGATCCGCCCGCGTCGGCCTCCCAAAATGCTGGGATTACAGGCGTGAGCCACCGCGCCCGGCCAGGTTCAATAATTTCATGAGAGTGGCTCACACAAATCAGGGTGACACTTACATGGTCACCAGTGTCGTGGAAAGGATTTTGCAAAGGATATGCACAGTCAGATGCGGAGGGCAGGGCATGTGGGGAGCAGCGCAGAGCTCCAGGAACCTCCTTCCCAGAGTTAGACAACCATTACCAGCAGCATTGTTTTTGAAAGATTTTCACAGGTGTTTTTCTGCAGGACTTACGGGTGCTGGCCCCTGGCTGTGTGCTCACTCTTTCCCTGAGAACCTGTCGTCTGCTTTACCTGTTCTTCTTTACCTAATTTCTCACCTTTGACCGCCTTTAAGATTTTCTTTTCACCTCTGTGATGTGCCTTGGTCTGGTTCTCCATGTTTTGTGATTGAGATTTGTTGAGCTTCTTGGATCACTAGAGTTTACAGTTTTCATCAAAATGTGGAAATGTTCAGGCTTGCTTTATTCCTTCACGTATTTTTTTCTGCCCTCCACCTCCTTTGGGAGCACCCCTTACTGTAGGTTAGGCTCCTGCACCTCACCCGTGCCACACTCGGTGTTTGCCCCAGTGATCTTCTCTGTCTCAATGCTCCATGCCACACTCAGTGTTTGCCCTAGTGATCTTCTCTCTCAGTGCTCCATGCCACACTCGGTGTTTTTGCTCATGTTTGAGTTGTTGACATGCCGTTTCTCTGAGTTCACAGATCTTCTGAATGCCTGTTCTGTGAACCCCACCCAGTGTGATTTTCATCTCACACAGCGTCGTCTTCGTCTCTAGAGGTTCATTCCATGTTTTTCGTTTTTGACTGTGGGGAGGAACTGAGTTACACGGTTTCATGTCTGCATCTACTAATTTTGCCTTCTGTGTCAATTCTGGGTTGCTTTTGATTGACCTTTTTTTCTCCTATGTAATCGTATTTTCTTATTTACATGCCCAGGAATTTTTTTCAATATACTTTTTATTTTTGAAAAATTTTAGGTTTACAGCAAAGTTGTAGGTCGGGTGTGGTGGCTCACGCCTGTAATCCCAGCACTATAGGAAGCCAAGGTGGGAAGATTGCTTGAGCCCAGGAGTTTGAGACCAGACTGGGCAACGTAACAAGACCTCATCTCTACTAAAAATAAAAAAAAATTAGCCAGACGGAGTGGCGTGTTTCTGTCATCCCAGCCACTCAGAAGGCTGAGGTGGGAGGATCGCCTGAGCCCTGGAGGCTGTCGTACCACTGCACTCCAGCACTGTGATCCACTGCTGTCCTATTTATTTTTTGCTCAAATTGTTCCACCTTCCATGCCTGAGAATATTTGATTGGATGCTGGACATTGTGAATTTTACCTCATTATGTGCTGGATAATTGTGTATTCCTGTAAGTCATCTTGGGCTTTGTTCTGGGATCCAGATAATTCTTGGAACCTTTTTGCCCCTTTCAGCTGTTGCTTTTAGGATTTGTGAGACAGGCTGGAGCTTGGTTCAGTTTTGGGTTCATCATTCCCCGGGCTGTGGCAGGGCCTTCCAGAACGTTCTTCCCAGGGCTGTGGACGGGGATCTGGCTGGGCAGTGGCACCATTCCAGACCTGTGTGAGCCCAGGACCTGCTGGCTCTTCATTGTGTGGATGACGTCCTGTCCGCTAAACCTCCAAGGGGGTCCCCGGCTTATCGCAGGGCTCCTGCTCTGTGCAGCCTCCTAAAGCCCCATCTTCTCAGGTACAAATATTTTCCAGTGATCCTTATTCCCAGTCAGAGACACACATGCAGCATTCAGGCTTTTTCGTCATCTCGTGGGCTTTTTTGTGACCTGTGTGTGTTCGACAGCACCATAGGGAAACGCAGATCTGGCTTATTTTCTATTCCATGTCGATTTTCAAGACATTAAAAATCAACCGCATGGAGGCTGGGCGTGGTGGCTCACCCCTATAATCCCAGTACTTTGGGAGGCCGAGGCAGGTGGATCACGAGGTCAGGAATTCAAGACCAGCCTGACCAACAGAGCAAGACTCCGTCTCAAAAAAAAAAATCAACCTCATGGAGAGAAGAGAGCACCCAGCACCACCCGCGTGGGCCCTGGAGCAGGGTGACTGCATCGGAGTCAGGTCTTTGTGGTGGTGAATAGTCTGGTGTTAGTGCTGATTTTGGAATTAGGTAATTTTACTGTGGTTATGTATGATGTTAGCATTAGGGAAGCTGGGTAAGGCCGTACAGGGACTCTAAACTATTTTTGCAACTTTTTTGTAAGTCTGAAGTTTAAAAAAGGAACCTAACAGCCCTTTTTTTTTTTTGAGATGGAGTCTCGCTCTGTTGCCCAGGCTGGAGTGCGGTGGCACGGTCTCGGCTCACTGCAGCCTCCGCCTCCCGGATTCAAGAAGCGATTCTCCTGCCTCAGTCTCCCCAGTAGCTGGGATTACAGGCACCCACCACCACGCCTGGCTAATTTTTTTGAATTTTTAGTAGAGACGGGGTTTCACCATGTTGGCCAGGCTGGTCTTGAACCCCTGACCTCAAATGATTCACCTGCCTCAGCCTCCCAAAGTGTTGGGATTACAGGCGCGAGCTACCGTGCCCGGCCAAGCACAGTCTTTTTTTTTTTTTTTTTTCTTTTTTCTTTTTTTTTTGAGACTGAGTCTCGCTCTGTCACCCAGGCTGGAGTGCAGTGGCGTGATCTCGGCTCACTGCAAGCTCTGCCTCCCGGGTTCAAGCCATTCTCCTGCCTCAGCCTCCCGAGTAGCTGGGACTACAGGCGCCCGCCACCATGCCCGGCTAATTTTTTGTATTTTTAGTAGAGACGGGGTTTCACTGTGTTAGCCAGGTTGGTCTCCATCTCCTGACCTCGTGATCCGCCCGCCTCGGCCTCCCAAAGTGCTGGGATTACAGGTGTGAGCCACCGCGCCTGGCCCAAGCACAGTCTTAATAGAAACTTGACAGACCTGCGGTGCAGAATGGGAGGCCTGAGTATCCCTCTGCTGTCCCCTCGCCACAGACGCAGCCCCTTCCTTCTGTTGGAGGGGCGCTCCCACCATCCAGGCCTCTCTCTTGAGAGATGCTTTTTTTTTTTTTTTTTAAACTTGGCACTCCAGATCTTCCTGTGTGTTTCCTTGCTGAGCAGTGTCCTTAGTGGGCCTTCTTCACCATTGTTTGGTGGTGGCCGCGTGACCTACCTCTCCCACCCTCCCTGCTCTTGGCAGGGCAGACACCTCCTCCATGTCACTGGGGCCTTCTGTGGCTCCTGCACCTTCCAGGATGTCTGAAAGCAGCCCTGGCCTGTCACCACAGGCAGCCTCCAGAGCACCCAGTGGACACAGGGCTCCCAGGGTGGGGCCACCCTCTTGCCCTCACTGCCAAGCCCTTCATGCCCTTGACTCAGTGGTCGAGGCGCGGGGAGCTGGGGAGGGGTGTCTTGCTGGCACACTTCACAGGGCCTGTCCGTTCGCACGCAGCTCTGGCTGTGATAGGACGGAGTCTTCAGGCTTCTGCTTTATGGAGATGCTGTTGACAAGTCATTGTGCCGTCTGGAAGGATTCTACAGTGCTATTTTGGATTGATGGAATCCAACAGTCAATGGTTTTCTTTAATAAAAAACTTCGGTAGCTTATAAGCGTGTCTGCTTTTCCACCTAGCAGAAGGTAAAGGAGTCAGTTTCCTGGATGAGACGAGATTTGTGATTCTGTCTTGACTCGTGTCCTGTAGGCTGCTTTTGGAAACACTCCTCCCCGAGGGCATCTTTCAGGATGCAAGGTCATTGCAGGCCACTGCCATCCTTCCAGGGAAGAGCCCCCTGTCCCCCCACATCCTCATGCTGTGTGCCAGGCTCTCTATCCTCCGCTGTCCCTGGTGAGAAAAGAGGGCCCCTTGCTAGGGAGCAAGTGGCTGGGTTTCTAGCATCTCCTTGGGTAAAGGGTGGGGCAGCAGGGCAGTGTGGACGGTCCCTGGACACACGAGTAATGTTGGGAATTGGTCGTGCTGCCCTCAGAAGGGAGAATTAGTGCATTGTCTGTCTTAATAATCAAGCTTTAAAAAAAAAAGTGACTGATTTTTAACATGGAGTCATTTTTTATTCGGTCATTATGTTAATGGAAAACTTGCAGTGTGGATTTCCATTTTGTTTTAAACTTACATTAAAAGATAAATTGTTCATTGGAAGCCGGTATTGTATTTTCTTAATCTGTAATGACTTTACTTAAAAACAAAAATCTGAGGAATAGGAGAAACCCTGGCAACCCCTTTGCTTCTCTTGCATACAAATTTGACCCAGTTTGCGGGCATGGCGGTGCACACCTGTGGTCCCAGCTACCTGGGAGGCTGAGCGGGAGGCCGGCTTGAGCCAGGGAGTTCTGGACTGCTGTCCGCTGTGTGCTAAGTTTGGCATCCGTGTGGTGACCTCCTGGGAGTGGGACCACCGGGTTGCCTAAGGAGGGAATGGTCACAAATGGAGCTCTTGGCGAGCTGCTGGCGTCTGGCCTGATCCCTGGCCTCCCCGCCTCTGGCTGCGCAGCGGCAGGGGTGAGGCAGGCAGGCTCTGGCACGGTCTCACTGCCACTCACATTAGCTTTCTATCGTCAGACGTGAAAGTGGTGCTGAGTGGGGTTTTCTTTGCAAACTGTACATGATGGATTGTACCTAAAGTGAATTCGTAGTTTTGAAATCTTTAAAGCATTTGAGTGAAATGTGAAAGTGCAGCATTGGGAGTGTGTTGTGTTGGGAATATGGTGACTGTCTTCTTGGTCACTCAGTAGAGCTGGGGAATTGGTAGGGAGCAGCTTGAGGCTCTGACGCAGGGATACCCACCGGGTTTCGGTGTCTCTGGTGCCCTTCCCTCTGTCCGGTGCTGGCTTGTGGATGGGCTCAGTCTGCTCCGCAAGGTGGGGTGGAGGTGTGCTCCGTTAGCAGGTGGTCCTGGCAGGAGGTTCTGGTGGTGCTTCAGGCTCCCTTTGAGTTCTCTCTTCTCTCTTACATACTCTGCCATAGAAAACCATTTCTGTCTGCTGGGTCCGGTGGCTCACGCCTGTAATCCCAGCACTTTGGGAGGCTGAAGCGGGTGGATCACCTGAGGTCGGGAGTTCGAGACCAGCCCGGCCAACATGGCAAAACAGTGTCTCTACTAAAAACACACAAATTAGTTGGGCATGGTGGCAGACACCTGTGCAGTGAGCTGAGACGGGCCATTGCACTCCAGCCTGGGTGACAGAGCGAGACTCCATCTCAAACAAACAAACACACAAACAACCAAGAAAATACCATTTCTCAAGCGTGGGCGCAGTGGCTCCCACCTGTAATCCTAGAACTTTGGGAGGTGGAGGTGGGTGGATCACCTGAGGTCAAGAGTTCAAGACCAGCCTGGCCAACATGGTGAAATATCGTCTCTACTAAAAATATAAAAATTAGCCTGGCATGGTGGTGTGTGCCTGTAGTTCCAGCTACTTGGGAGGCTGAGGCAGGAGAATCACTTGAACCCAGGAGTCAGAGGTTGCAGTGAGCTGAGATTGTGCCACTGCACTCCAGCCTGGGCAACAGAAACTCAGTCTCTAAAAAAAAAAAAAAAAAAAAAAGAAAAAAACTATTTCTCATCGTGTGCTCCTACACACATGTTCTTACAACATGTATGTTCTCACCTTCAGCGGTTCTGTCGTTGGGCTGTCTAGTGGGCCTGCTTTTTCTGTAGGTGTTAAATATAGGTTGCCAAAAATGCAGTAAGACCAAAAGGCCACCTGATTGAGGTAAAAGGAGGGAAGAATTGAGTTCTGTTCTTGTAGTTTGTGTCTTCGCAGCTCCTTTGAAGCCGTCATTGCCACTGCCAGTGCAGAGGCTCCTTCCTGCAGAAGCTGCCCTGCCCCATCCTGCCCTGTCCTGCCCCATGCTGCCCTGTCCTGCCCCATCCTGCCCCGTCCCCATCCCGTCCGGTCCCTTCCCATCCCATCCTGTCTCATTCCCATCCCATCCCATCCCATCCCAGTCCCATTCCCATCCCATCCTGTTCCATGTCGTCCCATCCTGTCCCATTCCCATCCCGTCGCATTCCCATCTCGTCCTGTCCCATTTCATCCCATCCCGTTTTGGTCCGCCTCAGCCCCCCAAGTAGCTGGGATTACAGCCATGCACCACCACGCCCAGCTAATTTTTGTATTTTTCATAGAGATGGGGTTTTGCCATGTTGGCCAGGCTGGTCTTGAACTCCTGAGCTCAGGTGATCCACCCAACTCGGTCTCCCAAAGTGCTGGGATTACAGGCGTGAGTCACCGCGCCCGGTCTGTTTGTTTGTTTTTGAGCTGGAGTCTTGCTCTGTCACCCAGGCTGGAGTGCAGGAGCACATCTCAGCTCACTGCAACCTCCACCTTCTGGGTTCAAGCAACTCTCCCTGCCTCAGCCTCCCGAGTAGCTGGGATTACAAGTGCCTGCCACCACGCCTGGCTAATTTTTGTGTTTTTAATAGAGACGGGGTTTTGCCATGTTGGCCAGGCTGGTCTTGAACTCCTGAGCTCAGGTGACCTGCCTGCCTCAGTCTCCCAGTTTCAGATTATCTTGCTAGATGCTTTTGTGAAGTGCCTTCGTCAGTGGGAGCTGAGTTTGACAGGGCCCTAGCGGGTGTTTGTGAGACAGAGGTATGACTTGAGCTTGGAGGTGGTGTTCGGGAAAGGTGGGAGTGAGGGAGGAGTCTGCACCTTTGCCCTCTGGGTGCCATCATGATTGGGCTCTTGGCATTGGGCCTTCCTGGCTTTCCATCTGCTGCGTTGCTGGTCCGAGGGCAGGGGCTTTCCATCTGCTGCGTTGCTGGTCCGAGGGCAGGGGCTCGACGTCTGCTGCGTTGCTGGTCCGAGGGCAGGGGCTCGACGTCTCCTGCGTTGCTGGTCTGAGGGCAGGGGCTCGACGTCTGCTGCGTTGCTGGTCCGAGGGCAGGGGCTCGACGTCTCCTGCGTTGCTGGTCCGAGGGCAGGGGCTCGACGTCTGCTGCGTTGCTGGTCCGAGGGCAGGGGCTCGACGTCTCCTGTGTTGCTGGTCCGAGGGCAGGGGCTCGATGTCTGCTGTGTTGCTGGTCCGAGGGCAGGGGCTCGATGTCTGCTGCGTTGCTGGTCCGAGGGCAGGGGCTCGACGTCTGCTGCGTTGCTGGTCCAAGGGCAGGGGCTGGACGTGACACCATGGGAGGCTCTTGGGCTTTGGCCATTCCTGGCCGCGCTTTGTTCCGTGCGGACTTCATGGCTCTTCCTTCTTGCAGACACAGGAGGCAGCAGCGTCCACTGGACGTGGCCCCAAGGTTTTGAATGAGACAGAAATCAGCCCATCAGGGAGGGTTAGATACAGCACCTTTCTGAACTCACATTCTCCCAGAGTTGTGGGGACAGCCATGGCAGAGATCTCCTCGTCTTGTTCTCTCAGGAGGTCAGTGTTGGTATGGGGCTGCTGCCGCCCCTCCAGAGCGGCCAGGCAGGCATGGCTAGGAGGGGTTCCCTGGAAATCCTAATGGCAGTGCTTCTGGTGGAGCCTGTTATCTTGAGCTTTCACCCAGCTGAACACTTTGCTCTTGTGTCTCCTCCCTCTTCCTCCCTGAGGTGACCCCACACCTCTCCCTTTACTCAGCATCACAGGTGTCTGTTTGGCCTTAGGCTGTGGGTCCGCATGAGCCACCACACCCAGCTTTTAAAACCTGTATTACAGTGGTGTGAAAGTTGAATCCAGACTAGAGAGAGGTATATGACATGGCATAATTGAATAACTACCTTTATTAAAAGTTATGCTTTTTAGGCCGGGCGCGGTGGCTCAGGCCTGTAATCCCAGCTCCTCAGGAGGCTGAGGCAGGAGAATTGCTTGAACCTGGGAGGCGGAGGTTGCCGTGAGCCAAGATCATGCCACTGCACTCCAGCCTGGGCAACAAGAGTGAAACTGTCTCAAAAAACAAACAAACAAAACCTGTACTTTTGTTTCTTGGATACGATGTCAAGATGGTGGTTAAATGTTTATCTCCACTGAACACAGCGACTCAGCCTGTAATCTCAGCACTCTGGGAGGCCGAAGTGGATGGGTCAAGGTGGATCACTTGAGGTCAGGAGTTCGAGACCAGCCTGGCCAACATGGCGAAATCCTGTCTCTATTAAAAATACAAAAAGTTAGCCAGGCCTGGTGGCACGCACCTGTGATCCCAGCTATTCAGGAGGCTGAGGCGGGAGAATTGCTTGAACCTGGGAGGCGGAGGTTGCAGTGAGCCGAGATTGCACCATTGCCCTCCAGCCTGGGTGACAGAACGAGACTCTGTCTTTAAAAAAAAAAAAAAAAAAATATATATATATATATATATATATATATATATATATATCTCTAGACTTTGGGTGCCCGGCTCTCTAGTTTAAGATGCAGTTAGAGGCTCAAGGAATTTCTAGATACCTTTTAACTTTGCTTGGGTCACTCCCTGCCCTGGTCAGTGGCCTTAAACTTTGCTTGGGTCACTCCCTGCCCTGGTCAGTGGCCTTAAATACATTTGATGGGTTCAAGGGCTCCAGGGGAAAGAGGAGATGGGTGGGAGCAGACTGCCTGTTCCCTGGGTATGCCCTGCTGCTGGGAGGCCGCGTCCCCCTCACCCGTTCTGGTGGCGCCTGCCTGGGCCCCACTCACTGGCTCCTTCCCATCACCTTCCCTGGGCCTGGACAGTCGTGCTGGCTGGTTGCACGGTTTGTAAAGCACTTTTAATTAAACGATCTCAGACACACTATATTGAAGATAGAACTAGATACGGTCTGAGCCCCGTGAAGAGGTCACAGCCTGAGAGTGCAGTCGGCTGGACTGTGGTCACCACGTGAGTGGCCTGTGACAGAGACTGTTAAGTTATGCCCTCCTGGGTCTCATCTGACCTCTACCTCTTCCCCCCATTCGTGTAGGGTCAGAGTGCTCAGGGAACACTTGTTCACAAAGTGTATAAATTTGGTAAGGAGGGGTGTATATGCTGACAGGTATTCTCCATTCTGAATGTGAGTAGCAGAGGGCATCTGTTTCCTGATGAGAGTTCTGAAGGTGGGTTTCTGTGATGTGCATTGTCTGACAGGCATGTTGGGGGATGTTGACACCTTTCATCATTCTCCTCTTGTTGGAAAGCGTATCATCCCATGTAAGTTACTTGTTTGAATAATTAGGAAATCATAGCGCATGTTTTATAAACTAGAATGCTTACCCTCATTTGGCTTTTTATTGATGATTTAATGTTGGGGCTGTTACAGTGTGAAAAGCTCTTGCTCCTTATACAATAACCCTAAACTGGTAGGTGGTGGTGGTGTCTGGGAGTTTCTTGGTGTCTTGCTTCTAATAGTCTGAACTCTTGCTTGCCTTTCTCACCCTTTTTTGTTTTTTGTTTGTTTTTCTTTTGAGGCAGAGTCTCGCTCTGTTGCCCAGGCTGGAGTGCAGTGGCACATTCTCGCCTCACTGCAACTTCCGCCTCCCGGGTTCAAGCAGTTCTTCTGCCTCAGCCTCCCCAGTGGCTGGGATTACCGGTGCACACCACCATGCCCAGCTTATTATTATTATTTTTTAATTTTCAGTAGAAATAGGGTTTCGCCATGTTGGCCAGGCTGGTCTCAAACTCCTGATCTCAGATGATCTACCCGCGTCAGCCTCCCAAAGTGCTGGGATTACAGGCGTGAGCCACCTCGCCCAACCGCCCTTCTCACCCCTTTTTGGATCGATTGTTTACCGTGTGCTCAGGGGCTTCACTCGGAGCCCCTTAGAACCTTGCGCAGCAGAGGGGGCCCACACTGGGAAGCAGGGACGCATGCTCCATCTACCTGCCTCAGCTGGCCTGTGCCCACGACCTCTGAGATGCATTGCCCTGTGTAGGCCTGGTCACCTTTGGGGCCAGAACTGCACACGCTCCTTCCTCCCATAAGCCCCAGTGCTAGTGGTGGTTATGCGGCCCTGCTGCCCGTGCAGGAGACGCCCCACGAGGCCTCCACCTTCTCCTCTGCTTTTGCTCACTTCTCTTCCCTGGAAAGCAGGCAGGTACTCATCAGGCTTTCCTTCATTTATTTCTAGAGTTTCTGCAGATCTAGAAACCTGTCTCCTATTGGTTATTGTCTTTTAACAAAGACCTGTTTGGCATTACACAAAAAAA
Source organism: Pongo pygmaeus (assembly GCF_028885625.2). Lineage (NCBI taxonomy): Eukaryota > Metazoa > Chordata > Mammalia > Primates > Hominidae > Pongo > Pongo pygmaeus. The sequence goes on along the minus strand of NC_072391.2, from coordinate 86,689,732 downwards.
TGCTTTCACAAGTCCCAAGGCAGCAGGCAGGATCCTGGGGCTGCTCTTTGTGCCCTGTGTCCTGTTTCTTATGCAGATGGAGACTGCTGGTCGTTCTCTGGAGTAGCCCCAAGGAAGCTATCTGAAGGCTCAGGGAGCTCTAATCCACTTAGGAGAAAAGGAGTTAAAATGGCATCATTGGGCTGGGCGCAGTGGCTCACGCCTGTAATCCCAGCACTTTGGGAGGCCGAGGTGGGCGGATCACCTGAGGTCAGGAGTTTGAGACCAGCCTGGCCAACACGGAGAAACCCCGTCTCTACTAAAAATAAAAAATTAGCCGGGCATCGTGGCACATGCCTGTAATCCCAACTACTCGGGAGGCTGAGACAGGAGAATTGCTTGAACCTGGGAGGTGGGCGTTGAAGTGAGCCGAGATCACGCCATCGCTCTCCAGCCTGGGCGACAGAATGAGACTCCGTCTCAGAAAGAAAAAAAAAGGCATCATTGTTTTGCAACTGCGGTACCAGAAATAACATTTTTCCATAGTGAATTTCTGGTTGCAGAGGAGCTTTATATATACCCATTGATACTTGGACCTGGATTGAAGCTTGAGGGGTTTGGAAATGCAGAAAATAGTGTTTGGTAAATAGAGATGAAAGTGTGTTTTGAGAAATGATGATTGGAAAACTGAAAAGGTCAGTGTCTGCAACCATGTATTTCTTTCTAAATTTTTTATTTTTCTGCATTTTCAAAAATCTTATATTTTTTTGGGAAATTATTATATATATTCTTCTTGCTGAACAGAATGTTAAAAATACAGCTGACATCTTCTTTGCCCGTTGTACTCAATCCAAGTTCTTTGTGAATCACAAGAACCAACACGTTCTTTGCAAATCCGTGCACTGCACGGAGCTGTTCCATGCTGCTTGGGGCGCTCACGTCCCAGTCACCTGGAGGTGGGAGGCAGAGAGCAGTGGTGGAGCAGAAAACTGTAAGCTCAAGTTGGAGCTGGGAGGCTGAGGCAGAAGTGTCACTTGAGCCCAGGAGGTTGAGGCTGCAGTGAGCCGTGATTGAGCTCTGTCTGGGCGACAGAGCAAGACTCTGTCTCTTAAAAAAATGTTCAAGTTGGACTCCTCGAAAGCAGAGTTACATGAGCTGGTTTTGGATGCCTTGACAGGGTGTGGAGCAGGAGGCCCCTGTGGGCCTGTTCCCCATGGTCAGCTTTCGATGTATAATGAAAGCCCCGTTCACTGGTAACACTTGATTCGAGCCATTTAAAATTATTTTATAAAATTGTTGTTCCACTTAGGAACTGGCACAAGGTCTTTGTCAGAAAGCCCTAGGTTTTCAAGACACGATTAAAAAAGCATGAGCCTGTGACGCACATACAGACGGTGTGCACCCCTTCTACAGCCTGCCGGCTGCCAGCAGCTCCCAGAATGGCCGTGTGCCGAGGCAGGCATAGGGGCCGGCCCCACCTTCTAGAAGCCAGTGAGAAAGGCCTTCCTGGGGCTGGTCCGCACGGCTGACGTTTTGGGCATGGACGACGCTAAGTTTTCAGTTCTAAGTGACAGTGAATGCCTCAGCCGGGCTTGTCTGCGACTGCAGGAGGCGTCTTGATGCTCCCCAGTGTGCCATCAGAACCTTGACCCAAAAAGGTCTTCAGCCTTGGAAAGCCCTTCCCCACCTTGCCCCACCCACCAACCCCTTAAAACATGGATAAAAGAGTTTTAAACAACAGTGCCTGAAGTTTGAGACCAGCCTGGCCAACATGATGAAACCCCATCTCTACTAAAAATACACAGACAAAAAATTAGCCAGGCATGGTGGCACACACCTGTAATCCCAGCTACCCGGGAGGCTGAGACAGGAGAATTGCTTGAACCTAGGAGGCAGAAATCTTTGTGTATACCAGTGTCTTCAAACAAGAGAAGCTACTTGAGCACTTGCTGGTCATGCTGGCCAGTTGTGTGTTCTCAGCCAGACTATTTCCAGCCTGCTGTATCTGTAGCGTTATAGCACATACATTTAGCTTAATATCCTTAAAGCTCTATGTTTTTGCTATTTTCTGAGGAGGTTTTTGTGGTTAGGTTTCAATGCCATGATTTGAAATTATTATCAAGAATTACAAATCAGTATTGACCTAATCAATATGGTTGACCTACATGTTGATGAAATCATTATATATGTTTGATCCTTGAACAACTTGGGGATTAGTGGCACTGACCCCGGTACAGTCAAGTCCACATATAACCTTTGATACCCCGAGTATTTAATTCTGTTGACCAGAGCCTTCCTGATCACATAAACAGTCAACACACATTTTAACCCAACACTGACATATACAAAGCACTTTTTTTCCCCGCTTCTTAAAGAGACACAGTCTCGCTTGCCGTGTTGCCCAGGCTGGTCTCAAACTGCTGGGCTCAAGTGATTCTTCCGCCTCGGCCTCCCAGTGCACTGGGATTATAAGTGTGAGTCACCGTGCCCTTCATATTTTATATGTCGTATGTATTGTGTACTGTATTCTTACAGTAAAGTAAGCTAGAGAAAAGAAGGTGTTGTTAAGAAAATCATAAAGAAGAGAAAATATGTTTACTATTCATTAAGTGGAAGTGGGTCATCATGAAGGTCTTCATCCTCATCATTTCATTGAGTAGAAGGAGGAGGGGTGGTCATGCTGTTTTCGTGGGGTGCGGGTGGAGGAGGTAGAAGGGGAGGCAGGAGAGGCAGGCGCATTTGGTGTAACTTAGAAGTGCTTCGTCATTTCTCTAGAAATGTTCCTGTATGGTCACAGTCCTCCCTCACTGTTGGCTTTAGTTTCAGTGCCCATGTCACAGACAGGTGTGTGTTGTACAAGAAGTTAAAAGCAGGTGGGAGTCGTGGGAACCCCTCCCCTCTGCAGGAGTGTCTGATGTCACTTTGTTTTCTGGCACTGCTGCTACCTCCTCCTCGTCACCTGGTGTGGGTCAGAAGCACTCATCACCACCAGGTTGTCTTCTAATTTCTCTGGTGTGGTATCTCTTAGCTCTTGAGTTTTGAAATGAAACCCTTCATCCCTACCCGCCCCCCTGTCCTGGCCCACATGTCCGCAGTCTCTTCATGATCTCCTTGATTGGCTGTTGTAAACCCTGTGGAATCAGACACAGCCTCCAGATACGGTTTTCTCCAGCAGGAGTTCATTGTTTTGGGTTTGACAGCTTTCATGGCTTTTTCTATAACAATAATGGCATCTTTCATGGTGTCATCTTCCAGACACTCATGATGCTCTCTCTTTCTCCCGTGTTGACAACCCTTTCCATAGCATGCTGTGTGTAATGAGCCTTACAGGTCCTTATGACCCCTGATCTAGAGGCTGAATTAGAGACGCTGTGTTTGGGGACAGGAAGACCACGTTGACGCCTCTGCTGTTGAACTCACGGGGTTCTGGGGACCAAGGGCATTGTTCATTGTCAAAAGAACATTAAAGGCAGTTCCTTACTGGCAAGGCAAAGTACTTCCTGACTTCATGGACAAAGCATCAATGGAAGCGGTCCAGAAAAAGGGGTTCTTTCCAGCCTTCTTGTTGCAAAACCAAATACCTGGCAGCTGGTGTTTATCTTCAAGGTTCTGGGGTAGGCAGCTTTATAGATAAGGGCAGTCCTGATCATAAACCCTACTGCATTTGCACAAAACAGTAGCATTAGCTTATCCCTTCTTGCCTTCTATCCCAGTGCTCGCTTCTCTTTCTTACTAACAGATGTTCTTACAGGATTTTTTCGCCAGAATAGGGGAGTTTCACCTGCGTTCAAAACCTGTTTAGGCCTGGCCGGGCGGTGGCGCACGCCTAGAATCCCAGCACTTAGGCCTGGCCGGGCGGTGGCGCACGCCTGCAATCCCAGCACTTAGGCCGGGCCGGGCGGTGGCGCACCTGCAATCCCAGCACTAGGCCGGGATGGGCGGTGGCGCACCTGCAATCCCAGCACTTAGGGAGGCTGAGGTGGGTGGATCGCTTGAGGCCAGAAGTTTGAGACCAGCCTGGCCAACATGGTGAAACCCCCATCTCTGCTAAACATAGAAAAATTAGCTGGGCATGGTGGTGGGCGCCTGTGGTCCCAGCTACTTGGGAGGCTGAGGCCGGAGAAATGTTTGAACCCAGGAGGTGGAAGTTGCAGTGAGCTGAGATCACGCCACTGCACTCCAGCCTGGGTGAGGGAGTGAGAGTCTGACTCAAAAAAACAAAAACAAAACCCTGTTCAGGCACATGTCCTTTTTCCTCGATGATATTCCTCATGGTGTCTGGGACTTCATCTGCTACCTCTTGGTTGGCAGAAGCTGCTTCTCCTGTTATCTTGACCATTGTTAAAGCCAAACCTTTTCTAAAACTATCAAACCATCCTTTGCTGGCATCCACTTCTCCAGCTCCTTCCCATTCCTTTTACTTTCAGTTGTTGTATAATGGCTTCACTTTTCTGGAATCAGACTAGAGTCTATTGATATTTGCCTTTCTTACAGCAATCCTGCACCCACACATTTTCATATATCCGTGCTGTTTGGGAATTAATTTTAAAGCTGTGTTTTCAGTGAGATAAAAAGGTATTTCACAAAAAAACTTTCATGCCTGTTGCTGTAGCTGTGGTGATGGCTTCAAGGATGTCCTGTTCTTTTTCTGTGTTGGCTTCTGCTGGGTTTATCCATTTTGAAAAGCATCCACAGCAGCAGAGCACAGGCTGCGGTGCGCCACGCAAGTTTAGCTTTTCCTAAAGTCACAACTCCTGGGAGCTCTGCTTCTTGGGAGCACTGCCAGCATCACTAGTGGCACTTTATGTGGGTCTGTGGTGTCATTTAGGGTTTATGGTATTGAGTAAACACAATGAAAAAGACTTGAGAGCTGCAAGAGGCTTTTTTTTTTTTTTTTTTTTAAAGAGACGGAGTCGGCTGGGTGCAGTGGCTCATGCCTGTAATCTCAGCACTTTGGGAGGCCGAGGCTGGGCGGATCACTTGAGGTCGGGAGTTTGAGACCAGCCTGGCCAACATGGTGAAACCCCTGTCTCTACTAAAAATTCAAAAATTAACTGAGCGTGGTGGCGGGCGCCTGTAATCCCAGCTACTCGGGAGGCTGAGACAGGAGAATTGCTTGGGCCTGGGAGGCAGAGGTTGCAGTGAGCCAAGATTGTGCCACTGCACTCCAGCCCGGGCGACAAGGGCGAAACTCCATCTCCAAAAAGAAAGAGATGGAGTCTTGCTGTGTTGCCTGGGCGGGAGTGCAGCAGCTTGTCACAGGCGTGACCATAGTGCCCTGCAGTCTTGGGCTCCCGGGCTCAAATGATCCATTTATCTCAGCCTTATGAGTAGCTGGGACTCCAGACCCATGCTACCGCAACTAGCTTAAGACTTGAGATAATTTGTTTACTGCGATACACAATTTCTGGAGAGACCAGCTGCTCACGCGGAGATGATTAGTGTCACACGGTGTTTTAAGCGGATACCGAAACACTTGAGCTCACCGCGGTAGCACAGGCTGTGGCTGTGAGATCATTACAGCGTGCAGTGTGGTATGTACCGCACTGAGTCGTATACAGTTCTGCTTGAGCAACTTTACGTTTGTTTACATTTCCCTCTACTGAATGATGCCATGTACAGTCTGTAAGTTTTTATAAATTTTTAATTTTTTATAATTTGTGTATAGTTTATGGTGGTAAATGTTAGACTAATATCTGCATATATTTTGTACATTCATGACATACTTTTTCTGACTTTTTTCTGTATTCCTGGGCTGTATGGTTTGTAATTCTTTCCAAATTGTCACAAATCTCTAATAAGTTTTTCAGTGTATTTGTTGAAAACAAATCGATGGGTGACTGGCCGTGTGCAGCCAAGCCGTGGTGTTCGGGGTTAGCTCTGTGCACACGTGTGTGTCCATGTTCATCATGGAATTCTTCAGCTGGCATGTGTTAGTTCCTGTTTTTTTCTGGTCCTTACCTGAGCAGAGTTGAAGTGCTTTTCCCGATGCTCTCTGGAGGAGCTTTTCTCCTCTGATCGTAGCACGCGGGAGATGGCCTGAGCAGCTGTTCCCACAGCTCTCCTGAGGTTGCTCTGTAGATGGCGCATCCTGAAAGCATAGGACAGAGTGTAGCTCACACACACAGTGGCCGGCAGAGGCCATCGGCTCTGAATTCTCTCACAGAGCAGGGCTTGACAGGCTTTTTCTGTACTGGGCCGATTAGTAATATTTTAGGCTTTTCTGGATGTACAGTTCCTGTTGTATTATTCAGCTCTGTCCATGTAGAACAAAAGTAGTCATAGATTATATGTAAACAAGTGAGTGTGATTATGTTTCAGTTTTTTTTTTTTTTTTAACAAAAACACATGGTGAGCCATATCTCGCTGACCTCGGCTCTCTAGGAATATTTTTTTAAGTGAAGAGAATTACTAGGTTCAATAAGCATAAAATCTCATTGATTTCTATGAAAATACTATAAATCTTTAAAGTCTGATATTAATGTTTTTAAAAAGAATTGCCATGAATAAAGGATCTCTTTAAGGGATGTCATGGGGAGAAGGGAAGGTGAAGAAAATCACCAGTAAAATTATTTATCATTTTTGTCTCGGGTAACACCCCCTCTCTGCGGGCCCTCACACTTGCGTGTCGTCTCCACTCTGGCTTTGCAGAAGTGTGGAGCTCCTGTCCTGCAGGTATTGTGGTCGTCAGACCCTTCTGGATATGTCGAGTGGTCCAGGGCCCCAGCCCGCTTGGTGGTCACTCCTGATGATCCTGTCCCGTGTGGGCTGCCTGCCAAGACTCAGGCCCCACTTCTGTGTCAAGTGCAATTAATAGCAGCTCTAACTAAAAGTAAGAATAAGGTTCTCCCAATCTCGTAACCATACACAGGCGTTTGTCAGGTGTCCCTGGGTGCTGGGTTCCTGGGGAGTCCCAGGTAGGTGTGGGAGGGGTGTCGTGTGCATGCCTCCCACGTGGGTTTGTGTCTGCACAGCATTCCTGCAGGTCTTCCTTATGCATCAGCGAGAGTTACATAATGTTTTGATTTTGTAAAGTAAAGCAGCTCGTGGGAATGTGAACTTCCGATGTCAGCCTCAGTCACATGCTGATGTTTTCTCTCGAATCGCTGGTGTCTGGTACTGCTATGAGCCATATTTAGTCTCCCCTTGCAGCCGTCCACTCAGCAGAACTGGGCTTTTCCTGTGACTCAGGCAGTGCACGGCTCGAAGGAGCAGCTGGGTGGACTGCGGTGCTGGCGTGGCTGGAGAGGGTGGCCTGGCTCACTGTTGGGGTTGCCCCCGGTTGAAGGCGTGTGTTTTGGAATTGAGCTTCCTGCGCATCCGTATCACTGTGTGGGTTATTCTAGCCCGGGGTCCAGTGTTGCTGTGTTGGACGCTGCCGCTTACCACAGCCTTACCACTTATTTGGGGATAATTTTGGAAATAGGTGTTTTTGTTGAAGTTCAGCTATTAAATTGCTTCACAATCTTGGGTAAATGTCTTAATTTTCCGGTTGCATTGGACGATCTGTGACGGCCTTTTCCATTGCTTCTGTCATTCCCATAGGGCATCCCTCAGAAGGGCTTTATTTGAATCCCGGTGATATGCAGTGGTAGAAGAGTTCTTTATGAAAGCGATAATGGGGACAGAGGAACGGTGACTTGAAGATTCTTTCCTTGCAGTCAACACATGTACTGTGGGTGCTGTGCCTTCCTCGGGGTGTGTGTACGTAGGCACATACCAGTCAGCTTGCACTCTGTGGGTGATATTCTCTGAGGTGGACTGGGTCACCTGGGAGCTTCCGGGGTCCGTGAACGGGGACCACTGATGAACGGGTGGTGCAGGAGCTGTAGGAAGTAACTTTCAGTGAGTCCCTGCCACAGAAAGTTAGTATTAATATCTTAATGTTAGTATTTTAGTAAATCTCCAACATCATCTTGTTTTACCAGCTCATGTTTCAATGGCGTCTCTGTCAGCTGGAAACCTTCACAAGCCTTGGCCTTCGCTCCTCTTGCAGTGACTCAGTGGGCAGCTGGTGCCCCGAGCTGTCTCTGACTCCGTCTCCCACTGCCTTGCTGACCCCGTCCGTGCTGTGAGGGGCAGCATGGGGGTCCGTGACTCAGGCTCTCCACACCGGCGGCAGGCCCTGCAGTGGTGGTCGCATCCACCACTCTTAATCTCAGCGAGAGGCTCAGGCTGCAGGAGGATGCGTGGCTCTTTCCCCAGCTCTGAGTGTCAGGATCCATCTTGCCTTGCGCTGCTGCTGCTTTTCCTCCTGGGAGTGGGCGCCTGTCCTTCTTCCCAGGCCAGGTTGTAAAGCTGCCCGTGTGTGCACATGAGAGCCGGGTGCCCGCCGTGGTGGTCCTTGTGGTTCCTCAGTCCACCTGGGGACCCACTGGTTTCAGTGTGAGTGCTTAGTCCTGGTTTTACCATGTTCTTGGCCTGCGACAAACCAATCCCATCTTTAGAGCCTCTGTGGGTTCTTTCTTCCAGCTGATTTCTGTGGAGCAGCCTCGTGTTCTGTAACAGGCCAGTCAGTAGAGTTCCTCTTGATGTCAGTGGCGTCACACAGTCACCAGGTATGCCTCCCTTTCCTCCTGTGGAAGAGCTCGGTTTGCTCAGGAACATGATGGACATTGCTGGCCTGGGCAGAGGGCGTGACCTTGATGGAGACCACCTCTCCTCTCCATCTAGTCATCCTGAGGGGGTGCAGGGAAAGTCTGCATCGCCCTCCACACCCGAGACCACCTCTTCTCTCCGTCTCGTCATCCTGAGGGGGTGCAGGGGGGAGTCCGCATCGCCCTCCACACCCGAGACCACCTCTTCTCTCCGTCTCGTCATCCTGAGGGGGTGCAGGGGGGAGTCCGCATCGCCCTCCACACCCGAGACCACCTCTTCTCTCCGTCTCGTCATCCTGAGGGGGTGCAGGGGGGAGTCCGCATCGCCCTCCACACCCGAGACCACCTCTTCTCTCCGTCTCGTCATCCTGAGGGGTGCAGGAGGGAGTCCGCATCGCCCTCCACACCCCTCCTCGGGTGTCGTCATGTGAGCAGAGAGTGCACAGCATCCTTGAATGTGGGGAGCGGCGCCTGCTTGGACCTTCCTGCAGCGTGGTGGAATCTGAGTTGGCCTGGTCCTTGAGAGAACTCCTCTGTGGGTGGTACACAGACTACGGACCACATAGCCTGGGCACCAGAGAGAAGTTGCTGGCGTCAGCAGCCCCTTCTGTGGCTGCGGCCTCCGTGCGCCGAGCACCTGGACACCTGTCTGTGCCGGGAACGACTCGATTTAAATGACAGAAAGCGACACCAAATGGGAGAATGGACACTGGCGGTGCTTGTCTGTCATCTGTTTCTTATTTGTTTCTGTTCTGTGAGAATTGCCCAGTGGTGTCATGCTGAACCTGCCTCTCTGTGTAGGTGGCCTTTCTTCAGTGAGTATTTGTGAAAGAGCGTTGGGAGGTAGTGAGAGTCGTTGCATCTTTTTCTGGCACTTCCTTGGTGGGACCAGCCACTTACATGCACCCTGAAAGTCAAGATGCTCGTCCCGTGTTCCCCCTCGGCGGTTTTCAGTAAGCGAGCACGTAGTTGAACATTTCTCACCTGAACAAGTCTCCTGTGTCATGAGATGGGGCAGTTATAACATTGCCAAACACATTTTTCTCTACTAGGAGATCTCAAGCAAGGGATGGAGCCTGGCGGTTGTCTCGTGGTGTCCGCAGGGCTTGGTTCTTGGGTGTCTCGTGGTGCCTGCAGGGTTCTGTTCTTGGGTGTGTTGAGTGCCGTGGGGTGAATGGAGGGGAGGCTTGGCCTTTTGAGAGGCTTCTGTATTGAGCACTCGGGAGCCGGTGTGGGGGTCGTCTGGGGCTGACATCGGCAGGGAGGTTGCTGCCACCGACCAGCATCATGGAAACCTTTCCCAGCACAGCAGTCGCCGTGATGAAAGCTCCCTTTTGCTCTTGGGTCCTGCCGTGGAGGAGCCAGGCCAGGTGGGTGCAGGTCAGGGGAGGGTGCTGAGCTCACCTGGGCGTCCTGGGCTTCAGTCGGTCATTTGTCAAATGTGTGCGGTGACTCTGAGCTGCCTGGAAGGCCCTGTGGTCGCTGCTGGGCTGTTTCCATCAGCAGGAGGTGTGTGGAGTGTGCTCCAGGCCTCTGGTCTTCTCTTTGCTCGGTTGGGGGAATTTGCCTCAAGGCCCCGGGTGTCATCTTGCAGGAGCCGTTTGCCATCTTTGCCCTGGATAACGGCAGGAGGGCTCAGGATCCTGTAGGACCCTAACTGGGCCCAGGGTGTGGCTGGGGAAGGTACCGGGCACGCCTCTCTCCCCTTCTGGACTGCACTGTGGCTCACAGCTCCTTCCAGAAACATCTCCTCATCTCAGAGCTGCCACATAGTTGGGCACAGGCCCACACTAAAGTGCACGCTGGCCACCCCTGGACACGGGTTTCCCTCGCCTGAATCCTGAAAAGAAGCAGCTCCACCCCAGATCCAGGGCATGGAGGGGCGTGGGGAAGAATGAAAAGAGCATTTTACTGAGTCTGATCCTTTTCCAGTTGAACAGCAGCGTGTCTTCTTCCTGCCATCCCTGAGATTCTTCCTCAGTGAGAGCTCTGAAGCCGGACGGTTTGCGTTCTCGTTACTGGATGGTCTTGGCCTGGCTCTTCCTGAAGGGGCCAGGCCCCCAGCCTCTCTGAGCTTCCATCCTGCAGCTGGGGTTTGAGGTGGGCTGGGCCCCCCGTGTTTGGTTTTTGTTTTCTTCTGAGATAACCATAGATGACATGAGATGTAAGAAAGAACACGGAGCAGTCCCTTGTACACATTGCCAAGCTTCCCCAGTGGTGGCACTTTGCACACTGAAAAGTATCACCCCTAGGGTGTATATCGGCATTGATGAAACCCTCTGGTCTTAGACACCTGTTTCACCCTTACTTGGAAGGGGTATTGAGTTCTGTACAGTTGATCACAGATGCAGAGTCCTGTGTCCCACAGTCGGGACCTTAAAACCCTTGCGTCACCACAGGGATTCCCCTGGTTGTCATTCTGTGACCACACCCCTCCCTTCCCAGGATCCTCTTTCCACCCTGGCAGCCACTAGTCTTGTTTTCTGTCTGTGGATTTATCTGCCCGTTCCAGACGTTCACGTGAAGGACAGTCTGTGGTCCTTTGTGTCTGATACGGCAGAGCTTGGTGCCGTGGAGGCGCACCCTTGCTGCGGCAGAGCTTGGTGCCGTGGAGGCGCACCCTTGCTGCGGCAGGCATGAGAGCACAGCCCTCCCTGTGGCAGGGTCGTGCGGGTCGTGTACCCATCAGCTGATGGACACCTGAGTGGTCTCTGTTTGGCCCTTTGCAGCACTGCTGTGAACACGGACCTGCGAGTGTCGTGGAGACGTGTGGGCATTTCTCGGGCGTAACTAGGTGTAGGTCGCTGCACTGCCTTTTGTTTGGAGACCAGCCCTTTGAAGATTATTGTTTCATATTCTCTCTTGGGAAAACTTCTTGGGGTTGGGGTGCTTATGCTGTGATCTGGTGTGGTTGGTCCTTTCTAGGGTAGATTGTCAGGCCAGAGCTTGGTAGTGATGTGATAATTGTGGGGGCAGCTGTGGGCTTGCTGGGGAGGAATGGGTGCCAGTGGAGAGTCTCCCAATCTGCTGTTCACATCTTGGTTGACTCCCAAGTCCCTATGCAACCCTTGTTCCCTCCAGGCGAGCACGAAGACCTCCTCTTACAGTCCCACTGCCTCTTTGTTCTGTGTGCCCTTTTTTTTAATTTTTGGAAACAGGGTCTTTCTCCTCCCCCAGAGTTGAGTGCAGTGGCTTGGTCAGGACTCACTGCGGCCTCAACCTCCTGGCTCAAGCGATCCTGCCTGCCTCTGGAGTAGCTGAAACCACAGGCATGCACCACCACACCTGACTAATTTTTGTATTTTTTATAGAAACGGGTCTCATTGTGTTGCCTAGGCTGTTCTCGAGCTCCTGGGCTGAAGTGATTGTACCACTTCAGCCTCCCAAAATGTTGGGATTACAGATGTGAGCCATGGCACCCAGCCTTTTTTTTTTTTTTTTTTTTTTTTTAAGAGCTGTGTGTTTTTATTGCTGTCTTTTCCCTTAGAGCAAGAAATTAAATTGAGAGTAAGAGAAAATGCTGCACAAAAGAAGCTCTGGGCCGGGCACAGTGGCTCACGCCTGTAATCCCAGCACTTTGGAGGCCGAGGCAGGTGGATCATGAGGTCAGGAGTTCGAGACCAGCCTGGCCAAGATGGTGAAACCCCATTTCTACTAAAAAAACAGAAACAAACAAACAAAAAAATACAAAAATTAGCTAGGCACGGCGGCGGGCACCTGTAATCCCAGCTACTCAGGAGGCCATGGCAGGAGAATCGCTTGTAACCTGGGAGACGGAGGTTGCAGTGAGCCGAGATTGTGCCACTGCACTCTAGCCTGGGCGACAGAGCAAGAATCTGTATCAAAAAAATAAAAAAAGCTCGAAAACATGTTAAGAGTGGACGGAGTATGTTGGAATTGTTGGAATCTGGTTTGATGTAGGACTTATTTTTTAAACCAATGAGTAGTGTAGTGAGCACCGTGAACAGAACTAGAAATCAGATAAACAGGGTTTTCAGATAAACGGAGCACAGCAGTTGGTTGCAAGGACAATTTCTTTTTTTGTTTTTTGTTTTGAGAGAGAGAGTCTTGTTCTGTCACCCACACTGGAGTGCAGCGGTGCAATCATGGCTCACTGCAGACTTGACCTGCTGGGCTCAAGTGATCCTCCCACCTCAGCCTCCGGAGTAGCCGTACCACAAGCACACCACCGTGCCTGACTGATTTTTGTTTTCTGTAGAGACAGGGTTTCGCCATGTTGTCCAGGCTCCCCACCTGCTTTTGAACAAGTTGTAGTTTGCAAGAAGCAGCAGCAGGTGGACATGCAGCCGCTGGGGGTAGCCAGGATGGGATGCATGGAGCTGTACTCACCAGTCTGCAAAAACCCTGCAGCTGTTGCTGCTTGGAGCCTTTGGGAGCTTTCATGGTCGAGGGAGGATTTGTGCCATGGAGGATTTATAGAGGCCCCCAGGCAATGTGGACTTGTCAGGCTGAGGAGGGATGAGTCAGGAACAGGGTAGAGGGGAGTAGGCAGCAGGGACTGGTGTGTGCCATGGCCTGAGAGGGAGCGTGGATGACCATGGCAGCTGCACACTCCAGGTTGTTTGAGAGCATCGCTCCCCTGAGTTGCCGGCTAAGGTTGCGTTGAGCATCCCCGGCCTTTCCCCAGTGTAAGCAGTGGTGTGAGGTCTGCTGCTCTGGGCGCCGCCACTGTGCTCAGAAGGAGGGGCTCCCGGTACTGCTGGGCCAGCGCTGGCCCCTGTGGCAGGAAATCCGCTGGCCCCTGCGGCAGGAATCTGGAGCGGCGCTCCACCCACCCCTGAGAGAACGCTGAACTCCCACGTGGAGCAGACACTTGTGTTTCAATGGGAGACACGAAGGGGGACATATGGACTGTCCCCCTGAGGTGTCTGCTCTTCCTCACCGATGGGTGCAGGGTGGAGAGTTGAGGCTGTGAGTATCTGGTGAGTCTCGGGGTGGCATCTTGGAGTCTCTCATAGAGGAGAGGGCATCCTAGCAGAAGGAGCCATGGCTGGGCATCCAGCCTGCACACTGGCAAAGCTCCAGGCCAGGGGCTGGCAAACCTAATCCAGCCTGTGGTCTATCTTTGTACAACCAGATTGCGAAGGATGGTCTTCACATTGTTAAAGGGTTGTTCACAGCAGCAACAGGATGATGTGACAGAGGCCGTAAGTGGCTTGCAAAGCCTAAAGTGTGTGTCATCTGGACCCTTCCAGAAAGCCTTTGCTGACCCCTGCCCTGGGTGCCCCTGGAAGTGGGACTTGGTGTACCCATAGCACACATTCAAGAGAGCTGCTTTGTTAGGGCCAAGTCATGGATGGTGTCCAGTTGACTGTGCTGCACCTCTGTCTAGACATGTCTCAGCACCCTCATGACAGATACAGGAAACAGCTCGGGTTAGCAAGGCAAGATGGCAGCCTTTTCAACAAGAGTCTGCTGATTGCAGCGAGTGGAAACCAGCTGATCATGAAAACTGGGTTTCTCACAGCGAGACACCACCTCACACCAGTCAGCAGGGCTGTTACGAAAAGGTTAAAAAATAACAGATGCTGGCGAGTCTGTGGATTAAAGGGAGCCCTTATACACTGTTGGTGGGAGTGTAAATTAGTTCAACCCTGTGGAAAGCAATATGGCGATTCCTCAAAGAGCTAAAACCAGAACTACCATTTGACCCAGGAGTCTCATTACTGGGTATATACCCAGAGGAATAGAAACCATTCTACCATAAAGACACATGTGGGCGAATGTCCATTGCAGCACCATTCACAGAAGAAGGCATGGAATCCACATGAGTATCGATTAGTGACAGATTGGATGAAGAAAATGTGGTGCATATACACCATGGAATACTATGCAGCCATGAAAAAGAATGAGATCATGTCTTTTTTTTTTTTTTTTTTTTGAGATGGAGTCTCACTTTGTCACACAGGCTGGAGTGCAGTGGCACCGTTTTAGCTCACTGCAACCTCCACCTCCCAGGTTCAAGTGATCAGATCATGTCTTTTGTGGAACATGGATAGAGCCTGGAGGCCATTATCCTTAACAAACTAATACAGGGACAGAAAACCAAATACTGCATGTTGTCACTTATGAGTGGGAACTAAATGATGAGAACACATGGACACAGAAAGGGACCAACAGACACTGGGGTCTGCTTGAGGGTGGGGGATGGGAGGAGGGAGAGGAACAGAAAAAATAACTATTGGGTACTGGGCTTAACACCTGGGTGATGAAATAGTCTGTTCAACAAACCCTGATGACACAAGTTTACCTACGTAACAAACCTGCACCCCGAACCTAAAACAAAGTTAAAAAAAACGTTAGGTTTCTGCGGAGAGACCACCTGCGCCTGTTTCTTGTTTCCACGGACACTGCCCAGGAAGAATTGTGGTGAAAGGCCCCCTACTGGGCTTACTGCTCTTCCCTTTCTTGAGTGAACATACCTACTTTTCAATTATTAAGGCATACACAAGACATAAGAGCTTGGAAATATTTTGAAAGCGAGTTTCAGAAAATCTTGGAGCCATTTCTTGTGCAGAGTGTCTCAGCAGCACGGTAAGGCTACGCCCTGTGGGACCAAGCACAGGCCTCTCATCTGGGAGGCTCCCCTGCACCCTGGTTGGGCTCAGTAGCTCTCACTCTTGTGTGGCCAAGGATGTCTGTGTTCTGTGCTTTGCAGCCAGTGACTTGGCCTCATGCTCTTTAACGTGAGAGCTCTGCCTCTGCTGATGGAAACGTCAGGAGGTGATGACACAAGGGTTTAGACTACGTGATAAGATGGCCTGGGATTGAAAGTATGTGTCTTGTCAAACAGAATCTGAGGTTTTCTACAAAAACCAGCTCTGGAACTTCCCCTTTCTCCAGGCTTTTCAGCCATTTTAAGAATTCAGCTTTCTGACCAGCCAACAAAATAGTCATCACTGGACAGGGTTGTTGAAAGAATTGAGTTAATCATCTAGTAAAAAGGAAAGCAAACATGGTCTGTCATAAGGGAAGGAGAGTCTTGTCACTTTTGAGGCCATTTTATTAAATCTTGATTATTTTGGCTTCCAGACTTGTTACCTATAAAACAGAATTCATAGCATCCTCCAGAAAGCTTGGGAAGCATCTTAGAATGTGATTTCCACGCCAAAATTTGAAAATTAACATAGTGTTGTTCATTTGGCGTCGTAAGAAATGATCTCACAGGTATTCAGCATTCGATGAGGCTTTTCCCTGGCCCGTCTGCGTGCCAGGCTGTTGGAACATCTGCAGTGGGATCAGGTTGGCCGTGGTGCTGAGCAAGCTTCCACTTGGAGCTGAGATGAGATTGTGTGATTCTGAGTAGTGTTTACAGTCTGACAGGGAACAGTGTGTGATAGGGCAAGCTTGTCCAGCCCGTGGCCCACAGCGGCTTTGAATGTGGCCCAACACAAATTTGTAAATGTTATGAGATTTTTTCTAAGCTTATCAGCTGTTGTTAGCATTGGTGTATTTTGTGTGTGGCCCAAGCCACCACTTCTTCCAGTGTGGCCCAGGGAGGTCAAAAGATTGGACACCCCTGCTTTAGGGTCTGACTGCTGTGCTCAGTGCTGTTTTGAGGGTGAATAGGTTAAGAAAAATACATGGAAAGGCTCCACTCCGTTTGGAGTTAAATCTGTGTTTAAGTAGCATCTCATACAACTTTCCATATTTCAGCTTGTTCTTAATGTGAGTAGGATGCGTTTCAGTTACCTATTGCGGTGTAAGACAACCGTCCCAATACATGGTGTCTTAAGATTCTTGTGTTGCCTGGTGGTTTTCTGCTGGTCATACCTGGGATCACTCATGAGGCTGCAGCAGGCTGATGGGGCTGAATCCATCCTGGGATCACTCATGAGGCTGCAGTAGGCTGATGGGGCTGAATCCATCCTGGGATCACTCATGAGGCTACAGCAGGCTGATGGGGCTGAATCCATCCTGGGATCACTCATGAGGCTGTAGTAGGCTGATGGGGCTGAATCCATCTCATACTTTAGTCTGTGTGGGTCCCACGTGTTGCCTGAGGGCACAGGTGGAAGCGGCAGGGTCCTCCTGGGCCCAGCAAGTCTGGGGTACACCCAGGCTCCAGGGCTGGAAAGAAAGGCTCCATGTCTTTTTTTTCTTCCTTTTCTTTTGCGTGGCCTTCCATTGAATGAGTGTGTGTGTGTGTGTGCTTTAAATCAGTGTGTCACTTGGTCGGCTGGGCAGGAATGCAGTGGCACAATGATAGCTCACCACACCCTCCAACTCCTGGGCTCAAGCTGTCCTCCTGCCTCAGGCTCCTGAGTTGCTGGGACTACAGGCATGTATGCCATCATACCTGGGTAATTTTTTATTTTTTTTCGTAGAGACAGGGTTTTGCCATGATGGCCAGGCTGGTCTCGAACTTTTTGCCTCAGTCAGCCCTCCTCGCTGCAGCCTCCTGAGGTGCTGGGCTCCAGGCATGAGCCACCGCGTAGGGCCAGCGCTCCCTTCCTGACTGGATCCACAGAGAGTGTGTGTGTTTCACAGGGGCCTGGGCCACATACACGGAAAGCAGCATGTGGTGCTTGGTGGACATCAAGTGAGTGAGGCTTGGCACACAGAGTGCATTTGAATTTGACAGAATGCAAAGAAAGTTTTGGTGGTTTCTCCTAGATTCTGGACTCAGAATTGTGAACTAAGTAAGTTTTTTTTCCCCCTTTAGAGGTTTCAAAACTTTGCAAGACGGAATCTTTTTTTTTTTTAAGTTTATTATTATTATACTTTTAGGGTACATGTGCACAACGTGCAGGTTTGTTACATATGTATACATGTGCCATGTTGGTGTGTTGCACCCATTAACTCGTCATTTAGCATTAGGTATATCTCCTAATGCAAGACTGAATCTTAATCCTTGGCTGGCATTTAAGCATAAATAACAAATTCGCATGCACCGTCAAATACAGGGTGAATTTAGAGACTGCTTCAGAAGGTAGAGTGAAAGAAAAAACTTGAAAACTTACCTATTTCTGATCAGAATTCTTTTATCTGGAAACATCGTATATTTTTTATAAACAGGGATAGGCGTGTTCCCAGCTGTTTGAAATGCTTGTTCCCTGGTGCCGTAAAGAAATAGCACTTGAACGTAAATTTAATTTCCTCAGCAAGGCCATTTTTATACTTTCTGCAGAAAGGGTACACTCACCAGCAGTTTTGCCATGAGAGTACACCGAACAAAGGAGACCAGGGTCATTTACAACCTGACGCTGTGTCCGGTTTTTTAATACCTACTGCTGTGTCCGGTTTCCATTGGCTGGAATGGATCCTCACATTCTGTATGTCCCGACTGGCTAGCAACTTAGAACTTTTTCAGAGAGGCAAAGGCAGAGGAGAACAAAGGAAGGAGGAAGTAATTTGTGGAATGCTGAGAAAGGTAAAAACACCTTCAAATAAGGAAGAGGAACAGGCTGTGACCTAATGCTTGCTTGGACCAGTATAAGCATGCCAGGGCAGATATTTAGGCTAAATTGTGGGAGCTAAGAACATAAAGTACATTGATTTCTTTATTATGGCTAGCAGATATTTAAGAATGTTAGTACGGGTCTTTGAATAAATTTTGCTTTTAAGAGAAGTTACTATTTATTTTTAATTAGGTGGGGAGGAAAGTCTTTGAAGAGGAACCTCTACTTTTTACACAGCTGAGATGTGTGCTCCGCCCAGTATCTCTGGTGCTGGACACATGGGTTCAGTCATGTGGGATTGAGTATTGTCCCTTCCAGCTTCAGTGCTGTTCACTTCATTCTGTAGCTGTGCAATTTAGGTTTGAGTCTAAATGGAACTTTCGTACACTCTCTCCAGCTCAGATTTTGGTTCTGCTTCCAGTCAGCAAGGACTGCTGGCTGTGCGAGGTGTCGTGAGGTTTCACTCAGGCAGACAGAAGAGCACTCTTCATCCCTCGCAGTGGGAGCTGCTTACGCTGGGATCCCGAAAAGCATATGTGCCGTTCAGTTTGTCCAGTGGTTGTTTCAGAAGGGGAAGAAGAAGGGAGTTGGTATTTCAAAAGAATAAAACAAAAATTCCCTAATCCACTCACATTTGTTAACCCACATGTCAGATTGGGCAAATAATTGTATCTCGTGTTGAAACTTGCATCTTTTACAAAACTTTCAGTGCACTTAATGAAACGTATCTGAGGAGCACTTGAGGGTTAGTCTTGCCCCTTCCCATAAATTCAGGGTCCTCCTGCCTGGAGCCACTCTCACAAGCCCCTGGCCGCCCATCCAGGGTGTTGCAAGGCTGTGCCAGCTCACACCCCATTGCTGCCCCGTCTGACCTTTACTGTCCCTCTGACAGGCATGCCGTTTTGAAGGTCTTATCTAGAGTGAGGATTTTTTTTGTTTGTTTTGTTTTTAAATGTTTAGGGTTAATTTTCCCAAGCTTAAATCTTTTTACGTTGTACTTCTCCCTGAGTCCTTAGAGACATTTATCTTTGTAACTTGTGATCCTTGAGCTTGAAAGTGATATTTCTGGGTGCTGATCTTCTACTGATTGGTGTTTCAGCAGGAGTGGAAGGTCTGCCTGAGCCTGTGTCCTTTGCCGGCAGTCCTGCTGCCCTCAGAGCGGTGTTCTCCCAGCAGGGTGGGCCTCAGTGCTGCCTGCAGAGCCTTCTGGTGATGCGGATGTTTCTCCGCTGATTCTGTAGCATCATAACCAAAGAAGAAAACACTTGTTAATGGCTTGGGATATGTAAGTATGGAACATAAACAGGTGAACTGGCACAAACCCTAAGTTTCAAAGTTGAATGATGATGAAGACAGTCACCTGGCCTGAATGAGGCGGCTCATGCTCAGTGGTCCGTGCTGGCCCCCAGAGAAGTGCACAGCTGGAATGTCTCCCTGCAGCCCCCCGGCGCTGTGATGGTTCTGTGTGTGCTGAGGCCAAGGAAGGCCTGTCACCCCGTTTCCTGCTGCTTGGGGCAGGCCCTCTGCAGGAGGAAGAAGGGGGATGTGCTGCTGGGGTTTCCTAAGGGGAGCGCAGAGGTGGTGGTTTAGGGTAACTGAGCAGGGTTTCAGACTTACAGGAAGAAGTGGGGGCCTAGCCAGGGTGTCTGTAATTGGGTTAACAGGTTTCCACAATGAGAGTAGGAGGTGCCATTGCAGCAGGGGCGGGGGTGGGCTGATCCTGGAGCCCAGGGCTGCCCAGGTTTGGAGTCATTCACTGTGTGAGTTGGATCGGATCCATCTGGATGTGAGAGATGAGGAGCCTCTCACCCGATGCGGAGCAGCGGCCGAGTCCCTACACAGGCTCGGTGCAGGGGCAAGAGACCGTGGATTCTGTTGAGGTTTGCAGGTCTTAACCACAGGCAGAGAGGCTTCATGCAGAGAAGCTGTGACTGACCCGGTATTTTACTACTTGGATCTTGGAGGCTTAACAGGAGTTTTTAGTGAATCGAAATCTTTTCTTCTCCTCCTCCTCTCCATAGCCCCATGACAGACACACACACCTGGAGTTTTGAAAGGGAGTCCACTTATGACAGATGAAGCTGCCTAGTGTTGACCGTTGACATGCTAGGTTCCGAACATACCATGAATTTCATCTCAGGTGCACCGGCTTCTAGAATGCTGTCATTCCCGACTTCATGCTTTGGTGCCGTTTTAGTGGTGAAGTTGAATATTGAAACCACTGACATTGGCTAATGCACATAACAATAATAGATCCATGGTTTTTTAATCTTTTAAATTTTGTAGGATTTGTGGTATATAGTTTCTCAGAATTTTGCTATGTGTAATTTAATGTCATTCGTTATAAATGTTTATCAAGTGATGAAGATGGATAAGTTGGGCATGGTGATGTTCACCTGTAGTCCCAGCTACTTGGGAGACCAATTCGAGAGGATTGCCTGAACCCAGGAGTTTCAGGCCAGCCTTGGCAACATAGTGAAGCCCCATCCCTAATAAAAAATAAGATAACATAGCCATAAAAATGAACGAGATCATGTCTTTGTGGGAACGTGGATGGAGCTGGAGGCTATTAGCCTTGGCAAACTAACTCAGGAATAGAAAACCAAATACTACATGTTCTGACTTAGAAGTGGGATCTAAATGATAAGAACTTAAAAACACAGGGAAGGAAACACCAGACACGGGGGTCTACTTGAGGGGAGAGGGTGGGAGGAGGGAGAGGAGCAGAAAAGATAACTGTTGGGTACTGGGCTTAGTACCTGGGTGATAGAATAACACATAGAACCCCCTCCCCCCGACATGTGTTTACTTATGTAGCAAACCCTCACATGTGCCCCCGAACCTAAAAGTTAAAAAACATATAAACTATGTGATGCTGATTTTGGCATCCATGGCACTCTCTGTTCTTAGGGTTTTGTAGCTTTTACACAAGAATTGAATAAAAACTATCTTATCTTTCTGCATCACATAGAATGTAGCGTGGACTAAAATGCAAACATCTTCTGCTGGCTGTTGAGACTTAGATATGAAGACCGTTGAAAGTGCCTCTTGTACAGTTACCCAGTTCCTGCTTCAGTGTGGAGAGGCAGAGAGGCTGACAGCCGGCTACCTTCATGGTAAAAGAGGCTGAAACGAGAAGCTCTGTGCCATTAATAACAGTTTTGGCCAGCAGCCAAGGCTCGGAGTGCAGGATTAGCCTGAACAATCAAGACTGCAGGGCCAGAACAAGGAGGTGGGTACGGTGAGGTCACAGTGCCGCCATCTGCGTCCCGAAGCAGTGGGGGCCGAGGGGCTGCAGCAGACGTGTGCGCTGCTCCTTGGCGCAGGCTGGAAGGTCTTCCTGCTCCTCTGCTGGGGCTGGCTCCAGGAGCTGGCCGCAGTTCCCTGGGAGTCTGCTTTTAAAGGGCTGTACGTGCGATTGAGTTGTATGGGAAATGGCTGCTCTGGGATTTTCTGGAGTCTTTACTAAAAATAAAGAAGCATACTCAAGCAGTTTGCGTCTAGCATTTGTTCTTTGGAGGCACCATTCATGTTAAAGATGGTGTGTGTGGGACAGATCGCACTTCCGTGATCTTGTTTCAGATTGATTTTTTTTTTTTCCAGAATCAGTCTTTTAGATGAGGACAGTGACAATGATGTTTTACATATTTTGGAATATTAAAATTTGAAGCAGAGAAAGGCTTTGCTCTGTCAATGTTTAATACTGACGATTTAGACATATATAAGAAATGTATAGCCTTGTCTTTACAAAAAATAGAAAATTAGCCAGGTGTGGTGGTGCATGCCTGTGGTCCCAGCTGCTCTGGAGGCTGAAGTGGGAGGATCACTTGAGCCCAGGAGGTCGAGGCTGCAGTGAGCCATGATCGCACCACTGTGCTCCAGCCTGGGCAGCACAGGGAGACCCTATTCTAAAAAAAAAAAAAAAAAAAAAAAACCCTATAGGCAAAAAACAAACTAACTAAAATGTAAGTGAGACGTGGGTTTTAGCGGCACAGGGGAAGTGGTTTGCATGTGGGGTTATCTAGGGCTGGGTGCGGATGTCCCGTCCTCAGCACACAGGGCCAGCGAGGGGGAGCTTTTGGGTTGTCACTGAAATGAGCTGCAGGCAGCATCCTGGGTACACAGTTGAAATCTTAGTCATTTTATTTATTTATTAAGTATTATTTTTAAAATTCTTGTGAGTACATGGATGAATGTATTTGTGGGGTCCATGAGATGTTTTCATATAGGCATGCAATGCATAGTGATGATATCATGGAAAACGGGGTATCCATCTTCTCAACTAGTTATTCTTTGTGTTGTAAACAATCCAGTTACTAACCCAACCTGAAAATTGAGTACCAGTAACATAGGCAGTTATCCACGTGGCTCTTTGAGACGTGGTCGCTAAGCTGTGCATGTTTACAAACGTGGAACCTGTTGTGTAGATGACGTTCACTCCCGTGAACGTGCAGTTGTGATGTGGCCGACAGTAGGGAAGGAACACGCCTGTGTGCTCTACGTCTTCTGCAAGCCGGCACAGCTCCATGCGGGACCAGTGCTGATGCCAGAGTGAGGTGTGGGGGCTGTGGCCTGTGTCTGCCCGCTCGTGATGGCGTTCTGGCAAAGCCACATGGGTGGGTGCAGCATCTCCAGCAACCCTGGTTGTTAACTGTCACAGCTTGACCTGTGTCCTTGGGTCAAAAGTTGCATCTGGTGCCTCACTCAGTTCCTCCGTTGTTCAAAGCAGTGAGAGGGTTCAGTCTTTGGAAAGGAAACATTTACCAGCTATTTGAAAAGATTGATTTCAGAAATTGAGCATCATAACTAAATCTGCTTGTTTTGAAAGGATTTACTACTTTTCATTACTTTCATCCCAGTGTTCGATAAAAATAGGAAAAGAAAGGAAAGGTGTCCCCAGAAAGGGGCTTCCAGTACCTTCAGCAGCGTTGTCCTGTGGCCATGGATTGGCTTGCCGAGGAGCAGTGGTTCTTCCCAGACTCCTCCCTCAGGGCCCTTCCTCATGGGCAGCTGCTGTTTGTCCCTGGACCATGTGAGTGGAGTCCGAAGCGTTGGCTGTGACAGGTTGCAGCATGTGGCCTTCCTCGTTAGGGCTGAGTCGCGTTATGCTGTGTGTAGACGCATTCTGCTTCTCTGTCGTCTGCCAGGGGACACTTGGGTTCGCTGTTGGGAACCATGCTGTGTGAACTGTGAACGTCGAAGTATAACTGTCTTCTGGGGGCCCTGCTTTCAGTTCTTTTGTGTATCTACCCAGAAGTGGAGCTGCTGGATCATATGCTTAGTCCTTTTGTAATTTGTTGAGGCATCATCACACTGTTTTTTTTTTGGCAGTTGCACCATTATACGTTCCCACCAGCAGTGCACAAGGATTCCTGTTTCTCCACAAGCTCACCTGCCCCCTGGTTCCCTGTGAGGTGCTGGAGACTGGCAGCAAGTGTCCTGTACCCTGGACACGTGGTGAGCACAGTCCCCGACTGCCCTTCCTTCATGGTGTGACCTTTATCAGCAGATTTGACAGATGAGAGGTGAATCCTGGGTGTGTTGAAAGGAAGCTGACTCACCCCACCCCCAACCCCACTCGTCTTTGAAGGTGTGTTGTAGCTCTGGCCGAGCCCACCTCTGAGCAGTGCCCCTAGATGGCTCCACCTTCCTTACACTGTCCCTCCTACAGACTCATCCTCATCCCCACCACTCCCCTTTGGCTATTCTGTGGTAGATTTTTAGGATAAAAGATGTCAAGCCTGGCTGTAATAGCATTGGGACCTGCCGTGTTGACAAGGCAGCCACCAACCCCTCCAAGATGGTCACAGGTCACTTGGGAGCTGGCCCTTCCCAGCAGCAGGATGCCTGGGACTCAGAGATTACAGCCACAGGGCCTGGGAGAAGCCTCAGGCTTTTGTTATTATGCGCATTATCCTTTTGGGGTCCCCAAAATTGTACCATTACATTCTTTAGAAGCCTCAGGCTTTTGTTGTTTATTATGCGCATTATCCTTTTGGGGTCCCCAAAATTGTACCATTACATCCTTTTTTTTTTTTTTTTTTTTTTTTTTGAGATGGAGTCTTGCTGTGTCGCCCAGGCTGGAGTGCAGTGGTGCGATCTTGGCTCACTGCAAGCTCGGCCTCCTGGGTTCATATCATTCTCCTGCCTCAGCCTCCCAAGTAGCTGGGACTACAGGCGCCCGCCACTGCGCCTGGCTAATTTTTTTTTTTTTTTTTTTTTGTATTTTTAGTAGGGATGGGGTTTTACCGTGTTAGCCAGGATGGTCTTGATCTCCTGACCTCGTGATCTGCCTGCCTCGGCCTCCCAAAGCCCTGGGATTATAGGCGTGAGCCACCGCGCCTGGCCCCATTACATTCTTTATAGAGCTGACATTGGAACAAGCTGTGTCTGCCTGAAAGCACTGTTCTGAATGTGTCCAGTTGCTCCATCTGGCTTCCGGAGCCTGTGTCATTATCTAAGCGGGGTTGGCTGGCGGGTCACATCCTTCTCACCTCAGTGGATGGCTTGCCACCGAGAACTCTGCGTGTCTCTGGAACTCTCCACTTTACTCCCTTGACAGAGATGTCTCCTTTGGACTTCCCGAGAGTCTGTAATCAATTTTTAAAAACCCACAATAGTTCATTGTTTGTAACCTATAATAAATTTTATAAACAAAGATGATCAGAAATGTGAGAATTAAAAAATACTTGTGTTTTGTTAGTGAAAAGCACTAGTTCATAGTAACTAAGGTTTTCCAGATTCTTTCTTGTATTTGTTTTGAGACAAGTCTCACTCCAATGCCCAGGCTGGAGTGCAGTGGCGCTATCTCGGCTCACTGTAGCCTCAACCTCCAGGGCGGGGCTCATGTGATCCTCCCGCCTCAGCCTCCCAACGCATTTCTTGTGGTCTTGGGCGAGTCACTTAGTGTTCCTGAGCCCTGGTCTCCCGAGCTGTGCTGGGAGGAGCATCCTGTTCCTGTGGTGTTCATCTCATCGGTCACTCTGCCTTTCCATTTCGCTGAGCACAAGAGAGCACACAGACCCTTGCTGTGAACCGCCGTGGCAGGGCCTCGGCGCAGGTGCGACTGTCACGCTGCGCTCAGTAACACAAGACCTGCCCTCGACGGACGGGTGCTCATTACAAGATGAAGTTCACGTGAGCATCTTTGGCTTTTTCTTGTTTCACTTATTAATGGAAGAAACCCTTTATTTTTAAGAGACCTTCTTTTGATACTGGCAATACTGTGACATTTCAGTCTGTTTTTGAGTTGGTTGTGATACTCAGTGTCTGGGGCAGTCCCTGCTGGAAGAGAGAGCGTTCAGAGCAGAGCATGTGCTGGACACGAGGCCACGTTCACCCCTGAGGAGCACTTTGAAACGGCTTTGAGTTCTTGTCAGCCTTGATTAGGTCTTTCAGGCAAACAGTCTGGCTGATGAAAAGTTTATGGTACAAGCAGCAGAAACTCAAATCAGCTCTTGTATTTTGCCATCGTCCTCCATTTGTGTTGGAGTCGTGCACGTTCCTCTTTGGTCCTTGTGGGTCTGTGTGAGCCCTCTGCCCTCCTTCTGAGCCTCAGGGTGTGAGCCCTCCGCCCTCCCTCCGTGAGCCCTCTGCCCGCCTCCCGAGCCTCACCAGCATAGGTTCGCCTGGGCTGGGAGTGTGTTGGGAGCAACTGGGTTGAGGCTCCTTGGCCAGACTGGAGACCACAGGGCAGCTGGGCAGGAAATGTCAGCAACATTTAGACTTTTTCTGATGCTTTTAGATGAAAGCAAACATGTTCTGGTGTTTCCTTCCTGCATCTGGTGGGTCTTCAGCATGTCAATCTGTGCATTTCCTGGGACTTGGAAAGTCTGTTGCCCTCACTCCTTTGGGGGCATTTTCTTTGCCAAAGGAGCTAGAAGAACGAGCTTCCAGGCCACTCACAGCCTTTGTTTGTTTGTTTGAGACAGTGTCTCACTCTGTGTCCCAGGCTGGAGTGCAGAGGCACGATCTTGGCTCACTGCAACCTCCGCCTCCTGGGTTCAAGCGATTTATCCTGCCTCAGCCTCCCTTGTGAGTAGCTGGGATTACAGGTGCTCGCCACCTTGCCCAGCTAATTTCTGTATTTTTAGTAGAGACGTGGTTTCACCGTGTTGGCCAGGCTGGTCTTGAACTCCTGACCTCAGGTGATTCACCTGCCTTGGCCTCCCAAAGTGCTGGGATTACAAGAGTGAGCCACCGTGCCTGGCCAGCTTTTGTATTTAAAGCATGCTTTGATGACACACATCAAATCTCTTGAGTATTCCAGCCTAAAACTGCCCTCCCTGTCAAGAGCAGGTGCTGGGCATGCTGCCCTCTGCCCTCTGTGACACTTCCGCTGGTGCAGGGAGGTGGGTTGGCTCTTCACTGTGCTGGCTCTGCACTGCGCTGCCATAGTGGACCTCACTGCTGCAGTGTTGACTGTGTCAAGCACTTTTTATATTTGGAAATTTGTCTAATGTTGGTAAAATCATTTTTGAGACTTCAAAAAAGATTGACAGTGAGAAGGAAAAGGAGGCTTTTCAGATTCTAGGGTGAGATACTGTGTTTCAACATGAAGTTTTCTCTTTTTTTGGCTGAATGCAAAATTTAGTTATATATATGTAAAATTTGTGAAAATGCATGCCTTGGAATATTTGAATGGGTAAAGGTATACTTTCCGCCATCTGTGCAATGCACTATTTAGAAGCAGTGGAGAGACCTTACAGGTGGCACCTGAGGGAGTGCCAGGCATGGGGCTGTTGGGCGGGCAGCTGCCGAGAGCCCTGCAGGGCTGGGTGCTCCGGCTCCCATCAATTATTTACAGACTTGGGGCACTCAGCCAGGCTGGTTCACAAGGCTGGAATCCAGCTCCACCTTTATGTCTCCAGCTCTGCCTGCCGCCCGTCACCCTGTGGCAGACATAGCCCACGCTCCCTGTATGAGAGGCTGCAGAGCTGCCCGCTGCCCGTCACCCTGTGGCAGACATGGCCCACGCTCCCTGTATGAGAGGCTGTAGAGGCTGCTGTGTCTTGTTTCGGGTGTCTCAGGGCTGATGTGTGTTGTGTTCCCATAGTGGCCGTTGATCATGAAAAACATCATGTTCCATAAAATATGTGACCAGTTTGGGCATAGTGGCTCACGCCTGTAATCCCACCACTTTGGGAGGCCCAGGCAGGCGGATCAGCTGAGGTCAGGAGTTCAAAACCAGCCTGGCCAACATGATGAAACCCCATCTCTACTAAAAATACAAAGAAATTAGGCAAGCATGGTTGTGCATGCCTGTAATCCCAGCTACTAGGGAGGCTGAGGCAGGAGAATTGCTTGAACCCGGAAGGCGGAGGTTGCAGTGAGCCGAGATCGTACCACTGTACTCCAGCCTGGATGACACAGTGAGACTGTCTCAAAAAAAAAAAAAAAAAGTGACGAGTTCCTTCTAGTTGCCTTGGACTGGTATTCCTCTTACTGCTAGCATTTCCAGCTCTACTTTTGAGATCCTCTGGAGAAATAAATAGAAACTTTGTTTACTTTCTCTCTCTCTTTTTTTTTTTTTTGGAGTTGGAGTTGCACTCTGTCACCCAGGCTGGAGTGCAATGGCGCCATCTCGGCTCACTGCAACCTCCGCCTCCTGGGTTCAAGCAATTCTCTTGCCTCAGCCTCCTGAGTAGCTGGGATTACAGGCGTCCGCCACCATGCATGGCTAATTTTTGTATTTTTAGTAGAGACGGGGTTTCACCATATTGGCCAGGCTGGTCTTGAACTCCTGACCTCCTGATCCGCCTGCCCCGGCCTCTCAAAGTGCTGGGATTAATTACAGGCGTGAGCCACCACACCCAGCCCTACTTTCTCTTGTTATAATTTTAACTCAGTGTTAGGGTGAAGTAAATGGATCCTGTAAAGTTAATATATAAATATTCAAGGTTTAATGTTTTCCATAAACTTTTCTGAAGTATGTTTGTTTTAAAATAATTTTGTTGTAGTGACCCTCTTTGCTTAAACATGCTGTGAAGTAGAACAAGCCGTGAGAGAAAAGAGGGAAAGGACAAGATGCTGACAAAGCAGGTAGGGGCCCGGCTTGAGGGCCCATGTGGTCATCTTGAAGGAGGGCAGCAGCACATAGGAAACCCACTCAGGAATTTGCCTGGCTGAGCACAGACATTTTCAGAGGCAAGCGAGACTCGCCCAGCTGAGGCTTCAATAAACTGGTGAATTGGGTGGACAAGGGCCAGGCACAGAACACTTTGGTGCTGATGAGTGGAGCAGACAGAGCTTTTAGTCACAGTGTGTGTGAGATTTGGGTGGGCCAGGGTGAGAGGAAGTGGCCCTGACGAGGGCCTCACTCTTGGGGGCAGGGCTCGCTCACTGTGCTGAGCTTGCCAGAAGCTCTGAAGGGTATGAGCCCTGAAGATCTGCCCCGACATTCCTCTGTGCCCAGCGTCAGCAAGTGCCCTCCTGCCGCTGACCTGAGAGCAGGAGGGCATCACTGTGGCCTTCTGCTTGGTTTTATTGGGGGGCTGCCTTGAGACATTGCAGTGCCTAGACCCCTGGCTTCTTGACTCGCCTTCCCCCAGGGCTCTGCACCGCGTGGCGTGACACATACCTGGCCACTGTGAGATCCAGTCCTTAGGACAAGTCTTGTCTCGTGTCCAGCATTCCATCCCTAGGGAAACGTGTCTCATGCTTTTCAAAGAAGATAATCGGCCAGGTGCAGTGGCTCACGCCTGTGATCCCAGCGTTTGGGAGGCTGAGGCAGGCGGATCACTTGAGGTCAGGCGTTCGAGACCAGTCTGACCAACATGTTGAAACCCCCACCTCTACACAAATTACCTGGGCGTGGTGGATTGTGCCTGTCATTTCAGCTGAGGCGTGAGAATTGCTTGAACCCGGGAGGCGGAGATTGCAGTGAGCCACGATCGCACCACTGCACTCCATCCTGGGCGACAGAGTGAGACTGTCTCCAAA
Organism: Pongo pygmaeus; assembly: GCF_028885625.2. Classification (NCBI taxonomy): domain Eukaryota; kingdom Metazoa; phylum Chordata; class Mammalia; order Primates; family Hominidae; genus Pongo; species Pongo pygmaeus. The sequence continues at coordinate 86,660,793 of NC_072391.2, read as the reverse complement.
AAAGAGATAATATCAGCTTGATTGAGAGGATTGATAGACCGTAGGCTTACCCAGATAAAGCGCACAGTTCAAAGGTTGTTAGTGTATTCACAGGTCTGTTCAACCACCAGGACTGTCAGTTCTAGAACATTTCTGTCACCTCAGAAAGAAACTTGGACCTTTAATCATCACTCCTTGTCCCCCTCCAGCCTCTGCGTCCTCTCTGGCTCTGCAGTTCTGGTCATTTTGTGTCCATGGAATTGCATGCTGTGTGGCATGACAGGAGCCTGTGCCCAGGTCACAGGGCCTATGTCTGCAGTGCCCACAGCAGCATTGCCTCAATGCCAAACACAAAGAGAAGCTTCATCTCCTTGCCTTAACTTACAGACATGCCGGAGAGTCTGTATCCAGTGTTTTCTTGAAAAAGTTCGCTAGGTTCCTCTTTGAATACGTATATTTATGAAATGAGAATCAGTTATTTGGTGTAGTGGGTAATGAATGCCTGGAGTGATTTGAAGAGATAGCGGAGGGTGTGTGGTAAAGTCAGCCACCTGCGCACCTCCATCCCCCCAGGCCCTGGAGACCATCCTGGAAGTGCTGCCTGCTCAGTATCAAGGACAGCCTCATCCTGCTCCTGTTGGGATCTGGTCTTCCTTCCCTAGGGCCATGGATGCCATCCCCTTCAGGAATGTATTCTGCTTTTCCAGATGTGTTTGGTGGCCTGTGGGCGTGGGGTGATGGGCATTCAATTTCATTCTTTGCCGTGGAACCCCTCGCCCATGCCCACCATCAGCTGCCGCCGCCGCCTCTCTGCTCTTCTTCGCAACAGTGCTCTTGACGAGCTCCTGTGCCCACCATCGTCCACTCCCGTGCATTCTCTCTTAGAGTTTCTTTGAGGTACAGTTTAAATGCTGTGGAATGCACCGATTTTAATGGTGGTCGGGGGATGATGCATCCTGAGAAACGCGTCGTTAGATGATCTTGTCCTCTGAGCATTACAGAGTGTGCATACCCAGATCCAGAAGGCAGAGCCTCCCACACACCTAAGCTACGTGGTAGAGCCTGTTGCTGAGTCACCATGCTGAATCGTGTAAAGAAATCGTAACACAGTGGTAGGTGTTTATGCCATGGGACCCGTTCCGCTCCATTAGCATCTTGTGGTAGCAGGTACCAGCATCATGAGTGTGGCCTGTTGACCGAAGCATCGTGTTGCTCATGACTACAGATGTGAGAGTTTTAAGGAATCAGTTGGAACTGTCTTGTTCCCACCATCACAGTCATGATACAGAGTAGTATTTCCATCACCCCAAAAAGTTCCCCCTTTCCTCTTTGCGACAGCACATCCTCCTATTTCCTGGACCCAGGATGCTGATGTGCTTTCGGTCACTGTAGCTTTTGCTTTTCTAGAATTTAATATGAATGGAATAATTGAGTGTGGAGTCTTGTGTCTGGTGTGTTTCATATCCTTTTGAGATTGATCTGGGTTCTGTGGTGTATGTCAGTAGTTTACTGAGTAGCTTTTTAGGGGGTAAATATGTCGCATGTTCATCCAATAAGCAGTTATAGACATGTGCATTGTTTCCTAGTTTTAGCTGTTGGGAGTCAAGCTGATATGAGTAGTTGCATGCAAAGCATCAGATGGCTGGATGTGGTACCTTTTCTGAGACTGGGTTTCTCGGTCACATGTTATATGAATGTTTAACTTGTTGAGAACCTGCCAGACTCTTTTCCAAAGTGACCACTCAGTTTTGTGTTCCCGCCAGCATTGAATGGGAATTCCATCTGCTCTGTCCTTGCCGTTATGTGGTGTAGTCCGTCTTTTCCATTTTAGCCATTCTAGTGAATTGTGGTTTTAATTTCCAGTGCCCCAATGACAAATGATGTTGCTTGTCTTTTCATGTGGCTTTTTTGGTGGGGGGGAGGGACTATCCATGTATTTGCTTTGGTGAAGCATCTGTCTTCACTTTCATATCTGCCATTTGCTCATTTCTAAAAATTGGGTTGTCTGCTGATTTTTGAGAGTTCTTTATGGATTCTAGACACAGGTCCTTTACCAGCTATTTGTTGTTTGAATGTGTGTGTGTGTGTGTGTGTGTGTGTGTGTTTAACAAGTATTTGGCCTGTATTTTTATTTTCTTAATAGTGTCTTTCGAGCAGCTAAAGTTTTTAGTTTGATGAAGTCCAACTTCATAGTTTTGTCTAGGGTACTTTGTGCTTTTTGTGCTCTCCAAGCCAGCATCATAGAGCAAGTTTTCTTCTAGAAGATACATAGTTTTCACTCCTATTTACTTCAATTATGAAATAATTTTTGTGTATGGGATAAGGTAAGGTTAGAGGTTTTTGTTTTTTGCATGAGGATATTCAATTATTTCCAGCATCATTTGTTGAAAAGATTATTTTCCCATTCAATTTCTTTACATTTGTTAAGAAATTAGTTGACTATATATTTGCGTGGGTCTATTTTTGGTCTTTTTTGAGTCTCGCTCTGTCACCCAGGCTGGAGTACAGTGGCGCGATCTCGGCTCACTGCAAGCTCCGCCTCCCGGGTTCACACCATTCTCCTGCCTCAGCCTCCCGAGTAGCTGGGACTACAGGCACCCACCGCCACGCCCGGCTAATTTTTTGTATTTTTAGTAGAGACGGGGTTTCACTGTGTTAGCCAGGATGGTCTCAATCTCCTGATCTTGTGATCAGTCCGCCTTGGCGTCCCAAAGTGCTGGGATTACAGGCGTGAGCCACTGCGCCCGGCCTGTTTTTGGTCTTTTCTGTTCCATCATTCTATTTATCGATTCTTTTGCTAACACCACACTGTCTTGATTACTATAATTATTATTCTTTTTTTGTTGTTGTTGTTTTTTTTTTTTTTTTACTTTTTGAGACAGTGTTTTACTCTGTCCCCCAGGCTAGAGTGCAGTGGTGCCATCTAGACTCACTGTAACCTCCGCCTCCCAGGTTCAAGCGATTATCCTGCCTCAGCCTCCTGAGTAGCTGGGATTACAGGTGCGCTCCGCTACGCCCAGCTAGTTTTTGTATTTTTAGTAGAAATGAGGCTTCACCATGTTGACCAGGCTGGTCTTGAACTCGTGATTTCAGGTGATATGCCCGGCTGGGTTTTTTTTTTTTTTTTTTTTTTTTAAAGACAATAAAACTGGTAGCCCCTTGGCCAAATGGATCAGGAGAAAAAGAAGCAACAAATTTTTAGTATGGACGTGAGAAAAGGGACATTGCTGTGATCCTATAGCCATTCAAAGTATAATAAGGGAATTTTGTTAACAACTTTATGCCAATAAATTAGACAGCTTAGATGAAATAGACAAATTCTTCAAAAGACTCAAACTACTTCAGCTTACTGAAGAGGAAACAGATAGCTTAAATAGTCCTATATCTATTAAAGAAATTGAAATTTTAGTTAACACCCTTCCCACAAAGAAACCTTCAGTCCTAGATGACTGACTTGGGCATTTGTACTATACGTTTAAAGAATAAGGAAAGTCAGTTATATAGAAGCCCTTCCACAACAGAGGAGGGTACACATCCAGTCTTTCTATGAGTCAGGGACACCTTGATACCAAAATTAGAGAAACACCCACATTAATACAGATGTAAATTAAGTTATAGGAGATAGAAGGGATAGCTATAGCTCATGAGCAAGTGGGGTTTATCTCAGAAGTTCAAATTTGGTTTACCATTTAAAAATCAATGTAGCGTACCATATTGACATAAGGAAAACGAAATGCCATAAGATCATCTAAGATTTTTTTAAAAAATGGTATTTGAGGCCAGATATGGTGGCTCACGCCTGTAATCCCAACATTTTGGGAGGCTGAGATGGGAGGACTGTTTGAGTCCAGGAGTTGCAGAGCAGCCTGGGCAACAAGGTGTGAAACCCTGTCTCTACAAAAATGAGCTGGGCATGGTGGCGCGCCTGTAGTCCCAGCTACTCTGGAGGCTGAGGTGGGAGGATCCATTGAGCCCAGGAGGTAGAGGCTGCAGTGAGCCGAGATCATGCCATTTCACTCCAGCCTGGGTGACAGAGTCAGATGCTGTCAAAAAAAAAAAAAAAGACAAAACTCCATACCCATTCATAAGGAAAGTGCTCTGCAAGGTAAGAACAGAAGGGAATTTCCTCAGTCTGATGGAGGACGTTCTGAGAAACACCTACAGCTGACTGACACCATTCTTACTGGTGAAAAACTGAATACGTTTTTCCTAATGTTGGAGATGTTTGTGGTCACCTCTTTGTATTCTCCTTTTTAAAAAGTAACCTTTATTACTGAAGCAATACTCAACATTTTAGAAAATTAGGAAAAACCGATAAGGAGAAATAGAATGTAAAATAATCACATTTTCACAACCTGGAGAACAGAACTTTTTTTTTTTTGATGCTCGCTCTGTCGCCCAGGCTGGAGTGCAGTGGCGTGATCTTGGCTCACTGCAACCTCCATCTCCCGGGTTCACGCCATTCTCCTGCCTTAGCCTCCCTAGTAGCTGGGACTACCGGCGCCTGCCACCACGCCTGGCTAATTTTTTTGTATTTTTTAGTAGAGACGGGGTTTCACTGTGCTAGCCAGGATGGTCTTGATCTCCTGACCTCGTGATCCGCCTATCTTGGCCTCTCAAAGTGCTGGGATTACAGGCATGAGCCAGCGTGCCTGGCCAAACAGAACTCTTTATGTGTACATGTTCACATACACACATACATGTACACACGTGCGACAGTCAGGCTTATGTGTCAGCTTGTCAAGGCTACACTGCCAGAGATTGAAAGAAGCCCCTCACCCAGGTGTTGCTGTGGCAGTGTTTGCATTCACATTTCCATTTCAGCAAGCTGACTGCTGCTTCCTCTGACGCCCGGACCAGCGAGAGACACCTCCACGGGCCTAGGAGCCCAGCCCATGTGCTCAGCCACCCCCTGTATCTGGCCTTTCACCCAGCAGAGCCTTCTCTGCCTGCTACTGACCAACCGTGGGGATTGGGCCATTCGCTCCGCAGGCAGTTCGCGCCTTCCTATTTTGTCTTGTTGCTTTCCTATTGTGTCGTTTAGCTTGTTCTCTATTTTATAGGTCATTTAAAATAAAACTCACCTTTGACTTTGTTTAATCTCTGTTAAATGTTTGCTTTTTGTTTCGTTTATGTTCGTACATTTCTCATGTTTTTCTTCTATTGGTTGTATTCTAACTTTTAGAGCCTCTTTTTTGGGATGCCTTCTAGCAATAAATATAAATACATTTCTCTCTAACAAACACTTTACCTGGATCTCCCACTTTGCTGTATAGCATCTCTGTCATTTCCAATTTTGAATATTCTAAATTCCTACTCTGGTTTCCCTCCTCCCTCGTCCTTAGAAATGCATTTCTTAATTCCCAGATTGAAGGCCGTGTTTTCTGGTCACCGTCCTCCCGTCTGAACTGTACTGTCACTTCAGAAGGTGACTCTTTCACAGTTTTTAGGCGTGCGGTGTAGTTGTCTGTGTGATCAAGTTTTTATATGTGCTTGTTAGCTCCAGCTTGGTCTTGCTTTCAGATCTTCTGTCTTGTAGTCTGGGTTAGGGTTGTCTCCCTGTCTGTTCTTTACTGAAAAGCACTTTAATATCTGCTCCGTGGCTGAGGCGCATTTTCTCTGTTGTGTTGATTCTTTTTTTTTTTTTTTTTTCTGAGACGGGGTCTCCCTCTGTCGCCCAGGCTGGAGTGCCGTGGTGTGATCTTGGCTCATTACAACCTCACCTCCTGGATTCAAGGGATTTTCCTTGCCTCAGCCTCCCGAGTAGCTGGGATTACAAGCACCCGGCCCCACTCCCGGCTAATTTTTTTTTGTATTGTTAGTAGAGACAGGGTCATACCATGTTGGCCAGCCTGGTCTCGAACTCTTGACCTCAAGTGATCTGCCTGCTTTGGCCTCCCAAAGTGCTGGGATTACAGGCATGAGCCTGTGTCTGGCCTGTTCTGTTGATTCTTGTTCTTTACTCAGAGGCTTTTATTTGCATAAATGTTGGACTGTGTTAGCTCTCTTGTGAAAGGAACTTTTTGCCATATTATAGTGGCTCACCTTGTCTCCTGGAATGCATTCTGGCCTCAAGTCTGTACCTAGCATTGATAGAGGAAGCCCAGCCTGGTGTGCACAATATGTACCTGGTGTGCACAGCATGTACCTGGTGTGCACAGCATGTACCTGGTGTGTCTTTTCTGAAATGTTTGTCCATGGATTAAACATCACTCAGCTCGTGCTGAGCCAGCTGGATTACTTTTTCCATTCCAATCTGACAAACTTGGTCTTGTATTTCTTAGTCCATTTACTTTTTTCCGTTAGCCTGTTTATGCTGCTGTAACAAAATGCCTGAGACTGGTTCATTTATAAAGAACAGAAATTTATTTTTCACAGTTCTGGAAGCTGGAAGTCGGAGAGCCTGGGGCTGCTGGAGGGCCTGGTCTCTGCCTCCGTGCTTGGGGCTGCGTGCCTCCCAGTGCTAGCCCTTAATAGCACCCAGCGTTCGTCCACCCACGAGGGCAGTGCCTCCCCGAATGGGGCACCAGGTGCCGGGGGGGTGTTGGCACTGAGTTCTGTGGTGTCGAGTGCTTTCCATCCATTTGTCGTGATGCGTCTTCTCTCTCTCCTTTTGCCGGGGGGCGGGGCAGGGGGGCTTATATATATGTTTTTTTCCTGTTGCATTTTGTTTTTCATCTTTACAGTTTGGAGATTGTACGGTGTCTTTTTGTGGTTATGTTGGGAGTTTGCCTTTTCCATTTCTGGTGGATGCTCCCAGATTTTAGTGCGCTTTCAGGTCGTGAAGCAGTTTTTAAGCAGGGAGTGGTTGAGAAACCATCCGAGCTGGGCTTCCCTGGAGCACCTCTTGGCCTTGCCATTCCTCCTGCCTCACCTGCGCCTGCTTCTGTTGTGTGGTGTGTTTGTGCTTTTTCCTGTGATTTTTCAGTTCTGCCAACCATTGTTTTTCACTGGTATTTTCTACAAGGAGCCTGGTAATGAAACTAAGGAAAATATAGTTTGAGGTTCTCTTGAAGATGAAGAGAAAACTTGGAAGGTGGTTGAGAGTCTCACGCCTCGTCTGCTGTTGGGTGGGAGCTGCTGCTCCAGCCGCCTCTGGCCTCACGTCTGGCCCTCCACTGTGCTCCCGTGCCCTCATGCTTGGGAGCTCTTTGTTCTTCCCAGTCTGAAGGTGTCGGCAGCTCCCAGCATGCGTGAGGGTGCCCTCATTTCTGGCCCTCTTTCTTCCTGGGCCCCTCGGCCTGGAGTGTCCTCCCGGACGCTTGCACTGTGGGCTTATCCCTCAGACGCTGAGGCAGCGTTCAGACAAGGAGGAGCCTTTATTTGTGGGTCATTTTGGCAGATGGGATTATTTTATCCTCAAGAGAGTGAAATCTGTGTCACTCAGTTCAGACAGATGAATATTTTCCAGGAGTGTGTGGACAGCAGTGGCCCGTGTTGTCCCTGATGGGGTCTGGAGTTGCTGGTCCTGCCTGGAGGCCTGGCCAGGCATTCACAGCAAGGGCGTGTCTTTGGATGGTTGCAGCCCCCGTGTCTTTGTTTGCCATGTGGAGATAATACCGTCTGTTAGCTGAGGCTCGTTAGAGGCTCCAAATAAAGTAACATACGAAAGTAAAGCACCGTGCAGATGTAATTTGAAATGGGTCGTTAAGCCCTAGTCATGACTTAGGGGCTGGGAAGCTGTCCTGAGCCAGGGTTGCCCGTGTGTGCTCCTCGCAGAGCACAGACTCCAGGGTTTGTTCCCAGCCTATAGATGAGGAGATTGAAGTCCTGCACCGAAAGCCTCCGCTGGGAGCAGGAGGTACGGGGCCAGGCTTGAGGAGTGGCTGGCCGCCTGCACCAACATTTATGTCTGTAACGTGCCCCTGGGTTCAGACGGTCAGAGCTGGCCATGAGTGTGGTGGGTGGGTGGATTTCCCACACCCAAAACAGCCTGTGATCCATAGTTTCCAAGGTGCCTTCGTCTTCCCTACTCTGTTGGTCCATGGGAGTGAGGAGCGGAGCCTAACAGCCTGCGAAGCATAAACTGTGTCAGACATGGGCGACACGGGGACCGCTGGAGGGAGGCGTGCCCTGACGCAGGCTGCACTGGTGACTGCTCAGTTGGAGGCCCTTCCTTGAAAACATGAGCTGTGACTCATCTGTAATAAACCTGTTAGTCGTGGTCTGTGAAGGTAATTGGTGGTTTATGGATGTGACTGACCAAGTTCCGGCCAGTTGCTGCCTTGTGTTTTCTGACTGGGATGAGGTTCTGAACGAGGTGAATTCTGGCAACTCCAAGAGGAGGCACTGTGTTTCGCGTGCACCCTCACATCCCTGCAGCCCACCTCGAGCTCTGTCTCATTTGCTCACTTACTCACACATCCATTATGTGTTAGGAATACCTGTGTACCCTGGCTTTTAAGAGATTACACATAAAAACACAAATCTGAGCTGATTTTTACTTTGAAATAATTTGCCACAAATTCATTTTAAGCAATTAAAGTGTTGGAGCTTATAACTAAATGTTAATTTTTCTCTTTTTGGGAACACAGGTATTGCTTTTTAAAAAATGCGCTCAGGCCCAGCGCGGTGGCTCACACCTGTAATCCCAGCCCTTTGGGAGGCTGAGGTGGGTGGATCACTCTTGAGGTCAGCAGTTCGAGACCAGCCTGGCCAACATGGTGAAACCCCGTCTCTACTAAAAATACAAAAACATGAGCGAGGTGTGGTGGCACACACCTGTAATCCCAGCTACTCAGGAGGCTGAGGCTGCAGTGAGCCAAGATTGCACCACTGCACTCCAGCCTGGGTGACAAAAGCAAGACTTCGTCTCAAATAAAAATTTAAAAAGCGCTTATATTTGCAAACAGACATGAGTACATAGTCTTTATTGGTTTGTGCATCCCGAATTCGGAATTATGAAGCATGTAAATGATGCCTGTTTTGGGCTCTGGGATATGAGCCTTCTTTTCATTCACCTCCGTCCGTTCCCCACTCCTTTGCCAGTTGGGCATAAATGATCACAGAAAGGCACTCTGAGGGAACAAAAGTTTGGTTATTCTGTAATAATGTTTTTCATGTTTTAACATGCAATTGTGTGTTTCCTTAGAGTATTTAGTATTTAATTTTAATGAGGACTATAATGAGAAGTAATTCTGTAGGGCCCATAAATAGATTTTTACACCATGAAGTATCAAGTTTGTTTTTTTCTCTTAAGAATGTCAGCTCATACTTGGGGCTTTATTCACCCAGTTTTCCATGTAATGCCTCAGAAAGATGATAGAGGGGAAATAAGGAAAAGGCATATCCTGCTCAGGCACGTGGTGTGCTAGGAGGGCCACGCAGGCCGTAGCAAGTTCACGCTGGCCTCTCCCTGCCCGTTCCTCCTCACCCTTTGCCTTGTTCCTGTTGGGCCAGCTCTTTGCAAACCTGGTCCAGAGTATTGCTGGTTTATCCTGGACTGAATGCTGTCTTCCCAAGGCTTCAACATCTCTGGGGAGTTCCATGTTTTCCGACTCTCAGGTGAAATGGGCTGCATTCTTCAAAGATAGAAACTGGTTCTGAGGTCTGAGCCTGGGTTGCCGCTCTCCTTCACCAGCAGCTCTTGATGTTCCACCCGGAACCTTTGCCCAGGCAGTTGACCTCATCTTTTTCTGTCTTATGGTGGAGACCTACCTGTCAGTACCTGTGTTGTGCTTTGAGGCCCAGACGCCAAGATCTGGAAGGGCCCTGAGAGAAGGGACCAAGTGCCCATGGTGGTGTGAGGTGGAGGGTGGGAAGCAGAGCTGTGGGTGGTGGAGGTGCAGCACTCCCGCCGTGGGCCGTGGCCGCTGTGGACGGCGGAGGTGCAGCACTCCCGCCGTGGGCCGTGGCTGCTGTGGGAGGTGGAGGTGCAGCACTCCCGCAGTGGGCTGTGGCTGCTGTGGGTGGAGGAGGTGCAGTACTCCCACCGTGGGCTGTGGCTGCTGTGGGTGGAGGTGCAGCACTCCCGCAGTGGGCCGTGGCTGCTGTGGGCTGGTCCATCCATGCCAGACTCTGCCACCTCTTGGCCACTTTTTGTTTGTGCACGTTTGTGCAGAGAGAGTTAACCCAAGGACCTTATTTTGCTTTTGTAGGTATATCATTATGCAGATGAATAGGTGTGTGAGGGGATTAAAGCCACGTTTGTGTACGTGGCATTGCTCCCAGTGTTAACGGTGGGATTTATGGGCTGGATGGGGTGGGAGAGGAGGCAGTGGGTGGTCCTTTAATCTGGAATTTTTTTTATGCCATTATCCTCTATTTACAGCTTTCAGAAATCAGCTGGTGTCACTGCACATATGTTTAGAGCCGTTGCTAAGGTGACGAGCCCAGCAGCCCACACAGGCCTTCTGGAACCTTCTGGAAGGCAGGGAAGCTGCTTGGTGGGGTCTGTTCACGTTGGGGCCTTATCCCTCCAACCTGTGGGAATCTGCAGATTGCCCTGTTACAACTTAAATTGTCTGCTTCCTTTTGGTTTGATTGCCTGATTAATAATTTAAAACGAAAAACCCTGTGGTGTATTTAATGCAGAGAGAAATGGACCCACAGCATTGTTTCCAAACCGGGTCTCCTTGCCATGATGGCAGCAGAACTCCAGTCTTCTCCGCGGGTCTCACGCATCTCATTCACCTTAGAAACAGAGCTGTGGGCTTCAGGCTTTTCGCAGTGGAAACCTTGATTTCTTTTCTCATATTGCATATAAACAGTCCACATGACTTGGGTTATGACTTATTAATTTTTTTCCTGGGCATATGTAAAGGATTCTGAAGCCATTTATATTTTAAAAATGTTCTTTCCAGGTGTGTTGGTGAGTCTGGTCTGCTTTGGAAGGTAGAATGTCCGTCCAGGACTCTGTTGGCTGATGTTCACTCCCACATCACTGCCCACGTTTGGACATTGAAAAGGTGCCTAAACGTTTTTCAGGTCTGGACTTTCTGAGAATTGGGCAAAAGCTGTGCATCCTCTCCCCAGGACTGTCCACATACCTATACATTTTCTGTGTGATTTCTGAGGTTTCAGAGCTCTCTGGGCCCTTGTGCCTCTTCCAAGATTTTGTTTTGCCAATGAACAGCCTCCTGTTAGCACTTGAGTTTATAGTTTTTATTTAAATGAAATTTGTTAATTATATTGTCTCTTTTTGTAGAATGTACTCGTGTTAGAAAAAAAGATGATGTGCAAAGTATTGTTTCCCCTTTTCTAACCAAGATCTCTTGATAAAAAATTTACAACAGGGCTGGGCGCTGTGGCTCATGCCTGTAATCCCAGCACTTTGGGAGGCCGAGGCGGGTGGATTGCCTGAGGTCAGGAGTTCAAGACCAGCCTGGACAACATTGTGAAACACCATCTCTACTAAAAATACAAAAACTAGCTGGGCGTGGTGGTGCATGCCTGTAATCTCAGCTACTCAGGGGGTGCAGGAGAACCTCTTGAACCCGGGAGGTGGAGGTTGCAGTGAGCCGAGATGGTGCCACTGCACTTCAGCCTGGGCGACAGAGCGAGACTCTGTCTCAAAAACAACAACAAAAATTACAACAGAAGACATCTGCCCTAATCAAAAGTGAAAGACGACATGTTTGTGAATGACTATACAGTGTGACACTTCATCAGATATTTTACAAAGCATTTTACAGTTTCTTGCTAGAAATTCCATTTCTAGTTATAAACCTTAGATATGTAAAGAAACAGACAAATACTCATTTTAGTGTTGTTTGTATTCGCAAAAACTTGGAAAAAACAAATGTCAGTCAACAGGAGGATGGATTATTCAGACAACGAGGAGCGCACACTGCAGTTGTCATAAGAACAGTAGAGCTGCCTGTATCCACACAGATAAACCCCAAAGCACAACCTGAAGGGAAAAGGTACGGCAGGAACCGTCCAATGCGTTACCTGCAAAGACAGCAGCCGGCTTTGGTGTAGGCTTGTGTGTAGCGTGATCAAAGCACCAAGAGGAATGATTAGCCTCAAAATCAGATCGACGCTGAGGAGGAACCAGAGCAGGGTGGGGCTTATATAAGGGGCTTCAACCATTATGTAATTTTTAAATGTTAAAATTCTAAAGCAAATATGGCAAAATGAACAGATGGTGGATGTGTGTTTGTATTCTCCTTCGTACTTTTCTGTGTGCTTGAAAAATTTTAAAGGAAACATTAGCTATTGCTAATTTGTTATAAAATGATATGGTTAGAAAATATTTTCTATGTAGAAATTATAAAATACGATAACCCATTCTAAATAAATTGAGGGTCCGTCTAAATTTCTGAAATGGTTTGTAAAAGAGCCACCTTTATATTTGACCCTTCACGGGCGCTGCGTGCGCTCAGGGCAGGATGGGCTCCTCGGACCCTGGGGCTTTCAGATCTGACCTGTGTGGTGCTACCGACCGGCTTTCCCAGTTCTTGGTTTCTGTTTGGTTGGTTGGTTGGTTTGTTTGCTAGTGTAAGCCTTCAAGCAAACCTGGGCCGCTCTTACTCCTTTGGTTGTACTGAGGGGGATTCAGACATCTGTAGGTCGTTTTATTGCCTAATGCATGATTTTGACCTAAATAGCAAAAATTCACCTTCAGGGTGATAATGGACTGAAAAATGGACCTTTTGGCAGGCATCACAGGAAGAAGTTTCTAGATGGGATATGGGTTCTAGTCTTGGTGTCCTTGAGAACCTATAGTTATAGGGATGCTGGGGGTGCAACGCTTACCCATCAGCGGTTACCCAGGACGTCTGTCCTCCTGGTTTAGAGACTCAGGTCACGAGCAGATGGGCTCATCATTCCTTCCTGGGTCCTAAGTCCAGTGAGGCCCTGGGTGGTAACTTTGAGGGAAAGGAGGTTCTCATGTGCTTTCATTATGGGTTTTCATTATGCGTTTATATCTCGGTGATTTGGTTGTTACTAATTAGGCTTGTTCTGCTCCAAGTATTCACTTGGCAAACCTTTTAGCTAAGAAAGGGAAATTATTGTTTTGCCTGGCTGATTTTCTAAATGCTGAGAAGAGCAGAGATGATTTTTTCTTTTAAAACTGTTTCTGCAAAAGCTCGCTCTTTTTTTTTTTTTTTTTTTTTTTGAGACGGAGTGTTGCTCTTTGCTGCCCACGCTGGAGGGCAGTGGCGTGATCTTGGCTCACTGCAACCTCCGCTTCCCAGGTTCAAGCAATTCTCCTGTCTCAGCCTCCCAAGTAGCTGGGATTACAAGTGCCCGCCACCACGCCCAGCTAATTTTTGTATTTTTAGTAGAGACAGTCACCATGTTGGCCAGGCTGGTCTTGAACTCCTGACCTCAGGTGATTGCCCGCCTCAGCCTCCCAAAGTGCTGGGATTACACAGGTGTGAGCCACAGCGCCTGGTCCTTTTTTTTTTTTTTAAACAGAGTATATGTTAAGTACAAGATTTCCACTCAGGCCCTTTTCAAACCCATGTTTTAATTTTGCAGGTAGTCAGTATTTGTCAACACCCCTGTAAGCAGGTGGCTGTCCTGGCTTGGTAGGGGAGGGACTAACAGAGACCCACATCCTGGAGGATACAGTGTGACGCTCATGGCAGCACATGGACACTGAGTGGACGTGCTGGGCTGCAGAGGTCCCACCCCCCGGCACAGTGAGGGTGCATCTCGGGCGGCACACCCCCTGAAGCTGGGTGCTTGGGGCAGTGTCCTGGGAGCCTGACGGGCCAGCGTCCTGGGATGGCCATAGTGGGGGCCCCTGGAGCCCCTGAGTGGCAGAGCGACACAGTGGTCCTGGTGTGTAGGGAGTCACCGTGATAGTGGCACCAGCTGATGTGGGAGGCAGGTCACTGTGTTGCTTGTCACCCATGGGATAGTGAGCTTGGAAGCTGGACTCTCATGCTCAGCAAGTGCTTGCAGCCCAGGAGCTGTGGTCCCAATAGAGGGGGATTCCACACACAGTAGACTGAAGGCCACATCATTAGAGAACACAGGGAGAGGAACAGGCATTGCTGACTCCAGCCTCGCTCGTGCGACTTGGGCAAGCTCACTTTCCACCTAGGAAAGACCTGCACGTTGTCTGCCTGGTTAGAATTGCTTAGAGCAGGCCAGGCGCGGTGGCTCACGCCTGGAATCCCAGCACTCTGGGAGGCCGAGGTGGGTGGATCCCGAGGTCAGGAGATCGAGACCATCCTGGCTAACACGTTGAAACCCCGTCTTTACTATGAAAAATACAAAAAAGTTATCTGGGCGTGGTGGCGGGCGCCTGTAGTCCCAGCTACTGGGAAGGCTGAGGCAGGAGAATGGCGTGAACCCGGGAGGCGGAGCTTGTAGTGAGCTGAGATCGCGCCACTGCACTCCAGCCTGGGCGACAGAGGGAGACTGTCTCAAAAAAAAAGAATTGCTTAGACGATGTTCATGTATTGCGCAGTAGGGTTAACAGTGACGAAAACTGTGAGTGTCTGATGGGAAATCCAATAAGACCCAGTGCTCAGCTGTGCTTGGTCACGTGGCGCTGAGGACTCCGAGCAACCTGAAGTCCTCTCCTTTCTGACATTTCCTTGGGAGCATTTGGGCATGGGGCTTCATCCATTAATCTGTGTGTTTGGCATTTTAATTTAATTCGCAGTTTTTTTGTTTCTTTTTTTTTTTTTTTTTTTTTTTGAGACAGGGTCTCACTCTGTTGCCTAGGCTGGAGTAGAGTGGTGTGATCTCAACTCACTGCAGCCCGTGCCTGCCAGGTTCAAGCGATCCTCCCACCTCAGCCTCCCGAATAGCTGGGACTACAGGGGTGCACCACCACACTTGGCTAATTTTTTTTTTTTTTTTTTGCAGAGCCAGGGTTTCACCATGTTGCCCAGGCTGGTTTCCACCTCCTGAGCTCAAGCAATCCACCTGTCTCAGCCTCCCAAAGTGCTAGGATTACAGGCATGAGCCACCGCACCTGGCCTCCCAGAGTGCTGGGATTACAGGCATGAGCCACCGCGCCCAGCCTGCAGTTGTTTTCTAATGGAAAGACATTCCTTTATATTTAAAATGTTACACTTGTATTGAAACCCTGCTATCATCTCTCATGTAGTCAGAACATTAGAAGCAGATGGGTAGAGAGTGGGGACTCCTTGTAGGGCGTGCTTTTAGGACATGCCGGTCTCCTAGTGCCTGTGCTCCCTGTCGTGGCCCAGCCGGGGACAGGCCGGGCTTCTAGTGCCTGTGCTCCCTATCCTGGCCCAGCCAGGGACAGGCTGGGTCTCCTAGTGCCTATGCTCCCCGTCGTGGCCCAGCCGGGGGGAGTGGTGCCCACAGGTGGCTTTCCGTCCTTACATAGCGTCACCTTAACCTCGTGTCTCATTGAAGTGTTGGGTTCCCACCAGTGCAGAAGAAACAGCGATTGTGTGCTTAACTTTAGAGGAAATTGTGAGAAATCTGGGCAATGTCCTGCTACAGGACTCCTCCTGGACCCCGTCTGGCCCCTCCTTCAGTGTTTACCTGGCCCCCAGCACCACAGAAGCCCACAGCAAACACACTCCTTCCTTTCTGGGTCTTTGAATCCAGTGTGCTGTCTGTGGATGCACACCCCCCTCTAGGTCTGATGACGATCTTGGAGGTGCGGGTAGTTGCGTGCCCTGGCGTGTGTGCATTTGACGGCTGCTCCCCAGCACCTGCTCCCAGCCAGGTACCAGCTCCAGCTCTGTTGATGTGGCTCTTGCCTCAACCCCTCAAGTCTTGAGTAGCCCACAAGGACAGTGGCTCTGAGCTCCAGAGGTATCC
This sequence comes from Pongo pygmaeus, assembly GCF_028885625.2. Lineage (NCBI taxonomy): Eukaryota > Metazoa > Chordata > Mammalia > Primates > Hominidae > Pongo > Pongo pygmaeus. Next base: position 86,645,109 of record NC_072391.2, on the reverse strand, counting down.
TGGACAAGTGGCCAGAGGCCTGGGTTCTGTGGATTACATGGCAGAAAACCGTGTGGCTGAAAACTGGATCAGCAAATTAACAGTTAAAGCTTTTTCAAACCAACTGGCAGGAATAGTATCTAAGGTTTCCTGTGATGTTGGCCATAACTTCTTTATTTAGAAACTCTAATAAAAGACCCATCTGAGAGAGTCACAGGCATCCTGAAGCATGTTGCACAGTCATGTTTGCGGCGGATGCCTCAGCACAGGCAGGAGTCTGGCCAGCCAGCTGCTGGCGTGTGGGGAACCTGCCCTGCGTTTCTCCTAGCCCTTTAGAAGCACCGGCTGTAGGGGAAACTCACAGGTACTCTCTGGGTCAAACCATAAAACAAGCTTGTGAGAACCCACACTGGGGCCTCTCACGGTCAGTGATGCCTTGGTCCTTGCTGTTTGCAGGACCCTGGGCACCCATGTGCTATGTCCCAGGGCCTCAGCTGAGGTGCAGAGACACAGACTTGTCATCTTACCTCAGCTTGTGTGTGTGACGGGGCTTTGCAAACCAAAGGTTCCCTGCCAACGTGACGTCACTCGCTGTTCTGCTACAGGGTCCTGAGGCAGGGCAGGTTCCACGCACAGGCTTACATCCTGCCAGCGTGATGTCACTCGCTGTTCTGCTACAGGGTCCTGAGGCAGGGCAGGTTCCACGCACAGGCTTACATCCTGCCAGCGCGATGTCACTCGCTGTTCTGCTACAGGGTCCTGAGGCAGGGCAGGTTCCATGCACAGGCTTACATCCTGCCAGCGTGATGTCACTCGCTGTTCTGAGGCAGGGCAGGTTCCACGCACAGGCTTACATCCTGCCAGCGCGATGTCACTCGCTGTTCTGCTACAGGGTCCTGAGGCAGCACGCACAGGCTTTCATGGCAGTGGTATAGCGTTCATAGGGAGAGGAGGGAGAGCACCTGCCCTAACCCACTGCGCACTGCGTGCTAGGTGGGAACCCACTCATCCTGAAGCTCAGGATGGCAGAGACCCCTGAAGGCAGAGGCCTCAAGCTGCTCCCATGCTTCTGGGACCTGTGGGACTCACGGATGCCCCGGTGTGGATTTGTTCCTGTGCTGGAAGGAACTGGAGCCCTCTGTGCAGCCCTGTTGCAGCCCCTGCTTGGGGGTGCACTGGCCTCTTCTGGGAACAGGGGTGGTGTGAGGCTGTCACCTGCGTCTCCCAGCCTGCATGGAACGCCAGGACGATGGGGAAGGCACACACCGAGCTCACTTCCTGTGCTTTCCACAGTGCCCCCACAGGCCGGACACGGGGCATCAGGGTGTGTCCTGGTTAGTTATTTGGGGAGGTGGTCAGCAATCAGCTTTAGTCGTTTTTTATTGTTCTTTGAGGTATAACGTCCGTGCAGGAAATGGCACACATCTTAGGTGCACATAGGATAGAGCTCATGTCACATGTACCTGTGGGATCTCCTCCTGGACCTCCCCTCCACCCCGCTTCTTGACTGCCTGCCTGGCCCCTAACACCATGGGGCCCTCATGCATGCAGAAGGCCACAGCAAACACACTCGTGTCTGGCTCTTTGAATCCAGTGTGCTGTCTGTGGACTCGTGTGCCCCATATGTTGTGGGCCACCTGGACTCATTTGCTCTTCTGCTGGTGGACATTTGGGCTTTTTGCAGTTTGAGGGTGTTTTGCACAAGTGAGTGTGGTATGAAGTGGTTGGCGGCCTGTGCTGCTCATCCCTGGGGCGTGCCTGGGATGTTGCTCCTGGGCTGTGGCCCCTCATGGAGTGTGGCTGAGCCTGTGCTGGGCTCTGCTTGCTCTGGGTCAGGGTCTGGCCTACCCACCTGGCTGCTTCTCATGGCCCCACAGCATGCCGCATGCCGGCTGCCCACATGGGTGGGGTGTTTTCTCGTCACTTTGCCAGCCTGGGGTTGGATGTGGTGGGACACTCCTGCTTTGTGAGAGGAAGCAGAGCAGTGGAGGAAGAGAGGACTCCTCAGAGAATGGCAGCCTTGGAGGGGTAAGAAGAGGTGGACCCACTCAGACCCTGAGAGGAGGTTGTTTCTGTTCAGTCTTGGGGTACCCTCACATGTCACCAACTTCAGAAACTTGGCCATATTGGCAGTACACTCACTGGGGGTTGACTCCCAGTCAGCAGGGATTGTGAAGGCCATTGATGAGGGCTAGGCCAGGCATCAGACATTGTCCTGAGCCCACAGCTTGGGAACAGTGTTTTTTCTTTTCTCTTTTCTTTTTTTTTCTTTCTTTCTTTCTCTCTCTCTCTCTCTTTTTTTTTTTTTTTTAAGAGACAGGGTTTCATCATGTTACCCAGGCTGGTCTTGAACTGGGCTCAAGCGATCCACCCACCTCAGCCTCCCAAAGTGCTTGTTTTACAGGCGTGAGCCACTGCACCTGGCCATATTTCTGTATTTTATAGACTGAGAAACTTAGATACATCTGACCACAGATTGAAGGCCCTTAACCAGTTAGGCCAGCATGTGAATTGTCCTGACTGCTTCCAGTGGTGAGAAAGTAGTTTACCTCTCTGTTCACAACACACGCCCACATACTGGGAACATACTCACAGAATAATACCGTCTCTTTCCGTGATGGTGTGCAGTGCCCCCTAATGTTTCCTGTTCTGTATTATTTCACTTTCACAAAATGGCTTTATTCATAATTGCCAGAACTTGGAAGCAGCCAAGATGTCCTGCAGGGGGTGAATGGATCAGTCAACCAAGGTCCATCCAGACGACAGACTATTACAAGGCCCTAAAAACAGATGAGCTGCCAGGCCTGAGTGAAAGCAGCCCGTCTCCAAGGACTACACGCTGTAGGGTTCCGACTCTGACATCCAGGAAAGGGCAAAACTGTGCAGACAGCACAAAGATCAGCGACGCCAGGGGCTGGGGAGACAGAGGGACGGAGGGATGTGCAGCAGGAACACGGGGGACCTGGGGCAGTGAAACCACTCTGTATGATACCACAACGGTGGGTCCACATCAGGATACGTTCATCCAACCACAGACTGCACAGCACCCAGTGGACCCTGAATTCATGTGGCCTGTGGGTGATGATGCTGTGTCTGGGGGAGTCTCAGCTGTAACAAACGGCTGCTCTTGTGGGGATGCTGAGCCTGGGGGTGCAGGGGAACCCTCTGTACTTTATGCTCAATTTTGCTGTGAACCTAAAGCTGCTTTAAAAAATAAAATATTTTTTATTTTCAGTGTCTGTTTAATATGCTAAAATGATTCTGGAATTGACCTTAGGCGTGACCCACAAGTTGTGATGCAGTACTGTATCTTTGACTAGAGTTCCCAGAGCATTGTTGAGCTTGGACATTGAGTCCGTGACCTCAGACCAGGGGCAGGTGTTTTTCTGCATGCCCCACGGGGGCCCTTGTTCCCTGGGGGTTCCCTGTCACTCTGGGGGACCACCTGTGAGATTCCCCGGGTGCACTGGATGGGAAAGTGGCTGAGAAGCGTGGGGCAGCCCCTCTGTTCTGTTGCAGCTCGTTTCTTGAGTTTGTAATTACGTTCTCAAATGTGGACCCTTGCATTAAAAAACAAAGCAGCCCCAAGGAGTAATAAAAAATATGAGCATAAAGGAAAGAAATGGACATTTCTAAGTGAATTGCTTTCTTTCTCAGTTGTACCAGGATAACCTCCTTAGAGCTGTGGAGGGTGAAACTAGGGAGGTCAGGGCAGCGGGGCGCTTCCTCAAAGAGGGCAGTGCAGACCAGGCCCCGCGCGGAGAGAGCCCTGCCTGGTCTCAGCGCCTCTCTCGTTGTGTTTGTCGTCTGCTTTTTTCTAAAGCCATTACAGTGATGATAACTTGGATTTAGGTAGTGCTTTTTCATTTAATCCCCACAAAATCCTTTAGGAGAATGGGTTCTTGTCCTCATTTTATAGAGGAAGTTGGTGAGAATCAGTGAGCAGACGAGGCCGTTTTCTTGCATTTGTCTTGGCCTTCAGGTGTCATTTCTCCCCAGAGCTGCGGGTGCAGGTGGTGCCAGTGTGGAGGGACGTGTGGAGCTGTAAGGCATCTCTGTCCTCTGGGACTTGGGGGGCTCGGTGTTTCCTTCTGAATAGGTACAGCCCACCAGAGGTGCTTGGGCCATCCCAGGACTTCATGAAGCTGAAGAGCGTTCACCAGGTGTTTCTCATGAGTGGGGTTTTTAGTTTTTTGTCTGTTTCAATGTTTATAGTCTGCTTGTAAAATGATCCTTTATTATGAGGATTCTTTAATACATAAGGTAGTCATTTCTTTGACACATTCTGCAGCTTCTGGCATTGTGTCTTTTAAGATTATTATCTTTTTTTTTTAATATGGAGATGGGATCTTGCCACGTTGCCCAGTCTGGTCTCAAACTCCTGGGCTCGAATGATCCCTTCCACCTCAGCCTCCCAAAGTTCTGGGATTAGAGGCATCAGCCACCGCACACTACTGAGTTTTTAAATTTTTATTGAATGTTTTGTGTGCCCTTCTTAAGAGAGAGTGTGGTGAACACAGTGGTGATGACGGTTCCCAGCATGTGGGGCCCAAGTGCAGGAGCCACTCCAGCCCGTTCCCGGGAACCAAACCCGAGACCACACCATTGCATCTGCCAAAAACATTCAAAACCATCACCATATCTTAGACTAAATGAAAATAAAAATAGCACACAGGCTAGGTATGGTGGTTCACGCCTGTAGCCCCAATATTTTGGGAGGCTGAGGCAGGAGGATCCCTTGAACCCAGGAGTTCGAGGCTATAGGGAGCTTTGATTGTTTAATTACACTCCAGCCTGGGCGACAGAGGAGACCCTGTATCTAAATATATATCTATAAATATCTCTATCTCGCTGAATCGTTGGCTGCCTTGAACTTCCTCAGTGTCACCACACACCCAGTGGTATCAAAAGGCTCTGTCCTAAATGTGCCATTTTCTTCAACAGTTCTTTGTTTGAACTGGTTTCCAAACAGGGTCTACACACTAAGATTCTTTGATGTCTTTTAAGTCTTTGATCTGTAAATTCTCCCTTTGTTCTTTTCTCTGGGGTTTTTGCCTGTTTGTCGGAGATCGGGGTCTTGTGTCCCATAGAGTCGTTCTGTCCATGAGGTATATGATGTGAACTGTGCATCTAATTTTAAATTTTCTGTTAGCCTCATTATAGAGTAAAAAGAAACAAATGAAGTTAATATTAAGAATGTATTTCATCAGGCCGGGCGCAGTGGCTCATGCCTGTAATCCTAGCACTTAGGGAAGCCAAAGCAGGCAGATCACCTGAGGTCAGGAGTTCGAGACCAGCCTGGCCAACATGGAGAAACCCCGTCTCTCCTCAAAATAGATAAATTAGCCGGGCATGGTGGCATGCACCTGTAATCCCAGCTACTCTGGAGGCTGAGGCAGGAGAATCGCTTGAACCCAGGAGGCAGAGGTTGCAGTGAGCCAAGATGGCACCATTGCACTGCAGCCTGGGCGACAGACTGAGACTCTGTCTCAAGGAAAAGGAAGGTTTGTTGCTTATAATATTTTTCAAAATTTTAATTTTTGTCCTCAGGGCATATGGCACTAACTAGAACTGTACAGTCACATTACCAGGTTTGATCTGCCTCCCTTCAGAAGTGGAGCACTGTTCTCTGCTCTCGAGTGTGGGCTAGACGTTGTAACTCGCCGAGGTGGAGCAGGATGAGGTGGAAGTGAAGCTGTGGGACTTCCGATACAAGAGGTGCCGCAGCTTCCTCCGCGCCACCCCACCAATCATTGTACTGGGGAAACCCACTGTCGTGTCACGAGGACCCTCACGCAGCCCCTTGCTTCCGATACTAGGTCACAGAGGTGCCGTGGCTTCCCCCACACCACCCCGTCAGTGACTGCACTGTGGAAACCCGCTGCCACGTCACGAGGACCCTCACGCAGCCCCACGGACGTGTCCACACATCTGCAGCCGTGTCTGTGCACCAAGGAATTTAGGCATTCTGCCAGAGCCAGCAGCAGCCCTCCCTCTCCACTGGCTCCACTAGCACCTGACTCACATCCTGAGCCAGGTCCCCCGAGCCTGCCCCCCCACCCAGAAGCTGCGTGGTGTCAGGAATGCTTTCTGGTGTGGTGTTGGCTACATGGTCATTGTTGACAAATGCTTTCTGTGTCCTGCCCCTGACTGGACACACAGCTAAGTGTATTGCTTCCTCTTCCTTTTTGAAGTTTTAGAGATTGCTTTTTGTATTTTTATATTGAATGCTTTAAATCCTTTAAATGTTTAATGTCATTCAAATATATTTAAATCATTTTAAACATTATTAAATGTTTATATTTAATGTGAATACGTAAACAAAATTTTATGTTTTTACATTTTATTTTATTTTATTATTTTATTTTTTATTTTTTATTTTATTTTATTTTATTTTTGAGACAAGATCTCACTCTTGTCTGTCGCCCAGGCTGGAGTGCAGTGGTGTGATCTCGGCTCATGGCAGCCTCTGCCTCCCAGTGCCTCAGCCTCCCAAGTAGCTGGGATTACAGGCACGCACCACCATGCCTGGCTAATTTTTTGTATTTTTAGGACAGAGAGAGTTTCACCATGTTGGCCAGGCTGGTTTCGAACTCCTGACCTCAAGTGATCTGCCTGCCTCAGCCTCCCAGACTGCTGGGATTCACTGCACCCAGTCTCATTTTTATATTTAATATTTTAAATGATGTAAAATGCATGATTCCAAAGCCAAATACACAGAACAAGGTTTATGAAAGGAAGCTTACCTCCTACTGCATACTGTTTTTTACTTTATTCCTTCTGTCTTTCTGTGGGAATTAAAATTTTTTTCTGTTACTAGTTAATTTTTTAACAGCTTTATTGAATTACAATTGACATAAAATTCACTCATTTTAAATGTACAGCTCAGTGGGTTTTGGGAAATGTATACCGTTGGGGAAACACCATCACCTAAAAGTATAGAATATTCATCACCCATGGGAGTCTCCTTACACCCCTTGTTTGTGTTTTTTCTCCCTTTTTTTTCCTTTTTTCTGTGAAGTCATTATAGACTCACAGGAAGTTGCAAAAATAGCAGCATCCCTTGTGCCCTTCCCCACCTTCGCCCAGTGGCCAGGAACATGACATTGGAAGACAGGGTGACCGCCCTGCAGACTTGATTCAGATCCCCCCGTCTTATCCTGGATACCTGGTCCTAGAGCCTCCTCGACAGCCACCGACAGACATGAGCCCTCCTCACGGGGTCCCCACCTGTTTCCCCCAGTTAGTGGTTTTGTCCTGGAGGAAGCCGTGGGAGTGGAGTCCACAGGGAGTGACCTAAGAGATGGGCTTTGTGCACTCACTCAGCAGGGGCCTCCGCCGATTCGCCCGTGCGCCTGGGTGTGTCCACTCACTCAGCAGGGGCCTCCGCCGATTCGCCCGTGCGCCTGGGTGTGTCCACTCACTCAGCAGGGGCCTCCGCCGATTCGCGCTTGCGCCTGGGTGTGTCCACTCACTCAGCAGGGGCCTCCGCCGATTCGCCCTTGCGCCTGGGTGTGTCCATAGCCATCCCTTTTACTGCTGAGGGGATGCCCTGATGTGAACGAAACCCAGTTTCGAGGACACCGTTGGGACACCTGTTGAAGGGTTTTCCCTATTGTCTATTATCAATAAAAGTTCTATGAACATTCGCAGACAGGTCTTTGTGTTCACATGAGGTTCCATTTTCTCAGATAAGTGTCCTGGGTGCGGTTGTTGAGTGAGGTAGCAAGTGCACACTTAGGTTCGTAAGGCCGCCTTGCTGTTCTCCAGAGCGTCAACACTACTTCACATTCCCACAGCAAGCAAGAGAGTTCCAGCTTTTCTACATCCTCTCCGGCATCCTTGAGTATTTTGTATTTTAGGTGTTGCGATAGGTGTGCAGTAATACCTCATTGCAGCTTTAAGTTGCGTTTCCCTAACGGCTTAGGATGTCGAGTGTCTTCGTGGCTTGTTCACCATGTGCGCCTCTTCTGAATGTCTGTGTCTTTTCTGTTATTTTCTGATTAATGTTTGTTGTTTGATACTTCTTTCTTCTACATACAAGCCTACTATCTGACTTGTGATTTGCAGATATTTTTCCCTGGTTGCAGTTTGTCTTTTCACTCTTTAAACTCGGTCTTTCAAAGGGCAAAAGTTTTTAATTTTGTCGAGGTCGTTTATCAGTTTTTTTCTTTTTTGGATTGTGCTTTTGGTGCCGTGTCTGATAACTCTTGGCCCTAGGTCCTAAAGATTTTCTCCTGTTTTTTCCTAAAATGTGTATAGGTTTTTCTGGTTTTGTTCCATATGAAGCTAAGCATTTATTTTTATTTGGAGCACCTATAAATGGTACTGTGTCTTTATTTCTTGTTTTCATATGATTATTGCTAGCATGCAGAAATAGGATGGTACTGTCTTTATTTCTTGTTTTCATAGGATTATTGCTAGCATGTAGAAATAGGATGGTACTGTGTCTTTATTTCTTGTTTCCATAGGACTGTTGCAGAAATAGGGTGGTACTGTGTCTTTATTTCTTGTTTTCATGTGATTATTGCAGAAATAGGATGGGTGTTTGTGTGTTGATCTTGGATTCTGTGTCCTTGCTGAACTCTATTAAATAAAGTTTCTTGGAATTTTTGATAGATTCCTTGTATTTTTCGACATGGGCACTTACGCCATCTTCAGAGAGAGACAGTTTTATTCCATTTCTTCCTTTCCGCCCTGTATGCCGTTCCGTCTGCAACCCTCAGCACGTCACTCTTGATCATGTCAGCCTTGAGTTCTTGGTAGTTGGCCTTTATCGTGTTGAGGATGTTTCTCCACACTCCTGTTTTGCTAGGAATTTTTATCATGAGTTTTGAATTTTAGCAAATGATTTTCTGCACCAGTTGTGATTATGTGATGTTTCTTCTTTAGCTTGTTGGCATGGTGGGTGACATTGATTGATTGCTGGTCGAGCCAGCCTTACATATTTTGTTGTTATCGGAAGTGTAGGTGTTCCTCTGCATTTCTAAGTAGACTTCTTGCTGCACCCGCTTTTCTCTGCATCTCCACCCGGTCGTGTGTCTGTGGAACCTCGTTTGTCCTGTCAGCCCCACGTGCAGATGTGCCCAGTTGCCACCAGCAGCCCCTGGTGGGCGGGCTTTGTGTTCAGCCCCTTTCTTAGGAGATGCTGTAGGGCACTGCTCTGGGCCAAGCACTTTTTCATGCCCTGGTTGTGTTTTTTTGGTTTGGGGTTTGGGTTTTTTTCACACAGGGTCTTGCTCTGTCACCCAGGTTGGAGTGCAGTGGTGCGATCTTAGCTCACTGCAGCCTCGACCTCCTGGGCCCAAGGGGTCTTCCCGCCTCAGGCTCCCAAGGAGCTGGGATTACAGGTGCGTGCCACCTCGACTGATTAATTTTTTGATATTTTTGTAAAGATGAGGTTTCCCTACATTGCCCGGGTCTCGAATTCGTGGGCCCAAATGACCCCCCTGCCTTGGCCTCCTGAGTAGCTGGGACCACAGGGGTGAGCCACCGTGCCTGGCCCTATTTGTGTAATTTGGGGGTAGATTGAGCAGTGGGTGGCTGCTTGCTGGGTGGTGTGCACCTTGTGCTGCGGGGTCGGGGGGCGGTGGCTGCATCACCTTCTGCAGACTGTCCTCCTCTGCATTCCCAGCAGCGGTGCGTGACACCCCTGACCTTTCTAACCTTCCTCTTCCCTGCGTGTTTCTCTCTGCTGGTCACTTCCGTGTGTTTATTTCCACCCTCGCAAGCCTTGGAGGAAATCTGCTGAGTCACCCTCCATCTGCCGTCCCTGCCTTATGGCCATGATTATTTTTAGCTGTGCAATTGTACCTTTAACACACACGTCTGCTTTTCTTTGTCTTCATCATGTTTAGTTTGTATCTTGGCGCCTTCTGTGTAAAAGAAGCGTTTTCCTTGCTCCTCCTCCCCTTCGTCTTCACAGAGCTGTGTGTCTCCTTGTCAGGCTCCGAGCTCTTGCAGTGGGTGCCCTGCAGCGTGTATTGGGCATGGCTAGGCCTGCCTGACGTGCTGGGAAGCCTGAAGCTGCTCCCTCGTCATGCTCGTGCCCCTGAGGGTCCCAGTAGGGCCTAGCAGGGCGATGGGGCCCTCCTTCCTCTAGGAGGCCAAGACCCCTGAGAAGAGAACAGGTCCTGCAGCAAAAGGTCAGTGACACCTCTGAGGCCTTGCAAGGACATAGTGTGGCCTTTATCTCTGTCACCTTCTGAAAGACTGCTTCAGCTGAAAACGCAAATGTCTGCCCAGTAAAAACGTACAACTCAGCAGACCACAAAGCAAACGCCTCTGCAGCCTTCACTTAGAACCCATTTCACCGTCCCTTCCAATTCCATCCGCCAGGCAGCCATTTTCCACGCTTCGATGATGTCTTGTCAACTAAGTATGCATCCCTAAGTACTGTAGTTGCTATTTTCAGAAATTTATGTAAATGTATCATGTATTTTGTCCCCGACATTATTATTGTGTGTGTGTGTGTGAGAGAGAGAGAGAGAGAGGAGAGGGGCGAGGGGAGAGGGTCTGGCTCTGATGCCCGGGCTGGAGTACAGTGGCATGATTTTGGCTCACCGCAGCCTCGACCTCCTGGGCTCAAGTATCCTCCTGCCTCAGCCTCCCTGGTAGCTGAGACCGCCGGCGTGCACCACAGTGCCCGGCTAATTTTTAAATTTTTTGTAGAGACAGGGTTCCTCAATATTATTTGTGAGATTGACTTATGTTGTGATGTGTTTGCTTCCTCTGCTGTGTAGCGTTCCATCCTCACATCCTAGTGATATGCTGCAAACCCCACTGCTGTGAAGCATTTCACGCGTGTGTCTTGTGTCTGTGCACCTGCCTTTCTTTTGGACGTGAATGTCCCGAATGGCATTGCTGTGCTATAGGGCATACTTGTGTTCAGTATGAGATTGCCAGATGTGTGAGTTGGCCGTGATGAGAGTGGACTAGTTTCCTTTGCTCCACCTCTTCACCACTAGTTGTGTGTATGAGTCAGGGTTCTCTAGAGGGACAGCACTAATAGGATAGATGTGTATATGGAGGGGAGTTTATTGGGAGTATTGACTCACACAATCATGAGGTGAAGTCCCACAATAGGCCGTTGGCAAGCTGAGGAGCCAGGAAGCCAGTCCGAGTCCCAAAACCTGAAAAGTCGGGAAGCCAACAGTGCAGCTTTCAGTCTGTGGCCGAAGGCCCAAGAACCCCTGGCAAACCACTGGTGTAGGTCCAAGAACCCAAAAGCTGAAGCACTTGGAGTCTGATGTTCGAGGGCAGGAAGTATCCAGCATGGGAGAAAGATGGAGGCTGGAAGACTCAGCCAGTCCAGTGCTTCTGCGTTCCTCTGCCGTGCTGGCAGCTGATGAGATGATGCCCCCCTCCCCCCCTCAGATGGAGGGTGGGTCGGCCTCTCCCCGTCCACTGACTCAATGTGAATCTCCTTTGGCAGCTTCCTCAAGATGCTCCCAGGAACAGTTACACATCCTTTAGTCCAGTCAAGTTGAAACTCAATAGTAACCCTCACACTTACCCTGGTTTTAGTTTGCGTTTTCTTGATGACTAACGAAGCTGAGAACTTTGCGCCCACGTGCCGTCCTCCTGGCTTTTTCCCTCTTCTGTGAGGCACCCACGTCGCCCCGACTCCTGTGTCCGTGCTCCTGTCGGATGGTCCGTGTTCCGGAGCAAGGGGCCTCTGTATGTTCCACAGCCCAGTGACCAAGCATGTGTCTTGAGGGGCAAAGCAGAGGCCAGCAATGCTGAACGCGCTCTCGATGCTGCCGCCCCCCGCCCCCCGTGATAACAGAAAATGTAAGTGGAAACAGGGCTGTAGTAGAGAGCCTTGTGCCTTGGAGCACAGAGGGTGGGGAGCACTTTGGGAGGCCTAGGCGGGCAGATCATGAGGTCAAGAGATGGAGACTACCCTGGCCAACATGGTGAAACCCTGTCTCTACCAAAAATACAAAAATTAGCTGGGCGCATTGGGGGTTTGGTTTGAATCTGTGAATTTTGGGGTGTGGGGGAGGGGCCGACACAGACATTCAAACCGTAGCAAAGAGATTCTACCTTGTGATGTGTGGTGCCTGCCTGGCCTTGGCCAGTGTGGCTTATGGGGTGAGACGGAGGACACCCATGTTAGGAGTCCTTTGCACAAAGTGATAGCTGGAACCCCACAGTTGGTGTGGCCCTGAGGAGGGGAAGGAGAGAGAGTTGATGCGGCCCTGAGGAGGAAGGAGAGAGAGTTGGACTCTTGGGGAGGGCTCTTCAGAACGTGCAGGGGTGTGTGGAGGCTGGACAGAGACGCTGATGTGGATTCTGTCAGGCGGTGCGCAGGAGGGCCTGGACCTGTGAGGGCCTCTGTCCCTCGGCTCTTCCCCTGCCCTGGGCTCAGCCCCCCTGCCCTGGACTGCTTGCTCTCCCCTTGCCCACTGAGATGGTGAGAGGTGAGAGGCCAGTGGTGCTTCTCTTCCATACCTGGGATCGCCACAGTGCTGTGGGTCATAGGGTGTGTCTGTCACTCAAGGGCTTTGCACACAGTAGGCCTGCCAGGTATGCAGCTCTTTTTCCTTTTCTCGTTTTTTCTTTTTTCCTCTGCTCAGTCCATTGGAGACTTCTCTCCTTCTGAGGTGTGCACAAGGCACCACTCCTGACGCAGCCGCTGTAGAGTGCGCTTCTCCCTTTCCACAGAGTGCACGACAGCCCGCGGGGCTCAGCCGGAAAAGGCAGTTGCTGTAAAGCATCCTTCAGACGCCAGCCTGGGAAGCATGGCGAAACCCAACTCCACAGAAAATACAAAAATTAGCCGGGCATGGTGCCATGGGCCTGTACTCCCAGCTACTTGGGAGGCTCAAGTGAGCAGATAGCTTGAGCCCAGGAGGCCGAGGCTGCAGTGAGCTGTGATCACACCGCTGCACTCCAGCCTTGGCAACACAGCTGTCTCAGACAAACAAACAAACAAAAGAACTCTTCAGATAAAGCTAAGGTATCTGGAGCATGGCCGTGTGCTGCAGGCAGGCCAGGCCTCGTCACCATGTGGGGCCGTGCCCAGGCGCGAGGTGGGAGCAAGCCCCTGGTGCCACACAGGACTGCTGCTTCCAGCTCTTCTCACTCCCCCTTCCCCACCCTCCCCGGTGTCCCCCTCAAGGCAAACAGGCCTCTGGTGTTTGGTCTTGTCAGTCAGGAGTGTGTTCCTGTCTTTGGAATTGGAGCTGGGATTGAAGGTTCTTGGAGAGCTTCCCCTTGAAGGGCTTCCCTCCCCTTTTCCACCCTGCCCCTGACTTCCCGTCTTCCTCCTCCTGGGCCTCTGAGGCCACGTGCCTGTATGAGGGGAGGGGCTGAAGCACATCCCTTCTCAGGGGCCTTGGGCACCATTCGATATTTAAACGGTCATTACACGAACTAGTGGTTGGTGGAGTTGTTAACTTACATAAGGAGAGGAGCATTTGCCCAGGACATACGTAAAGCCCTGTTCTGTCAACATACTATGGGAGACAAATCTGAATTTGAAGTGTTCTCTTTCTCTCTGGGAGTCTTCGGAGGGTAATGTTGTCACATCTGTTCAGGGAGAGAGACTCACCCAGGTGGAAGGGGGCTTGGTGTTTTAATACAAATTAGAACAAACCCTTGAACAACACAGGGGTTGGGGGCGCCAGCCTCCTGTGCAGTTGAAAATTTGTGTAGAACTTTTAACTTTCCCCAAACTTAACTAACAGCCTCCTGTTGACCAGAGCCTTCTGACCACATAAAGCCAGTCACACACATTTTGTATGTTATGTGTGTGCTCCTCTTACTGTTAGGGTAGAGCAAACTAGAGACGTGAAAATACTGAGATCATGAGGAGAAAACAGACTTAAGCCTTGCGCAGCAACAGCGGGCCTCCATGAATGGCTTTCGTCCTCCTGGTTTTCACGTTGAGGAGTCTGAAGAGGAAGAGGAGAGATGGGTCTTGCTGTCTCAGGAGTGGCAGAGGCGGAAGAAAATCTGCGTGTAAGTGAACCCACGCAGTGCAAACCCAGACCCAGGTTGTTCATGGTCAGCTCTGCTGACATTCCATCCCTTTATTGAAGGTGAATTTCAACCCCGAAGAAGTCTGTTTTTTTCTGTGAGTTTTAAGATTAATTGTGTCATTACAAGTTTTTTCTTGTACAGTCTTTCTTAGATGTTAGTGTGCAGAACAGAACATGCTTAAAATGCAGGTTTGGGTTCAGAAGGCCCGAGGGGACCTGCGAGTCTCCATGGTCCACAGACTCCCTGGTGATGCCAAGGCCTCTGGCAAGGAGTGCTCCTGGGCAGCCCCTGCCCCGCAGCTCCGGCTCCCCACCCCGCCCCACAGCTTCCGCCCCGCAGCTCCAGTCCTGCCCCGCCCCACAGTCCCCACCCCACAGCTCCCGCCCTGCAACCCCAGTCCTGCCCCGCCCTACAGGTGTCTCAGGGTTGTCCTGGCCCAGCTCAGATCCTAGAAGCCCGGGAGAGGCAGCTCCGGATTCCCCACCAGTGCTTGCTCTTCACTTGTCAGCTGAAGAGACCAGATAGGCTGAAATTCCTGGAGTTTTTGCTAAACTGACCTTGCCGTAGTCAGTGTGGCCACTTCTGCATCAGGCTTGATCCTGGAGGAAGGCCCTTTGGTGCTCGCTGCATCTCCTGTGGAGCAGAGGGAATCGCAGCTGGGCTCCTGTGTGTGCGGAGGGGGAGGGCGCGGTGCCTGGATGGTTTAGGCGGAGCCTCTGTGCTTGCTGGCGCGTGGTGGGTGCCGGGAAACCTTCCCTGTGCCTTCCCTGGGCCGGTCTTGACAGCATCTGTCACCTCCTGAGTGCTCTTAAAGCCACCTTCCAGGAGGAGCAGGGCATCGTTGTTCCTGTCACGTCTGTCCTGCCAGCCCCGTAGAAGGATTGTCTTTTGAGCCCCATTGCAGGGGAGGTGGAGCCCCTCTGGGCTGCAGGGCCTCTCGCAGTGTGGAGAGGCACAGGGCAAGGACGGCTGTTCCCAGCATCAGCTGGCCCTGGATCCCAGAGCTGGCCGCAGACACTGTCCACTCCGCTGGGCTGAGTTGTGTCTTATTTTGGCACAGATGTGGGGCTGCCAGGTAATGGGCAAGTTCCCTGAGCCCACAGCCTTGGCGCCGTGGCTTCTGCCTCAGGGAGTGTACCAGTGGCTCGTGTGGGGGACTCCCGCCACCCTGGACTCTCGGTGACCCTGACAGTCCTTGAAGCTGGGACGGTTGCCATCCGCCAGGAGGTGAAGTAACAAGGAATGCGTGGCCTGGGGGTGGTCAGGGCCAGGGGCTGGCCGGCCCCTCGGCTCTGCGTTTCCCTTCCCACTGCTGTGCCTTGCCGCTTAGCACAGGGCGTGAGTCAGCCCCAGTGGCCTGAGGCGTGTTTCAGTCTCCTGCTGACTCAAGGGTCATGAGTTTAAAATAGACTTTGCCTGATAACTTGGAAATGAGGGCGATTTAGGCTGCACTTAAAATGAGTTTAGGCAGGGACAGCCAAGTCACCTTCCAGGGAAGAGTCTCCCCCGGGAGTGAGACCCGGCGGCTTCTGTTGTGTGGTCGGCTGTGCAGCATCGTGATGAGAAGGCACAGGGGCCAGGCCGCGGAACTGTCTAAAGAGGGGACTCCCAGCTTCAAGGACTTTTTTATGTGACAGCTCTGCCAGGGAGGCCTGGGGACATCACCACAGCCCCCACCCTCAGACAACACCCATGAGTCAGCAGAGCCTGTTGGCCTGACTCCTGAGTGCCGTGCGGCCCCTGGGAGAAGTCACTGACACGGCTGAGTAACGGCGCCTCGGCCCTCAGCTGGCTCTGCTGTTTCACAGCAAGGGGTGAGGCTGACCAGCCCTGAGCCCGGTGGAGGGAACACGGACAGTGTGGGGGCCAAAGGTGCCAGAGGCATCACCAGGGCAGCTTCTGGGAGGACTGATGGCAAGTCTTGGAACAGAACAAAAGCAACTGGAGCCTCTGTCCTCATCTGGTCTCTCATTGAAAAAGACTCTAGAGTGGGCCTCGTGCTGCATGCCTGGTGCCTGCAGGCGGGTCCTGGGAGGTGTGGGCCACGTGCTGCAGGCGGGTCCTGGGAGGTGTAGCCTGGGCTAAATGGCAGCTACATCCAAACCAGCTTCATCCACATCCACCAGATGCTTCAGCAGCACATCTCAGCTGTCACCATCTTGATGACTGTGATGAGGGTGATGGTTCATGGAGAGGCGGGAGCTGGGGTTGCAGGGCCTCAGGCACATCGCTGCCATCGGTAACATCGCCATCGGTAACATGTTGTAGCCAAGGCCAGGCGGACATGAGGGTCCTGGAAGGGCCACGACCTGGATGGTCTTAGCTGTCGTCATGCAGGTGGCTGGAGAAACGTCTCCAGAAAACACAGTGTACACCTGGGACAACACTCCTGAGCCCCCGGAGTGTTCGCTGTGATGCAGGCCGTGCAAAGTATTCTGCCTGGTGGGTGCGACCCACTTCCTTCACCTACTGAGTGGACTCCCAGATGCCTGGTCCGTTGGGGAAGGTGCCTGGGCACAGCGCCAAGCTAGGGACACGGAGAGAATCAGGTGTTTCAGGAGTGAAGTGATAAGCCCCACACTGTCGGGGCCCAGACACCGTCCGGAGGCCGTGGGGTCTGCACCCTGACCACGCCAGAGCTGTTGAGTGTGTCCATGGGCCACAGACTCACATCTGGGATCAGGACGGTGGACTCTACGTGGTGAAGGCCCCATTTTTCCATCCTGAGAGCAGGCAGTCTGGATTTTTTAAAATGTTAATTCCTGATAATCCTTAAACTTGTAAACATTACCACTGAGTTTCTAGACAGCCATGAGTTTGAACAGCCTTCCCTGAGTCAGGTGCTGAGATGCCCTTTCTCCATGCTGAGACATTCCAGTTTTGTGGTAGAAAATTGGAAAGAGAATGTAAAATTCATTGGTTCAGGTAGAGAGAGAAAATATCTCTGGCCTCAGCCATCAGGGATGGTGGATGGAAACACCTGCTCACCTGCACCGCGGGTGGAGGCGTCAGGCAGTGAATATGTCGACCCGACCTGTCCCTCTCTCCAGAATAACTTCACATGTGTTCTTGTGCCAGTTAAATACCAAGACAGCACTTTGTGGGATTTTACCATTTATTTTGGAAAGACAAAGCAGGTGGTGAGACGGTGTTGGAGGAGAAGCATCTTGTGGTCTCACCCAAGCCTGCGTCCAGGGGCAGGCGGCATGGAACGTAACCTTTAGCTGACGGGGTGGAGGTGGGAGAGGCTCAGAGTGGAGCTGCCACTCACAGATGGGTCTGCACGTCGCGTTTCAGAAGCCACACTTTGTGCCTGAGAGAGATGGGCGAATGCAGGGGAGCGAGTTGCAGAAGCTGCTTCTCCCGGCATGGTCGTGCACAGAGGTGCTGCTGTGGCGAAAAGAGCGGAGACATGTACACAGTTCAGATTGTATGAAATGTTTTCTAACTGACGGTGTGGTGAGGACATGATGGGGGGACAGTGGCTTTGGATGTGGGGGTGTAGGTGTGTCCCCCATTCCTCTCGTGAGTGCACCCGGGAGGCCTGGCTGTGATGGTGAACAAACCTAGAAGGCCCACAGGCAGGGAGGAGGCCCGTGCTCTGAGAGTGTCCGTGCCAGGCGTGGCGTGGTGAGGTTGGCACCACCACAGAAGAGACCAAGACGAGGCTGGGAAGGAAGAAGTGCGCTCGCACCGCCCGCGTGTTGCAGAGGGGCTGCCTAACACCACGGGCGGGATTCGGAAGCAGGGGCTCGGGGAAGGCCTCCCCCAACTGCCTGTTGGGTTTTCTGCAGGGAGACAGGGACGGGGCAGAGCAAAGTGGCTGCTTTGGAAAGTTCTTGCAGGCTTTGTGCTGTAGGGACACTTTCTAGTTTCCTTTACCTGGCTCTGCACTGGTTTCAGGCAGGGATTGGCCTGGGTGTGGACTTGGGTAAGAAGGTGGTTGGGTTGCATGGGAGCCCGTGGCTATCTAGGAATTTGCTAGCCCTGAGAGAGTGGCAGTCTCTCCCTGGCCAGAAACTTCTTAAGATGGCAAAATTTCCTAAAATAAAACATGATTAATAAATAAAAATAATACACAATTAATACAGTATGTGTCCTCAGATTTCCTGGGAAACCCAGGAGCTAGAGCCTGAGGCCCGGGGGGGCGTCTGCTTCCATGGGTGTGGAGTTGGGACCTCGGAGCTGCTGGGACTCCCTCAGAGACACCCCTTGCCCCCCAAGTTAGGGAACTGGGTGTGCAGAAAGCACAGGCCTGGTGGGGACAGGAGCTCCTTCCCAGGTGGTGAGTGGGGCGTGAGGCTGGGGCTGTGGACGTGACCTGCCAGACCTGAGGGCTGGGGTACTGCGCTGAGTGTTGTGACCATGTGCTGCGTGTTGTGACCTTGCCTGTGCTGCGGGGAAGGGACTGCCTTGTGGCGCCTGACCATTTTGGGTGCAGCCTGTACCAGGTGGGACCCAGGATCCAGGTGCTGCTCACTGCCACCCAGAACACAGCCACACCGTAGGCCATGCGTCCCTTTCTGCCACTACGAAGTGCTTGACCCTTCTCTGTTCTCCTTCCTGCTCAAAGCTGCCATTCCTGTTGCTGGTGACCCCCTTATGGGAGGCGTATCCTGAGAAGTCCCTTCCTGGGCCTGGCCCTGGCCCCAGCCCCAGCCCCAGCCCTGATCAGAACAGCTGCCTGCCTTGACCAGTTACTGAGTCTGTTGAGTGCGGTGTGAGAGTGGATGAGTTTTTAGCTGCCTCTGAATTCAGTGAATTGTGTGTCTTCTCTTTTGAAGCAGACGGTTGATGATGAAGCGCCGGCCGTGTAAATGAAGATCGGGTGAGGAGCAGGACGATGCCCAAGGGTGGGTGCCCTAAAGCACCACAGCAGGAAGAGCTTCCCCTCAGCAGCGACATGGTGGAGAAGCAGACTGGGAAAAAGGTAATGCTGCCCCCTCCCAGCCCTGCGTGCTCACCGCACCCAGATGGGGATGAGATGGGAATGGGGTGCTGCCCGCCCGTGGCCGTTCTCCGCCCTCCGGCCCTTTCCTCGCACCTCTGTCTGCAGCCAGGAGTGGAGAGGGTGGTGAGGAGTGATCTTTCCAAAAGTGGCCTTGCTTTTTTTGTATTTGTTATTTGGGGACCAAAGTCAAGCGTTAAATAATAGCTTTATGTACAGAAGTTGGCCTGAGCTTCAATGTGGCTGCACATTTCTACCCCAGAAGTCCAGGATTTCTGTCCTGACTCCTGTGAGGCCCGCCAGGCATTCGGATATCCAGACTGCAAGCAGTGCTGAGCCACGTTACTTCCAACTGTGGTTTATTCTAAATGCGAATAGGAAAATGGGATGTCAATCGCAACCACTGCATTTTTATTAATGTGCGGTTAACGCTGATTCCTGGGGTGCAGGCTTCCTGCCTTGCAGTGTGGGGGGTGATGCAGTTTCCTGGGGTGCAGGCTTCCTGCCTTGCAGTGTGAGGGGAGACGCCGAGTTCTGGGGTATGCCCAGCGAATATGAACTTGGACAGATCCAGGTTCAAGTTCAGGCTTCGCCATGTGTTATCTTTGTGACCGTCAGCAAGTCAGGTGTCTCCTGAGTCGGCTTCCTGTCTCTGCAGCAGGCACAGTATAGTGTCTGGTGGAGTGAATGGTGAGGCAGGGCCTTGCTGTGCAGGATGTGTGTCAGCTCCTGCCATCCTGTCGCTGTCGTCCTTTGATCCTCGTGCCTCCTTGCTCCTCCTAACTGCTTGGCCTGTGTGGCAGGCCGTTCATCTGTGACCTGTCTGACCCTCGGTGGTCCCTGGTGGGCAGGGTCCCCTCACTGTGTTCCTGGTTGCTGGTTGCTCTGGGCCACCTTCTGGTCCCCAGGTCACTACCTGTGAGGCCTCTTGCTGCTTCCTGTGCTGCTGTGCTGCTGTGCTGCACCCTCTCTCCTCATGTTGTGGGTTTGGTGTGGTGTGAGCTCAGCAGGGGTTCCACATGCGAACATAACCAGCAAGACGACCTTGCTCTCAGCAGCAACATGAGGGCGACTCAGTTCACTTCTTTTTGGTGAATCTTGAAGCATTTTGTGAATACGGACATGTGCAGGTGCTAAACGACAGCAGCTCTGAGACCCTTGATGTCTGGGCAGTGTCCGAGTGTCTGCTCCCACTTGCTCCTCGCGCCGTGTGCAGGGCCGGGTGGGTACCATGGCTTGCAGCCACCAGGAGAGGATGAGCTGAAGCCAGTGGTTGGTCAGCACCACACTGCCGAGCTCACACGCGGGGACGCACGTGTCTGTGAAGCCTACGGAGAGTCTGGGTTTGGCGGTTGGGATGGGCATGTCCTGCTGAGCTCCTGAGGAGGTGGGTGGTCAGGGTGCTGATGTGCGGCCTTCAGCAGTGAGGCAGAAAGGCACAAGGGCAGGTCACGCTTCCTGGTGGTTCCTGCTCTTCTGTAGCTAAGCGCTCAGAGTGCTGGGATAGCTTCATGTTGCCGCCCAGGCCTCATCTTCCTCATCTCACGGGGTTGGGTCCTGGGACTCAGCATTCACGGGGAGCAGCCCAGCTCTGCAAGGGTGCAGAATACTTTGCATACAGCTCAGGCCTCGCCCCCATCCTCTTGAGCTCCTGCCACTGCCACCAAGCTTCGGCTTCAGCATGCTCCGTGCCTCCACTGAGCACTGGCTCCCAAAGAGGTCGTGTATGGTGTGGTTGCACCCCGAGAGCGTGGAGGCGTGAGCCGTGTGTTTGGATCAGAAACCCGTCATGTTCACACGGGTGATGTGGGTGGGGGTCCCAGGACCTCAGAACGTCTGTGAAAGGGCTGCTTGGCTTCTGTACCTGGGTTGTGCTCTAGGAACAAAGAGGTTTGGGTTGTGCCCTTGAGGGTCTGATGCTGGAGTTCTGGAGCGGCTGTGTGAACAGACTGCTGAGTGAACCTGGCCTCCGTGCCCGCAGGTTTTAGCGTAAGGGCGGCAGTGGTGGCCTGGATAGGATGCAGAAGGTATGTGGGCAAAGGAGATCCTGGCCCTGGCTTCGATGGCGAGGTGGCACCTGTCACTCCTGTTCTCTGTGCCTGGTCTGATGAAGGTCAGTAAGCAGTGGAGGGAAGAGGGAGCTCTCCTGGCTCAGGTCTCAGATATGCTTATTGAGGAGGTAGTTCTCTGAGCCGCTTGACACACCAGCAGGCTGGGCGTGGTGGAGCCCTTTGTCAGTGGACCTGCAGGGAAGGCAGTCTCGGCAGGGTAGCACGAGACGAGAAAGGCCAGGAGAGCCACAGAGAGCAGGTCGTGTTGGTGCAGGAGGCAGGGTGTCCTGATGTGCTGGCAGCCCCAGCACTGACGTGTGCACTCAGCTGCTTTGAGTTGTTCTCTTGTTTAAGGAGAAGAGAGACTTGATGAACTGGCCTGATATTGTCAATGCGAGCTCTGTTCACACGTGTGCTGTGAGGGCTGTGTGGATTTCACTCTGGGCTTTTCCAGTAAGGTAGCTGTGTTCTGGGTTGGGTTGTATGTGTGGTTGGTTGGTTGGTTTTTGAGACAGGGTCTGGCTCTGTCACCCAGGGTGGAGTGCGGTGGTAGAGTCTCAGCTCACTGCAACTTCTGCACCCCTCCATAACCCCCCACCCTGCCCCACCGCCCCAGGCTCAAGCAATCCTCCTACTTCAGCCTCCCTTATAGCTGGGACCACAGGAGCATACCACCACACCCGGCTAATTTTTGTATCTTTTGTAGAGACGAGATCTTACCATGTTGCCCAGGCTGGTCTCAAGCTTCTGAGCTCAAGTGATACTTCAGCTTCGGCATCACAGGCATGAACTACCACACCCAGCCTGTCCTGTTTTGTTTGTTTGTTTGTTTTTCCAACTGCTCACAGTAAAGCCAGACATTTTCCTCATGGAGGCAGACAAATTTTAAATGCATTACAGGGAGTAGGGAGCTCACAGGCCTGGTGGAGCTTTCTTAGCTTGAACAGTAGCTTGAAATAGAAGCCTGGGAAGACGCACTCCTGGTTGCAGCTGCTGTTAGAAGAGGCTGTATTCCTTAGGGAGGAAGTGAGCCCAAAGTGCCAGAACTCAGGTGCACACATCTGACCTGCCTTCTCCTGGTACAGGCTGAAATGGTTGCTGCTCAGTCTTCTACCATAAACTCCCTTTTCTCCAGATATAGCTTTATGTTATCAAAAACAATATGTTTTTAGATTTTTCCAAAAGAATCGTGATCTCAGTGACATATACGTGGAAGATAGAGATGGAGCCCACGACTCTGCAGTGCATCCTGACGCCGCGCTGACCTGACGGCTTGTGCATGTCCCTTTGGCTGCACCAGTGAGCACAGCGGCAGGCGTGTCAGAGAAAGGGCCCCTTCTGCAGACGGTCTCTCACCATTGCCAACCACGGAATCCCAGAACCGCTGAGCTGCCTCAGGAAGAACCAGCAGGTGTCTGCATCGTTGAGTGTGTTCTGATCCAAAGGTGTGCAGGGCCACAGAGAACAGTGTCGTCCCCACCCCATGGCACAGTCACCCTGTCTCATTGTGCTCCATGCATGCCACTCAGAGCACAGGCAGCCTCACAGCCCCCTGAGCTCCACTTGATGGTTCTCAAAGTGTGTCCTCCAACCAGCAGTCACCTGAGCGGCTGGAGCTTGTTAGGAACCCACATTCACAGCCCCACTGAAACCTGGCGAGCTGTATGGAGGCCGAGAAGCTGGAGATGGCGCCCATGGGCATGGAGGCTGCAGTTGAGAACTGAGCATGTGAGCCCTCCAGCGAGTCTCAGCAGAAACCCCCCCAGTCTCTGCCAGTTACAGACTCACATCTGGTCTGAGGCCCCTCCCCGAAGATAGCTTTGTCAGTGCTGCAAGTGGGGAGCCGGGAGCTACGTCCCCCAAGATAAGTATTCCAGAGTGACCTTAGCTGAGAAGCCGGGAGGCGCGTGGCTGGGTTCGGTGTGTCCCACCTCAGGCTGTGGTTTCACAAGCCGGTCTGGGCTGGGGTCTGTACTCAGAACAGAGCCCAGAACTCACCCTCATGCTTCAGGAGGAGCAGGAGGCCGTGTCTGATGGCGAGAGCACAGGAGGGCGAAGCTGGGCTCAGACAGCCCTGAGACCGCTGTGGGCCCACATGGGCTCCTGGAGAGGGTGGTTTCTGTCCATCTTTTCACTAAGGCAGAAAAGGACATAGAGCAGCATCACAGAGGAAGCCGGACTTGCTGGGCTTGCTGGACTTGGGTCCGCTTCTCTTCCCAGTCCTAGGGCTCAGAGCACACGGCCTGTGGCCCGCCAGCTCCTACCATTTCTGCTTACCTGACAGTTGGGCTTCCCCCACCACCCAGTTCACATGCCTGCATGCTGCCTACGCCCCGCCCCTCCCCTGCGTGATTCCTCTCTGTAGAACACACTGTCCTCATCTCCTCCCACTGGAGGTTTAGCTCTGAAGCAGCGAATTTGCATTCTCTGCATTCTCAGCTCTGCCACGTGCCGTCTGCACTGAGGCTTACCTGATGCTGTGAACGCCGAGCTCCTCAGGTTCTTACATCACGCTTAAGAAGTGGAAGTTCCTGGCCGGGCGCGGTGGCTCACACCTGTCATCCCAGCACTTTGGGAGGCTGAGGCACAAGGATCACCTGAGGTCGGGAGTTCGAGACCAGCCTGGCCAACATGGCGAAACCCCATCTCTACTAAAAATACAAAAATTATCTGGGCATGGTGTTGCATGCCTGTAATCCCAGCTACTCAGGAGTCTGAGGCAGGAGAATTGCTTGAACCCGGGAGGCATGGGCTGCAGTGAGCTGAGATCGCATCACCACACTCCAGCCTGGGTGACGGAGTGAGAATCTGTGTCGGGGAAGAAAAAAGAAGTGGAAGTCCTTCCCTGTGTTCCTGATTTTCATTGTTAGAATAAAGCAAGAACTTCCCACTTTAAGAAAGAAAAAGCCAAGAAAATCCCCTTGGCTCTGGGTCCTTAGTGTTGCATAGGGTGCTCTGAGCAGCCCCTGTGTCTTCACTCTTGCCCAACTCCCAAGATAGAGGTCCACTCTATTTAATTTTTTCTTCTAGAACTCATGCTGTCTTTTAAAATCCTATCTTTGGTAAATGAAGGTCACAGAAGTTTTTCCTGTGTTCTGTAAGTTTGATAGTTTTAGTTCTTAGATATAGGTCTATGATCCATTTCTAGTTAACTTTTGTATGTGGTGTGAGGTAAGCATAGAGGTTCATGTTTTGTATGTGGTGTGAGGTAAGCATAGAGGTTCTTGTTTTGTATCTAGATAGACAGTTGTTGTGTCAGCACTATACTGATACCAAAGCCAGACAAAGGTACTACAGGATAAGAAAACCACAGACCAATGGCCCTCATGAACACAAACATACAAATTTTAAAAAGAATTCTAGCAAATTGAATTCATCAGTTTATAAAATAAAATGAATAATGTACCATGACCAACCAAGTAGGGTTGATTCCAAGAATTCAAGGTTGAACCTCCAATATCCATCAGTTCAAGTTGTTATAAGACTGAAAAAAACCATGTGATCATACCAACTAATGCAGCAAAAACATTTGACAAAAGTCAACACACATTCATTATTTTAAAAAAAAATTCTGCAAACTAGGAATAGAGAGGAATTTCCTCAACCTGACACAGAGCATCTGTGAAAACCTGCAACTGACATCATATTTAACGTCAAAGACTGAATTCTTTCCACCTAAAATTGAGAACAGACAAAGAAACACTGGCCATCTCCACTGTAATCGCATCGTCCTGCAGGCTGCAGGCAGCACGAAAGTCAGACTGAAGAGGAAGGAGGAACACTGTCTTTATTCACAGACATCGATGGAGGAAATCCCAAGACATCTGTACAAAAGCTACAAGAATCAGTGAGCATAGCATGGTGTTCCAGTGCAAACCCAGTATGCAGAAGTTTATTTCTAAGTACTCGTAAATAATAGAGGGCTGAAATTGTAAAAATGTTTCCAGTAGTATCAAAAATACGGATTATTTTGGGGTAAATTTGACCAAAGATGTGCTGCAAAACCTGTACCCTGAAAGCTGCAAAATATTCCTGAGAACTGAGAGAAATTCAGAAACACCTAAATGTGGAGTTATACAATATTCATAGATCAGGAAACCCTCACGATTGGATGCCATCTCTCTCCACATTGATGTATAGATTCAGTGTAATGCCAGCCAAAATCCCTGTGGGCTTTTTTGGGTAGAAATTCATAAGATGATTCCAAAGTTAATAGGGAAATTGAAAGACCTAGAATAACCAAAGCCACCTTGAGAAAGAACAGAATTGGAGGACGCAGACAGTGTAGTTTCATTTCTTCCTCTAAAGCTACAGGCATGAGGTAGTGTGCTTCCTCTTGGTAGCAGGACAGACCCATGGGTGAGTGGAACAGAAGAGAGCTAACAGGCAGACGCACACACAGGCTGACCCCTCACCCCACACACAGGCAGACCCCACACACCACACACACTTAGGCCACACACAGGCAGACCCCACACCCCATGCACAGGCAGGCCACACACAGGCAGACCCTGCACACCACACACAGGCAGGCCACACACAGGCAGACCCCACACCCCACACACAGGCAGGCCACACACAGGCAGACCCTGCACACCACACACAGGCAGGCCACACACAGGCAGACCCCACACCCCACACACAGGCAGACCCCACACAGGCAGACCCCTCACACAGGCAGTTCAGATACCAAGGCAGCTGAGCTGGGAGTGGAACTGGAAGGACTGGATGGCACCTCTGTGCTGCAGTCAGTGGACAACACGACTCTCATTCTTACCAGAAAGATTGAGCTCCAGGGGGAGGGTGTCAACTGGACATGGCCATTTTTCAGTTACTACAACTATCTCTTTCCTCTGTGTGTGCTTCCCATGAGTGGAAGTCGTGGTGTGATAGGGAATCTGCATGTGACATGTGGAGAGCTACCTCGTGTCATCAGGAGAAGCCAGGTGGCTGGCAGGCTGTGGGGCCTGGCAGGGTCTTTGTGCCATGGCTGTCACTATCTGGTGGTTCTTGGGGCATAGTGGGGCTTTACAGGGGGTGCCTGATAAGGATTGGATTTAATGTTCGAGATATTTGCATTTAGGAAATGAGAACATTGTGTAGCACGTGGTTCCCGCTGACAGTCCTCTTGTGCTGGTGAGGAAAGCTCAGAGGGGCCGAAACAGGGCCTGTCCCACCCCAGCTGCCCAGCAGGCTCTGAGCCCAGGTTGATGGGAGCCACCTTCCTGGTGGCTGTGCCGTGCTCCCCGTTGTAGGCAGCTCGGGGCGAGCCTCGTGTCAAACAGGTGCCTTGCCCGTGTGTGCTTTTCCTTGCGCAGCTCGTTGAGGTGTAAGGAGCTGGGAGGTGAAAAAGAAATTTGTGAACTTTTAAAGTGAACTATAGATAGACATTATAGCTAGTATTTCATCTGTAAAACCAGGGATAATCACCACCCAGATGAGAATACCCAACATTCCAGAGTCCTAGGGGCCTTCAGTAACGTTCCCCATTCGAAAAGTCACCTCTGCCCTGACTTCTGTCTCCACTGGTATGTTTTGGCTGTTGAGATTTCTGTGGGAGACATCGGTTGCTCCACAGTGTCTGACTTGTGGGATTTTTCTCCTGTGGGCATTCTCTCCCTTCGTGGCTGTGGCCATGCCCAGCATTTGTGGGCTCTTCTGTCGATGAGCCAGTGGGCCCCAAGAACCACCAGGGAATCCACATCCCTTCCAGGGCTCAGTGTGTGGGCCTGACGTCTGTGTGGTCGGGTGCGTGGTGGTGTCACATGGTGGTGTGGTGTGTGTTCTCTTGTCTTCTGGTGAACATGTTCCTCCTGTGCTGTCTTCTAGAAGCTTCCATGTGTGAAGAAAGGGATTGAGCCCAGTCTGATACCAGGGGAGGGCTGATCTTTGGGGTACAGATGTTCCCACCTTGGTTGCCGGATGCATCTGCCACTGTATGCATGGGGCTTCTCCACGAGGCTGCGCGCACCTCCTGTGTTTATTGTGCGCACCCCCGGTGTTTACCGTGCACACCACGTTTACCGCGTGCACCCCATTTTCATGGCGCTCACCCTCGGTGTTGATGCCGCGCACCCCGTGTTCATGGCGCACACCCCCCGTGTTCACGGCGGGCACGCCCTGCGGTATTCCATTTGTATTCTAGAATTGTTCATTTGCCTTTGGACGGGCAGTTTAGTTGTGTCATTTTTTGTATTACGAACAAAACTGCCTTGAACATCCTTGTGCTTGTTTGTGAACACGTCATGGGAAACGCACCTGCAGCTCTCCCTCAAAGCCTCCCTGGCGTTTGCTGGGGTCTGCAGAGCCTGTTTTCTCCCAACTGTCCTGGTGGGGGTGCTGGTGTGCATCTCCTCGTGGCTGTCATTTGCATTTTCCTGATGAGAAACACCTTTTCAGGTGTTCGTTGTCTTATTTGGATATTTTCTTTTGTGAAGTGCCTGTCGGGCGGTGCCTGTAGGCAGTCTTCCCTTGACCATGGCCCTGGGGACAGTGTTCCTTCTGTCCAGGCTCCCTGGAGACCTTGATCCACGTCACAAACAGTGTGGAATTTTATCCCAGGCCTTTTCTGTAGCTGTTGACGTGAGCACATGGTTTTCTTTTCTTTATTTTCCTAATGTGGTGAAATACATTGCTTTTTAAATTTCTTGCATTCTCGAATCTATTCTTATTCCTATCATTTGTGTTATCTTTTTTTATATATCCTGTCTATGTTCATAAGGTATATTGGTTTATCATTTTCTTTTCATAGAATGCCCTCATCAGGTTCTGAGATTAGGGTTATGGTGGCCTCTTCACATGCTTGGTAGAAACTTCCCCTCATCAGGTTCTGAGATTAGGGTGATGGTGGCCTCTCTTCAGATGTCTGGTGGAACCCACCCCCTGGGCCAAGAGTGTTCTTGGAGGAAGGAGTTTAAGATTGGAGCTTCTTGCTGGTGTGTGCCATTCTTTCCTGGCATTCCCTGGCCCCAAGGAAGATGCCTCTCTCATTCCAGGTGGGGACTGCACTCCGAGGGGGCCATAGAAAAGCTCAGTGGCGCTGCAGCCAGGCGGCGGGGGAGCTGCATCTGGGCACCCAGGCCGAGGGCCGGGAGGACCTGCACTGCTGGGGTGGGTGTTAACACTCCCAATGGCTGGGAGGGACCTGCACTGCTGGGGTGGGTGTTAACACTCCTGAGGCCCGGGAGGGACCTGCACTGCTGGGGTGGGTGTTAACACTCCTGAGGCCCGGGAGGGACCTGCACTGCTGGGGTGGGTGTTATGTTCCTGAGGCCCCATCTCCCAAGAGACCCGTCTGGCACCCTCCTCCTGTCCCCGTATCTCACTGGAGAGGTGGGCTCCGGTGTGCTTGGCAGCTTCTCTTTGACTCCAGTTGCACTCTGAGCTTGCAGCATGTTTTGGAAAGCTCTCTGATGGTCACTCAGGGATGTCTCGGATTAAATGCCAGGTTTGGTGGATGCAGGCTGGGTGGATGCACGTTTGGTGGATGCAGAGCAACTGAGCTGGAAGATGTATCAGGGTCCCAGGAGGCAGGACCGTGGCTGGGGATGCTTGGGCTTCTCCCAGGAACAGTTGGGCATCTCAGCCCTGGAGCCGCTGAGGCCTCCGGTGCTCTGAAGGCACCGCTGACCACTGCATGGTATTTGCCAGCAGCTTACCTAGGGAAAGTTCCAGAAAGAAGGCTTACTGATGGGGAAAGGCAGTGTGTGTGTCGCACCGTCCCCCTCCCCACGTCCTGAGCGCTGTGTGTGTCACACCGTCCCCCTCCCCATGTCCCGAACGCTGTGTGTGTAGCACCGTCTCCCTCCTGGGAGGTAGCGCGCGTGTCTGCGGAGTGGGAGGTAGCGCGTGTCTGCGGAGTGGGAGGTAGCGCGTGTCTGCGGAGTGGGAGGTAGCGCGCGTGTCTGCGGAGTGGGAGGTAGCGCGCGTCTGCGGAGTGGGAGGTAGCGCGCGTCTGCGGAGTGGGAGGTAGGTAGCGCGCGTCTGCGGAGTGGGAGGTAGGTAGCGCGCGTCTGCGGAGTGGGAGGTAGCGCGCGTGTCTGCGGAGTGGGAGGTAGCGCGCGTGTCTGCGGAGTGGGAGGTAGGTAGCGCGCGTCTGCGGAGTGGGAGGTAGGTAGCGCGCGTCTGCGGAGTGGGAGGTAGGTAGCGCGCGTCTGCGGAGTGGGAGGTAGGTAGCGCGCGTCTGCGGAGTGGGAGGTAGGTAGCGCGCGTCTGCGGAGTGGGAGGTAGGTAGCGCGCGTCTGCGGAGTGGGAGGTAGGTAGCGCGCGTCTGCGGAGTGGGAGGTAGGTAGCGCGCGCGTCTGCGGAGTGGGAGGTAGCGCGCGCGTCTGCGGAGTGGGAGGTAGGTAGCGCGCGCGTCTGCGGAGTGGGAGGTAGGTAGCGCGCGTCTGCGGAGTGGGAGGTAGGTAGCGCGCGTCTGCGGAGTGGGAGGTAGCGCGCGCGTCTGCGGAGTGGGAGGTAGCGCGCGCGTCTGCGGAGTGGGAGGTAGCGCGCGCGTCTGCGGAGTGGGAGGTAGCGCGCGCGTCTGCGGAGTGGGAGGTAGCGCGCGCGTCTGCGGAGTGGGAGGTAGCGCGCGCGTCTGCGGAGTGGGAGGTAGCGCGCGCGTCTGCGGAGTGGGAGGTAGCGCGCGCGTCTGCGGAGTGGGAGGTAGCGCGCGCGTCTGCGGAGTGGGAGGTAGCGCGCGTGTCTGCGGAGTGGGAGGTAGCGCGCGTGTCTGCGGAGTGGGAGGTAGCGCGTGTCTGCGATGTGGGAGGTAGCGGTGTCTGCGGAGTGGGAGGTAGGTAGCGCGTGTCTGCGGAGTGGGTGGTAGCGCGTGTCTGCGGAGTGGGAGGTAGGTAGCGCGTGTCTGCGGAGTGGGAGGTAGCGTGTGTCTGTCTCCTCTGCTTTCTCCACACACACACCAGCGATTTCCTGAGCATCCCTCCGGTGCGTAGGATGCGAAATGGGCCAGAGTCAGGGCTGAGCCACAGCCTGGCCCCGGGCTTCTGGGAGAAGGTTCTGCAGTCCGTGACCAGCCTCACAGCCACGCCCTGGGGTGCAGGGAGGGTGTTCGTTGCCCAAATAAGAGATTTGCTTCTCCTGGCGCATGAAACAAAATCTCGAGAGCTTGAGAATGTAATTTGGGCATCACGACTGAAAGCATCCCTTTCTTTTCTAGGATAAAGATAAAGTTTCTCTAACCAAGACCCCAAAACTGGAGCGTGGCGATGGCGGGAAGGAGGTGAGGGAGCGAGCCAGCAAGCGGAAGCTGCCCTTCACCGCGGGCGCCAATGGGGAGCAGAAGGACTCGGACACAGGTACCAGCCCGCGGCCCCTCCCGCAGTCAGCCCTCCACAGGCAGCCCGGAGCAGCCCAGGCAGGGCGTCCCCGGCCCCCGCACCTCCGACTTTGCACTGGGACCCACTCTAGCACCCTGCACGCCGTCCAGGCAAGGGGCAGCAGGGGCGGAGCACAGGCCCCCACATGCCACCTCCTCTTCACCCGAGGCTCAGGCCCATGGGGCTGATTGGAGAGCTTCACTCTTGGGTCCCACACACGTGGAGATGCACCCAGTGCATGTCCAGCCCTGGGTGAGGTATGGGGCTGCTCACCTGCGGGTCTTCTGACAGCTGGACACAGGAGGGAGACAGTGGTTCCCCTCAGGGCCACAAAGGCACAGGAAGAAACTCCATTGCTTCTAGTAAAAACCAAAGGGAGCCCTAAAAGTGAGCAGGAGGCAGGGAAGTCTTCCCAAGCACAGGCGGGGTTTGAGGCTGCAGAGCAGGAATGTGTGTGCTGTGTGCCCAAGTGTGTATGCCCGTATGTGTGCCATGTGTGTGCCCGTGTGTGCCTGTGTATGTATGTGCTTGTGCGTGCCCATGTATATGGGTGCATGTGTGTGCCCGTGTGGGTATGTGTGTGTACCCATGTATGTGTGTGCATGTGTGCCCGTGTATGTATGTGCTTGTGTGTACCCATGTGTGTGCCTGTATGTGTGCCCGTGTGTATGCCTGTGTATGTGTGCCCATGTGTGCCTGAGTATGTGTATGCTTCTGTGTGCCCATGTTTGTCCATGTATATATGTGCGCTCATGTGTATGCCCATGTGCCCATGTGTGCGTGTGCGTGCCTGTGTGTGCGTCCATGTGTGCCTGTGTGCGTGTGTGCCCATGTGTGCGTGTGTGCCTGTGCCCATGTGTGCACGCGTGCCTGTGTGCCCATGTGCAAGCCCATGTGTGTTCATGTGCACACACTCCTGGTGGGATCAGCACCTCCTGCAGTGCCACCTTCCCAGTGGATTCTGTCTTGAGCTGCTCACAGGGAGCCGAGAGGCCTCTGCGCTGGCCGTGCTTGCTCTTTGGTGATTCTTGTGTCCAGAGGCCTCCTTGTCCTCCTGGTCGTCCAGCTTCTCTACAACCCTGCTGGGGAAGGTTGGAGGCAGTAGAGCACTAAGCTGGCCACAAAGCCTGGAGTGAACCGGGAGAGTGCTGAGTCAGGCCCTGGGCTCTGTCCCTGGCTTCCTAAGACTCCTTGAATGCAGCCATAGCACAAGGCGTAGAGGCTGTGCCAGGATGCGGGTTTGAGAGCAGATGGGGGAAGTGGTCCAGGTGAGAGGAGCTCATGATACTAAGGAGATTGTTGAAGAGGAACGGCAGCAGGCACAGCCAGTAAAGAGGATCCACGCCCCGGCTTTTGTCAGCACAGCTCAGCAAGCTTCAGCCTTTATGATTGTGTGGCTGCCGCAGGCCTGTGGCCCCTCCTGTCCTATGTGGGGTGCTCCAGGGATGTGCTCACGGTAGCCAGGTGGAGACTCTGCTGAGTGAAAGGCCAGCAGAGAGGGCTGGTTTTCCCAGATGGGAAGTGAGGGGCAGGTGCAGTGCCAGGCACATGGCTCCTGTCTCTGGGCCAGCACATCTGGAGACAGGAAGGCTGCAGGGACACCAGCACAGGCCCAGGAGGACTCCTCTTCCCAGCAGCGGACAGCTCCGAGGAAGAACATTGGGAGGCACAGGGAAGTGAGTGGACAGAATGTGTGGACGGGTTGTGTGAGGGACCTCAGCCCCCAGAAGGGAGAGCCTGGGTGACTCCCTGGAGCTCCCAGCGGTGCTGTGTACTCTCGGGCTTTAGGCCTAGAGAAAGTCAGTCCAGGCCTGAAACCCTGTGTTTGCCGTCTTTGGTCCCCATGCTGGTTGTAGAAGGCTGTCATGTTGATACGTAGCTGTTAGCTCTTTGCACAGTGGCCATGTGGGAGTTGGCCTCAGACCTTTGAGGTGTTTCTGTGATGTCTCTGGAGGTGTTGCTGAAAGGGTTAATGAGACAAGCATCTGCTTCTGCTTCCTGTGAGAACGATCCCACTTGGTAAGGTGGTGTTCCCAGGGCTACCTAGTGCCCACCCCGTCTGGCTGCTCAGGTCTCTTTGTGGTGGCCGTTTCGTCATGGTGGAGAGAAGCTCTCACCCAGGGCCCTGTTGTGTTGTCAGAGCTTCCGGGGTCTCTCTGTTGATGGTTAGCACCTGCATGGTGCCAGCTGTGCTGGCCCACTGAGGCCATTCTCGCTCTCTGTGGGTCTCCGGGATGTTTTCTGCCACAGCCCTGGGCGCTCCTGGAACTGTGTGTTGAACACCACGTCCTTTCTCTGAGGGGCAGGCCTAGGTGAGGACAGGGTAGGCGAGAATCCCTGTGAGGTGGGAAAACAGTAAAGAACATTTTGAAAATAGAATTTTCCAGGCAAGGACTGTAACAAAAAGACCTAAGAAACGTAGTATTTGTCCTTGTGTGTTTATCACAATTCGGGGCCAATTTTAATAACTTCTTGTTTAATGTTGCAAAACTAGATTTCCTAGGAAGATTGTTCTGATGTATGAGTGTGGAGCGTTGCTTATCCTAGAAGCTTGCATTTTAACCAGGACCCTCTTAAAGTAGCGAGTCCACAGCCAGGCGCAGTGGCTCACGCCTGTAATCCCAGTACTTTGGGAGGCCGAGGCGGGCAGATCACAAGGTCAGGGGTTCGAGACCAGCCTGACCAACATGAAGAAACCCTGTCTCTACTAAAAATACAAAAATTAGCCAGGTGTGGCAGCAGGTGCCTGTAATCCCAGCTACTCGGGAGGCTGAGGCAGGAGAATTGCTTGAACCCAATAGGTGGAGGTTGCAGTGAGCCAAGATTGCGCCATTGCACTCCAGCCTGGCGACAGAGCAAGACTCCGTCTCCAAATAAATAAATAGTAGCGAGTCCAACTCCAGTGCGTTCAGCCCCACCCTGGGCCAGGAGGCAGGCTGCTGGGCACTGTGGCTCTCACACACGCTGCGTCCCCCTCCTTCCCCCGGAGGAGCAGTTCTTGCTCAGAAATGAGTGGGGTGGAGGGAGAGGCGCACACCAGCAGGGATGAGAAGAGAAACATTGGTGCAGGGTTAACTGACACGTGACGGACAAGAGACTCTTTTCTGGTCCCCAGGAGTCAGGCCTCTCTGGAGGGGTGTGGGTGCCCCCAGCATCCCTGCCAGGCCCTCCTCCTGCAGCGCCCCTGCAGCGCCCTCTGCTGAGCAGGCGCAGTCAGTGCCGCTTGCCGTGGTGGGAGGGATGCAGGGTCACCACCGTGCCGGATACCTGGGCTGGTCCGAGTGAGAGAGGCTGGCACGCCTCCCTCAGAGACCTCCGTGTTGCTGTGGGGATGGCTTCCCGCCTCCCAGATGCAGGGTCGAGTTGGCCCTGCCCGTGGTCCAGTCCCATGGAGATGTGGCCTCTGCAGTGCTTAGTCAGGGCTAGGGGCGGCCTGCCAAGAACAAAGTGATTCTGTCTGTTGTGAATCAGCCCAGTTTAAAGCAGTCCCCGAGGTTGTGCATCCACGTGGTCCCTGCACAGCAGCCTGGAGGCTGTCCAGGCAGACACGAGCGTGTGACAGAATCACCTCTGCGCGTTCCAGAGCGCTGGGCAAGAGCCCGTCCCAGGACCAGGCCTCTGTAAGGGCTGTGGGTGCAGCAAGGAGTGGGAAGCCACCTGCCATGACCCGGCCCCAAGACAGCTCTGCCCACCGAGCCCTCTCAGACCAGCTTGCCCTGGGACTTTTATCCCGTCCTGCCTGCCCTGCTCTGCCTGCCCTGTCTGCCCAGGGCCTCTTGTATCTGCTTTTGAAGTCTGTCCTCTGCCACCTCAATGGTGGTCTCAGTTTAAAAAGCCTTATCACTGAAAGCATTCATATTAAATTATATGATATCTGGGATTTGCTTCAAATTATACTACTTTGTCTACTTTTTTATATGTCTAAGTTTTCCCAAAACTTAAAAAATCTAAAAGTAGCCAGGCACAGTGGCTCACACCCTTCACCCTTCCAGCACTTTGGCGGGAGGATCCCTTGAGGCCAGGAGGCCAAGGCTACGGTGAGCCGTGATTGCGCCACTGCCCTCCAGCCTGGGCGACAGTGTGAGACCCTGTCCATAAAAAATAAAATAAATAAATAATCAGTCAACCAGCAAATGTTTTTGAGGTTGCTGTGCATCATTGCCTGGCCTCCCTGGGGTTCTGGGGAGCCTCCTGCCCTGCTGTGTCTCCTGCGCCTTCGTCTGTGACCCTGAGTCTCGCTTCTCCCTGCCTAGGACCGCCGGGGTCCTGCTTGTCCTGGGGCAGCCACGAGGGAGCCCTCGTCAGGAGCGCCGTGGGCCGAAGCTGCCTGCCCTCTGCACGTGGATGTTTCTTTGGAACAAGGGGAAAAATTATGATTTTCTTATTTTGCTTTGACCTGTGAATAACACCCTGGTCTCTGGTGCCTGGGGTGTGCTCTCTGCAGTGCTGCCGGGCACATGCTGGTTCCTTCAGCGTTAGGTGCTTGGCACCTTCAGTCTTTTCCTGACGTCATGTTTGTTCCTGGTGCCTCAGATAGGAGACGGCTCCACTGACGGCTCCTGCTTCCCCATTCCTGGAGGGAAGACAGACTTAGCCACTGGTATCTGTGGGACTTCTTGGAACTCTGAATGCCAGACCTTGCCCAGTGCTAGAGGCGACAAGTGTGTGAAGTTGAAGAGGCTTCTCCCACCCGCTCAGCTGCAGTGGACCCGAGCGGGCAGAGAGAGCAGAGTGCAGCAGGGGCCAGGCTGTGCTTGCAGGCAGGGCAGGTGCCTGGAGAGCATGGCGCCCCTGGGAGCCTCTGGCCAGGAAGGGCATGTGCACTGCAGTGTGCCCTGGACCAGTGGCCTCAGTTCAGTGTCTTGACGAGGGTCCCAAGGCACTCACGTGTGTAGGGATGTTAGCAACACACGGCGGGAAGCCCTGATGCAGTTTCTCACCGAGCACGTAGCAGACCCCACGCACCCCACACAGGGCAGGCACCCCACACAGGGCAGGCACCCCACACAGGGCACAGACCCTACGTACCCCACACAGGGCACAGACCCCACACAGGGCACAGACCCCACGTACACCACACAGGGCAGGCACCCCACGCAGGGCACAGACCCCACGCACCCCACACAGGGCAGGCACCCCACACAGGGCACAGACCCCACGCACCCCACACAGGGCACAGACCCCACACAGGGCACAGACCCCACGCACCCCACACAGGGCAGGCACCCCACACAGGGCACAGACCCCATGCAGGGCAGGGCCAGCCCAAGCCCAGGCCCCTCCCCTGTAGATCTCCTCCCAGGCAGTACCAGAGCCACGGTCACTTCCACACCATCTCCTTCCCTAGAAACCTCGGCAGACTCTTCCTCCTCTCCTGGCTACACAGGGGCCCCTGCCGCAGCCTGACCCTCCGCCACCTCCTGAGTCTCCGGAAAGCAGGGTCGGCCTCTGAATACAGAGGACTTGGGTCCTGCTGGAGGATGCTTGGCCAGTGGGTGCTGGCACGCGAGCAGCCCGCGGGGAGTCAGAGTGGGGCTGCAGCGAAGGCTGTGGTGGTTGAGGTGAGGGTGGTGGCCAGGTTTTGTTGCCGTAGTGAGGATTCTGGGGTTACCCTAAGAGCCACCACATTCAGGCACTCATGAAAAAGCACATCAAAATAAAATATTTTCACATGATTAAGAACTCCGCGTGATTGGTCTCTGGTCCTCCTATTTCTCAACCATTTTTCCTCTCTAGACGTAAGCAGTTTCTCATACAAAGGGAAGCTTGGACTAGCAAAGGGAAGGTTCTTCCTGTTTAAAATTCCGTATTCCCCAAGCTGTAGCAAAGGCTTCCCTGACGCCCCTCAGAGTGCACTTGGGCCGGTAGCCAGGCCCATGTTGTCAACACAACACAGACAAGCTGGGGACACAGACACGCTGGGGTCCACAAGACCACCCCAGGCTCAGCAATTTGATGGAGGACCCCAGGACTCAGGATAAAGGTGGTGGCTGCCGTGGGAGCAGTCAGCCGAGTGAGGGGGGCAGGCAGGGGCTGTCTGCTACCTCCTGGCTCCATGCTGTGGGACTTTGGGCCCATTTCTCAACCTTTCTGTGCCTCTCAGCCCTTTCATCCATAAAGCTCTGCTGTGTGAGAAGCTGTGGCCCCTAGACAGAGGGTCCCCCCAGCCCTGTGCTCTCACTGCCCACGCATTCGGCCAGGCAGGCCTGTGCCCTGCAGGAGTGACGGACACAACTCAGGCCTCAGCGCAGGTTTGGACATTGATCTTGTTTATTTTAAAATACCCACGATGCTGTGTGTGTGGAAAGGAGGCCCAGGGTGGGAAACCGTTCTGTTTGGTTGTCACCTGAGCCCTTTTGCTGACATTGCTTCCTTCCTTCCTGGCCTCTTGTTCACCGTGGTGACCGCTGGATGCTGGTGAAACCACCATGGGGCTCAGGTCCTGCTCCTTCCCACCCTTGCCACATAACCCTGTTTGCCTCCACAAGCTTCCTATGGAACTGGTCCTTCCGCCCCACCCCGCCCCAACCCCACCCCAGCCTGGAGATGGGGAAAGCATGGAGGTCGTGCAGGCAAGGGCTGGACGCACAGCCTTACCTCTGTGTGACCCCTTCACATACACTGCAGAAGAAGCTGAAGCTGAAAGGCATAAGAGATGACCCTAGCTCCCATCAGCAGGCGGGAGGGTTGAGGTCACGAAGCAGACAGGGGTAGGCCCTGTCTTTCTTTAAGTGATCGGTGACGGTAACTGACAGAAAGAAGGCAGAAACGGAGAGAAACCTGGAGATTGGAAGGAGAAGCCAGTCTCACCACAAGATGGCTTACAGTGCTCAGCAGGCGCCCTGCCAGCTTCTCTTGTTGGCCCAGGACAGGCTGTTCGGAGCTTGTCTTGCGCCCTGAGGAGGATGTCAGTGGGAATATGGCTGCGCCCTCGTTTGGAGTTGTGCGAGTGTTGAGCTCAGTGCTTGGGTAGGAACTTGGCGTTGTGGACCATCCGCCTCGTGTAGATCGGCTGTGATTTAGACTTCTTGGCCAGAAGTGCTGTATTTCATGGCTTTGAACATCCGGATGAGGCCAGATGTTTGGTGTGGACAGCATGGTTTTTAGTCAAGTGGAACAGAATCTGTGAGCAGCAGCCGTGCTACAAAGCTGCACCCGGCCCTGCCCATCAGTTCCATGAGCTGTAACCGCCTTCGGCCGTGAACTCTCTGTTGTTTGAAAATATCGCCATGGAAACATCCCTTTGTGGAGCAGAATCAAGAATGTATTTTGACATCTTCGAGTTTTACGGTGGGACGCAGGAGTTGCACATTTTCCTGTGTTGACAGTATCGTGGCCTGTGTCTCCTAAAAGACTCTTGCTAGAAAAGCCTAGAAATTAGAGGTGCTAAATGACTGATACAAAAGGCATTTGTTCAGATGAGTAGCTGAGGCCACACAGCTCCACATCCCTGGGGCCCAACCTCAGGATCTCTGCACTGGAGCCCAGCTTCAGACCTCCCATGGAGGTAGAGGAAGGGGCTCTGGGCCCAGACCCCACGGAAAGCTTGTCCCCTCGAGAGGGCCACACTTCGTGGACACCGGGCTATCAGGGCAGACACTGTCCCCCCAGCTAAGAGGGACGGGTGCTGAGGAGGGATGAGGGGCTTTGAGAGGTCACTACAGAGACTTCTGACCCAATCCTGCCCTCTGGTGGGGCCCCCACCACAGCAAAAGCAAACCCTCCCTGGAGAGACACACCTTCCTCATCCCGGCCTCCCGGCTCCCAGAGTGCAGATAGACGAAGAGCCTGGTTGGAATTACAGACGTTGAGGAAGAAAGCTGTCCTGAGAGAGTCAGCAGGGGTCAGCCCCAGGGACCTCACGTGCTGGGATGGTTAAATGCGCATATTCATCAGGGGATTTAAAACCATGGAGTATCATGCAGATGTTTCTAAAGCGTATGGAATATCTGGAAATGAAAACTATAATCACTGAAATAAAAAACCCAGTGGGCAGATGGTATAGCTTATTAGACACAACATAAGAAAGTATTGGTGAACTGGAAGTTCTAACAAAAGAAATTGCCTAGACTCTGGAGCACAGAAAGAAAGTGAGACAGGAAGCCTGCAGGAAGCGGGGAGCTGTGGAGGAGAGAATGCAGCTTAACAGGCACCTCGGCAGAGGAGAGAGCAGGGCAGGGAGACGGTGGCAACAGAGGGCTTTTCAAGGTTCGTAAAAACACAAGCCTCAAATTTAAGAAGTATAATGAACTATAAGCAGGAGAAAGAACAATAACTAGACATTTAAATATGACTCTGACGTGAAGTTTTCAGAACAGCAAAGGGAGGATGTTAAAAGCAGCCAGAGGCACACCCACCCGTGGTCCCAGCTACTCCTGAGGCTGAAGTGGGAGGGTCACTTGAGCCTGGGAGGTGGAGGCTGCGGTGAGCTGAGATTGCGCCACTGCGCTCCGTCCTTGGCTACAGAGCGAGACTTTGTCTCAAAAAAAAAAAAAAAGGCAGCCAGATAGAGAAGACACTCCCTGCAGAGCACCCCCAGGTGGGTCACGGCCCCTGCATCCCTCCTGCACAGAGCACCCCCGGGAAGGTCACAGCCCCCCCTCTGATCCCATCTGCACAGAGCACCCCCAGGAAGGTCACAGCCCCCCATCCCACCTGCACAGAGCACCCCCAGGAAGGTCACAGCCCCCACATTCCACCTGCACAGAGCACCCCCGGGAAGGTCACAACCCCCCATCCCACCTGCACAGAGCACCCCCGGGAAGGTCACAGCCCCCCCTCCCATCCCACCTGCACAGAGCACCCCCGGGAAGGTCACAGCCCCCCCTCCCATTCCACCTGCACAGAGCACCCCCGGGAAGGTCACAGCCCCCCCATTCCACCTGCACAGAGCACCCCCAGGAAGGTCATAGCCCCCCCATTCCACCTGCACAGAGCACCCCCGGGAAGGTCACAGCCCCCCCTCCCATTCCACCTGCACAGAGCACCCCCGGGAAGGTCATAGCCCCCCCATTCCACCTGCACAGAGCACCCCCGGGAAGCTCACAGCCCCCCCCCTCAGATCCCACCTGCACAGAGCACCCCCAGGAAGGTCACAGCCCCCCCATTCCACCTGCACAGAGCACCCCCGGGAAGGTCACAGCCCCCTTCCCATCCCACCTGCACAGAGCACCCCCGGGAAGGTCACAGCCCCCCCTCCCACCCCACCTGCACAGAGCACCCCCGGGAAGGTCACAGCCCTCCCTCCCACCCCACCTGCACAGAGCACCCCCGGGAAGGTCACAGCCCCCCCTCCCATCCCACCTGCACAGAGCACCCCCGGGAAGGTCACAGCCCCCCCTCCCATCCCACCTGCACAGAGCACCCCCGGGAAGGTCACAGCCCCCCCCTCCCATTCCACCTGCACAGAGCACCCCCGGGAAGGTCACAGCCCCCCCTTCCATCCCACCTGCACAGAGCACCCCCAGGAAGGTCACAGCCCCCACATTCCACCTGCACAGAGCACCCCCGGGAAGGTCACAGCCCCCCCTCCCATTCCACCTGCACAGAGCACCCCCGGGAAGGTCACAGCCCCCCCTCGGATCCCACCTGCACAGAGCCAGGTGCTGCCGCCGTTTGCTTGGGAAGCTCACCTCCAGTCTTTGCTGCCTCAGAAAGGCCTTGGCTGGATGCAGGGGCAGAAAGTGGGCTCCAGCTCCCAAAAGCATCGTCCACTTAGCCCCTGCTGCCCCAGGCCAAGGCCATGCTCCAGCAGCACCAGCACCAGGAAGGGGCATGGGGCTCATGGAGGGGTCTCAGCTCCGTGCTGAGGAGGAGAGGGTCCCGTGGAATCTTCCACTGGCCAGCTGGATAGTGAGGTGTGCTGCCAACCTCAGAGGGCTGGCGAGGTGGATGTGGTTTGAAGAAAGGCCCTGCAGGCCTTGTTTCTGAAAGATGAGGTGGGTGGCCGCCCAGGCTCAGGTCAGCGGACAGAGGTGCCACCGCCAACACGCTTGACTTGGGAAGACTCAGCCTCTCCTGGCGCCTTCCACCGCTCTCCCTGGACCTCTGCCCTCAGCCCCAGGCTGCCTGAGCCCACAAAGCCCTCAGAGCCTGCAGGCCGTGTTCCGACTGCAGAGCAGGGGTGGAAGGGGGCTTCTGAGTCCCATGGAGTTGCTCCCACCCCCCGCCCCGGGGTCAGAGGCACCCAGGGCCACGTCTGCCTGTGGTGCTGTAGCCGGGACTCAGTCCCTAGACCTGCCAGTTTTCCACTTTGCAACTTGGTGAATACCATTTGGAATTCATAGAAATTGTATTTGACTTCCATTTGGACGGTAGAAACAGGAAATTTGCAGAATGCTACAGGAACTTGCTGGTCGTCCTAGGGGTAGCTCCAGATGCTCTCACCCTTTTCTTACCTGCAGACAACACCCCGCGCCCCTTGTGCTCTGCACTGTGTGGAGGGCAGGGAGCAGGTTTTGCAGCCTCTCCTCTCAGAGGAGCGTTTCTCAGGGGCACACGGCTCCAGGTCAGTGCAGGCCTGGGGTAGGAAGGGCAGGCAGGCAGGCAGTGCGGGACCCACTTGTGTGGCGCCTGACAGTGCAGATACCTGCGCTGTGTGTGCACGTCAAGGACCCGTTCAGCTGCTCTCAGACCATGGTGTCACTGGGCTGGAATGGAGAGCAGGCATTGTTGAGCCACGGGCTGTGGCACACGGGGGTCTCTCTCCGTGGGTGGGGCTTTCCCTCTACCCCAGAAGCCACTGGAGTGGCCAGTGTCTCCGACCTGACAGACGTGCAGGTTTGCTGGGCTCCGGAGCTTGGGTGGTGTCTGGCGCGTGTTGTGGGCCTTGTAGATGCTTGTAGCTGCAGGTGCTTGTTTCACAGTGGAGAAATTGGCATCCTGGGAGATCTGGTTTCATATTGGATTTTTTTGGTGTCAGGACAAGTCAAAAGTCCTGTTTCAGGACCGGGAGAGCTGGGTGAAAAGTTGCTGCTTCCTGGGAGCAAGCTCTTCCTGAGTGTGGGGCAGAGCAAGGTCCCTGTGGTGGCTGCAGGCACCAGAATTCACCAGGAGGTTGGCAGCACCTTCCATGCGAATTGCTGGGAGCCCTGTAAAGCTGTCCTGGCCGCGTAAGGGAAGCCAACTCAGGCTTTCTTGGGAGGGCCTGGTGGGGAGCGGGCCCTGAGGCTCAGGCCCTGGAGCCCACCCAGGAAGTCACTGGGGGCACTGAGTCCTGCCCAGTCTGCACATGTTGGGTGTGAGCTGCACCTGAGATGGCCGCCCTGCAGGAGTGGGACATGTTCTTTTTGCCACAAAGCAGCTCTTTGCTGCCCCTCAGAGCGGGGATGCAGCATGGGCTCCTGGCCTGCCAGCCTAAAGACTGACTACTAAGGAACGCCTTTGCCTCTGCCTGTTGCTCTGACACACGCCTCCTAGGGTCCTTTGATAACTTAAGAGCATGGTAACATCTGCACTTTGCGATCTAAACATACTGCAGCCCCAACTCTGCCCCAGCT
The DNA here is from genome assembly GCF_028885625.2 of Pongo pygmaeus. Taxonomy (NCBI): domain Eukaryota; kingdom Metazoa; phylum Chordata; class Mammalia; order Primates; family Hominidae; genus Pongo; species Pongo pygmaeus. The sequence goes on along the minus strand of NC_072391.2, from coordinate 86,603,327 downwards.
CCTCCCTCCGCAGCCCCAACCCTGCCCCACCTCCTCCCTCCGCAGCCCCAACCCTGCCCCAGCTCCTCCCTGTGTCCACCCCTAGTGGCCACATGCAGCACAGAAGTGGGGCCCACTAGCTTTTCACTTCTGATGGTCAGTGGAATAAGGAGATGCCGTCTGCTCCCAGGAGTCTCCTGTGCTGTGTGCAGCTTTGCAAAGTCTGTGTATCTCAGGGATTCTGCTTTCCTCGTGTTCTCAGGGGGCTTCATGTCTCCAAAACATTAATTCCCCTGCTCTGGGTGACAGAGGGAGCAGGCCTCTGTGCATGGCTAGGTCGTGGGGGTCGGGGCCCTGCAGAGGTTCTCAGCTGCTTCTCCAGGCGACTGTGGGCAGACCCACAGTCTCTGAGTCACCGAGACCCCAGGCGACTGCTCGGTGAGTGTGGGCCCCTCCTGGAGAGAGGAGGACTTGAGGGCTATTGGTGGGGGAGCTCGGGTTTCTCCGGCAGCTTCGTCGCCTCTTTCCTAGAGGGAGGCAGTCGCAGGCCTGCTTCTGTTGTTGTTTAGAGGTGGCTATGAGAAGCAGGCCTGGGGAGGGCCGGCCCCCGGGCGGCATGGAGGGTGCAGGGAAAGCATGGGGCGCGCGCACAGAGACCCACAGCCAAGTGCCTGTGACGCAAGCTCACTGCTAAGGTGTGGCTACGCCAATGATGGCTATAGGCTGGGGCTCATTGGCCGGTGGCGAGGCTGCTTCCCCAGCCACTGTGTTTGCCAGGTTCTATGAGGGGCTGGTGCCAAAGCTCAAGTGCTTTCTCATATCTGTGCATTGAGGACTGTTTACAGGCTAGCTGGTGGTGGCGATGGCAGCCTGCAGTACTTGGGGTTTTGTCCATGAGTGTGACGCAGGTCATTGTGGCCAGGTGTGTGCCTTCCTGCAGGCTTGTCCCATAGGACATACGAATCCACATTCTCAGCATGCCCCAGACATAATTCCTAAGAAATCAGCCTCAGACACCTTGGAAAGAACTAGAGTGGGTGGGCAGCGTCCTCTTAGGAAAACGATGGGCACATTCACGGGGACTGTGGTGGTGAGCAGCAAGGGAGTCGCGCCCTGGGAGCTGAGCTGAGAGACCAGTTAAGACCCTTCTGTGTTCCAGTGACCAGGCAGGTGTGGGATCCAGTTAGTCCATTGTCACAGATGTCACCCACCTCTCTAGGATCAAACACCAGCCGAGGGAGAAGTTAAGTCCTGAAGAGAAGCTTCTTGGCTGTGCTGAATGGAAGGGAAGGGAGGTGCTTCAGAGGAGAGCTTCAGAGGCCCATATCTCCCTGGTTGGTCCTTCTTCCCCGAGTCAGGCCTCGGCAGAGCCTTGCCTCTGCGCTGCACCTCTGTAGTTTCACCCCATGACCTAGAAAACCCCAGAACCCGCAGGGCAGCTGGAGGAGGATTCAGAGGTGTCTGGCCCCTGATTTCCATCCACAGGAGGGCACTGGTCAGGCAGAGGAGGAGGCAGCTTCTGTGCCCCCGACTCTTGGTGTTTGGGGTCTTCTCTTCCCTGCCCCTGCCTCCTGCCTCTTTTAAAAGACACAGCACGTGAGTTGTGTTAGACGCCAGCCGAGTGTTCTGTAACGGGTCAGATGAGTGCAGGGTGTGCTTGTTACGAGGAGGCTGAGGTGGAAACAGCCGAGCTCTCACACCGTGTCTTGTTAGTGCTCTGTGTTGATGCCTTTAGATGCCTCCAGCCCAGTCCCTGTTGTGGTGCTGCAAGGCTGGTACGCTCCTCGAAGCACCATGGCATGAGATGGAGGTTCCTAGAAGCAAGAAGAAAGGTACAGTACTGACCAGTTGGCCTTGATTTACTGATGTGTTTTAAACTGTGTCTGCCATTTTATATCTGCACTGTCGGAGGAGGGACGGGGAAGGTGGAATTGAATTACAGACACGTGTATTTAACAGAGACCTGTCCTGTGTGAGCCAGGTCACCGGTGCTAAGCTGTCCCACCGCATTCATGTGTGGTACGAGGTCTGGGGAGGCCCAGGAGAGGTGCCTGGAGTGAGTGGATGCTCGGTGGAGGCCCAGGCTTAGCAGACTTGAGGGGCTGGTAATGAGGTGTTTAAATGGTCTCACAGTCACTGCTGAGAGGTGAGGTGGGCGGCACCAATGCTCCCAGCACCGCTGTGCTTTCCCCACACACAGACCTTCCTTTCTGCTCTGTCAGCTGTCAGGTGGACGCAGGGGGCTCCGTAACATTAGGTAAGGACCTAACTTTGGAGGACACCATGGCATGAAATCTCTCCTCCCTCTCTCCCTTGCCTGCCTCACAGAGAAGCAGGGCCCTGAGCGGAAGAGGATTAAGAAGGAGCCTGTCACCCGGAAGGCCGGGCTGCTGTTTGGCATGGGGCTGTCTGGAATCCGAGCCGGCTACCCCCTCTCCGAGCGCCAGCAGGTGGCCCTTCTCATGCAGATGACAGCCGAGGAGTCTGCCAACAGCCCAGGTGAGCCCGGCCTGTGGGTGGTCCCTGGCGCAGGGAAGGGGCTCTGCCTGGTTGCAGCCTTATGGCTGTGCTGAGGACAAGCCCTGTGCGAAGGGACCTCGTGATGGTGGCCTGGGCTCTTGAGGATTGGACAAAGCAGGACCACCCCACAGTAATGCCCACCTGTCCCCTCCTTGGCCTGCAGTGGACACAACACCAAAGCACCCCTCCCAGTCTACAGTGTGTCAGAAGGGAACGCCCAACTCTGCCTCAAAAACCAAAGATAAAGTGAACAAGAGAAACGAGCGTGGAGAGACCCGCCTGCACCGAGCCGCCATCCGCGGGGACGCCCGCCGCATCAAAGAGCTCATCAGCGAGGGGGCGGACGTCAACGTCAAGGACTTCGCAGGTGGGCACCCTGTGCCTGGCAGGGGCTAGAGGGCCCCATTGGAGCCCTGAGTCTCCCCCACTGGAGCCCTGAGCCTCCCCCCATTGGAGCCCTGAGCCTCCCCCACTGGAGCCCTGAGCCTCCCCCACTGGAGCCCTGAGCCTCCCCCACTGGAGCCCTGAGCCTCCCCCCATTGGAGCCCTGAGCCTCCCCCGCTGGAGCCCTGAGCCTCCCCCCATTGGAGCCCTGAGCCTCCCCCACTGGAGCCCTGAGCCTCCCCGGCTGGAGCCCTGAGCCTCCCCCCTCTGGAGTCCTGAGCCTCCCCCACTGGAGCCCTGAGCCTCCCCCGCTGGAGCCCTGAGCCTCCCCCCTCTGGAGTCCTGAGCCTCCCCCACTGGAGCCCTGAGCCTCCCCCGTTGGAGCCCTGAGCCTCCCCCGCTGGAGCCCTGAGCCTCCCATCGGGTTGGATGGGCTGTGGCCTCGTAGGGTGCACATCTGCTCTGCAGGGCTCGGGGTGTTCACAGCTACACTCAACTCCAGTGGGGTTCCCTGTTGCTGAGAAGAAATCAGTGTTTCTTGGAAAGTATTTCAAAGTAAACTTGTTTGCAGGGTTTATTGTTATTTTTATTTTTAGACAGGGTCTCGCTCTGTTGCTCAGGCTGGAGTGCAGTGGTGTGATCACGACTCACTGAAGCTTTGAACTCCTGGGCTCAAGCGATGTTCCCAACTCAGCGTTCTGAGTGCAGGTGCACGCCACCACGCCCGGCTAATTTTTTTATTTTTTGTAGAGATGGGGTCTTACCAAGTTGCCCAGACCGGTTTGAACTCATGGCCTCAAGCAGTCCTCACGCCTTGGCTTCCCAAAGTGCTGGGATTATAGCTGTGAGCCCCCATGCCTGGCCTATCTGTAAGAGAACTGAGGAATTTTAAATTTTACTCTGCTGTGTTCCATAAACCTCACTTCCAGGCCCCTGGAGGGGCCTGTCCCTGATGTGTCTAGCCCGTGGCTGCATTCTCCAGCAGAGGGCGCCTCTGAGCCGGGAGCCCGGCCGGGTCCACAGCCTGGACTGGACTCCCTCACTTCACAGGGCTGGGTCCTGGGGCTTGCCTGGGACCCGGACAGAACTGAGCGAGCCTCCCCAGACCTGATACGGCCCAGGGGCTTACGAGCTCCACGATTAGAGTTTAATATTCCCTTTCTTTACATAAAATACCCCCATCAAACCATGAGTGGTCCATATATCCCAGGACTGTCTGTTCACAGTGTAAGGGGAACAGATGAGCGAAATTGTGTGTGTAGAGTCCTTCTAGATTTCCCCCACTGCCCTGGTTTATAGCTGTCTGACCCAAACCTAATTTAGCACCTTTTTTTTTTTTTTTAAGCATTTTTCTAAAAGAAACTTCTCCAGAGCAGTGCTGTGTGCTTCCGTGGGGCTGAGCTCTGTTTCCACGGATGCGTGTGGCCACACCATCCGCGGTGGGCTCCAAGCTCCCCAGGCAGGAGCTGCCTGCCCGGGGTGGCCTTCATCGTGCAGCCTGAGGCTGGGCGCCCCTGGAGCTCCTGCTGTAGCAGCTCTTCAGCCTTCAGGAGGCTCTCAGCCTTGGTTTCCCTGTTTCCGACACGGGAGGTTTCCCCTCCGTGTTTTGCAAAGGCACATACGCCTCCAGATCGGTGAGGATGAGGCTGCTGTTGACTACACTGTGTGTTCACTGATTTCCTACCCTTTTAGGGTGATTGCTGCAGATTAGCCCTGCAGTTTGTTAGTCTGTAGGGTTAACAAGCTAGATATGGATTGTGCTAACAAGAGGTGCCACAGTAAAGAGAATTTAGGGGTTCTCTGGGCCAGCACCTGCTTCCCTAAACTGCAGCCCTCACTAGAGGGCAGCTCCCCACCTGACTTGTCCCCGCCCTTTAGCACATCCTCAGGGTGCTGCCTCCAGAGACAGGAGGGAAGTTGCAAGGATTAAATAACGTACGTCCTGAGTGTCTGTTTCCAGGCTGGACGGCGCTGCACGAGGCCTGTAACCGGGGCTACTACGACGTCGCAAAGCAGCTGCTGGCTGCAGGTGCGGAGGTGAACACCAAGGGCCTAGATGACGACACGCCTTTGCACGACGCTGCCAACAACGGGCACTACAAGGTTGGCATCCCCCTATCCTTCACACATCCGGCCTGTCCTGGCATCTGGGTGGTTCTGTAGCTTTGTGTCCCCGTAGCTAGCCGGTTCCATGGTGTGGGGCACAGGAAAGCGAGTTTTCGCCTTGTCCACCCTGAAGGCCGAGCTGTGCCCTCTGTTTGCCCCTAGCTTTCCCCTCCTGGGTCAGCCTGGACGGCCTCTCACAGGTTTCCCAGCAAGTGCCGTCTATGAAAGGCTCGTATCCGCTAGCCGTGTAGGTCTGGTTGGATTTGAGCAGGTGAAGGATTACACCAAGTGGAAGGAGGCCTGCAGGAGTTGCTGCCAGTCCCCGTCACCACTGTGGGACTGTTAGACCTGCAAGGCAGACCCACCCTCGTCTGGAATGAGGTAACACCAAGAGGTGTGGCCAGTGCACAGGACCATAGACTCAAGATTTAGAAAGTGGCCATTGTGGCCGACCCAGGAGCAGTGGGCACTGAGAGGTCTCAGCCTCTGTGGGGGCCGAGAGAGGTCGTGGTGTGCCTGACAGCCCCATCCTGCCGGAAAGCAGGGGTGCTGCCTGGAGATTGGGCGGGTCTCACCAATGTCTTCACCAGAGCTCCGTGGAGAGCCCCTGGTTGCAGGCAGGACAGCAAGGCTGGGGGGTCACACGGGGCCACATCTGCCGGTGACCGTCGTGCTCCTCTGCAGCAAGCCCTGCCTGGCTATTGCCGGAGGTCCTGGAGCCCACAACACTTGAGAAATGGCTTGTTCCTGTGGGGTGGGGGGTGGATTGAAGACTGAGACGAGCAGGGAACTCAGAACACCGAGTCCATATTTGATGTTAAAATATGACCGTTAAACTTCTGGGTAAGATAATGAATGGCATTATGGTTTATACTGTTTCTTTTTTATGGGCTCTTCCAGAGACGTGAACTGGAAAAGGCTCTGCAGTGTCTGGGATTCACTCAGAGCTGCAGGGGGAGGGCAGGTGTGAGGGGAATGGCACTGGAGGGTGATGGGGCTGGGGCATCCGATGCAGCTTTATACTTCTGTAATTACCACTTTTAAACTTTTTATTATGAAAAATGTCAAGGACCCTGGAATTACGGCAAGGTAGGCAGGATAATGGCCCCCAAGATGCCCGTGTTGTGACCCCCAGACCTTGTGAGTGCCTCACATGGGGAGATTTTCCTAGGTCATCTTGCAGGCCCAGGGCAGCCCCGTGGGCCCTTAAAGCTTGAGAGCCTTTCCTGCTGAGTCCAAGAGATGCCAGAAGCAGGAGAGCTTAGAACCCGAGGAGGGCCGCACCTGTGCCGCTGGCCTTAGAGGAGGGCCGAGGAGTGTGGTGGCCCCTAGCAGCTGGGACTGGGGACCTCCGTCCCAGCCCTGCAAGAAACTGAATTCTGCCAGCAGCCCCCATGATGGAGGAAAGGAAGGACCCTGCCCTGCCAGCACCTTGACCTCTGACCTCCACAATTGTAAGCCTGAGGTTTCTATGTAGTAACCATAGAAAACACACACATAAGAACTCTGTGCTGATTCAACAATAGAACACGTCACACACGAACTGGCAACTGATTCTGTGGGCGACGAGTCTATAGTAAACGTTATGACAGATTCTTTGAATGCTCTAATCTCAGACTGGACTAAAGTTGGGATTAAATTTAATTTGTACTTGAGTTCAGTGCATTGCTGTTCTGGGCATAGGAAATCCAGGTTGCTGGTGATGAACAGCTGGACAGAGCTGTGCAAGTGTCACCATGGTTGTCTCTTGTCATTTATGTGACCCCCCTTACCCTTGTAAAATCAAGCAAGGGAGAGATTATTTTCTAATGTAAATGAAAATAAAAAATAAAGCAGCTTGCAGAAACTTGGTCTTTGTTTCCTCTATTCTGTCCCCCCCACCCCTTCCATAACACTTCTCCCTAACCTCTTGCCTGAGCCCTCCACGACCACTCCGGCACCACTCTGCTGAGGAGTTCACTGTTGGCGGGAGGGGAGAGCCTTCGTGAGAAGATTCCTGGGAAGTCGTCTACTCGCAGCAACGGAGAAATGGTGGAAAAAAATCCAAAGGAGGCAGAGCCCTTCTGAAGGAGAGCACAGGAGGGGTGCGGGAGCCCCCGTGGCTGCAGCCCTTCCCACAGAGGAGCCACGGCCTCGCCCGCCGCACCGAGAGTCTCACCAGGCAGTCCCTGTGCGCTCAGCTCCCCCACCCTCAGACCGTGAGGGGCTGCTCTCGGGTCGAACCCCAGGGTTCTCTGAAGGGGCTGCCGTGTTATGCGGAACGGTAGAGGAGTTGTGCTTCTCCAGCAGTCCCTGACGCGGGTGTTACTGTCTTGTAGGTGGTGAAGCTGCTGCTGCGGTACGGAGGGAACCCGCAGCAGAGCAACAGGAAAGGCGAGACGCCGCTGAAAGTGGCCAACTCCCCCACGATGGTGAACCTCCTGTTAGGCAAAGGCACTTACACTTCCAGCGAGGAGAGCTCGACGGGTAAGTCACGGCCACCTGAGCTGCCTGTTCTTTTATGCAGGGATGGTAGGAGCTGCCCTGTGGTGTTTGCACAGTGTTGCTCCTCTGATCAGCTCCTCCTCGGATGCTGGGGGCTTACGGGAGCTTCTGGACTGCGGGAGACCCCGCCCAGGTGTGTCACTGCCGAGAAGCCTGCAATCTTACTTCTAAGATGCCAGCCCTGTGTATGAGCTGAGCTCTGTCTGGTTTCCTCCTGCCTGTGGCTGGTTTCCATGAGTCGAGCAAAGTGTCTCTGCAGAGGCAGGGTGGGAGCCTTGCCACAGGGCACATCTGCAGAGCCCCCCTCTCTGCCATTCTGGGGAGAGCTGTTTTGAGCCTGCCTGTGACCTCTCGCTTCCTGCCTCCAACAGAGAGCTCAGAAGAGGAAGACGCACCATCCTTCGCACCTTCCAGTTCAGTCGACGGCAACAACACGGACTCCGAGTTCGAAAAAGGCCTCAAGCACAAGGCCAAGAACCCAGAGCCACAGAAGGCCACAGCTCCCGTCAAGGACGAGTATGAGTTTGACGAGGACGACGAGCAGGACAGGGTTCCTCCGGTGGACGACAAGCACCTGTTGAAAAAGGACTACAGAAAAGAAACGAAATCCAATAGTTTTATCTCTATACCCAAAATGGAGGTTAAAAGTTACACTAAAAATAACACGATTGCACCAAAGAAAGCGTCCCATCGTATCCTGTCAGACACGTCGGACGAGGAGGACGCGAGTGTCACCGTGGGGACAGGAGAGAAGCTGAGACTCTCGGCACATACGATATTGCCTGGTAGTAAGACACGAGAGCCTTCTAATGCCAAGCAGCAGAAGGAAAAAAATAAAGTGAAAAAGAAGCGAAAGAAAGAAACAAAAGGCAGAGAGGTTCGCTTCGGAAAGCGGAGCGACAAGTTCTGCTCCTCGGAGTCGGAGAGCGAGTCCTCGGAGAGTGGGGAGGACGACGGGGACTCTCTGGGGAGCTCCGGCTGCCTCAAGGGGTCCCCGCTGGTGCTGAAGGACCCCTCCCTGTTCAGCTCCCTCTCCGCCTCCTCCACCTCGTCTCACGGGAGCTCTGCCGCCCAGAAGCAGAACCCCAGCCACACAGACCAGCACACCAAGCACTGGCGGACAGACAATTGGAAAACCATTTCTTCCCCGGCTTGGTCAGAGGTCAGTTCTTTATCAGACTCCACAAGGACGAGACTGACAAGCGAGTCTGACTACTCCTCTGAGGGCTCCAGTGTGGAATCGCTGAAGCCAGTGAGGAAGAGGCAGGAGCCCAGGAAGCGAGCCTCCCTGTCGGAGAAGAAGAGCCCCTTCCTGTCCGGCACGGAGGGCGCTGTCCCCAAACTGGACAAGGAGGGGAAAGTTGTCAAAAAACATAAAACAAAACACAAACACAAAAACAAGGAGAAGGGACAGTGTTCCATCAGCCAAGAGCTGAAGTTGAAAAGTTTTACTTATGAATATGACGACTCCAAGCAGAAGTCAGATAAGGCTATACTTTTAGAGAATGATCTTTCCGCTGAAAACAAGCTGAAAGTGTTAAAGCATGATCGCGACCACTTTAAAAAAGAAGAGAAACTTAGCAAAATGAAATTAGAAGAAAAAGAATGGCTCTTTAAAGATGAAAAATCACTGAAGAGAATCAAAGACACGAACAAAGACATCAGCAGGTCTTTCCGAGAAGAGAAAGACCGTTCGAATAAAGCAGAAAAGGAGAAATCGCTGAAGGAAAAGTCTCCGAAAGAAGAAAAACTGAGACTGTACAAAGAGGAGAGAAAGAAGAAGTCAAAAGACCGGCCCTCAAAATTAGAGAAGAAGAATGATTTAAAAGAGGACAAAATTTCAAAAGAGAAGGAGAAGATTTTTAAAGAAGATAAAGAAAAACTCAAAAAAGAAAAGGTTTATAGGGAAGATTCTGCTTTTGACGAATATTGTAACAAAAATCAGTTTCTGGAGAATGAAGACACCAAATTTAGCCTTTCTGACGATCAGCGAGATCGGTGGTTTTCTGACTTGTCCGACTCATCCTTTGATTTTAAAGGGGAGGACAGCTGGGACTCGCCAGTGACAGACTACAGGGACATGAAGAGCGACTCTGTGGCCAAGCTCATCTTGGAGACGGTGAAGGAGGACAGCAAGGAGAGGAGGCGGGACAGTCGGGCCCGGGAGAAGCGAGACTACAGAGAGCCCTTCTTCCGAAAGAAGGACAGGGACTATTTGGATAAAAACTCCGAGAAGAGGAAAGAGCAGACTGAAAAGCATAAAAGTGTCCCTGGCTACCTTTTGGAAAAGGACAAGAAAAGGAGAGAGTCCGCAGAGGCCGGGCGGGACAGAAAGGACGCCCTGGAGAGCTGCAAGGAGCGCAGGGACGGCAGGGCCAAGCCCGAGGAGGTGCACCGGGAGGAGCTGAAGGAGTGTGGCTGCGAGAGCGGCTTCAAGGACAAGTCCGACTGCGACTTTGGGAAGGGCCTGGAGCCGTGGGAACGGCATCACCTAGCACGGGAGAAGGAGAAGAAGGACGGCCCTGATAAGGAAAGGAAGGAGAAGACAAAACCAGAAAGATACAAAGAGAAGTCCAGTGACAAGGACAAAAGTGAGAAATCGATCCTGGAAAAATGTCAGAAGGACAAAGAATTTGATAAATGTTTTAAAGAGAAAAAAGATACCAAGGAAAAACATAAAGACACACATGGCAAAGACAAAGAAAGGAAAGCATCTCTCGACCAAGGGAAAGAGAAGAAGGAGAAGGCTTTCCCTGGGATCATCTCGGAAGACTTCTCTGAAAAAAAAGATGACAAGAAAGGCAAAGAGAAAAGCTGGTACATCGCAGACATCTTCACAGATGAGAGTGAGGACGACAGAGACAGCTGCATGGGGAGCGGGTTCAAGATGGGAGAGGCCAGCGACTTGCCAAGGACAGACGGCCTCCAGGAGAAGGAGGAAGGGCGGGAGGCCTATGCCTCCGACAGACACAGGAAGTCTTCTGACAAGCAGCACCCTGAGAGGCAGAAGGACAAGGAGCCCAGAGACAGGAGAAAGGACCGAGGGGCTGCCGACGGGGGGAGAGACAAAAAAGAGAAAGTCTTTGAAAAGCACAAGGAGAAGAAGGATAAAGAGTCCACAGAAAAGTACAAGGACAGGAAGGACAGAGCCTCAGTGGACTCCACGCAAGACAAGAAAAATAAACAGAAGCTCCCTGAGAAGGCTGAAAAGAAGCACGCTGCTGAAGACAAGGCTAAAGGCAAACACAAAGAGAAGTCGGACAAAGAACATTCCAAGGAGAGGAAGTCCTCGAGAAGTGCCGACACGGAAAAAAGCCTGCTTGAAAAGTTGGAAGAAGAGGCTCTCCATGAGTACAGAGAAGACTCCAATGATAAAATCAGCGAGGTCTCCTCTGACAGCTTCACGGACCGAGGGCAGGAGCCGGGGCTGACTGCCTTCCTGGAGGTCTCTTTCACGGAGCCACCTGGAGACGACAAGCCGAGGGAGAGCGCCTGCCTCCCTGAGAAGCTGAAAGAGAAGGAGAGGCACAGACACTCCTCATCTTCATCCAAGAAGAGCCACGACCGAGAGCGAGCCAAGAAAGAGAAGGCCGAGAAGAAAGAGAAGGGTGAAGATTACAAGGAGGGTGGTAGCAGGAAGGACTCCGGCCAGTACGAAAAGGACTTCCTGGAGGCGGATGCTTACGGAGTTTCTTACAACATGAAAGCTGACATAGAAGATGAGCTAGATAAAACCATTGAATTGTTTTCTACCGAAAAGAAAGATAAAAATGATTCCGAGAGAGAACCTTCCAAGAAAATAGAAAAGGAACTAAAGCCTTATGGATCTAGTGCCATCAACATCCTAAAAGAGAAGAAGAAGAGAGAGAAACACAGGGAGAAATGGAGAGACGAGAAGGAGAGGCACCGGGACAGGCATGCGGATGGGCTGCTGCGGCATCACAGGGACGAGCTCCTGCGGCATCACAGGGACGAGCAGAAGCCCGCCACCAGGGACAAGGACAGCCCGCCCCGCGCGCTCAAAGACAAGTCCAGGGACGAGGGCCCGAGGCTCAGCGACGCCAAACTGAAGGAGAAATTCAAGGACAGTGCAGAGAAAGAAAAGGGCGACCCAGTGAAGATGAGCAACGGGAATGATAAGGTAGCGCCGTCCAAAGACCCAGGCAAGAAAGACGCCAGGCCCAGGGAGAAGCTCCTGGGGGACGGCGACCTGATGATGACCAGCTTCGAGAGGATGCTCTCTCAGAAGGACCTGGAGATCGAGGAGCGCCACAAGCGGCACAAGGAGAGGATGAAGCAAATGGAGAAGCTGAGGCACCGGTCCGGAGACCCCAAGCTCAAGGAGAAGGCGAAGCCGGCAGACGACGGGCGGAAGAAGGGTCTGGACGTTCCTGCTAAGAAACCGCCGGGGCTGGACCCTCCGTTTAAAGACAAAAAGCTCAAAGAGTCGACTCCTATTCCACCTGCCGCAGAAAATAAGCTACACCCAGGATCAGGTGCAGACTCCAAAGACTGGCTGGCAGGCCCTCACATGAAAGAGGTCCTGCCTGCGTCTCCCAGGCCTGACCAGAGCCGGCCCACTGGCGTGCCCACCCCTACGTCGGTGCTATCCTGCCCCAGCTACGAGGAGGTGATGCACACGCCCAGGACCCCGTCCTGCAGCACCGATGACTACGCGGACCTCGTGTTCGACTGCGCGGACTCCCAGCACTCCACGCCTGTGCCCACAGCTCCCACCAGCGCCTGCTCCCCCTCCTTTTTCGACAGGTTCTCCGTGGCTTCAAGTGGGCTTTCGGAAAACGCCAGCCAGGCTCCTGCCAGGCCTCTCTCCACAAACCTTTACCGCTCGGTCTCTGTCGACATTAGGAGGACCCCCGAGGAAGAGTTCAGCGTCGGAGACAAGCTCTTCAGGCAGCAGAGCGTTCCTGCTGCCTCCAGCTACGACTCTCCTGTGCCACACTCGATGGAAGACAGGGCGCCCCTGCCCCCGGTGCCCGCGGAGAAGTTTGCCTGCTTGTCCCCAGGGTACTACTCCCCAGACTATGGCCTCCCATCGCCCAAAGTTGACACTTTGCGCTGCCCGCCGGCTGCCGTCGTCACTGTCACCCCGTCTCCAGAGGGCGTCTTCTCAAGTTTACAAGCAAAACCTCCCCCTTCCCCCAGAGCTGAGCTGCTGGTTCCTTCCCTCGAAGGGGCCCTTCCCCCGGACCTGGACACCTCCGAGGACCAGCAGGCGACGGCCGCCATCATCCCCCCGGAGCCCAGCTACCTGGAGCCGCTGGACGAGGGTCCGTTCAGCGCCGTCATCACCGAGGAGCCTGTTGAGTGGGCCCACCCCTCCGAGCAGGCCCTTGCCTCTAGCCTGATCGGGAGCACCTCTGAAAACCCTGTCAGCTGGCCTGTGGGCTCAGACCTCCTGCTGAAGTCTCCACAGAGATTCCCCGAGTCCCCAAAGCATTTCTGCCCCCCGGACCCCCTCCACTCTGCCACCCCAGGGCCCTTCGGCGCCTCAGAGGCGCCGTACCCCGCCCCTCCCGCCTCTCCTGCGCCGTACACTCTGCCCGTCGCTGAGCCAGGACTGGAGGACGTCAAAGACGGAGTGGAAGCTGTCCCCGCCGCCATCTCCGCCTCAGAGGCGGCTCCCTACGCCCCTCCCTCCGGGCTGGAGTCCTTCTTCAGCAACTGCAAGTCACTTCCGGAAGCTCCGCTGGACGTGGCCCCTGAGCCCGCCTGCGTAGCGGCTGTGGCTCAGGTGGAGGCTCTGGGGCCCCTGGAAAATAGCTTCCTGGACAGCAGCCACAGCCTGTCTAACCTCGGCCAGGTGGAGCCGGTGCCCTGGGCAGACGCCTTCGCGGGCCCCGAGGACGACCTGGACCTGGGGCCCTTCTCCCTCCCGGAGCTTCCCCTGCAGACTAAAGATGCCGCAGATGTTGAAACAGAACCCGTAGAAGAAAGTCTTGCTCCTCCAGAAAAGATCCCTCCGGGGGCCCCTGTGGTCATAAACGGTGGGGATGTTTCCACCGTAGTGGCTGAGGAGCAGCCGGCACTGCCTCCTGACCAGGCCTCCACCCGGCTCCCTGCAGAGCTGGAGCCTGAGCCCTCAGAGGAGCCAAAGCTGGACGTGGCTCTAGAAGCTACGGTGGAGGCAGAGACGGTGCCAGAAGAGAGGGCCCATGGGGATCTGGACTCCAGTGTGGAGCCCACGCCCGTTCCCCCTGAACAGCGCCCACTGGGGAGCGGAGACCAGGGGGCTGAGGCTGAAGGCCCCCCCGCCGCGTCCCTCTGTGTCCCCGACGGCCCCCCCGTGGACACTGTGGCACAAGCTCAGGCTGCGGACAGTGCTGGCCCCGAGGACAACACTGAGGCTTCCCGTGCTGCCGCCCCAGCTGAAGGCCCTCCCGGCGGCATCCAGCCAGAAGCCACAGAACCGGAACCAAAACCCACGGCCGAAGCCCCGAAGGCCCCCAGAGTGGAGGAGATCCCTCAGCGCATGACCAGGAACCGGGCGCAGATGCTCGCGAACCAGAGCAAGCAGGGACCGCCCCCCTCCGAGAAGGAGTGCGCCCCCACCCCTGCCCCCGTCACCAGGGCCAAGGCCCGCGGCTCCGAGGAGGACGACGCCCAGGCCCAGCATCCGCGCAAACGCCGCTTTCAGCGCTCCACCCAACAGCTGCAGCAGCAGCTGAACACGTCCACGCAGCAGACGCGGGAGGTGATCCAGCAGACGCTGGCCGCCATCGTGGACGCCATCAAGCTGGACGCCATCGAGCCCTACCACAGCGACAGGGCCAACCCCTACTTCGAATACCTGCAGATCAGGAAGAAGATCGAGGAGAAACGCAAGATCCTGTGCTGCATCACGCCGCAGGCGCCCCAGTGCTACGCCGAGTACGTCACCTACACGGGCTCCTACCTCCTGGACGGCAAGCCGCTCAGCAAGCTCCACATCCCCGTGGTGAGTGCAGGGCCCAGGAGCCACTGCCTTCTCTCCCTGGGATGCGTCCGGGGCCTCTAGTCACGGCTTCCTGCAGCCCATCTTGTCCCATTCCTGGCCCTTGACCTCTCTCGACTTTCTCCCACCTGAGTAGACACAGCCCCATTTCTGCTGTGAAGGCAAAAGCCGGAAGCTGCCCAGCTGTTCTGCAGACCCAAGGTCCTTCCTCCAGCTGGTCCGTGCCCGGCCTTGGTCTCCTGACCTCCCCCTCACCCTGGGTGCACCCCAGTCCCACTCGTGTGGGGCTCCCCCTTCACGCCGCTCACTCTCCCCTCTCCATTCCCCGTCCACCGGGACGGCCTCAGGAGAGCCATCCCCAGGAGAGCCACCCCCTCTGTCTCCTGCCCCTGCCCCGCCCCCTTGGACTCGCGTGGGTTACCCGAGCCTCCATACCCGCAGGATGAGTCCCTTCCCCCACCTCCTCCCTTGGGCTTCTGAGACAGCAGAGCTGCAGCTCCCTTGGGGAAGGTTGGTCTTCGGCCCCCAGCCTCACCTTGTTCCACCTGACCCTGTCAGCCCAGTTCCCCAGGCATCATCCCTACCTCTGCAGGCTCAGGTGAAACATCTTGGAATCACCCCCACTCCCCCAGCTCCTTGCGCTACGTCTGGGCCCCAAGTAGATCCCTCCAAATGGGGCCCTGCTCTGAGCACATTCCTGAGGGCTGTCTGCCCTGTGCACCCTCTGCCCTAGGCCGCAGGGCCTGACTGGGTTCCCACCTCCTCCTACCCACTGGGGTCTTTCCCAGCAGGCACAGGGATTCCTCTTGGTGGAGCCAGAGCCCACCCGTCTGTCCTCGGTGACAGCCTGAGCTGTGCATGGCCTCCCCTGCCCTCCTGTTCTCAGGCTCCCCAGGGTCCATCCAGCCCCAGCGTGTGGCGTTCTGGCCCTTCCCTGGAGTCTCCTCCCAGACCACGCGACTCCACTCACGCTGTGCCTAGTGGACGGTGTGGTTGATGCAGCCGTCTCGCTTGAGTGTGTTGTGTTATGCCCAGAACGGGCTCGCCGTCACCAATGGCCGTTTCCTTCTGGGGATTCCTGGGCACTGAAACTCGCAGGTGGGCGAGGTACAGCCAGGGGCCCTCCACACGCGTTGGCTCTGTGGGCCCAGGCCGCCTGAGAGCCCCTCGCTGTGCTGGCCCTGACCTGGCTCAGCTACCCAGCACTGCCCTGATGAGGATGATGAGGTCTGCTGAGCTTGCCCTGAGGGTGAGGCTGGGTCTGTGCTGCTGGCCGACATGTCAGGGACGTTGTGCAGGATCCAGGAGTGGGCGCCCTTGGGCCCCACCCTGCCGAGCTCTGAGCTCTGTTCCCAGGGAGCACGAGGGGCTCTGCACCCACGGTGACCTCGGCAGTCTTTCCCTTCTCTTCGAGCCTGACCCCAGCCTGACCCCAGCCGTCCCCGGGGAGGCTCATCCACAGGAGACAGACAGCAGTTGGGTCATGACATTCAGAAAAACCTGCCCCAGGATCTCTCCTCAGTAAGACCTTCTGACCTTCTGTACTTTTGTTGTTTTCTCGTTTTAATTGATCGTAACACTAGTCTGACTCCTGTAGAAAATTTGGAAAATACAGGGAAAAAAGCCACTAGAATCCTGCCAATCTGAGTAATTCTGGGAATGTGCTGTGCACCTCCCGCCTGGTCTTTTGAGTACCCCCCAGACCTAGACCCAGGCAGGCAGAGGCGCCAGGTGCTCCAGGTGCAGCCTGAGGCCCAAGGCACAGCTCCTGCTGTAGCTGCCGGCCCTGGGGCTGAGCCGGAGGAAGGGGTGGTGCCCGGTCCTGGGCTGTGCATTCGTTTGAGCTCGCCTCAGTCCCACCTTGAGTCCCACCTTGGAGGTGGCCCACAGAATCCCTGCCACCGACGGGCCCCATCTCAGCAGAAACCCCACATGCAGAACCCTCACTGGGGGGCTGAGCTTGTTGGGGCAGGGTGGATGTGGTGCTGAACAGGGTAAGGTCTGTGGACTAGAGAGACTTAGCTAAATTTTTTAATCAAATTTTTTTTTTTTAAAGACAGAGTCTCGCTCTGTTGCCCAGGCTGGAGTGCAGTGACATGATCTCGGCTCACTGCAAGCTCCGCCTCCCCGGTTCAAGCAATTCTCCTGCCTCAGCCTCCTGAGTAGCTGGGATTATAGGCGCCCCCCACCACGCCCGGCTACTTTTTGTATTTTGTGTGGAGACGGGGGTTTCACCATGTTGGTCAGGCTGGTCTCAAACTCCTGACCTTGTGATCCGCCCGCCTCAGCCTCCCAAAGTGCTGGGATTACAGGTGTGAGCCACTGCGCTCGGCCTAAATCATTAATTTTGAACTGATTTTAGATGGGCAGAAAAGTTCAAAAACAGCAGAGATAGGTTTATGCACCTGCTGCACGCCCAGCCTCTAAGAATGTGTCTTAGGAGCCGTGGAGGTGACGAGACCCTGCCGTGCGTCCAGGCTGTGGCAGGCCCTCCCATGCCCTGTCTCCTGGCTGGGAGCTTCTGGGCAGTGTCGGTCAGCAGTGTGGTCAGAGGCCCCAGGCCTGGCCTGCAATGATGGTTCTTAGGCAGGAGCCTATAGGCGTGAGGCGGGGCCTTCTGCTCCTGGTGTCATAGGTGACGTGACCTGGAGGCCTGGTCAGGCCCGTCCACTGTGAGTTGAAGTCTCTCCCTCTGTGGTGTGTGTGTCTTGGAGAAGACGTGGAGACTGTGTGAGCCTGTTTCTCCCAGCCCATTGTCCATGCGCATCACTGTCCACGGCTCTCGTCTGCAGCAGTCACTCCTGTGCGCTGGGCCTGCCTCCTCCTCCTGTATTTGCTAACTGGAGCTCTGCTGTCAGGAGGAGCTGCCCCTTCGGCCTGCAGGTGCCCAGCGTCGCCAGCGTTGGTCTCGTGCCATGAGTCGCTCCAGCCTTGGCTGTCGGGAGCTCTTCCTGGTCTCCTTCTTGTGCGTCCACCTGTCCATCTGCCCCGTGCGCTGCTGTTGCTGACTGGCCCCTCGATGTTCCAGCTGGTCTTGGCCACCCCGCTCCGCCTTGCCATTACCGTGTGGGTCTACCTGTGGGGAATGGTGGCCCTGGCACGACTGCTGTGGCCCCCTGAGCACACGGCCATGCTTTCTGGGTCTGCTTTGGAAACCTGACTCCCTGTGGGCCCGAGGTCTCCACTGCACGGCGGGGCTCAGCCTGGCTCCCCGCTCCTGTGTGGCCCTTGTTTCTCCAAGAGTGTGAGGCCTTGTCCTGATGGTCTCTGCTGTCTTTACTTCCTCGTTCACTTCCAGCGTGCGTGTAGTTTCAGAATGGCCAACCCACCTCTGTGAGAACCCTTCCGCTGGTGGGAGTGCAGTGCCTGCGCTTCCGGCCCACAGCCCACAAGCCCCCTACGGGGACCTCGGCCAGCGCACGCTTCCCTTCCCCAAGCCACTGCAAGACCACCGGCTCGGCTGTCAGCCTTCATATTCCAATGTGCACGTTACACCCTGGTTGAAAGACTGATCCGGGGTGCATGGGCCCTCCCTGTGAACATAGGAAGCTCAGCCTACCCCCGGCCCCCTCCTGCTATCTTGCTGTATCGCCTCTGCACAGTAGGGTGCTCATGCCTGTGTTTCAGGCCCTCCTTGGCACACGATGGCCCATAGATACTGTCCCGCGCCTCTCCCTGCACTGCCTCCTCACTGCATGGTGCTGTGCGGGGAGGTGTCCGCTCTCCTGTGTCCAGCACGTAGGGGTTCCTAGAAGCTTCCTGGTGTGTCTGTGTTGCTGGGACTGGAGGAGGCCTCCAGGGCAGGCTCCTAGGAGTGGGGAGGCTGAGTCGGGACCCCCGTGAACTCCAGACTATCCTTCATGCAGTTCCACAGCCCCAGCTAACCCCCACTCACCTTTTGCCTGCAGATCGCACCCCCTCCCTCCCTGGCGGAGCCCCTGAAGGAGCTGTTCAGGCAGCAGGAGGCGGTCCGGGGAAAGCTGCGTCTACAGCACAGCATCGAGCGGGTAAGTGGGCTGGCACAGGCAGGGGGGCGGCACGTCCAGGGCTTTCACGGCGCAGGCCCCAGGGGCTGTCGTGTTGAGACAGCGGGGCCTGGAGTGTGGCTGTGTCCCAGCTCACTCCACTCCTCTCCTCCTCCAGGAGAAGCTGATCGTGTCCTGTGAGCAGGAGATTCTGCGGGTTCACTGCCGGGCGGCCAGGACCATCGCCAACCAGGCAGTGCCATTCAGCGCCTGCACGATGCTGCTGGACTCCGAAGTCTACAACATGCCCCTGGAGAGCCAGGTAGGGCCCATCTGCATGCCCGGCCCATGAGTCCAAGTGCCCGCACCCCGCCCCCTTCCTCTCCCCTTTATAGATTCTGCACTTTGACCAGGAGCTTCCCAGGTGCTCAGCGCCTTGCAGGGGCTACAGAGTCCTCTGCATGCCTCTAGCCTTGGGCAAGCCTCAGAAAGGAGCCAAGAAGGCTACAGCAGAGAGCAGACAGCTCCCCTCACGGGCAAGGCCCTTGGGCCACTGGGCTGGGCCTCAGCACCTCAGTCCGTCCGTAACACTTGTCCATGCAGTTGGAGCACCTGCCCCTACCTACCTTTCACGGGTGTCAGGGCTGGCATTATTTTCTGTTTAAACTGCTGGGCTCGACCTGCTGCTCTCAGGCCCCCCAGGGCTGCCACATCGAGGGCTTTCACAGCACAGGCCTCAGGGGCTGTCGTACGGGGACAGCAGGGACACTGGGTGGCTAAGGGGACACGCGCACCCAGGTGTGCTGCTCATCTGGGCCAGGGCGGGCCGGACTCAGGGTCCCAGAACTACAGTCACTGTCCTGCGCATCTGCTGTGGGGCTCCCGCCCGCCCCTGCAGATCCCGTGCCTTTGTCCTGCTCTGTCCACTGGGACATAGGATGTGAGCGGCCAGGGCCCCGTGGCTCTCCCCAAGGCAGCTCTTCCTGTCTGCCTTCAAGCAGCCCATGTGCCAGGGACTCCTGCCTCAGAAATCATCCTCCAGCCACCACTGACCTGTCCATGTGGGCCCCGTGGACCCCTGGCTCTCACATTGCCTCGCCTGCATCAGCCCCTCCCTCCTCCTCGGAGCCCACTGTGCTCAGGCTGTGGGCTCCCTGGGCCCCAGGCCCCACATCCTGGGCAGTGGGACGTGCCTGGAACACATTCGCGCCTCGGTGTCCAGACCTCGCACCAAGAGCCCTCAATACGTGCCCCCCGTTCTGAGCAGCGCACTAGGCTTTGCTGTGTGGTGACAGCCAGGGGCTCCCAGATGTTTAGTTGAAAACATCTCTTTGTGCATTAAAGAGCTTCCTTTCTTTGGGGATGTATTTTATCAATGTCCCTCATATACACAATGACAAATTTTATTTTATTTTTTTTTGTGACAGAGTCTCGCTCTGTTGCCAGGCTGGAGTGCAGTGGCACAATCTTGGCTCACTGCAACCTCTGGTTCCCGGGTTCAAGCGATTCTCCTGCCTCAGCCTCCTGAGTAGCTGGGATTACAGGCATGTGCTACTGTGCCCAGCTGATTTTTTGTATTTTTAGTAGAGACGGGGTGTCACCATGTCCAGGATGGTCTCGATCTCTTGACCTTATGATCCACCCACCTCAGCCTCCCAAAGTGCGGGAGTTACAGGTGTGAGCCACTGCACCCAGCCGACAGATTTTCTTTAAAGAAAACATGGGTTGGACCAAATGATGCTCTGGGGGCTGGATGCTGATAAGTTTGCATTCTCGCACCACAGTTGAGAGGCTGTGACGGACAGGCAGTCAGGACAGCTCTGTACAGAGCAAAAATGAGGAGGACCAGCTCGTGCCTCTAACACCTTCCAAGGAAGCATTACTTCCCCCTTTATTTCTCTAATGGGTGTCCATCCCCTCAAGCATTTAGCCCTTGAGTTACAAACAATCCAGTGAACACTCTTTTAAGTTACTTTAAAATATACAATGCAGTTACTATTGACTACAGTTACCCTGTTGTGCTATCAAATAGTAGGTCTTATCTATTCTTTTTTTTTTTTTTTTTTTGGTACCCATTAACCATTTCTACCTCCCTGCCAGCCCCCCCCACAACCCTTCCCAGCCTCTGGTAACTGTCCTTCTACTCTGTGTCCATGAGCTCAATTGTTCTGATTTTTAGATCCCACAAGTGAGTGAGAACATGTGATGTTTGTCTTTCTATGCTTATTTCACTTAACATCATGACCTCCAGTTCCATCCATGTGTTTGTAAATGACAGGATCTCATTCTTTTTTGTGGCTGAATAGTACTCCGTTGTGTATGTAGCACATTTTCTTTATCCATTCATCTGTTGATGGACACAAGCCTTAGCTATAATAAACGGAGTTGCATTAAGTATGGGAGTGCGGACACCGTTTCAGTATACTGATTCCTTTCCTTTTTTTGATTCTGAGTCTTCCTCTGTCACCCAGGCTGGAGAGCAGTGGCACAGTCTCAGCTCACTGCAGCCACTGCCTCCGGGGTTCAAGTGATTCTCCTGCCTCAGCCTCCCGAGTAGCTGGGATTACAGGCGTGAGCCACCGTGCCTGGCCCCCGATTCCTTTCTTTTGGGTCTATACCCGGCAGTGGGATTGCTGGATCCTATGGTAGCTCAATTTTTAGTTTTTGAGGAACCGCCAAACTGTTCTCCATAGCGGCTGTATTAATTTACATTCCCACCAACGGGGTACGAGGGTTCCCTTTTCCTCACATCCTCGCGAGCATTTGTGATTGTCTGTCTTTTGGATTAAGGCCATTTTAACCGGGGTGAGATGATGTCTCATGGTAGTTTTGATTTGCATTTCTCTGATGAACCTTGATGTTGAGCTCCTTTTCAGATGCCTGTTGGCCATTTGTGTGTCTCCTTTGAGAAACGTCTATTCAGATCTTTTGCCCATTTTTTTGATGGGATTATTAGATTTTTTCGTATTGAGTTAATTGCATGCCTTATATGTTCTGGTTCTGAATCCATGTGAGATGAGCGGTTTGCAGGCATTTTCTCCCATTCTGTGGGTGTCTGTCTTTTCACATTGTTGACTGTGTCCTTTGCTGTGCAGAAGCTTTTTAGCTTGATGTGATCCCATTTTTGCTTTGGTTGCCTGTGCTTGGGGGTATTGCTTGAGAAATGTTTGCCCAGGCCAATGTCCTGGAGATTTTCCCCAGTGTTTTCTTGTAGTAGTTTCATCATTTGAGGTCTTGGATTCCAGACTTTGATCCATTTTGGTTGGATGTTTGTATGTGGCGAGAGCTAGGGTCTCGTTTCACTCTTCTGCGATGCTTAGCCAGTTTTCCCAGCACCGTTTACGGAAGAGACTGTCCTTTCCCTGTGATCGTTATTCTGTTCTTGGCACCTTTGTGGAAAGTGAGTTCCCTGCAGGTGTCGTTGGTGTTCCACATGTTCTGAGAAACAAACGGCATCGTCAGCTTCACCATGAACCCGTTAAAAAGGGGAGGAGCCTGGACATCTTATCCGTGTCCACCCTCCAGGACACAGGACAGTGACATACCTAGAAAGTCTCTCCCAGGAGAAACCCCGTCTCTACTAAAAATACAAAATTAGCTGGGCGTGGTGGCTGCCTGTAATCCCAGCTACTCAGGAAGGCTGAAGCAGGAGAATCGCTTGAAGCAGGAGAATCGCTTGGCGGAGGTTGCGGTGAGCCAAGATCGGCGCCATTGCACTCCAGCCTGGGCAACAAGCAAAACTGTCTCTAAAAAAAAAAAAAAAAAAAAGTATCTCCCAGAAGTTGGCAGTGGGCTGAGCTCTGACTGTCCCATGGGGGCAGGGCTGGGGACCAGCTCAGAGGTGGGGCCTGCGGCCACCCAGTGCCCAGGAGACAAAGGCCCAGCCGCCTCCACGTGCATTTTAGGGAAGCTGTTCAGGGAGATGGGCAGGGTGGCGCCTGCCATGCCTTGAACGTGATTCAGTGTGTGGGCAGTGGAATGAGGCTCCCCCTTTGGTTTTTCCTTTGAGAAAGGTCACTGCAGCATCACTCAGGCCTCAGGCTGGCATGCCTTCCCGTAGCGGTCTCTGGGGCTCCTGATGAAACTTCGGTGTTTGGTTTCCACACAGGGTGACGAGAACAAGTCAGTGCGTGACCGTTTCAACGCCCGCCAGTTCATCTCCTGGCTCCAGGACGTGGATGACAAGTATGACCGCATGAAGGTCGGTGTTGCGCGTCCCCCTCAGCTCCGCCTGGGCACTCCAGGTGCCTCTGTGGCCAAGGGAGGCCGCTGCCCAGTTCTGTGATGGGTGGTGACAATTTCAGATTCTCTTAAGCCGGCTGATGCTTTCAGGGAGGTGAGGTCCTGTCCCTGCGTGTGGCCTCCTCAGTCTTCCCTTCCGTCCCGGTGTGCAGGGAGTGGCCCCTGTCGCCAGCTGAACAGGACCCGAGGCTTGATGGTCAGAACTCCTGGGACTGCCCTGTGAGCCCCCTCTAAGTTCCCAGCATTCACCCTCCACTGCTCTGGAAGTGCTGGCCCGGGTGGCGGGCAGGGGCGGGGCAGGTGCTGGGAAGGGCAGCACACCCCCATCCCGGTCGCTAGGGCTGCTCACTGGGACACCCTGGAGGATCCATCAGGAAGCAACGGAAAGCAGAAACTTGCCAAGTTATAGAACTTTAAAGTTAGCATCACCTTGTACGGTCACCAGCCAGGCCTGGGAGCAGGCGGCCCTGGCTACCTGCAGTATCAGGCTCAGCACCACCCAGGTCCCTGAACCAAGCACCCGTGTGTCATACTGCAGCTCTCAGAAAGGTGCTGATGTGGGCACAGATGAGAACCACCAGCCCTACCTGGTGGGAGCCGTGGGTATTTGGGGGGCGTGGCCCCTGGGGGCTTGTGCTGAGGAACTCAGGTCTGAGGTGTAACTGGGTGTGCATTTCTGGCCAGCCCTAAGATGATGGTGCAGGAAGTCACTCACACCACACCCTCCCCAGGCCACTACACCCTTCCTAACCAAAGCCATGAGAAAAAACTGAAAGCTTTATAAAGACACACGGAAGACTTTCCTATAAGAAGATAAATGTTTGATTACATTAAAATGGAACTTTGGGCTGGGTGCAGTGGCTCACACCTGTAATCCCAGCACTTTGGGAGGCCGAGGCGGGTGGATCACCTGAGGTCAGGAGTTTGAGGCCAGCCTGGCCAACATGGTGAAACCCCATCTCTACGAAAAATACAAAATTAGCTGGGTGTGGTGGCACATGCCTGTAATCCCAGCTACTTGGGAGGCTGAGGCAGGAGAATCGCTTGAACCCGGGAGGCAGAGATTGCAGTGAGCTGAGATCATGCCATTGCACTCCAGCCTGGGCAACAAGAGCGAAACTCTGTCTTTAAAAAAAAAAAATTGGGACTTTGTACAATATATTAAAAATGCCACATAGGTTTAACACCATCAGTGTAGAAAGAACCCTTACAAACTAATAAGAAAAATGGTACACAGAAAAATAATTTATATAAAGAGACAATTCCACAAAGGAGATAAAATGACCAATCTTCATGAAAAGATACTGTATCAGAAGCACAAATTAAGCAAGATCTCATTTAAATGTAGTCTGCAGGGTTGGGGGGCAGTATCACTGCAGTGCTGCGAGAAGTGTCAACTAGTAGATTTTTATTAAGTAAACTGACAGTATCTATCAAATTTCAAAATTCTTTTACCACCTCACCTAGCTATTTCACTTTAGTCATTTAAAACTCAGGGATATGGCTGGGCGTGGTGGCTCACACCTGTAATCCCAGCCCTTCGGGAGGCCGAGGTGGGCGGTTCATCTGAGGTCAGGAGTTCAAGACCAGCCTGGCCAACATGGTGAAACGTCATCTCTACTAAAAATACAAAAATTAGCTGGGCATGGTGGTGCGTGCCTGTAATTCCGGGAGACTAAGGCATGAGAATCATTTGAACCCCGGAGACAGAGGTTGCAGTAAGCCAAGATTGCCCCACTGCACTCCAGCCTGGGTGACAAAATTTAAAAAAAAACCTTAGGGATATGTATAAAAATATTCACTGGAACAAAACTGGAAACTCAGAGGCCCATCAGTAATTCAATGACTCACCGGAGTTTGGAACATCCAAAGGGTATTATATGACTCCATGTAACGATTTACACTGGTGATGTCTGAGCTGCCGAGTAAAAGCTATAAGGCCCATTGAAGATTGTGAATCCATCCTGAGCTTCAAAAACAATTTAGTGTATATATATATATATATGTATGTTGAGAAAAATTTAGAGACAGACATTACCACACTGCAGCTCGCCAACATCGCAAAACCCCATCTCTACAAAAATCAGCTAGGCGTGGTAGCACTTATAGTCCCAGCTACTCGAGAGGTTGAGGAGGGAGGATCCCTTGAGCCCCAGAGGTCAAGGCTGCAGTGAGTGATGATAGCGCCACTGCACTCCAGCCTTGAGACCGTATCTTAAAAAAAGATTTTCTACACGGTTTCTTGTGACATACCAGTACTCCCTGGCCACGCTTCCATTTCTCCAGTAGTTCCCAAAATATGTGCTACCCCAGTCCAGTCCCCTTATGTGCACTTTTAAATGGCATAGTTTCTACTAGAAATACAAGTAAAACTACCACTGGCCATAAGTAACTGTAAAATGACAAAAGCAAAGCTGTTCGATTCTAATAAGCTGCCGTGGCTGCTGGAGGTGAGCCCCAGGCCGACCCAGAGCAGGGCAGGGCCCCCGGGCCAGGGTGGAGGTGGCACAGACAGCAGTCATGGGGACAGACATCTAGCACAGCTGGCACTACCGCCACGTGTAATAACTAGATGCCAGGAGCGGGTACAGCTGAGCCTGGCCCATACAGGGTAGGTTCACGGCCGTGGCACGCCCTTGGCCCTCCTGGCAGCTGAGGTCGGCAGAGTCTGGGGCTCTCCCTTCACTCCTCCTCCCCCCCTCTCTCCGCTGTGTGTCCCGCAGACTTGCCTCCTCATGCGGCAGCAGCACGAGGCCGCGGCCCTGAACGCCGTGCAGAGGATGGAGTGGCAGCTGAAGGTGCAGGAACTGGACCCCGCCGGGCACAAGTCCCTGTGCGTGAACGAGGTGCCCTCCTTCTATGTGCCCATGGTTGACGTCAACGACGACTTTGTATTGTTGCCGGCGTGACACCGCGGGACGGCCGCAGGACGCAGGCGAGGGCCGCACGGCTGCCCAGGGCTGCTGCTAAGCCCCAGGGGCGGAGGAGGGAGCGCCATGTCCGCCCGGGCGGGGAGAGACCCCGAGAGAGACTGCGCTCGGCCACAGCGTCTCCATCTCTTCCAGACTGGTCCAGACGTCGGGGAGGTGAAACACGTCTCTTCTACCAGCTGCCGCGGCGGGGGCAAAGCCCCCAGAGCCTCACCGGCCCCGGCGGGATGAGGAGACCACGCCGGGCGCGCACATATGGCAGCTTCTGTTTGAAAACGGTGACCTTCGGGCCCTTTTCTCCAGCAACTGCAGAGGCATTTCAGGAGTTGGAGAACGGAGTACATTTTTAAAATTTTTTGTTCCATTCTGATCAACTAAAGAAAATTAAGGTGTCCACCTCTCACAAACAGTGACCTCCAGGTCGGAGGGGCAGGAGCCCCATCCCAGCCGTGGCTCTATTGCTACAGAGCTGCGACGGCCTCAGACTGGGCTTCAGACCTGGTGCGGAGCCAGGCGGAGGGACACAGAGCCAGGACTCCCAGCCGTATTTTAATGGAGTCAAATCCGCGTGGTTTGTATCTTCTTTCCTTTAATCTTGGGCATTTTGTTTCTCTTTCTGAGAACGTAACTTGAAACACTACAGAGCCAATAATCATATAAAAAGTGTATCCGTAAACGCTGTACAGTTTTATATACATTCACAATGTACTTTTGCTGCCTTCTAGATAATTTATTTTGCAACACATTACTGCACAGTTGTAAATAACTTATGTACTGTAACATCACTTTCAGTTATGTGTAAAGAAATAAATAAATTAATTAAAATGCTCTTTGTACAGTGCGTCCCTCTCAGGAGAGGGGCTGTGTGTGGGCCTGAGACAGCGTCACCCCTCTCGACGACTTTCTTACTCCCAGGACAGACCTGGTGGCTCACGCCTGTAATCCCAGCACTGTGGGAGGCCGAGGCGGGAGTCTGAGACCAGCCTGCCCAACATGGCAAAATCCCATCTCTACTAAAAATACCAAAAATTAGCTGGGTGTGGTGGCGCGCACCTGTAGTTCCAGCTACTCCAGAGGCTGAGGCAGGAGAACCGTTTGAACCCAGGAGGTGGAGGCTGCTGTGAGCTGAGATCGCGCCACCTTACTCCACAGCAGACTCTGTCTGAAAAAAAGAAAACCTTTTTCCTACCAAATTGTTAGCTTTTAATTTTGAAACAAATTATATGTCCCCCTCCTCCTCTGCCTTTGCACAGACCGGGAATGCTGTGGAATTACTGCCTCCTGTAGGTGAAGGCAGCTCCTCGGGGACAGGACCCTGTTCCTCACCGCCGAACGCAGGTGCTTGTCCTGCACTTGGGGTGGGCGGGCTCAGGGGAGCCTTTATCTTGCTGAGGCCGTGCAGGAAAGTAGAAGGGGCCAGCCCTGGGCCGTCCGTCCCCCAGGGCCTGTGAGAAGCCGGAGAGAAACAGGAGCATCACTCCCCACAGATCTGAGCGCTGCAGCCGTGGACAGACCCCGTGGCCAGCTGCACACGCCCCTGAGAAGCTGGCTGGCTTGTGCCCACTGTTCCCTGGCAGCTGCAGCTGGCAAGGAGGGTCCCCGCTTTGAGAGCCCCGTCCTGGCTGGAAGGCAGCTCAGGGAAACATGGAGATGTGAGGCCTCTGCGCAGAGGGTGCTGCGCTCTGCTGGGTCTTGGCACAGAGGATGCCTGCCAGGGCCCTCCAGCCAGTGTGGCTCCAGGAGACTGTTGGCCCCGGCGTGACAGGAGGGTGAGTTGATGGAGGCGCCTCACCCTTTTCCTTCTGAGCTGTCTGTCCCCTGTACCTGGGGGCTGGGGAAGGAGTGGCAGCTACAGAAACAACCCCCACAGAAGAGCAGAGACTGCCCGTGCATCAGAATCAACAGGGTCCTGGTCACTGGGTCCCCTGCAGAGGAGCCTGACCTGGGAGGGTCCCTGAGCCCTGCCAGGCTGAGCCAGTGGCGGGGGCAGTGCCTTCATTCCCCTAAAGGCCGCTGTGAGCTCCCTCGCCGGCCGGGCCCCTGCGTGGGGTTGGGGGTAGGCGTGGGGCCATGCCCCCTCCTGTCTTCGATCTGTGCACAAAGCTTTTGTGGATTCCCTCCTGTTCCCTTCAGGGCTCAGCCTGGGCAAAGGCAGGGTGATCCACCTCATTTATGGGCTTGGGGTGGGGGTGTGGAGAAGCCAGAAGGTTCCAGTATATTTTTCTGGGTTCAGATTAGCTGTGGTTTGTTTTGGGGGGTTTTTTGGGTTTTTTTGTTTGTTTTTGAGATGGAGTCTTGCTCTGACCCCCAGGATGGATGGAGTACCATGGCGCAATCTCGGCTCACTGCAGCCTCCACTTCCTGGGTTCAATTCTCCTGCCTCAGCCTCCCGAGTAGCTGGGACTACCGGCGCCCGCCACCACACCCGGCTAGGTTTTGTATTTTCAGTAGAGACGGGGTTTCACCATCTTGGCCAGGCTTTTTGTTTTCTCCACACCCCCCTCAATCCCAGAACTTTGGTCACAGTAAAACCTCCTTTAAGCTTTAAAAGAAAAACCTGAGTCAGCCTGTGTCACAGAGCACGCTGCGGTTCCAGCCCACAGCGGTGACGACGTCCTGGCCACCATGCTGTGCCTCCCTGTCTCGGGTGCCCACAAGGGGTGTCAGGTGAGAGCAGCTCCCTTCCGGCCCCCACCTTGGTCTGCTGGAGTCTCGGCTCCCGTGCACCTGCCGGAGATGCCGCACGTGCGACTCCCATACAGCCTCCTGCCATAGGGAATGAGAGACAGCCTGCCGTCCCTCAGAGAGAAGATTTGTGAATAAACACTGAGAAACGTCGGAGTACCCAGAACTGCAGGAGCCTGTGTGCCAGCCTGGAGACCCTGCTGCCCGGGGCCACCCATGTGGGCATCAGACCACTCTTGGGAGTCTCTGACTGGAGCTGGAGGAAGATGGCGTAACCCCACTCAGTCACCTACATCCGTGGACCCCAGTGCTACCCAGCTCCTGCCTGGGAAACCCGGGCTCTGGAGCAGGCTGGCTCTGACATGAGAGGGTCCACGACCT
Organism: Pongo pygmaeus; assembly: GCF_028885625.2. NCBI lineage: Eukaryota > Metazoa > Chordata > Mammalia > Primates > Hominidae > Pongo > Pongo pygmaeus. Next base: position 86,574,699 of record NC_072391.2, on the reverse strand, counting down.
GTAACTCAAGCCTTCCTGATCCCTTCCCTTCCGGAGGCTCTCAGGACTGCCATTAGCCAAAAAAAAAAAAAATCCCAAAGCACAGAGCAGGTGAGTGCTCGGACCCCAGGCGCTTCAGGGAAGCCAGCACGCCTCCCTGGCACAAGGTCCCCTCAGGGAAGCCAAGTCCCCCTCTCAGGAAGCCAACGCCCCTCCCCGGCCCAGGGTCCCCCTCTCAGGGAAGCCGGCGCCCCTCCCCGACACAGGGTCCCCCTCTTAGGGAAGCCGGCACCCGTCTCTGGCACAGGGTTCCCCTCTCAGGGAAGCCGACACCTTGCCAAAGGCTAGGGCGCCAGTCTTCAACAGAAAAAGGAAAGAAATATGGGGGCTTTTTCTGCTGCAGAAGAGAAGCTGGTGGCTTTTGTAAAACCTGGAAGGAGGTGAGAGGTTTTCACAGAAAGCCCGTGAGCCGTCAGCGCCCCACACAGAGAGCACCTGCTCTGCCCAGGAGACCGTGCAGCGTCTGGCAAGACAGGTCTCCATCCAGGGGTTGCCATTTCCAAGCGGCAGCTGGGCCTGGGCCTGAGCCTGGCAGGAGGGGAAGGGTCCCAGCAGGTGGAGCTGCACACAACCTCCACCCATCTCCCTCCACACCAGGGAGCTGCTTTCCTCCTTCCTTTTGGGGGACAGCGAAGACAGTCTCACAGGAGAGTAGAAGGAACTGGGCCCAGCTTGGATTTGTTGGAAAGCAGAATGAAATACTGAAGCTAGAGAGACGGACCCACAGGCAGTGAGAAGGCAGCCGTGGCATCAGCAAGAGCTCAGCCGTGGCATCAGCAAGAGCTCAGGGACGAGGTGCGAGTTGTACACTAGAGCTGGGGGAGTGCGGTGGTATAAACCCCAACAGCCCCATTACTGGGCGCAGAACATCACTCACATCTGACATTACCTGTGATAGATAAACTGGAAACATGGCTCACACCTGTGGTCCCAGCTGCTGGGGAGGCTGCAGCAGGAGGGTCACTTGAGTCCAGGAGCTCGAGGCCGTAGTGCACCGTGAGTGAGCCTGCGAACAGCCATTGCCCTCCCACCTGGGCAGCTCAGCAAGACCCTGTCTCTAAAACCAAAAATCAGGCTGAGTGTAGTATTTCACACCTATAATCACAACAGGAAGCCAAGGCAGCAGGATGCTTGAGCCCAGGAGTTCATGTCCAGCCTGGACAACATAATGAGACCCCATCTCAACAACAACAACGACAAAGAACAGGCCTGGTGGAGTGCGTCTGTGGTCCCAGGTACTCGGGAGGCTGAGGCTGCCGTGAGCTGTGATGGTGCCCCGGCACTCCAGCCTGGGGGACAGAGCAAGACTCTGTCTTCAAAAAAAAAAAAAGATACCGGCCAGGCGCGGTGGCTCACACCTGTAATCCCAGCACTTTGGGAGGCTGAGGCAGGTGGATCACGAGGTCAGAGGTCAGGAGTTCAAGACCAGCCTGGCCAACATGAAGAAACCCCATCTCTACTAAAAATACAAAATTAGCTGGGTGTGGTGGTGCATGTCTGTAATGCCAGCTACTCAGGAGGCTGAGGCAGGAGAATCGCTTGGACCCGAGAGGCAGGGAGGGAGGTTGCGGTGAGCCGAGATCGTGCCATTGGACTCCAGGCTGGGCCAGAAGAGCGAAACTCTGTCTCCAAAAAGAAAGAAAAAGGAAAGGTAGCAAGTTAAAATCGCAGCAGCCAGAGCCATTTACCCTGCAGTCAGGACCCCCACAATTAAGAAAAGGGGAAATAAATGACAATTTAAAGCAGCTATGTAGAGACTGATCACGTCCCAGGTCAGAGCCTCTGAGGAGGGGTGAGTTGATGTGACAGAAACGACTCAGGACTCCAGGGTAGCGAGTCCCTCTGAAAATCCCTCCTCGAGAAAAGCAATGACAACACTAGGGAAAAAATTGTCAAAATTAACTTTTTCAGAACTCTGGAAATTATTAACTAAGGCTTGTAATAATTTAATGAATGTTTATTTAAGAAAAACAGCTGAAGCTTGGCATGGTGGCTTATGCCTGTAATCCCAGCACTTTGGGAGGCAGAGGCAGGTGGATTACCTGAGGTCAGGAGTTCAAGACCAGCCTGGCCAACATGGTAAAACCCCGTCTCTACTACAAATACAAAAAGTAGCTGGGCATGATGGCACACGCCTGTAATCCCAACTACTTGGGAGGTTGAGGCAGGAGAATTGCTTGAACCTGGGAGGCAGAGGTTGCAGTGAGCCAAGATTGCACCAGTACACTCCAGCCTGGGTGACAGAGCAAGACTCTGTCTCCAAAAAGAAAAAGTAAAAAGAAAAACAGCTGAATCTTGGTACAGAGAGCTTTGTGTCATTTTAACTTGCCATGTTTCATTCTCCTTACTCCAACTCCCTGGTGCTTTGAAAACTAGCAGCCCAGAGAGGCAGGCTCAGTGTGAGCCCCCAAAAGTCCCACCCCAGAGAGAGCTGTTGCCACCTTGATGGGGACAGGAGGAAGAGAAATTCTAGGCAGACAGGGGCAGGTTCCTGGTGAAGCCCCACCCTCAAGCTGAAGAGCCTGCGACCACAGCCCACCTTGAGAACTCCATCCCTGCTTTCCTGCCCTCATGTTGCCTGTTCCTAAACCACCGTGGTCCTGCCCTGCCCGCCGCCACCCTGTGTCGATAAAGACCCCAGACTCAGCCGACAGAGAGAAGCAGCAGCTGGACGTTAAGTGACAGCTTGACAGTGTGACTTCAGAGAAGAATCCAGCTGCAGACACAGATGTGGCCAGACTTCAGAGGAAGATTACCTTCCCGCCCCATCCCCTTTCCAGCTCCCCTTCCTGCTGAATAAAATCCCCCACATTTACCATCCTTCCATTCGTTTGCACAACCTCATTTTTCCTGGATGCCAGACGAGAGCTCTGGAGCCACAGGTGGATACAAAAGGCAGTCACACTGGCCCGCTGCCTCTCACTGGCAACCTCACGCAAAAAGGCAGAGGGCCCACTGAGCTGTTAACACTTCAGCTGTCTGTGGACGGCAGAGCTAAAGGAGCCCCGTAACACGCCCTCTGGGGCTTTGGGGGGCACAGGCACCCCGGCCCTGGATGCTGCATGGGGCCTACAGAGAGTTCACTGCTGCCGGCACCCAAAAGCACTTGCTCCAGCTCCTGCACCCACTCACCCTCCTGCAAGGGGTGGAGCACAGAGGGTCCAAGTGAGTGGAGTTTGAACCCACCAGTGCCTAAACAGCCGGCCAGTTCCGCGCTCCTGCACTCCAGTCCCGCCTCATTGGCCCACACACTCCCTTCACGAGGGGTTGAGGGCAGCAGGCTGAGTAAACCAGGCACCCCGTCATGAGTCCGGTGAAATAGCCTGCTTCAATCTGACCTCTGGCAGCTCCCTAGAAAAGCATTCGTAGGCCTGTGATATCTGGCCTGCCCTGCAGTTCACTCAGTGAGAAAAGCCCCCTTCCCACAGCATTTGTCAGGAACAATCAGTGGCACTGTTTAACCACACAGCTGTCCAAGGCACTACCCACTGGGGCGACCGGCTCCTGCCCAGAAAGGAAGATGTGAGGAACGAGGCCCCTGTGGGGACCCGGGCAGCACTGACATTTTCCTGGGGACACGGAAAGCCGTGGGCACGTGTGGGTCTGTACGCACGGCCAGGAAGGGACAGAACATTCTCTGATCTTTCCTTGGCTGATTGAGGCCTTGTGCAAACAGTGAAAGCTACAGCAGAGCTGGAAATTGCTGGAGTACGGAAGAGCCTCCCAGCCAGGGACAAAAGACTCACTGAATCGAGGCATTTAAGGAAACTGTACAGTACAGAGCGTTCATTGGTCACACAGCAAAGGGAGTAGAGAATTAGTCCAGAAAAGTCACTAAACACACAGAAGCAGCAACCAAACCACAAAGTGACAAAACCTGGGGGATAAGAACAAGTTGTCTCATCATGTTGCTTTAAATGTCTACTTTTCAGCAAAAAATGCAGAGAAACAGAGTATCACCCATAAATGGGGCGAAAGCAATCAATAGATACCACCCTTGGGGAAGCCCAGATGCTGAACTTACTAAAGACTTCTTTTCCTTTTATTTTTTTGAGATGGAGTCTCGCTCTGTTGCCCAGGCTGGAGTGCAATGGCACGATCTCGGCTCACCACAACCTCCACCTCCCGGGTTCAGGCGATTCTCCTGCCTCAGCCTACAGGCACGTACCACCATGCCTGACTAATTTTTGTATTTTTAGTAGAGACATGGTTTCACTATGTTGGCCAGGCTGGTCTCGAACTCCTGACCTAGAGTGATCCACCCACCTCAGCCTCCCAAAGTGCTGGGATTACAGGTGTGAACCACTGTGCCTGGCCTTTTTTGCTTTTTTTTTTTTTTTTTTTTTGAGACAGAGTCTCACTCTGCCGCCTGGGCTGAAGTGCAGTGGCGCTATCTCAGCTCACTGCAACCTCTGCCTCCCGGGTTCGAGCAATTCTTCTGCCTCAGCCTCCCGAGTAGCTGGGATTACAAGTGCCCATCATCAGGCCTGGCTAATTTTGTTTGTATTTTTAGTAGAGACGGGGTTTCACCATGTTGGCCAGACTGGTCTCAAACTCCTGACCTCAGGTGATCCACCTGCCTCGGCCTCCCAGAGTGCTGGGATTACAGGCGGGAGCCACCGTGCCTGGCCCTTTTTTCCTTTTAATAAGGTCTTGCTCTGTCACCCAGGCTGGAGTGCAGTGACATGAACACAGCTCATTGAGGCCACGACCTCCCGGTATCAAGCAGTCCCCTCCAACCTCAGTCTCCTGAGTAGCTGGGACGACAGGCACGCATCACCACACCTGGTTTTATTTCCTTTTTCTTTTCTTTTTTTTTTTTTGAGACGGAATCTCGCTCTGTCACCCAGGCTGGAGTGCAGTGGCGCAATCTCGGTTCACTGCAAGTTCCGCCTCCCGGGTTCACGCCATTCTCCTGCCTCAGCCTCCTGAGTAGCTGGGACTACAGGCGCCCACCACCATGCCCGGCTAATTTCTTTTTTAAGTAGAGACAGGGTTTCACCATGTTATCCAGGATGGTCTCGATCTCCTGACTTCGTGATCCGCCCGCCTCAGCCTCCCAGTGTTGGGATTACAGACGTGAGCCACCGTGCCCAGCCAACTTTTTTATTTTTTGTAGAGATGAGGCCTCACTATGTTGCCCAGACTGGTCTTGAACTCCTGGGCTCAAGTGATCCGCCCACCTGCGCCTCCCAAAGAGCTGGGATTACAGGAGTGATCCACCACACTCAGCTTAAATAGAGACTTAAAGTCAGCTGTTACAAATTATGTTCAAAGTACTAAAGGAAATTATGTTTAAAGAACTAAAATGGTAGTATGAAAATTGTCATTGTCTCACCAAATAAAAAATACAATACAGAGATAAATTATTCAAAAAGAATTAAATGGAAATTCTGTAGTTGTAAAGTAACTGAATTTGAGTTGGTAGAAGCAAGAATCAGCAAACTTGAAGATCGGTCAATTGACATAATGAAACGTGGCCAGGCGCCGTGGCTCACGCCTGTAACCTCAACATTGCACGAGGCTGAGGCGGGCAGATCGCTCCAGCCCAGGGGTTTGAGACCAGCCTGGGCAACAGGGCAAAACCCCATCTCTACAAAAACAATTAGCTAGGTGTGGTGGCCTGCATCTATAGTCTCAGCCATTTGGAAGGCTAAAGCGGGAGGTTCATTTGAGACCAGGAGTTCGAGGCTGCAGTGAGCTGTGACTGCACCAATGCACTCCAGTCTAGGCAACAGAGTGAGACCATCCTGTCTCAATTTAAAAAAAAAAAAAAAAAAAAAACAACTGCTGATGGGTTTTGAATGTACGAGGATATAATTTACATATACTTTGCAGCACAGAGGAGGAGACAGTGTTGGAGCTTATGGTTTGTATCCTGTTGAAATTCACCTACTATCTGGCCAGGCGCGGTGGTTCACACCTGTAATCCCAGCACTTTGGGAGGCCGAGGCAGGCAGATCACAAGGTCAGGAGTTCAAGACCAGCCTGGCCAACATGGTAAAACCCCGTCTCTACTGAAAATACAAAAATTAGCTGGTTGCGCTGGCGGGCACCTGTAATCCCAGCTACCTGGGAGGCTGTGGCAGGAGAATCACTTGAACCCGGGAGACGGAGGTTGGAGGGAGCCGAGATTGCACCACCGCACTCCGGCCTGGGCAACACAGCCAGACTCCATCTCAAAAAAAAAAAAAAAAAAATCACCTACTGTCAATTGAAACTAGATTTTAGTTCATTATAATCCCAACAGCAATCCCCCCCTTTTTTTTTAACTCAGAAATGTAGTAAAAGAAACAAGGGAATTTAAATGGAATACTAGAAAATATTTAACACAAGAAGGCAGTAAGAAGAGACGAGAAAGAAGTCATACAACAGCCGGGCGTGGTGGCTCACGCCTGTAATCCCAACACTTTGGGAGGCCGAGGCGGGGGGATCACAAGGTCAGGAGATCGAGACCATCCTGGCTAACACGGTGAAACTCCGTCTCTACTAAAAAAATACAAAAAATAAAAAAAAATTAGCCGGGCGTGGTGGCAGGCGCCTGTAGTCCCAGCTACTTGGGAGGCTAAGGCAGGAGAATGGCGTGAACCCAGGAGGCGGAGCTTGCAGTGAGCCGAGATGGCGCCACTGCCCTCCAGCCTGGGCGACAGAGCGAGACTCTGTCTCAAAAAAAAAGAAAAAATAAATAAACAGCAAAATAGCAGAAGTCCTTAACAGCAATTAACTGCAAATGGATTACACCTTCCAATTAAAAGGCAGAGATTGGCAGAATGGATTATAAAAGGATAACTATTCAGGAAAGCCCAGACTCAATAAAAAAATAAAAATAAAGAGGATAACTAGACAGTTCAACAGTAATGGCTGGAGACTCCAGTGCCTTCACTTCCCATAGTGGATCGAACAGCAGGAAGAAAACACACCGGGAAACAGAAGACCTGAATAGCACTAACCGCGGCTGAGACGCCTCCAGACCACTCCACCTGGTGACGGAAAAACGGGCTTTCCTCCAAGTGCACAGGATTCTTCTCCAAAAAGACCCTATGTTAGGCCAGAGATCACACCTTGGAGAATTCAAACGGACGGCAATAATACAAAGCGTGTTCTCCAACCACAGTGAAATGAAATTAGGAATCAATAACAGGAGAGAATTTGGAAAATTCAAAAACATGAAAATCAAGCACCACACTCCTAAATAACCGATCAGTCAAGAAAGAGATCAGGAGGGGAGGGAGGCGGGCACCTTGGCCCACGCCTGTGATCCCAGCAGTCTGGGGGGCTGAGGCAGGAGGATCACTTGAGTCCAGGAGTTCGAGACCAGCCTGGGCAACACAGCAAGACTCTGTCTCTACAGAAAATACAAAAAATAGCCGGGGCGTGGTGGTGATAAGACGGGGGCAGGGAACTGCTGGGTGGAGAAAGGAGGGTCCCTGGCCTCGGTGAGGAAGGCACTCCTGCTCTGCTGCCCAAATGTTGCATTTTCCAAGACCACCCTGGCCCGCCATACCCCCATGCTGGTACCATAAAAACCCAAGACCCTAGCAGGCCGACACAGGCAGCCAGACGTGGAGAGCAGCACATCAGTGGAAGAAGGCACCAGCGGCAGGAAGACGGCGAGGGAGAGCCCACCCCAGCCACAGGACCAGGCGGGGTTTGGCCGGGGCAGTTGGAGGAGAGCCGGGGCCACCGAGCAGCCCACCTCCAGGGGAGAACCGTCTCCCTTCTGGCTCCGCCATCTGCTGAGAGCTCCTTCCACTCAATGAAACCTCGGGCTCCTTCTCCAGGCCACAGTGATCAGAGTCTTCCGTACACCAAGGCAAGAGCCCGGGATACAGAAGGCGTTGGTCCTTGCGACCAGGCAGGGGTCCGAGCGCAAACCCCCCTGAGACGGCAAACTAAACATGCAGCCTGGAACCCACGCCCACTGGGGCTTCGGGAGCTGTGAGCATTCACTGCAAGACACCGCTGCGGGGTGGGAGCCCGTCCCTGCGCCCCGCTGGAGGCGGCCACCCCCCATCACGGCCCCGCGAGGGGGACGAGGGAACTCTCTGGTTTCCTGCTGTGCACCTGTCATCCCAGCTACTTGGTGAGCCCGAGTGAGGAGGAAAGTCTGAGGCTGCAGCGAGTCATGATTGCACCACTGCACTCAGCCTGGGTGACCAGACCCTGTCCCAGCAACAACCAGAGGAAGGGGAGGGGTGTGAAGGGAGCCGAGGGGACCGCAGACCTCGTGGTGTATTTTGACGACGGAATGGGCTTTCAGAGGTGACAGTGGTGACAACACAGATGAGGTGACGTGCAGAGGAAGGGCCCTAAGCACCACCCTGGGCCCGCACACGACTAGGTTTTGCACAGAGGGCGCCTGTCCCTGCTGTTTGGCTTGGTGGACAACGAACCATTTGGTCAGGGCCTGGGTGACCTGTGTGGTCCTGGAGAGGGGGATGGAGACGGTGACAGGGTGTCTTCTCCACGCCTCCCTCCCTTCCCCCACTGCCACCCCCGGTTTCCTGGGCATGGGACGAAGGGCGGCATCCGAGTCACTGAAGCAGGAAGCACAGTTGGAAGAGGAGCCAGGATGGAGAGGACTGGACTGACGCCAGGTTTTGTTTTGTTGTTTTGTTTGTTTAGTTAGTTCGTTTTTTTTTTTGTTTTTTTTTTTTTTTTGAGATGGATTCTCGCTCTGTCGCCCAGGGAGTGCAGTGGCATGATCTCGGCTCACTGCAGCCTCCGTCTGCCGGGTTCACGGCATTCTCCTGCCTCAGCCTCCTGAGTAGCTGGGACTACAGGCACCCGCCACCACGCCCGGCTAATTTTTTGTATTTTTAGTACAGACGGGGTTTCACTGTGTTAGCCAGGCTGGTCTCGCTCTCCTGACCTTGTGATCCGCCCGCCTTGGCCTCCCAAAGTGCTGGGATTACAGGCGTGAGCCACCGCACCCGGCCCTAGTTAGTTCGTTTTTTGAGATGGAGTCTTGCTCTGTCGCCCAGGCTGGAGTGCAGTGGTGCAATCTCGGCTCACTGCGGCCTGCGCCTCCCGGGTTCACGTGATTCTCCTGCCTCAGCCTCCCGAGTGTCTGGGATGATAGGCGCCGCCACCACGCCTGGCTCATTTTTGTATTTTTAGTAGAGACGGGGTTTCACCATGTTGCCAGGCTTGTCTTAAACTCCTGACCTCAGGTGATCTGCCCGCCTCAGCCTCCCAAAATGTTGGGATTACAGGCGTGAGCCACCCCGCCTGGACTTGTTTTGTTTTTTAAATTTTATTTCTCTTGTCCCGCCAGTTTCATATTTTCAAATAAAGTGTTATTATGTCAGAAAAAAAAAAAAAAAAAAAAGACTAGACCCTCAGGTAGCTGGGGAACAACAAAAGGCCTGACATTCCTGTCTTTGGAATTTCAGGAGAGGAGAAAGACAATGGTGTTAAGGAAACGTGTGGACCCCAGGTCTCCGGCAAGCAGGAAGTTTGGAACTGGCCATATTCTATCCCAACAAGTAAAAGCCTAAACAGGCTGGAAAATATCGACGATCCCTCTTAGGTCTGTGAGAGAGGAGGGGCCACAGGGCAAACCGCTGCCCCAGATCAGGAGACAGACTCAGCAGACTGGGGCTGACGCCTCCACAGGATCCAGGGCTGGAAAACCTGAACCGGATGACGAAGTGCTGGGGATGGGTGTGTGTGATCTGGTGCGATGCCTGCATTGCTGAACTTCTACCCTGTGCCAACTGTGTTTAAGAAACAGGACACCCGGCCGGGCGCGGTGTCTCACGCCTGTAATCCCAGCACTTTGGGAGGCCGAAGCGGGCGGATCGCGAGGTCAGGAGATCGAGACCATCCTGGCTAACACGGTGAAACCCCATCTCTCCTAAAAATACAACAAATTAGCCAGACATGGTGGCGGGCGCCTGTAGTCCCAGCTACTCGGGAGACTGAGGCAGGAGAATGGCGTGAACCCAGGAGGCGGAGGTTGCAGTGAGCCGAGATCGCGCCGCTGCACTCCAGCCTGGGAGACAGAGCAAGACTCCGTCTCAAAAAAAAAAAAAAAAAGAAAGAAACAGGACACCTGTGATAAAATTTCCTCTTTTAACCAGAACAGTTGAGACTGGTTAGAGCCACGACAATTGACAAAAGCAGCCAAGGAAAGGAAGACAGCGGGAAGTTCACCGCCCATTTCCAGAAGACATGAATATTCTTCCCCTCGCTGTTCACGTCCAGCCCCTTCAGTACAGAAACCCTACATTTAACCCCTGAACGCTCACCTGTTGAGAAGTTGAACTGTGGGCCAAGCTCCTGCTTCTCAGTCCGTGGCCATTGAATAAAGTCGGCTTCGGTTTCATGTATCGGCTTCGTGACACCAAACAGGGAAGGACCCCATCTTTTGGGCAACCAGCTTTGTCAGTAGCATGTGGACAAGTCTGAGAGCTAAGGACTCCCGGGAGGACCCACTCACAGGAGGTCTCCATGCTTTTGTGAATTTTACTTCCTGGAATGCTGCCAGGTTCTCACAGCAAAAATCAGAGAAAACCCCCTCAGGACTCTAGCAGGGACAGGGGAGAAGGCACCATTTTGAAATACGCCAGAGCACTCTGCTCTCTTTAGAAAAAGAATGGGTTCCTGTCCTTTGCAGGGACAGGGATGAAGCTGGAAACCATCATTCTCAGCAAACTAACACAGGAACAGAAAACCAAACACTGCATTTTCTCTCATAAGTGGGAGTTGAACAATGAAAGCACATATGGACACAGGGAGGGGAACATCACACACCGGGGCCTGTCGGCAGGTGGGGGCAAGGGGAGGGCGAGCATGAGAACAAACACCTAATGCATGCGGGGCTTAAAACCTAGATGACGGGTTGAGAGGTGCAGCAAACCACCATGGCACATGTACACCTATGTAACAAACCTGCACGTTCTGCACATGTATCCCAGAACTTAAAAAAAGAAAAAAGAAATCCGCCCTCAGGACAAACAGTTTAACCAGGGTCTAAGCTATTAGGGTCTTGAGGGCCTAACTAACCTCGGGGAGGGAAATACAGCAAAGTCCATTGTAGCTATCGTGTGCCTCTAAGGGTGGTGGCAGGGGACAGCTGAGAGCTTGTGAAGGGCAAAGGCTCATCAAAGACGGAGGCCTGATCACAGGGCTACAGAACACCTCTCCTCCCCAGACCTCACCACTTTCTCATTATGGGAGACAGGGACTCGCTCTGTTGCCCAGGCTGGAGTACAGTGCTGCAATCATGGCTCATTGTAACCTCCAACTCCTAGGCATAAGCAATCCTCCTGCCTCAGCCTCCTGAGTAGCTAGGACTAGAGGTGCACATCACCACGCCTGGCTAATTTTGTTGTTTTTTGTAGAGACGCGGTCTCACTATTCAAGATGAGTTAGTCATGAACCCCTGGGCTCAAGCAATCGGCCCCCCAAAGTGCTAGGATTTTACAGGTGTGAGCCATCACACCCGGTCCAGCTGATTTTTAAATTTTTTCTAGAGACAGGGTCTTGCTATGTTGCCCAGTCTGGTCTCAAACTCAAACTCCTGGGCTCTAATGATCCTCACACTTTGGCCTCCCAAAGTGCTGAGATTACAGGCATGACCCACCGCACCCAGCCTCGCCACCTCCTTAAGTCCTGTTTACAACAGCTTTTTTTTTTTTTTTTTTTTTTTTTTGAGATGAGTCTGGCTCAGTCGCCCAGGCTGGAGTGCAGCGGCGCAATCATGGCTCACTGCAAGCTCCGCCTCCCAAACTCATGCCATTCTCCTGCCTCAGCCTCCCGAGTAGCTGGACTACAGGCACCCACCACCATGCCCGGCTAATTTCTTGTATTTTTAGTAGAGATGGGGTTTCACCGTGTTAGCTAGGATGGTCTCGATCTCCTGACCTCGTGATCCGCCCGCCTCGGCCTCCCAAAGTGCTGGGATCACAGGCGTGAGCCACCTCGCCTGGCCGAAATGAGGGAAATATTTAAAGTGCTTAGACAAGATAACCACCAGCCCAGGAATCTATACCCTGAAAAATTATCTGTCAAAACTAAAGGACAAATAAAGACTTTCTCAGACATAAATTTAAGAAATGTGTTACCAGTAGGCCTGTCTTGCATGACATGTTAGAAGAACTTGTTTAGCGAGAGAGAGAGCTGTAGGGAGAAACAGATGAATTCACTATTATATATAGTCGGCGTCTGTACCCCTCTATCAAAAATGGGTGGATCCAACAGGCAGAAATTCAGTAAGAACATGTTGAACTCAACAGGACCATCCATCAACTGGATATAATGGACACCTACAGACCACTTCAGCGACAGAATACGTGTTCTTCTTAAGCCCACCTGGAACAGTCACCCAAATAGGCCACATTCTGGGCTGTAAAAACCTTAACAAATTTAAAAGAATAGAAATCATGCAATGTCCATTCTCAGACCACAATGGAATTAAACTAGCAATCAATAAGAGAAAGATAGCTGGAGAATGCCAAAATACTTACAGATTAAATAACACACCTCTAAATAACACAAGGGTCAAATAAGAAATCTCAAGAGAACTTTAAAAATATTTTAAATGAGGCCGGGTGCAGTGGCTCACGCCTGTAATCCCAGCACTGGGAGGCAGAGGCGGGCGGATCACCTGAGGTCAGGAGTTCACAACAATCCTGACCAACATGGTGAAACCCCGTCTCTACTAAAAATACAAAAAATTAGCTGGGCGTGGTGGTGCATGCCTGTAATCCCAGCTACTTGGGAGGCTGAGGCAGGAGAATCACTTGAACCCAGGAGGTGGAGGTTGCAGTGAGCCGAGATCACACCCTTGCACTCCAGCCTGGGCAACAAGAGCGAAACTCTGTGTCAAAAAAAAAATACGTGTGTGTGTGTGTGTGTGTGTGTGTCTGTGTGTCTGTATGTATATAAATATATATATATATTTTTGGCCGGGTGCGGTGGCTCAAGCCTGTAATCCCAGCACTTTGGGAGGCCAAGGCAGGTGGATCACGAGATCAGGAGATCGAGACTATCCTGGCTAACACGGTGAAACCCCGTCTCCACTAAAAATACAAAAAAAATTAGCCGGGCATGGTGGTGGGTACCTGTAGTCCCAGCTATTCGGGAGGCTGAGACAGGAGAATGGCGTGAACCGGGGAAGCGGAGCTTGCAGTGAGCTGAGAATGCATCACTGCACTCCAGCCTGGGCGACAGAGCGAGATTCCATCTCAAAATAATAATAATAAATATATATATATATATATACATAAAAAATGAAAATAAAACACAACTTATCAAAACTTGTGGGATGCAGCAAAAACAATGCATAGTGGCCAAATGATAGCACTGAATGTATATATTAGAGAAGAGGCGAGATCTAAAATCAGTCATCCAAAGTTTCACCTTGGGAAGCAAGAAGAAGAGCAAATTAACCCAATGAAAGCAGGAAGAAGAAAAGATAAATAACTAAAAATTAGAAGAGAAATCAATGAAATTGAAAACAGGAAATCAATAGAGAAAAATCGGGTGGTGGCCGGGCACGGTGGCTCACGCCTGTAATCCCAACACTTTGGGAGGCTGAGGCGGGCAGATCATGAGGTCAAGAGATCAAGACCATCCTGGCCAACATGGTGAAACCCCGTCTCTACTAAAAATACAAAAATTAACTGTGTGTGGTGGTGGCTGCCTGTAATCCCAGCTACTCAGGAGGCTGAGGCAGGAGAGTCACTTGAACCCAGGAGGCGGAGGTTGCAGTGAGCTGAGATTGTGCCACTGCACTCCAACTTGGGAGACAGAGCGAGACTCCATCTCAAAAAAAAAAAAAAAAAAAAAAAGACAGACATTTAGAGACATATAGACCAGTGGAATAGCACAGAGAGCGCAGAGAGTAACAACGTTTGTGACGATGTGCAGACGCTGCGGGTGGGATGTAAAATGGTGCAGCTGCTGTCCAAAACCCTGTGGTGATTCCGAATTAAAAATGGAACTACTGCATGATCCAGCAATTTCATATACAAACTGAAAAGAACTCAAAGCAGGGTCTAAGACATATTTCTATACTCATGTTCGTAATAGGATCACTTGAGGTCAAGAGTTCGAGACCAGCCTGGACAACGTGGCGAAACCACGTCTCTACTAAAAATACAAAAATTAGCCAGGCATGGTGGCATGTTTCTGTAGTCCCAGCTACTTGGGAGGCTGAGGCAGGAGAATCGCTTGAACCCAGGAGGCGGAGGTTGCAGTGAGCCGAGATCATGCCCTTGTACTCCAGCCTGGGCAACAGAGGGAGACTCCGTCTCAAAAAATAAAAAAGGAAAAAAGGAGATGGGGTTGATAGTTGCACAAGATGACCTATTACGTATTTAATACCACTGAACTGCACTTAAAATCGCTTAGATAGTAAGTTTTATGTTACACATATTTTACTACAATAAAATGCGAAAAAATATTTTAAATGGTCCATTTTCTTCTTCTTTTTTTTTTGAGACGGAGTCTCACTCTGTCGCCCAGGCTGGAGTGCAGAGGCGCGATCTGGGCTCACTGCAAGCTCTGCTTCCCGGGTTCACGCCATTCTCCTGCCTCAGCCTCCTGGAGCGCAGAGGTGCGATCTCGGCTCACCGCGAGCTTCGCCTGTTCCTCAAGTCTCCAAGTTCATTCTTTGGGTTTGGACAGGTGAATGTGTGTTTCTCACACAAATCACTGAAAATGGGAGGTAAGCGACGGCAAGGCTGTGGGGAAACTGCACCCTCTGTACTGCTCACAGGAATGTAAAGAGCAGCCACCTCGGAAAACCATTTGGAGGTTCCTCTGACAGTTACACAGAGTCACCCCATGACCCAGTGATTCCACTTCCAGGTATACACCAAAGAGAAATTAAAACAAGTACTTGAACACATACTTGTGCACAAATCTGTGACTAAAACGCCGGGGTTCAGGCTGGGTCTTGCTGCTTGCTCTACAAACAGCCCATCACGGAGAGACCAAGTCCTGCCAGGAAAGAAGGCTCAACTCTGGCGCTGCTGCAGGGAGATGAGAGCTCAGCCTCAAATCTGCCTCCTCAACTGCCTAAAATTAGGGGTTTTTAGCAGGGAAGAAATGCATCTGTGTGTGAGAAAACAGGAATTAGGGAGGGTAAGGAAGAGCTGGTCAATGGGAGCAGGTGGCCAGCTGGGCAATCATGAGGGGTGAGGGGTCTTGCATCTCATTGTCCAGATGCTGTGATCTGGTGGATTTCAGCTTCTTGCGATCTGGAGGCCTAATGGTTGGTTTCCTTAGAAAGGAACTCAGATAGGACAAATGTAACTTTCTCAAGTTTTAAGACTGGGAGGGCCAATTTCTATGTTTATTTAAAAGAAACCATAAATATCAGTTCTATGGGACTATTGGGCCAGTTTCAATATCCATAAAATGGAACAAATTATGGAAAGAGGCTGCAACACAGATGAATGAACCTTGAGAACATGAGGCTAGGCAAAGGACAAATATTGCAATATTCCACTTACACAAGGTCCTCACAGGAGGCAAGTTCAGAGAAAGAAGAGAGGTTAACCAGGAGTGGGTGCATCGGGGGAATGGGGAGTTACTGCTTAAATGCATGCTTTTTTTTTTTTTTTTTTTTTTTTTGAGACAGAGTCTTGCTCTGTTGCCCAGACTGGAGTGCAGTGACGCAATCTTGGCTCACTGCAAGCTCCGCCTCCCAGGTTCACACCATTCTCCTGCCTCAGCCTCCCGAGTAGCTGGGACTACAGCTGCCCACCACCACACCCGGCTAATTTTTTGTATTTTTAGTAGAGACGGGGTTTCACCATGTTAGCCAGGATGGTCTCGATCTCCTGACCTCATGATCCACCCACCTCGGCCTTCCAAAGTGCTAGGATTACAGGAGTGAGCCACTGCACCCGGCCTTGTGCTTTCTTTTCGGGAAGAAAAAATTTGGAAATAGACCATCATGATGGTTACATAAGTTTAATGCCACTGAATTGTTCAGCTAAAAATGGTTTAAATGGTAGCTTTTATGTTATGTATATTTTGCCAACATTTAAAATATTAAAATTTAAAAGTACTTTAAAAGAAAAAGTAAAGGGTACAAAGGTCTAAACACAGAATTACCATAGGACCTCCCAATTTGAACCGTAGGTTTATACCCTAAAGAACTGAAAATAGGAGCTCAATGTTCCTCGTGGCACCGTCAGAGAAGGCAGAATGGAAACCACCCACGCGTCCATCCAGAGACAAAGGGACAAGTGAAATCAGTCTCCATGCTGTCACCGCTGCAGGTTCTTACCTTGCCACGCAACAGAAACTGACACAAGGCCAGACACACTTCTCCCAGATAAGGTCTATTAAGGCCGGCGTGGTGCTCATGCCTGTAATTCCAGCACTTTGGGAGGCCGAGGCGGGCGGATCACCTGAGGTCAGGAGTTCGAGACCAGCCTGGGCAACATGGTGAAACTCCATCTCTACCAAAAAAAAAAAAAAAAAAAAATTGCAGGGTGTGGTGGCGGGCACCTGTAGTCCCGGCTACTAGGGAGGCTGAAGCGGGAGAATCGCCTGAACCCGAGAGGCGGGGGTTGCAGTGAGCCGAGATCGTGCCATTGCACTCCAGCCTGGGCAAAAGAGCGAGGCTCCATCACTCACACACAAAGTTTAATTAAGACTGGCGCCCGGGAAGGAGGCTCTCGGGCTCCCGAAGGCGGGTCCTGCGCGGTTTCCAGGAGGGTCCTGCTGTCAGCGAGCGTCGGCGCAGGTGCAGGCGGTGCCGGCGGCGCAGGCGCACTAGAAAGGATGCCGACACGTGCGCGCCGCGCGCGGAAGACACCGGCGAGTTCCGCCCTGGGTGCAGATTTCCGCATCAGGAGACCCGGTAGGCTGCGGCCTGCACCTCCCGGCCCAGCGCATGCGTCCAGACTCTGCTCATCTCCACTTTCTCACGGCACCTGCGAGGTCTCCGTGGGGCTGGCGCCAGTGAGGGGGTGGGCGGGAAATAATCAGAGGGGGTGGCCCAGGTCCTGTCCCACCGCCGGCTTCATACCATGGGATATTATTCAGTAGTGAAAAGGAACGCGGGCCTGATCCCCGCTCCACCGCGGACGAACCTTGAAGACGCGATTCTAAGCGAAAGACGCCGCAACACAAAAGCCACAGCACGTAGGGCTCCACTGAACGGAGGTCACAACAGGCTGGTCCGCGGAGCAGGGCGGGGGCTGCAGGGCCCGGGAGGGGCGCAGAGAGCGGCTGCCGACGGGCCGGGCTCTGCTCGGGTCGAAGCTGTTCCGGAGCCCGGGAAGGTGCTGGTCCCGCAACACTGTGGGGGGGCCCCACTGAGCTCAGCCCTGCGGCCCGGTTTATGTGACGTGAGTTCCACCTCAATCTAAGTGTGAGGAAGCGAGCAGCGTTCTTAAACGCAGAAACGTGCCAATTCGAATTGTTAACGCGAGCGCAGAGCCCACTGACAAAGCAAAGTAAGACAAACCGGGAGTCAGAAAACTCAGCGACCCACAGGATCCACCGTGATGTTTCTCACAAATGTTACCGCGAAAACAATCGGACTTGAAAATAAACGCGACCTACCTGGTTCTCGGAAGGGGAGAAGGATCCGGGCGAAAGGCGTCAGTGCTCCCTCGCTCGCCCCGTAGACGCCGCGCAGGCCCCGAGCTCCCGAGCGGCGGTTTCAGAACCCGCGGGTCACCCGGGAGCTCCTCCCGCAGAACCAGCCGAAAGCTCCCAGCGCGGAGGAGGGCGGGCGGCTGCCCTCCCCGACCTCGCCCGCCCGCGCGGACGCCCCCGGCCCCACACGGGGACCACCCCGGGACGCCCGCCGGACCCCGCGCGCCCGCGGGCAACCTGTGTGCACCTGCGCCCCGCACGCACCTGAGCGCTCCCGGCCACGCCCCTGCCACGCCCCCGGCCCCCACGTGCCGCCCTCACGGGGCCCCGCCTCTCAGTGGCTCTAAGCCCCGCCCCCTCGCGGATCACCCGCAAGCTCCACCCCTCAAGGCCCCGACCCTGCAAGACCCGCCCCTTCACGACTCAGGCCCCGCCCACCACGGCCATCCCCGGTCTAGGCCCCGCCGCGACACGACTCAGGCCCCGCTCCCGGCCAACTTCGCTCCCCGCGCGCCCCGCTCAGCGATCCTCGCTGAACCCCGCGCGGTGCCCCCAGCGCTGCTCCACGCCGCAGTCCAGCGCCTGGAGTCCGCGCGCCCCGAGCCCCTGCCCGCTCCTGCGCAGCTGGGTCACCCGGGTGCGCCCGCTTCCTTGCTGTCCCGCCGCCCTCCCCGCCTCCAGCCCGCCTAGGCCCTGGTTGTCCCTTCTCCATCCTCCCTGGCGCCTCTGCCCCGGGCCGCCTGGCCGTCCTCCTGGGCTCCCCGCTCGGGGGCGGCCCCTGGTCCGACGGTGCCGCAGACGCGCGCGCACAGGCCAGGCCCGCGGAGAGGCTGCTCCCAGGGGCCAGGCGGGGGCTGAGTCAGAGCCCGGGGCCTCCCAGGCGCGGGGCGGCCTGGGGCGCAGCAGGATTGGAGCTGAAAGCGAGGGCGGCCCGCGCCGGTTGGGGAGCAGGGCCTAGAATTTGCTTCACGACTACCAGCGTGGAAACTGCAGAGGGGCTGCCGCATCTCTGCCAGGGCCTGCCCTGGGGCCTTGGAACCCGCCGGCTTCTCTCTCCACCCGCCTCTGTCCCACGTCTCCACCTGCCGTCCTGTTTGGTGCTTGGATCCACTAATGCCCCGTCAGCTTTCACGAAACGTCGGATTTGTTTTTTTTTTATTATCTGGGGTACACGTGCAGGATGTGCAGGCTTGTTGCATAGGTAAACGTGTGCCATGGTGGTTTGCTGCACCTATCAACCCATCACGTAGGTATGAAGCCAGACATGCATTAGCTATTTTTCTTAATGCCCTCCCGCCCCCGCCCTCCCCCAACAGGCCTGAGTGTGCCTTGTTCCCCTCCCTGTGTCCATGTGCTCATGTTGTTCAGCTCCCACTTATAAGTGAGAACATGCCGTGTTTAGTTTCCTGTTCCTGCGTTAGTTTGCTGAGGATAATGGCTTCCAGCTCCACCCATGTCCCTGCAAAGGACATGATCTCGCTTCTTTTTTATGGCTGCATAGTATTCCATGGTGTATATGTACATGTAACACATTTTCTTTATCCAGTCTATCATTGATGGACACTGGGGTCGATTCCATGTCTTTGCTATTGTGAATAGTGCTGCAATGATCAAATCACAAAAAGCAATTGCAACAAAAGCAAAAAATGACCAATAGGATCTAATTAAACTAAAGATCTAATTAAACTTTTGCACAGCAAAAGAAACTATCATCACAGCTAACCAGAGACCTACAGAATGGGAGAAAATTTGTGCAGTCTATACATCTGAAAAAGGTCTAATATCCAGAATCTACAAGGAACTTACAAATTTACAAAAAAAAAATTTTTTTAAGTGGGCAAAGGATATGAACAGACACTTCTCAAAAGAAGACATACATGCAGCCAACAAACATATGAAAAAAAGTTCAACATCACTGATCATTAGAGAAATGCAAATCAAAACCACAGTGAGACACCATCTCACACCAGTCAGAATGGCAATTATTAAAAAGCCAAGAAACAGGCCAGGCATGGTGGCTCATGCCTGTAATCCCAGCACTTTGGGACGCCAAGGTGGGTGGATCACCTGAGGTCAGGAGTTTGAGACCAGCCTGGCCAACATGGCGAAACCCCATCTCTACTAAAAATACAAAAGTTAGCCAGGCGTGGTGGAAGGTGCCTGGAATCCCAGCTACTCGGGACCCCACTGAAGCAGAATTGCTTGAACCTGGGAGGCGGAGGCTGCAGTGATCCAAGATGGCATCATGCACTCCAGCCTGGGCGACAGAGCAAGACTCCATCTCAAAAAAAAAAAGTCAAGAAACAACAGATGGGCCAGGCGCAGTGGCTCACGCCTGTAATCCCAGCACTTTGGGAGGCCGAGGAGGGCAGATCACTTGACGTCAGGGGCTCAAGACCAGCCTGGCCAACATGGTGAAACCCCGTCACTATTAAAAATACAAAAAAATTAGCTGGGCATGGTGGCACATGCCAGTAATCCCAGCTCCTTGGGAGGCTGAGGCAGGAGAATCGCTTGAACCCAGGAAGCGGAGGTTGCAGTGAGCCGAGATCGCACCACTGCACTCCTGCCTGGGCGACAGAGCGAGACTGTCTCAAAACAAAAGAAAAAAAAGAAAGAAGCAAAGTAACAACATATGCTGGCAAGGTTGTGGAGAAAAAGGAACACTTCTACACTGTTGGTGGGAGTGTAAATTAGTTCAACCATTGTGGCAGACAGTGTGGCGATTACTTAAAGATTTAGAATCAGAAGTGCCATTTGACCCAGCAATCCCATTACTGGGGATATACTCAAAGGAATGTAAATCATTCTATCATAAAGATACATACACAAATATGTTCAAAACGTTAGATTTTAAAGTAAAAACTCAGGGATAGCACGGCCCCCAGCAGTAGATTAAGCTGGATGAAAAGAGCTAGGAACTGGAAAGGGGATGGGGAGGCGCAGAGCTGAGGCCAAGGGTCAAGCACCTCACCGGGAAATGCCACTGAGCACAGTTCTCCAGCCGCTGCCCAAGTCCCTCTTGAAATGGGCAGGACAGGGAGGGTTCGGCTGCAGGTGCTGGGGTTCATTTCTTAGGCCTGCGTCATGGCTATGGCCCTTAGCTGGGAGGTGTGTGGGCTGTGTCTATGACGCCACCAAGGAAGTGGGTATCCCTGGGGTCCCTTAGAATAGGAGGTGGATCCTGTGGCACTTTGGTGAAGCCAGCGGTGGTCCCATCTGGCCCTTTGCTCCGACCCTCACGGGTGCCCGTACGTGTCTGCCAGCCGGGCGAAGCTACCTAAATCTTTTTTTTTTGAGACTGAGTCTCGCCCAGGCTGGAGTGCAATGGCGGGGCTCACTGCAACCTCTGTCTCCCAGGTTCAAGTAATTCTCCCGCCTTAGCTTCCCGAGTAGCTGGATTACAGGCGTGCACCATCACGCCCGGTCAATTTTTGTATTTTTAGTAGAGACAGGATTTCACCATGTTGGCCAGGCTGGTCTCCAACTTCTGACCTCGTGATCCGCCTGCCTCAGCCTCCCAAAGTGCTGAGGAGTGAGCTGCGGTGCCCAGCCTTGTTTGTTTAAAGAAGTCTTGCTCTGTCGCCTGGGCTGGAGTGCAATGGCCTGATCTCAGCTCACTGCAACCTTCGCCTCCCAGGTTCAAGATTCTCATGCCTCAGCCTCCCAAGTAGCTGGGATTATAGGCACGTGCCATCAGACCTGTCTAATTTTTTTTTTTCTGTATTTTTAGTAGAGATGGAGTTTCACCATGTTGCCCAGGCTGGTCTTGAACTCCTGTCCCTCAGGTGATCTACTCACCTCGACCTCTCAAAGTGCTGAAATTACAGGCATGAGCCACCGTGCCCAGACAAACATTCTTCTAAATCTAATAACCTGATTTGTCTCCTCTCGCCTTCAGGTCATCAAGCTCCAGGTGGTCCTCAGTAACAGCTAGGTCCTCTCAATATTCAAGAGCCACCCTTCTACAGGAGACCCCTGGACTGCTCATCAGGGGGACAGGACAGAGGCACAATCCTGCCCGTCTCCCTGGATACCGCACCCTGGCTGGCCACCACTTTCACTAACCCATGGAGCCAACCGTGCCCTGACAGCAAGAGGCCAAGACTCACAGAACCACCACCACTGCCCCTCTGTCAGCAAACAGCAGTTACAGAAGACTTAACTTTGTCCGTTTCCCCTCAAGAACTGGGGTCTTGGACTCCTGCGGGGGGAAATGTTAGTGTGGGTAGCTAGGGGGTATGAGCAGGGCAGGAGAGGGCTCCCCACCACCACACATGCAACAAGAGTGCTGGCCACCATGAGGTGATGGTCAGGTAGTTGTTAACTGTCTCTGTAAAGTAATAATTGGTCACAGCCAGCACCAGGGAAAGACAGCCTCCTAACAGATAGACAACAGCTGAAGCTGGTGATCAGCAGCTTCCCGATAAGATCTCAGGAGCTGGGTGGGTGGGGAGAAGTAATGCAAGACCCCGCATTATGTCACCGTATCAAACCCCAAGTCAGGTCAAACCACACACTGGTCCTTCAAGGTGCCCTCCTAGCCTTCTTCCAGGCGTACTTTCCTTCCTGATTTAAAGCTTTTTAATAAACTTCACTTCTGCTCTGAAGCGTGCCTCAGTCTCTCCCTCTGCCTTATGCCCCTCGGTTGAATTCTTTCTTCTAAGGAGGCAAGAACTGAGGTTGCTGCAGACCCAAACAGATTCATCACCAGTGACACTCCAGCATCCCCTTGTTCCCCGAGGCCCCCTGCCTGGAGCACCTTCTTTTCCACTGCTGCCTATGGGACTCCTTCTCATCCCTCAATGCCCAAGGTCAACGCTGCCCCCTCCTCCTGGAGCCTCCTTGCCACCTTGGCCAGAAGCCCTCCCTCCTGTTGACTATGGCACCTGCTCTCCCCTTCGAGACCCCGCCCCCTGGGAGGGCGTGGGTGTGGCTCAACACCTGCACAGGCCCAGCGCACTGTCAGTAAGGTCCTGGAGAGAGGGTGGAGGGGGCTGGAGGCAGGAGGACCCTTTCTTTTGAGCAGGCAGGGTGGGGAGTGGGGGTTGCTGACCAGCCCAGGGCCGGGCTGGGGAGCCCATTCCTCTCTGTGATGGGAGCAGACCCGGTGCCTCTGCTCTCCTGTCGACTGTGAGTGGCTGTGCAGGTGCAGGCAGCATCTATGCCAGTGGCCTGCTTGGAACTTTTGTTAAAGATTAGACGTTTGAGGCCGGGCACAGTGGCTCACGCCTGTAATCCCAGCACTTTGGGAAGCCGAGGCGGGCGGATCACGAGGTCAGGAGATCGAGACCATCCTGGCTAACACAGTGAAACCCCGTCTCTACTAAAAATACAAAAAAAATTAGCCGGGCATGGTGGCGGGCGCCTGTAGTCCCAGCTACTCGGGAGGCAGAGGCAGGAGAATGCTGTGAAGCCGGGAGACAGAGCTTGCAGTGAGCCGAGATCGCGCCACTGGACTCCAGCATAGGCGACAGAGCGAGACTCCATCTCAAAAAAAAAAAAAAAAAATTAGACGTTTAAATCTAATAATGTAACTCTGAAAGTCAGACTCTCCCCATTCCCCAGGGTTTGCTGGGTTTTGGTTTTGTTGACTGTTTTGGTTTTTGTTGTTGTGGGCTGTCTCTGTGCTGATGCTCAGCCTGAGGTGTAAACTGAAGACATTCTCACGTCTTTCCTGATCATCTATCTATATTTATATATATATAACATATATAAATATATATTGTATAGTATATATACATATACACGTGTGTGTGTGTATATATATACACATATTTTTTTTTTGAGACAGAGTCTTGCTGTGTCGCCCAGGTTGGAGTGCCGTGGTGTGATCTCAGCTCACTGCAACCTCCGCCTCCTGGGTTCACGCCATTCTCCTGCCTCAGCCTCCCGAGTAGTTGGGACTACAGGTGCCCGCCACCATGCCCAGCTAAGTTTTTGCATTTTTAGTAGAGACGGGGTTTCACTGTGTTAGCCAGAATGGTCTCGATCTCCTGACCTCGCGATCTGCCCGCCTCGGCCTCCCAAAGTGCTGGGATTACAGGCATGAGCCACCGTGCCAGGCCATATATATATTATTTATATATATATTATGTGTAATGTGTGTGTGTATATATATTATATATATATTTTTTTTTAGATGGAGTTTTGCTCGTTTCCCAGGCTGGAGTGCAGTGGCATGATCTCAGCTCACTGCAACCTCCGCCTCTCGGGTTGAAGCGATTCTCCTCCATCAGCCTCCCGAGTAGTTGGGATTATAGGCATGCGCCACCACGCCTGGCTAATTTTGTATTTTGAGTAGAGATGGGGTTTCTCCATGTTGGTCAGGCTGGTCTCAAATGCACGACCTCAGGTGATCCGTCCGCCTCAGCCTCCCAAAGTGTTGGGATTACAGGCGTGGGCCACCGCACCGAGAGACAGAGACAGAGAGACAGAGAGAGACAGAGAGAGAGAGAGAGAGAGAGAGAGAGAGAGAGAGAAGACTCACTCTGTAGCCCAGGCTGGCATGCAATGACAGCTCACTGCAGCCTCAAACTCCTGGGCTCAAGTGATCCTCCTGGCTCAGCCTCCAGAGTACCTGGAAGCACAGGCGTGAGCCACCACATCCGGCTAATTTTTTAAACTTTTTTTCGTAGAGACAGGGTCTCCCTGTTTCCCAGGCTGGTCTCAAACTCCTGAACTCTAGCGATACTCCCACCTTGAGCTCCCAAATTGCTGGGATTCCCGTCGTGTGCCACCATGTCCAGTCTAAGTGTCTTTTAAAGAAGTTTAAAAATTACTTTCTAGCTGGGCAAGGTGGTTGGTGCCTGTAATCCCAGCAGTGTGGGAGGCTCTGGTGGGAGGACCACTGGAGCCCAGGAGGTTGAGGCTGCAGTGTGCCACGACAGCGGCATTGCACTGCAGCCCGGGCGACACAGCGAGATCCTGACTCAAAAAAAAAAAAAAAAAAAAGAAAAGAAAAAAGAAGAAAACACTTAAAGTATAACATCATTTTCGGGCGTTTCGTCCTTTGGGATTTGCTGTTTTCAGGATTTCACACCGTAGGGATTTTGATCTCTTGTGACTTCAACACTCCGGGTTCTACTCTTCAAGACTGGCTGAGGTCTGTTTTAAACAGAGCCCAAACACGCAGATTTGTCGTCGTCTAGGTCCCGTCTGCCCTGTGTGCCCTGTGAAATGGTGCCAAACATCTGCTAGCCACAGAAAAACCAAAACCTGAGAGCTGTCGGTCCCCCAGCCTCGGCTGCCCTTCAGAAGGTACTGACCGTGGCTCCCACCGGGCTGCTGAGTGTGTCACTGTCACCCAGCCCACGAGCCCCTCTCCGACCCCCGAGTTCCTCCTCCCCTTCTGAGTGGTGACCCCCACCCCGAAGCCGTGGCGGCACCGCGGAACCCGGCCTGCCTGTGCTACCGCCCCTCCTGGCCAGGCCCTCTTCCCAATCGCCCTGAAACCATTCACATAACCCACGTGCTCGCCTGCCACCGCGCCTGGCTTTCCTGTATTTTTAGTAGAGATGGGGTTTCACCGTGTTTGGCAGGATGGCCTCGATCTCCTGACCTTGTGATCTGCCCGCCCCGGCCTCCCAAAGTGCTGGGATCACAGGTGTGAGCCACCGCGCCCGGAGGAGTTGGGGTTTCCCCGTGTTGGCCAGGCTGGTCTCGAACTCCTGATCTCAACTGATCTGCCCCCCTTGGCCTCCCAAAGTGCTGGGATCACAGGCGTAAGCCACCGCACCTGGCCTGAACGGTGTAATTTATACATGTAAAACCATCTTGTTCAGATGGCTCACCAGTTGTCTTAGCACCTTTCATTACAAACTGCATTTTTACCCCACTGATCTGAAATACCCCCTTTATGAACTAAATTTCCATGTGGCTAGGTCTATTTCCAGATATTCCATCTTTGTCCCTCTGTCTGCTTCCTGGTCATGTGTCACACACTTTAATTATAGCGGCTTTAGAGGATGCTGCAGTGTCCACAGTGAAGAATCAGTTTTCTCTCCTGGGTCTTCTTGGGCACCATCAGACGTCTGTGTCCCCATATGAACTTCAGGGTCAATCTGCATTAACTCCACAAAAAGCTTTTGGTGCTGTTGTAACTGGGATTATGTTTCATTTCTGAATTAAGAATGGGATCTTTATGATGTTAAGTCATCCCATCAAAGAACAAGGAATTTGCCCGTTTGTTTAAGTCTATGTGTGTCTTTCTTTTTCTTTTTCTTTTTTCTTTTTTTTTTTTTTGAGACAGAGTCTTGCTCTGTCACCCAGGCTGGAGTGCAGTGGTGCGATCTTGGCTCACGGCAAGCTCCACCTCCTGAGTTCACGCCATTTTCCTGCCTCAGCCTCCTGAGCAGCTGGGACTACAGCCGCCTGCCACCACACCCGGCAAATTTTTTCTATTTTTCATAGAGACGGGGTGTCACTGTGTTAGCCAGGATGGTCTCGATCTCCTGACCTCGTGATCCGCCCACTTCAGCCTCCCAAAGTGCTGGGATTACAGGCACAAGCCACTGCGCCTGGCCTAGAAGTTTTTAATTAGCCTGGTGTGGTGATGTGCACCTGTAGTCTCAGCTACTTGAGAGGCTGAGGCGGAAGGATCACTTGAGCCCTGGAGGTCGAGGCTGCAGTGAGCTGTGATCACACCACCACTGCACTGCAGCCTGTGGGACAGAGCAAATTCCTGTCTCAAAAAAAAAAAAGTGTTTTAAAGTTTCCTCATGGCCGGGCACGGCACGGTGGCTCATGCCTGTAACCCCAGCATTTTGGGTGGCCGAGGCAGACAGATCATGAGGTCAGGAGTTTAAGACCAGCCAGGCCAACATGGTGAAACCCCGTCTCTACTAAAAATACAAAAATTAGCCGGGCGTGGTGGCAGGTACCTGTAATACCAGCTACTTGAGAGGCTGAGGCAGGAGAATCACTTGAACCCAGGAGGTGGAGGTTGCAGTGAGCCGAGATCATGCCAGTGCACTCCAGCCTGGGTGACAGAGCGAGACTCCGTCTCAAACAAACAAACAAACAAAAGGTTTCCTCATTTAGGTTTTATACATTTCTTGATAAGTTTATTTCTAAGCATTGTTTTATTGCTATTATAAATAAGTTTTCTCTACTATCATATCACCTCACTGGTTATTGGTTGTGTAGATGAAGACCATCTATTTTTTGACGGCAATTTCACCTCCTCTAACTTACTAAATGTTTTTACTGATTCTACAGGGCTTTCCATGTATATCATATAATGCATACAAGAGATAGTTCACTTTTTTGCAATTCTGTTTTGCCCAATTGCATTAGGTGACACTTCCAGTACACACACACACACATATAGCTATAGACACAGGTGTCCTAAGAAAGTATTCACCAATTCCTATTTTGAGTCCTTCTATCAATAATAGGTACTAAATTTTTCCAAAGTCTTCATCAGCAGCTATGGATAGAATCACATGCCTTATCTTCTTAGATGGATTCATATGGTATAGTATTTAATAGGCTTTCTAATAACTGAACCGTTGCAGTCTGAAATTCCACTTGGTCATGGTTTATTATTTTCTCAATGTGGTTTTGTATTGTTTGCTGATATTTAACATAACTAATTTGAATCAATATAATTAACACTGTAAGTTTTCATTTTTGTGGTCTTTTATCACATTTTGCTTTTAACTTTTATTTATGAGATGGAGTTTTGCTCTTGTTGCCCAGGCTGGAGTGCAATGGCGCTATCTCGGCTCATTGCAACCTCCACCTCCTGAGTTCAAGAGATTCTCCTGCCTCAGCCTCCCAAGTAGCTGGGATTACAGGTGCCTGCCACCATGCCCGGCTAATTTTGTATTTTTAGTACAGACAGGGTTTCATCATGTTGCCCAGGCTGGTCTTGAACTGCTGGCCTTAAGTTAGCCAGCCACCTCAGCCTCCCAAAGTGTTGGGATTACAGGCATCAGCCACTGCACTCAACACCCTGTGGCAATTTTCTTTGTGCTGAAGTCATTTTGTCTGATGTTAAATACAGCCTCTCCACTTTATTATGTTTACATGGTATACACTTTTCCATTCTTCTACTATTAACCTATTTACGTCATTGTATTTGAAGTGTCTTGTAGATGACATATTGATGGGTCACACTTTTTATCTGTCCTATCTTTAAATAGCATGTGTAGATCATGGTTTTTTTTTGAGACAAAGTCTCGCTCTGTTGCCCAGGCTGGAGTGCAGTGGTGCGATCTCGGCTCATTGCAACCTCCACCTCCTGGGTTCAAGTGATTCTCCTGCCTCAGGCTCCTGAGTAGCTGGGACTACAGGCATGAGCCACCAAACTTGGCTAACTTTTGTATTTTTAGTAGAGACAAGGCTTCACCGTGTTGACCAGGCTGGTCTGGAACTCCTGACCTCAAGCGATCCACCTGCCTCAGCCTCCCAAAGTGTTGGGATTACAGGCGTGAGCGCCTGGCTGATCATGTGCATTAATGTGTTTGATTACATAGGATTCAGCTCTACCAGTTATTTTTTATTTTAGACAGAGTCTTGCTGTCACCCAGGCTGGAGTACATACAGTGCCGCAATCTCAGCTCACTGCCACCTCCACCTCCCCAGTTCAAGTGATTCTCCTACTTCAGCCTCCTACGTAGCTTGAATTACAGGCTCCCACCATCACCCCTGGCTAACTTTGTATTTTTAGTAGAGACGGGGTTTCACTATGTTGGCCAGGCTGGTCTCAGACTCCTGACCTCAAGTGATCCACCTGCCTCAGCCTCCCACAGCGCTGGGATGACAGGCCTGAGCCACCGCACCTGGCCACCACTTCATTACCTACTTGTTCTCTTTTGTTCCCAGTACTCAGTTTCCCCTTTATCACAATTCTTTCAGGCTATTTAACACTTTTTTTAGTAGTATGTTCTAATTAACATATTGGACCATTTTAGTATATCTCATTGTCCTTTTTTTTTTTAAGACAGAGTCTTGCTCTGTTGCCCAGGCTGGAGTGCAGTGGCACGATCTCGACTGACTGCAACCTCCACCTCCTGGGTTCAAGTGATTCTCCTGCCTCAGCCTCCTGAGAAGCTGAGATTACACGTGCCCCCAACCACACGCAGCTAATTTTTGTATTTCTTAGTAGAGATGGGGTTTCACCGTGTTGGCCAAGCTGGTCTCGAACTCCTGACCTCAAGTGATCCACCCACCTCACCCTCCCAAAGTGGTGGGATTACAGGCGTGAGCCACCATGCCCAGCTGTATACCTCTTTAGTAATTAAAATATACAGATTTAGCTTTTCCAGTCCTTCTGGAATGGTATTTTGCCACTGAAATGGAGCACAGAACCTCCACGCCGTCCAGCCACGTTGCCCCTCACCTTCATGTTGTAGTTGTCTTATGTATTAAATATGTCAGTTGAAACCCCATGTGATAATTTTTGCTTTTGACAATAAAATATATTTTAAAGAACTCAAGAGGAGAATGATCTGATCTATTTACTCAGGTATTTACTCTTCTATTGCTTTTCCTTTGTTCCAGGTTTCCTTAAGAGTTTTCTGTAACCATTTATTTAAACCAGGTCTGCAGGGAATTCTTTGTATTGCCTCATCGTTACTTCTGTTTCATTCCTAAAGGATATTTTGCTGGATATAGCAATCTGGGTTGGCATTTCTTTTTATTTCAGAACTTGAAAAATGTTCCTACATTTCCTGTTGGCCTCTATCGCTTCCAACAAGAAACCCGGTCAATTGAATTGTTCTTCTGGAAGCACTGTGTCCCTTTTCTCAGCCTCCTTCCAAGACTTTCACTCTGTAGCTTTCGGCAGCTTCATGGTGGCAGGTCTGGGCTTGGTTTTCTTTTCTTTCTTTTTTTTTTTTTTGAGATAGAGTCTCGCTCTGTCGCCCAGGCTGGAGTGCAGTGGTGTGATCTCAGCTCACTGCATGCTCCGCCTCCCGGGTTTACGTCATTCTCCTGCCTCAGCCTCCCGAGCAGCTGGGACTACAGGCGCCCGCCACCACGCCCAACTAAATTTTTGTATTTTTTTTTTAGTAGAGACGAGGTTTCACTGTGTTGGCCAGGATGGTCATGATCTCCTGACCTCGTGATCCGCCCACCTCGGCCTCCCAAAGTGCTGGGATTATAGGCGTGAGCCACCGCCCCCGGCCTGGGCTTGGTTTTCTTTAGGTTTATCCTGTCTGGGGCTCATGGAACCTCTTCAAACTTGTTTTTATCTTACACCAAATATGAGAAGTGTTTCATCATTATTTCTTCAAGTGGTTTTACTACATCACACTTTCTCCTTTTCTTCCGGGATTCTGAGGTCATGAATGTTAGCCGTTTGGTATCATAACACTGCTCCCCAAGGCTGTTGCACATATGCTGAATAATTTAAGATTATAGTCTACACTTTTGAATTTTAGGTTATGACACTCTGGGTCTGTCAGTCCCATGGGTGATGGAGATACTGGTTCACCAGGCGAGTGACCTAGTCAGGTTCAGGAGGCAAGTTCTATTGAAACTGTGTGGGTCATGCTTCCCATGTCGATTCCGTCTTAAAGCCTACGCAGAACTGCTCATGTCTCTTCTGGGGCGCGGCTCATCCACCTACAGAGCGGTCAACCTCACAGGCCAGCTCCTAAGGCCGATGATGTGTTTGCTGCTGCAGGACTGCCTGGAGGCCAGGGCAAGTGAACAGAAAAACCAAACTTTGGGATTTTTTCTCTCACAGTGTTAGGACACCCGTTTCCACTGGTTGTGTGAAAACAGAAGTCAGCATGAGGCCCCGATCTGGAGCCTAGCGGATGCTGGTGCCAAGCTTCCGGGACCTCCCGTCCTTCAGAATTGTGAACCAAATAAACCTCTTTTCTTCACTAAAAAAAGAGGCCTTGCAGAAATTGTATGTACACAGTGGGAAAAATGACATTTTACTCTACAGATCCCATCAACAAAAATCAACTCCAAATGGATTAAGCAACTTGGGATAAAACATAGAAACTGTGGAAGCCAAAATAGTACAGCGTATTTAAGGCCTTAGGGGAAAAGAAATTTCTGATGAAGATAAAGGAAAGGTTGTATAAATTTGAGTATCCCAAAATTAAGAAATATTTTTCCTTTTTTTTTTTTTTTTTTTTGAGACCGTCTCACTCTGTTGTGCGAGTGCGGTGGCGCGATATCAGTTCACTGCAATCTGTGCTTCCCAGGTTCAAGCGATTCTCCTGCCTCAGCCTCCCAAGGAGCTGGGATTACAGGCATGCACCACCACATCTAACTAATTTTTCTATTTTTAGTAGAGATGGCATTTCACCATGTTGGCCAGGATGGTCTTGATCTCCTGACCTTGTGATCCACCCACCTCGGCCTCCCAAAGTGTTGGGATTACAGGCGTGAGCCACCGCGCCTGGCAAAATCTTTTTCCTTAATGCACCATCACAAAAGTGGAAACAGGTGAAGCAGAAACCACTACAATCTTCTAAGTCACAAGTGGTGACTCACCTCACAACAGCCTCACTATTTCTAAAAAAGAACAAATATCAAACAAATCAGGAAAAAACAAGACCAGGTATTTCATCCAAAAAGGAAAATAGCCAGCGTAAGTAAAACCATGTTCATACTATCAGTAATGAAGAGAAGTGCAAACCAACACCCCAAGGAGATGCTGTTTCACAACCACTTTGGAAAAAATGTCACTCCCTAATCAGGTTGAACGAGTAGAGAGAGAATAAAACTGCCCAGGAGTCAACATGGCAGCTCTTACAGATAGTTCAAGAATCTCTGGGCTGGGTAAGACCTTGTCACAGACATGTGCTTAGGTAGAAAGACTATGAGAAAAACCACACCACTGGTGGGGCCTGGATGTGGACTCGTCAAGGTGAGTGAGTGAACACACACAGGTTCCTGACATGGAAAGAAGTTTATCACTCACAGTGTCAAGAGAAGGGGGCACATCACTCCAGGCAGGGCCCAAGGGGAGCTGCAGAGCTGGGCAGGAGGCAGAAGTGAGAGCTAGGGGAGGCAGAGGCCACAGGGTTTTCACAGGAAAGGCAGGACAGGGCAGGATGAAGACTGGGGCTGGCTAGTCTGCATACTTCCAGCAGGCCCAAGGGCAAAGAGCATGTCCCGCTGTCTAGTGCCTCATCCTGGGCTGACTTCAGGGAGGAGAAATACTGGCTTGGTGTGGTAGTTAGAAAAAGGAAGTGGCTGGAAATAAGTACTTGCAACAGTTGAGTTGCATACGCAGTGTGAGCTGAGTTGCATACGCAGAGCGAGCTGAGTTGCATACGCAGTGCGAGCTGAGTTGCATACGCAGTGCGAGTTGATTTGCATACGCAGTGCGAGTTGAGTTGCATATGCAGTGCGAGTTGAGTTGCATATGCAGTGTGAGTTGATTTGCATATGCGGTGCATGTTCCCAGCAAGTTGTTTACCATCTTTAGGAATGATCTAGCCTGGGAGGGATGGTCTAGCCCCCACAGCAAGACCCCAGGATGAAAATGTATCCTAACAAAAAACACAAAATAGAACATAATTAATACAATTGGTCCTTTAATATTTTACCTTATGCTGAGGAACCCTCAGACATCGGGAGTGGAGATTTTCACACAGGAGGGCATAAGTTGCCCTAAGCGACACAGAACATGTTCTGAGAGTAAGGAAGAGAAATACAGGCATCTGCATAAGCAGTACCTGCAGCCCTGCCCATAACCCAGTTTTCCATCATGCACGGTGTCTCTGTCTGTCTGTGTTGCTACGTATCTGAGGCTGTGGGTAACTTAGAAAGAAGCTTATTTGGCTCATGGTTCAGCAGGCTGCACAAGCACAGCACTGGCATCCGACCTGCTTCTGGTGAGGACTATTTGCTGTGTCAAACAGGGCAGAGAAAGTCAAGGGCAGTGAGCCAAACCCGAGGGATGGCTTGGCTTTATCACAACATGCTCCCGGTAACTAGTGCATTCCCCTACAAACCAATCCAGGCTTGACACAGCAAGAATGAATGGTATCCAACCATTCAGGAGGGTACCCCCATGACCCAAACCCCCACCAGGCCCCCTCCCAGCACTGCCACACTGAGGGTCAAAGCTCAACATGAGAGGGCAAACCAATCACATCCACATCACAGCATATGGTATTACTCAAGAAAATCACTTTGAAATGTTGGGGGTCCAATGATAATATCCTCGAGGAGTTATAAAGGTGATAAAGGGATGAGTTTGACAATTATCAGGATGGCAGGTCTGTAGTTCTGCTGCAGGAGGGTATGAAGCAAACAGTTAGTACGTGTAAAGAAGAGGCTCTGTGTGAAGCCAAGTCAAGGCAGTAAGGAGATGAGATAGAAAGCTGCAGTGGAGGAGAAGGCACTGGGCAGACAGTGACCTCCCGAGAGGCTGACAGGAGGCGGGTGCCTCCTGGCGAAACAAAACATTTTGTTATCAATTATTGGGACTTCACAGACACTACTAACTCCTACCAGATTTTCCTACAGGCCAGGGGTGCAGGGCTGTAGGTTTTGGCTGAGATTACACCAGGATCACGGGTTAGCGGACAGCAAGCTCAGCTCATTACAGAATCTCAAATATCGAATTTGTGCCTTAGGAATCCCAGTCCATGGGCATCGCTGCTGAGGAGGTTCTGGAGAAGTGCATGAAGTCACCTCCAGTGAAGGGACGGGGAGTCGTCAGAGGGGTAGTCGTCTTAATGAGGTCTGGGCTGGGGTGATGCCTCCATCAGCAGTGGGCATATCAGGCAGGGTGATATCTGGGCTACCGCCTGCTCAGGATGCTGTCACTAGGAGTCCGAGCACCAGGATGATGCAGGGCTGGCATCACCTGTGACCCACAAGTTCTGGACTCAGGCAACTGTGAGTCATTTCCAGCAGAGACCTGCAGGACTTATTTCAGCCAATCAGGATGGCATCTGAGACCAGTCCAGGAGCCGCTACAACCCCACAAGGTGGTTCACACTAATCTGATGACCTTTAGTGTCACTGCCAACAATTAAAGTTGGCAACAGATGAGCTAAATAGCCACACTTAATCCCACAAGAGAAACACGGCACAACCCACTCCTCTCCACAACAAACACGTAACATGAAGGTGCACAGGTCTGTCCATCCAGAATTTCAAACACGTGACATGAAGGTGCACGGGTCTGTCCATCCAGGATTTCAAACACGTGATATGAAGGTGCACGGGTCTGTCCATCCAGAATTTCAAACATGTAATATGAAGGTGCACGAGTCTGTCCATCCAGGATTTATTGTTCACCTCGTTGTAGATTACCTTTATACCATGGGGGTTCAACACCACAGAAACAGTCACCAAGCAGCTGCTGCCCTGATGGCCACAAAAAACATAACCCAAGATTGCTGCAGCCAGAGGACACACATTCGTGTCACTCACACGGAAGCCTTGCTCTGCCGCTGTGTGTGTTTAAGGGCCTCATCCAGGAAGCGCCAGTGACAGTGCCAAGTGCCATGGAACATCAGGACCAGCCGTGTCCCTGGTCTGTTTTCATGGTACACAAAGGGGCAGCACACACACAAGCAGCTCCTGCCCCAGAAGTGCCGGATCGCAGAAGCTGCCCCAGGAGTGCCGGACTGCAGCAGCTGCCAGGACCGCTCTGCATGCTGTGAAGAGGATCTGGAGGTCAGCAGGGACACTCAGGGCTCTCACCCATCCGGCACTGCCTGAGGTACAGGAATTCCCTCCTCCCCACGTGGCGGGTGGTGGCTCTCCCTCCACGGCCATGAAACAGGGGCATCTCAGGGCACTGACCTCGCCCCTCTCCACTCTGCCCCTCCTCTCCCTCCACGGCCATGAAACAGGGGCATCTCAGGGCACTGACCTCGCCCCTCTCCACTCTGCCCCTCCTCTCCCTCCACGGCCATGAAACAGGGGCATCTCAGGGCACTGACCTCGCCCCTCTCCACTCTGCCCCTCCTCTCCCTCCACGGCCATGAAACAGGGGCATCTCAGGGCACTGACCTCGCCCCTCTCCACTCTGCCCCTCCTCTCCCTCCACGGCCATGAAACAGGGGCATCTCAGGGCACTGACCTCGCCCCTCTCCACTCTGCCCCTCCTCTCCCTCCACGGCCATGAAACAGGGGCATCTCAGGGCACTGACCTCGCCCCTCTCCACTCTGCCCCTCCTCTCCCTCCACGGCCATGAAACAGGGGCATCTCAGGGCACTGACCTCGCCCCTCTCCACTCTGCCCCTCCTCTCCCTCCACAGCCATGAAACAGGGGCATCTCAGGGCACTGACCTCGCCCCTCTCCACTCTGCCCCTCCTTGCACCCTGGTGTTTTATCTGAAAGGATCAGGTATGGGAGAGGAACAAGGGCATTTTCATAAAATGTAGAGCTGTGTTATGCCCCAACCTTGGCCAGTGTGGGACCCTACAGGTGGGTCATGCCTAAGAGCATGACTAACCAACCAGAGCCTACGCTGCTCACACAGAATCACATCTGGATCCTCAAGACTAACCAACCAGAGCCTATGCTGCTCACACAGAATCACATCTGGATCCTTAAGACTAACCAACCAGAGCCTACGCTGCTCACACAAAATCACACCTGGATCCTCAAGACTAACCAACCACAGCCTGCACTGCTCACACAGGATCACCATCTGGATCCTCAAGACTAACCAACCACAGCCTACGCTGCTCACACAGGATCACATCTGAATCCTCAAGACTAACCAACCACAGCCTGCACTGCTCACACAGGATCACCATCTGGATCCTCAAGACTAACCAACCACAGCCTGTGCTGCTCACACAGGATCACATCTGGATCCTCAAGACTAACCAACCACAGCCTGTGCTGCTCACACAGGATCACATCTGGATCCTCAAGACTAACCAACCACAGCCTGTGCTGCTCACACAGGATCACATCTGGATCCTCAAGGCTAACCAACCAGAGCCTACGCTGCTCACACAGAATTACATCTGGATCCTCAAGACTAACCAACCAGAGCCTACGCTGCTCACACAGAATTACATCTGGATCCTCAAGACTAACCAACCAGAGCCTATGCTGCTCACACAGAATTACATCTGGATCCTCAAGACTAACCAACCACAGCCTGCGCTGCTCACACAGGATCACATCTGGATCCTCAAGACTAACCAACCACAGCCTGCGCTGCTCACACAGGATCACCATCTGGATCCTGAAGACTAACCAACCACAGCCTACGCTGCTCACACAGGATCACATCTGGATCCTCAAGACTAACCAACCACAGCCTACGCTGCTCACACAGGATCACATCTGAATCCTCAAGACTAACCAACCAGAGCCTGCGCTGCTCACACAGGATCACATCTGGATCCTCAAGACTAACCAACCAGAGCCTACTCACACAGGATCACATCTGGATCCTCAAGGCCCACTGTTAGCCAGGCTGCTACTTGGACACTGTAGCAACCAGACTGGAGGATTTCTACAGAGAACAGAGTCCTCACTCCAAGAATGATCAGTGCAGCATCATAAAGATTCAAAATATGTCTACAGAACCCCCAGAAAGACATGTCTCAAGTTAGCCCACAAGGTTTTAGGACACAGGGAAGCGATTCCTATCTTCCATACATTGACAACACTTCAAGTGTCAATCACCACGTTCACTAAAGGGTGAGGAAAGATGTAATGTAAAAAATGACTTCCCAACAATTCTCACCCTCCTAAGATTTTTCTCCATTGTGAGATCACAAGGGATCATCAAAGTACTGAGCAGAACAGCAACAACGCTGCTACGTATCACACATCAATAGGGTTCTCTCCACTGGATACCTTCCATATTTAGCAAGACCTCAGAGAACACTGAGGGCTTTCTCTGTGTCTGCTGCTGTAGGGCCCCAGGGTGAGTTCCTGCCTGCTGGGTTGTGATGAGATGCTGATGGCCCGGCCACATTCCTCAAGTCATGGGCATCTGGAGAACGAGAGATCTTTCATGTCTTCAACGTGAATGAGTGTAGCTGACAGCTTCCCCACATTCCTTACATTAGTAAGGTTTCTCATCAGTATGAATTTGAGCATGATGGTTAAGGCATGAGGAATTCTTAAAAGGTTTTCCACAGTCCTTACATACAAAAAGCTGCTCTTCAGTGTAAGTTTTTAAATGTTCTTTTAGTAGATAAAACCTATTGTATGCTTTCCCACATTCCTTACATTTATAGGGTTTCTGCCCAGTGTGAATTCTTCCATGTTTACGCAGGTGAGAGGAAGCACGGAAGGCTTTCCCACACTCGTTACACATATAAGGTTTCTCTCCTGTGTGAGTCCTTCTGTGTTCGATAAGGTGTGAGGAGGAAGCAAAGGCTTTCCCACACTCCTTACATATGTAGGGTTTCTCACCGGTGTGGGTTCTTATGTGCACGATAAGGTGTGAGGACGTGGTGAAGGCCTTTCCGCATACTTTACATTCATAAGGCTTCTCTCCAGTGTGAGTTCGTATGTGCTCGGTTAGGCTTGAAGAAACAGTGAAGGTTTTCCCACAGTCCTTACATTCATAAGGTTTTATTCCAGTGTGAATCTGAACGTGCTTATTCAGGCACGAGGAATTTCTGAAGGATTTCCCGCATACTGTACATATAAAGGGCTTCTCCTCTGTGTGAGTTTTCACATGCTCATTCAGTAGATAAACCCTATTGTAGGCTTTCCCGCAGTCCTTACATTCATAGGGCTTTTCCCCGGTGTGTGTCCGCATGTGTTTAGTGAGGCCTGAGCGCCCCGTGAAGGCTTTGCCACACTGCTTACATTCGTAGGGTTTCTCTCCAGTATGGATTCTCGCATGCTCAGTCAGGCTTGAAGAAACAGTGAAGGATTTCCCACAATCTTTACATTCATACGGTTTCTCTCCAGTGTGAGTCCTTACGTGCTCGGTAAGGCCTGAGGATGTACAGAAGGCTTTCCCGCAGTCCTTACACGTGTATGGCTTCTCGCCCGTGTGAGTTCGTATGTGTCTAGTAAGGCCACAGCGCACAGTGAAGGCCTTCCCACAGTAGCTGCATGTATAGGGTTTTATTCCAGTGTGAATTCGAACATGATTATTAAGGCATGAGGAATTTCTAAAATATTTTCCGCAAACCACACATGCAAAGGGCTTCTCCCTCCTGTGAGTTTTTACATGTTCATTCAGTAGATAAAACCCACCGCAGGCTTTCCCACAGTCCTTACATTCACAGGGCTTCTGTCCAGGGTCTGTCTGGACGTGTTTAGAAAGACCTGAGCATCCAGTGAAGGCTTTTCCGCATTCTTCACATTCACAGGGCTTCTCTGCAGCATGAATTCTTACATGTTGAGTCAGGCTGGAAGAAACAGGGGAGGCTTTTCCACATTCTTCCAATTCACAGGGCTTCTCCCCAGTGTGGACTGGCACGCGACTAGTAAGGTAGGCAATGTATCTAAAGGCCTTCCCACATTCCCTACATATGTGGGGATTCCTGACAGCATGCATTTCAACAGGTGGGGCACAGCCTGTGGAGTGAGTGAGAGCTTTCCCACACTGTTTCCATTTCCATGTTCCTTCTCTGTTGTGACTTCCCGCACGCGCCTGAAGGTATGACTGATTAAGGAATGCTTCCCCACAGTCGCTGCAGTCAAGAGATCTGTCCCGACTGCATGCTTGCTGGGAAACAACATTTGGAGTAGGGCTGAAGGCTTTTCCACACTGACCCAACGTGGAAAATTGCTCTCCAATTTTGAACAAGGTTTTCTGGCATAGAATAAAAAAGTCTTTTTCATAATGATTAGACACACAACTGTCTCCCGTATTTTGAGTTCTCACGTGTGTGCTGAGGCCTGAGTGTTCACTGAAAGCTTCTCCACGCTGCGTGTGGTCACAGAGCTGCCCTCCATTGTGGCTTCTTGCCTGTTGGTGAAGAATGAGTGGTGGTCAGGGGGTTGCTGAGGCTGATTCATAGATCTCACCCCGCTGAAGACAGAGTATGACGATGATGATTACAATTTTTGCCATTTTCATAACATGCAAGCAGCTCCTGCCCTGTAGACGTCTTTCATGTCAAATGAGGAACCCAACTGCAAGAATCCTGTGCCATCGGGACGGGCGCGGTGGCTCATGCCTGTAATCCCACAACTTTGGGAGGCCGAGGCTGACGGATCACCTGAGGTCGGGAGTTCAAGACCAGCCTGACCAACATGGAGAAACCCTGTCTCTATTAAAAATACAAAATTAACCGGGCATAGTGGCACATGCCTGTAATCCCAGCTACTCAGGAGGCTGAGGCAGAAGAATGGCTTGAACTAGGGAGGCAGAGGTTGCAGTGAGCTGAAATTGTACCATTGCATTCCAGCCTGGGCAACAAAAGCAAAACTCCATGTCAAAAAAAAAGAATCGGCCGGGCGCGGCAGCTCACGCCTGTAATCCCAGCACTTTGGGAGGCTGAAGTGGGAGGATCACGAGGTCAAGAGATCGAGACCATCCTAGCCAACATGGTGAAACCCCATCTCTACTAAAAATACAAAAATTAGCTGGGCGTGGTGGCACACGCCTCTAGTTCCAGCTACTTGGGAGGCTGAGGCAGGAGAATCACTTGAACCCAGGAGGCAGAGGTTGCAGTGAGCCAAGATCATGCCACTGCGCTCCAGCCTGGTGAGAGAGTGAAACTTCATCTCAAAAAAAAAAAAAAGAATCCTGTGCCATCTGCTCTAACTTCGAAAAGTCTGTGCGCACAAAACAGCTCTGCAATCTCAATACCTCATCACATGTGTGCTGATGTGTGTCTGAAGCACCAAGTTTCAAGACAGGATGAGGTCCTCCCAAATTCCGCACATTCAGAGTGTTCTCTACAGACAACCCCTGCCTGAGTGAATCCTGCTTCTCTAAATTCTCTCAATTTTGCTCATTTTCTATAGTGGAATTCCCAATCTTTTATGAGTGTGATAAATAAAAAAATCTCTCTTGTTAATCTTACCGTCTGTGTCTCATTTGATGCTCTGAACCAAGATCTATCCTGCCGAAGTGCTGGCCCTTTGGTTTTAAGTCGCCATTCTGAAAAGAAAAAAAAAAATGACCTAAAAACAATCAAACTCATTGGTATTTGCTTTCATATAAGACATGGCAGAAAAAAAAATAAAGCAAAGATAGATTTGAAGAGTTTGGCTATGTGTAAAATTTGGAATCATAGGAACTGGGAGTCATAATTTAGAAGATTTTAAAATACATTTGGTCCATAAAAAAGAAATGTGAGGTGAACAGAAACAGTATTATCAATGAAAGAAAGCAGGAAAGATCTGGACAAAGGGCATACATTAAAAACACAAACTTGGCTGGGCGTGGTGGCTCACACCTGTAATCCCAACATTTTGGGAGGCCGAGGCAGGTGGATCACGAGGTCAGGAGTTCGAGACCAGCCTGACCGACATGGTGAAACCTCGTCTCTACTAAAAATACAAAAATTAGCCGGGCATGGTGGCACACACCTGTAATCCCAGCTACTCAGGAGGCTGAGGCAGAAGAATTGTGTGAACCCAGGAGGCGGAGTTTGCAGTGAGCCAAGATTGTGCCACTGCACTCCATCCTGGGCAACGGAGCGAGACTCCGTCTCAAAAAAAAAAAAAAACCCCACAAACTCAAAGAACAAAAGAGCAGGTTTTTTATGAGATCACAGGAAAGGGAAAGTCCAGATCAGATGGAAAATAAGGAATTATGGGAAGCTCAGGATACCCAGAGCTTTTGAGTCCAACAGCCTCATGTTCTGTGCCAGAATGCATCTTAAAACGTGCACTCAGGATCCTTCCACAGCCGCTAAACTTGAAACTCAGGATCCTTCCACAGCCGCTAAACTCGACACTCAGGATCCTTCCACAGCCGCTAAACTCGACACTCAGGATCCTTCCACAGCCGCTAAACTCGACACTCAGGATCCTTCCACAGCCGCTAAACTCGACACTCAGGATCCTTCCACAGCCGCTAAACTCGACACTCAGGATCCTTCCACAGCCGCTAAACTCGACACTCAGGATCCTTCCACAGCCGCTAAACTCGACACTCAGGATCCTTCCATAGCCGCTAAACTTGACACTCAGGATCCTTCCACAGCCGCTAAACTTGACACTCAGGGTCCTCCCACAGCCGCTAAACTTGACACGATCCTCCCACAGCCGCTAAATTCGACACTCAGGATCCTTCCACAGCCGCTAAACTTGACACTCAGGGTCCTCCCACAGCCGCTAAACTTGACACGATCCTCCCACAGCCGCTAAACTCGACACTCAGGATCCTTCCACAGCCGCTAAACTTGACACGATACTCCCACAGCTGCTAAACTCGACACTCAGGATCCTTCCACAGCCGCTAAACTTGACACGATCCTCCCACAGCTGCTAAACTCGACACTCAGGATCCTTCCACAGCCGCTAAACTTGACACGATCCTCCCACAGCTGCTAAACTTGACACTCAGGATCCTTCCACAGCCGCTAAACTTGACACGATCCTCCCACAGCTGCTAAACTCGACACTCAGGATCCTTCCACAGCCGCTAAACTTGACGCGATCCTCCCACAGCTGCTAAACTTGACACTCAGGATCCTTCCACAGCCGCTAAACTTGACACTCAGGATCCTCCCACAGCCGCTAAACTCGACACTCAGGATCCTCCCACAGCCGCTAAACTCGACACTCAGGATCCTCCCACAGCCGCTAAACTCGACACTCAGGATCCTTCCACAGCCGCTAAACTTGACACTCAGGGTCCTCCCACAGCCGCTAAACTTGACACAATCCTCCCACAGCCGCTAAACTCGACACTCAGGATCCTTCCACAGCCGCTAAACTTGACACGATCTTCCCACAGCGGCTAAACTCGACACTCAGGATCCTCCCACAGCTGCTAAACTTGACACTCAGGATCCTTCCACAGCCGCTAAACTTGACACTCAGGGTCCTCCCACAGCCGCTAAACTTGACACGATCCTCCCACAGCCGCTAAATTCGACACTCAGGATCCTTCCACAGCCGCTAAACTTGACACTCAGGGTCCTCCCACAGCCGCTAAACTTGACACGATCCTTCCACAGCCGCTAAACTCGACACTCAGGATCCTCCCACAGCCGCTAAACTCGACACTCAGGATCCTCCCACAGCCGCTAAACTCGACACTCAGGATCCTCCCACAGCCGCTAAACTCGACACTCAGGATCCTCCCACAGCCGCTAAACTCGACACTCAGGATCCTCCCACAGCCGCTAAACTCGACACTCAGGATCCTCCCACAGCCGCTAAACTCGACACTCAGGATCCTCCCACAGCCGCTAAACTCGACACTCAGGATCCTCCCACAGCCGCTAAACTCGACACTCAGGATCCTCCCACAGCCGCTAAACTCGACACTCAGGATCCTCCCACAGCCGCTAAACTCGACACTCAGGATCCTCCCACAGCCGCTAAACTCGACACTCAGGATCCTCCCACAGCCGCTAAACTCGACACTCAGGATCCTTCCACAGCCGCTAAACTCGACACTCAGGATCCTTCCACAGCCGCTAAACTTGACATCGACCAGGGGTGCTCTTCACACTTACTCACCTTGGAGAACTCTCCATCCTGCCCTCATCTCCTCTTCCTCCTCCAGCCAATAGATCACGCTGGGTTTGAACAGGTGATGTCCTGATCATAGGGAAAGAGACATCGATGGAAGAGGCTCAGGCAGGGGATGACAAACCTACCCATGAACAGGAACTACATTTCCTTTTTTTTATTTTTTGAGACGGAGTCTTGCGCTGTCGCCCAGCCTGGAGTGCAGTGGCCCAATCTCGGCTCACTGCAGCGTCTGCCTCCTGGGTTCAAGTGATTCTCCTGCCTCAGTCTCCCGAGTAGCTAGGACTATAGGTGCCCGCCACCACGCCTGGCTAGTTTTTTGTATTTTTAGTAGAGATGGGGTTTCACCGTGGTGGTCAGAATGGTCTCAATCTCCTGACCTTGTGATCTGCCCACTCTGGCCTCTCAAAAGTGCTGGGATTACAGCCCTGAGCCACTGTGCCCGGCCTCCCAGAGTGCTGAGATTACAGCCCTGAGCCACTGCACCTAGCCTCCCAGAGTGCTCAGATTACAGGCGCGAGCCACCGCGCCCAGCCAGGAACTAAGTTTCTTTTTTTTTGAGATGGAGTCTCACTCTATCACTCAGGCTGGAGTGCAGTGGCGCGATCTCGTCTCACTGCAACCTCCGCCTCTTGGGTTCAAGTGATTCTCCTGCCTCAGCCTCCCAAGTAGCTGGGACTACAGGCGTCCGCCACCATGCCCAGTTTTTTTGTATTTTTAGTAGAGATGGGGTTTCACCGTGTTAACCAGGATGGTTTCAATCTCCTGAATTTGTGATCTGCTCGCCCTGGCCTCCCAAAGTGCTAGGATTACAGGCGTGAACCACCGTGTCCAGCCTCCCAAAGTGCTGGGATTACAGGCGTGAGCCACCACATCCGGCCCCCAAAGTGCTGGGATAACAGGCGTGAGCCACTGCGCCCGGTCAGGAACTACATTTTTTTTTTTTTCTGAGATGGAGTCTCGCTCTGTCGCCCAGGCTGGAGTGCAGTGGCGTGCCAGGAACTACATTTCTAAAGAATGCAGTGAAATTGTTTCAAAAGGGCTCAAAGTGCAAATACTCCATCCTTCTATGCCCCAAAGAAACTGGTTATCTCTGATTCCTGAAGCCCACATTCAGGCTTAAATATACATGTAAAAACCACAAGGACTCTTATTCAAATAGGAAATAACAGAAGTGCAAAAAGAGATCTTCATTCACTTGGGAAACTACTACCCAGTGGTTCTCAGCGTTAGAGTGAATTGGCATCATCGGGAGGGCTTGTTAAAGCAGAGATGACAGGCCCACCCCCAGCAGACATTCTGATCCAACATGTCACAGGTGAAGCCTGAGAATGCACATTTCTAGATGAGTGACAGTGATGCTACTGATCCCAGGACCACATTCTGGAAACGACCACACTAGAACCCCAGGACCACATTCTGGAAACGACCACACTAGCATCAAGCCCATTAGCGCAGTCATTATATCTGTTACTTCCCATGGTACTCGGCTTTGCCATCACCAACCCTGGAACACAGTACAGACACATCATGTACTGGTTCCACAGAAGTTGCAAAGGACAGTGGCAGCCTCACCTACTGAGGCCAGGTTCTTGTAGTTTTCCAGCATTACGTCTCTGTAGAGGTCTCTCTGAGATGGGTCCAGTAAAGTCCATTCCTCCTGGGTGAAGTCCACAGCCACGTCGTCAAAGGTCACCGAGTCCTAAATCATCACACATGACGGTTGGAGCCTTCCAGCGTGTCCATGAGTATTAACTGCAGAATGAGGAGGCGGGGCCCTACGCCGACGGGACTGTGAGGCCTCCTGCTGTCCACCCCATGGCCCAGTGGTCCCGGGAACCCTTCTCTGCCCACCATACGCACTGTCCGTCTCCTCCAGTCACACAGCCGGAACGGCACCTCTAACGTGTGAACTTCTCTCACCACACTCACTGGGCGCTCCCCTTGCCTTATGTCCCTCTCCTGAGCACACTACAAACAAGTGATAACTCGTGATGTGGAAGTAAGTTCCCAGAGAGGACACCTTCCCCTTCCATGTGTCAGAGCACTCAGCAAAGTAACAAACATGCATTTAGCACAACAGTCAAAATAATGAGTAACGCTGAGGCCAGGTGCAGTGGCGCAACCCTGTAATCCCACCCCTTTGGGAGGCCAAAGCGGGTGGATCACCTGAGATCAGGAGTGCAAGACCAGCCTGGCCAACAAGGCAAAACCCTGTCTCTACTAAAAATACAAAAATTAGCCAGGTGTGGCGGCGGGCGCCTGTAATCCCAGCTACTTGGGAGGCTGAGGCAGGAGAATTGCTTGAACCTGGGAGGTGGAGGTTGCAGTGAGCCGACACTGTGCCACTGCACTCCAGCCTGGGTGACAGAGCGAGACTCCATCTCAAAAAAAAAAGTAACACTGAAATACGGGGAGGGTTTTCACAGTAACACCTGACCACCCAGGTTCTTCTCCCTGGGGGCATTCAACTAGGGACTCGGTCCTTGAGTGAGGCTGTGGAGACAAGTCTGCTCAGACAGAAACATGTCTATCTGCTGAATGACCAGTATGTTATTTTAAGAAAAATACAGTTTTGGCATACCTGATAACAATTTATCAGACAGCCAGCCACCATCCCTGCTGCCTGTGTCTGTTCTTCATGAAGGCAGATTGAGTCCCTAGGAACATGACCTCCTAAAAAACAAAGAAGGCAAGAAGGCGTGAGAACCCAGAGCTGACCCTAATTCCATGCTCATGGACCCGGAAGTTATTCCATCCTAGCAGGGA
This sequence comes from Pongo pygmaeus, assembly GCF_028885625.2. NCBI lineage: Eukaryota > Metazoa > Chordata > Mammalia > Primates > Hominidae > Pongo > Pongo pygmaeus. Next base: position 86,529,790 of record NC_072391.2, on the reverse strand, counting down.
ATTCCCACGTACTCCTGCACACTCAGGAAAACACACGCACACAGCCATACAGTGCCTCAGGAGAAAACACACACACACACACACACACACAATCATACAGAGCGAGGGAATTCTCACGTACTCCCGCACACTCAGGAACACACACACACACAGCCATACAGTGCCTCAGGAAAACACACACACACACAGATATACAGTGTCAGGGAATTCCCATGTACACCTGCACACTCAGGAACACACATACACACAGCCATACACTGCCTCAGGAAAACACACACACACAGGCATACAGTGCCTCAGGAAAACACACACACACACAGCCATACACTGCCTCAGGAAAACACACACACACACAGCCATACACTGCCTCAGGAAAACACACACACACAGGCATACAGTGCCTCAGGAAAACACACACACACACAGCCATACAGTGCCTCAGGAAAACACACACACACACACACACACACACAGTCATACAGAGCGAGGGAATTCCCATGTACACCTGCACACTCAGGAACACACACACACACACACACAGCCATACACTGCCTCAGGAAAACATACACACACACAGCCATACACTGCCTCAGGAAAACACACACACACACAGCCATACAGTGCCTCAGGAAAACACACACACACACACACACACACACACAGTCATACAGAGCGAGGGAATTCCCATGTACACCTGCACACTCAGGAACACACACAGCCATACACTGCCTCAGGAAAACACACACACACACAGCCATACAGTGCCAGGGTAGTCTGTCTCGCCTGGTGACACAGAAGGTTTGTGAGCTATGCCGCCCATCAGGAAATGGTTAACAGGCTCCTATTGCAGATACGGAACTGTACGCCTGGAGAAACATGAGTCTTCATTTGCCCGTGGTGAGAAAACTCATGAAGGAGTTTACGCATCATCCCTCCCCAAAGCACACACTCTGGGGCTGACTTACAGGCCAGCGTTCTCTGGCTCACTCCAGCAGCTGCAATAGGAACCCGGAGCGTGACTACTCAGGCCCCATCCATGGGACTCACACCGTGTATCACGACCTAGAGCAGAGGCTCTGAGAAGGAGTCCCACCAGGACTTACCGTGGGCCAGGTCAGGGGCTGCCATCCTGGGAGGCTGATGGAAGCGTCTGAATATTCCTTTCCCGAAGCCAAGGCCACTGCAGGGCGGCTTGTGAATCTATGTGGAAGGTGTGGTCTCCATCCCTCCTGACCCAGGGATGGCTGGATCCCTATTTCCTAGCAACCATAATGAAGAAGCATTACTTCCCAGTTATCAAACCTCACGCATTAGCTTGTTTCTGCAGATGATATATGTGAAAGCCACTATATCCAGTTTACTCTGTTGAGGACTAGTAATATCCATGTCACCTACTGAAAAGCAGTATATGGGTCAGAAGACACAGCAGAAGCCTTATTTAATGATCAGAACAGCCATTCACAGATTTCACCCGTGTTTATACCTAAAACAGCCTGGTTTCAGATAACACAAACTGGTACACATCATCCACTTAGGAAGTGGTGAACCATGAAGGTTAGCTGGTACAGGTTCGACCATCTCGTCACAGGTTTTTTTTGTTTGTTTGTTTTTGAGACGGAGTCTTGCTGTCACCCAGGCTGGAGTGCAGTGGCGTGATCTCAGCTCACTGCAAGCTCCACCTCCCAGGTTCAAGCAATTCTCTCACCTCAGCCTCCCAAGTAGCTGGGACTACAGGTGCCTGCCACCACGCCCAGCTAATTTTTTGTATTTTTAGTAGAGGTGGGGTTTCACCATGTTAGCCAGGATGGTCTTGATCTCCTGACCTCGTGATCCGCCCACCTCGGCCTCCCAAAGTGCTGGGATTACAGGTGTGAGCCACCGCGCCCCGCCCTGGTCTCGTCAGTTTGTACTGCTGAGTCTGTGGTAACTCCCCAGCAGGACAAAGGCAGGTCTAGAGCTGTACTTTCTTATTCTCCCAATGAAGTGACTAAAACAGTAAAGTTTCACATGTCAGAAAAACATGTCCATTCTCCTTGTATCAACTGTCCTTACTATTAGGTGTCTGAAACAGGGCGGGGGCAGGGTCTTTGGGCTAAAAGACCCACAAATGTGTTCAGTTTGTTGTCACCTGCACAGGCTCTTTTCCCTCCTTCAAAAAGGGATGTAATATTCAGTTCTCTGCCTTAACATCATCCCCAGAGGACCTGACCCTCAGACTGAACTCATACACTATGTTGACATAAGGCTGGTTGGATACAGTGAACAGGAAATGAACACATTTTAGATACCTTCATATGAAATATACACAATAGAGGGCTTGTGATTCAGGGGCCATAGTTTCTACGAGTTCAGTAGTCTGGATTACATAAACACGTCCCCTCCAATATGCACCTCCAAGTTACTGCACCTCATGACACCTATAACCAAAAAAGAGGCACAACACTCTGCAGATCTTTTAATTTTAGGGGCAACGTATATAACAGCATTAATGCTCTACACAGTTGCCTGTAAGGCTGCCAGTGCCAAGTGTGGATCACTGCACGTTCAGGGTGCAGGACAAACTTCTTAAGCACTTGGTGGAAATGACCCAGCAGACCCACTGACACAGTGTCCATGGTAAACAGGATACCGCTGGATGCCTCTGGCAAGCACTGATAAGACTCAGAGCACAGCCCTCTGGGATTTTAGAGTAAATCTACACCCTCTAAACGGTCATCTATGCAGCTGGCCACTTACCTTTTGAGAAACAGGCTGGGGCTTGGAGCCAGGACAGAGCAGACAAGGAACAGCTAACATGGGACATGAGGTGACTAAGGCTGAACTCAGCCATCTGAGACCTCGTGGACCCAAAGGCATAAGGTGCTTGCTATCCGCCCTTTGCCAACCTCTCCTCTGAATTCAATTACAAGTTCACAGGAAGCAGCAAGAAATGGAGGAATATTTAAACGTATCACGAGAAAACAATACCAAAGTCAATATGATAGAGAGACCATAGGAGTTGTTCTAGGTGAAAAGACATAAACGATGGGAACAGATAAACCTTGAAGGGCTCTTAGTCCCCAAAATACCCAACAGCGCAATGTTGGAAAAATGTTGAGAATCCTAGATATTACACAAAGTGGACAGTGGATGACCTCCTTCTTCTTCTTATTTTTTGAGATGGAGTTTTGCTCTTGTTGCCCAGGCTGGAGTGCAATGGCACGATCTTGGCTCACCGCAACCTCTGCCACCCAGGTTCAAGCGATTCTCCTGCCTCAGCCTCCCGACTAGCTGGGATTACAGGCATGCGCCACCATGCCAGGCTAATTTTGTACTTTTAGTAGAGACGGGATTTCTCCATGTTTGTCAGGCTGGTCTTGAACTGCCGACCTCAGATGATCCAACCGCCTCGGCCTCCCAAAGTGCTAGGATTACAGGCGTGAGCCACCGTGCCCAGCGGACCTTATTATTTTTAATTATTATTATTATTTTTTGAGACGGAGTCTCGCTCTGTCTCCCAGGCTGGAGTGCAGCGGCGCCATCTCGGCTCACTGCAAGCTCTGCTCCCGGGTTCACGCCATTCTCCTGCCTCAGCCTCCCGAGTAGCTGGGACTACAGGCGCCCGCCACCACGCCCGGCTAATTTTTCGTATTTTTAGTAGAGACGGGGTTTCACCGTGTTAGCCAGGATGGTCTCGATCTCCTGACCTCGCGATCCACCCGCCTCGGCCTCCCAAAGTGCTGGGATTACAGGCGTGAGCCACCGCGCCCGGTCTATTTTTAATTTTCTTAGGTGAAATACCAGTATTGTGGTTTCAGTAGGCTAATGTCCTTATCCTTAATAGACGCTTTACCAAGTATTTAAAGGTTAAGTATCATGTGTGCCGTTTATTTTCAACTTACTTACACTCAAATAATAGTTCACCATAAGGTTTATTTATTGGGGGAGAGAGAAAACATGGCCCAAAGCTAAAAAGGAGTAAAATGATTGCAGTGGATATTCCTCGTAGTAGATGTTCACATTTTTATTAGATTCAGATTTTCTAAAGCAAAACGTGAGAAAAAATACAGTTAGTCGAAACACGTTGTTCACCGTGGATTCGATCACTCCAGGACCAGCGGGATAACGGCCGCATCCCTCCTCCCCAGGGGCCGCGCCTGGAAGTCCCGGCGGCGAGGGACGCGCGCTCCCGCTGGCCCCCACGGGCTAACTTCCACCGGGAGCTGCACGCCCGGGGCGCTCAGGGGTCTACCTTATGCTTCGGCCCCAACGCAATGTGCCAGCAACAAAAAACGTCAAAGCCGAAGCCAGATTCTCACAGAAACTCGCCCTGTTCAAAGTGAAGAAAGCAGAGGGCCCCTCTCTCACCAGCTCCGCGGAATGCAAGCGCTGCCCGGGTCCACCGCGAGCGGCGGCGACTTTCCCTTCTGGAAGCGGTGCCGGGGGCGCAAGGCGCGAGGCGGGCGGGCGACCACTCCCGGGCCAGCTTCCCCGCGGACAGCCCGAGGACACGCGCGGAACTCCCCGGCGCCGGGACGCATCGCCGCAAGAACCCGATCAGCTGTCGGACAGGCGGAGGCGGGGCCGGCGCCGGCGCCGGAAGAGGTGCCGGCGCGTCTTTGGCGTCACTTCCGCCTCCAGCCTCCGGGCCGAAATTTTGGCCTATGGCGCGGAGAGGTAGTAGTTTCTTCCGTGAGGGTGCGGGAGGGCCCCGGGGCGCCCTCGGGAACCGGGCTGGAGGCAGAGACAGGCCCGGAGGACCAGGCGGACGTAAGGATCAGGCCTCTGGACGCAACTGCGGAGCCGGAACAGACCAGGAGGGCGAGGCTGGGCGGGTACAGCCAGAAGTGCTCGTCGCGAGCGCGGCCGGCGATTCGGCCACAGCCAGAAGCCCGCGGGTGCCGGGAGTGCTCGGTCTTCTCTCGATCGCTGCGGGGAGTCACTGGCCCCGTTCCTTATTATCTGTCTGATCATCACGCCGAACTCTTAACAGTTGATTCCATTGCATTTTCAATGTAGTATTTTTTTTTCTGTAAATGTTCATCTATTTTTCCCTTCAAATATGCGTTTCTGTTATTTTTCTAATGTACCGTAGGGGCCAAGACCACCTATACTACTTTGCAAAATAGAACTGATACCAGGAGTTCTCCCAAGGTTCATTCAGAAATGTCACACGATTCCAGTAACAATACGAAAAGGGTTTTTTTTGGAACCAGGCATATTGATCCTGGAGTTCACATGGAGGAACAAACGTCTCATAACGAAGACGACACGGACAAACAAGCGCAGTGCCCGACAGATATGAAAACAGCCTCTGTCATTAAAACTGTGTGCTACTGACACATGAAAGGAAACAAATGGAATATCCAGACATCAACCCAGTAACATGGAAATTTGGTTCATAAACATAATTTCAGAGCAGTGAAACAAATATGCAGTTTATAATGAAAGGTGCTAAGACAAATGGTTAGCCATCTGAGAAATGATGAAATTAATTCTGGACCTCACAGGGATAAACTCCAAACGGATCAGGAATCTAAATGTGAAAAACAAAACCAAACCACATGTGAAGTGTTCACGTGATTTCGTGGCTGATTAAGAAACAAGATGTGCCCAGGAGGTGGCAGTGGCGCACAAGTTTGACAGGTTGGAGGGTGAGGGAGTCTCACGCACCATGAGATTATCCACAGGCTTCAAATTGGGGGTCACTAAGAAAAGAGAAAAAAATGGGCGTGGGGGGGCGCGCAGAGAACTCCCAGAGAAGAAGGAGATCAGACAGGGGGAGGACTGACGTGACTAGATCACGTTTCTCACCAGCCTGACAGGTGTCTGAGTCACAAAGCTCTGAAGGGCAGCAAGGACTTGCAGTCTTTAGAGCCCCAGGATTTATCTTATCTATGGCTAGCAGAGATTGGACACAATTTCACGAAGTATACAAAGCAACCACATGGTAAATGGTTCAACACTATGCGTCTTTGGGATGTGTTTTATTTATTAATTTTGAGACGGAGTCTCCCTCTGTGGTCCAGGCTGGAGTGCAGTGGCACAATCTTGGCTCCCTGCAACCTCCGCCTCCCAGGTTCCAGCTATTCTCCTGCCTCAGCCTCCCAAGTAGCTGGGATTACAGGTGCCCACCTTGTAATTTTTAGTAGAGACGGGGTTTCACCGTGTTGGCCAGGCTGGTCTCGAACTTCTGACCTCAGGTGATCCGCCCACCTCGGCCTCCCACAGTGCTGGGATTACAGACGTGAGCCACCGCAGCCACCATGCCTGGCCTTGGGATATTTTTTTTTTTGTTTTTTGTTTTTTTGAGACGGAGTCTTGCTTTGTCGACCAGGCTGGAGTGCAGGGGCACAATCTCGGCTCACCGCAACCTCAGCCTCCCGGGTTCAAGTGATTCTCCTGCCTCAGCCTCCAGAGTAGCTGGGATTACAGGCACATGCCACCACGCCCAGCTAACTTTTGTATGTTTAGTAGAGATGGGGTTTCAGCATGTTAGCCAAAATGGTCTCGATCTCTTGACCTCGTGATCCTCCCTCCTCGGCCTCCCAAAGTGCTGGGATTACAGGCGTGAGCCACCACGCGGATATGTTTTAAGTAACTGAATGTATTAAAATTTGACTTTGGCACTAGCAGGCTATTGTGAATAATGTTGCTATGACTATCGTGTACAACAATCTCCTGGATCCTTGTTCTCAGCACTTTTGGATATATATGCAAAAGTGGAACGGCCGGGTCACACGATAATTCTGTCTGATGTTTTGAGAAACCACCGTCCTGTTTTCCAGAGTGGCTACATCATTTTGTGTTCCCATGAGCAGGTGCACAAGGTTCCAACTTTACCACATCCAACCAACACCTCCCTCCTATCTAATGGCTAAGAGCTGTCACCACCGGGGCAACGTGATCTCACTGTGGCTTTTGTTTTCATTTCCCTAACGTTTAGTTGTGCTGATCATTTTTCATGTTCTTATTGGCCATCTGTTATCTTCTTTATTACAAGTCCTTTTTTGAATTAAATTGGTTTTGTTATTATTCTTGAGTTATAGTTCTTAATAAACTGAATATTAATCCTTAATCAAACACATGATTTGCAAATATTTCCTCCGATTCTGTGGGTTTCCTTTTCACTCTCATGATTGTCCTTGGATGCACAAAATTTATAATGTTGATGTAGTCCAATTCATCCAGTTTTCTTCAGTTGCCTGTGTGGGTGATTTCATAACCAAGAAATCATTTCCAGTTCCAGTGCCATGAAGTTTTTCCTCTATGTTTTCTTCTAAGAGTTTTATACATTAGCACTTACATTTAGGTTTTTGATTCATTTTGAATTAATTTTTATATGTTGTATAAAGTAATGGTCCAGCTCCACTGTTCTGCATGTAGATATCCAGTTTTCTCCAGCACCATTTCTCCCCCAGGCTCTATTGAGGTATAACTGACAGATTTAAAAAAATCACATATACTTAAGGTGTGCAACATGATGATTTGATATATGCACACACTGTGAAATGACCATGAGCAAACAGATTTACACATCCATCCCCTCACCTAAGCACCTTCTTTTGAGTGTGTGGTGAAAACAGTTAAGATCTACTATCTTAGCAAATTCCAATCATCATACAGTACAGTATTATTAACTAAAATCTCCATGCTGTAGATTACATCCCAGATCTTACTCATCCTTTAACTTAAAGTTTGTACCATCTGACCAACATCTCCCCATTCCTTCCACCAACCCCATCCTCTGGCACCCAACATTGTACTCTCTGCTTCTGGGAGTTCAGCTTGTTTGGATTCCATCTGAGGTTACATAGGATTTCCTTTCTTTTTTTTTTTTTTTTTTTAAAAAAGGCTAAATAATATTCGTGTGTGTGTGTGTCATAGTTTTGTTTTGTTTTTAGAGATAAGGTCTCACTCTGTTGCTCAGGCTGGAGAGAGTGCGATGGCACAGTCATGGCTCACTGCAGCCTTGAACTCCTGGGCTCAATCATCCTCCTGCCTCAGGATCCTGAGTAGCTGGGACTACAGGCATGCACCACCACACCTGGCCTTCTTTTTCAAGATTGGTTTAGCTAATTGAACTCCACTGAGATCCCATATGTGCATTTTATTTCTTTTCTTTTTTTTTTTTTTTTTTGAGATGGAGTCTTGCTCTGTTGCCCAGGCTGGAGTGCAGTGGCACAATCTCGGCTCACTGCAAGCTCCGCCTCCCAGGTTCATGCCATTCTCCTGCCTCAGCCTCCCGAGTAGCTGGGACTACAGGCACTCGCCACCATGCCCAGCTAATTTTTTTGTATTTTTAGTACAGACGGGGTTTCACTGTGTTAGCCAGGATGGTCTCGATCTGACCTCGTGATCTGCCTGTCTCAGCCTCCCAAAGTGCTGGGATTACAGGCGTGAGCCACCGCACCCGGCCCTCATTTTTTTATTTATGTTTTTTGAGATGGAGTCTCACTCTGTTGCCCAGGCTGGAGTGCAGTGGCTCTACCTTGGCTCACTACAACGTCCGCCTCCCGGGTTCAAGCAATTCTGCCTCAGCCACCCAAGTAGCTCAGATTATAGGCGTGTGACACCATGCCTGGCTAACTTTTGTATTATTAGTAGAGACGGGGTTTCGCCACGTTGGCCAGGCTGATCTCCTGACCTCAAGTGATCTACCATGTTGGCAAGGCTGTACTCCTGACCTCAAGTGATCCGCCTGCATTGGCCTCCCAAAGAGCTGGGGTTATAGGAGTGAGCCGCCGCACCCCGCCTGTGCATGGTATTTTAAAGCTGATTTTGGAAGTACTTTAACATCACTGCTGTCGTATTCTGCTGGTCACAGAGACCAACCCTACTATGATGTGAGAGGACTACACAGAGGTATAAATCTCAGGAAGCAAGAATTACTGGGGCACATCATCCTCCTGGAACAGAGAAGAATTTGGCAACATCCAACAAAACGACAGGTGCAATCCAGCAATCCTACTTCTCAACATTTTTCCTGAAGGCAAATCTCTTAACAATTCAAAAACGCCTTAGATGACCAATTGCAGTCAAGTAGTCGGGTAGCTGAGTGTAGCGTGGTGCATCCAGCAGTGGAGTGCTACGCAGCTACGGAGTTGAAGGTCTCTATGAGCTCCTATGGAGTGATTTCCAAGATACACCATTAAGTGAAAATGTAAACTGCAAAACAGTAGCTACAGTAGGAAACCTTTTCTTTAGAAAAATAGACTGGGCGCGGTGGTTCACGCCTATAATCTCAGCACTTTGGGAGGCTGAGGTAGGCGGATCATTTGAGGTCAGGAGTTCGAGACCAGCCTGGCCAACATGGTGAAACCCCGTCTCTACCAAAAAATGCAAAAATTAGCTAGCCATGGTGGTGCACGCCTGTAGTCCCAGCTACTCAGGAGGCTGAGGCAGGAGAATCGCTTGAACCTGGGAGGTGGAGGTTGCAGTGAGCCGCGACTGCGCCACTGCACTCCAGACTGGGCGACAGAACGAGACTACATCTCAAAAAAATAATAATAATAAAAGGAAAATAGACAATAAAATATACATGTATATTTATCTCTTCATGTTGAATACGAGGAAATACAGATAAGATTATTCAGAAAATAATAACGCACAGGTTGAAAAGGATGGTAGGATGAGAACAAGGTGGAAACGATGGGGACAGGGAAGGATCTCTGAAGATAACATTCTGTTCAGTCCAAACCGAGTTATTTCTTTACATTCTTAATTTTAAAAAATCAACATAGGGCCGAGCGCGGCGGCTCACGCCTGTAATCCCAGCACTTTGGGAGGCCGAGACGGGCGAATCACGAGGTCAGGAGATTGAGACCATCCTGGCTAACACGGTGAAACCCCGTCTCTACTAAAAATACAAAAAATTAGCCGGGCGTGGTGGCGGGCGCCTGTAGTCCCAGCTACTCGGGGAGGCTGAGGCAGGAGAATGGCGTGAACCCGGGAGGCAGAGCTGGCAGTGAGCCGAGATTGCACCACTGCACTCCAGCCTGGGCCACAGAGCGAGACTCTGTCTCCAAAAAAAAAAAAAAAAATTAGCTGGGCATGGTGGTGGGCATCTGTGATATCAGCTACTCAGGAGGCTGAGATAGGAGAATTCCCTGAACCTGAGAGGCGGAGGTTGCAGTGAACTGAGATTGCACCACTGCACTCCAGCCTGGGTGACAGAGTGAGACCCTTGTCTCAAAAAAAAAAGCAACAAAACCCAACAGGGATAGAGGGACACATAAAATGTAATATGCACAGAAACAATCAAACTGAACTTGGTCTAGAATGAGTAACAAAACCGTGTAACAGGAAACATAGTAAAGACTGAGCTTGGCGGGGCCCAGTGGCTCACGCCTGTAATCCCAGCACTTTGGGAGGCTGAGGCGGGCAGATCACGAGGTCAGGAGATTGAGACCATTCTGGCTGATACGGTGAACACTGTCTCTACTAAAAATACAAAAAATCAGCTGGGCGGAGCTAGGAGAAAATTAGTGGGTGTGGAGGCTCAGCCAGGAAAATGGTGTGAACCCAGAAGGCGAAGCTTGCAGTAATCCCAGATTGTGCCACTGCATTCCAGCCTGGGTGACAGAGAGAGACTCTGCCTCAAAAAAAAAAAAAAAAAGACTGAGCTTGAGCATTAGGAGGACACCACATCCAGCGGCCCACGCCCACGGGCAGAGATGAGAATGTAGAGGCCTCTGTTCTGCCTAGGAAGTGGCTCCCTCCCTACTCTCCCACCACTTCCTTATAGAATTTTTATGAATTGTGGATAGGGCATTTGCAATGTTGCCTAGATTGGTCTTGAACTCCTGCCTTCAGCAATCCTCACGCCTTAGCCTGGGATTATAGGCATAAGCCACCATACTGGCCTCCCACTTCCTTAAAGGGGCCATTCAGGCATTTGCCTGTGAATTTCTAGGTATATATACAGTAAGTCCTCACTTAATGTCCATGTAAACAGGTTCTCAGAAACTGCGACTTTAAGGGAGATGACATAAATAAACCAATTTTTAATTATCAGCATTATAAGAAAGCAACATTGAACAAAATGATGTTATTCAAGGACCTGTTGGATGTCGTTTTGCGTAAAGTCACAATTCCAAGACCCCCGGACGGCAATAAGTGGAGACTTGTGGTAGTTACCATCCTCTGGCTCCCACTACTTCACCCTGCTCCCCTCCCCTCCTGCTCTCTCTGCCCCACTCTTGCCTCATGGACCACTCTTCCCTCATGGGACCCACTCTTCCCTCATGGGGACCACTCTTCCCTCATGGGGACCACTCTTGCCTCATGGACCACTCTTCCCTCATGGGACCCACTCTTCCCTCATGGGACCACTCTTCCCTGATGGGACCCACTCTTCCCTCCACTCCTGGACCCCACCCTGCCCAGGGTCTGTAGGTAATAAATCTTTGAATGTGTTTCCTATTGCAGTGGTTGAATTTGCGCCTTCCACCAAAAGGGCCGGGGGGGCCCAGGCTGCATTTTCCTGGAGACCCGGGGCAGCGGGGGGATACAAGGGCAGGCTCCCAGGGCCAGAGCCATGGTCAGGCAGGCACAGGCTGGACACAGGTCAGACAAGAGCCACGGGGCATCTGTCAGCATGAGCAAATTCCCCATGGGATGGACCCCAGATCGCAGGTTAGACGATGAAGCATTGGGCCTTCCACCGTGTAAAAGCTGCGTCCGGTCACAGGTGCATGGCAAATGCCATGTCCAGCCCCTTTGTTTCCCATGAACGCAGGGCTGCCAGCTGCCTGTCACTGGAACCCAGTTTAGCTGAGGGCTCTCCAGACAGGGTGGAGGGAGTCCTTGGAGGCTCTGCTGATACTCAGCATAACCAAGTGACAGATGGCGGCCTGGCCCCAAACTGCAGCTTGTGTGTGTCACAACCACAGTGAAGAGCCTCAGTATGCGTTCCAGGTGAGAGCAAGCGAGTAACTTTGCTCATCTCTCCTGCTGAATGCAACACCAAACCTGGACAGAACGTATGGAAAAGGTCGCTGAAGACTGAGAAGTAAACAGCAGCAAGGAGAACTGGGAAAATACCAAATTTTGAAGCTCTGCCAAGATGATGCAGGGAAGGTGAGCCCCAAATTCGGGCTTGGCCCAGGAGGGTTCTTGGCTTCACCCAGGAAAGAATGTAAGGGTGAGCCTGAGGCAGGAGGAGGCAGGGTTACGGAGGCAGCCATGTATGGAAAGTGGCTGCTCCTTGCAAAGCAGGGCTACCCCACAGACAATGCATGCAGAGTAACTGTAGATGGGCTATTGACTGCTGTATGTATGTATGTATGTACGTATGTATGCATGTATGTATGTACGTATGTATGCATGTATGTATGTACGTATTTATTTATTTATTTATTTATTTATTTATTTATTGAGACAGAGTCTTGCTCTGTCACCCAGGCTGGAGTGCAGTGGCACAATCTCAGCTCACTGCAAGCTCCACCTCTCGGGTTCACGCCATTCTCCTGCCTCAGCCTCCCGAGTAGCTGGGACTACAGGTGCCTCCCACTACGCCCAGCTAATTTTTTGTATTTTTAGTAGAGACGGGGTTCCACCGTGTTAGCCAGGATGGTCTTGATCTCCTGACCTCATGAACCACCCGCCTCGGCCTCCCAAAGTGCTGGGATTACAGACATGAGCCACCACGCCTGGCCTTATTAATTTTTTTGAGACAGTCTCGCTCTGTTGCCCAGGCTGGAGTGCAGTGGTACGATCTTGGCTCACTGCAACCTCCGCCTCCTGGGTTCAAGTGATTCCCCTGTGTCAGCCTCCTGAGCAGCTGGGATTACAGGTGCCCACCACCACACCTGGCTAATTTTTGTATTTATAGTAGAAATGGGGTTTTGCCATGTTGCTTGAGCTGGTCTCAAACTCCTGACCTCAAGTGACCCACACGCCTCAGCCTCCCAAAGTGCTAGGATTACAGGTGTGAGCCACTGCCCCCGGCCAGCAGCTGTATTTATACCCACTTTTAATTGTATGCAAATTAAGGGACTTTTTAGAAGTTTCTGGAGTTTCTGGAGTTTCCAGAACCGTGTAAGGTCACTTTCGGTCATTTCCGTGGCATGTGGCCATGGTACTTGATCTTCTTTGGGTGTGTGGTCTTATTTCTTTCGTTCATTTGTTTAGTTTATGGGTGCCCTTTTATTTATCAGCCAATTTGATAGCATGCTAGACATAACACACATCACATAAGCAAAGCAACCTAAACAAGAGAGCTGGATCCAAGTTATTTACAAAATTGGGACCTCTCTACCTGGCTACACTTTGTTTGCTCTAATGGGTGTGGAAGACGGGTGAGGCAGGGAAGGGGATCTCAGAGTGGCAAATAAGGAAGGGCGGGGGCGATATTGGCTCACCCAATATTGGCAGAACACACAGCAGGGACACTTACCTGTCCACGGAGGCCAAAATGGCACTGCCCGGTTGCCCCCAGGTCTCCCTGGTTTGCAGGGGTTCAGCCATTAGGAGGGGAGCGGCGTGTGGTTCTGCAACCAGCCGACCAGAGGAGTGGGTGTCATGAACCAGCCGACCAGAGCAGTGGGTGTCATGAACCAGCCGACCAGAGCAGTGGGTGTCATGAACCAGCCGACCAGAGCAGTGGGTCTCACACGAGGTGGTGCTGTGGCCACTCGGCTCCGCCACCTGTCAGGAAAGATGATGGCCCTTGAAAGAGCCTGTGGCTAGTGTCACAGGTCTGCAGTGTCACAGCGTTCCACTGTCCCAGCCGCGATGTTTGCAGCTTTGATGGCCATGGCGCTGGTCACTGTCTCTCACTGACCTGCCACCTTGGGTCATTTGCTGCCCTGCCAATCACCGCCTCTCTGCCTCTCACTGTCTTCTCTTCATCCCTTTTTGGCCGTCAAGGTGATGTAGGGCAGGTGAGCCCCAAAACTGCAGCTTGGCCCAGGAGGGTCCTTGACTTCACCCCGGAAAGTATGCGAGGGTGAGCCAGCGGTGGAAGATGCAGCTTTACTGAGCAGCCATGCACAAAGAGTGGCTGCTCCTTGCAGAGCAAGTCCAATCAACAGGCAGAGCACCCAGAGCAGCCACGGGGAGGCTGCTGACAGCTGTATTTACCCATGTTTAATGACACACAAATTAAAGAGATTATTGGCCGGGTGCGGTGGCTCACGCCTGTAATCCCAGCACTTTGGGAAGCCAAGGAGGGCAGATCACGAGGTCAGGAGATTGAGACCATCCTGGCTAACACAGTGAAACCCCGTCTCTACTACAAAATACAAAAAATTAGCCTGGCATGGTGGCGGGCGCCTGTAGTCCCAGCTACTGGGCAGGCTGAGGCAGGAGAATGGCGTGAACCCGGGAGGCGGAGGTTACAGTGAGTCGAGATCGCGCCACTGCACTCCAGCCTGGGTGACAGAGCGAGACTCCATCTCAATACAAAACAAAAAAAGCAAAAACAGAAATACCTCAAATCAACTTAAAGAACCAGAAACGAACAACCAAAACCCAAAGCTAGTAGAAATAAGAAAATAATAAAGATTAGAACAAAAATAACAGAAATGAAAAAAAGGATGAAACCAAAAGTTGATTTTTTGAAAAGATCAACAAAATTGACGAACTTTTTGCTAAATGGACTAAGAAAAAAGAGAACACTCAAATTACCAATAGCAGAAATCCAAGTGGGGACATTACCACTGATTCTACAGAAATAAAAAGACTGTAAGAGAGTGTTATGAAAAAAGTCGTACACCAATTGTATAACCCAACTGAAATGAACACATTCCCAGACACACTAAAATACCAAGACTAAATCAGGAAGAAGCTAGAAATCTGAGTGGACCTGTAAGTAGTATGGAGATAGAATCACTAGTCAAAATTCTGATAAAGAAAAACCCTGACCGGCGCCGTGCTCACACCTGTGATCCCAGCACTGTGAGAGGCTGGGGAAGGCGGATTACCTAAGGTCAGGAGTTCGAAACCAGCCTGGCCAATATGGTGAAACCCCATCTCTACTAAAAGTACAAAAAAATTAGCTGGGCATGGTGGCACACATCTATAGTCCCAGCTACTCGGGAAGCTGAGGCAGGAGAACTGCTTGAACCCGGGAGGCAGAGGTTGAAGTGAGCTGAGATCACGCCACTGCACTCCAGCCTGGGAGACAGAGTGAGACTGCATCTCACAAAAAAAAAAAAGAAAAGAAAAAAAAAAAAAAGAAAAGCTCTAGACCTGATGGCTTCACTAGTGAATTCTACCACATGTTTAAAGATGATTTAATGTTAAAAATTCTCAAACACTTCCAAAACACTTAAGAGGAGGAAATACTTCTTAACTCTTTCTATGAAGCTTGCATTACTCTGACACCAAAGCCTGTCAGAGATATCATAAGAAAACTAGAGACTAATATCCCTTACGAACATTAACGTAATAACCAACAAAATAGGCTGGACGGGGTGGCTCATGCCTATAATCCCAACACTTTGGGAGGTCGAGGCGGGCAGATCGTGAGGTCAGGAGATTGAGACCGTCCTGGCTAACATGGTGAAACCCCGTCTCTACTAAAAATACAAAAGATTAGCTGAGCATGGTGGTGGGCGCTTGTAGTCCCAGCTACTCAGGAGGCTGAGGCAGAAGAATCGTTTGAACCTGGCAGGCTGAGATTGCAGTGAGCCAAGATCGCGCCACTGCACTCCAGCCTGGGCGACAGAGCAAGACTCCGTCTCAGAAAAAAAAAAAAAAAGTCATACATGAAAAACCCAAAGCAACTGTCTTACAGAATGGTGAAAGAATGAACTTTTCCTTTAAGATGAGAAATGAGGCAAGGTTGCTGGCTTTCACCACTTGGATTCAACATAGTACTGGAAGTTCTGGCCAGAGCAATTCGGGAAGAAAATACAATAAAAGCCACCCAAATTGGAAAGCAAGAAGTAAAATAATCTGTTCGCAGAGGATATGATCTTATATACAGAAAATCCTTGAAGATTACACACACAGACAAAATGTGTTCGAACTAATAAATGAATTCAGCAAAGTAGCAGGATACAATGTCAAAATGCAAAACCAGTGCATTTCTATGTACTATCAATTAACAATCTAAAAAGTATTTACAAAAATAATTCTGCTCACAATAGCATCTTGGCCAGGTGTGATGGCTCACGCCTGTAATCCCAGCACTTTGGAAGGCCGAGGTGGGCAGGTCACTTGAGGTCAGGAGTTCAAAACCAGCCTGGCCAACATGGTGAAACCCCATCTCTACTACGAATACAAAAAAATTAGCCAGGTATGGTGGCAGGCACCTGTAATCTCAGCTAGTTGGGAGGCTGAGGCAGGAGAATTGCTTGAACCCGGGAGGCAGAGGTTGCAGTTAGCCAAGATCATGCCACTGCACTCCAGCCTGGGTGACAGAGCAAGACTCCATCTCAAAAAATAAAAGTAAAAGAATAAAATACTCCCGAGGCGGATGGATCATGAGGTCAGGAGATCGAGACCATCCTGGCTAACACAGAGAAACTCCGTCTACTAAAAATACAAAAAATTAACCGGGTGTGGTGGCAGGTGCCTGTAGTCCCAGCTACTCGGGAGGCTGAGGCAGGAGAATCGCTTGAACCTGGAAGGCGGAGGTTGCTGTGAGCAGAGATGGTGGCCACTGCACTCCAGCCTGGGTGACCGAGCGAGACTCCATCTCAAAAAAAAATAAATAAATAAAATAAAATAAAATACTTAATAACTAACTTAACCAAGGAGGTAAAAGAATTGTGCAATAAAAATATACAAAAAATTAAAGAAAGCATAAACAAATGAAAACACATCCCATGTTCATGGATTAGAAGAATTAATATTGTTAAAAATGTCAACACTGCCCATATAAATCTACAGATTCAATGCAATCAATTTTGATTAATTCAAAACACTATTAATTCTTCTATCAAAACATTTTGATAGGGAATTCGTATCAAAGTCCCAGTGACATTGTTTTTACAGAAAAATTCATTTAAAAATTAATATGGGCCAGGCGCAGTGGCTCACGCCTGTAATCCCAGCACTTTGGGAGGCCAAAACAGGCGGATCACAAGGTCAGGAGATCGAGACCATCCTGGCTAACATGGTGAAACCCCGTTTCTACTAAAAATACAAAAAAATTAGCTGGGCGTGGTGGTGGGCACCTGTAGTCCCAGCTACTTGGGACAAAGCTGGAGGACTCACAGTTCCTGATTTCAAACTTACTTCAGGCCGGGCACACTGGTCCACGCCTGTAATCCTAGCACTTTGGGAGGCTGAGGCAGGTGGATTGTCTGAGCTCAGGAGTTTGAGACCAGCTTGGTCAACACAGTGAAACCTCATCTCTACCAAAATACAAAAAATTAACTGGGCTTGGTGGCATGTGCCTGTAGTCCCAGATACTCGGGAGGCTGAGGCAGGAGAATCACTTGAACCCGGGAGGCAGAGGTTGCAGTGAGCCAGGATCACGCCGCTATACTCCAGCCTGGGTGACAGAGCGAGAATCTGTCTCCAAGAAAAAAAAAAAAAAGAAGAAGAAAAGAAAAAAACTCACTTAAAATCTTCAGTAATTGGGTTGGGTGCGGGGGCTCACTCCTGTAATCCTAGCACTTTGGGAAGCCGAGGTGGGTGGATTGTCTGAGCTCAGGAGTTTGAGACCAGCTTGGGCAACACAGTGAAACCTCGTCTCTACTAAAATACAAAAAATTAGCTGGGCTTGGTGGCGCGTGCCTGTAGTCACAGATACTCGGGAGGCTGAGGCAGGAGAATCTCTTGAACCCGGGAGGCAGAGGTTGCAGTGACCCAGGATCACACCGCTTTACTCCAGCCTGGGTGACAGAGCGAGAATCTGTCTCCAAGAGAAAAAAAAAAAAAAAAGGAAGAAAAAAAAACCTCACTTAAAATCTTCAGTAATTGGGTTGGGTGCGGTGGCTCACGCCTGTAATCCCAGCACTTTGGGAGGCCGAGGCAGGTGGATCACCTGAGTTTGGGAGTTTGAGACCAGCCTGGCCAATATGGAGAAACTCGGTCTCTACTAAAAACACAAAATTTATCCGGGCATGGTGGCGCATGCCTGTAATCCCAGCTACTTGGGAGGCTGAGGCAGGAGAAATGCTTGAACCTGGGAGGCAGAGGTTGCGGTGAGCCAAGATTGCGCCACTGCACTCCAGCCTAGGCAACAAGAGCGAAACTCCATCTCAAAAAAAAAAAAAAAAAAAAATCTTCAGTAATCAAAACAGTGTAGTACTGGCATGAAGACAGCCATCTAGACCAATGGAATAGAATAGAGAGCCCAGCAATGAACACTCCTAAATATGGTCGAACGATTTTTGACAAGGGTGTTGAGACCAGTCGATGAAGAAAGGACAGTGGTTTTTCAACAAATGGTGCTGGGGAAATGAAATATCTTCATGCAAAAGAATGCAGCTGTACTCTTACCTAACACCAGATACAAAAATTACCTAAAAATGGATCAAATACCTTAATGTAAGACCTTAATTTATAACACTCTTAGAAGAAAACATAGGGCAAAAGCTTCATGACACCAGACCTGGCAATGATTTCCTGGATATGACACCCAAGGCACATGCCAGAAAAGGAAAAACAGATTGACCTTCATAAAAATGAAAAAGTTTTGTGCATCAAAAGACAATATTAACACAGTAAAAGAGCTACTCGCAGAATGGGAGAAAATATTTGGAAATCATATATATATAATAATGGATTAATATCTAGAACAAAGAGAGAACTGCTAACGCTCAATAACAACAACAACAACAAAAAGGAACAGCCCAATTCAAAAATGGGTAAAGGACTTGGACAGATATTTCTCCAAAGAAGATACACAAATGACCAATAAGAACATGAAAACATGTTCAATATCACTAATCATTAGGAAAAAGCAAATGAAAACTACAATGAAATACCATCCCATATCTATTATTAGGATGACTGCTATCAAAAAAACAGAAAATAACAATGTAGGTGAGGATGGGAGAAATCGGTACCTTGCTGCTGGAAATGTACAATGGTGCAGCCACTGTAGAAACAGTCTGGTGATTCCTGAAAAAGTTAAAAATAGAACTACCCTCTGATTCAGCAATTCCATTTCTAGGTATATACATTGAAAATAATTCAAAGCAGGGTGTCAAGGAGATATTTATATTTCATGTTCATAACAGCATTATTCACAATTGCCAAAAGGCGGAAGCAACCTAGTTTACAGAAACAGATGAATGGGTAAACCAAATGTGACATATCCATACAATGGAGTATTATTCTGCCTTTAAAAGGAAGGAAATTCTAACATATGGAAGGATATGAATGAATCTTGAGGACATTATGCCAAGTGAAATAAACCGTTCACAAAAAGAAAACTGCTGTGTGATTCCACTTCTGAGAGATACTCAGTGTAGTCAAAATCACAGACAGAACATAGAATGCTGGTTCCCCGGGGCGAGGGGGAGGGGCTATGGGGAGTTATTATGTAACGGGCATCGAGTTTCTGTTTTACAAGGTGAACAGAGTTAAGGAGCTGGACGGGGGTGACGGCTGCACCATACTGTGAATGTATTTGATACCACTGAACTGCACACTTAAAATGGTTAAGATGATACATGTTGTTGTGTTTTACCACAATAAAATAACAGAAACCAAAGGGAACATGGGTGTTGGCAAGGATGTCGGGGAACGGGCACCCTCCTGTATTGCTGGTGGTGAAATCGAGCCACCGCTGCGGAAAACCGTTCTGCGGTTTCACAAACAGTTCACACCCTAAGGCCCAGCTATTCACGCCTAGGTATACACCAAAGATAAATGGAAACAGGCACCCAAATACTTGTACGAAAATGTTCATCGCGTCACTGGACACAAAAGGCAAAAAGTGGAAACAACCCGCTGTCCATCAACAGAGGAAGAGAGAAACGTGTGGGCTCCATCCACGGAATATTCTTCACTCCTGCCAAGGAACGCGGGCGTGATCCCCGCTCCACCGCGGACGAACCTTGAAGACGCGATTCTAAGCGAAAGACGCCGGAACACAAAAGCCACAGCACGTAGGGCTCCACTGAACGGAGGTCACAACAGGCTGGTCCGCGGAGCAGGGCGGGGGCTGCAGGGCCCGGGAGGGGCGCAGAGAGCGGCTGCCGACGGGCCGGGCTCTGCTCGGGTCGAAGCTGTTCCGGAGCCCGGGAAGGTGCTGGTCCCGCAACACTGTGGGGGGGCCCCACTGAGCTCAGCCCCGCGGCCCGGTTTATGTGACGTGAGTTCCACCTCAATCTAAGTGTGAGGAAGCGAGCAGCGTTCTTAAACGCAGAAACGTGCCAATTCGAATTGTTAACGCGAGCGCAGAGCCCACTGACAAAGCAAAGTAAGACAAACCGGGAGTCAGAAAACTCAGCGACCCACAGGATCCACCGTGATGTTTCTCACAAATGTTACCGCGAAAACAATCGGACTTGAAAATAAACGCGACCTACCTGGTTCTCGGAAGGGGAGAAGGATCCGGGCGAAAGGCGTCAGTGCTCCCTCGCTCGCCCCGTAGACGCCGCGCAGGCCCCGAGCTCCCGAGCGGCGGTTTCAGAACCCGCGGGTCACCGGGGAGCTCCTCCCGCAGAACCAGCCGAAAGCTCCCAGCGCGGAGGAGGGCGGGCGGCTGCCCTCCCCGACCTCGCCCGCCCGCGCGGACGCCCCCGGCCCCACACGGGGACCACCCCGGGACGCCCGCCGGACCCCGCGCGCCCGCGGGCAACCTGTGTGCACCTGCGCCCCGCACGCACCTGAGCGCTCCCGGCCACGCCCCTGCCACGCCCCCGGCCCCCACGTGCCGCCCTCACGGGGCCCCGCCCTCTCGCCGTTCGGCCGCAAGCCCCGCCTCTCAACCTCCCCGCCCCTTAACCTCCCCGCCCTATGCCCCATATCGGGCCCCGCCCCACTCAGGCCCCGCCCATTCACGCCTTAGGCCCCGCCCCCATGCAACCCCGCCCCACACCCCGCCTCCACAGGACTCAGTCCCCGCCCCTTAATGCCTCGCCCCGCCCCCCCCAAGCCCCGCCCCAGGAGCCCTCCCTGGTCCAGGCCCCGCCCCGTCCCGAGCGCAGCCGGCGGCCGATGGAGCAGGAGGCGCGGGTGCTGAGAGCTGCGGGCGGCTTTGGCCGGGCCCGGCGCCTGCTGGCCGCCGCCTCGTGGGTACCCTGCATAGTGCTGGGGCTGGCGCTGAGCTCCGAAGCGCTGCTTACCGCGCAGCCCGCGCACCACTGCCGACCGGACCCCACGCTGTTGCCCCCACCGCTGCGCGCCCTGCGCGGACCCGCGCTGCTGGACGCCGCCATCCCGCGCCTGGGGCCCACGCGCGCCCCGAGTCCCTGCCTGCTCCTGCGCTACCCAGATCCCGCGCCCCGCACCCGCCCCGGCCCGCGCCCCGCGCCCGCGAGCAACGGCACCCGGCCCTGCACACGCGGCTGGCTCTACGCGCTGCCCAGCGCCGGCCTCCTGCAAAGCCCGGTCACCCAGGTGCGCCCCCGTCCCTGCTGCCCCGCAGCCCTCCCTGCTCCCAAACCGCCGAGGCCCTGGGTGTCCTTTCTCCATCCTACCTGGCGCCTCTGACCCGGGCCCCCCGGCCGTCCTCCTGGGCTTCCTGCTCCGGGGCGGCCGCCGGCCCGACGGTGCGGCAGACGGGCGCGCACCAGCCAGGCCCGCGGAGAGGCTGCTCCCAGGGGCCGGGCGGGGGCTGAATCTGGGCCTGGGAGCTGCCAGGCGCGGGGCGGCCTGGGGCGCCGGAGGATTGGAGCTGAAGGCGAGGGCGGCCCGCGCCGGTGGGGGAGCAGGGTCTGGAATTTGCTTCTTGACCACCAGCGTCTTGAGCAGACCGTGGCTTTGGGCTGGCTTTCCAAGGCAGAGTCTCTGCTTGGAGGGACTGACGTGGTCAGCACAGATTGGGGAAGGTGGGCTTCCCATCAGTGAGGCGCGCAGAGGCTGGGCCAGAGACCGCATTGCCTGAAGGGAAACCTTGATGGTCTGCGTGAGAAGAGATGGGGAGGCGGGCGGCAGGGACCTCCAGGCCCCTTTCATCCCTTTCCACGCTGGGACTGAGACCTGGCCACCCCTGAGGCAGCCTTTGCCCCGCGGCCCCCACCCCCCACCCTGGGAGGATTGGCCCCATTGTGGAAACTGGGACGGGGTTGCCACATCTTCGCAAGGGCTGCCTGGGGCCCTGGAACCCGCCGGGCTTCTCTCTCCACCCTGCTCCCTCCCACCTCCAACCTGCCCTCCTGTTTGGTGCCTGGATCCAGGAATGCCCCATCAGCTTTCACAAAACGTCAGGTTTGAAAGTAAAATCTCAGGTATAGCATGGCCCCCAGCAATAGATTAAGTTTGGCAAGAAGACCCAGGAACTAGAAGGGGTGGGGGGAGGCGCAGAGCTGAGGTCAAGGGTCAAGGGCCTCACCGGGAAATGCCGCTGAGCACAGCTCTCCAGCCGCTGCCCGAGTCCCTCTTGAAATGGGCAGGGCAGGGAGGGCGTGGGTACCAGCGCAGGTGCTGGGGCTCATTTCTTAGGCCTGTGTCATGGCTATGACCCTTGGCCGGCAGGGGTGGGGGCTGTATCTATGACGCCACCAAGGCCGTGAGTGTCCCTGGGGTGCCTTGGAATAGGAGGTGGAAACAGGCCCGACAAGAGCTGGCTGTGGGGGAAGAGCAACGGTGTGTGGAGGTGGGGAAGGCCCTATCTAGGGACAAGCAGAAAACTTAGGGTGGGCAGATCCCCCCGACCCCTGTGCAGGGGCTACCAGAGACCAGAGAGGCTGCTGTGTGACCTGGACCAAGCCCCTTGCCCTCTCATGCCTCAGTTTCGCCTTCTCTCCACGGAGGGATTGAGCAGGACATGGAGGGCCCCTTCCAGTAGCCATTCTGGGACTCCCTGCACCTGTCCCCAGGGGAGGGTCCTGAGCTGGCTTCCACGTGGCTGCTGTTCCCCATAGTGGAACCTTGTGTGTGGAGACGGCTGGAAGGTCCCGCTGGAGCAGGCGAGCCACCTCCTGGGCTGGCTGCTGGGCTGTGTCGTCCTGGGAGCAGGCTGTGACCGGTGAGGCCCCTTCCCTTTTCCTGCTGCCCAGCAGCCCTCCCCTCCGCGTGCTCTCAGGGTTCAGCTAGACCTGGTGCTGCCAGGATGAAGGTTGGACCCTGGGTCATCCTGACCCTGTCCAAGCATGTCCCCCGCTGCCCAACAGGTTTGGACGCCGGGCAGTTTTTGTGGCCTCCCTGGTGCTGACCACAGGCCTGGGGGCCAGTGAGGCCCTGGCTGCCAGCTTCCCTACCCTGCTGGTCCTGCGCCTACTCCATGGGGGGACATTGGCAGGGGCCCTCCTCGCCCTGTACCTGGCTCGTGAGTACCCTGTCACTGGGGGAGGGGCAGTGGATGGCCCGCAGGCCTCTGAGGCTCCCTTGCCGAGGGCCCCGAGCTGCAGGGACAGCGAGCAGTGAGTCCCTCGGGCATGCTGCTCCTGGGCAGGTCACCAGTAGGTCCCCGCAGTTCCCAATGGAACTGTTCCAGTCCTCCCCGAGGCCTCCACTTCAGCCTGTCTGTGTCTGCCCAGGCCTGGAGTTGTGTGACCCCCCGCACCGCCTGGTCTTCTCCGTGGGGGCTGGCCTTTTCTCGGTGGCGGGCACCCTGCTGCTGCCCGGCCTGGCTGCGCTTGTGCAGGACTGGCGTCTTCTGCAGGGGCTGGGTGCCCTGATGAGTGGACTCTTGCTGCTCTTTTGGGGGTAAGTGTGGTGGGAGCTGGACCAACAGCCCTCGTGGGGGCTATGTAGTTTCGCTCTGCACCGACGTATCCCATGCCAGGTAAACGGCTGGGTTACAGGGTCACAGAGAACCACAGTGACGTCCTGCCCCTGAGCCTGGGGGTGGGGTGGGGACCCTGGCCTTTGCCTCTCCTTCCAGGAGGAGGTGGAAGGAGCCGTGGGCATCCTCACCAACCCTGCAGGTTCCCGGCCCTGTTCCCCGAGTCCCCCTGCTGGCTGCTGGCCACAGGTCAGGTAGCTCAAGCCAGGAAGGTCCTGTGGCGCTTTGCAGAAGCCAGCGGCGTGGACCCCGAGGACAGTTCCTTGGAGGAGAACTCCCTGGCTACAGGTCAGGCGCCTGCCAGGGAGGACAGAGATTCAGGTACTGGAGGAGGGCTTCGGAGAGGCACAGCTCCTCACCCCCCTCCCCTCACGTGTCTGCGGCTACAGAGCTGGCCATGCTGTCTGCAGGGAGCCCCCAGCCCCGGTACCACAGCCTCCTGGGGCTCCTGCGCACCCGAGTCACCTGGAGAAACGGGCTTATCTTGGGCTTCAGCTCGTGAGTTGAGGAAGGGCTGGGGTCCTGCACCATCCCCCAGTGGTGGGCATATGGTCCCCAGAGTCCCTGGCTCTGGCTGGGCCCATAGATTGGCCCTCTCTCCCAGGCTGGTTGGTGGAGGCATCAGAGCTAACTTCCGCCGCAGCCTGGCACCTCAGGTGCCGGCCTTCTACCTGCCCTACTTCCTGGAGGCCGGCCTGGAGGCGGCAGCCTTGGTCTTCCTACTCCTGACGGCAGATCGCTGTGGACGCCGCCTCGTCCTGCTGCTGGGCACCATGGCCACAGGCCTGGCATCCCTGCTGCTCCTCGCTGGGGCCCAGTGTGAGCTTGGGGCCCCGCAGGCCATACAGGAGCCATTGTGTTTGGGCTGAGGGTCTGCCCCACCAGGGGGCCATAGTGCCCACGGGAGCAGCCTGGGGTGGCAGCTCAAGGCCAGCTGCTGTTTGTTTTCCTCTGATCCTTGTGGAAGGCCCAAAAGGATCTTTTGTGACTGGCCTAAAGTAAGGAAACTGTCTGAGCCTAAGACACCTGCCCCGGCCACAGTGCAGCAGGGGCATGAGTGGTCGAGAGGCTGGGCTGGGTAAAAGCTCTGCCCAGAGTTCCAGGTGGCGGAGGCCGGCCGTGGGCTGGTGTGGGAGGGCCCATATACTCACGGCCGGCCACGTGGTGTGTGGAGCTGGGTGCGAAATGAAATGCAGGCCTTGCTTCCAAAGTATTCGAGATTTTAGGACGGTTCTCGAAATTGCAAAGACAGTGGACAGCAGAGCAGTAGCTGAGCGTGGGCCCGAGTGGAGGTGGTTGGTGTGGCTGCGGCTCAGGGTCAGGATTCTAATATCCTTAGAATCCAAACCAGGCTGGAATGAGGCTGCAGAGGACAGGTTCCCCCGCCAGGTTTCTCAGGGGGGCTGGAGAAGGAGGCTTGGGAAGTGGGTCCCCAGACAGTGGTGTGGTTCTCTGGGGAAGGGCCCTGAGTGGCCAGAGTGGAAGGCCTGGGGGGAGAGCCTGGGAACCCCTGTTCTTTGTCCCCAGATCTGCCAGGCTGGACTGTGCTGTTCCTCTCTGTCCTGGGGCTCCTGGCCTCCCGGGCTGTGTCTGCACTCAGCAGCCTCTTTGCGGCCGAGGTCTTCCCCACCGTGATCAGGTGAGCTTCAGGGTTGCCCGGCCACGCAGCAGGGTCCAGGGCCTCTCATGGGGAGGAGGGGCCAGGTGGACAGGAGGCCCTGTCCCCATACCCCACCCAGGTTCCTGCCTGTGATTCCTCCATCCAGTAAAGACTCGGGGTAAAGCGCTGCGCTGCTCCTAGATGGTGGGGGCCACTGCTCACAGAAGGCTCTGGGCAGACGGCTCAGGAACTGGGAAGGGGAGGGAAGGCCATGCAGGCCTGAAGCCAGGGGTGCGGGGTGGGGCAGAGATGAGGAAGCCTCCAGGAATGGCAGAATTCCAGGGGAAACCATCACTTTCCAATCTTTTTTTTTTTGAGATGGAGTCTCGCTCTGTCACCAGGCTGGAGTGCAGTGGTACGATCTCAGCTCACTGCAGCCTCCAACTCTCTGGTTCAAGCGATTCTCCTGCCTCAGCCTCCTGAGTAGCTGGGATTACAGGCACGCACCACCATGCACAGCTAATTTTTGTATTTTTAGTAAAGACAGTGTTTCATCATGATAGCCAGGATGGTCTCGATCTCCTGACCTCATGATCCGCGTGCCTCGGCCTCCCAAAGTGCTGGGATTACAGGCATGAGCCACTGCGCCCGGCCACTTTCCAGTCTTGAAACGAACAGAGCAAAAAGTGCTCCAGGACGGGAAGGAGGTTTTTCCAAAACAATTTTTCAAATTATCCTCAACCAACAAACCTTAGGCTGTGCGGAGGCCGGGCCTTCCTCCCGCTCACTCTGGAGTCACACGTGTGTCCCCCAATCTGTTGCCCCACCAGCTGCCCCCAACGCACTCTCTCTCACAGGGGGGCCGGGCTGGGCCTGGTGCTGGGGGCCGGGTTCCTGGGCCAGGCAGCCAGCCCCCTGGACACCCTGCACGGCCGGCGGGGCTTCTTCCTGCAACAAGTCGTCTTCGCCTCCCTTGCTGTCCTTACCCTGCTGTGTGTCCTGCTGCTGCCTGAGAGCCGAAGCCGGGGGCTGCCCCAGTCACTGCAGGACGCCGACCACCTGCGCCGCTCCCCACTCCTGCGGGGCTGCCCCCGCCAGGACCACCTGCCTCTGCTGCCGCCCTCTGACTCCTGTTGGGCCGGCCACACCCCGGAGCAGCACTAGTCCTGCCTGGTGGCCCTGGGAGCCAGGATGGGACCAAGGTGAAGGCCTGGGGCATGGCTGAGTACCCCAGACATCTGGTCCAGGGCAAACATATTCCTCTCAGAAGCCCGTGTCTCAGTGCAGGTGGAGCTGTGGGGACAGCATGAAGGTGTCCCCAGCCAGGCCCCAAGCACTAGGAGGCCCTGGGTCTCCCCCCCTGGCCACACCCAGTAGGTGTGGAGGATAAAGGCTTCTGTGGAACTTGGCATCCTCCCTGGTTCTTCCCTCAGGCCACACCTGGGGCCTAGAGGGGCCTCACCTGTGCCTGCTCCCCACCTCTGGGCTCACTAGCGAGGAGCCAGGGTGTCAGCAGCTGCTCTATAGCCCCTGTCCAGGTAGTGGCAGCCCCGGCCGCCCCCTGCCCCAGCCAGGCAGGGTGATATGGGGGCCTGGCCCTCAGGTCCCTGCCAGGCCAGGCCTCCCTGGCCCCATCCCCCTCATGGTCAGTGTGGCACTGGGCGCCCGTCCTGCATGAGAGAGACTAGCACGTTTTTCATTCAGATTTACCCAGGAGGTTGCTGTCTTTCATACAAAGATGAGGTCCACTGGTAGGAGGCAAAGGTGGGACTAGGGAGGTGACCCCCATGGGGCCGATGGAGAGAAACTCTTCCCACCCTGGCAGGAAGGGGCCTCTTCCTGGCTGCCCCATCCACATTCAGGTTCTGCCCCCAAACTTGGGCCCTCGCCTACAGGAAGGAGGCTGCCCCAGGCCTGGGGGGGTCGGGCCTGGTGACCTCAGGCTGCCTCTGCAGGGGCCATGACTGCCATGCGGCCGGGGAGTGGCGTGTCCAGTTGCGCTCCAGGGTCAGGCTGTCCGGCCTCTGTGTCTGGGTAGCAGTGCCCCGGGAGAAAGACCCTCCCTGGCCCGGTGGTCCCATCTGGCCCCTCGCTGCAACCCTCACGGGTGCCCATACATGTCTGCCAGCCGGGTGAAGCGGGGCCCCCAGTCCCTGAGGTAGTCGTAGTCCTGGTCCTCATCGCCCTGGCTGGACAGGATGGAGCTCAGCGTCCCCGCCACCGAACCATCACCCTCGTAGTCATAGATGAGGGCTGTGTCGTAAGGCGGCACACTGGGATCACTATCTGCAGCCTCCAAGCCCTGTAAAGAGGCCCGGAGAGCTCAGGACACATGGAGGGGCCAGTGGGTGCCCCACTGCCGTGGCCACAGCCCAGGGCAAAGTCAGCTCAAGGCATGGGCTCAGGAAGGGGAAGCTGCCCACGTCTGGGGCGAGGTCTGAGGGGAGGCAAAGTGTCCTGAGGGCATAGCAGCAGGGTGGTGAAGAGGGTGCCATGGACTGCCCCCTTCCTCAGGATTAGGCCAGCGGCCAGCCCGTCCCCTGGGGCTCTGCCCTGCCCCAGCAAGGTGGGAAGGGGTTGCTCCCCATCACCCTGGTCTCCTCGCCCCCGTGGCAGAACCAAGGCAGAACCTGAGCCTCCTGGACACCCCCATCCACAGGACGGCCCGCCTGCCTTTCGGAGGCTGTCTGCATGTCCGTCCTCTCAGCTCGTGGGGACACACGCTCCTAACCGGGGGTGTACACCTTTGCTGGGGGCTTTCTTCGAGCCAGGTGCTACAGGTGCAGCCAGGCACAGATAAAGGTTCCCTGTGCGCCCCACACCCTAGATTCCCCGTGTTCTCATTCACCCTGTGGATGGCAGGGAATCATTAACGCCGTGTCCAGAAGGGCTCCTATGGAGGCCCTGATTCTGCTGAGAGCCTCCGAAGCCCAGGGGATGCTCCCGGGGCTCCCCCCCACCTCCATGGTGGACACAGGGCAGTGGATGGGTCTGTGGCTGCCGCCACTCCATCTGTGCAAAGACCCGCGTCGTGGGTGGAGGCTGAGGGCCCAGCTCGGACC
Organism: Pongo pygmaeus; assembly: GCF_028885625.2. Classification (NCBI taxonomy): domain Eukaryota; kingdom Metazoa; phylum Chordata; class Mammalia; order Primates; family Hominidae; genus Pongo; species Pongo pygmaeus. The sequence continues at coordinate 86,501,346 of NC_072391.2, read as the reverse complement.
GTGGCAGTGGGGCTTCCACACTCCCGCCCGCACACCATCTTCCTCTGCGGTGCCCTCGGACGGCCCGTAAGTACATGCAGGCGCCAGTTCTTGCATGCATGTGCAGGTGTGTGTGCACCTGTGCGTGCCTGTGTGTACTGGGGTGTCCCCAGGAGCACCTACATCATTGATGAAGTCGGCGATGTCCAGGGGGCTGGTGGGCAGCGCTCGGGGTGGCTGAGGGTGCAGGCGGCCCTGCGGGGCATCTCTGCGAAGTGGCGGCGGCCCCAGAGGCAGGCTCAGCGCTGTTGGGTGACGCAGCTGGCTGATGTCGTAGGCGTCCTGTGGGCGAGGAGGTGGAACAGAGCCAGGCATCCCTCGGGTGGCCCTGGTGGAGGTCTCAGGTACAGGCTCCCGGCCAGCTTGTTGTAAGAAGGCCCGCGTCCTGGGTTCCTTGGGGACCCCTCCCCACCCACACCTGCCCCCTCACCTGGTCCTCCTCCCCGCCTCCCTGCTCATCGTAGTTGAGGACATTGTCTCGAAGGTCGTCCTGGGGGCCGTGCAGCAGCCCCTTGCCCCGCGACTGCTTCCGGAACCGCGCCCGGAGTGCCACGAGCAGGACTAGCACTGGGGAGGGGAATGAGGGGACGCAGGCTGGGGCCAGGCACAGGGCGCGACTTCAGGGGACCGGGCTGCGAAGGAGGTGGGAGGAGGGGGCGGGGCGGGGCAAGGCTGGTAAGCAGGGGTGGGGTTGAGGGGGCGGAGCTTGGGGAAAGGGCGTGTCTGGCATGGAGGAGCCGGGGTTGGGAAGGGGCGAGGTTAGGGAGGAGGGGGCGGGGTTGTGGAGGACGGGGCGTGGCTGGCAATGAGGGGGTGGTGTTGGGGAGGAGGTGGAACTGGGGAGGAAGGGGCGTGGCTGGTAATGAGGGGGCGGGGTTCGGGAGGAGGGGGCGGGGTTGGGTGGAAGGGGCGTGGCTGGTAATGTGGGGGTGGGGTGGGGAGGAGGGGGCGGAGTTGGGTGGAAGGGGTGTGGCTGGTAGTGAGGGGCGGGGTTGGGTGGAAGGGGCGTGGCTGGTAATGTGGGTGTGGGGTGGGGAGGAGGTGGAACTGGGGAGGAAGGGGCGTGGCTGGCAATGAGGGGGTGGTGTTGGGGAGGAGGGGGCGGAGTTGGGTGGAAGGGGCGTGGCTGGTAGTGAGGGGCGGGGTTGGGGGAGGGGCGGGGTTGGGGGAGGGGCGGGGTTGGGTGGAAGGGGCGTGGCTGGTAATGTGGGGGTGGTGTTGGGGAGGAGGTGGAACTGGGGAGGAAAGGGCGTGGCTGGTAATGAGGGGCGGGGTTGGGGGGAGGGGCGGGGTTCGGTGGAAGGGGCGTGGCTGGTAATGAGGGGGTGAGGGTGGGGAGGAGGTGGAACTGGGGAGGAAGGGGCGTGGCTGGTAATGAGGGGGACGGCCTGGGGAGGAGAGTCCGAGGGTCTGAGGGTCCAGGTGGAGGTGGAGCTCTCACCCAGCAGCAGAAGGGCGCTGGCCAGCACGATGACCAGTGCGCCCAGGCTGAGGCCTGTGCCCCCCGCCAGCAGCGCGGCGGCCCCCAGCAGACAGACGCCGTCCTGGCTGCAGCGGCACACGGTCACGTTCAGCGGCTGCTCGCGCTGCTGGGGCGGCTGCCCGGAGTCCCGGAGCAGCAGGCTGAGGCGGTGCAGGCCTTCGGGGACCTGGTGTCGCGGCCGCAGGCGCGCGTGGCTCACTGCGGAGGGCGCCCGTGGTGAGCGAGGGCCTCCCGAGGCCGCCCCCACTTCGCCTGCCCTCCTCGCGCAGAGACAGGGTGGGGATCCCGAGATCCTGGGCCTGGGTCCCCCCCACCCCCATCGTCCTCTGGGCACAATGAGTAACCCTGCTCTGCGCGAGGATGCAGCAGTCGGGGGCGGGGGGAGGGGGGGACGGGAGGGGACCCTGTTGCAGGACCATGGGGTTGCACGCCCCTCGCCCTCCTGCCCCCGGTCGGAGGCCGGAGTGTGGGGGTGGGGGGAGCGTTGGGATGGGGGGAGCGCGGCGGTGAGGGGAGCGCGGCGGTGGGGGGAGCGCACCGTTGACCTGGCTGAGGCTCCAGTTCCGGCCGAGCTCTGGGAGCCTGGGGCTCAGCTGGAAGTGGAAGGGGGCCCCATGGGGGGGCAGGTCCTCATCCGTGGCGCCCAGGAGGAGGCCTGGGCCCTGGTGCGGCTCGCTGCACAGGCTGCCTGGCGGCGGCGGGACCAGCACGGGTGCATGGTCGTTCACCTCCAGGATCTCGATGGACAGGGTGCCGGTGGCGGTGCGGGGCTGGGAGGCTGCAGGCGAGGAGGCCGCGGCTTAGTGACCCCACCCCAACACCCCAGCCCACCCCACCAGTCGGCTCAGAGGGGGTGCGCAGCTCTGAGCCCCAGGGCGACATGGGCAGAGCCCTCCAACACTGGCAGGGGTGCTCAGCCGGGACAAGGCCAGGTCAGGGAGCCCCCAAGCCCGCGGCGCCGCTCACCGTCATCCTGGGCCAGGACGATGGCTCTGTACCAGCCGCCCTTGAGGAAGGGGGACGCCGGGCTGAGCACGCGCTGGGTCTGGATCCGGCCAGTGGCTGCGTCCACTTGCAGCCAGTCTTCTGGGTCGTAGTCCTTGGAGTAGCTGATGCAGGGGACGGGGAAGAGTGGGATCTGAGTTTACTCCAGGGCCCCACAGGTGTGGTCAGGTATGGGTGCATGACACGCACTGCATACACACACAGGCACACACATACATACCACATGCATGTATACATGCACACAACATATACACACGCACACACACTGCCTTACATACTACATGCATGCACACACCACAGCACACACACATGCACATATATACACATAGACACTCCCCCACACCTTGCACACACCACCACCACACACCTATACACCACACACATGTACCACACATGTGCACACACATATGCACATACACATGTACACACAACCCATGTGAATATGATGGGAGCTGCAGTCACCAGCACCTTCTGTGAGGAAACTGAAGCTCAGGGAGGGCAGGCGAGCTGTCCAGGGCCCTGAGATAATTGTGTGGCAACCTAGTTAAGCCTCAGTTGGTGCTGGCCCTTCCCGGGCCCCGTGGACACAGACAGGGATACACAGGGCCAGGCTTGGGGTAAAATGAGATGTGAATGACCAGTCCCTTGGGAGCAAGGGCCTCCTGGGATGGACACGGCTGGCAGGGACAGACTGGTGTGCACAGGCTGGAGTTGGGCCTGCCCTAGGGGGTGAGGTCACCCCAACATGCACACACGGGCATGCTCGGGACTCGAGACCCTCCAGACCTTCAGGAACCCACACCAGCAAATGGCTCCTACACCCTCTGACCCTCAGAGCCCAGGGGTCAGGGGCACCCGAAGCAGGAATGGGGCCGTTAGCCTCCTCTGCCTCTCCCAGGGCCTCAGGAGCCCCACCTGAGCCTCTGCAGCTGCTCTGTGTCAGGGTCCCAGGCAGAGAAGGTGGCCACCAGAGTGCCTGGGGGTGCCCCCTCTGCTAGGCTGGTCCGAAGTGGGTTCTCCTGGAACACGGGGGGCTCGTTGGTGTCCTGCACATGCACACGGACCTTGGCCTGGCCCCGCTCAGCCCTGAGGGCGGCCGCCTGCAGTGGGGCCTCATTCTGCACTGACACTTCGAGTTCGTAGTGTTCACAGCTCTCATAGTCCAGGGCCTGAGGGAAGGAAGCACAGCCCGTCACCCACCCAACGCAAGTGTGGGCACCCGAGGGCCGATGCCATGGGGGAGCCACTCCTTGGGTCTGTCCAGAGCGCCTGTACTTTCCTTCTGCCCCTTTTTAACCTTGAAAAAAACAAATTATGCAGGGCGAGAAGGCACAAAGAATATTATTAAAATGCTGGTTGTGTGTGGTGGTGGTTGGGGAGCAGACCAGGGTTCAAGCACACGCTCCTCAGGTGTTTCAGCGAGAGCCGTGGGGGGATGGTGCCAGCCCCTGCAGTCACTTGATTTTAAATAAAGGAGATCGTCCTGGGTGATGTGGGTTGGCTTTATCCACTCAGGTGAAGGCTTTGAGAGCAAAACTGCATTTTCTCTGCCTCTAAACTGCTGCATCGGCTCCGGCCTGTGGTCTGCACGTTAGACCTGCCCAGCCAGACCCCAGTACCCGCATGACCCAGCCAGACCCCAGTACCCGCATGAGCCAATTTCTTGCAGTAAACCACTTACTGTGTCAGTATCTAAATACATCCACATCTACACGTGCGGACATATCTGTGCATGTGTCTCCTATCTCCTCTTTCTCTGGTAGAACCAGGACTGACACAGGTGTGCAGCTGTGTTTTTGTACATGGATTCCATATGAAAGGAGGAAGGCTGGACAGAACAGAGTGGTGTAGGGTGTCCCCTGCCTCTGGCCCTCAAGCCCCATGGGTAGCGTGGCCTGGGACCCAGTCCTCAGGCTGGGGTGCTCCATGCCCTCCCCCACTCTCTCACCCAAGGACGAACACAAGGTCCCAGCTGGTCAGAGGATGTAACCCTGCCGGGAAGGGGCTCAGACCCCAGTGTGGGCAGCGTGGGCATCTGTGTGTGCCGGCATCTGTGTGTGCCGGCATCTGTGTGCCAGCCGGGGGCCGCTTACCTTCACAATGGACAGAACACCCTCGTTGGTCTTGGGGTCCGTGCGGATGGTGAACTGCCCGTCGGGGTCGCCTTCCAGGATGGTGAACCTGGCCACCCAGTTGGGGGAGCCTGGCAGGTCCCTGTCCTCTACCTCCAGGCGTCCCACATCCACTCCGCTGACGGCCTCTGTGGCCTCCATGAAGAACTGGGGGGGGAATCCCAGCCCCAGTTACCAGCAGGGCTGGGGGGACAGCATGGATGGGGCCCCCAGGGCCCTCAGCCCACCCTCCCCTCCCACCCTCCCTCCTGCCTCCCAGCAGGAACACCCTCCCTTGCTCCTGTCGAAGCTGCTCCCCACCCAATGGGTGTCCTCAGGTTTGTCTGTTTTGTGAGTCACTGTCCCCCAGGGGCCCCCATGGTCCTCCTCTGCGGGCTCAGCTTCGTGCTCCCTTCCCACACAGCAAAGGCCGGAGGGAGACTTGCTCCCCAATGCTAGAGGGCGTCAGAGGATCCCAAGGGCTGCTTCTCCCCAAGGGCCTCTCTCCCAGCTCCAACTCCATTCACATTCACACGCTGCCACGTGCCACCCCAGGGCCCCTCCAGCTGGGGCTTCTAGCCACCCACGTGGAGTTCCTTCTCCAAAGCACACCATCCTCCTGCCCCATCATGAAGCCCCTTGCCTTCTGCAGGAGCCCAAGAAGGGAAGGCAGCTCTAAGCAGGGGCTACTTTCGAGGGAGGGACAGCAGCAGCACCTCATCCCTGGTGAACTCGGGGGCATTGTCATTGATGTCATCAAGGGTGATGATGGCTGAGGCAGTGGCTGTGAGGCCGTCTCCAGACATGTCCGCCACCTGAAGGGTCAGATTGTACACCGCGACCACCTGGGGATGTGGGGCACAGGGTCAGAAGTTGAGGGCCCAGGTGGGGCACATGGGGACTGGTGAGGGGCAGGAGCCAGGCCACCTGGCCAGCTCAGTTCCTACGGGAGCGCCCAGTGGGTGTTGAAGACCCCAAGTGGCCCTGAGAATCCTGCCCCGATCCTAAGTGCATGGGGCTGTGATGCTGCCCCAGCCTATGGCGCTGGATAAGCATTTACAGAGCGCCTACTGTGCCCTGGGTAAGCGTTTACAGAGCGCCTACTGTGTGCTAGGTAAGCGTTTATAGAGCGCCTACTGTGTGCTGGGTAAGCGTTTACGGAGCACCACTGTGTGCTGGGTGTTTACAGAGCACCTACTGTGCACTGGGTAAGTGTTTACAGAGCACCTACTGTGCACTGGGTAAGCATTTATAGAGCACCTACTGTGTGCTGGGCACCTAGCACACCAGTGAGCTTGGGTCCCTGCCCTGGGGAACCATGGTTAGTGGCAGGGACAGAAATGGACAAAGACCACGTAACAGTGTAACCAGGAGGGCTTCCCAGAGGGGCTGACTCAAGGGGGGTCTTCTGGGAGCACAGAAGTCCGACAGCAAGGGGCAACAGGGGCCCTGACAGAAGGAGCTAGTTACTTACTAGCGGGGAGCCGTTGCCATGAGGCTGAGGGGGGTGGGGCTGCTTGGGGAGCCCTGCCCTGTGCCAGGCCCCTCATGCCCTACTTGGACCAGACCCCTCCCACCCGGGCCAGCGTGGCTCCTGTCTGTGCATCAGTGGGTTCACCCCAAGCCGTCTCCTCAGGAGCCAGGGCCACTGCAAGCTCTGCAGCAACAGCAGGGACAGGAGTGTCTGGGGTGGGCAGGCTGGGGGCAGAGGGACCCACAGGAGATGGGCTGCCCTGGCCGTGCGGGTGTGGAGCTGCTGGGGTGCCACCTCACCTCGCGGTCCAGCCCCACTTGCACTGTGCGGATCTCCCCTGTGAGCTCGTCGATGCTGAAGAGCTCGGGGCTGCCCTGCTGCAGGATGGAGAACCGCAGCGCTGCGTTGTCTGTCTCAGGGTCGTCGGCGTCTGTGGCCTCCGCCCTGGTCACATAGGTGCCTGGGAAGCACAGGGAGGCGTGAGGGCCAACGTCCACAGGGCCGATGGGCTGGGGGCATTGTGAGGGGCGTGGGGGCACCTCGTGTGCACAGGCTCCACGGTTCCAGATGGGGCAGTCAGTCCATGCTGCTGTTCGTGTCACCGAGGCGGCCAGCACACGGCAACCCCCAAGTCCAGATGCTTCCCGCTGCCCCTGAAGCCCACCGTGCCGTGTCCAGGCCACCTATTTGGTCGAAGCCTTTTGCCTGGCTTGTGCTGTTTCTGGGGTCGGAGCACAGGAGCATTGGATGCAACCTGGGTCAGGTGCTGGCTCCCGTGCCTGCCCGGTGCAGGGGCTAAGGGCGCTGGGTCAGACTGGGCTAGCTAGCGGGGGCCTCCAGGAGCTGCTGGCATCCAGGGTGACAGAGGATGCACGGGCAGGATAAAACAGAGGACGCACGGGCAGGATAAAACAGAGGACGCACGGGCAGGATAAAACAGAGGACGCACGGGCAGGATAAAACAGGGGACGCACGGGCAGGATAAAACAGGGGACGCACGGGCAGGATAAAACAGGGGACGCACGGGCAGGATAAAACAGGGGACGCACGGGCAGGATAAAACGGGACGCACGGGCAGGATAAAACAGGGGACGCACGGGCAGGATAAAACAGGGGACGCACGGGCAGGATAAAACAGGGGACGCACGGGCAGGATAAAACAGGGGACGCACGGGCAGGATAAAACAGGGGACGCACGGGCAGGATAAAACAGGGGACGCACGGGCAGGATAAAACAGGGGACGCACGGGCAGGATAAAACAGGGGACGCACGGGCAGGATAAAACAGGGGACGCACGGGCAGGATAAAACAGGGGACGCACGGGCAGGATAAAACAGGGGACGCACGGGCAGGATAAAACAGGGGACGCACGGGCAGGATAAAACAGGGGACGCACGGGCAGGATAAAACAGGGGACGCACGGGCAGGATAAAACAGGGGACGCACGGGCAGGATAAAACAGGGGACGCACGGGCAGGATAAAACAGGGGACGCACGGGCAGGATAAAACAGGGGACGCACGGGCAGGATAAAACAGGGGACGCACGGGCAGGATAAAACGGGACGCACGGGCAGGATAAAACAGGGGACGCACGGGCAGGATAAAACAGGGGACGCACGGGCAGGATAAAACAGGGGACGCACGGGCAGGATAAAACAGGGGACGCACGGGCAGGATAAAACAGGGGACGCACGGGCAGGATAAAACGGGACGCACGGGCAGGATAAAACAGGGGACGCACGGGCAGGATAAAACGGGACGCACGGGCAGGATAAAACAGGGGACGCACGGGCAGGATAAAACGGGACGCACGGGCAGGATAAAACAGGGGACGCACGGGCAGGATAAAACAGGGGACGCACGGGCAGGATAAAACAGAGGATGCACGGGCAGGATAAAACAGAGGACGCACGGGCAGGCTGAACAGAGGACGCACGGGCAGGATAAAACAGGGGATGCACGGGCAGGCTGGGTAGAGGACACACGGCAGCCGAGCAGAGGACGCACACTGCGTCTGTGTTGGCCAGAGCCCCCGCCCCACCTGCTGTGGGAAGCGTTACTCCGGAAGGTGCCGCTAGAGGAGCCGCACGTGACAGGACCAGGTGTCACCTCCCCCCATTTCCCTCTCCTGAGGTTTAGGCCTGACCCCTCTGGCAGCTCAGGTGGACTCAGCCACCGAGGTGAGGTGGGAAGGATGGGCTTCGGGCCACCCTGGGGAGCAGCTCCTGGCCGGCTGTGACTTCCTCCCGGGACAGCTGGAGCTGGGATGTGCTGTCACCTGGGGCAGAACGAGGCGCGGAGGCCACTGCCACAGACATGGGAAGGAAACTGAGGTGGGATATGAGCCTCCAAGCCTGAGCCTGGGCCAGGCCTGGCCACAGTCCCTGGTAGCTGCAGACACGAGGGGGCCTGTGCCCTTCCGCCGGGTCTTTACCACGGGCCCCCAGGGAGGTGGGAGCAAGTCCCCGTGGCTGGAGCTTATGGGTCAGCCTGGGTTTAGGGTGAATCACAACCTAGAGATGCCTGTGGGTGCTCCGGACCCCGTGTGAGTACAGGGTGAGGATGGGGTGTGCCTGGCTCCAGATGGCTCCCTCAGCAGGAGGGAGAAGTCATTTGCTTTTGGGGGAGAACAGGACCCCTGAAAAACCTCCACTCCCAGGCTCAGATTTTTGGGTTTGAAATTTATGTTGAAATCGGAAGTGGCAGGAGTTGACCTGTGGAAACGGACCTGCCTTGGAGACTTGTTTACTTATTTTTAGACTCTCTGAGGGGCCTCGGGAATTCTTGCTTAAGGGAAATCCTGGACTTCACAGAGCCCTTCCCTGCAGCCCCTCCCGGCCTAGGGCTGCGGTCCTGTCTCACCTGGGGCTGAACCCTCCAGCACGCGGCCGGTGAACGCCTCCTGCAGGAAGGCTGGCCGGTTGTCGTTCTGATCCACAACTACAATCTCCAGGTCCGTGGGGTCCTCCAGGGTGGATCCTCCCAGGTCCAGGGCAAACGCTCTTAGCTGTTCAAACACAGAGCAAGGGCTGGCTCTGTGGCCCCCAAATTTCTGTAGCTCCCGTTAAGGCCACATGCGAAAGAGACAGCACGTTCAGGCTTTGTCTCCAGCTGGAAACACCAACTTAAACAGGCGAGAAACAGCACAGGGTGGGGCATCTGTCACAGCGGCTGAGGACGTCCCTGAATGGGAGCCACCTTCCCTTAGCAGACAGGGCAGGTGCCACTTTCCCTGCTTGCCTTGGCAGCCAGGAAGCTCACAGCTGCTTCATGTGTGACTAAAGTAAGGCTCTCAGAGGGTTCCTAATCTCTCTCCCTTTCTTTCTATGGTCTTCGTTCCTCCTGAAGTTTTTTTTTTTTTGAGATAGAGTTTCACTCTTGTTGCCCAGGCTGGAGTGCAATGGCGCGATCTCAGCTCACTGCAACCTCTGCCTCCCGGGTTCAAGCGATTCTCCTGCCTCAGCCTCCCAAGTAGCTGGGATTACAGGCACCCGCCACCACGCCCAGCTAATTTTTTGTATTTTTAGTAGAAATGAGGTTTCGTCATGTTAGCCAGGCTGGTCTCGAACTCCTGACCTCAGGTGATACGCCTCGGCCTCCCAAAGTGCTGGGATTACAGGTGTGAGCCACCGCGCCCGGCCTCCTCCTGAAGTTTAATTCCCCTGTGCGCATGACATTTTAAACTGCCTCCCATCCTTTTGGAGAATGGGCACAATTACAGTTTCCAAGTGAGAAATACTCTCTAATAACTTTTGATGTAAGGGATCCAAGGACTGGTTCTCAAAGTCTAAAGGAAGATTCGGGGCAAATAAAAGGAAATTTTGCTTCCTGCAGAGGCAAAGGCAGGAAGCGTCCTTTCCCCACATGTGGTACAAAATTACTTTTCTTATTTTTTTTCCTTTTGAGATGGCGTCTCGCTCTGTTGCCCAGGCTGGAGTGCAGTGGTGTGATCTCGGCTCACTGCAACCTCCACTTCCTGGGTTCAAGTGATTCTCCTGCCTCAGCCTCCCAAGTAGCTGGGATTACAAGGTGTGTGCCACCACACCTGGCTAATTTTTTGTATTTTTAGTAGATATGGGGTTTTGCCATGTTGGCCAGACTGGTCTCGAACTCCTAACCTCAGGTGATCCACCCGCCTCAGTCTCCCAAAGTACTGGGATTACAAGCATGAGCCATTGCGCCCAGGCCAAAATGACATTTTGGAGAGGGCAGGCTGGGGATGGGCAGGCTGGGGGAGGGCAGGCTGGGGAAGGGCAGGCTGGGGGTGGACAGGCTGGGGGAGGGCAGGCTGGGGGAGGGCAGGCTGGGGGAGGGCAGGCTGGGGGTGGGCAGGCTGGGGGAGGGCAGGCTGGGGGTGGGCAGGCTGGGGGAGGGCAGGCTGGGGGTGGACAGGCTGGGGGAGGGCAGGCTGGGGGAGGGCAGGCTGGGGGTGGACAGGCTGGGGGAGGGCAGGCTGGGGGAGGGCAGGCTGGGGGTGGGCAGGCTGGGAGAGGGCAGGCTGGGGGTGGGCAGGCTGGGGGTGGGCAGGCTGGGGGAGGGCAGGCTGGGGGAGGACAGGCTGGGGGTGGACAGGCTGGGAGAGGGCAGGCTGGGGGAGGGCAGGCTGGGGGAGGGCAGGCTGGGGGAGGGCAGGCTGGGGGAGGACAGGCTGGGGGTGGACAGGCTGGGAGAGGGCAGGCTGGGGGTGGGCAGGCTGGGGGAGGGCAGGCTGGGGGAGGGCAGGCTGGGAGAGGGCAGGCTGGGGGTGGACAGGCTGGGGGTGGACAGGCTGGGAGAGGGCAGGCTGGGGGAGGGCAGGCTGGGGGAGGGCAGGCTGGGGGAGAGCAGGCTGGGGGTGCGCAGGCTGGGGGTGGGCAGGCTGGGGGAGGGCAGGCTGGGGGTGGGCAGGTGCCTGCAAGGAGTGCAGACGGGGTTCTGGGATTCTGGGCTCTAGGGCTCCCTTCTCTTGCTCCCACTGCCCTTTTTCTTCTTCTTCTTCTTTCTTCTTCTTCCTCCTCCTCCTCTTCTCCTTCTCCTTCTCCTCCTTCTCCTTCTTTCTTCTTCTTTCTCCTCCTCCTCCTCTTCTTCTTTCTTCTTTTTTTTTTTTGAGACAGAGTCTCACTCTGTCGCCCAGGCTGGAATGCAGTGGCGAGGTCTCAGCTCACTTCAACCTTCGCCTCCTGGGTTCAAGCGATTCTCCTGCCTCAGCCTCCTGAGTAGCTGGGACTACAGGCGCATGCCAGAATGCCCAGCTAACTTTTGTATTTTTTAGTAGAGACGAGGTTTCACCATGTTAGCCAGGATGGTCTCGATCTCCTGACCTCATGATCTGCCTGCCTTGGCCTCCCAAACTGCTAGGATTACAGGCATGAGCCACCGCGCCTGGTCCTCTTTTCTTCTTCTTTTTTTTTTTTTTTTTTTTGAGAGAGGGTCTTCCTCTGTCACCTAGGCTGGAGCGCAGCGGCGCAATCACGGCTCATGGCAGCGTCGACCTCCCACCTCAGCCTTCCAAGTAGCTGGGACCACAGGCACGCAGCAACACTGCTGGCTAATTTATTTTACCATTTTATTTTTTTCGTTTTACCATTTTGTCTTTTGTTGAGACAAGGCCTCACTTTGATGCCTAGCCTGGTCTCGAACTATTGGCTTCAAGCGATCCTCCTGCCTCGGCCTCCCAAAGTGCTGGGATTGTGTGAGCCACCGTGCCCAGACAGGGGTGCTGGGACTGTGTGAGCCACTGCGCCCGGCGCTCACTGCCCCTTCTCTGAGAATCCCAGCCCCCAAGGGGCATCAGTGGTTTCTTCCCTGACTAACCCCACTCCTGAGAACAGTGGCGGCCACTGGGATCAACATTATTTTGGGGCCAGGCATGGTGGCTCAAGCCTGTAATCCTAGCACTTTGGGAGGCCAACATGGTGAAACCCTGTCTCTACTAAAAATACAAAAATTAACTGGGCATGGTGGTGGAGCCTGTAATCCCAGATACTCAGGAGGCTGAAGCAGGAGAATTGCTCGAACTGGGGAGGTAGAGATTGCAGTCAGTTGAGATTGTGCCACTGCACTCCAGCCTGGGCAGCAGAGTGAAGCTCCATCTCAAAAAAAAAAAAAAAAAAAAAAAAGTCGGGCACGGTGGTTCACGCCTGTAATCCCAGCACTTTGGGAGGCAGAGGCGGGCCAAGGTCAGGAGATCGAGACCATCCTGGCTAACACGGTGAAACCCCGTCTCTACTAAAAATACAAACAATTAGCCAGGCGTGGTGGTGGGCACCTGTAGTCCCAGCTACTCGGGAGGCTGAGGCAGGAGAATGGCGTGAACCCGGGAGGCGGAGCTTGCAGTGAGCCGAGATCGTGCTACTGCACTCCAGCCTGGGCGACAGAGCGAGACTCCATCTCAAAAAACAAAAAACAAAAACAACAGTATTTAGAGATTCTTCACGACACTGCTGAGCTCCCAGGACCAGCGTGTTGTTGGCTGTGGTTGAGCCACAGAAGCTATAGCTCCTCCCCGGCAGAACCAAGCCGCTCCCCCACGGGACCTCTGTCTGCCCTCCAGTTAAATGGGAACATAACCCTAAACAGCTGCCTCCTCCAGCTGCAGGGCCTCGGTCCCAAACCCCTGTACCTGCCCCGTCACTTAAGGGTGCCTGGATCTTGCAGGAGAAGCAGTCTGGCCTGAAGCCCACCGAGCTGGGAGGAGAAGCCTGGTGGGGGGGAGAGGCACTGGCTTCCCACCAGGCCTGCTTGAGGGGCACAGGTCAGACCGCGCAGCTCCGCACCCTGAAGCGGTCGGTCTTCTCGCGGTCCAGCATGGCATTGAGGAAGACCTTCCCCGTGAACTTGTCGATAGAGAAGACGCCCCGGGGCTCCTCGTCTACGCCGGGTCCCTGGATGCTGTAGATGACACTGCCCAGCTGCTGCTTGTCTGACTTGATCTGTGGGGCAGGAAATGGGGTTGGGGAGAGCTGCTCCGGGCGGGGGCCTCTGTCCTCTCTGCAGCCCCTCAGGCCCCTCCCCGGCTGACAGCAGGGCAGGTCTAAGTCTCCTAGTACTGGAGGACGGATCCTGGTACCCAATGAGGGCTGTGCTGGGCTGGGGACAGCTCAGCCTGTGGCCCCAAGGGTGCCCCGTCTTGCAGCCTCATTTCAGGCTCAGCCCCTGGTGTCCTCAGGGCCCTGGTCTCTTGGGCGATTTTGGGTATGTGAAGCTGAGGCCCACGCAAGGCAGTTCACCTTCACCTCCATCTACTCAGCGTTGGCAAACACGCAGACAAAAATCACACCGGAGCCTGCAGCCTAACGTGGAGTGTGTCCACCCAAGGCGCATGTGGGGTGGGAGCAGCTGTGGACTCCCCCTGCTGCCTGGGGCAATGGGGAGGGTTTGAGCCCTGCTGTAGAAACCACGTTGGAAGCCCAGAGCCCTGGCAAGGTGGGCGAGTCCTGCCCCAGCTCTGCCCTGAAATGGGGCCCCGCTGACTCCCAGGAGACCTTTAAGAATGAGGGAGGCCCACTGGGACCAGCCCACCCCTTTCGCCCCTCCTGCCCCCGCCACCTGCTCACCTGAACCAGAGGGTAGGGGAGACGCTTGTGGTTCTCGGATACGCTGATCGGGGGGATGACCCAGGCCCTCCGCACACGGCTTGGGGCAGGCGCCCGGCGCCAGGGGTATAGGGTGGTGGGCCTCCTCCATCCAGGAACCCCCAAAGACAGGCAGAGGCTCTGCAACAAAGACAGATGCATCCCACAGCACGCTCTCCCGGAGCCCTGGACAGATGCGTCCCACAGCACCGTCTCCTGGAGCCCTGGGCGGCAGCGTGTAGCTGGGAGCTGTGGCTGGTGAGGAGGCCACAGGGCTCAGTGTTTCCCTCAGCCCGCGGGTCGGTGCTCATTGGCGAGGGGCAGCTTCCACACACGGGGCTGCGTTGTACGAGGGCAAAGGCATGTGAGCCCCGCCCCCGTCAGACTGAGCTGGGGCCTTGGTGGCCACACCCCAAGTACTGGCCCTCAAAGCCCCCACCCAGCTGTCCCGCATTCTACTGGGCCCACACAGCAGGGCTGTCTGCAGCCTCTGGCGAGTGCATGTGGGTGCTGGGAGGTAGTGCTAGGGTTCCAGGCCTCTGGCTGGAGGGACACCTGAGATTCACCCAGCGGGGGCACAGCCTCACCCCAGGTGCCAGGGTAGCCATGCACACAGAAAGCCCCTGGGCCAGCCAGGGCTGGGGAGACCGTGGGGTCCTGACTCGGAATGACCCCAAGAAGACAGTGGCGGTGCCCGTGGGCACAGTGGGCTGGCTGTGGAGGGTCCGGGGGAGCGGCAGGGGAGGTGCCTGCAGGAAAGTGCCCGTCCCCCTCCACCTCTCCAGGCTACTTTGTGGGAACGGAACCCCGGGATGCGAGAGTTCAGCTCCAGTCCATCAAGAGCAGCTGGAGATGTATCCGCAATTCATACAGCGGCGCCCAACTGGACTGCTGTGTGGCAGAACCGGCCTGCAGCTGCTGCTGGTCTGTCACGCCCCACCAGGTCAGGGCTGGGCAGCCAACGCTGGTGGTGCGGGTTCCTGAGACTGGCTGGGCCAGGGCCAGGGCTGCCTCAGTGGGGCTGGGTGGGGTGGGGCCTGTTGTGGCTGCACAGCCAAGAGGGACATGGCTGGCGACAGAGGGGCAGCCCAACCCCCAGCCTCACTGTTCTTCTCCCAGAACAGGGTACCTCGGTGCAGTCTTCACCTCTTCACCCCAATACTTCAGCCGCTGGGACCCTGGCATGCCCATCTCCTCCTCTCCCACATCAGGGGCTGGGGTGCACTGTTTGTAATGCACACAGGAAGCCCTGGTGCTCGGGTATGGGGCCTGGGCAGAGTGTGGGGCTGCAGAGGGAGACACTGTGCACCCCACCCTACTCCAGGGCCAGGACAACCTCGGGCCAGTAAAGACCCCAAAGTGGAGGTGGCTGCCCCCAAATTCTCCTGAGGTCCTGACGGTCAGCAACTTTTGTGACCACAGATGGCTCCACACCCACCCCTCAGATGGGGAAACTGAGGCCTAGAGAAGGGACCCAACTCCAAGAGCCAGGTGGGGAGGGGCACTCGTAGTGACCCCAAAAGCACATCCTGAATTTTCTGGTTTTAAAAATGTGGTCACCATACCCAGCTCCTAGCCTGGGCCTTGGGCCTCCCTCCCGGGGTGCCCGGCCCCACCTTGGTCAAAGGGAAGCTTACAGACGGTGGGTCCTGCCTGTCCTGGGATCCCCAGGACACCTGTGCTTGGGACCCCCCGAGCCTGAGGAGTCAGTGTTTCTGGGTGGGCTGCATGGCTCTTCCTGAAAGACCCCTGACCCTAAAGCACAGCTTGGTGGGAGCTGCCGCAGCTGACAGGACATGGCTCTGGGCTGACCCCAATCGGCTCGGCACGGACATGGGGGTCACCCTCGAGCTCCCGCGTCAGGCCGATGCCTGGTGCACCTCGTTGGGGCACAGAGTCTGCTTGAACTCGGTGAGGGCAGCAGGCGCCAGGGTTGGGGAAGAGGCGGGGGAGAGGGAGATGAGGGAGGAGGAAACAGGGCTGCCCTCTCCCCGTCCCCTGTGCCCGGGCCTGGCTAGGAGCTGTCTGTGCCTCCCTAGTCCTGGGGGTCTCCAGGCTCCCGGCCTTTCTCTTGGGTGACCCTCCTCCCCAGAGGCCCCCTCCCACCCAACAGCACTCTCCTAGCTGCCAGAATGTTCTAGATCTTCACCATCCAAGACCCACAGGCCACATGGGGCTGCTGAGCCCTTGAAATGTGCCTGGCAAAAGTGAGGAGCTGTGTTCCCCTTTCACCTCATTGTGGTTAAGGCCCCATGTGTGGCCAGCACCCAGCCCCACACGCCCAGCGCTCACAGCCCCAGTCAGCCTTGGTGAGGGTCCCCCGACCTTCCCAGCCCCCCACTGCAGGGCTGTGGGGGTGAGAGACCCAAGGCCCTTCCCGCCCCCCACCGGCACCATGTGTAGTGAGGGTGTGGCGTCTGCATCATCCCAGTGACAGGGGCTACAGAGGAAGATGCTGAGTTGGGGTGAGCAGGGTGGGAAGCTTCCAGGACCCTGTGGCCAGGGTTGTGGTGGGGGTGGCAGCAGCTCCCCAAGGAACAGACCCTAACGCAGAAACGGGGCAGCCTCCTGCGCCACCCGGCTGGGGAGGGGACAGAGACCCCTGACGGGGCAGCCTCCTGTACCACCCAGCTGAGGAGGGGACAGAGACCCCCTACCCCGTGCCGTGCTCTCCGGGGCACCCCCACCCAGGACAAGCCCTCAGGCTGCTGGGCTGCCATGTGGGGCAGGCGGACGGGTGGGAGGTGCTGGGTGTCCTAGGCAGGCGATTGGGAGTCTGGGAGCAGAGCAGGCCTCAAACATCACCCACCATACACAAACTCCTCAGCTCCCCTTTCAGACAGGGCCCCCATCTCAATATCATCGTCTTGGCAGCCTGCTCCTGAGCTCCTTCCCCATCTCAACATCACCATCTTCACGGCCTGCTCTTGAGCTCATTCATCTGGACAGCAGGTGGGCTGGGGTCTAGGGAGGCTCATGGGACTCCCCAGCCAGCACCAGGTCCTGTGCCTACTACAGAGGTGTGCCGGCCATGCCACACCAACACCTAGAACAGCTCCCCACATTGTGTGAGCAGAGGGAGCGCCCAGTCAGCCCTGGTGAGCGGGACCCTGCATGGGAGGCCTCACCCAGCTCCCCGCTGGAAGGGGGCACCCACTTCAGGCGGGGTGGGGCCCCATGAAATGGAGCACTGAGAACTGGGGGGTCAGAGTTGGGCCAGCCGGGCCACCCCTGCCCCTGCAGAACCACAGATGTCGATGGCTACTCTGGCCACCACGTCCCTGCTGGCTCCGAGGCTGCCAGCTCTCCTCAGCCCTGTGCCGATACCTCACCCTCCAGTGCCGCCTGCTCCTGCTGGCTTTGCCGAGACTTCAGTCTAAGCAGGGGCCAGGACGTGGGGGCAGGTGGCCTTGAGAGGAGGCAGTGGCTGGGGCCTGGTATGTCTGAGTGGGCAGGGGCTGGGAAGGAGATGTTGGCATGGCCAGGAAGCCTGTCAGGCTGAACCCCCATTAGGCTTGGCCTCTGTCCTCCACCACTGGCCGCTTACCCTGTGTGGACGAGCAAGGCCCAGGCTGCCCATCTGCCCACCCTGAGATGGGGCATTGGGGCCTCTCGCTCTGACTGTCCCGTCCCCAGGGCTGGCCCAGCACACAGAGGTCCCCACAGGCAGTGGCAGCAGCCTCCAAAGCAGGGCCACCTTCCCTGGGGTTCTTGGCCCTCGGCCAGCAGGACCTGGGCCCCCTCCTCCAGCAGGACCTGGGCCCCCTCCTCCATGGCCTCCTGGGAGTCCAGAGAGTAGCAAATGCTTTGGCAGAAAGCAGGGAGAGGATGGGGTGGGGGCTCCTCAGGCTCTCAGGCTGGGGACCCTGCCGGGGAAGCTCTCTGCCAGCTGACAGATGGCGGCCCTTGCCTCGGAGCCTGCCAGCACCCACAGAGCACAAGCCACTTCCAGGGCTGGGCAGCTCCTGCCAAGTGGAAACCTGCCTGCCCAGCGTGGGGCCTTCATCAGCCTCGGTGGGCACAGGGTTTGTTTCCGGCCCTGGCTGGGCAGCTTTGCGCTGGGCCTGGGAGGCACCTCCCTCTCCCCCTCCCCTTTGGTCCTCCCAACCCCCCAGGAGCCTGTGGTGGTCCCTTCACTTCCCAGCTCTGGACAGTGAGGTTCAGAGAGCCTGAGGCATTTGCTCAAAGCCACACAGACAGAGCCAGGAGTCACATGGGGTCTGAGACCCAAGCTAGGTTCTGAACTGCATGCTCTGAAGGAAATCCAGCTGCAGAGCCACACCGGCCTTGGGCTAGGCCTGGGCATGGGGCAGGGAGACCCCAGGCTCTAGGAACCCCAAGTGGCTGAGGTGGAGGGGCCACCCCCACCCGGGCAGACGTTTCCATCCCTTCCCTGCCCAGCTGCCACCAAACCTGGGCCAGCCCTGTTCCCCCACCCTCCAGCTGCCTCCACCAGAGACCCTCCAGTCACGCTGGGCTGGGTGCCGTCAAGGCAGGGGCTGGGAGTCCCGGGCCCAGGCCTGTCCACAGCCTGAGTTCACCAGGTCACAGCAGCCGCAGAGCCTTGGCAGGGCTCACTTGCCCAGATCATAGCCGGTGTGGGTGTGGGTGGGCAGGCAGGCCACGGCCCACTTCCGGCTCTCGGGGGTGTTCTCAAAGCTGGCTCTTTGTCCTCCCACCCCATCCCCGTCCCAGAAGACGTGGCCAGTGGAGGGAGGGCCTGGGAGCCGTCTTGGGGAGATCGGGACATCCGGTGCCCAGGACAAAGCCACATCAACGCAGCCAGCCCACAGCCCTGCACCTGGGCTAGGGGACACAAGCATCCTGGGAGGTGGATTTTGTGGACACCCGTCCACTCCTCTCTATCCCCCACCCAAGCCAGGCAAGACCCATGGACATTAGTGACCCGCTTCCCCACAGTGGGTCCCCAATGACACCCCCAAGCTCATCCTCCACTGGACCCTTAGCCAAGAACCTGGAGGGAACCATCTCGAAGCCCTTGAGACGTCTGGGGCCACCACCCCGCAGCCGAGCTCCTGGGACTTAACGCCTCTCTTGGGGTCTGCTCCTAGCCTGACACTCAACCCCAAGGGGCTGCTTCATGAGAAAGCTCCGCACACACTGAGCGCTCGCTACAGTTTACAAACACCACTGCGAGGGGGGAATGAGAAGCGGTTCTGGGGCCAACCTCGCACTCCTGCTCCCCCGATTTTCCAAGGAAGGGTGCTGCGAGATTCTAGGAACACACTTGGTGGCGCGTGGGTGGGTTTGCCTGGGAAGGGAGTGTGAAGGCCCCTCAAGCTTCTCAGGCTTCAACCCCTCCCCCAGGCTGGAATCTGGGGCCACCCTGTTCCTGGATGGCCAGGCATGCCAGGAATGGCCCCAGCTGTTGGCCTGGCCCAGAGAGGCTGGAGCATCTTCCCTGGGCCCCACCCTCTCTAGCTGCTGCGGGCTTCAGAGAAGGGATGGGGAAGAAGAGGCATGGAGGCAGCTGTCCCTTCCAAAGCACAGTGTCTGGGGCTGTCCTGCCACTGTGGGAAGAACAGTGGCCTGGGAGCCACTTCCCTTCTTGGCCTCGGTCACAGTCACCCGAGCTAAGAGCCCCCGCCTGGCCCCCAGGGTGCTGCTGACTCTGTCTCCCAGAGACCAAGGGGCTCCCAAAACCCAGATGCAGAAGTGGGACCCTTCCCAGCAGGCTGGGGTTCTCTGTGAGTCAGCAGTGCTGCCTCAGACCTCAGCCGCCTCCCAGCTGGGGTGGGGTCCCCGGTGTAGGGGACCAGCAACTAGGGATGGTGTGGGTGCAGCAGGCTGACAGGGGCCAGTTCTGAAGACACCCTCTGGGTGGGGCTGAGTGAGCTCAGCAATCAGAGGTGGCCGAAGCAGGGGAGCAAACCCTCACTTGGAGAAGGCCCTGATGGGCCCACGCTGCCTGCCTGGGGTGTCACCAGGAAGCGGCCCAGGACCCCGAGGCTGCCCAGGAGAGCGCACAGTCCTGAAAGCTGAGCTGGTGGGGGAGGGGCAGGCAGGGTCCTGACACTGACATATTTTGCCTCACAGTGCAGTGAATTTGAGCCTTGGCTATAGTCCCCTTGCCAGCTGGCCCCCACCTCCACCACCTCCCCCAGCCTCCAGCTGTCGGGGTAGGGGGCTATTGTCCCCCAGCCCTGGAGGAGAAAAGAAGGAACAGTGAGAGGGGAGGCTTCTGGGGAGGGAGAGGTCCTGCCTGCCTCCCCACCTGCCACAGAGCCCCCTGGGGCCTGTTGAAAGGCAAACACTCCCAAATCCAAAGGAAGAGGTCTCAAGGAATGTTTTCACAGGCGCCAGCCTCCCCGCCACCATGCCCGGGGTCGGGGTGCCAAGGAAGAAACTCTGTCCCCAGAGCAGGTGGGGAAGGGCCCTGGAGGCATGGAGCCCCCCGGGCTGCACCTCCCGGCAGAGGGCTGAGGGGTGGAGGGCCAGGGGGGTGAGCACGCATGCTGAACCACTGTCTCCCCCCGCCACTGTCTCCAGATGGGGGAGAGGGGGGTGGCAGGAGCCGTGGTGCCCCTCAGGGGCAGCTGCTGGAGGGTCTGGCTGGCCAGGCGCCTGGTCAGCTGCCAGGGGCTGAAATTGGAGCCAGCTGGAGCTGGGAGGCCTGTGGGAATGAGGGGACTCAGGAAGCCCCTTCAGTAGGGGGCTGGGAAAGGAGTGGCTTCCCTTACTCACTGTGTCCAGCACTCCCTGACCACCGCAGGACCACAAGAGCAATGAATGCTATGAGCACCGCTAAGCCCTTTATGTGCATTCTCTCTTGAATTGGCAAGAGAGAGGCTGCCCTCCTGTACCCAGTGACGTCCCAACCACAGCCGGCCATGCCCCAGCCCAACCCAGTCCCTGGGGGCTGAAGCCACTGAGGCCACATCCTCCATGTCTAGGTCCCCCTAGGGTGTGAGGAGACGTGGCTCCAGCTAGGCAGTACCCATGGCGGGTGTGGGGGGCTGAGGCCTGGGCTTCCTTCCACGCTGGCTTGCTCCCACGTTGGAGAGACCACGGTGCCAGCAGTCCAGAGAAGAATTTTAGGGGCAGAGTCCAGCAGCCTCTGGGGGCTGGGCCCCCAGGCCCGATCACCCCAGGCAGCTGCGGCAGGGTCCCAGGTGAAGCCCAGGAACAGAGCCCCCAGGGCTGCCACACGCCACTCTGCAAGGCCCTGTGTGTTGGGACCTGGCTCGGGCTCGGCCCTCCCGATCAAGAAGTAGCGGTGAGTGTGAGTTCCTGGGGGCAGAGCCTGCAGCCACCCCTGTTGGCTGGGAACTTGGGGTGGGGGGTTTGGACATCACCCAAGACTAACCAGGGGTCCTGTGCCCACCACAGGGAGTCCCTATGGAAACCTGGCCCCCAGCCCCCCAGAGAGGGGGACTCCTGCCCCTCCCCCTCTCTCTGCTCCACTCAAGACTGGCAATGCCCCAGACCCTGGCAGGGGTCCCTCCAAAGAGAGGGCACGGCCTGCTGGGTGGTCCCTGCCTGAGGTCCCTGACCCCAGCAGGACTCTGCAGTCCTGGGGGTGATTCCACCAGGTGGAGTGTTTGGTTACACTCACTCCCCACAACCCCTGGGATGCTGCCCCCAGCCCAGGGACCCACCCAGGGCCACTCTGCTCACAGGCCCCCAAAGGCGGCCAGGGCCAGTGGTTCTGGGGGAGACCTGTGCGGCTGCAGTTGAAGACACTGTCCCGCAGGGCCGAGGGAGGCAGCGGGGACCCCCGCAGGTGCCGATGCCTTACCTGGGCCAACAGCCCGAGGATGAGGAGGAGCGCGGCGTCCATCGGGGCCGGGGCAGGAGCGGGGCCGGAGTGCACCCGCGACCCGAAGGCGCGCGTCCAGGCTGAGTGACAGCGCAAGTGCGCGGGGCGGGCCAGGGCCAGCGACAGCACGTGTGAGGGGGGCGGGGAGGGGCGGGGCAAGGGCTGAGTGACAGCACGAAGGAGGCCTCTGACGGGCCGAGGGCCGGCCTGGGCAGGGCTAAGGCTGAGTGACAGCGCGTGGGCAGGCGGGTGGGGCGGAGCCTCTGGTGGGCTAGGGCGGGGCCGAAGGCTGAGTGACAGCCCACATGCGAGTGGGGCAGGCGGGGCGGGGCCGGGGCCGAGGGCTGAGTGACAGCGCAGGTGCGCCTGCGGGGCGGTGACCGCACGTGGCTGGTGGGGCGGAGCCAGAGGAGGATGGGGCGGGCGGGGCGGGGCGGGGTCGAGGGCTGAATGACACCTTGTGAGAGTGCGGGGTGGGGCCGGGGTGGGGCCGGGGCGGGGCCGAGGGCTGAGTGATAGCTTGTGCGGGGCTCCGGCGGGCAGGGCCAGGGCTAGGTCGGAGACACCCCGGCTGCTGCGTCGGGAGCAGAGCCAGAAGCCAGGCTGTGGGGAAGGCAGGGTGGGTGCGGCCGGGTCAGGGACCAGCTGGGATTCCTGGCTTCTTCATTTCCTGCTCCTTGGGCCCCGGCTCGCCCCTGCTCCAGGGCGTCTGCACTGCAGTCCCTGCCGGGGGACGCCTCCTGAGCACTTTCTTGGGCCCCTCGCCGCTCTGGCTGCGTCTCCTGCGCCTCCCCGCATCCCACTGAACACTAGGCCCACCCTCCACGCACCTCCTCGTAGCCTCATTTTGCCCAGCTCCTATTCAATATGGAACTGCTCTGGTTCACACGCCTCTGATACCAGCGGGGCTCGTAGGACACCCCCAATTTCCCCAGTCCACGCGCCTCCTCCAGCATCCCCTTGTTCCCCGAGGCCCCCTGCCTGGAGCACCTTCCTTCCTACAGAACTCATTCTCATCATCCCTCAACACCCAAGGTCAACGCTGCCGCCTCCTGGAGCCTCCTTGCCACCTCGGCCAGAAGCCCTCCCTCCTGTTGACTGTGGCACCTGCTCTCCCCTTCGAGACCCCGCCCCCTGGGAGGGCGTGGGTGTGGCTCAACACTTGCACAGGCCCAGCGCACGGTCAGGAAGGTCCTGGAGAGAGGGTGGAGGGGGCTGGAGGCAGGAGGACCCTTTCTTTTGAGCAGGCAGGGTGGGGAGTGGGGGTTGCTGACCAGCCCAGGGCCGGGCTGGGGAGCCCATTCCTCTCTGTGATGGGAGCAGACCCGGTGCCTCTGCTCTCCTGTCGACTGCGGGTGGCTGTGCAGGTGCAGGCACCATCTGTGCACTTGGCCTGCTTGAAAGGAGGCCAGGCTGCCCGGGAGGCTGTCCCTAGCGCTCACTGCTCCAAGATGAGAGAGGGCAGGGAGTCCATCTGCAGACTGGGAGGCCTCTGGGGCTGGGGTGTAGCCTGTTGGGGACCACCGTCCTGCCTCTGTGGTCGGTGACCTCAAAATAGAGGTGAAGCCCTCTGAGTGCTTTTGGTTTTCATCCTCATGGGACTAGTGCAGGTGAGGTAGAAGTGCTCGCCCTCCCCCCAGAAAGAGATCTGGGGAGCTTGCCGTCTGCCAACCCCAGCTCCTCTACGCTTCCACCCTGCACCCACCTTGCTTCAGCCACCTGCCTCCCACCCACCTCAGGAAGAAACGGAGGCCAAATCCCTCCTCCATGGGATGTGGGGGTCTCTAAGGGAAAGGCTAAGCTGGGCCAGGTCCTGGGTGAGCCCCAAATGCAGGGCGGGGCCAGGGAGGCAGCCGGCTTGGCCACTGCAGGAGGGTGTGCTCCCTGGTTGGCGGGCCATCCCCCAGGGGCAGGTGCCCCCAGCGAGGGACCCCACTCCACATGCTCCCAGGGCAGCAGGAAGGTCAGGAGGCAGAAGCCTGGGTCCAGTCCCAGCTCAGAGCCTTGGGCTGGAGGTTTTCCCCCCGGGCCTCAGTTTCCCCTTGTGTCAGAGGAAGGTGGCAGGGAAGGGCTGGGTACCCTGAGTCTGGAGGTCCTGTGCAGTGGGGAGCAGGGGTACATTTTCGGCTGCAGGACCATCAACCCTAGAAGAGCCCTCCTCTTTCTTGGTGGACCTGGAGACGCCGGACCCTCCCTCTGCACCCCAAGCCTCCAGCTAGGACCCCACTCTGGGCCTTCTCCTCCTTTTTCCAGAGTCTGCAGTCCTGAGCCTTTGGGACTCACCCCCATCACTCCTGCCCTCTGCCTTGCCCACCTCAACTTTCCAGCTCAGGGGATGCGCCTCATGGGCGTGGGGTGGGGGTGGGGCCGGCCGAGGTATAGAGGGGGCTCCCTGGTCCACAGCCTCAGTTCCCACCCTATTTCCTCTCCCCAGTATGAGAAACTGGGGGACAACAAACAGGGTCCCGGACCCCCCAGGAGCCTTGCAGTCTTGGATGTCTCAGAGGTCCCCCCACCCCCCAGCCCTGGGCCGCTCCTCCCGACACCGCAGGCAGTATTCCAGGGTGGGCTGAGGACTTTCCAGCTTTCTCACGATAGATGCAGGCAGGTGCCGGTTTTCAGCGGAGACGCCCTGGTGCCTGCTCTGGAGTGATTCTGTAATCGCACAGTGCAGTAACGGCACTTGACCCTCGATTATTAAATTGTATTTATGTAATTACAGTGTATAAATACACATGCACACCCCAAACACTAAGAGGCAGGCGTGATGCAGGACGCTGGGGTTGAGCAAGGTGTGCTGGACAGGGGCCGTATGGAGGCCCAGGGCTTAGGCCAGACACAGCCCCGTTACCGGAAAGGCAGTGGGGGCTGGAGGGCAGGGGTTAGCAGGTGTGAAGGCGGCTCCTACCCAGGATGCAGGGCGTGGAGGGCAGAGGGGAGACGTCCAGGGAGTTTGGGTGGCACCCGACACCAAGGGAGGGGATCCCAGTGTGAGGAGGTCCTGGTCTTGGTCTGGGGGCTGTGTCCATTCCAGACCTGACCTGAGGCTGGGGTGCCTGTGGCAGGGGCTCTGGGGACTCACTCTGCAGGTAGCAACTGCTCTCTGAGGACCCCCTGGGCAGATGCTCTGTCTGACAGGCAGGGCCTGAGGCTGGAGGAGGCCGGGGTGAGGAGACAAACACAGGTGGGCCCTGGCCGGGAGCCATGGGCCATGCCCTTCCAACATTCTGCTCTGGCCGGGAGGCTGCCTGGGCGCTGGGGTGAGGCCGACACCCAGTCCTGGGGCCATCAGAGCACAGACCAGCCCATCTA
Source organism: Pongo pygmaeus (assembly GCF_028885625.2). NCBI lineage: Eukaryota > Metazoa > Chordata > Mammalia > Primates > Hominidae > Pongo > Pongo pygmaeus. The sequence continues at coordinate 86,476,587 of NC_072391.2, read as the reverse complement.
GGCAGATGAAGGTCCCCATGGAGTGAGTGAGGGGTGGGGAGTGGATCCGGAAGGGCTGGGGCCACCAGCCCCCACGGCCCCTGAGCCCCACAGCCCCTGAGCCCTGGCCTGAGCACCTGTGGCTGGCTTTGGGTAGTGGGCCTTGCAGAGGGGCTTTCGCCCATAAGTTTCCCCGGGACAGAGGAGACGCAGCTGGATCTCGGGGCGTGGAGGAAGCCAGGCAATGTCTGTACCTGGGGCCTTCCTGGATCCCGCTGTGCTCTGGCTCTCTGGACTCAGGGGTGATGCTGCCCCCACATTCAGGCCACCAGCTGCGCCTGGCGGCCACAAGGGGTCAGTCCAGGTGGGCTCAGAGGAGCCCCATCAGGTATGGGGGTGCCGTTTTTGTTCCGAAGCCCCTGACCTCCCCTGCAACACACATGAAAAGAATATTCGACAAGTCTGTTTAAAAAATCTTGGGCATTCAAAACACACGGACAGACAGACAGACGGACATGTTGGACAGGAGGGGCTGCTGGTGGTGGGGGGGTGGTGCTGGCCCTCCTGAGGACCTGGGGACAGCAGGTCCCTGGAGCCTGATGGTGAGTCCTGGCTCTACAGGGAGTTGGGTACAGAGGGATCAGGGGGTGGCGGGCCTGTCCGGGCCTCCCTCAGGCCTGTCCCTGAGCTGGGGAAGTGGGGTCCTGTCCTGCCCGGCCACCCTGACACTGGTCTTGCGTCCCATCCCCCCACAGTGACAGAGGAGCTAACCAGGCAGTGGCTCAAGGCGCAGCCGTAAGAGCTCGGGTGGGCTCAGGACTGGCGGGGTCAGGGCTGGCGGGGTCAGGGCTGGCGGGCTCAGGGCTGGTGGCTTGGTGGTCACACCCACCAGCCCCGGCAGGGGGCAGTGTGGCTCCAGGGACGCCAGTGGAGGCGGGTGGGGGAGGGGCAGCGGGCTCCTCCTATTGCTGGAGGGTCTTCAGGGCAGAGCTGGGAGGGGACGATGGGCCCTTCCCTGCTTCCGTCTCCACGCTGGACATGTCTGCCCACTCCAGGCCGGCCCAGCACTGTCACCAAGCATGGACGCCTTGACTTCCTGCCCTTGGAGCCCCAACCCGGGCAGGGATCAGGGAGGCCAGCAGCCAGGCATGCCCCAGGGAAGGGCTGCAAGTGTGGTCCATGCCCACCTCCCTTCCCCTGGCCCCGAGCACTGGGAAGGGGGATGGGGGCAACTAACCTGAGGTCTCACCTGGCGTTAGCCCTGAGACCACCCCAGCCTCCCCAATGGCTGAGGCGAAGGCGCAAGGGTGGCCAGGCCAGCAGGGACTCCTGAGGTCGGGCCAGGCCCCAGCAAGGCTGAGGCTGAGTGGGCGGAGCTGGCCACAGAGATGGGGACGTGGGACAGCACCGTTGGGGGAACCAGAGAGTGGAGGTCACCAGACTGCTCCCGATGCTCAGGCTTTTGCAGGGATCCATAAGCTGCAACGGCCCCCAGTCAGCACCCTCCCAAGACAGGCTGTGGCTGGGGATGGGGCTGGGGCTGACGGTGGAGTGGCCCACACCCCCCAAGGCCCCTAGAGTCCACAGCAGCCGGGTGTGGTGAAGTCTGACCATCCCCATGGGTAGTGCCAGAGCTCCCAGCTGCCTTGTGAGTCATGGGGGCGGGAGCCTCATTTAGCTGAACCCCAGAAGGGCAAGTGGGGCATGGGTGGCCTTGTCCTGCCCCAGCCCAGACAGCTGTGGTCCCGGAGAGAGTGGCTGTCCAGCCCCCCACACCATGCGAACGCTCCCCTCCCCAGCAGATTCCACCCACAGCAGGCCCATCTCTACGCAGTTCCGGACATCTGTCCTCTCCCCCGCTGCGTGGGTCTGTGTCCCCAGCAAATCCCACCCACGGCAGGCCCGTCTCTACCCAGTTCCGGACGTCTGTCCTCTTCCCCGCTGCGTGGGTGTCTCTGTCCCTCCCTCAGTGCCCCAGGCCTCTGTCTCTGTCCTTTATCCCCATAACTCAACACTGTGACAGGAGGGGGGCGGGGCAAGAGGGAGCAGGAAGGGGCTGCAGAGGGGAGGAGGGGCTCCGCGAGCTCTGGGGCCCTGGAAGGAAGGTCGTGTGACCGGGTCCTGTGACAGGGTCGTGTGACGGGAAGCACAGGGCGGACCCCCCAAAACTGTCCTCCCCGTCAGCCACAGGCACTGACCACCCAGGAGAGGACAGTAAGAGCTGCTGGCTGCCCAGGGAGGGCGGGCGGGGGTGCTGCCCTTTGCAAGGACAGGAGCTCCTGGGCAGGGAGAAGGGCATGGGGTAGGGATGGGAGTTAAAGGGACCCTGGCTGCATCTATAGTCCAGGGGGCTGCCGCCTGGCCTGCACTCCAGGTCTCTGCCTCATCCCCAGTGTCCCCGAAGGTGGCCTGCGCCCTGGGGCATTGGCGGCCCCCTGGCCACCCAGCCTGGCTCTTGGAGCTAGATGGTGCCCAGACTGGAGGAGGCCAGGGTGGCTGGCTCCTGACCACCTCTTCCTGTTCCTACCATCCCGTCTCCTGGGTGGTGGTTGGCACCTGTGGAGGGCAGGGCTGCCTCAGGAGCTGGCAGCTCTCAGTTCTGATTCCTGGACACGAAGAAACTTGGGGTAAGGCTCCCAGTTCTCAGAGAGGCTTTTTGAGCTTCCGGCCTCGTCATCGGAAGAGCCCAGTATTACCCTGGGTCATTCCACACCCTGCCCTTTGTGGGGACCGGCCAGGGCCAGGGCTGGGAGAGGACGGTCCCATCTGCTAGAAGCTTCTGGAAGGATGGGCTGCCTGGTGGCAGGCGCTTCTGGGCCAGAGCTGGGTGGGAGGGAGGGCAGAAGCCAGGGGGCGTGTGCTGGACACAGAGGGCACCAGGTCCTCTCCGCTGCCTCCTGCTCTTCCCAGCACAGCTGTGCTTCGCACCCCTGCAATTGGGGCAGAGAGGAAGGGGTTAGGGGTCCCTGAGTCAGCTCAGGCAGCCCCGCCCCTCCCCACCTCCTCCATCGTCTTTCAATCAATATCAAGTGGACGGGAGACAAATTTGGGAGCAAAGAATCCCAAGCAGCCATATAAATCACAGTAACGACCATTCAGATTAAATCAGTCACTGTAATAGAATCAATTTCGCTGACCCCGCCGGTCTCCCCGCGTTTAATCTCCGTCTCCAGCTGCTGGTGGGAGAGGCGCTGTTCAGCGACCCCTCAGATGACCCCTCCAGGCCTGGCCCACAGGCAGGGCTCTGTGGCCATCAGGGCTGGGAAGAAAGGCTGGGCCATCCTGGGGAAGCTATGGGGGGATCAGGGCTCCAGGGCCCAGCCATTCCTGTTATCCTCTTTCTCCAGACAGAGTGGACTTGGACCAGGGGAGGCCCAGGAAGAGGCCTGCACCCAGGACGGTTCAAAAACCATCGGACAAGTCCGGAGCCTTCCCCAGGGCCAGGATTCCAGGCTGAGGAGCCACACCCCGGGATCGTGCCACTGCTCTCCAGGCTAGGCAACAAGAACAACACTCCGTCTCAAAAACAAAAAAAAAAGAAAGAAAGAAAGAAAAGAAAAAAGATATTATTTATTAAAATGAAGTCCCTTGAGACAAGAAGTTGAAAAATGTTAGTAAATTTAACTAGTGACTGTAAAACAAAGCCTAGTAAACAAACAAAACTGAAACTGGACAAGCCCTCCCAAGATGACCAGGAGGACTCTGCGGGTGCCCCAAGGACGTCACTGCCTGTCATGGCCTCGGGGGATCCGTGGGGTGAAAAGCTATAAACTTGGTTGGAAAAAAACCCTGCAGATCTTATAGCATTTAAAAATGTTAAAGGCTAGCTGGGCACGGCGGTGACACATGTCTGTGGTCGCAGCTACTTGCAGGCTGAAGTGGGAAGATGGCTTGAGCCCAGGCTCCGTTGCTACAACATTTTTAAAAGAAAATTAGCCGGGCATGATGGCACATGCCTGTGGTCCCAGCTTCTCAGGAAGCTGAGGCAGGAGGATTGCTTGAAGTGGGGAGGCTGAGGTTGCAGTGAGCCGAGATCGTGTCACTGTACTCCAGCCTGGGCGACAGAGCGAGACTCCGTCTCAAAAAAACAAAAAACAAAAAATAAAACAAAAAAAAAAAGAAAGAAGAGATTAATGCATTTGAATACATTAAAATTTAACAACTCTGCACATGCTTCGATAGAACAAATGAAGTCAAAGGCAAGCCAAAGGCCAGCCACGTATCCAACGTATAATCGCAAAAAATATTGACCAGCCCAACAGGAAATGGGCAAAGAACTGGAACAGGCGACTTGCAGGAAAATCAAATGGCCCAGAAACATATTTGAGATGTTCCACCTAACTTGTAATGAGGGAAATACAAGTTAAAATAAGAAGATTCCACGTCACACTCAGCACCGCGGTGAAAACTCAACATCTCCCATTGGGATGTTGGCCCATTGGTGAGATGGGGCGTCTCACACCCACTGTGCACAGCCTCCTTGGAAGGCATCAGGCAAAATCAAGTAAGTAGAAGACATCTGGGCCTACGATCCAGTGACTCCACTCGCAGGAATATCTTCTGGAGAAATTCTTCCACTGTGCAAAAGAGGCTGCACCTGCAGCCGACTGTAGCTTTGCTCTTGGACGGGGAGCATCCACTGGCTGGGGTCAGTGCACACCCCACAGAGTGACCTGAGGACAACCAGGCGAGGCAGAGTCAGCACACAGGAGCCGAAACATCCCTCACAGAGGAGCTGAGCTCTGCGGGCCCCACAGGAGCCAAAACATCCCTCACAGAGGAGCTGAGCTCTGCGGGCCCCACAGGAGCCGAAATATCCCTCACAGAGGAGCTGAGTTCTGCAGGCCACACGTGCCAGCACTGAAACCTAAACCCATGACATCACTCAGGCCTCGGGGCCCCCGTGAGCAGCGAGCCCCATGGGCTGCGGAAGGCGTCCACCTGGTGACAGAGCCCAGAAGCTCAGGAGGGCTCAGACTCCATGAACCTGGGCGGGGAAGTGCATGGGGTTGGTTGGCCGTAATCTTCTCTCTTCCATCCTCAATGTGTAAAATGTTTTTTTATTTTAAAAATGTTCTTAATCCACATTAGTAGATTTCACTCTCCTGGGGACAGCAGAAGCGGGAGGTGGACACGTGGGCTTCCGTGTAGACTGGGAGGGGCTGCGTGGACTCTGCCCACCGATTAGGAAGCGTGGGTCCGGGGCCTGCGCCCACCTCCCCAAGCTCAGCCTGTGGCCAGCTCTGCCGGCTCCTGAAGGGCCTTGAGGCTGCTCTGATCCTGCTGTGGCTGTCACCACATGCTGGGGCCCAGGGCAGCCGCACCTGGAGGGTGGCTCTGAGGCCAGATCTGTGTTGTTTATGGACACTTATGTGTCTGTGTGTGTGTGCTGTGCGTGCGTATTTGTGTGTGTGCACGTGCACATATGGGCACACCTGTCAGCATGTGTGTGTGCGCACGTGTGGGGGTGTGTGCGCGTGTGTGGGGGTGTGTGCGCGCGCAGCCCATTCAGCTGGTGTAGGGTGTCGTCTTTTTTCTAGCTAAGACGTGGCTGTTCCCCATGAGGTGGGAATATGGGCATGCGGCTGATGCATTAAAGGCAACACGTGCTGCTCACGTTGCTGCTGTATTAATGAGCTTCGCTGTGTGGCAGAGGAGGGCCGGCAGGCGGTAATGAAGGAGACTGACGACTCCGTGGCTAGAATAACTGAATGGTTGTGAGCGTCTGGTCAGACTGGCAATGGGGGGCGTGCCCTGTGAGCCGACGACGAGGGGCTGCCTGGGTGGGCACCAGCTTGTGCTTTAGAGAGGACTGAGGGTGTGGCTGGGGCCACCATATGCGAGTCCGTCTCACTCCTCTGAGACGCACGGGTGTGCAGGTGCGCCCACGTGTATGTATATGTGACACGCTGCACTCATGCTCGCTGATGCAGACTCACACATGCGCCCACGTGTCCCAGGGAGACTGGAGCAGGGCCCACAGGGGAATGAAGCTGGGATGGGTGTCACCAGGGAGGTTGCATCACACAGGGGCGGATGCAGAACAGGGGCAGCGGCTGGCCCAGGATGGTCAGGGCCTGGCTGGTAGAGCCTGGGGTCCTGTACCCACCCTGTGCTCCTAAGGCCCTGGGCCAGCCTGGGAGCGCCATGGGTTCTGAAGATGTGCTTACTGGCCTGCAGGCACCAAGCTCCACCCATCCCAGCTTGGACAGGGCCCTGGGGAGCCCACTGGTCAGGGACTGCGGGCAAGAAGAGGACCCCTCTGCTGAGCCTGCAGCCTGTGCCGGGAGCTGGGCTAGGAACCTTCTGGAACGTGCCTTCCATGGAACAGAACCTTCTGGAACGTGCCTTCCACATGACGGAAACTTCTGGAACGTGGCTTCCACGGGACAGAACCTTCTGGAATGTGCCTTCCACGGGCTGGAAACTTCTGGAACGTGTTTTCCACAGGACGGAACCTTCTGGAACTTGCCTTCCATGGGATGGAACCTTCTGGAACGTGCCTTCCACGGGACCCTCTCATGCCCTCGCATGACTGCACCATTTTCTTGTGTCACCGACGAGGACATGGGCTCCTAGCCGCCAAGTGACCTGTTGGGGGCGGGGCTGGTGCCTGCTGTCCCAACTTAAGGACTTGCCACAGCTTAGGACCCATGGAAGGAAGGTAGGGGGAGGTGCTGAGGGGATGAAGGGCAGAGCTGGGCCTTGGGGCAAGGCCAGTGGCAGCGCCGGGCTCCTGGACACAGCAGATGCCCCAGGGAACCGGCCCTGCCCTGCCCTGGAGACCCCTCTGCCTCCGAGTCCTCCACGTCCTTCCACCTGGATGCCGCCACAGCCCACCTGGGCCTGGCTTCACGCCCCCAGCTCTTGCCGGGTATGACGGGTGGGCATGGAGGGTGCCTCAGCCCAGCCCAGGGAGGACCAGCCGCGTGGCAGGAAGGCGGAGGGAGTGCCCGGAGCCAGCAGGGCGGCCACCGAGACCCCGCACTGACGCAGGGACCGAGGCACCTGGGGCGGGTTTCCGGGAGAGCCCCGCGATGGCCCGTCCCTTCCTCTTAGGGTTCCCGCCCAGGGCGGGCTGGTGTGGGGACCGGGAACCGGCGTGACCCAAGACAGGTCGCCCGCGTGTCCTCTCACATCGGATTCCACCAACACCAAAGTTCCTTCTGGAGGCTCCTGGGAGGCCTCTTCCGGCTTTGGGAGGCCTTTCCTTGGCTGGGGGCCCCTCACGAAGCCAGCAGCGGTGGGCCAGTCCCCCTCACGCCCGCCTCTGCCACGGCCTCCCTCTTCCACTCAGCAGGACGGAGGTACCCTGTGCCCTCGCGGGTCACCCACGGCAGCCTCCCTGTTGAGGGAGCTGATGGGCCATCCACAGTCGCAGGTCCCCACTGCTGTGTGAACCCACAGGTCCCAGGGAGAGGAAGCGGGGGTCTTTGGGAGAGGAAGCGGGGGTCTTCGGGGCCGTCATTTTGCCACCCACAGATGGGAGCCTCCTCATGGGGCATCTGGCCTCAGTGGCAGCTGGAGAGCCACAGGGGCTGTGGGGTGCCCAGCAGGGCGGGCTCAGTACTGCCTGCAGGACCACCCTGCCGTTAGGGCGACTCGGCGGCTCGCAGCCTTCTCAGCTCAGTTCCTATCAGCTGACCGAGGCGGCCCCACCCTACCTGCCCTTGCCCTAGGAGCTGAGGATCTCCATCCAGCAAGACTGCGAACCAGGCCACCTCTGAGACTGGCTGCCACAGACCACGTGCTGGCCCTGGCTGCCCGCTAAGGCCGGGGGACACCCTCCTTGAGACTCCCAGGGTGAGGCTCAGCTCCTGAGGACCGAGCGGAATCTGCATGGCGCTCCCTCCCCATCCCCTCCGCCTCTCCAGATCTCCTGCCTGGCTCAATGCACATCCATCCTGGGCCCTCCCAGCCTTACGTGGCCAAGCCGTGGCCTTGCCCACCTGCCTGGACCATTCCCTCCTGATTAGGTGCGATCTGCAGACAGCAGTGTAAGTACTGCATGGAGGAGCCACGGCCCGACGCCCACAGCACGCGCCAGGTCCGTAAGCTGCACCCAGTCCAGCCTGGTGGCTCCCCGTGTGAGCCTGAGCTTGCCGGCCAGAGGGGACGACCTTGGGCTTTGGCCCCAAGCCCGTGATTCACACCTTCGCCCTCAACTCACCTGCCTCAGCTGCTCATGTGCAAAGCAGGCTGAGCACGCTGCCTTCAGTGGGTGTGAGAACCCCGGGAAGGCACCTCAAGGGGTGTCAGAACCTGGCAGGCGCCTCCAGTGTGGGGTGAGTGTGCGCTGGGTACGTGAGGACCTGCGCCAGCACCCTCTGCCCACCCTCAGAGGGGCTGGTGCTCAGAGGGTGCCTGTTGGACCCAGGACCCACCCCTTCCGTGCACCCGCCTGTGGGGACCTGCGGGCTTCCTGCTCAGAGAGAGGCAGATGGACCCCACGCTGCTACTGCGGTCGTCCATCCCGCGACAACAGCGCGTTCCTGAGCCGTGCTCATGGCTGTGCCGGCAGCTGGCAGGGGAGGCTGCGGCCGTCGGGCGTGATGGATCATGAGGCGCAGTCACGGATGTTTATCCTCCAGTGACCTCGTCTCTCTTGTAGCTGCTGAGGAGAAGCACGTGGGGCGTGATCATTCGTATTGATCAATTTGGTGAGCTGCTCATTCGCGACGTCGTCAATGTTTTCACACAGGGTCCACTTTACTCTTCCAGGCAGGAAAGCGGCTGCACTGACCTGCTCTGCGGCCAGGAAGGAGGGGACAGAATCGACTCCCAGGGGGCCTGGGGGGGGAGTGGGAGTCTGCTCTGGCTCAGGAAGGCTCTAGAAGGGCCACCAAGAGCAGCCGCAACAGTGCACAAGGACCTTGTGATGAGAGCTACCTGAGCGAGTCCCAACCTGATCAGATGCACAGTGTGGGGGGAGCCGGGGCCCCATTGCAGCTGCCTCGGGGAAGTGATAACCACAGGCCCAGCTGAGCCTGATGATGACGGGGGAGGGAGGGACTGGTGTGCACACAGGTGTCCATGTGCATGTATGTATGCAGGCGTGTGTGTGAGACACATACATGTGATATATGCAGGCATGTGTGTGAGACATACCTGTGGTGTATGCAGCTGTGTGTGACACACCTGTGGTGTATGTAGGCATGTGAGACACAAGTGATATATGCAGGCGTGTGTGAGACATACATGTGGTGAATGCAGGCGTGTGTGAGACACATACATGTGATATATGCAGGCGTGTGTGTGAGACATATATGCAGGTGTGTGTGTGAGACATACATACCTGTGGTGTATGCAGGTGTGTGTGTGAGATACACACACATGTGACATATGCAGGTGTGTGTGACATACATACCTGTGGTCCACACCTGTCTGCACACATCTGTTACTGATGGTTAACTCAGTGGCCGGCGCACTCACCACCTTCTCACCATGGCCGGCAACAAGCTGCTATTCTGCACCAGGACCTCCTCTCAGCCTCCCAGCAAAGGAGGCCGGAAGCTTTGACACGAGGGTCCGGGAGCCGTGGCTCCTCCAGGTCAGTGGTGCCCACAGCGCTTGCCATGCCGCCCACTGCCTCGCTCTATGCTGTGTCTGGTGCTGCGTGGGTCGCGAGGCTCCTGCTCGTGACCCTGGTGCCACCAGGACAGAGTCCAGGTGGGAGGGCACTGTGTGGTGTGTATGTGGCCAGTCCCCATGGACAGGACTCCCGAGGGAACAAAGCCCCCACTCCTTGGTCAGGGCTAGAAGGGCCCGGAGAGAGCAGCAGCTGCAGTTCACAGAGTAGGGAAACTGAGGCAGAGCAGGCTCGGCCTTCTGTGTTGGGCCTGGACACCTGGCAGGAAGGCAGCCCCAAGGGCTGCTGTTGGGTGGGAATGTGGGCCCAGCTTGGCACTCCTGAGCTGCCTCAGGCCTGGCCTGTCCCGGGGGGCATCTAGGCCTCAGTGGACCCGCCAGCCTAATGCCTGGGCTGCTGGCCCGGGCCCTATCTGTTGAACGAATGGAGGAGGCAGGAGCTGGGCCCATGGTCTCCCTGCCAGGGAAGCCGCAGGTGGAGGAAAGGCAGAGGGCGGCAGGGGTTTCACCCTGGCCCCTGATGAGGGAGGGGCAGAAAGGACGGGGCAGCGGCTGCCACAGGCTGTGTGTGGGAATTGCTGGCAGCAGCAGGCACGGTGCCACAGCTTTGGGGGTCACTAGGAGTCCCGCCATCCCCTGGTGCCTGAGAGAAGCTGGGCCACCCGCCTGGGAGCAGCTCCTGGCAGCACCCCTGTGTCTGGCTGGGGTCAGAGCTGGTGACTTTTCAGATTCAAGCCAGCCTCCCTAGGAGGTCAAAGGCACCAGGCATGTAGAGGGGCTTCTGACCCAGCTGGTGGCAGCCTGCTCCCAGGGCACCTGCTCCTGGGTCTAACTTGTGTGGCATGGAGGCGCCCAGCAAGGGGCGGGGTGTGCGGGGTGAGCGCTGCCAGCCATGTGGGACTGTGGTATCCTCATGGAGCTCAGTCACGGTGACTTCACAAACAGCACCCCCCCAGCCTGTGTCTCCAGAGGCCAGGTCAGCACCAGAGGCCAAGATGGGGAATAAACTGGGCTTTTATGGGGAGGGAGGAGAGGATGAGTTCCCTCCAGGATGGGCGTGTTCTCGGCTGGTGGAGCAGAGGGGAACCAGGGGCCTGGCTGGGCACTGGCGGACTGTGTGCACGAAGGCCGACCGGCCTGGCACAGGGACCAGATGGAGAGTCACTCGTGACTTTAGAACACGGCATTCAACCACATATCCTTGGAGCACCGTATTCTGGTCAACGAGCTCCAGGCTTTCTGCAGTTTCTGGTCAGTGAGCTCCAGGCTTTCTGTAGTTTGTGGTATTGTCAGCAGAAAGTTACTCTCATTATTTTGAAAGCATGATATATTGATATATACTATCGGATAAAGCAAATGATTATGTGAACTTTTTAGGAATCAAAAGTTTCAGGATTAAAGGAGAGAGATGCAAACGTAAAATTAGTGGAATTAAGTAAAAATATTTCTATGTTAAATTTGACCTTTTCCCAACAGAAGTCATTTCCTTAGCTACTAGCAAGGCCTATCCACAAACGTCTGGACTGTAGTCTCTGAGTGCTATTCCCTTGGGTCCAGGCCTCCGGCGGGAGGGCGTGGCCCCTTCCTCTGACTGTTCTCGGGGTCAGGCCATGGGGATGCACAAGGCCACACCATGAGGCAGGAGTTCGGGTGGGGTAGGGCCGTGGACTGGGGCACCCACCCGTCCTGGAAAACAGGGCTGGGACGCTGTTCTGTGGCCTCAGACAAGCTTGGTGGGCGACATGCTTAAGTGAGCAGGGGCCCCAGGCCACGTCCAACTGTCCGCGAGGCACGTGAGCCTGAGATGGGGCTGGCCTCCTGCCCGGCACACTCGTTTCTGGCCACTCTTTCAGACGTGCATTCTGGGGGCAGAATGTTCTGGGTAAGTTTAGGCCAGACACTGCTGGGCTACGACTGTTACTTCCCAGAGGCTGCGGGGAGGAGGCAGCCTATTCTTCTGAAAATTGTCCAGAAACTTCTGGATTCTGCACGTGGCCCCTGTGCATCTGAACTGACCCTGCTAAGTAAATGCAACGTGGGTGCACCCAACATTCACAACACACGTTCTTGAGGTTTCTGCATCGGCCACGCCTGTGGGCTCCAGAGCTGGGTCTGGGGAAAAGCTGGCGAGCCACAAACATGAGCTGGGGGCCATGGGGCAGGTGGGGGTCTGTGTAGAGACGGTGATGGGAGGGAGGGTTCACTGGCTGAGGGGCTGGTGTGATGACCTGGAAGGTCCCTGCACTGGGGGGTGAGGCAGGGTCACGGCAGAGCAGCTCCAGGGCCGTCCGTCCACGCACTTTCTGTGACACATGCTGATGGACACACAGTAGTGTGCAGGGTGGCAGGTGCCCCCACAGCGGGAGCTGCTCTCCTCCGAGAGTGGCACCAGGAGACACCCGGAACCCATGGACAGGACTGGTTCTGGGAGGCTTGTGAACCCTCAGCTCCTCCCAGGAGGGCCCCCTGGGTGGCTGCCCAGACCTCCTATGTGGGCTGGGAGACACTGGCTCTGGGTGAGGCACAGGCACGTGCAGACATGTGTCTGCGTGCAGTCACAGGCACGGGCAGACGGCGTGGGACAGGGACTTGTTTCCTCTAGTGGAGTCTTTATTTCTTTTTGGGGGGACACCTCCGGGACCTGCCCTGGAGAGCCTGGCAACTGCAGGGCACTGTGGGGCGGGAGGTGCCTGAGCACATGGGGCCAGGGGCTGGCTGCATCGTGCTGCACAGGTGAGGTCGGCGGTGACCAGGCAGAGGTGACACCAGGGACGGTCTCCTTGAGCTGCAACAACTGGCCCGAGGCTGGGGACCCCACATGGTGATTTCACCCAAACAGTTCTTGATTCTACGTGACCTGATTTGGGGGGTTCAGGTTTAAGGGAGGCCAGGTCTTGGACGGGCCCCCGTGGTGCTCGGTGTGAAGGGGACGTCTGCTGCTCCCCGCCAGACCCGCAGCCCCCATCTGCTGGGTCATGAGGGGTGGAAGTGCCTGATGAGCGCCTTCTTGTCAATCTTGCCCATCTGGTTCCGCGGGATCTCCTCCACCAGCACCAGCTCCGAGGGCACTGCGTACGGGGCCAGGACATCTCTGCAGAGACAAGCACAGCCTGAGGCGCGTTGCCCCGACACTGCCCAGCGGCAGGAGCTCAGGCACCCAGCAGTATGGACAGGTGCCCCTGGGACCCTGCAGCCTGGCCAGGCGCCTCGGCCAACCTGAGGCCAGGCAGGTGTACTGGGCGACCGCAGCTGTCTCTGCCCTAGCAGCCCAGGGGTGGGGACTGCGGGAGGTGCCCGGCATGGTGTTATCTCTGGTACCACAGAAGCCAGGGTGCGTGCAGGCCTTGGGCGAAGGCACGCCTGAGGATAGGACTGCGCAGAGCGGCCTGCGGGGCAGAGGGGCCCCCACACCGGGCCAGGCCTTCCAAGACCCCTGGAGCTGGAACGCCCCATGTCACTCTGTGGCTCGTTCCCCTTCCAGAGGAGGTATGTGGGAGTGGGTGGGCAGGCGGGGCAGGGGCAGTCTGCCCTGCATGGGGTATTTGAGATGGGAGTAAATGCCGCACAGTCCTGCAGACACAAGCCTGTGTGGCAAGAGGCCTCACAGAGCCCCACAGAGCCCTGCACAGCAGGGACGGCCCCTAGGGTTTGACACCTCCACTCAGGGTCCCCCTTCCTCATAGGCGAGAACTCGGTGGGTGGAGCCAGGGCAGTGGGCGGTGCTGATGCCGGTGGGTGGGGCCAGGGCAGTGGGCGGTGCTGATGTCGGTGGGTGGGGCCAGGGCAGTGGGCGGTGCTGATGCCGGTGGGTGGGGCCAGGGCAGTGGGCGGTGCTGATGCCGGTGGGTGGGGCCAGGGCAGTGGGCGGTGCTGATGCCGGTGGGTGGGGCCAGGGCAGTGAGCGGTGCTGATGCCGGTGGGTGGGGCCAGGGCAGTGGGCGGTGCTGATGCCGGTGGGTGGGGCCAGGGCAGTGGGCGGTGCTGATGTCGGTGGGTGGGGCCAGGGCAGTGGGCGGTGCTGATGCCGGTGGGTGGGGCCGAGGGCAGTGGGCGGTGCTGATGCCGGTGGGTGGGGCCGAGGGCAGTGGGCAGGGACGAGGCGCTGGGATCTGAAACTGAGACTGTGGTGGTGCTCGGTGCTCCTCCATTCACCATTAAAGAAAGAAGGAAAGGAAGGGAGGAAAGAAATGAGATTAACCCCCAAAAGGGGGGATGGTTGTGCGGCCGCCGCCCACCAGTGATGCCCTGAAGGCAGCGGCCGTGGCCCAGGCGCAGGAGGGGCTGGTTCAGGGCGTCCAGGCTGCACTGAGCCGTGTCAGAAACGAACTTGATGGCGATTGTTCAGGTTACTGTTCCGCGGAAAAGTCCAGAAACCAAGTGTCGTGGTTTCTTGACGCTCTTTGTGGAGAAAGTGTCGCCTGCCGTCCAGACGCGGCCAGAGACCCAGCACAGGCCCCCTGCCCACCTACCTGCCCCTGCCCGTAGGCCTCTCGCGGCAGAGGATGGAGTCGGCCCAGCCCAGTCTCCCGCTCTCCAGGGGCAACTGGCTTCGACCTCGGTGTCGCTGTCAACCTCGACCTCCACATTTCCAAATCGCATTTTTCTTTTTTTCTCTTTTCTTTCTGGGACAGGATCTCACTGTTGCCTGGGCCGGAGTGCAGTGGTGCAGTCATGGCTCACTGAAGCCTCGACTTCCTGGGCTCAAAGGATCCTCTCGAAGTGCTACACGCATGCGTCACCTTACCCGGCTCCAATGTTCCTATCAAATTTATTTTGGCACGTATATATTTTATAGTTGTATAAAACGATTACAGGCATTTAAATGGAGGTGTAATTTACACCCAGCTGTCCTATGTACAGTGTGGTGAGGGATGTGTAGAATTTTTTTTCTTTTGAGACAGAGTCTTGCCCTGTCGCCCAGGCTGGAGTGCAGTGGTGCAATCTCGGCTCACTGCACCTCTGCCTCCCGGGTTCAAGTGATTCTCCTGCCTCAGCCTCCCAACCAGCTGGGACTACAGGCGCACGCCACCATGCCTGGCTAATTTTTGTATTTTTAATAGAGACGGGGTTTCACCATGTTGGCCAGGATGGTCTCCAACTCCTGACGTCAGGTGATCTGCCCGCCTCGGCCTCCCAAAGTGCTGGGATTACAGGCGTGAGCACCGCGCCTGGCCTGTTTTATTGAAGCAACTGCCCCCCACTCTAAGTAGCGCCCAGACTGAAAGGGAACATGGCCGGGTTCCCAGAAGCCCCTCTGCCTGCCTGAGCCACTCCCAACCTCCACGTGTAACCAACGTCTCGGCTTCTAACAGCAGACAAACTCTGTGTTGAATGAGACTGGGTGGCAGTGGGGAGGGCAGGCACCCCTTCCTGGCCACAGGAGGAAAACGCCCAGCAGCTCCCCATCGAGCAGGATGTAATCTGGTGGCTTTTTAGAGACTCCCTCATCAGGTTCAAGGATTTTCCTTCTTCTCCTAGTTTGCTAAGAGTGCTTGTTATAAAAGGGTTTTGGCATTTGCAAATGCTTTTTCTGTATCTATTGAAATGATATGATTTTTCTTCTTCATTCTGTAAATATGGTGAATTACCAGTGGCTCACGCTTGTAATCCCAGGACTTTGGGAGGCCGAGGCGGGTGGATCACTTGAGGTCAGGAGTTCGAGACCAGCTTGGCCAACATGGTGAAACCCCGTCTCTAATAAAAATACAAAAATTAGCTGTGTATGGTGGTGCGCACCTGTAATCCCAGCTACTCAGGAGGCTGAGGCAGGAGAATCGCTTGAACCCGGGAGGTGGAGGTTGCAGTGAGCAGAGATCGTGCCACTGCACTCTAGCCTGGGTGACAGAGCGAGACTCCATCTCAAAAAAAAAAAATCTGGTGAATTGCACAGACTGATTTTCGAATATGAAAGTAAAAAACCTTCCACTCCTGGCTTAAATGCCGCTTGATCATGACGTGTTGTCTTTTTGTGCATTAACTAGATTTAATTTGCTAACGTTTTGTTAAGGATTTTGTGTGTCTGCCCATTGGGAACACTGTCCTCTCGTTTTCTTGTCTGGTTTTGATTTCAGGGTAGTGCTGGTCCCATATGGGGAGTTAGGAAGTGTTCCTCCCCGCTCTGTTTCGTCAGAGACTTACTTTGTTGTGTCTGGTTTTATTTTTTGCCTTCAATGTTTGAGAGAATTTATCAGTGAAGCCTTTTGGGCCTGTTATTTGCTTTGCGGTTTTAAATTGAGAACTCAGAACTGTTCAGTCTGTTTCAGTGTTTGCGTCAGTCTTGGTAATTTGTGTCTTTTAAGGGAGTTATCTATTTCATCTGAACTGCTGACTTCACTGGATATAGCAGCCCTCCGTGCTGCCATCCTGCCTGTCAGAGCCCGCAGGCCTGAGGCGAGGTTTCGCTTCCTTCCGATGTTTAGAATGCTGTTTTCTCTCCCTTGGTTGGGTGTTCTTTCCATCTGAAAACTCATGACCTTTGGTGTGGGGAAATTTGACTGTGAATTTCCTCCCTGGATATCTTCTTTTTGGAACTCCCATTAGACAGCTGGAACGTTTCCCTTCCTTTCACGGTGAACGGACAAGCACTGCAGTCTCAGCCTGAGCCGGGCACAGCAAGCAGGACTCAGGGCTGCAGGGGAGGTAGCTATGGGCCAGGTACAGCAAGGGCCTGGCTCCAGGGCTCCTGCAGGACTGGCGGAGTCCTGGGCTGTGACCGCATGGCTGGTGGCCTTCCCTGCCCGGTCCTGTCCCTCACAGGTGGCTTCTCCCCAGTGGGCCCTCAAGTGCCCTGCACACAGCTTCCCGTCTCAGGGTCTTCTCACAGCCACTGTCATAGCCCAAACAATGCTGGGTGAGGAGCCTGACGTGAGAGATGCACAGAGCAGGAGCAGGCGGCCTGGTGTCCCTGGGCAGGGGCAGCCTGGTGTCCCCATGCAGAGGGCAGCTCTGAGGACAGCCAAGGGCTGAGGAGCGTTGGGACTTCAGTTCCTGCCAGCTCGGACCCTGAAACTCTAGCACAGCTCTCAGCACTTGACACCTATCTTTTCTTCTCAAGGTAACTGTTTAGTGAAAGCAGCAGCTGCTGCTGAGTGACAGTGCTCCGGCTGTGTTGTGCAAGCCCAGGCATGTGTGGTGCCCTGATGCTGCCCTGATGAAGCAAGGGTTTCTGCTGTCTGTGGAGTCACATCGGACAAGCCGAAAATATCTTCAGTGCTCAGGAGAAGGCAAGTCAGGGCGGAGGCAGGAGGGTGCGTCCAGAGAGGGAACAGAACAGAGACAAATGCTTGGTCTTAAATAATTTGCTGTAGGTGAGCTCTTCCTCCTGCTCCACCACGTGGGACATGCCTGCCTCCTCTTCCCCTTCTGCCACGACTGTAAGTTTCCTGAGGCCTCCCCAGCCCTGCTTCCTGACAGCCTGTGGAACTGTGAGCCAGTTAAACCTCTTTTCTTTATAAATTACCATCTCGGGTAGTTCCTTATGAAAGAAACAGGAAGCAGTCAAATGCCCAGATAGACAGGGGTGGGTCCCTGGTGAAATCCCACCTTCAAGCCAAAAACAGCCTGAAACCTGCAGCCCAGAGTGAGAACTTCTATTCCTGTTTGCCCACTCTTTCCCACTGGTTCTTTCTGAATAATGCTTTTTAACCAACCAAAGATCACCTTTTCCAATGCTACCTACAGCCTGCCCCTCCCCACTCTGTGCTCAGAAAAGCCCTGGACCCAGGCACACCCAACGCTGGGCAGCTGAGCACCCTCGCGTCCCCTCTCCGCTGAGAGCTGTTTCATCGCTCAATAAAATTCTTCTCCACTCTCCTCACCCTTTGAATTGTCAGTGTAACCTCATTCTTCTTGGACGTGGGACAAGAACTTGGGAACCAATGAATGCAGGTATAAGCTATAACACAGGTGGGCTGAGCCAGTGCATAAGCCAAGCATGGCCCAGTGGGTCGAGTGTGTGGGTGCCTTCTGTGGCAGGCCTGGGTTGGGGATGTGACCGGCCACGGAGGTCCCTGGTTGGCAAAGTGGCTGAACAAAATCTGGCATCATTTATAGCAATGCAAGACTGGACTAACACAGAAAATTGGTACAGGGAAGTGGGGCATTGCTGTTAAGACACCTGGAAATGTGGAAGCAGCTTTGGAACTGGGTAACAGGCAGAGGCTGGAACAATTTGGAGAGCTCAGAAGAAGACAGGAAGATGAGGGAAAGTTTGGAAGTTCCTAAAGACTTGTTAAATTGTTGTGATCAAAATGCTAATAGCGATATGGACAATGAAGTCCAGGCTGAGGTAGACTCGGAGGGAGACGAAGAACTTATTGGGAACTGGAGCAAAGGTCGCTTTTGTTAAGCATGAGCAAACAGATGACCTGAAACTGGAACTTAGATTTAAAAGGTAAGCAGAGCATAAAAGTTTGGAAAATTTGCAGCCTGACCACATGGTAGAAAAACAAACAAACAAACAATTTTCTGGGGAGGAATTCAAGCTGGCTGCAGAAATGTGCATAAGTAAAGAGAAGCTGAATATTAATTGCCAAGACAATGAGGAAAATGTCTCCAGGCGTGTCAGAGACCTTCATGGAAGTGCCTCCCATCACAGGCCTGGAGGCCTCAGAGGGAAGAATGGTTTTGGGGGCCACTGCCCTGAGGGACACCGGCCCCTGCATCCCTGTTGCTCCGGGGCTAAAAGGGCTCCAGATAGAGCTCAGACCACTGCTCCAGGGCAGTGAAGAGGAGAAAGACGGGGTTGGAGCCCCCACACCGAGTCCCCAGTGGGGCCCTGGCTACTGCAGCTGTGAGAAGAGGGTCCACACAGAGTCCCCAGTGGGGCCCTGGCTACTGCAGCTGTGAGAAGAGGGTCCACACAGAGTCCCCAGTGGGGCCCTGGCTACTGCAGCTGTGAGAAGAGGGTCCACACAGAGTCCCCAGTGGGGCCCTGGCTACTGCAGCTGTGAGAAGAGGGTCCACACAGAGTCCCCAGTGGGGCCCTGGCTACTGCAGCTGTGAGAAGAGGGCCACCGTTTTCCAGACCCCAGAATGACCCACCAACAGCTTGCACCGTGTGGTGCACCTAGAAAAGTCACAGGCACACAACAGCAGCCTATGAGAGCAGCATGGGGGCTGCACCCTACAGAGCCACAGGGGCAAAGATACCCATGGCCTTGGGAGCCACCTCCATGCATCAGTGTAGCCTGGATGTGAGACATGGGTCTTAGGAGATTATTTGGGGGCTTTAAGATTTATTGGTCTGGGTGGGGTTGCTCACGCCTATAATTCCAGCATTTTGGGAATCTGAGGCAGGTGGATCACTTGAGGTCAGGAGTTCGAGACCAGCCTGGACAACATGGCAAAACCCCATCTCTACTAAAAAATACAAAAATTAGCTGGGTGTGGTGGTGCAAGCCTATAGTCCCAGCTACTTGGGGAGGCTGAAGTAGGAGAATTGCTTGCAGGCAGAGGCTATAGTAAGCTGAGATCATGCCACTGCACTCCAGCCTGGGCATCAGAGCAAGACCCCGTCTCAAAAAAAAAACAAAAAAAAACAAAAAAAACCAAAAAAAAACCCAAACCAAAAAAGAAAAAACCAAAAAACAATTCAGTGACTGCCTTGCTAGGTTTTGGACCTGCCTGGGGCTCGCAGCCCCTTTGTTTTGGCTGGTGCCTCTCTTTTGGCACTGGTGTATTTACCCAATGCCTGTGCCCCCACCGTATTTGGGAAGTAACTTGTCTTTGATTTTACAGGCTCATAGGCGAAAAGGACTTGCCTTGTCTCAGACGAGACTTTGGACTGTGGACTTCTGAATTAATGCTAAAATGAGTTAAGACTTGGGGGACTGTTGGGAAGTAGGATCGTATTTTGCAATGTAAAAAGGACGTAAGATTTGGGAGGGGCCAGGGAGGAACAATATGGTTTGGATCTGTGTCCCCACCCAAATCTCATGTTGAATTGTGATCCCCGCGGTTGGAGGAGCCACCTGCTGGGAGGTGACTGGATCACAGGGGTGGATTTTCCCCTTGCTGTTCTCGTGATAGTGAGTTCTCACAAGACCTGGGTGTTTGAGAGTGCGTGGCCCCTCCCTCTCCCAGCGCTCTGTGATCCCTCCCTCCCTGCTCGCTCGCTCTGCGGCCCCGCCCTCCCCCGCTGCTCGTTCTGTGGCTCCTCCCTCCCCTGCTGCTTGTTCTGTGGACCCTCCCTCCTCCCTCCTCCCTCCGTGGACCCTCCCTCCTCCCTCCCTCACTCTGTGGACCCTCCCTCCTCCCTCCTCCCTCCTCCCTCCGTAGACCCTCCCTCCTCCCTCCCTCACTCTGTGGACCCTCCCTCCTCCCTCCTCCCTCCGTAGACCCTCCCTCCTCCCTCCCTCACTCTGTGGACCCTCCCTCCTCCCTCCTCCCTCCTCCCTCCGTAGACCCTCCCTCCTCCCTCCCTCACTCTGTGGACCCTCCCTCCTCCCTCCTCCCTCCGTAGACCCTCCCTCCTCCCTCCCTCACTCTGTGGACCCTCCCTCCTCCCTCCTCCCTCCTCCCTCTGTAGACCCTCCCTCCTCCCTCCCTCACTCTGTGGACCCTCCCTCCTCCCTCCCTCACTCTGCGGACCCTCCCTCCTCCCTCCTGCTCCGGCCATGTAGGATGTGCTTGCTTCCCCTTTGCCTTCTGCCATGACTGTAAGTTTCCTGAGGCCTCCCCAGCCATGCTTCCTGTATAGCCTGTGGAACCATGAGCCAATTATACCCCGTTTCTTTATAAATTAAAAAAAAAGAAAATAATTTACTGTAGATGAAACTGAAAGTTTCCTTTCTGAGCTCAGCCTGGCTCTGCCCTGATGGTCCTATGGGACACCCTTCTGTCCTGACGGCCTTTGACGAGGCCACAGCTCAGGTTCAGCCCTGGGTGTGACCACCAGCACTGCTGGCAAAGGGGGAGGGTCTGTGGATCCCATGCATCAGAAACCACTGGGGGTGAGACAGGTGGGAGAAGTCCTTGGGGAAAGGTTCTGGGTAAGGTAAAGGCAAAACAAAAAATGCAGGTGAGTTTAAGGACTGGGTGGTGGTCGCTGTTGAGGAACGGGCCCTGCCCTGGGCATGGAGGTGAAAGTGAATGAGTGAGGGGATGGTGATGGTGCTGGGGTCTCCGTGGAACTGACTGGACATGTGTGAGGCACCTTGAGGACCCCCCAGGGCAGGAGAGGGAGAGGCCGTGCAGGTGCCAGCGGAGGATGGGTGGGCCTTGCAGTTCTGTTGGGGCCCAGCACTGGCTTTGGGGCGGCACGTGGACAGGCTGCCCGTGGCCTGGCGGGGAAGGGCCCAGCACGTGCGGCCAGCTGGTGTCAACCCTAGATCTCAGCTCCATGCACCTCCTGCATGGGCCTGGCCTGGCTCATTCGGGATCTCTCCTGGGACCAGGACGGAACCCACCACAGGCCACACAGGGCCCTGTCCCAGGAATGTGAGTTTCTGCCCCCTCAGAATATTGCCACCAAGCACGGCTCCTGCCCCCTGCCCTCGTCTCTGCTTGCTGGGTGCGGCCTTCAGGTCTCTAAGGACCCTCACTGCTGGTCTTTCTTGATCCCTCACCTCCACCTCTAAGATGGACGATGCCAAAACCTAGGGTGGCCCTCACCCCTGGACCCCCAATACCCCACGAGTGCCCCCTGCCCGCCCCACCCAGCCCTACCTGGCCCACTCTTTGAGCTCCCTGTGGGACAGTGAGTGTCCTTCTCGGAGGGTCACCACAGCAGTGACCCGCTGGCCCCATGTCATATCCGGAACTCCAATCACAGCCACATCTGCAGATAGAAGAACAGTTTGAGGACATGGGAACGTCTCAGTCCCATGCTTCAGGCACAGGCCGAAGAGTGCCTGGACACACAGGAAGAGCGCAGTCTGGCCGCAGCCCTGGAGCCCGTCCTTGGAGAGGCCCCACTCCAATCACCCGTCCTGGTGCCGGCTGGGCCTGTGGGGAGGGGAGTGAGGACGGACTCCCCACGGTGGATCTGGGGGCTGGGCACTCACAGGGGCTCTGCCTTCCCATCCCTTGGCTCTCTGCACTCTCCCTGCCACCTTCCTGCAGGGGCATCATGCAGATGGGAGCTGCGCCTAGCTGCCACCTTCCTGCAGGGGCATCATGCAGATGGGAGCTGCGCCTAGCCAGGCCTGGGAGCTCTGGTGGGCACGGGGTCAGTGGCTCCAACACCGAGCAGGCTGTACCCCCACTAGCCCCATGTGCCCTGGCCAGGGCAGGGACCAGAGGTGAGCATCACAGGGACCCCTGCAGGCAGCTGGGACGGCGTCGCCTCATCTGCAATCGTCTAAAACTCAAACATGGAAGGCAGCACCCATCTAGCCTGGCCTCCCTGGCCCAAGTCCGGCCACGCACCTGTGATGCTGGGGTGGGCCAGCAGGTGCCACTCCACCTCCAGGGCGCTGACCTTGTAGCCTCCGGTCTTGATGATGTCCACTGAGGTCCGGCCTCGGATCCAGTACTGGCCATCCTTAAACACCACGGTGTCCCCTGGGGAAAAGGGGCTCTGGTTAACTGGCCATCCTTAAAAACCACGGTGTCCCCTGAGGAAAAGGGGCTCTGGTTAACTGGCCGTCCTTAAACACCACGGTGTCCTCTGAGGAAAGGGGGCTCTGGTTACTACCCTGTGGCAACCCCAACGCAGAAGCAGCTATGCCAGGTAAGCCCACATTCCTGGTGGTCACGACGTGTGTCCCAAGGTGGGACTGTGCCCATGATGTGGGGTCTGCCCTTCCTGTGGGGTCCCTTCCCCATGCTCAGCTGTATGCACTTCCTCCGGGGCAGGTCAGCAGTGGGTCCAGAGCCTGCCAGGACCAGGAGGTGCCAGGAGCCCTGCTGGGCCCATGGTCTGCAGACACCCTGCATCAGTAAGCCGGCTCAGACCCTGTTTCTGTCACAGTGATTGATAATCACTGGCCATGGGTGGGATGCGTGGCCTTTTCTAAGCAACAAGCACAGGGTCTGATGCTTTGACCCTCCCTCAGGATGGGTGCCAGGGTGTCCTGGGCCTCCTGGCTGTGCTGCTACTGCTGCAAGGGCCCCCAGACGGCGCCCCGGGACTGCAGCATAGAGGGGCCGCCCCTCATGCAGGCAGGCTCTGGGGGAGGGGCCAAGGCCCACCAGGCCCTGTCCTGCCATTTCTCTCAGGCCCAAAAAAGAATCCAGGCCAAATATTCAGTAAAACAAGTGAACCAGACACATTACAACATCTCACCACGGTGGGGTCCAGCAGTGGCTGCCCACGCAGAGGCCACAGGGAGGGGCTGGTGGCTGAGGAGGGCAGGGCCTTTCCTGGGTGCCCGGAGCCTCCTGCTGGTGCCCATCTTATACCCTCCATACCTGACCATGCTGGTCCTGGAACAGTGGCCGGGGCTGCCCCACATTTTCCTTCCTAAGGCAAAGCCACGACATGGCCCTTGCTCCGCCCCCGTGCAGTTCCTGGAGGCCTCCTGTGGGAAATGAGCTTCCCCCGTTTTCTTTCTTTCTCGAGTAGCTCAACACAGACACCACCAGCCACTGAGGGTGGGGAGTCGGGAAGAGCGGGCTGCAGCCTCAGAGCCTGTACTCCCAGCCCGAAGCTGTCTCATGACGCATGGGCCCATGGTGTGCGTGCCTGCGAGCGTGTGTGCAGCTGGGAGGGTATGCGTGACTGTGAGCGTGCACACACACACGTGTGTGCCCGTGGCCGTGGGAGCACGCAGGGCGTGTAAGGGCAGTGCTGAGGCCTCAACTGTCTGCTTCCACACACCCCGCACTCCACATGGGTTATTAGCTGGAATAAGTCATAAATACTTCATTATACATCATGCTGTTGGACGCGGAAAGGCCCCATCCATCACCTCGCCACTCCTTGAGACCCATGGTGTGCTCCTCAGTCTGTTAAACAAGACGGATGGGTGTGCCCAGGTGGGCTCCAGGCTTATTTATGGAGCTCTGGAACTCTGGAACTCTGTGCTGATGGGAAGCAGAAAAACGAGAGGCTCCCTGCCAGGAGAGTGGTCTCACTGCGGCCCTGGGGTAGTCTGACTGGGCGGCTGGAAGGGGGCGTGCAGGTTGGGCTGTGGGCGGGGGTGGACACAGCCTGTCCCAAGTCCCGTGGGACCCGCCATGGCTCCTGCTCCCGCTGTGCAGCCTGGCTTGTGTGTCCCCTCTGGACCAGACAGCCACCAATCTTTCAACAGCATCTCTTAATCGCACCGAGCCACCCCGTCCAGGCTGCTCCTGCCCCATGGATGCCACAGCTGCTGACACCAGGGAGGCTGCCAGGCGCTCAGGGCCCTCCACACAGCTTCTGTCCTGGCTCCACCCTGGCCTGCACCACCCAGAGACCCAGCGCAGCACGGAGCCACTGCCCTGCTCTGGTCCTGCCGGAGAGGCCATCATTGCCCACCACCAAGGCTGACGAGTCCCCGGCACCCTCTTGTGCTGTCTGTGTCCTGGCTCCAAGGATGCACCAGTTACTCACGGGACTGAGGCTGCACCACAGCTACGCACAGCACTGAGGATGTACCACAGTTACGCACCAGGCTGATGCTGGGAGAAACTGGGGGGATGGCACAAGGAGCTCCTGTGTGTTATTTCTAACTTCCTGTGAATCTTTTTATAAGTTTTAAAAATTTGCTTTTTGGTTTATGGAGCAATTTTCTTCCCAATCTCCAGTAGCACCAGCCCCCTGAGTGGGCTCATCACATGATGAGTCACGCCAACGTCGGCAATGGATTATGATCGTGCAATAACTTGTTAAAGAACAAATTCACATGAACTTAGTTTATGAATACAAGGAATGAGTGCTACAAACACAGGAAAGGCCCATCAATGGCTGATTAGATGCAAGACCCGACCTCTCCGCCCACTGCGAGACCCCCACGTCTCCTTAGGTGTGGGTGTGTCTGCAGGTGTGGCTGTGTTTCTGCAGGTGTGGGTGTGTCTGCAGGTGTGGGTGTGTCTCTGCAGGTGTGGGTGTGTCTCTACAAGTGTGGGTGTGTCTGCAGGTGTGGCTGTGTCTCTGCAGATGTGTTATATCTCAGCAGGTGTGGCTGTGTCTCTGCAGGTGTGGCTGTGTCTTTGCAGATGTGTTATATCTCAGCAGATGTAGGTGTGTCTGCAGGTGTGGGTGTCTCTGCAGGTATGGGTGGTGGATGTCTGCAGGTGTGGGTGTGTCTCTGCAGGTGTGGGTGTGTCTCTGCAGGTGTGGGTGTGTCTCTACAAGTGTGGGTGTCTCTGCAGGTGTGGGTGTGTCTGGTGTGGGTGTCTCTGCAGGTGTGGGTGTGTCTGCAGGTGTGGCTGTGTCTCTGCAGGTGTGGATATGTCTGCAGGTGTGGCTGTGTTTCTGCAGGTGTGGGTGTGTCTGCAGGTGTGAGTGTGTCTTTACAAGTGTGGGTGTCTCTGTAGGTGTGGGTGTGTCTGGTGTGGGTGTCTCTGTAGGTGTGGGTGTCTCTGCAGGTGTGGGTGTGTCTGCAGGTGTGGCTGTGTCTTTGCAGATGTGTTATATCTCAGCAGATGTAGGTGTGTCTGCAGGTGTGGGTGTCTCTGCAGGTATGGGTGGTGGATGTCTGCAGGTGTGGGTGTGTCTGCAGGTGTGTGTCTCTGCAGGTGTGGGTGTGTCTCTACAGGTGTGGGTGTGTCTGCAGGTGTGGGTGTGTCTCTACAAGTGTGGGTGTCTCTGTAGGTGTGGGTGTGTCTGGTGTGGGTGTCTCTGCAGGTGTGGGTGTGTCTGCAGGTGTGGCTGTGTTTCTGCAGGTGTGGCTGTCTCTCTGCAGGTGTGGCTGTGTTTCTGCAGGTGTGGGTGTGTCTCTGCAGGTGTGGGTGTGTCTCTGCAGGTGTGTTATATCTCAGCAGGTATGGGTGTGTCTCAGCAGGTGTGGGTGTGTATCCCCAGGGGTCGAAGCCCTGGTGCTGAGATCTCCCAGGAGTGGTGGCACTGAGTATCTGCCCATCCTCTCTGGCTCTGGGCTGTTTCTGGCATGGTCAGGCCCCAAGACCCTGATGCAGGCCTTGTTCAGGGGTCTCTCCCTTCCTGGGCCTGGCTGCCTCTGCCCCAAGATGCTTCTCTCGGAGCCAGTGCTCAGGGAGGACTGGTGGGGGCAGCCTGGGGAGTCGTCCATTCCCTGGGCCCCAGTCCCCAAATCCCCGCTTCTCAGTGCTAGCCCTGCCTGGCCTCCAACTCCAGGGTCGTCACAGGCCCCAGCTGCCTGCGGTGCTGCAAGCGCGGCTTCCACTGAGCCATGCGGAGGAAGAACTGTAGGGGTCAGTGTGGAGCATGCTGCCATTCTCAGGGCCCCAGGCTTCTGTGCTGCACAAAGTGGCAGCTATACCTGTCGGAAAAAGGCTGTGTCTGAGACTCCTCCGGCAGCACTGAGCGAAGCCAATCAGTGCAGGACTGAGACCTGTCTCTCTGTGATGGATGCCTGTCTCGGGGACGATTCTGAGAGGTGCTTCTGTGCCCAGAACGCCTGCGTGGCATGAGGGGACCCTCAGTGCTCAGAGCACGTGTGTGGTGTGCAGGGCCCTCAGCGGATGGTGGCAGTCGTGTGTCCTTCCCACCCCGGGCATCAGAGGGTGGTGCCGCTCTTGGCCCAGCCAGCACCACAGGGCCGGCTCCCCACTCCAGTGTCAGAATCCCCATTCTCACTGCTGCCTGGAGCTCCTTCCAGGTGTAGGGAGAGACTTCCCACTGCTCACAGAGGAAAGCCCAAGTCCCACATGCGTCTCCCGGGCCTGGATGCCTTTGCCCAGACACCTTGGCCTGGACGTTCCTGGCATCTTCCTCGCAAAGGCCCCCTCTAGGCCGGGGCCCTTCAGGGTCCCTCCTGCTGCACACACATGGCCCCTCTGCTCCCGTGCCCCTGGTCCACCTCCTCTGGCTAGTGTCTTGTCTGCAAGGCCTGGGCACCCCCACCCAAAGGGGCCGCCCCGCTGCTTCCCTCCCAGCCCTGAGCTTGCCCCTTGGAACATGTCAGGCTTTGTTCTAGCTTCTCAGCGCAGAGCAGCCTCAGCTCCGAGGGTCGACATCTCCCTGCCCATTCCCGGAGTACTCAGCGCCCGCCTCGCCCGCCTCACCCGCCTTGCTGTGCCTTTGCCAAGGGGAAGAGTGGCTGGTTTTGTTCTTCCAGGCTGGGACGCTGCTATCAAGGGCTCAGGGGCATCGGAGCCAGGGTTTAAACAAAGTCTCAGCCAAGCAAGAGCGGGTCGGACACCACGGGAGGAGGTCCTGCGGCAGCGAGGGTGACTCAGAAGGTTCAGAGGGCTCCAGGGCAACTTGCAATCATTGTGAAATGCACGTCAAACAAGTTAAATAACCTTTACTTTTTATAACAATCTATTTATCAAAATGCATGGATTCTGGAATCGGAGTCGGCTGCCAATGGGCTGTGTATCTCCTCGGCCTGATGTTTGCATTAAAGCAGTTTTGTTCTGACAGATACAATGTAGCGATCAATAAACTCCTATTACCTGGATTTATGAGCTGCTTTTGAATTTGGTGCTATTTCATGTCTCTGCCTTCCACTGTAATTGAAAATAAATCTTCCAATACTCAGATTCGAATTCTCTGGAGTGTGGGTGGGGTGAGGCGCTGCGGTCTCCAGTCCCCCAGCGAGACCTTGTCTGTGGGCCTCGGAGGAAGCACTCCTGGCCGGGGAGGTGTCCTGACCCGCACGCAAGATAAGAACAGCGCCTGTTCTGCTGTGCAGATCCGGTTCCCAAGCCTGGATCTGGAGTGACACCAGCCCCCAAAGCCCGATCCCAGGAAACAAAGTGAAGAGAGGCCCAGACCCAGCCTGTCGGACTTTTGCTCCCAAATGGCACTGATGCCAGCAACAGAATGTGAAGCTTGGCCCCTGGTCCTTGAGGAAAATGCCGAGGGAAGCCCAAGACCCTGCCCAAGGCCCCTGCCCAAGCCGCTGCTGTGAGATCTCTGCCCCCAAGACCTCTGCCCTCTGCCCCCAAGTCCCCAGCCTTCAAGCCTGAAACAGGTGCCCCCGTGTGTGTGTATAGAGAGGCAGCTGGAAACCAAGTCACATGAAAGGGTCCACCAGTTGCCCCTGGGCACCTGGCCAGGGGAGGTGGCAGCAGGGAGGACAGACTGAGGCTCAGACGGGCAGCGGGGCAGGCGGCCTCCATTGCGGCCAGGCACAGGCCACCGCCCAGCAGGAGGGAAGGTGCTGGAAGCTCAGGTGCCCGTGGACACTGGAGGCTTCTGCACCTGGACCCCAGTACCATCCAGGTCTCCTCTGTGGGCCAAGGGTGGAAGAGGCTTCTCGAAGGCAGAGGGACTCCCAGTGATGGCCTGAGACCCAACTCCCTGACCTGGGCTCAGGGGTCTGGGGACAGAGGAGACCCTGTACGTTAAAAAGAGGGGGTCATGGCTGGGCGCATTGGCTCACGCCTGTAATTCCAGCACTTTGGGAGGCCGAGGTGGGGAGATCACGAGGTCAGGAGATCAAGACCATCCTGGTCAACATGGTGAAACCCGTCTCTACTAAAAATACAAAAATTAGCCAGGCGTGGTGTTGGGCGCCTGTAATCCCCGCTACTCTCGGGAGGCTGAAGCAGGAGAATTGGTTGAACCTGGGAGGTGTAGGTTGCAGTGAGCCAAGATGGCGCCACTGCACTCCAGTCTGGCGACAGAGCAAGACTGTCTCAAAAAAAAAAAAAAAAAAAAAAAGGGGGTCACCAAGTGCCAGGATTCAGCACGGCTGTGGCACCAGCAAATCTGAAAGCCAGAAAATGATAGAGAAGCGACTTCTAACTCTGAACCCCATACCCAGCCAAACCAGCAAGCAAGGCTGAGGGCAGAACAAAGAACCGGGCAGACACGCAAGTCTCCAAGTACGGACCCTACACACCCGCCTCAGGAAGCCCCAGGGGAAAGCAGTCCCCAAGCTGGGGGCGGAAGAGGGAAGAGGAAGATGCTGTGGGCTGGGAGCAGAAGTCCTGACCCGGCAGGAGGGAAGGGGTGGTGGTGACGGGGAAGGAGGCGCCATGGGGAGACGAGCCCAGCCCATGAGGAATTGGCACCAGGAGACCAAGAAAACCAAGACTTTCCCGACTCTGGAAAACAAACAAAGAGGAAAAACCTCAGTGTCTCCTGGGCTCAGTTCTCAGCGGCGACTCCATGGTCTCAACAGTGCAGATGCCGTAAGGGACTGAGCCGGGCCGCGCCTGAGGAGGGACCTCCTCTGTGGGACTCAAGCCATGGCAGCAAAAAGGAGTCTGGAGGTGGCGGCGCTGGCGGCCCTCAGGATGTGGGGACCGCACAGAAGCAGCAGCCGGCGAGTCTGGGGAAGGGGCATGGCTGTGGTTCTTCTTCTCAGACTGCTAAAACTACTTGGGTCTTTAAGCCATGGATGTGTAACTTTGGCTTAAAAAAAAAAAAAAAGTAAAAACACTCACCCTGTGCCCAGAGTCCTCATGTGTTTTCTAGGGAACCCAGGCTAAGATACATCTGAAGGCCATGCCCGTCTCATGGGCCTGGTGGCCCTGCAGGTTGCACAGAAGGGCATCTTGCAGGAGGGCTGGGGCCACCCCTCCTCAGCATGGCCCATCAGTCAGCTTGGCACCTGCAGGCAGCAAAACATGGTCCCTCTCAGGAGCTGTCAGCGTGGACGTATGGCTCTGAGAAGGGAAGAGAGGGGCTTCACAGCACAGCCTGGCTGAGTGTGGGAGGCCCAGCGAGGTCCCTCTGCCGGATGAAAGGGGCTGGGGCAGGCATGGCCATTTCAGCACCTGTCATCCCCGCGATCGGCTCTGACCTCGGTTGGCACCCTTGGCGCAGAGGCTGGCACCAGCCAGACGAGCCTTGGTTGGGTCTTGGGGCCCCACCAGGATGCCTGTGTTCCTTCCCTTGCCCCACAGAGGTGCCCAGTGTCCTGTGATGGCAGAATGGCCAGGAGAGAGTTTTGGCCAATGAGACAAAGGCCCCAGGGCTTCTGAAAAGGTCCCTCCCCTGGACGAAGGGACAGCTGCAGGAACAGCCCAGGTGCCCCCATCTGACCTCAAATGTGCCATCAGGCCTGGGGCTCAGCGTCCACCTTGTCACCACAGGGAGAGGCTGTGGGAGGCTGAGAGGCTATGGGCCGGGACCACGACACTGCCGGTCCCCACTTGGCCTCCACAGTACCTGCCGGGGAGCTCTGGCTCCACAGGGGAAACCCCGGTGGCTGGGGCTGCTGTGCCTCTGATTTTCGCTTCTTGAGGCCAATGAGTCCCAACTAAATCACAAGGTCCCTTTAACCCTTTGCCACTGGCCCAGACATAAGCACCCAACGGCTGAGACCCAGAGGGTTCTGGGGATGTCCAGGGACACATGGAGCCCCAGCTGGGCCCCGGAAACAGCGTACTCTTGCTGCTGCCCCTAACATGCCTCAGACAGGGTGACAAGTAAGCTAGTGCCCCGCAGTGGTGCCCGTGAGCACGTGGAGGGTCCGGGTGGCTGGGCTGATGTTCAACCTCGGGGGATGGGGCCACCTGGGCCCAGCGCCCTTCTCGCTCCCTGAGCAGAATTTCTCAGTCTGGAGGTTCTCCAGTCCCCCACTCCCCTCTCCCCATCCTTCCCTGTGAGCTCCTGGTGGTCCTCCCGGGACCTGGGGCTCTTCCCCTCAATCCTTCCCCGTGAGCTCCAGGTGGTCCTCCCCGGGATCCCTGGCTCTTCCCCTCAATCCTTCCCCGCGAGCTCCTGGTGGTCCTCCCGGGACCTGGGGCTCTTCCCCTCAATCCTTCCCCGTGAGCTCCTGGTGGTCCTCCCGGGACCTGGGGCTCTTCCCCTCAATCCTTCCCCGTGAGCTCCAGGTGGTCCTCCCCGGGATCCCTGGCTCTTCTCTAAGGAGCTCGGTCATCAGGTTTCCTCTCCTGGCTGGAGCCTAAGACGCCATTCACCCCTGCAGGGATGCCGCCCTGCCCCACCGCCCCTCTCCTGACCCCTGGATGCCCCCAGGAGGGGCTGCTGCTGCTCCCGCACCTGCCCGGCAGAGGTGCCCACCTCCATGTCACCTTCCACTCGCCCCAGGCAGCAAATGTGCGCGTGTGTCTCTGAGCGAGGGCACATGGAGTCAGAGCATCTGAAGAGATCATTTTGGCTGTCAGAGGAGTTACCTGAGACAGACCTTTGACATCTCCTTGAGCAGCGGCGGAGACCCCTGGCCTCACAAGCCCGCCGTGTGATCTTGAGGCAGAAGCAGGCTGTAGGCACGGAGGCAGGTGGGGGAGGCAGGAGCGGCCGCCATCAAAGCTGGCAACCTCTCTTCTCATCCTGACCCGGAGGAGGCCGCTGAGGAGCTGTATGCCGGCCTCGGCCATCCTGGCCATCCTCGGCTGTGTCCAGCCATCCCTGGCTGTCCCCTGTGCCCGCCAGCTTAGGCCAGAATCCATGTGGGAGTGTGGGAGGAGGGGCTGGCCAGGGAAAGGGTTAAGTTTAATTTCTCCTGATTTCTATTTAATATCATGCTCGCCCGGCAGGAGCGGCAGCTGTGAGCTGATTGCAGGCTCTCATTATGCAGCGGCATCGCTAATGGCCTGTGACAAAGGCATGCGGCTTCCAGGCCTTACCCCCGAGAGCCAATTAAACACACATACTCCCTTCCTGTTTGCAGCACATTACAATGAAATTAAACCGAATTTCAAAATCATTTTCTCCTAAAGACGTCTCTTTACAATAATTAATGCACACGATTCCGCCCCGGCTGAAACATGCATTGGCACTGGTGACTGCGAGCGTTTCCGCGCTCACAGCCCCGCATCTCACACGGCTGCCCTCCCAGCGGCTCAGGGAGCCCCGAGATTCGCAAAATCCACAGGGCTGTGGTTCCTGTGCTTTCAAAGAAAAAAACATCTTCAGCTTTTTATCTGAATTTAAAAATAAAAGAACCGGCCAGGCACAGTGGCTCACGCCTATAATCCCAGCACTTTGGGAGGCTGAGGCGGGTGGATCATGAGGTCAGGAGTTCGAGACCAGCCTGGCCAACGTGGTGAAACCCCGTCTCTACAAAAAATACAAAAATTAGCCGGGTGTGGTGGCGGGTGCCTGTAATCCCAGCTACTTGGGAGGCTGAGGCGGGAGAATTGCTTGAACCCGAGAGGCAGAGGTTGCAGTGAGCTGAGATCGTGCCACTGCACCGCAGCCTGGGCGACAGAGCAAGACTCCATCTCAAAAATAACTAACTAAATAAATAAAAGAACCGCAGAGTGAGTCGGGTTGGGGTCGGGGCATTCAGAGGGCGCTGGAGGGACACTCAGAGCAAGAGCTGCTCAAGTCGGGTTCCTGTAATTCTGCATTTGAAGGGAAGTCATGGACAGGCTTGTTCCCCCAGATCAGCGTGCACTAATGGGGATGTATAAAAAAGATAAACTGGGAGGGAGTGTTTGATATGCTGACCACGTCCTGTCACAGAGACGCTTCTAGGGCCCCAGCCCCGGGTCCTCTGCTGATGTCCAGCCCACGAAGGTGCCTCCCAGGGTACCTTGGGAAGCCTATGAGATGCTGCGTGGGGCACTGGCCTCTGCTCTAGGGGTCACGGAACCTTCACTTTGCAAACGTGCGGAACGACCACACACCTAGCACACCTGCCTCACAGCAGCACATGCTCCAGGGCCTCTGGGACCCACAGGATCAGGCCATGAGGCGGCGAGGCTGTGGGCCAACATGGCCCCTTCCAGCATCCCTCAAGGAGCCCATCCCACCTGCACGCTGCAGCCCCTGAGCTCTGCTCCCTGTGGAAGGACATGGGGCAGATGCGTTTCTGATTTCGGGCCAGCAGATTCTGATGCATGAAAATGGGCCTCTCTTTTTGGAAAATATTACTTAAAGGTTATTATAAAATAATGATGTTCGGCATAAAATACAGACAGGCCAAAAAAAAAAAAAAAAAAAAAGGAAAAGAAAAACCACCGCAATCTCACCACCCAGGGGTCAGGAGCAACGTGCACATCTTCCGGATAAATACACTACAATGAGTACCTGCAGCCACACACCCACGTGTGTCCACTCTCCAAATGTCCACCCATGCGCGTCTGCTATCCGAACGTCCACCCACGTGCGTCCGCTATCCGAACGTCCACCCACGTGCGTCCGCTATCCGAACGTCCACCCACGCGCGTCCGCTATCCGAACGTCCACCCACGCGCGTCCGCTATCCAAATGTCCATCTGACAGACAGGACTAGCTGGATTTCCTAGGCCGACTAAGAATCCCTAAGCCTAGCTGGGAAGGTGACCACATCCACCTTTAAGCATGGGGCTTGCAACTTAGCTCACACCCGACCAGTCAGGTAGTAAAGAGAGCTCACTAAAATGCTAATTAGGCTAAAACAGGAGGTAAACAATAGCCAGTCATCTATCTCCTGAGAGCACAGCGGGAGGGACAATGACTAGGACATAAACTTGGCAACGGCTGCCCTCTCTGGGTCCCCTCCCTTTGTATGGGAGCTCTGTTTTCACTCTATTAAATCTTGCAACTACACTCTCTTCTGGTTCGTGGTTGTTATGACTCAAGTTGAGCTTTTGCTCGCCGTCCACCACCGGTGTTTGCCGCCGTTGCAGACCCGCCGCTGACTTCCATCCCTCTGGATCCGGCAGGGTGTCCGCTGTGCTCCTGATCCAGCGAGGCGCCCACTGCCGCTCCCGATCGGCCTAAAGGCTCGCCATTGTTCCTGTGCAGCTAAGTGCCCGGGTTTGTCCTAATCAAGCTGAACACTAGTCACTGGGTTCCATGGTTCCCTTCCGTGGCCTACAGCTTCTAATAGAGCTATAACACTCACCGCATGGCCCAAGATTCCATTCTGTGGAATCCATGAGGCCAAGAACCCCAGGTCAGAGAACACGAGGCTGCCACCACCTTGGAAGCGACCCGCTGCCATTTTGGAAGCTGCCCGCTACCATCTTGGGAGCTCTGGGAGCAAGGACCTCCTAGTAACACATCCACATACATCCACTATCCAAATGTCCATCCATATACGTCCACTATCCAAACGTCCACCCATATACGTCCACTATCCAAACGTCCACCCATATACGTCCACTATCCAAACGTCCACCCATATACGTCCACTATCCAAACGTCCATCCATATACGTCCACTATCCAAACGTCCATCCATATACGTCCACTATCCAAACGTCCATCCATATACGTCCACTATCCAAACGTCCATCCATATACGTCCACTATCCAAACGTCCATCCATATACGTCCACTATCCAAATGTCCACCCATATACGTCCACTATCCAAATGTCCAAATATCCACTGTCCAAATATGCCCCATGGGGTGGGACGTGGGATCCTGGGACCAAGCCAGCTTCTCACAAAGGAGGGGGTCAGGCAGCAGCGGCTCAGTACAGGGTCAGGGAGAGCAAGAGGGTGGCAGTGGGGGCTGCCAGCAGGCTCCAGGGGCGCCGCCGTCTCTCCTGACCACCACAGGCTTCCTGGGCCACCTCAATCAGGTGGGCAGGTTCCCGCTCACCCACAGGCCTGTTCTGGCAGGCAGAGAGAATGCGCTAATTTGTGGAACAGTAAACAAACAGCCACACTGCAAACCAACCGCACTGTGTCAGCTGACTTCTGACCCCGGTGGGGAGAAGGATGTGGAGGGCACAAGTGTGGCTAAGCGTGGGGGTGGTGAGGTCTCTGGGTGCAGGGGTGCACCTCGGAGGTGGAGGGTGCCCCAGCCCATGAGGGGCAGCAGGGCCACCAGGAAGGGCTGCATGGGGCCCGGCGTCTGTGGTCAGGGTATGTGCGTGCCTGAGTGGCTGTCGCGCTGAGGGACAGTGTAGAAGCCTTGTCATGGGGCACCGGGGCCCCTGGCACTGAGGGACAGGGCCAAGGAGCCCGCTCTAGAGGCCGGTGGGGAGGCCGGGTGCTCAGGAGGCAGTGCCGTAACAGTGGCCTCCAGCCCCACTCCACCCCATCTTCCGCCTTTGGCTGAAAATTCTGGGAACTCCCAGCCTCGGTGTCACTCAACGTGGGCAGCGATGAGTTCCTGCCTGTCCCCTCGGGGTCTTCTCCACTCCCATGGGGCTGGGTCCTACCTGTCTTAAACCAGCCATCCAGGGTGAATGCCCTCTTTGTTTCTTCTGGTTTATTCCAGTATTCTGGAAACACAGAGGGTCCCCTCACGAGCAGCTCCCCCTCCTTTTCTTCAAGCCCTGGGGTCACCTGTGGAGGATGAAGAATGTGGAGGTCAGAGCCGGGCACACCCTCTTGGGAATGGTGCTTTCTGAAACTGCAGGCTGCTCCCTGCCCATCCAGGGCCACGTGTTTTCTGAAACTGCAGGCTGCTCCCGGCCCACCCAGGGCCACGTGCTTTCTGAAACTGTGCGCTTTGTTGAAATGCTTGGAAAACGCAGCTTTGATAGGTGGAAGCCAACCATGCTGAGCTAAGCGTTCCCGCCGTCCTCTACGGGCCCTGGTGCCCTGGCCGGGAGCTGGGTGTCCTTTCATTCCTCCCAGAACAGCCACAGAAGCACGTGCTCCTACCCCATCCTCTAGACTCGAGCATGTTATCGGCCCAGGCCTCAGCACTCAGAGCCTGGGCTGGATTCAGGCAGCCTGTCCACGTCTAAAACCTGTGCCCAAATCCCATCTTCGGGGGCATTTCTCAAACCAGGGAACACAGCAGTGGGCATCTGTCCACACCTTGCCCACAGGGGTTGGGGCAGCTTGGAGCCGGCAGCGCCCTCCGTAGGGCTGAGTGATCAATTACAAGAGGGAAGACTCCGTGGGAAGGGAAGGTGGGGCCGAGGGTGGAGGGTCCCTGGAGGCCCCTGTTAAGCACGCAGGCACTGCCATGGCCCCAGGAAACACAGCCTCACTGTTCTTCTGCTGTGACCATGGAGAGGGCAGGAGGGAGGCTGGGCTCTATGAGCCTGGGCTGGGGTTCCCTGCAGCACCAGGAGCAGATGGCGTGAGCACGCGGGAGGCCCTGGACACGGTGGGTCTGTGAAGACACTGGCCGAGCCCTCGGCTCATAGGTCAGGAGGGTCTGCAGAGGGCAGAGAAGGAGCAGGGGCTTCAGGTGAGCAGCTGCCAGCTCCATGACCCTCACCCTTCTCTACCGTGAAAGTGTCTGGCTGTGACCCAGGAGGTCAAGGGATGTGTACAGAGTCTCACTGAGGCTCATCACCTGCCATCTGGGATGGACTTCAGAAAACCAGGGGCCAGGGAAGTAGCTGCGAAATAGCAGAACACATTGATCTGATGTGGAGAAAGGACGCTCAAACGCCCTGCGACCAACACTGCCCCACGGCAGCCTCTGCCGAGTGTGTCGTCCTGCTGCCAACCTGCCAGCCTGGGCTCCTCCAGGAGGGGCTGACGCCACCCACGGGGGTGAAACACCTGTCCCACATGGTGATGGGGCTTTCCGTGCAGTGCCCAGCCTAACTCCTGGCTGCTCAGAGCCTTGTGTCTGTTTTTTTCAAAGAAACCATGGACTTTATCTGAATTTTGTGAATTTTTCCACGGCCGTCCTTTATCTGCTCCACTGACGTGGTCAGACATGTACAGACAGCAAGGCAAAGGCCCTACAAATAAAATGACATTGAGACCAATCCCAGGAAAGGAAGGTCCGACTTTGCAGAGTTAAGCCAACCAAGTCACAGCAAAACAAACACCTCAACATCTTCATAGAATGTCAATAAGACCAAGAATCTCATCCCTAACATTAAAAATGTCCGGGGTACAATACAAAGTTACTCAACACAGTAAAAAAACAGAAAAATAGCTACTCATATAGAAAAAGAATACAACAGCACTGAGACAACATAGTTATTGGAATTATCTGAAAAAGACTTTAAAGCACTATTATAAAAATGCTCCAAAAAGTAAGGGCACACTTTGGGAGGCTGAGGCGGGCAGATTGCTTGAGCTCAGGTGTTTGAGAACAGCCTGGGCAACATGGCAAAACCCTGTCTCTACAAAAAAGACAAAAATTAGCCAGGTGTGGTGGTGCATGCATGTAGTCCCAGCTACTTGGGAGGCTGAGGTGGGAGGATAGCTTGAGGTGGAGATTGCAGTGAACCAAGACTGCAGCACTGCACTCCAGCCTAGGTGACGGAGTGAGACCCTGTCTCAAAAAAAAAAAAAAAAAAAAGCAAGCAAGGGCAAACACTTGGAAATAAATGGAAAAATAGAAAGTCTCAGCAAAGAAATAACAGATATAAAGCAGAACCAAACAAAAATTTAAAAACTGAAAAATACAGAAATAAAAAACGTCATGGATTGGTTCAGGAGCAGGACGACGAAGAAACGAATGTGACAATTTAAAGACAGAGCAACAGAAATGACCCAAAATCTGAACAGCAGAGAAAAATCACCAGGAAAGTCAACACACAGAGGGCTAACATTCATGTTACTGGAGTGACAGAAGAAAAGATAACACTCAGGTGCAGAAAGTCGTTTGATAAAATTTGGCTAAAAACCCAAAATTTAGTGAAAACATAAGCCTATAAATTAAAGAAGCTGAGAGAATCCCAAACAGGACAAACCAAAAGATGTCCAAGCCCAGACACATCATAATCCAATCACCGACACATAGGGAGGAACAAGGGTTCCTACGCCCACTGATTTCTCCACGGAAACAATGGAGGCCAGAAAGAAGTGGAGTTGTATTATTATTATTATTTTTTTGAGACAGACTCTCACTCTGTCGCCCAGGCTGGAGCACAATGGCATGATCTCGGCTCACTGCAACCTCCACCTTCCAGGTTAAAACAATCCTCCTGCCTCAGCCTCCCAAGTAGCTGGGATTACAGGTGTGCGCCACTATGCCTGGCTCATTTTTGTGTTTTTAGTAGAGACGGGGTTTCCCCATGTTGGCCAGGCTGGTCTCTAATTCTTGACCTCAGGAGATCCTCTCCCCTCTTGGCCTCCCAAAGTGCTGGGATTACAGCCGTGAGCCACCACATCCAACCAAGAATCACATTTTTAAAGTGCTGAAAGAAAATAATTGTCAACCCAGAATTCCTAATCCAATGAAAATATCCTTCAGGAAGGAAGATAAAGACATCCTTAGATGAGGAAAAATAAGGTAATTTGTTGCAAGCAGATCTGATCTAAAAGAATTCCTGTAGAATGTCTGTCAGACAGAAAGAAACTGGTATCAGAAGGAGACTTGGTACATTGGGAATACAGGAAAAGCAACAGAAGTGGCAAATATTTGGATGAATGAAGTTGAGTTCCTTTCTTATCAAGTTCTCTAAAATATTTTTGACTGTTGAAAGCAAAATTACCATTTTGTCTAACGGAGTTTACAACAAATACAGGTATTACACTAACTACACTCTAAAGGCAGAGGGTAAGTAACTGATGTGGAGGCAGGGATGTGGCTCTACATTCTTCTGGAAGTGTTAAAATGTTGACTTTAAGTAGACTGTAAAAAAGGAAGTATGTATATTGCAGTCTCTGGAACTATTACTAAAAAACTATGCAAAGACATTTATGGTCAAAAACTTAAGAGACAAATTAAAATGGAATACGAAAAAATAACCTCAAAGAAGGCAGTAAAGTTGAGCAATAAAACCCTCAGGGAACAATAGTAAACAAATAGTAAAATGGTAGGCTTAAATTCAAGCATATCAATAATTACATTAAATGTAAATGGTCTAAACACACCAATTACAAAGCTTGTCAGGCTGGATTAAAAAAACACACATAATCCAACTGTATGCTGTGTATAAGAAACTTCCTTCAAACACAATTACACAGGTAGGTTGGAAGTAAAGGGACAGAACAATATATACCATGCAAACTCCAATTGAGAAATTAAAATAGGTATATTAAAATCAAAGTAAACTTAAGAGCAAAGAGCATTACCAGAGCATTAAATGTTAATAAGAGTCAATTCACCAATAAGACACAATCATTATAAATGTGAATGTACCAAACAACAGACTTTCAAAATACATGAAGCAAAAACTGAAAGCAGAAACAGGCAGTTATAGTTGGAAAATTCAACCCCTCACTTAGTAACAGAACAAGTGGTGAGAAAACCGGCAAGGATATAGAAGAACTGAACAACACGATCAAACATCTTCATCTAACTTACAGCACAGACATTTACTAAAACAAGCAGGACACACTCTTGCTCTGTCACCCAGGCTGGAGTGCAGTGGCACAATCACAGCTCACTGCAGCCTCAAACTCCCAAGTTCAGGTGATCCTCCCACCTCGGCCTCCTGAGTAGCTGGCACAAAAGGCATGTAACACCATGCCCAGCTATTTTTTTTTTTTAACTTTTTGTAGAAATGGGATCTCACTATGTTGCTCAGGCTGGGCTCAAACTCCTGGGCAGTGATTCTCCTGCCTTGGCCTCCCAAAGTGCTGGGATTACAGGTGTGAGCCACTGCGCCTGGGCAGAATATATACTCTTTTCAAGTACACCAGAACATTCTTGAAAAGAAACCACATTCTGGGCCATAAAACACAACTTAACAAATTTAAAAGAACTGAAATATACCAAGTGTGTCTTTTGACTGTAATGGACTTAAATTAGAAACCAATAACAGAAGATAATGGAAAAATATCCAACTATTTGGAAAATACGTGCTATACTTCTAAATAATGCACAAGTCAAAGAGGAAGTCTTAAGGAACATTAAAAATATTTTGAACTAAATGAAAATAAAAATATATCAAAAGTTAGGTCAGGCGTGGTGGCTCATGCCTGTAATCCCAGCACTTTGGGAAGCCGAGGCAGGTGGATCACTTGAGGTCAGGAGTTTGAGACCAGCCTGACCAACATGGTGAAACCCCATCTCTACTAAATACAAAAAATTAGCTGGGCGTGGTGGCGCATGCCTGTACTCCCAGCTACTCGGGAGGCTGAGGAAGGAGAATTGCTTGAACCTGGGAAGCTGAGGTTGCAGTGAGCCAAGATCACACCATTGCACTCCAGCCTGGGCAACAAGAGCAAAACTCCGTCTCAAAAACAAAACAACAACAAAACAACAACTAAATATCTCTATCTATCTATCTATCTATCTATCTATCTATAAATTTGGGGATGCAGCTAAAGCAATGCTTAAGGGCAACGTATGTCAAGTGTACACATTATAAAGAGGAAAGGTCTCAAATCAATAATGTAAAGCTTCACCTTAAGCAACTAGAAAAAGAGAAAGCCAGAAGCAAGTACAAGAAACCAAGAACAAAATTGGTGAAATTGAAAACAGAAAAACAATAAAGAAAAATCAATGTATCCAAAAGTGACTTCTTTGAAAAAAGAGCCATAAAACAGATAAACCTCTAGCAAGGATAACAAAGAAAAAAGAAACAGAAGACACAAATTACCAACATGAGGAATGGGAGCCACATAACTTCAGGCCCTGAAACCATTAAAAGGTTAAGATGGGAATTCCCTTATTAACCTTTTAATCAACCTTTTAATGGTTTTGTGGCCTGAAGGGAAACTCTACACAAGGAAATTTAACAGATTAAATGAACCAATTCCTCAAAAATTATATGTACCAAAAATCACCCAAGATAACCTGAACAGTCCTATAAGCACTAAAGAAATTGAATTCATAGTTCTTTTTCTTTCAAAAAAGAAACGTTGGTAGGGCACAGTGGCTCACACCTATAACCCCAGCACTTTGGGAGGCGAGGAGGGAGAATCACTTGAGGCCAGGAGTTCAAGATCAGCCTGGGCAATATAGTGAGACCCCAACTCTACAAAAATAAAAATAAAAAATTAGCTGGGCATGGTGGCACATGTCTGTGGTCCCAGCTACTTGGGAGGCTGACGCAGGAGGATCACTTGAGCCCAGGAGTTCAAGGCTCCAGTGAGCTATGATTGCACCACTGCACTCCAGCCTGCATGACAGAACGAGACCTTATCCCCCACACACAAAATAATAATAATAGAAAGAAAACCTCTAGGCCCAGATGATTTCATTGGTGAATTCCACCAATCATTGAAAGAAGAAATAATACCGATTCTACACAATCTCTTCCAGAAAAAAATAGAGAGAACATTTCCCAACTCATTTAATGAGGTCAGCATCACCCTCAAACACAACTCAAAGAAAGTACAAAAATGGGAAACTACAGACCAAAATTCTCATGAATACAGATGCAAAAATACTCAGCAATATGCTAGCAAATCAAATCCAGTACTGCATATAAAAAAATGACCCACCAGGACCAAGTGAGGTTTGTCCTGGGAGTGAAAGCTTGGTTCAATGTAATCTACCATATTAACAGCCTAATAAAGAAAAGTCAATCAATACCAACAAGCTTTTTGAAAATATTCAACATGCATTTAGTGATAAAAACTCTCAGCATATTATAGATAGGATGGAATCTGCAAAAAGCCAGTAACTGACACACTTGCTGAAAGACTGAATCCTTTCCCTAAGATGAGAAATAAGAAGGTCCACTCTGACTGCTTCTGTTCAGTATCGTATTGGAAGTCCTAGTCAGGGCTTTGGTCATACAGGTTGGAAAGGAAAAAATAAAACTATTCGTATTTGCAGAAAACATGATTGTATTTGTAGAAATTCCCAAGAAGTCTATAAAAATCTCCTAAAACTAGTAAGTTAATTTAGCAGGTAACAACTGAAGTATTTGAGGCCAACACACAAAAATCAATTCTATTTCTACCTACTAGCAATGAACAATTGAAAACTAACAACAGCAACAAAAACGTGACTGTGTGCAGCGGCTCACGCCTGTAATCTCAGCACCTTGGGAGGCCGAGGCGGGCAGATCACTTGAGGCCAGGAGTTTGAGACTAGCCTGGCCAACATGGTGAAACCCTGCCTCTATTAAAAATACAACAATTAGCCAGGTGTAGTGGCACACGTCTGTAATCCCAGCTACTTGGGAGGCTGAGGCATGAGAATCACTTAGACCCAGGAAGTAGAGGTTGCAGTGAGCTGAGATTGTACCACTACACTCCAGCCTGGGCGACAGGACAAGATTCTGTCTCAAAAAAACAAACAACCCTCCCCCCATACCCACCTGCCACACTTACAATAGTTTAAAAAGGAGAGGAAAAGGAGGAGAAGAAATAGAAGGAGGAGTAAAGAAAAGAAGAAACATTTACATATAAATTTAACACAATATGCTGAATACAACACAGAAGAAACCAAAGTATATCTAAGTAAATGGAGAGACACACCGTGTTCACGGATCTATGTAAATGGAGAGACGTACCGTGTTCACGAATCTACGTAAATGGAGAGACACACCGTGTTCACGGATCTACGTAAATGGAGAGACACACCGTGTTCACGGATCTACGTAAATGGAGAGACGTACCGTGTTCACGAATCTACGTAAATGGAGAGACACACCGTGTTCACGGATCTACGTAAATGGAGAGACACAACGTGTTCACAGATCTACGTAAATGGAGAGACACACCGTGTTCACAGATCTACATAAATGGAGAGACACACCGTGTTCATGGATCTACGTAAATGGAGACACACCGTGTTCACGGATCTACGTAAATGGAGAGACACACCGTGTTCATGGATCTACGTAAATGGAGAGACACAACGTGTTCACAGATCTACGTAAATGGAGAGACACACCGTGTTCACAGATCTACGTAAATGGAGAGACACACCGTGTTCACGGATCTAAGTAAATGGAGAGACATACCATGTTCATGGATTGGAAGACTCAGCATAGTAATTGTTAATTCTCCCCCAAGTTATCTCCCCTATCAGAATGGCTAAATTCCGATCAACATCTCTCTTTTTTTTTTTTTTTGAGGCAGTCTCACTCTGGTGCCCAGGCTGGAGTGCAGTGGCGCAATCTTGGCTCACTTCAACCTCCACCTCCCAGCCTCAAACAATTCTCGTGCCTCAGCCTCCCGAGTAGCTGGGATTACAGGCATGTGCCACCATACCTGGCTAATTTTTTGTATTTTTAGTAGAGACAGGGTTTTACCATGTTGGCCAGGCTGGTCTTGAGCTCCTGGTCTCAAGTTGACTTGCCTGCCTTGGCCTCCCAAAATGCTGGGAATACAGGCATGAGCCACCACACCTGGCTTTCCAATCAAGATCTCAAAAGGACTTTTTGTAGATATAGACAAGCTAATTCTTTTTTTTTTTTTTTTTGAGATGGAGTTTTGCTCTTGTTGCCCAGGCTGGAGTGCAGTGGCGTGATCTTGGCTCACTGCAAACTCCGCCTTCTGGTTTCAAGTGATTCTCTTGCCTCAGCCTCCCGGGTAGCTGGGATTACAGGCACCCACTACCATGCCTGGCTAATTTTTGTATTTTTAGTAGAGACGGGTTTCATCATATTGGTCAGGCTGGTCTCGAACTCCTGAACTCCGC
The DNA here is from genome assembly GCF_028885625.2 of Pongo pygmaeus. Lineage (NCBI taxonomy): Eukaryota > Metazoa > Chordata > Mammalia > Primates > Hominidae > Pongo > Pongo pygmaeus. The sequence continues at coordinate 86,433,735 of NC_072391.2, read as the reverse complement.
CCACCTTGGCCTCCCAAAGTGTTGGGACTACAGGTGTGAGCCACCAGGCCCAGCTAGACAAGCTAATTCCAAAATTAATATGTGCACCAAAACAACTCTGAGAAAGAATAAAGTTGGTGAAATCACACTACAATTGTTAAGACCTACTATAAAACCACAACAGTCAAGACAATGTGGTGTCAGTAGAGGAATGGAAACACAGATCAAGGAAATAGAACAGATAACCTATATGTAGACCCTCTCAAATATGTCCAATTAATTTCTGGCAAAGTGGCAATGGCAACGCAATGCAGAAAGCGTAGTCTTTTCAACAAATATCACACACACACACGCAGTGTGCACACGGGTATCACATACACACGCAGTGTTGCACACGGGTAACACACACGTACATGCAGTGCGCACGTGGGTATCAGACACACACGCAGTGCGCGCATGTGTGACACACACGCAGTGTGTGTATGGGTATCACACACATGCAGTATGTACACAGGTATCACACACATACACACAGTACTCGCACGGGTAACACACGCAGTGCATGCATGGGTATCACACACATACAGTGTGCGCATGAGTATCACACACATGCAGAGTGTGCATGGGTATCTCACACACATATATACAGTGAGCACATGGGTAACACACACACATACACGCAGCATGTGCACGGGTAACACACATACACTCAGTGTGTGCACGGGTATCACACATGCGCAGTGTAAGCACGGGTATCACACACATACGCGCAGTGCACACACGGGTATCACACACGCACAGTGCACGCACGGTTATCACACACATACGCGCAGTGCACGCACGGTTATCACACACATATGCCCAGTGCACGCACGGTTATCACACACATACGAGCAGTGCATGCATGGGTAACACACACGTGCAGTGCATGCACGGGTAACACATACACACATACATGCAGTGTGTTCACGAGTATCACACACAGACACAGTGTGCGCATGGGTAACACACACATACACATGGTGCACACATGGGTATCACACACATACACACAGTGTGCACGAGTATCACACACACATGCAGAGTGCGCACGGGTATCTCACACACATACATACAGTGAGCACACGGGTATCACACACATACATGCAGTGTGCAAATGGGTATCACACACACATACACGCAGTGTGCACACGCGCCCCCACGTCCTATGACATTGTCAGGGAGTCCGGCCTGGAGCTTAGCCATATTGACTTTTGGGGTTTCCTTCAGGTCTTTTTCTCTGTGTGTATGTATGGGTGTAACAGCTGTGCACACACTACATGTATGTGTGTGTGATACCCATGCACGCACTGCATGTATGTGTGATACCCATGTGCACACTGCATGTGTGATACCCGTGTGCACTGTGATACCCATGCGCGCACTGCGTGTGTGTGTGTGTGATACCTGTGATATGTCACACGATGTGAGGGAGCGGTACGAGCCAGCCCCTCAGCGAGGTGATGGAGAAGGCTGAGCCCTGGGCCTGGCAGGCCAGCTGCCACCTGGGGAGGGTCCAGATACTCTGGCCCCAGGGATGATCCTGGGAAGGTGTCCTCCCATCCCCACAGGGCACATTCCTTCCTGCAGCTACTTTCTGTTTCCTGACAAATAGGACACCAAGCCTCTTAATTCAGGTCTGAAGGCCTGGTTGATCATCTGCCCAGGAACAGTCATGAGTCACTCCAGAGGCCTAGGGATGGCCATTCTCATGACTAGTCCTGAGGGAGCCCTTCTGGGGAGGGACGCCGGCCGGGACCCACACCTCAGCCCAGACAAGAGTGGATTGGACAGCCCAGCCGTCTGCCACAGCCTCACTTGAGCCATGTGGATCCGGGACCGTGGCAGTGAGGGGCACCCTTGGGCTTTGGGATGCTGTGGAGAGAAGGGCTACTGCTTGGGACTCAGATGAAAATACCAAGTGTGTCTGCGAGTGTGAGCGTGGGTTGGGGAGTCCCTTCACATGAGAGAGCAGCAGGTCCCTGAAGCTGCGGCTTTTCAGAGTTCACAGTGCCCATGCCGTCACCTGGTCGTCCTGGGGCGCCCACCCACCCCTCTGGGAGCCCTGAATCTCAGGTGTCGGAGGGCACAAACCCTGAGGCCCTCAGGCTGTGCTCCTCCCCACGAAGGGTCTCGGCCCCCGGTGGAGCCAGGCCCCGCAGGGCAGCTGTACTTGGCCTGCTGCACCGACTCCTTGGCTGAACTGGGAATGTTCCAGGGCCTGCTGCCAGCAGATGCAAACCCCCCGTACACTGAGATTTAAGCAGCCCCGGAGCATCTGTGCGGCTTCACCTTGCAGGGTCTCCCTGCATGCTTGGCACAGAGGCCCCTGTGTGGCGTCTCTGACTGTCAGGGTGCTCAGGTAGCTGAGGCTGCTGCTTCTATTTCAAGCCTGTTTCAGGGAAGAAACCAGCAGACACAAACTATTAAAGAAACTCAGGCAGGAGCAATCAGGTGGCGCGGCAGCCAATGCAGGTGTGAAGCAGTTAAGTTTTGTTTTAATTTAAGACAGAAATGCTCCCCACCCCCGCTCTGCCCCTTTCTCTGGCGACATTTCTACCATTTCCGGCAGAGCAGGTGCTCAGAGGCAGGAGCGTCAGCTGACTGACACCTGGAGAGGGCTGCTCAGCCACGGGGCGTCTCACTCCTCCACACGCCACTCACGTTCTGCTCTCTGCTGGGGACATTTCTGACTAGATGGTGTCCCCAACCCAGGCACAGGCTGAGCCCCGTCCCTGCAGACAGGGCTGGACTGGCTGAGCTGGGAGGTCCTCGAGGTGGGGGCAGGGGCACCACAGGGCACAGACTCGAGAGCCAGGAAAGGCCGGTGTATTCAGGAACCCGAGATGCGGGGTGTGGCCAGCAGCCTAGTACCAGCAGGGCAGAAGCAGGAATCCAGGAGAGGGGTGTCAGGGCAACAGCACGGGCTGGGGCCCTACAGAGGGCAGGGGAGGCGGGTACAGCAAGGGGCAGCCACCCAGGTGGGTTTCAGGAAGATGCCCCATGGCTCTCTGGGGGACACAGTGGAGGCATGGGGGATAACAGCCCACTGCAGGTGGCCCAGGCCAGGCAGGACACACCATGCGGCCCTCCACACAAGGTGCGGCCACTGAGTGGCCCCAGGTGAGAGGTTTCCGTGGGGAAACAGAATGCCCACTTCAGGGCCACAGGGGATAACAGCCCACTGCGGGTGGCCTAAGCCAGGCGGGACACGCCGTGCGGCCCTCCACACAAGGTGGGGCCACAAGGTGCGGTCATTACATGACACTGAAAGCCGCCCACATCCTACTTGTTTGCTGGAGCTAAAACATCCAACTGCGACCATCATTCCAACCCTCACGTGGTCACATGTGGAAACCAAGTACAAGGAGGGCGTGTGGCTGTTCACTCACGAGAGCAAGGCCCATGCCCCTCAGCCTCTGCACAGGGAGCTCAGTCGTGCCCGTGAGGGCCAAGATGGTGCCACAGAGAAGGAAATGCACTGAGATGAGACTCAGGATCCCTCGATCTTTGAAAACCTCAGGGCAACACAGTCAATCATGTGTGGTATCAGGTGTGGATACAGGCTTTAGAGAAAACAATTTCCTTTTAAATCAAGATTCCATTTCCCCATAATCCCTAAACCTTTCTCTGTGATGAGTTCACTTGTGATGAGCAGATTCTCATGTTAAAATCCTCACAGAAATGAGACAATGTCCTTTGTTCTTGTTCACCCTTGTCAGTTTTAGAATAATGCACAAGACAAGGAGGCCGCCAGAGTACCGCACAGGCGCCCACCTCAGCGTGCAGGGCCCCGTGAATCTCCCCACACCTGCTCTGGGGGCCTGTGGTCAGCGTTCCCTCAGGACAGGTGCCAGGGTCAGGCCAGTTCACATTTCTAACCAGATTCCCATCAACAATAATGGCCTCTGCTCTTTTTCTCTTCCCCTTAGCCAAGGCCATCATGGCCCACGTCAGCCTGTCCCCGTGGACGGGGCCCCTGGGAGGAGCTGTGTGCCCGGGTGTGAGTCCCTTTGGCGTTCCACCATGGGCTCCCTCTACCCACTGCTCTGTGAGCGCACAGAGAGACACGCAGCAGGCAGGGCCCAGAACACCAGCCGGTGCCCTTGGCAACACCAGCCAGCACCTGCAATGTCCAGGGGGCCGGTCCCTTGCATGGAGGGGAGTCTGCCTCCAGGGGAAAGATGCACCAGTGTAACCACCCTGGGGGGGCCTAGCCTGGACACACGGCCGCCCACCTGCCAAGAGCAGAGTGGCTTACCTTGGTCCCCCTCTCATCTCCCTCTGCGTGGATGGTGTAGGAGCAGCCGTCCTTCTGTGGGTTTTCTGAGACAATGCGCACCTGTACTCCAGGCAGCGGGGTCCCCACGGAACCTACAGGAGAGGAGAATCACTGAAGGGGAGGCTGGAGTGAGAGGAACCTGGAGGAGAGAAGCACGCGCTGAGCTCGGATTCTGCTGGGCTCCCGTGTGCCACGTGCGGGAGTCTGTGTGGAGGGAGCGACGTGCCCTGTGACCCTGAGAGAAGACGGCGTAGGAACCCGCAGGTGAAGACCCACACGATACGTGGCTGGCAAACACGGTGTGCTCAGGCCCAGCCGATGCCACAGCGATGGCCACGTGGCACAGCAGGCACTCACGTGGCATGCTGGGCTTGGCCTGCCCTGGGCCCCTCATACATCACTTTCCCAGTTACTTCCCAAAGCCTCACAGCTGCCCACGGATTCTGGTGTCATTTCCACTTTTACACACTTGCTGGCCAGGGAGGGCTGGCGCCTTGCCCTGATGGCCCCGGGGCTGTCCACGACGAGAGGACCTGTGTGTGCCCGGCACACGGCGGGCTAAGGCAGGATCTGCCCTATGTCCCCAGGAGGGGCTGTCCTGAACTCTGCATGGCAGGTGGACCACACTTTGTAGTGGCTCATTTATTAGACAGCCATGAGTTGCTCAGTGTATCCATCCCACCTGCACAGTCCCAACATGGCTAAAATGAAACCTTACACTGGCCAGGATGGGGGCAGAGCCCAGGTGGCGAGATGTGTCCCGCGGGCACACACGGGGCTGCCGCAGCCTCGCTCTGCCTGTGGTTTAGGACGCTGGTGGGACGGCAGAGGCTGCTCATGGAGTGCGGCCCTGGCGACGTGGCGTCAGCACGGGTGCGACCTGGGGGCAGAGCAGAGGCGGGACTTCCCGTCTACCCCAGGGCGTGAGGCCTTTGCCCTGGCCTGCGTCAGGGGAGTGCCTGAACGCTTATCACGTCTGCGAGTCCATGCTGAGATTTCAGGCACATCAAGGGTCAGCATCGAGGGTCAGTGCAGCGAACTCTGCACTCCATGGGGTGTCCCGGCCTCCAGACGCTTGGTGAGGGGCTGTCGGTGCCCGAATCGCTCTTGCTGATCCTGCTGGGCCTGTCCACGCCTGGGGTCCTGCAGGCGAAGCCGGGCTAGCGTGGTGCGCGGAGTGTCACCTCAGGAGCTCTCTGTGGTTCCAGGTATGCAGACGCCCCGAACCTCCACTCTGGTCAGAAACCCGTGTCACCACTATGGGGGGTATGGCGGGGCCGGCTTCAGCCCCCTTTCTTCCATCCTTTCTCCTCCTTTATGTTTTGCTTCTGAAGACTTCTACATGGGGGGTGAAACCCGCTTAACACATGACTTGCCATTTCAGTGCGCAGCATGGCAGTGTTCCGTGCACACACTGCACAGCCCCCTGCTCCCCACAGTCAGAACTCCCGCACGGCCCACGACCGCCACACCCTTCCTCCCCAGACCTGGCACCAGGTCTGCTGTCCGCGTCCGTGGTTTTTCTGTTCTGGGCGTTTCATACGAAGAGGAACATCACAGGCAGCCTCTCGCCTCTTCCTGGTGATGCCTCTACTGGGGTGGGGACGCAGCGCAAGGACACGGCACAGCTGGGGTCGGGGCGGGGGCCGCAGGTGGGGAGGCCGTGTGGCCGTCCCACACCATCTGCAGAGGCTGAAGAGGCTCTGGGATGGTGTCTGGATTCCGCAGAAGCCAAGCAGTGGTATTGTCCATGAGAGCTCAAGGAGTGGCCCCCACACTCCAGGTGCCACCTGTGAGAGCTCAAGGGAGGGGCCCCCACACTCCAGGTGCCACCCGTGAGAGCTCGAGGGAGGGTCCCCCACACTCCAGGTGCCACCCGTGAGAGCTTGAGGGAGGGGTCCCCACACTCCAGGTGCCACCCGTGATAACTCGAGGGAAGGGTCCCCACACTCCAGGTGCCAACCGTGAGAGCTCCAGGGAGGGGCCCCCACACTCCAGATGCCACCCATGAAAGCTTGAGGGAAGGGCCCCCACACTCCAGGTGCCACCCGTGAGAGCTCGAAGGAGGGGTCCCCACACTCCAAGTGCCGCTTGCTGTGCCCCGGGCATGTGACAGTGTGGACATGAGAGCTCAAGGGAGTGGACAGAGGCTGGCCCTGCAGGGGCCAATGTGGATGGGAGCACAGCTGCAGGCAGGTGGGGGGCACTGCCTTCCTGCCACAGCCCACCTCTAAAATCGCTGTCAGCCAGCCCCTCCCTGATAACTCTGACTGGCCTGTGGCCCCCGTCCTGGTGTCTGGGGTGCACTGGTGCTCTGTGTGCCTGGGACCCAGGGAACAGAAACCGCCAATGAGGCCCTGGAGCTCCCTGTCAATGCCACAGAGTGGCCCAGGAGCCATGAGCACCTCTGAGCTCAACCTCCAATTAGAGTGTGATTAGGCCCAGCAGTGGTCGGCCATGAATTATTCATCTCCCTCCACAGGAACTGCACACAGCAGGCCCGTAACCATAACACACGACAGAGCTCACCTCCACCCGCTTCTCTCTCTCTCTCCCGAGCACGGAGAGGGCACTGCGCAGCGAGGCCAAGCATGAGCCCAGAGCCCATGGCTGGAGCCGACCCGAGGGCCAAGGCCACGGCCACCAGGGTGGGGGTTAGAGCCTGAGAGTGAGGAAGGCTCTCCTCCACCGTGCCCTCTAGAAACACGGCTCAGGAGGCTGCATTTGAGTTTTTGTGGGGCATGTTGGATTTAATGCTGAGGCGACTTTACTTACTTTTTTCCAAACCAAAGAACTGACACTGCTGGTGATTTAAAGGCAAGGATAAAATCACAGATATATGATTCTGCTTTAGAGAAGAGGGAGCGTCCCCGGTGCCCAAGGGAACCTGCTGTTGGCTCTGCCTTAGAGAAGAGGGAGCGTCCCCGGTGCCTGAGGGAACCTGCCATCGGTTCTGCCTTAGAGAAGACGGAACGTCCCCAGCACCCAAGGGAACCTGCCGTTGTTAGCTGAAGACTCGGGGATTGGTGCGCTCAGGTTTCTTGCCCAATAACCCTGAAGCTTCAGGGTCTCTGGATCCCCCTCCTCAGCCGGGGACTCCTCTCCCTGTGCCATCTGTCTGGGGCTCCTTCCTGTTCGCCTAGAAGTTCTGATTCCAGTGTGGGGAAGGTGAGCCTTCCCCGGGTCTCTGGGCTACTATCTGCTCCTGACGCCCTCAGTGTGGACAGCGGTCCCTGGGCTGCTCCTGACACTCTCAGTGTAGACAGCGGTCCCTGGGTTGCTCCTGACGCCCTCAGTGTGGACAGCAGTCCCTGGGCTGCTCCTGGCACCCTCAGTGTGGACAGCGGTCCCTGGGCTGCTCCTGACGCTCTCAGTGTAGACAGTGGTCCCTGGGCTGCTCATGACTCCCTCAGTGTAGACAGTGGTCCCTGGGCTGCTCCTGGCACCCTCAGTGTGGACAGTGGTCCCTAGGTTGCTCCTGGTTTCAGCTTCTCAGCCTTGTATCTGTTCCAGTAAAAAAGGCTAGGGGGGCCACTGTCCATCTTCTCTGTCTTCTCCAGTCAGGGCCATCGAAGAGGCCACCATGCTCCTGGCAGCGTGGCTGCCCGGGAAGTGCGTGTGCGTGTCTGCGTCACTCACCAGCCTCACCAGCCGCATGACCATGGGCAGGCTCTGTGGGTTCTTGTGTGTGAATGGAAGAAATGACCCCATAGCAGGGGCTGTTTTGAGAAGATCAAACGAGAGGATGCCCACAAAGCAATGCTGTGTATAAACAGTCATCGTCAACTACAAACTGTCTGTGCAGACAGATTCTGAATACACAGAACTTGTCCTGCTCACATGTCCAGAACAAAGAGAGGACAAAGCCCGGAGCCCGTTACCCTTTCAGTCCTCACTTGCCTGCAGCCTGCAGCCTGCAGCCCTCAGCGAGCCAGGCTTTGCTCATTCCGTCCATATTACGTGGTGACTGTGGCCGTTGGCACTGGACAAAACCAGCACATCCTACTAAGAAGGACGACAATAAGGACAGAGACTCAACGGACCGGTCACATTTGATTTCAAGGTCCCCATCTAATTTCCACCAGAGAGCTTTAGCCACCGAAGAAACAGCTGGTGCCGCAGCCACCGTGGAGATGCGCAAATCAGCCCAGAGCAGGGGCCACGAGCACCGACGGCGGTTTCCTGGGGTCTGAGACTAACATGCGAGCCGGCCCAGGGCAGGGGTCACCGGCACTGATGACGGTTTCCTGGGGTCTGAGACTAGGATGTATTTCTCATCACTCACACTGACTTCTTTTCACAACATGCCCCCACCTGCCCACTGCCCTGGGCCCTGTTGCAGCAGGCCCTGCACTCTGTGTGGCCACCCCACTGGCAGCTCTGCATGGCAGCTGAGGATCTCACTGCCACAGCCGTCATTCTGCTCAGGATGCCCCGGCCAAACAGAGACTTTACACTCAGAATACACCTAGCAGCCCCCATGGCTCCCCAGGCCCAGCAAAGGGGCCTGAGCCTAGTCTCTCCTCCTCCCAGCCCAGCAGCCAGCCGGCCCTCACACTCACCCTGCAGGCCCCAGCACCGTATTGTTGCCTGGCACCAGCTGGTCCCTGCCTGGGCCTGGACCCCCATGTCCACACTTACCCTAGAGTCCCAGGAACCAAGCAGGCATGGAATGAGCCAAACGGCACACAGAAAGCAACGGGACAGAGCAAAGCCCAGGAGCCGACCCCCCAGGAGTCAACGGACTTTCAACAAAGATCCAAAGGGCTGTTCGATGGAGAAGGGAGTCTTTTCAACGAGCAGTGCTAAAAAGCTAGACAGCTAGACATTCATATACTACAAAAGAACTGTGGTCCATATCTTGCGCTATGTACGAAAATTAACTCAAAATGGATCATGGTCCCAAATGTAAGAGCTGAAACTATTCTCTGTGACTTTGGGCTATGCAAGAATTTATTAGATATGACATCAGACAATTCATAAAACAAATTGATAAACTGGGCCAAAATCTAAAACTCCTGATTTTAAAGACGCTGTTAGGTGAATGGGAAGACAAGCCACAAGCTGGGAGATGATATTTAAAATCACACAGCTGACACTTGCGTCCAGAATTTTAAAAAGCTCTCAAAACTTAAGAAAACAAATGCCCCAGTTGAAAATGGAATGACACAAACAGGAAGAAGTGCTCAGCGCCACCTATCATGAGAGAATCATGAACTCAACAAGACACCACCACCGCCCATTGGAGCAGCAGGTGCTCGTGACCTCCCGCCCATTGCAGGGGGAAGGGGATGGTGCAGCCGCTCTGGAGACAGCTCAGCAGCTTCAGACAACACAGCAATCTCTCTCCTAGGTGTCTGCCCAAGTGAAATAAAAACCCACATTGGCACAGAAATCTGTACACAAATGTTGATAACATCTTACGTGTCATTGCTTAAAACAGGGTCACAAGCAGTGGTGCATCCACACCACGGATGCCACTCAGCAGGGAAAGGCGCGAGCTGACGCGCACAGCACAGGCAGTTGACTGCGGGCGGAAGCCGGGCGGAAGCAGACAGGCTTGGAGGCCACGTCCTGCAGGATTCAGCCACGTGACCTCCCAGAGGAAGCAAAACCACAAGAGAAACAGGAACAAGGGGCCGGGCCTCGGGGGTGGAGGAGGTGCTGAGCACTAGGAAGGGAGTTTCTGAGACGAGGAACCCTTCTCTATTTTGACTGTGATGATGTTTCTTAAGACACACAGAGTTGCACGCCAGAGGGGAGAATTTTTACTGTGTCTGCAGGTAAGCAGCTGCACAGACAGATATGTGGGATGGTCTCACTTTAAGTCTGCACTGAGATCTCTCTTCTACTCTGGACAGACTGAAAGGGCTGCACAGAAAGAAGCAGGGCGGTCCCCAGCTATGGGCTCTGTTCCCAGAAGTCCTCGAGGAGGACCCAGGGCTGGAAGGGTGGGGTCAGATGCCAGTCAGAATGCCATGTGTTAGGGAAGGCTGGATGAGAGGGCCGGTGTCAGCAGCCCACATCTAGAGAAGGAAGACAGGTGCTTGACTCATCCCCCCCTGCTCACCACACCCCCCTCTCCTGGCACTGCTGCTGGTGCTGTGTGGCACCCGGACTCCAGACAGATGGAGGCTCCCACCACTGCTGACGTGGTCTGGAGGCAACAGCATGGCCTCCGGCCTTCCTCTGAGACGTGCACTGACGCCTGCATTCCAGGCATTGCTGTTCTTCCCATTGTCTCCCCAGTCATCCAGCCAGGGGCCGGCACAGACACCTCCCCCATCCACCCCGACTGAGACTTGGGAGAAGGCTGATCTGCCCAGAGGGGACAGGTCGAAGTGCATCCTCAGTGCTCTAGTGGCCTGTCCCACGGGGGAGCATCCTCCGTGCCGCCCTTCAGTCCAAATGTGGGTGGTTCGAGACTGGCCCACCTTGGGGGGCTCAGGACACAGTGGAAGAGGAACACAGCTGTGGGAAGTGCTCGTACCTGGCAGGCGCGCGGCGGTGGTCAGGGGCCCGGACAGAGCCATGCCGATCTCGGTCATGCCATACCGCTCCAGCAGGGTGTGGCCTGTGATGTTCTTCCACTTCTCCAGCACTGGGAGGGGCAAGGCGGCTGAGCCTGAGACCATGAGCCTACGCGGCACAACCAAAGGCAGGTTTAGCCCCTCCGGACGTGACCCTCGCGTGCAAAGGCAGCAGGTTTAGCCCCTCAGGACATGGCTCTCGTGTGCAAAGGCGGCAGGTTTAGCCCCTCAGGACGCAGCCCTCGCTTGCAACAGTGGCAGCTCCTTCATGAGTGCAGGAGCCCCAGGCCGTGGGTACAGTACCACTGTGTGACACCTGGGACCAACACTGCAGTCTGTGCTACGGCATAACTTTGTTTTTTGAAAATGATTTGTTGGGTGTATTTTAGAAGGAAGCAGGTCCAACAGCTAATAAGGGTAAACAATGTGCTTAGGGTCCATGGTGTCCCCTGCAAACTTCCTGCGCTGTTCACAACCACGCTCAAGAACAGCAGTGACCATGCAGCTGCCGACCACGGAGCTGATCACCGGTGAATAGCCACGGCGCTGCAGGCTGCGGCCAGGCACATCTGGGACTAGGGCCGGCTCAGCTTGCAGGCTCTGCAGCAGAATGTGGACACGGATGAATGGCTGCGGCACCCAACGGGTGGGGCCGGGCACACCCAAGGGGCTCAGAACAGCCCGCAGAACTGGAGCCATTTTGGCTCACAGGCTCGGCTCAGGCTTGGCAGGAGAACACGGGCCCTGAGAACCCTGAGTCCCCGTGCTCTCACACAGCATTTCCCGCAGCCTCACGGGCAGTAGGGAAGGCGCTTTTGTTTGCGGTTTGAGCAGAGTGGTCCCAACTGCTGCCCCTGCTTTACAAGGAGGCACCACTGACAGGACCCCCGCTGGGAGATCCAGATGGCCGAGGTCTCATTGCCTCTGTCACCCTGGAAATCACCTGATCCTCTCCTTCACTGACCTCGTTCTTGCCCTCGGTTCCTTAGATTTGGTAAAACATTCTGCTCATCCTGCTCAGCTCGGGGCCTGCCCAACCCCAGGGTATCCCAGCAGTAGCAGCAGCAAAACCATGGGCTCCAGTGGCCTCACAGAAAAGGGGCAAAGGAACGGCAAAGAGAGCGAAGCGGGTTTAGACATGTGCCTTGGACAACCCAGAATTCTCTCCAGGAATGAAGATGCCACTTCCCTGTGCACTTCCTGGGGACTGGGAGAAGTGCACGGCAGCCACAGACACACACACATCCCACTGGAAACTGGATGACAGTCGAGCCTTCAGTTCCTGCAGTGCACCGGCCACACCACCCCTCCCTCTCGCAAAAAGAAAAAATACCCCACCCACGACTCTGCTGGAGGTGCGGGCCTGTGATGCGTGTGAAGACTCACTGAGCCACATGTGCGCGTTTCCAGTTAGCGAACCACACTTCAACAGCCACGAGGGAAAAGAAACGTTCCCACGCCTGCAGGTTCATGGGAGAGTGCAGAGCAAACACATCCGAGTGGCCCAAAAGAGCAGCTCGTCCTGGGAGGGAGGGGTTTACCCAGGGAGCTGGGAGGGGAGGAGCAGGGCTGAGAGGAAAAGCAGGAGAACGTGCCCCAGGCAGGAGGCGTCACAGGGCTGCCCACGAAGGCAGGGAAACTGCATAGTAGAGGCAGGCGCCCTGGGACATGTGGGCAGACGAAGCAGGAGCAAGCGGGTCAGCTCACTGTCCTCACCCTTGTCCTTCAGACTCCATGACAGAGAGAGAGACGGACAGGAGAGAGAGCAGACAGACAGACGGAGACAAAGAGAGATGGAGAGATAGAGACAGATGGACAGAAAGGAGAGATAGAGAAAAAAGACAGAAAGACGGAGAGATAGATGAAGAGCGATGGAGAGAGAGAGAGAAGACAAAGACAGATGGAGAGTCTGACAAGACAGAGAAGACAGATAGATGGAGAGATGGAGAGATAGAGACAGAGAGAGACAGAGAGACAGAGAGTGACAGAGAGAGCGATACAGAATCCAGGCAGCTATCGATGTGGAAGAGATTATAGATATACACACAGACGGGTAGAGAGAGAGACAGAGACAGGTAGAGAGGTAGAGAAAGAGACGGGTAGAGAGAGAGGGAACATTGAAAGGAAATGGAAAGCACTGCTTCCCAGAACTTAGTACGAGTGGTTTATTAGAAATAAGTCGTATCTGTTGATCTCTAAGACTTTCTGAAGGGGAAGTGGGCTCTTTTCACTTACCTAATTTTTTCTTCACAAACTGCACGCAAGAAATCCTGGGCGTGTGGCTGGGTAAAATGCCTGTCGTAGTACTCCATCAGCTTGGTGTATATTGTGGGCACTGCCATAAAGACATTGATCCGCGGCGTTTCAGAACTTAAGAACTTTTCCCAAACCTACGAAGGAAAGGAAACACTTGGTAGAAAGATGGGCGAGCAGGCACCGGGATCCGCGGCGGAGGAAAGGGAGCGCTCGGTTGGGAGGACGAGCAGGCACCGGGGCCCGCGGGGAGGCTCCTGGCTCCAGGCACCACGTTCTCATGGTTCACATTTAAGAGTCTGCAGCGCCTCCCGTCTAAAAGGGGTGCATCAGACTCTGATCCCTTCCCACGGAAGCCATGCTGCGCGGGACAGCGGCGTCTGGCCTGTGAGGGGACGAGCAACCGTGAGAAGCGCTGGAAAAGGGCTTCGGGATCTGCGGCGTGGAGAGGCGTGAGTGGTTAGGCTCTCCCAGCTGCACAGAGGATGTACACCTCGGGGACGCTGGCAGGCGGCCCGGCTGCCCGCACACCTGAAGTCAGCACGCTTCCCCGGCGTGCAGGGACCAGTGAACGGGTGAAGTCTTTTATTTAAAAGAGTCAGTGAATTTTATATTTTACTCCATAATAAACATTTCTTGCTTACATATAAATATGTTTTAAGTTCCTCACTCATTAGCGGTTTCTCGCGTCGCCCATGAAGCTTCAGGAAGAGCTGGGGAGCCGCCCTCCTTCCGTGGCCCTCTCCACCCGCAGTGTTCCACGCGGAGCCCCGGACGCTGTGGCGGAGGGCGGAGGGCACGCCTCGTGCTGTGGGGTCAGCACCTAAGGGAGGCCCAGGACACACAGGACATATCTCCTCGCCCACACGGCGTTGAAACTGGGGTCGATGGATGCCGATGCCACAGTCCAGCCCCAGCCCGTCTCATCTCACTGGACTGCAGTGACGAGTGCCTCACCGCAGCTGCCTGGCAGAGAAAGGCAGGAATCTCCGGGGAAGAAATAATATCATTCTTTCAAAGACAAAGACTGGAACCCTTCAAAGTTACAAAGCATGTAAGGACACAAAGATGTGACCCCTAATTGAAGGGAAGAAATCTCAGGAAATTCAAACGTCAGAATCGCCAGACAAGCCCTTCAAATAACTGCAATAAGCAGATTAAGGAATTTAGAAGAAAAGATGAACAACGTGGGGAAAATGGAGAATTGCAAAAAGAAGTGGAACTGCAAAAAATCATAAAACTGAAAAACACAAGATCTGAAATGAATTCATTCAATAGACCTAATAACAAACAAGACACAGCAGAAAAGAGGAAAAAAGTCAGACACAGTCAATGGGCGTGATCTAGGCTGACCCGCAGACGGGAAAGCAAAGACACAGGCGACCAGAGTGCGGGAGACGGCAGCACCTCGGAGCAGCACCCACAACACTGCCATCGAGGGAGGGAGGGGGAACAGATAAGCAGGTGGAGAGAGGCCAGGCTCGCAGACGGGAACACTCCACGTTGTGAAGATGGCAGTTCTTCCCACACTGAGCTCCAGCTTCAAAGCAATCTTCCCAAAATTCCAGCAAGCTTTATTTTGCAGAAATTGATACACTTATCCTACGTTTTACACAAAAAGGCAAAGGACCCAGAAGATCCAAAATAAATTTCAAAAGGCAGACTAAAGGTGAGAACACACAGTTCCCAACTCCAAAACTGACGTAAACCAGAAGTAATGAACACAGTGTGATGCTGTGTAAGATTAGACAAGAGACCCACAGAACACAGTTGAGAGTCCAAAAATAAACCAATGCATAGATATCTGGTCAAGTGATTCTTGGCAAAGAAGCCAAGTCCCCGATAGGGGAAAGGACAAAAGGATAATCTTTCTCACAAATGGCACTGATACACTGAATATCTCCATGCAGAAGGTGACTCCTAGACCCTACCTCACACCATATGCAAAATTAACCCAAAGTGGGTCAGAAACCTCCATGTATGAGCTAAAACTAGAAAACGTCTAAGAAAAAACAAAAGGGAGTATCTTCATGACATGACCTGTGGTTTGGCAAAGACTTCTCAGATGAGATACCAAAAGCACAATCTATAAAGTTTAAAAATTGATAACATGAATTTATTTTAAAAATTTTTTTATAAAATGAATTTCATCAAAATGTGTGCTTCAAAAGACACATTAAGAAAATAAAAAGACAAGCTGCAGTTGGAGATATTTGCAAACCATACATCTGAAAAGAGACTTGTATCCAGAATACACAGAGAACTCTTACAACTCAATAAGAAGACAAATAGCCCAATTTAAAAATGGTCAAAAGATTTCATTAGACAGTTCACCAAAGATTACATATGTATGCAAACAAGAACATAAAAAACAGCACTGGGTGCAGTGCTCACGCCTGTAATCCCGGCACTTTGGGAGGCTGAGGCGGGAGGATCCCTTGAGCTCAGGAGTGTGAGGCCAGCCTGGGCAACATAGGGAGGCTCTGTCTCTACAAAAATAATTTAAAAGGAAAAAAGTAAAAATAAACAAAAAATGCTCAGCATCTGGCCAGGTGCGGTGGCTCACGCCTATAATCACAGCATTTTGGGAGGCTGAGGCAGGCAGATTACTTGAGCTCAGGAGTTCAAGACCAGCCTGGCCAACATGGTGAAACCCCGTCTCTATAAAAATACAAGAAATTATCTGGGCCTGGAGCTGTGCGCCTGTAATCCCAGCTGCTGAGATGGCTGAGGCAGGAGAAGCGCTTGAACCCAGGAGGCGGAGATTGCAGTGAGCTGAGACTGAGCCACTCCACTCCAGCCTGAGTGACAGAGCGAGACTCCATCTCAAAAAAAAAAAAAAAAAAGCTTAACATCAGTAGTCATTAGGGAAATGCAAACTGAAGCCAGTGACAAGTATTGGCAGGACGTAAAGAAATGAAAACTCTCATATGCTGCTGGAGAACATACAGCAACACAGCCATTTTGGAAAAACAGTTTGCCAGTTTCTTTTCTTTCTTTCTTTTTTTTTTTTTTTTTTTGAGACAGAGTCTTGCTCTGTTGCCCAGGCTGGAGTGCAGTGGTGTGATCTTGGCTCACTGCAATCGCCGCCCCTGGGTTCAAGCGATTCTGCTACCTCAGCCTACCGAGTACCTGGGATTACAGGTGTGAACCACGGTGCCCGGCTAATTTTGTATTTTTAGTATAGACAGAGTTTCACCATGTTGGTCAGGCTGGTCTCAAACTCCTGACCTCAAGTGATCCACCTGCCTCGGCCTCCCAAAGTGCTAGGATTTCAGATGTGAGCCACCGTACCCGGCCAGTTTGCCAGTTTCTTAAAGCATTAAACAGAACGTCACCACACAACCCATCAATTCTATCCCTCTGTGTCTATGTAAGATCAATGAAAGTATGTCTACAGAGATTTATACGTAAATGTTCATAGCAGCATTATTCATAATAGCCCCAAACTGAAACAGTCCAAATGCCCATCAGATGGTGAATGGATGAGGAAAATGTGGTATGTCCAGGTGAATGGATGAGGAAAATGCGGTATATCCATACGATGAAGTACTATTCAGGAACAAGCTATTAATACACACAGTAGAACATGGATGAAACTCAGAACCAACCTGCAAGTGAAAGGAGCTGGAATAAAAGACTGAGTGTGACACACCCCATTTGCACACGCTGCCATCTCAAACAAGGAAAGTCTAGAGGCAGAAAGCAGATTCGTGGTTGCCAGGAGCTGGGAATGGGGGGAAATGGACACTCGTTTGAGGTAATGGCTACATAATTCATAATTTACAATAGTGAATTTTGCGGTGTGTGAACTGTATCTCGATAGAGCTGTTTTTGAAAAGGGAAGGTGCAATAAAAACATTTTCAGTGAAACAAAATGGAGGGATTTGTTGTCAGCAAAGCTGCACTACAAGAACTATGGAAAAGAAGTTCTCCAGGCTGAAGGGAAATGAGTTAGGGGGAAGCACGGTGCTTCCTGGAGAACCTCTGTAGGGACAAATGAAGGCACCGGAAGAGGAGATGTATGGGTAACTTAACAAATGTTAAGGACTCCTGATATGGTTTGATGGTGTTCCCACCCAAATCTCAACTTGAACTGTATCTCCCAGAATTCCCACATGTTGTGGGAGGTACCCAGGGGGAGGTAATTGAATTATGGGGGCCGGTCTTTCCTGTGCTATTCTCATGATAGTGAATAAGTCTCACGAGATCTGATGGGTTTATCAAGGGTTTCCGCTTTTGCTTCTTCCTCATTTTCTCTTGCCGCCGCCACGTAAGAAGTGCTTTTTGCCTCCCACCATGATTCTGAGGCCTCCCCAGCCATGTGCAACTGTGAGTCCAATTAAACCACTTTTTCTTCCCCGTCTTGGGTATGTCTTTATCAGCAGTGTGCACACGGACTAATACAGTAAATTGGTACCAGCAGAATGGGGCTGGGGGCATATGAAACATGCAGCCACGTTTGAGAACTCTTCCGCAGTTTCCACTCAAATGAAACACATGTGTAGCCCGTAAGCCAGCACCGGGAGGTGTGGATCCAAGAGAAATGTCCACAGGGACATCTGTGTGAGAATGTTCACAGCAACCGTGACTTCTAATAGCCACAAACTGAAAACAATCCCAAGTCTTTCAAGAGCAGAATGGATAAGCGCACTGTGACTTCTGCACGCCAGGAAATACAACACAGCAACGTAAAAAGAACAAACTGCGTTTGATGCAACACACGGATCAACCGTCAAACAGCACAGTGAACCAGAAACACAAACGTGACACTGGGGCACGGAAAACGGAGCACGCGTGTAGCAGGATGGTGCTGAGGCGGGGAGAGCACGCGTGTAGCAGGATGGTGCTGAGGCGGGGAGAGCACGCGTGTAGCAGGATGGTGCTGAGGCGGGGAGAGCATGCACGCAACGGGACAAGGCTGAGGGGCAGGGAGCAGGCGCGGAGGTAAAAGACACGAAGGACGGTCTTTCTTGGAATTCATCCAAATCTTCAGAGGGCAGCTGCTGCCCTAAAGAAGGGCACTGAGAGCCGAGCGTGACCTCCTTCCTCTAGCACATCCCAATGCATTGCCACACTTCCAAGACCTGTAAGACCTGGAGGTCCCCTGAAGGACGCCATAACATTTAACTAGCAAGTGCTTCTGAGGCAGCAGGAACAGGCCTGTTGCTCTAACCTGAGCTGCCACAGCACAGACCCCGCCAGGTGGCAGCCCTCCTGAGTCCATGCTGCGATCCTGAAGAAGTCGGCCACGGCAGCGCTGTCGGAGACGAGTGACTGATCTGAGCCTCTGGCTGTCTCGTCAGCAGCGACTTTGATCTCCAGAGGCTGTGGCTGCACATCCATCTTCCGGCGTCCTCCTCCTGTCCCCCAACCCCATCTGTCACCTGCAGGCACTGACACCCACAGCCCTCTGTGCGAAGACACCGCGTCTAAGATCGTTCAGCACCACCGCAGGTGTCTGGTCACCCCACACTTGTATCCTACACATTCTTCAACACAATCTTAGACAAAACCCCAATGTTCAATAACGCTGACAGCTGGATTTTACACATAGAAATTCCTAAAGTTGGAAAACCCTGAAACTTGGAGTTTATGGAAAAGAGTTGCAATCTTTTGTAGCCACAGCATCAAATTTGTTTAAATATTAAGTTTTCGGCCGGGCATAGTGGCTTACGTCTGTAATCCCAGCACTTTGGGAGGCTGAGGCAGGTGGATCATGAGGTCCGGAGTTCTAGACCAGCCTGGCCAACATAGTGAAACCCTGTCTCTACTAAAAATACAAAAAATTAGCTGGCTGTGGTGGCAGGTGCCTATAATCCCAGCTACTCGGGAGGCTGAGGCAGGAGAATCGCTTGAACCCAGGAGGCAGAGGTTGCAGTGAGCCGAGATCGTGCCATTGCACTCCAGCCTGGGTGACAGTGCAAGACTCCATCTCAAAAAAAAAAAAAAAAAAATTAAGTTTTCACAGCATAGTTTAGAGAAAAATCCCAAGTAAGTGTCAAAAACGGTGAAGGTCTGAGGCTTTCCCATGTTGGTTAAAGGTCTGAGGTTTTCCTGTGTCTGTGGAAGGTCTGAGGCTTTCCTGTGTCTGTTGAAGGTCTGAGACTTTCCCGTGTCCGTTAATGAGCCAGTCTGCAGTGTCTGGAAGATGACAGCAGACCCCCAGGCAGAGACCCCAGGGCAGACACTCTCGGAGCAGAAATCCCTGGGCAGACGCCCTTGGGACACAGACCCCAAGGCAGGGACCCCCATGGCAGATGCCCCTGGGCAGAGACGCCGCAGCAGCAGCTCCCAAGCCGTGTGCCTGTGGGCACTGGAAAGGGCCAGGTGGTGTCATTCATGCAGTGCTGGAGAAGAAGCAAGACGAGAAAGCCCAGGTCCTTGACAGCTGGCCTGCGCCAGCACCCGCAACCACCTGCCTCTCGCCCTGAGGGTAACACACTCTTTACTCAGGAGGATGGAACCAACCTGCCCTCAGCTCCCTGGGAGATGTTCTGCCTCTGCCCCTGCCAGCTGCATCTCGCCCTGGTACGGTCCACAACAATGGCCATTGCTGCCTCTGCCCAAGTGACCATGGCAGACCAGCCACCGTCAGCGCCCGGGCAGCCTCCCACAGAGGTTCAGGGCCAGGCTGCCAAGGAGCAGGGGCCGAGGTGGGGCAGGTTGAGGGGGCCCAGTCACAGGCACAGAAACCGACACCCTGGACAGAGGTGACAGCCAAAGGAAAGGAGGGGCTCAAGGCGGAGAGGAGGGAGCAGCCCCGTCAGAGGAGCCCCCAAAGACACAGCAAAGGCATCGACATTGAAGGTCCCTACACACCAGGTGCTGCACCACCCACACAGTGCACTCACGGGGAACTCACTGCAGCAAAACCACTTTGACTCAACAGACGTTCACCAAGGACAGCTGTGTCCATGCAGGGCGCACCCCAGAGACAGCCACAAGGAGGGTCGGGTCACTGAGCCAGATCCCTACCAGGGGAGCCAGGAAGGCCTGGGGCAGAGCGCCAGGCAGATGTCTCTGGGATGGACCATGCAGATGAGGCAGCTGCAGTGTCTGCCATCTTAACAGACCACTGTGTCGCAGCTGGGGTCAGTGCTGAGATGTCCGTGAAAAATAAGGACTGTAGCCAACAAGAATGTGGAATGTGTCAGGGAGACGGGGCCCTCAGGGAGGCTCTTCAGGGGGTGACCCTGGCGACAGGGCCCTCAGGGAGGCTCTGTGGCTACAGGCGTCCTGAAGAGCAGTGGAGGGAGCTGACGGCTAATGACACAAGTGTGCTGGCAGCCACCTCTCTTTGGCACGGTAGTAACTGCTAGATTTTAAAGAGGTCTTTCTCTAAAGCCCAATGTTATCATCTGTGAAGAAACAGGCTCACTTGCTCTTAGAAAGCTGTTCTACATACTGGCTTCTCTTGTGAGACCTTCCCTCCAGTGGAGGCGAGAGAAGATCCCCTTCTCTTTTCCAAGTTTGTGCCCACTGTGAGCCAGGCTCCGCCCTTATTTTCCGGGGATGAGACTGAAGGTCAGAGAGGTGGAAGGCCAGATGAGCTGCCTTCTCTCCACCTCCAGCCACCATGTGGGGTCGGACACCCCGCGGTGAAGAGGACGGGCCTCTCAGCTGCAGCAGAAGCAGAGGGGAGGTGGGCGGGGCCTCTCAGCTGCAGCAGAAGCAGAGGGGAGGTGGGCGGGGCTGACTGCTTGCAGGGACCCCTTCCTGGAGAAATTCACACCTGACTAGGGTTTGGGTCCTGAGCTCCCGGTCAGAGGCCTCAGAGCTCCACACAGCCTTCGATGGGGCCAGAAAGACTTCAGACAGGAAGAGTCCTGGCAAGAGCGGTGAGTGTGGGGCTGGCCACTGGTGGCTGCCATGCTCTAGGCTTTAGGGCTGTGCCTCTGCTGGCCAGGATGTCTGCCCCGCAGAACAACCCCGCACAGACCAGGAGCCCAGTCCCAGGCATCTGGCCTCAGAGACGGGCTCTTCTGTGCTGAGAATGATCAAGATACGATCCAAATCCTAAGGGCTTTTCCCTACATTCACTTTTTAAACTTTTTTTCCTGTGAATAAAAGGCATATTCATTATACGGGCAGAGGTTGGTAAACGTCCATGGCCTCACCGGAGGGCTCCGCTCCGTCACACCTGTGACATACGTGTCTACGGCCTCACCAGAGGGCTCTGCTTCACCACACCTGTGACATACGCACACCTCATCCTTCCTGTGGGCTCAAGGCCTGCCCCTCATGCCCTCTGCAGCCTGGTGAGTGGCTCTCGCCTGCAGTCAGCACACAGGGCCACAGCAACTCCTAAAAGCCACTGCCATCCCCAACTGACAGGCGAGGCCCGACACTGTGCACAGGGTCCCGCCTCGAGCCCAGGTCCTTTCCCTCCAAAGCAGCATCCCTGATCTGCCCTGGAGACAGCCCTGCACAGGCAAGGCTGCGCGCAGCAGCTCGGCGATGCCTGCTCCCACCCCAGCGCTCTGTGGCCAGCACCGCATCCTTCCCTCCCTGCCTGCTCCAAGGGAGATGCCACAGAGGAAGCCATGCAGAGAGGGGAGACAGAGACTCCACAGCAGCCCTCCAGCTGGGCCAGTACTCTGGAGTAACCCTCTGCAGTAAGCAGCTCTCCAGCTGGGCCAGTACTATGGAGTAACCGAGGGCTGCCACACTGGCCACATCATAGGTCAAGGGGTCACGCCCTGCACCCTGGACCCTGCACCCTGAATGTGTCACCTCTCGCGGTGGTGGGAACCGCAGGTGGGTGAAGCGAAGGACCTCAAGATGGGAGATTATCTTGGAATATCCGCGTAGGCTGTACAAAGGGAAGCCGAGGGAGCCCTGACTACAGAGAGAAGAAGGCCGTGTGCCTGCAGAAGCAGAGCTGGACGTGAAGCAGCTGGAGCCAAGGGCACAGGTGGCCTCTAGAGCTGCAAGAGGCAGGAACGGACTTTGCTCTAGAGCCTCCTGACGGAGCAGCCCCACCACACCCAGCATCAGCTCCGCAAGACTCGTCTCAGAATCCTGGCCTCCAAGTGTGTAAGAACAAACTCGCATTATTTTAAACCAAGCGCGTGAGCATTCGCTGCAGCTGCAGGAGCTCGCAGGCAGCAGGGCCTGTACAGTCGCCTCCGCGCAGCCAATCTCACTATTTACGGTTTCAGTGACGCGTGGCCCACTGCAGTCTCACAACAGACGAGCACATTACTGGAAGGTATTTTGAAGAGAGAGAGAGCACTTTCACATAACTTGATTACAGTACATGGTTGTAACTGTTTTGTTATTGTTAACCTCTTACTGTGCCTAACTTATAAATTAAGCTTTATCATAGGTACGTATGTATAGCAAAAAGCATCGTAGGTACAGGGTTCCATGCTACCCAGGGTCTCGGCATCGGCGCGTCCCCTGTGGATAGGGGCGACTGCACACCAGGGAAAGGTGCCTGGTCTGACGGTGCGGCCAAGAGCTGTGACCCCAACCAGCGAAAGGCGCCTAGTCTGAGGGCGCGGCCGAGAGCTCTGACACCGACTCACCTGCTGAGCGCTGAACTCAGGCATCATCACACAGGTGGCTCCCACCCAGAGAGGACAGAGCAGCGCGTTGACCACACCATGGACGTGGTGCAGCGGGAGCACGTGGAGGATCACGTCGTCTTTGGTCCATGCCCACTTGTGGACCAGACCGGTCACCTGCAGGGGACAAGAGCACAGCTGAGAGCAGGAGCAAGACTGTGGCCCGCATGAGCACACACAGGCCTGGGGCTCAAGGACAGGAGCTCTGGGCCTCCCAGCTGAGGAAGGGGAAGGAGAAGGCTGGCTCTTTGTTGCCTCCCTCTAGCAGCCTCTCAAGATGACGACAAAACCACAGCAGATCTGCTGGGTCACTCACTCACCCTGGGGACAGAGGACAGCGCCACACACAGCCAGGGGCTTTAGGGAATTTAGAAGGTGAGGGAGTGGCTCTGCAGACACCAGGCTGACAGAGCTCCACCCCAGCATCGCCATCCCCAGCTCCACCCCTGCCCAAGCCTGGGACTCAGGGACCCAGCGCCATTCAGGCTGGAATCAACTCCCAGCCCAACCACTGGCTCAGCTGACAGCACTGCCCACACAAAGCTCTGCCGATTCGTGAATTATTGTCACCTGCTCAGCTGGGACAGAACCCAGGCCAGGCTCCAGGGCACATCCTCAGTTCTTACTGAGAAGCAGTGTAAGGCATGGCCCACTGAATCCTCTGTCCAATCTCACGGAGGACACTGCCTGCTGCCTGCACAGGCTCCAGGGAGAAGCACATGTGAGTGTCACTCCCCTCACAGAGGAGTCCGGAGCCCGTCCCTCCCGACAGGCACGCCGCTTCCAGCAGTGACAGCGCAGGCCACCCAGGGCCCAGCCTGCTGCGTGCTCATGGTGCCTCGTCAGCCCACAACTCCGTGGGGTCCACTTCCTGCCTTCCCCTTCACGGCTTTTGGTTTTCATTTTTACTTTATTGCTTCAACTGCATAGGAGACGTTATGACACTATACAAATGACAGGTAAGTGATGTGATTGGAGAGTTCTGGGAAGATGTGACTGAGGTCACAGGACACACAAAAAACGAGTAAGACGCGGGTGTACGTGGGGTCCTGGCCATGCATCCTAACACATGGCTGGCCTCTGAAAAGCAGCATCACAGGCAGTGAGTGGTCCCTTCTGACCTCATGCCGCACAGTCCTGGCGGGGTCACTCCGCGGCCCCTCAATCCCTCTACACCTGAAGGCTTCGCCCCTGCCTGAGCCTTTGTGCTCGGCCGCTCCCGGAGCCGTCCTGCGTGGCCAGTGAGGCCAGTGAGGCCAGTGGCCACACCCTGCGGGCCTGCGTCCGTGTATCTCACACGGGTCTGCAGGATGGTGACCACCGTGAACGACTCCACAGAAAAGCGAATGAAAAGATGTGCTTCTCGCCTGGAGCCCACCCAGAGTGCTGTGCCGTAACCGAAGCCATCCCGGCGCAGGGCGGCACTCACCACAGCCCTGATGTTTTGGTGCGTGCTCAGCACGCCCTTGGGCCTCCCCGTGGTCCCACTGGTGTAGATGATCATGGCACCCTTGTCCCTCCACCCCTGCTCTGGGACCGGGACCTCTGCCGGTTCCTCTACTGCTCCAGTGTAGA
This sequence comes from Pongo pygmaeus, assembly GCF_028885625.2. NCBI lineage: Eukaryota > Metazoa > Chordata > Mammalia > Primates > Hominidae > Pongo > Pongo pygmaeus. The sequence goes on along the minus strand of NC_072391.2, from coordinate 86,409,505 downwards.
TGGCTGGTGTGAGCGGCAGCAGCGGGACCCCCAGCTTCCTGACCACCGGGCTCAGGAGCTCCAGGTACTCCTGGCTGGCAAGGACCACAGAGCTCTGGGAGTCGCAGATGACATACTCCAGCTGGGCCGCGGGGTGCTTCCTGTAGAGGGGGACTGCCACGCCGCCGCTCATCCACGAGGCCCACTGGGCCACGACGTAGGAGACGTCGTTAGCACACAGGAAGGAGACCCTCTCCTCCCGGAGGTCCCCGCCGACACACCCGCAGAGCCTGCAGATCTCCTGGGACAGGCGAAGGCTGCGGGAATAAAGCTCCCTGTACGTGTGGCGGCCGTGCTGGTCAACCAGGGCGATTCTGTCCCCAAAGGCCAGGGCACGGGTGAACACCGGGGCACTCCTGTCCGAGCGGGCCACCGGGGCTGTGTGCAGAAGACCACTTCCTCTGTGTCTCGCAGGAGCCAGCCGGCAGGAGGCCAAGGCACAGCCCAGGCGCCGGAAGGTGAGCATCACATGGGACGGCATCGCACTGACAGGCGTTCCCAGGAGCCTCCTGGGGCCAACCTGGAGAAAGGCAAGGCACAGGACGTGAGTGCCCAACTGTCCCATCCGAACATGGCCAAGACAGGATTTAAAACACCTCCCCAGTACCCAGCCAGGTACGCCTGCTGCACCTTCAGTCATGAGGCAGCGCACCAGACAGGCCGTGTCCAGCCTTCCTCACCCACACTGCTGGAACGTTCCGTACGCGCCCAGTATCTCAGCTTTCTATTTCACTTCATGAGTTTAAGGATTCCCAAATCACACAAAATTCTAAACAATGAAATAAACTAGGTAAAACCAAGGAGAAGCATATAAAATTCAACATACTTAAGGTACATCCGAATAATGGGTTTTAGAATCCTGAGCCTGGAAAACCACCTGTGAGAGGGGGAAGTGAAGAGAAGGGCTCAGCACGGCCCCTGCTCACAACATACATGGCCTGGAGACCCCGCCCCCGGGGCAGACACAGCCCCTGCTCACAACAGGCATGGCCTGGAGACCCCGCCCCCGGGGCAGACACGGCGGTGCCTCTCTCAGACCTTCCCACACAGGTGCGCAGTGGAAATGTGGTGAGGTGCCAAGGTTCATTTTTTTTGAGATGGGGTCTTGCTGTGTCGCCCAGGCTGGAGTGTAGTGATGCAATCATGGCTCACTGCAGCCTCGACTTCCTGGGCTCATGCCTCCCGAGTAGCTGAGCCCACAGGCATGTGACACCACACCCAGCTTTTTTTTTTTTTTTGGTAGAGACAAGGTCTCACTGTGTTGCCCAGGCTGGTCCAAAGTCCTGGGGTTATGGCAGGTGTAAGCCATGCTTTTTTCCTTCTTTTCTTTTCTTTCTCTCTCTCCTCTCTCTCACCTTTTTTTCTTTTCTCTCTCTCTCTTTACTATCTATCTGAGATGGAGTCTCACACACTCTGTCTATCTATCTACCTATCTAAGACGCAGTCTTGGTCTGTCACCCCGGCTGGAGTACAAGAGCGTGATCTGGGCTCACTGCAACCTTCGCCTCCTGGATTCAAGTGATCCTCCTGCCTCCCAGCCTCCTGAATAACTGGGAGTACAGGTGCGCACCACCACGCCTGGCTAATTTTTGTATTGTTAGTGGAGACAAGGGGTTCACCATGTTGACCAGACTGGTCTCCAATTCCTGACCTCCGGTGATCCACTCACCTCGGCCTCCCAAAGTGTTGAAATTACAGGTGTGAGCTACTGCTCCCAGCCAAGCCAAGCTTTAAATCAGGCAATTCACGGGCTAGAAAACATGTTTTAGGTTGAACTATAATTCTCTCCTTTCCCCCAAAAAACTTAACTACTAAATAGCAAATAAATCAGCAGGAAGCGAGGGCTCCCTGGGAGGGCCTGCGCGGGCCCGCCGTCCGCTGGAATTCTTCATTCAGAGAAAGGAGACTGAGAACAAGCCAGGGTGCCTCCGCCTGTGGGCCCAACGCTCCTGACGCGTGAGGGCTGGTCCAGTTCTGCAACATGCATTCTGCGGCCAGAGGACACCGCCCACGGGACACTGCGCCAGGATGCGGACACCGCCCATGGGACACCGCCCACAGGACACTGCGCCAGGATGCGGACACAGGCCACGGGACACCGCCCATGGGACACCGCGCCAGGATGCGGACACAGGCCACGGGACACCGCCCACGGGACACTGCGCCAGGATGCGGACACAGGCCATGGGACACCGCCCACGGGACACCGCGCCAGGATGTGGACACAGGCCACGGGACACCACACCAGGATGCGGACACAGGCCACGGGACACCGCGCCAGGATGCGGACACTGCCCACAGGACACCGCGCCAGGATGTGGACACAGGCCACGGGACACCACACCAGGATGCGGACACAGGCCACGGGACACCACACCAGGATGCGGACACAGGCCACGGGACACCGCGCCAGGATGCGGACACAGGCCACGGGACACCGCGCCAGGATGCGGACACAGGCCACGGGACACCGCGCCAGGATGCGGACACAGGCCACGGGACACCACACCAGGATGCGGACACAGGCCACGGGACACCGCGCCAGGATGCGGACACAGGCCACGGGACACCGCCCCAGGATGCGGATACAGGCCACGGGACACCGCCCCAGGATGCGGACACAGGCCAGGGGCACAGCCCCGCATTCCAGAGCGAGAAGGGGTGGCACTTTCCATGAGGCTCCTGCATCCCTGGCCCTTTATAATCGAAGCTTTGCTCGACTCACGAGGGCACGGGAAAATCTGCTTTCTCAGGCTCTTTACGACCAGCAGAACCGACCATGTTTCCTTCCCAGCGCTGAAGCGGCCTGCTGGAGTAAACAACAGTCGCTTGCTCTGGTTTCAAGCCCCCAGCTTTACAGCTCCTTCAGGCACTGCGCTGTTCCTACTTCAGCCTCTGAAGTAAGAACAGGCTGGTCTGCCTCCCTTCCTGGGGGAAGCACCCTCTGGGCTCTGCTGCCACTGGGCACTCAGTGGCCCTCGGTCTGACAGTGTCCCAGGCCTGTGGCCAAAGCGTAGTCAGGTTGTCCGTTTGGTTTTCAGGGACTTTGAAAGAGTATTATTTTGACAATGATGCTACATCATCTAATACATATTAGGTTAGGTTTCGTCTCAGCATTTTGCCTCAACCACACTCTGTTCAGTAAACAAACAAGGCAACCACTTGTTCACACACAGAAAAGCGAAGGAGGCCAAGTTCAAACTCACCCAGCTCCCGAGCCAGAGAGAGGAGGTAAGGGGAAGTTCGCAGTTCACAAGAGCAGCAGGCACAGCTGCTTCAGCAGGTGGAGGGGCACGCTAAGGTGAAGGCACTGCAAATGCTCATCCTCCTGGGGCAGGCACCAGGCCTGGCGCTGGAACCCGGAAGGCCGGTGAGGACACCTGTCAATGGGCATCTGTGCTGAGGTCCCAGGCTGTGTGTCTAACGCTTCCCACAGGCACAACACTCAACACTCAATGGAGGAAGGGAAGCATGTTCATTTACAAGCTAAAGACAACATTATAAAATAAAGCTGTGAGCCTTATCTCCCGACAACGGGCAGCAGTGACCCCATGACCCTGTCGAGTCTCCTCCCGCACACCACGCCCCCTCTGTGGGATCTGTGCCCACGTTCAGCAGGTTCTCTCTCTCCAGCACATCTCTCACTAACTTGCGAGGGGAAAGCTACTGTGTTATTGTCTGTGGTTTGTACTAAACAGTTTTGTTTTCTGCTCTTAGTTTGAAACCATCACAACACTTCATAGTTATCTAACAAAACAAACTTCATGACAATGAAAATTGTCAGAGCCAAAGTATGTTTTGTGCTTAAGACCCTCAACTACTGGCCTTGGTTTTTGCTTGTTTGATTTGGGTGTCTGGTTTCCCCGCTAGCCTGGGGCTCTTTTGTTTTTTTTTGAGACGGAGGCTGGAGTGCAGTGGCGCGATCTCGGCTCACTGCAAGCTCCGCCTCCCAGGTAGCCTGGGGCTCTTAATGAAGTCCCCTGTCCCAGCCAGCAGAGGGATCTCCTGCCTCTGGCCCAGGCAGGAGGAAAACGAGCCACGCAGGGCCCTGAACCTCGGCACAGCTCCGTGGGCTGCTTGGACGTCCTGTGTGAGTCTTCTCTGAATCCTACCAAACGGTCAGCCCTGCAGGCCACATCATCTCCTGACACGAGGCACCCATGTTCTGCCCTCCACAGCTGTTCAAAGGTAGGGCCGTGGCTGGTCTGCCCACACACCTGGACTCTGCTACCATACAGAAACCCAGAGAATGGCAACAAAACAACTGGGCTTGACCAGACACAAGACACGAGATCGGCACGTGGGCTGTGCCAGCTTCAGAAAGCAGCAAACCAGGGTGGCCCCACCACGCTTCCTTCCTCACTTCCGACCAATCCTGCACTGCTTTACAGGTGTGAGGGCACAGAAACCAGGAGAATCCACACACAGAAAACCAACTGGGCACTGGGTGCTCTGGGTTACGGCCCCGAGGCCAGACTTCCACTGCTGAGAGCCACAGGGAGTGTCTGGGGTGCGCGGAGCAGGGGACAGTGCTTTCTGGGGTGCTAAAGAGTGGAGCATTAGGGCGGCCGGCGACACTCACTCAATGTAGAAGGTGCCTGTCACTGTGTGTAGCTGTTTCTCAATATGACAGAAGCACATAAAAGGGGGATGACGGCTTTCCTCTAACTAAAGCTGCTGCTCAGAAAAGGTTTCTGCAGACCACAAAGAACCGAGTTCTGACAAAGCGAGTTCAAGCTCGTACTGTGCACATGCTAACCACACGCTGTGCACATGCTAACCACACGCTGAGCACATGCTAACCACACGCTGAGCACATGCTAACCACACGCTGAGCACATGCTAACCACACGCTGAGCACATGCTAACCACACGCTGAGCACATGCTAACCACACGCTGAGCACATGCTAACCACATGCTGAGCACAAACAGCACACACTACCAGAGCACAGCCCCCCTTTCGGCATTTCTACAAATTCCTGGGTCACCCCGCAGGGCGAAGCCCCAGAAGAGTAAGAGTGGATTCCCCACAAAACCCAGAGCTCAGCAGAGCTGGTGATGCTGACGTGCACAGCTGGGCTGGGCAAACTCAACGTCAGGCTGAGAAGAAACTGCTGTTCTCCTGGGCGGAATCCAGAGCGCTGCCTGTGGGTGGGCACTCCTGCCACCAATCCCTGGGAGGTGACAGACGTGACTGGCCCCGTGTGAGATGGTTCTAGCTCCCAGAGAGCCCACGTGCTATGAGGAGAGGCCACGGGCAGGAGGGACGGAGGGGGGCCTGGTGGGGAGGCTTCCTATGGAGGGTGAGAAGGGCTGGCCCAGCCAGCGTCGGCCGAGGGAAGGGGGCAGTCCTGGCACCTACGGCTGTGTTCACTCAGGGTGTCTCGGGCACAGATGCCGGGAAGTGACATTGCTGGGTCATCTTTAATTTTGAGAAAGGCTGACAAAGTCCCCTCCAACGAGGTGCTGATTTATTCTCCCACCAAGCATGTGGAAAACGGAACCAGCCCCATCAAACCAGCTTTTAAGTCCCTCAGGCTTGAGACCACGAAGCACCCAGTCATCAGTTCTTTTCAGCACAGAGGTCGAATCCTCACGGTCATCGGACCAGAGCCCTGCCTCGAACAAGCAGACAGTCTACTCAGGGCAGATGGCTGTGCGTGGTCTTCCTGCACACCTCCCGGTCCAGAGGCACCCCAGCTCCCTCAGAGAGAACCCCACCTTTCAACCACTGGGACCCCTTCTACCATGGGGCTCCCCATCACCACCAGGAGCACAGTGTGGGGGGACACTGCCCACCAGACAAATGCAGTTCAGTCAGGGGCTTCCACCCTCATCAGCCACCTTCACACCCCTGCTACGCAGCACCCTGATAACCCGAGGTCAGCGGCGTCACCACGTGGCTGGGCAAGGACTCTAGTCAGCAGAAGCTGAGAAAGGTGCCTGAGCCAGGACAGCCTCCTTGGCGAAGGCGTGCTGGACCCACTGAACCACTGAACGCAGTGGCTCTCCAGCCCTTGGGGAGGGAGGCAGGACCTCTCGGTGTTCTAGCTATCAGGTTCTGAGGTCAGACCACTAAGGCACTGGGGCTTCTTGGGAACACACATGCAGCGCCAGCGGGATGCATCTTTTCCGTCTTAACCAGAGTGTTGATTAACGGCAGAGTTTAGAGTCACCACAGGCTTCGACTTGAATGGCCACTGCCTTTGTCCTCATTTCCTCACTGGCCTAGCCCTTCACTTCCCACCGCTAAGATGGCACAGTAACAAGACCTGCCTCACAGGCTTCACGTGAGAATGTATGAATGGCCTGGCACAGGCCAGGCAGAAGACAAATGGCCGCACCGTGCTCAGCAGGGTGCTCCCCGTGGAGCTTCGCAACAAAAATTACTAGATGAGAATGACACTGGCATTCAAATGAAGGGCTGGTTTCAACATGAATAAAATGACACCTGACCTGTTCACCACCACACCTGACCCCCCCGCCCCCCCAGACCTTGTGTTTGAAGTGGATGCCAGCACTTCCTCCTGTCGGCTGCCCTGATGAGGGTGTGGGGCAGAGGAGGGCTGTGCTCAGCCTGCGGGGCAGGATGCGTTTCAGCCTCACGCCTGTGGTTTGGGGAGTTGTTTTCAAAATTACATTTTTAAGTAACAGACATTCACATTGCATTCATGAGCAGTACATTCAAATAAAAAAAACCAAAAGGGAAAAATACACTTGAAACCCATATCCATTTTAGGAAGAAAAATACTATTTTACAAATGTCATCTGGAAAGGTGACACAACTATCCCAAGCCCACAGTTTAATCCACCATTTCTGTCTGCCTTGAGGAGATGGTTCAGAGCCAAAGGAGCAAGAGCAAGGGAAGCCTCATCTTATGTCCCCCAACACCTGCGGAGAGAACACCAGCCTGAGCCGGGCTTCACGCTATGAAGCTCCCAGGGTCCCCAGGGTCCACCGGTAGTAACACCTGTGCTCCTGGGTCCACCATGTGAACCCCCTCCTCAACAAGGTCTCAGCCTTGGGCCCTAACACGAATGTCTGTCCTCCCAGGCTGGGAAAGCAACAACTATGCCCCAGACACAATTTGTGTTCCTATCTCTAAACGTGTTCCCTTTCTGGCAAATTCCTAATCATTCTTCCAAGCCCAGTTCAAATATCACCTCTTCTTTTTCAGTTTTATTATTTATTGAGACAGCGTCTTGCTCTGCCGCCCAGGCTGGAGTGCAATGGGGCCGTCATGGCTCACTGCAGCCTCCGATTCCTGGGCTCAAGAGATCCTCGTGCCTCAGCCTCCTGTGTAGCTGGAACTGCAGGTGTACGCCACCACACCCAGCTAATTTTTACATTTTTTGTAGAGACAGGGGTCTCACCATGTTGCCCGGGCTGGTCTTGAACTCCTGGCCACAAGTGATCCTCCTGCCTCTGCTGCCCAAAGCGCTGGGATTACAGGCATGAGCCACTGCACCTGGCCCTGCCTGGTGGAATTTAGGCTCAGGACGGCAACATCAACTCCTGACTGCACCGGGCCTCACCCCTTTAAACCCTCCCTCTCTCCAGGGAATGGGCTGCCTGCAGTGCCTTCCAAATACTCCACGGCCGCACGTCGCCATTGTTTGCTCATAGATCTACCTGCCCTCAGGAGCTAGGCCGGCTGTGAACCTGTGCCCCACGCGCCCAGCAAGGTGCACGCAGCAAACAACTAAAACCGGGAGTACTTCAAGGGCGACTTCTGAGGCCCAATGAGAAATGGAAGTGAATTTATTCCAAACACAACCAAACACGATTCACTCAGGATGCCTGAACACGGACCCCGCCGGCTCGACGGTCTCACCGGGCCCGGCGTCCGCACAGCTTCTCCCCCGCACCCCGCGCGGGGGCCCCGCTCCCCACCGGACACGAGAGGCTCGGCGGCCCGGGAAGGCCGACGCCCGGCCCCAGGTGGCTCGCGGGGAAGCGACCGCGCCACGGGCCACGGCTCAAGCCCAGCTGCGGCCCAGGGGCGGGCGCCGGAGCCCGCGCCCCCGAGAGCTCTGCGCCCGGCCGACCCCGCCGCGGTCCCGTGGGCCCCGCCGCCCGCACCTACGAGACGATCGCGGCCGCGGGGCAGGATCTGCCTCGCCACAACTCTTCCTCGTCCTCCGCCGCGCGCGCGCCGGGGTCGGGCCGGGTTCCGGCCGGGTCCCGCGGGGTCGTGAGTCGGGCCGGAACCGCTTCCGGCGCCAACAGCTTGCCCGGCGCGGCGCGTCCGTCGCCCAAGCGCGTCCCCCCGGCGCGGCGCCGTGGCGGCGGGTTCCGGGCGCGCGTGTTCCCCTGTCCCGCCTGTCCCGTCGTGGCCGGGTCGGGGCCGCGGGCGTCTCGTGAGCCGTGGCCGAGGCAGGCGCCGTGGTCTCCGCTAGCCCAGGGCTGCCCGGATCAGAACGGCGCGCGGGACCGCTCCCAACGCGGATGGCTGGGCCTCGCCCCGTCCTCCCAAAAGGGGCTCCCTGGGCTTTGCGGCTGGGGGTCTGCACGCTGAGCTCCTGGGTGATTTTATTATTATTATTGTTGTTGTTGTTACTTCTTCTTCTTCGTATTATTTTGAAATGGAGTCTCGCTCTGTTGCCCAGGCTGGAATGCAGTGGTGTGATCTCGGCTCACCGCAACCTCCGCCTCCCGGGTTCAAGTGATTCTCCTGCCTCAACCTCCCAGTTAGCTGGGCCTACAGGCGCCCGCCATCATGCCTGTCTAATTTTTGTATTTCTTGGGTGATTTTAAACGGACCGCATTTGAGAATCTCTCCTCGAAGGGACTTGGGAACCAGGATACGAATATGAAGCTAGACTTTTGGATGGACAGTGGCGGAAAACGTTTAAAGCCAAACACAAAGTCCGGTTGGCTGAAATGTGAGGGTTTTTCCCCTAAAATAAATACTAATAACACAAAGACATGTACTGGCAAACAGTAGTACAAATTATCTGCAGAACCATCTGGGTGTGATGGCTCACGCCTGTAATCCCAGCACTTTAGGAGGCCGAGGTGGGCAGATCACGAGGTCAGGAGTTCAAGACCAGCCTGACCAACATAGTGAAACCCCGTCTCTCCTAAAAATACAAAAATTAGCCGGGCGTGGTGGCGGGTGCCTGTAATCCTAGGTACTCGGGAGGCTGAGGCAGGAGAATCTCTTGAGCCTGGGAGGTGGAGATTGCAGTGAGCTGAGATTGCGCCACTGCACTCCAGCCTGGGCAACAGAGTGAGACTGTCTCAAAAAAAAAAAAAAAAAAAATCTGCAGAACCTTGCACACTGTTTTTTTGTAAGTGTATTATTTTCTATGCCCATGTTCCTCTCGTGATGATTGCTGGGGCAGCAGTTATGTCCTTGGAAAGCTCAGGAAAGGGCACTTCAGGAGCCCGAGGATGGTTTTCCTGGGAGGAAGGAGCTGGATCTGGGGGAAGTTTGTAACACAGAGCATAGGAGAACAAACCCAAACTTCTAGTGCCTCTGGTTGCCACCCTGCTAGGTATCAAACAGAAAAACAAGTCCAACCCTCTGCCCCTGGTTGCCACCCTGCTAGGTATCATACAGAAAAAGCAAGTCCAATCGTCTGCCACTGGGACAGGCTTGATCTGGTGTCAGAATTCTGTCTGCTTCCAGGACTCAGCAGGCTGAATGGTGTTTCCAACGAGGGCAGTAGGAAGAGTAAGGAGGGTGTCTAACATCGGGATTCAGCCCCAGGACGTGTGTGCGCAAATTTCTGTCCCTGGGAAGTTGAAGAGCTCAGGCCGGGTCACCCACCTAGAAACAGGACTTGAGACAGGGTGACAGCTCCCATGGTCCTTGGCCATGGCTCTGTGAGGGTGGCAGTGGGGGGAGGGTGCAGTCTCCGAGAAACGGCCCAGTCATCCTATGAGTAGGGGTCCCATCCGTGCCTCGGCTCTGGTCAGCATCGTAGTGGCAGGTGGGAAGCAGGAGCAGTCAGGGATTAGCAGACATTGGAGGACAGCCTCTAGCCGGAGAGACGTGGGCTGAAACAACCAGCAGAACAACTGCAGGCAGCCAGGCTGTGCAGAGTGAAGAGACCCCCAAACCACCCCCGTTAGAACAACTGCAGGTAGCCAGGCCGTGCAGAGTGAAGAGACCCCCAAACCACCCCATTAGAACAACTGCAGGCAGCCAGGCTCTGCAGAGTGAAGAGACCCCCAAAACCACCCCGTTAATACCCTCAGGGAAACAAAGGAAGCGACAGCCTCCATGAGTCCAGAGAGAGATGCCCTGAGAAAGAGCGTTCCAGTAACATAAAGGGGGGCTGGAGGGGTCAGAATACAACAGCCTGAGTAAAAACCCTAAGGGAAGGGCTAAAGGACGTCTCCTAGAAACAGAACAGAAAGACCAAGAGATGAAAAACGGGAGAGGAAAGTTAAATCAGTGGGCTCAGGCAGGCATCCAATATGCTAAATACGGTAGTTTCAGGAAAGGAGGGCAGAGAAAACAGAGAGAAGTCAGCTGTCAGGTAAACTCATGGACATTAGCAGACGAAGGGCTGCAGAGCATCCAGCACAGGGAGTGAAAGTGGCCGCACCAACAGGCAGATGACGTCAATGTAGTTTAGAACATGGGGACAGGGAGGGTCCTAAGTGCCCACCTGGCATCTCACTGGGACATCCAAGAGACATCGGACCCCGATGTGGCCCCAGAGGATCTCAGGTCTCCCCTGCAGCAGCACCCCCACCCTCCCACTTTGCATCTCACCCTCGATCCTGGGGTTCAGTCTATGGGTCCCTCCTTCCTTCCCACACCACATTCAGTCCTACTGGTTTCTCCTGCAAATTCTCTCAGAGATTGTCCCACCAGCTCTGCTGTGACCATCCAGACCAGGAAAGCCTTGTTTCCTAAAGGAGTCCTCACTGGATTCATGAAGAACCCAACAGTGGCTGGAGTAGCCCCATTAAAACCTGAGTGGGATCCCGCTCAGAACCCACAGGGGGTCCTGCCCAAGCTCTTCTGTGGCCACCAGGCTCCTGAGCCCTGCCCTCCTCCCCTCCGGCCTTGTTTCCTGTGACTCCCGGGAGTCCTGGCCTGGCAGGCACGGGCAGGCCACCCCCGGGAAGACAGTGGACAGAGTGTCCTGTGTGTTTACCATGTTGAGAGGAGACTTGAACAATGCAAGCAAAGTTTAGGGATAGATGATCAATACATAGAAAACTAATCAAGAAAAATAAGGCAGAGATTAAACACTGGGAACACAGGAAGATGTGTTTCCCAGCAAAGGCGACGTGATCATGTTGCTGTAGGAGGCTCTGCTGTCCGTAGCATTTACTAAACTACAATGATATCAACACCTATAGTGTAACCATCAGCATGCAAAACTGCCGCTGATCGAACCGAGTTTATCGCAGACGACGGGAGGGACGCGGGGTGGAAGGTGTGTGGTGTGGCCTGGGCAGGCCTGGCAGGAGGCCACAGGAACCTCCAGGGGGTAAACACCAAGAGAATCAGAACAAAGGTTCACCTCTGGTGAGCAGGAAGGGGAGGGTAGTTCTTTAAACTGTGTGGACATATAACTGATAAGTATAAAAGTTAAACTACACTATGAAATAGTTTTTAAAGGAGGAAGAGGAAAGGAAACACTCCAGGTGACCACGTGAACTCAGCTGCTTTCAGCTGTATTCTTGCCCCCGTTCCCTAAACAAACCAAGAGGATTCCGGGAAGTCGCCTTCCAGCAGGTGCATGTCATGGAGAGGAACAAGATGACTCCCCATGGGCCAAGCCTTATCATCATGCCACCAGCTGCTACTGTCTAATACCAGACACGGAGCACCCCCACGGCCTCTCCTGGCCTCCTGCCTTTCAGGAGACTCGCTGGCAGGAGTGTCTGTGCAGGTGCAAATATGCCCTCAGGCACGTTCCCAGCACGGGGGTGCAGGTGAGAGGAGAAATATGTGCCATGTGGTGATAAGCACGAGAGCGCTGCAGGAGCACACAGCCAGGACTTCAGACACGAGCGCCAGGGTCCCTCTCTGCAGTGCATGGAGCTGGGCGCTGAGGGCGGTGGCAATGACTCTTGGGCAAAGGATTGCATTGTGCCGTTTTACGAATGAGGAAACTGAGGCTCGGGGAAGTGATGTCACATGTCCATGCTTACGTACCTAGAAAGCGGCTGAGCTGGGATTTGAACCCAGAATTTGGCGTCCTTTACCCCCACCCCTGCCCCCGCCCCCAGACATGCCTCTCTTTGCATCGCTGTGAGATTCAATGAACAAATGACACCTCCCTCTGCTGAAAACCTAATTTTTCTGCATGCAACACCAGACCAACTCTTTCATAAAGAACAAATGATCTGCAAAGCTGGATCCTCAATGATGTTTGCGCCAGGGTTGTTTACAGCAGCCACAAATCAGGAAACAGCCTGGATATCCCAGCACAGACTTTAGTGAATCAGGAGATGGCCAAATAAGAGCGGCTCTGCAGCCATTAATCATGACGCCAAATAGAAACGTGGGAATTGTGTATGACGGTCTAATGTTGAATGAGAACCTGAAATTTAAAAATCAGCACACAAAGTTATCTGTGCACTGGGATCCCCAACTCTGCAGAAAGAAGGTCTGCAGGACCCCATGGAAGGGGGTGCATCTGCCTCCAAAGAGAACTCTTGCCTGGCTCCCAGCTCAGCCTTGTGGCACTGCACACCGCAGCCTCCGGGCCTTGGCTTGGTGGGGAGCTGGCCCCCACGTGAAAGGGATTTGAGCTAGGGAGGTCTAGGAGCCCCAGGGACTCACTGCTCCCTGGGCTCTCTGTGGCCCTCTCGCCTGTTCTGTGAGTTCAGGATCCGATCCTCGGAGGAGAGGTGCCCTGGGGAGGGGCCTCGGGCGGGGGCCCCCTGAATGGGTGAGATGCTGCATGTCTTGGTCCTGACTGCTCAGCCCCCTCCTGCTTCCAGCCGGGAGCTCCCTGTATTCCTCCTCCCGGTTGCCCCTCCCCTGCAACTACAAGGGGTAGTAACAGCTCTCACCTCAGGGGTGCGGTGAGGGGTCGAGAGCCAGGCCACTGAGGCTGTCGGTGAATATTAACTGCTACTGTTTCTCGCTCCTGTCATTTTTAGCATCTCCATCCCCAGCCCCTCAAGCAGATGCTCAGGGAACGGATGTTTCTCGGGTGATTCTGCAGCCGCTGCAGCCTCTGCAAGAGGTGCGTGGTTTCCATGGGCCCTTCCAGGAGCCAGCCATGCCTCCTTGCCTGACAATGTGGGCATAGCTCAGCCTGCCCCAAGGTGCCCCCGTCCACCCCCAGCCTTTCCCAGAGGAAATCCTCCCAGCTGGAGGCCCCTGGAAACTGGCAGAGGCCGAGTGGGAATCACAAACCCCCAGCTCCCTGATGCAATCACCACCCCTCCCTGATTCAGTCGCCCCACTGCCTGATCCAAACCCCCTCCCTGATTCAATCACCCCCTCCCTAACCCAAACCCCCTCCCTGATTCAATCACCCCCCCCCATCCAAGCCCCATCCCTGATTCAGTCACACCCTCCCTGATTCCGTTCACACCTCCGGCTTAATGGGGCCCCCTGGAAACTGGCACAGGCTGGGTGGGAATCACCTCCCTCCTCCCTGAGCCAATCACCACCCCCCCACCCTCATTCAATCATCCCCTCCCCGATCCAATCGCCTCCCTCCCTGATTCAATCACCCTCCTTCCCTGATTCCGTTCACACCTCTGGCCTAATGGAGCCCCCTGCAAACTGGCAGAGGCCGGGTGGGAATCACCACCCCGCCACGCATTCCGTCCACACCTCCCTTAATGAGTCCCCTGGAAACTGCTGGGGGCGTGTGGGTCACACTTTGTCACTTGATTAAAGGATGGCAGTGTTTGCTCACAAAGGTGCTTCTGCGAACTGTGAACACGTCGCCCTCCCACTGCAGGCTCTGCAGAAAGCTGACCCAGGAGTGGTGGTGATGGGAGGAAGGGATTCCCCTGGAAGCACCCATACATGATTTGCTCGTCAGCAGCCACTCAAGGTGGAGGCCCAGGGCCCCGCAATGGGGTCAGGCGAGTCTGGGTTGACCCTGCCCGTGGCTGCTGGCCTCCAGGATGGCCCTGGGGGACCCTGCCTCCTGGTGTCTGTCCCATACTGAATGGGGCTGCCCTGTGTCGGCAACAGGAGGCTGAAGGGATGGCTGTGTGTGACTTCTGGGGGGGTGGTTCAGCTTCCTCCTTGCTGCCTCTTGTACCACACACTCAGGGAGGTGGCTGCTGTATCATGAGGTCACTCAAGCAGCCGTGTGGAGAGGCCTAAATGGTGAAGAGCAGACGCCGCCTTGGAAGCAGCTCTTTCAGCTCTGGTCAAGCTTCAGATGAGGCTGCAGCCCCACAACACTATGGTTGCAACCTCAGGAGAGACCCTGAGCCAGAGCCACCCAGCCAGGCTGCTTCTGCATTCCACATTTACAGAAATTGTGACATAATAAATGTTCGTTGTTTTAAGCCACTAGATTTTGGGGTAATTTGGAGACAGCAATAGAGAATGAACACACTGCCTCAGCCAGTTAGTAGCTGTGTGATACTGGGAAACTCATCTCTCTGAGCCTCAGTTCCTCACCTGAAGATATGAGCACCCACTGCTAATGGATGCTATAAAAATTAAATAAGTGCTGGGCATGATGGCTCATGCCTGTGATCCCAGCACTTTGAGAGGCTGAGGTGGGCAGATCACTTGAGCCCAGGAGTTTGAGACCAGCTTGGGCAACATAATGAGACCCCATCTCTACAAAAAATACAAAAAAAAAGTCACCAGACATGACGGTGCGTGCCTGTAGTCCCAGCTACTCAGGAGGCCGAGGTGGGAGGATCACCTGAACCTGGGAGTTTGAGGCTGCAGTGAGCTGTGATTATGCCACTGCTCTCCAGCCTGGGTGACAGAGTAAGACCCTATCTAAAAAAAAATTATATAAGATATTCCAGGTAACATTCCTAGGACAGTGCCTGGAATTTACGGAACATTTGTTCAGTAAATATTTATTTTCGAGATGGAGTCCCACTCTGTCACCCGAGGTGGAATGCAATGGCACAATCTCGGCTCACTGCAATCTCCACCTCCCAGGTTCAAGCAATTCTCCTGCCTCAACCTCCCGGGTAGGTGGGACTACAGGCATCCACCAGCACACCCAGCTAAGTTTTGTATTTTTAGTAGAGACAGAGGTTTCACCATGTTGGCCAGTCTGGGCTCAATAAATAGTTATCATCGCTATCATAAAATATGTATATCACAAAATGGGAAGAGTTCAAGATGATCTTAGTTCAACCCGGTGGGCTCAGGAATGCTTTGTGGGAAAAGTAACATGTGAATTGGCCCTTGAAAAAGAGGCAGGATTTGGGCCTGGGGCGATGGAGGACCAATGTCCTCAGAGAGGGGACAGCATGGACAAAGTGTGGAGGCTGAAAGGCCGGGACTTGCTGAGGGCCATTCATGCTCAGTTGGAGCTGGGGCCCAAATGTACGATGGGCAGGCAGCTGTGCAGGTGAATGGATCAGACCAGGAGGTGCTAGAGTTAAGGGGTCTGGAACCTAGATGGAGGGAGCTCAGGAGCCTCTGGAGGGTTCTGTGTCAGCTGTGGGAGGCTGGAGCAGGGAGCTTCGAGGCTGTGGCACTGTGTGGCAAGGCCATTCTGATTCTTGTGGGATACCTGGCCTGTGGTAGGCATGCAGGGGCTGCCGGAGACATGGATAAGCAAGAGTCTCCCCACTCTTGAATCTGGTCACCCTGATGCGTCAGCTCACGGATTCTGGCAGGACCAGATATGGCAGAGGCTGACTCACATTGGAAGAGCTGTTGGCAGAAATGCTGCTGCTGTCGGACCCACATACTCCACGAAGGCGGGAATCCAGCCACGGCAGGCGTTGGCGGCACCCGTTCAACAGTCACCAGTCCTCCTTCCTCTCTTCGGACCCTGATCCGGTTCTCATTCCCACCAGCCCTGAGTCAGGGGCTACAGGGAGGTGGGCCCCAGAAGGCGAGTGGTGAGTGGTTGAGGCTCAGTGATGGCTTTGCTTTTCCAGAGACCCTGCCCATGAAGGTGAGGGCAAATCCAAGGTTTGTTTCACCACAAAACAAGAGATGCCTTGGGAGAAACAGCCCTTTTTCCCCAGTGACCACGGTGTCTGTGTGTGATGTCTGGAGTCACTGCAGCCCTCCTGTAGCCGTGAGGAGGACAGGCAGATGGAGCCTGTGTGATCCTCAGCACCACACTCACTTTATCTGAAGCTGCCTCCGCACTTCTGAGTCAAGACATCTTCCTTATTGCTGTGGTTGCCTTTAGTTTGGATTTTGTTACAGCTGAAGGTGCCTGAAGGTGGGGTGGGAGGAGGGAGGGAGTCCAGTGAACAACCAGCCAAGTAATCTGCTTCCTCAATAGGAAGTGAGGAGGCATAAGGGGACACCACTCCAGGACCTTCCCACCCAGCTGGGGTTCAAACCAGCGCCCTACAATGTGGTTCAGAGTGAGTAAGCGTGGAGTCATGAGGCCAAGGCGATGGTGAGGGGGCTCCTCAGAGGCAGCGAGGGAGGGGCAAGGGCAGCGCCTGGTCCAGGCACAGGAGGGGCAAGTTTGAGACAGGTGGATGCTGCATCACAGCCGTGGAAGCTGTGCCAGCTTCCTGATGCCAGGCTGGCATCAGGGCATATGAGTGGCGTGGGGTCCCCGTCTGCTCCATCGGGAAGGCGTGGAGCTGGACAGGGGCTATGAGCTGTGTCCTCTGCCAACGCATCTCGAGTGCTTCCCACGCCCCAGGGGCCCCAGGGCCCTTTCCTGACTCCATGAGTTCAAAAGTATTTTCATAATGATACAAAGATGCCACCCGCGTTTCCTGTGTGTTGACATTTGCACTGACCATGCAGAAGACATGCAGGTAACACTGCTGCTGCCTTCACCCTGCGAGACCGCGGCCCCAAACGGCCGCCCCCAGGGGCTGTGTCCTCAACCTGCAGTCAGGGGAGGGCCAGCTCCACCTAAGAATGCCCTTGAAGGAGCAGCAACAAGGCTGTTCACGTCAAATCCCATCACGGGCAGCACACGCCAGCCACTGCTGCTGCGTTCGGAGGCACGAGGCTTGTCCTGGGTAAGGCCCAAGCCCCTGTCAGAAGCAGCTGCTGTTCATGGCCATTTTGACTGGAAAGAACCACAGAAAGACGGAGGACAGCTACCCAGACTCAGGTGTTTAGCAGAATGGAGTGAGCCTGACAGTTCCAGAAAAACAGCCGAATGTATTTGTCTTCCTGTGGTACGATTTGACTCTCAAGAAAAAGTTGAGACTGAGATATGTGTCTTCACCTCTGTGAACGCAGCAGCTGCCCAATACTTACAGAATTTGCTGATATCAGTGATCGTATTAATTCATGTGAATTTTTACATAACACAATCCATCAGTGTATGCACGCGCAACTCAGTGAACGCACATTTCTCAAATGACCGATGTGGGGTGTGGCGGAATCATGTGTGGTGGTAAAAGACCCGTTCAGAGTGCAAAACAGAACAGCTTTAACGTGCAGCAGGGAAAGCTCAGATTTGGTTCTAGACACCACGGTTCAGCGAACCTTTAAAAAAATGGCACTCGTCGAGTTTTGGTGTCAAAGAATTCCCATGGTTACTGAAAAGGCAAAATTACAATACCCCTCCCTGGGAGAAAAGGCTGTTACAGTACCCCTCCCTTGGGAGAAAAGGCTGTTACAATACTCCTCCCTCAGGAGAAAAGGCTGTTACAGTACTCCACCATACATTATCGGTGTGAGGCCAGATTTTCTTCATATAGTCCAATCAAAACATCATATCACAGTAGGCTGGATATGGAGGCACACAGGTTCCCCTCTGGCCCACGCAGCCAAGTGTTACAGTGACAGCGAACACATAAAATCATGCCCTAGTTTCCACAGTTGTTTTGTTTTGGAATTCATAGATATCTTCATAAAAGATGTTGTTGGCCAGGTGCGGTGGCTCACATCTGTAATCCCAGCACTTTGGGAGGCCGAGACGGGCAGATCACGAGGTCAGGAGATCGAGACCATCCTGGCTAACACAGTGAAACCCTGTTTCTACTAAATATACAAAAATACAAAAAATTAGCCGGGCATGGTAGCGGGTGCCTGTAGTCCCAGCTACTCGGGAGGCTGAGGCAGGAGAATGGTGTGAACCCGGGTGGTGGAGCTTGCAGTGAGCCGAGATCGCACCACTGCACTCCAGCCTGGGCAATGGAGCGAGACTCCATCTCAAAAAAAAAAAAAAAAAAGCCAACAAAACAAAACTTCTTGTTTATGTTAACAAACAGTGAGTTTATTGTGCTTACTATTGACTTGATAAATATTTTTAGATAAATATTTTCAAATGTTCTCCCATTTCTTTTGAATATGGTAAGTATCAGTAACCATTACCTACATAAACAGGAGCTCTTGGGGTCCTGAATGACTTTTAAAAATCTTTAATTGTAGCAGGGCACAGTGGCTCACACCTGCAATCCCAGCACTTTGGGAGGCTGATCTGAGGTGGGCAGATCACCTGAAGTCAGGAGTTCGAGACCAGCCTGGCCAACACGGTGTAATTTCTACTAAAATTACAAAATTAGCCAGGCATGGTGGTGGACGCCTGTAATACCAGCTACTCAGGAGGCTGAGGCAGGAGACTCACTTGAACCTGGGAGGCGGAGGTTGTAGTGAGCCAAGATCACGCCACTGCACTCCAGCCTGTGCAAAAAGAGTGAAACTCTGTCTCAAAACAAATAAAAATAATAAATAAATAAATAAAATGTTTAATGCTTGTGGGTACATAATTATCCGTGTCTATGGGGAACACGTGACATGTTGATCACACCAGGGTAATCGGGGCCACTGTCACCTCGAGCCTTTAACATTTCTTTGTGTTAGGAGCATTCCAGTCCACTTTTCAGTTATTTTAAAATATGCAATAAATTCTTGTTAACAATAGTCACCCTATTGTGCTACCAAATATCTGATCTTATTCCTTCCATGTAATTATGTTTGTACCTATTAACCATCCCCTCACCACCCCCCTACTCCCCACCGCCCTTCCCAGCCTCTGGGAATATCTCCATCATTCTAGTCTCCATCTCCATAAGTTCCAGTGTTTTCCAGCTCCCGCATATGAACTGAATGATCTCTAAGACTGGGCAAGAGCCCTGAGACCCCACGAGAACACTTGCTCTGGGGCCACAGGGAGCGGCTGGAGGTTGTAGGGCAGAGCTGGAGACAAGGCCATGGCTCATGAAGAGGCCGACCTGGAGGCAGAGGCAGAGGATGTTGGGTGCCGCTGGGGCCGTGCAGAGCCAGGATCACGGCTCTGGGAGACGGAGGTGGACGAGCAGATACTGAGCAGGCGGCCACAGGATCCATGAGCGGCGGCAGATGTTGCGACAGAAGCAGGGCCCCACGATCCAGAGCCTCCTGGGGGAAGAAGTAAGAAAAGAAGGGTTAGCAGTGGGCAGAGACAGCGAGGGCCCGGCAGGAGGGCAGAGTGCACCCTCTGGAGGAGACCAGGCTCTGCTCATTGGGCCCCTCAAAGTCATGGGTAGGGAGCACGCCTTCCAGTGCCCAGGGTCTTGCTGTGAAAGTAAGTGGGGTCCAACTGAAGCCCTCTAACTCCAGGAGCTCACGCCAAGTCCCCTGTCCACTGACCATGTCCACGCCTCACCCGTGTGCCCCTCTGATCATGTCTGTGCCCCATGGGGCCAGAAAACAGCTGCTGATTCCCCAAAGCCCAGAGAAGTTCCTTGTGGCTTCGTTTTCCCTTGTCCCTAGGAGGCTGGATCCAGGCCAGTTCTCCATGGGCAGGAGGCTGCCCTCCCACCTGCTCCTCCACAGTCCTCATTTTGGACAATTGCATTTTTAAAACTTTAAATTATTACAAGTAATATACTCACTGTAAAGAAGATAGATGGAAAAACCCAGATAAACATAAACAGTCAAGCCCCCAAACCACCCAGAACGCTTGCCTTGCCCCAGTCGTGCTCCCTGACACGCGTATGCATGTATGTGAGCATGGCGCGTATTTGTGCAGGTCACGGATGTTCGTGTGCGTCTCTGCACTCTCTTCCACCCCCGCTTCTTCGTTTACTGCCTAAGGCCCATGTCATCAGTTCAGGAATTCCGGAATTTGACCTGGAAGCGTTTACCCAACCTGGGCTTGGAGAGAGTTCTGGGCAGGCCCTCAAAGTTTGCCCCACCTGGGCTTGGAGAGAGTTCTGGGCAGGCCCTCAAAGTTTGCAGGAGCCTCCAGAGGGCCTGAACGTAGCTTAGATGCTGAGTCCATTGCACACGCACCCAGAGCCATACACACACGCTCTGGGCCATTGGCCCCGAGGCCGACCTCCCTCCCAGAAGGTGACGTCAACAACGCTGACTGTTGGGGCCACGCGCTGGACACGGGCATGATGGGGGCCACGCGCTGGACATGGGCACAATAGGGGCGGGCCCAGATCACGGGCACAATGGGGGTGAGCCCAGATGGAAAGAATGCCAGGCATGGGCATGTGGCGACCCCAGCCCTGGACATGACACGCTCTCCCCACAAGGAAGAGACACACAGGCCTCGCTGGGCGGAGTTGTCCAAGTGCCAAACACACATGTCCCGGCAGCTGGCACTGGCTTGGCACAGGCCCGGCTCCCAGGGTCTGGCTTCTACACGTGGAGCAGCGGGCACAGATGCCAGCTCTGCACAGCAGCTGCGAGGGGAGGCCTGGCTGCTGCCTTCTGGGGCCTGTGGTGGGGACGCTTTTCCTGGAGCCTGGAAACCTTTCCAGATGCTCCCTCCTCCCGCCACACTCCTCCTCCTCAGGCCCTCCCTCCTCCCTCTGCTTTCTCCAGCAGTCCCAAGCCCCACAGGGTTCTCTCATCACTCAGTGCCAGGCCCGAGGCACCACCTGCACAATCAGAGCAGTGGCCTCTCCCCATGGCTTGTGCCAAATCAGGGCAGACACTGCATTGTCTGGGTGTGTGGGCCCAGGTCCTGTTGGCTGCCTTGTTCCCAGGGTCTCCAAGCCTCTGTTTTGACCCCAGAGAGTGAGCCAGCTGGTGCCTCCAGCGGGAGGGACCCAGAGTTTCTGAGAAACCCAGAGGCTGGAGGCCTGTGTCCGAGCTGCAGTAGCTCCCAAGGGAGAGAACCCTGGGAGATGGTGAGGCCCCACGTGAGCCACGGAAGGCCTGGCCTTGAACAGCAGAAAACACAGAAGCGCCCGCCTAATGGAGTTCCCGCAAAGTCACGCTGTATTCCAGCAGACGGGCCCGCCAGCCCAAGGAAGTCACACGTGCGCCCCTCTGCGCTTGACCCTGTTGGGTTTACGCGCCTCCTCCCAGATGTCCTGTGGCTGGCACAGATCTCCGGCGCGGGCGTCACCTGGCTCCGCAGGAGGGTGGAGGAGGGGTGTCGGGGAGCATGTGGCATGTCTGGGTGCAGTGGTGGCATTTTAGGAGCCAGAGTCCAGGGCCCGGGCGAGACACATTTGGGGGTGTTTCGGGAGCAAGGTGGATTCATCCATCCACACTGCCTCACCAAAAACAGAGGGTGCATGGGGTGAGGATGAAGATGAAAATGGGGTGAAAGTGGGGGTGAGGGTGGGCCCACAAGTAGGCAGGACTTGAAACTATCCCACCACAGAATGTCCTCGGGGTGCCCCGGCCACGGGTCCAGGAGGAGCTACCCCCAGGGGAGGCTGGCTTTCCACAGGCCCTAGGTTCCCAGGGCTGGGAGCCCAGAAGACAGGACTGAGCCACTGAGGGGGACAGAATCCATTTGGTGGAGTGACATGAAGCCCTGGAAATAAAACCGGGTGGCTCTTTAACATAAAATAACATAAAAAATACACATAACATAAAAATGACACTAGGGAGGAGAAAAACCATACAGCCATCTTGTATACAAGGGGGTCACATTCCCAGACCCCCAGGGATGCCTGAACCCCACATGTCTGATGTGTTTTTGATCTGATAGCAGAGGCAGCTTCTGGAGGACTCACGGGTGTGGAGCATCCACAGCGTGGACTCGCTGGACAAACGGAGGATCCCGTCCCGGGTGGACAGGGCGGGAGGTGTCAGAGTTCATCAAGCCGTGCATACTTTAAAACTTATGAATTGTTTAGTTTTAGAATTTTCCATTTAATATTTTTGGAGCTCTGTTGACCGTGGATAACTGAAACTGCAGAAAAAGGGAAACCCTGGGCCAGGCGCAGTGGCTCCCGCCTGTCATCCCAGCACTGTGGGAGGCTGAGGCAGGCAGATCACCTGAGGTCAGGAGTTCAAAACCAGCCTGGCCAACGTGAAGAAACCCTGTTTCTACTAAAAGTAAAAAAAAATTAGCCAGGCGTCGTGGTGCATGCCTGTGATCCCAGCTACTCGGGAGGCTGAGGCAGGAAAATCACTTGAAGCTGGGAGGCCGAGATTGCAATATTGCACTCCAGCCTGGGCAACAGAGCAAGACTCCATCTCAAAAACAAAAAACAAAAAACAAACAAACAAAAAACAAACCCTGGCTAAGCGGGGATGTCTGTATTTTCCTGTTTCTTTTTCAGACCTTCATGTCCTTGGAGATGCTGTTGGAGCTTCCTGGCAGCGTTGACTAAGCTGCCCCTCCCTTCCTGACAACCTTGGCCTTATTGCTCACCCTCTGGGCTCATCCTGCTGTGGGGTAACCAGGAGAGCCCCAGGGGCAGGTGCCAGCCTTCAGGAGGAGCTCTGCCTTCTCTGTTCCAAAATCAGGGGAGGGTCCTTCCTACCAAGGTGCCAGTCTTCTTTTCATCCAGGGCTTCTTTTCATCCAGGGCTCCTGGAGTCTCTGAAATTGCTGAGATTTCAGTGAAGCCCCAGATGGGGCTCGATCTGACCTGAGGCGAGCCCTCAAGTTTGCCGGGGGCAGCTTATAGAGGCCCCCCAACAATGGAGTCTGCCAGGGGCAGCTTATAGAGCTCCCACCCCCACAGTGGTCTTGCCAATGGCTGCTCCTTCTTTCAATTTCCAGATGAGGGTCTGAGAGGTGCCGCGGTCACGGTGATGAAGGTGGGGCCTGGGATTGGAGCCCAGCAACCTCCTGGACCCAGCCCTGCGATGTGTCCTCGCGGCAGGAGCTGGGCTGGCTGCATGGGGGCCACCTACAGAGTCATTTCTGGCTGCCTTGCCCAGAGTCCGGGGGCCCGCCTCCGTGAGTGAGTGGCGCTGACAGGCTCCAGGATGTCCTGCAGGAGATGCAGACACGCCGGGCGTGCCCATCTCAACATCACTGAGTCCTGGGGCCTCTCCCCTCCTGGAGAACCCCAGGGAAGCCGAGTGATGCCACACAAAGGCAATGTTGAATTTTGTTATTTTCACATGTGGTTTATTTGCAAGCATGGACGTTGTTATTGGTGACAAGTGACCTGGGAATAGTAGGTGGGAGCCCCGTGGGCTCCATCCTCTGCTTCTGCTGTTCCTTGGCCGACAGGAGGCCAACCTCCCTGTGGGGCCTCCCGGGTTTCCTGGGCCTTCCTCCCCGGGTTCCCAAACCCCAGACAAGTCACTCTGGGCTCCAGTCCTCAAATGCCAACTGGAGCTTTGCTTTGGGGACTGAGTTGGCTGACAGCTCGTCGGGCGCCTGGAGACCTGGGGCCGTGGGTGTCCCTCCAGGGGCTGGGCTGGGAGTGGAGGCTCCTCAGGATGCCTCCTCTGCTCACAGGTAGCACAAGCAGGCCCCAGGGCAATAGTCCACATCTGTGCTTGTATGAGTGTGCACGTGCTCACACAATCCAATGCTCACACACAGACGTGTGCAAACACTTGCACATGGATACAGCCGGACACCCATATTCCACACATGCACACACTCACACATCCACATATGACACCAACAACATGCCCACATGCAGATCTGCATGAGCACACACAGACACAGTGGACAGACACGTGTGAGCACAGCCGCACACCCACACACACATATACACACACGCACACATTCACATGCACAGTGAATGCACACCATGTACGCTTGTATGCCTGTGTTCACACACCTATGTACACGAGTTCACAGGCTCACAATGGACAAAGCCACACACACTAACACATGCAGACACTCACATGCACTCATGCATCTGCTCACAGTGACACATGCCACATGTACACATGTGCACACACACATGCTCATATGGACACACCAACATACACTCACAGGCATGCTTGCAGTGTACACACTCACATGCACATATATAATGTATGCACACACACATATACACCTTTACACAGTCACACATGTGCACACACACGTGGTCATATGGACACATCCACATACATTCACAGACCTGCTCAGTGTAGACACTCACATGCACACACACAATGTATGCACACACATATACACCCTCACACAGTCACACATGTGCACACATGAACACACACCCTCGCACTCGCATGCATGAACTCAGCTCTCACCATGAGCCCATGCAGCTGGCAGCACAAAAGGTAAAATTAATCGGCAGCTGGGAGGGCAGGTTGCAGTCACGTGGCTGTCAGCCGCAGACATCACATTTCAATCAAGGGTGCAGAGTTGTTGGGAGGTGCCCAGGCTGGAGGCCCGTCTTTTGCTCCGCTGGGCCCAGCACAACAATGAGCCCAGCAAGAACGTCAGTGGCAAGGGCGGTGCTCTCACTGGTCTCCTTGACCTCCTGGCTGCAGCCACACTGGGCCAGACCTTCTTTGTTCAGCAGGCACCGGTCACGCCTTCTCGACGCAGACGTGAGGTGTGTTTACGCACTCAGTGACCTGGGCTGGACATAGCTGGGGCAGGTGCCTGGGAGCAGGGATGAGGCCTCTTGGGCTGGCTGTGACACCCTCCCCTGCAGCTCCAGCTGCCTGCCTGGGAGGAGGGGCTGGCCTGGGTCTGTGAGGGCCACCCAGCAGCACTGCAGGGCCATGGGGCTCAGAAAATGCAGAGGCATCCCCCGCCCTGCCCAGGCATAGGATTGGCTGAGGCATACTGCCTTCAGCCTGGTCCACACATGACAGGTCCACACGTGACAGGTCCACACGTGACAAGACCACACATGACAGGTTCACACATGACAGGTCCACACTTGACTGGTGCATACATGACAGGTCCACACATGACAGGTCCTCATGTGACAGGTCCACATGTGACAGGCCCACAGATGACAGGCCCACACGTGACAACTTCACACATGACAGGTCCACACTTGACTGGTGCATGCATGACAGGTCCACATGTGACAGGTCCACACGTGACAGGCCCACAGATGACAGGCCAACACGTGACAAGTTCACACATGACAAGTCCACACTTGACTGGTGCATGTATGACAGGTCCACACACGACAGGTCCACACGTGACAGGTCCACACGTGACAGGACCACACATGACAACTTCACACATGACAGTTCCACACTTGACTGGTGCATGCATGACAGGTCCACACATGACAGGTCCCCATGTGACAGGTCCCCACGTGACAGGCCCACAGATGACAGGCCCACATGTGACAAGTTCACACATGACAGGTCCACACTTGACTGGTGCATGTATGACAGGTCCACACATGACAGGTCCACACGTGACAGGTCCCCATGTGACAGGTCCACACACGACAGGTTCACATGTGACAGGTCCTCACGTGACAGGTCCACACATGACTGGTGCATGCATGAGTCGTTTATGACGTGGCTCATCCATGACATGACTGGGCCGTGTCAGTTCCAGCTCCCTACGGAATTTCGCTGACTGTGCTGACTTCCAAGGCCGTGGTGCCTGCTCCCTGCGACGTGGCTGCTGTGCGGATTCCTGCACACACACTACTCAGGAAAGGCAGCCAACAGGGTGTTGTGAGCATACAGTGTCTGTCTTGGGAAGAAAAACGTAGGTTTTCTGGGAGGGAAATAGGTGGGTGTAGTTGTTTCCCGCATGCGCCATGACCAAGTGCCACACGTGGGCGTGGAAATGGTGCTGCCATTCTCCACAGCAGCAACTCTTATACCCGCTGGCATCCTGCAACTCGATTCAGTCCCGTCACCACCCATGTGAAAGTTCTCAGCGTGTCACACCCTCTCTAAATAGGAGCTGGAGGCCACGAAGGAGGGGTCCGCACACGTGGGGCGCTCGTGAGAAGAACTATATGAGAGGCTGGGTGCGGCGGCTCAAACCATGTGAAGGCCGGGTGCAGCGGCTCATGCCTGTTATCCCAGCACGTCGGGAGGCTGAGGCAAGTGGATTGCTTGAGCCCAGGAGTTCGAGACCAGCCTGGGTTGGTCCAGGTCGAGACCCCGTCTCTATAAAAAAATTTAAAAATTAGCTGGGCGTGGTGGTGCCCACCTGTAGTCCCAGCTACTCAGAAGGCTAAGGTGGGAGGATTGCTTAAGCCCAGGAGGCAGAGGCTGCAGTGAGCTGAGATCCTTCCACTGCAGGTGGGGTGACAGAGTGAGACTCTGTATCCAAAAAAAAAGGAACTATGCAAGAGATTCCTCGGGGCCACAGCACTCCAGGTAAGTGCCCTGCACAAAGGCAGCTGCCTCACACCTTGACAGCCGGGGAAGGCCACTCCCGATGCGCCTGGCTGTGCAGGACCCGGCTCTGCTGTGCCTCTGAGCCAGCCTGCACCGGCGTTGTCCTGCACCTCACCTCCTGCTTCAGGAAGCCCTGAGGCCAGAAGGACACCCATCAGAAGCCACCACAGTCAGGCTTGGCACGGGGCGGAGGCTGTGGTGAGGGTCATGACTTCAGCTGACTGGGGGGGCCACATGGAGCCTTGGGCTCTGTGCTTCACCCGCTTTTCTTACTCATCCTCCCAGCAGCCCTGCGCGCTCGGAAGCCTCAGGGCCTCCACTTCCAGGAGAGGAAATGAAGATCTGGGTGCCAGGTTGCCCGGCCCAGGCTCCCAGTGTGACAGACGACACTTATCGTCTGTGATAGTGACAGGGACCACTCTCACCCACCAGCACCCACCCCTGGGCCAAGCACCCCGTCACTTGCAGGTGCAGCTCTCCTGGGTGCCCGGTGACATGGTGGGGAAACAGATTCAGGGAGATTTGCGGCCTCAGGGGGGCCCCAGCAGGTGGCCAGGAGGCTGGTGGGTGGAGGGGAGCTGTGCCCGGCTCGGGACTGGGCCATCTGCCATCGGTGTAGGGACAGGGGGCCACTCCTCCCTCTCCCTGGCCCCCCATGAAACTGGCCTCTGGGAACACCTCTGATCCTTGTGTTTTTATTTAAACGGTCCCCGGAGCACATTTGTCTCGAGTACCAGGGGCATCTGGATTCAATCAAAACGACAGCTGGGCAGTCTCGCCCCAGCCATTCCAGAGTGGGTGTGGAGCCAGCCAGTCTGCGTGCAGCACAGCCATCCTTGTACCCCCTCCCCAGGTCCTGCCGGGCCCTTGGTGCCTCGGTGTCCCTTCCTACATGGCTCCCCACTGTCCCCGAGGAGCCAGCCAGCCCCCAGCACCTCCTATCCTTGTAGACTGCAGAGTATGAGGGAAGAAGCGCATAGAGCCAGCTCGGGCCAGCAACAGTTGAGACTGATGGTGCCTGAGTGGGACAGAGAAAAATAAACCTGGAACTGAGGTCTTTTCCAAGACAGCACTGGGCTTAGGGATTTACACAACATGACCCCATTCAACTCCATAAGCCCATAAAGAGGGGCCCTGACTTCCCTGCTTTACAGCTGAGGAAAGTGGAATGGGCAGGTCAGGGTGTGGGGACGCCAGCTGGGAGCACTTTCCCCTGCCGGCCCAGGAGGTAGGAAGGGAGCGGAGCCAGGAACAGTGCAGCAGAGCCCAGGACACCCGTGGGGTCCAGAGTCGGGAAAGGAACTGGGAGGGGGCGGCAGAGGTGCGGAGGGGAGACGGGTGTTGAGGCCTGGGCTCACTTGCTCTGTGATCTCCAGGAAGGCCCTGGCCTCACTGAACTGAGTCTACCCATCTGTAAAATGGGATGAACGTGGGCACCAACCACATAGGGCAGGAGGATCAAATGAGAAGGTCGGGAGAGACGCAGGCCCCGCACAGCCAACGCCGTGTCTGTCTTTCCTCTGTCTCTCACGGAGCCTGGGTTGGCCGACTAGAGAAGAGAAGCTGGGGAGAGCAGCTGGACCCAGTGCTCACCCAGCTGACCTGAACTCCAGGAGCATTTCCCGGAGGACACAGGCGACCTGGCTCCTGTCCCATTTGTGGGAACGAGTAAGCAACGTGGTGTTGGCTCTGCCCGGAGTGAGCGCTGGCCTGGAAGCCCGCGCCCCGAGGCAGGTTCCTGATGGTTCTGCCTTCCCCGAAGCAGCGGTTCCTACCAGGCCGGTTCCCCTGCAGAAGCTCCCAGTGGACACCCGAAGCCTCTGCCACACCCCTCAGTCACAGCCCCCGAGACCGGGTAGGTTTGCCTCTGAGCTGGGCGGGTGCCCCAGGAGGGCAGACCTGGGTTCCAGTGGTAGAGAAGAGACGTGGTGTTAGGTGAGCAACCAGTGGTGCCACAGCAGGCAGGCAGCATGTTATCCAGAAAAGCAAACCGAGGCAGAGTGGTGGGCAGCATAGCTCAAATCCAGGCTTTTCACCCCAAGTCCAGAATTTTTCTGCTTTGAGGCAGAGGGAGCAGGCGAGGCATGGGCGCTGGTGGGGGCGAGGGCGGCAGGGGGTGAGGGTGGCGTTGGGGGGTGAGGGCGGCGGCGGGGGGTGAGGGCGGCGGCAGGGGGGTGATGGTGGCAGCGATGGGGGTGAGGGTGGTGGGGGTGGTGAGGGCGGCAGTCGGGGATGAGGGCGACAGTCGGGGCTGAGTGTGGCAGCAGTCAGGGGTGAGGGTGCTGGTGAGGGCAAGGGTGGTGGTGGGGGATGAGGGTGGCAGCAGTCAGGGGTGAGGGTGCTGGTGGAGGGCAAGGGCGGCGGTGGGGGGTACGGGGGGTGGGGGTGAGGGCCGTGCCCCTTGCTGCACCGAGGGACCCTGGCACACCTTGGAGGGGTGCCCCTCCCACCAGCCAGCAGCACCCCTAGGGTGCCCGGCTGTCCCTGCTTGAGTCCTGTAGACTCCGGCCCATCAGGGGCCACATGTGGCTCTGCTCAGCCTGGGAGACGAGCTCGTGGTAGACAGGGAGGGGTACGGGCAAAGACACCCCCAAACTGCCCGCACGGGGAGAGAGCCTAGCTGGTGGGTGGGATGTGTGGCTGGCGGACATGGGCTGCAGGCAGGCCCCACTGCTGCAGCTGGAGTTCAGGCTCCCCAGAGCCAGATTCCAGTTGTTGAGAGTCACCCCCTGAGACCTTGCTCCATTCCCGGGCAGACCCTCCCTGGCCCACTTATAGGTGCCCTTCAAGGCACAGCTTAAATCGCGCCTCCTGCCTCAGACAGCTCGGGCTGCTATAAGAAAGGACCACAGGCTTGAGGGCTTATACACAACAGACCTCTCTATCTCACAGTTCTGGAGGCTGGAGTCCAAGATCAAGGTGCTGGCATGGTTAGGTTCTGGTGAGGGCCCATTTCCAAGCTGCAGATGGCCAGCTTCTCGCTGTGTCCTCACATGGCGAAAAGAGGGCTGGTAGCTCTCTCAGTTCCCTTTCATGAGGGGACCAGTCTCATTCGCGAGGGTCCACCCTCATGACTTAATCACCTACCAAAGGCCCCACCTAATACCATCACTCTAGGGATAAGGATTTCAATATATGAATTTGGGGAGGATAGAAACATTCAGTCCACTGGACCTCCTGCAAAATTCCAACCCCTCCCAGTGGGGTTGCACCCTGTGCTCTGAAATCAGCCTCTTCCCCCAATTTCATGAGATACTTTGTGAAGCAGCATGGCTTCATGGAGCAGGACAGTGCAGTAGCTATGGACATGGGCTCCGGACATGGGCTCCAACCAGAATGTGTAGCCCCGAGTCCCTGCTCTGCCACTTACTGACTGTGTGGTCTTAAGCAAGTTACTTTCTCTCTGCTTCACTGTCCTCACTCGCAAAATAGACACAGTCATTGGTTTGTTGTGAGAATTAAATGAGTTAATATGTATAAACTGTCAAGAACAACGCCACCACAATCATCATCATCACCATCACCACCATCATCATCACCGTCATCACCATCATCATCACCATCACCATCACCACCATCATCACCATCATCATCACCATCATCACCATCATCATCACCATCACCATCACCACCATCATCACTATCATCATTGCCATCATCACCACCACCATCACCATCACCACTATAATCATTGCTATCATCATCATCAACACTCCCATCACCATCACACCATCATCACTATCATCATTGCCATCATTATAATCACCACCATCATCATCACCATCACGCTATCATCATCACCACTGTCATCATCACCATCATCACTATCATCATCACCATTGTCATCATAACCACCATCATCACTATCATCATTGCCATCATTATAATCACCACCATCATCACCATCACACTATCATCATCACCACTGTCACCATCACCATCATCACCATCACCACCCTCATCATCATCACCACCACCACCATCATCATCATCGCCATCATCATCATCACCATCACCACCATCATCATCATCACCACCCTCATCATCATCACCACCACCACCATCATCATCATCGCCATCATCATCATCACCATCACCACCATCATCATCATCACCATCATCATGATCACCACCATCAACACCATCACGACCATCATCATTGTCGCCACCACCATCATCATCACCATCATCACCATCATCATCATCACCATCACCATCATCACCACCATCATCGTCATCATCATCGTCATCATCATCATCGTCATCATCACCATCATCATCATCACCATCACCATCATCACCACCATCATCATCGTCATCATCATCATCGTCATCATCACCATCATCATCATCGTCACCATCACCACCATCATCATCACCACTATCATCACCACCACCATCACCATCATCACCATCCAGGTTGAATTTCCGGCTCCTTCTCTACTAGCTGCATGGCTTCAGGTGGGCTACTAAACCTTTCAGTACCTCAGTCTCCTCTGTGAGTGGAGGTAACAATGCTTCCACCCCCAGGTACCTTTGAGGATGAACGTGGCTAACCTGTGTCCCTGATACAACAGTGCATGTGGGTAGTCACTTCCTTGCACCAAGAACATGCGCAGAGTATCACCTCATTTGGTCTTCTCAAGGACCTGGAGGCGGAAGTATTCCTATCCCTATTTTACAGATGGGGAAACAGGCTTGGGTAATGCAGGATTCTGCCAAGGCCTCAGAGAGGTCAGCGGAGGAGCTCGGAGAATGCCCAGAACCACCTGTGGCTGGACTCTGTCCCGTCCTGACTCTCTTGTCGGACCCACCCCCTCCATCAGCAATTTTCACTTCCAAGCACACAGCAGAGCCCCTGGGGAGCTGCAGCAATGCTGATGGGATGGGTCTGGCTAGAGCTTGGCTCCAGAACCTCCCCCAGCTTCCCAGGGCCGCTGAGCGAGCTGAGTTGAGACAGAGGCCACCGACCCCTCTCAGAGCCTCCTACGGTGCCTGGCACTGGGGAACTGTCATGACTAGCTAGAGCCTGGGCCAGTGATTCCTGTGTGGGAAGGGGTCCTGACAGTATAGCAGGGGAAAGGGGGTAAGGGCTGCAGTGGGTCCTGCTGAAGTCCAGCCTCCAGCCCTGGGGAGAGGGTGGCTCCCTCAGGAGCCCCTGGGCAGGCAGATTAGGGGCAGGGCTGCTGGCACCGGGCCCAGCTGCTCTGGGCAATACGTTTTGCAAGCAAGAGTCCGGGAACAGAACACGTGAGCTGGTGCACAGACGTGACGTGACACACACCGGGATGGGTACCCTGGGCAGCTGGGGTTGCAGGGTGTGGCACTGCTGTGGTGTCACAGGTGTGGCCCAGCCAGCCCCCCAGGGATCCCCCCAGGGAAGATGTGGCTCTTCCCTCCCCTACATCTTGTTTTAGACACAACACTCACCGGGTGACCTCCCTGCAAAAAACTAGAAAAAATTCTCAGTGAATGAGCCTCCCTGGGCCACTCTTTCTCCACGTCCTCACTGGCTGTGTTACCTCCACTCTACAGAAGGGGACACTGAGGCTCAGAGAGGTCCAGCAGCTTGCCCAGGGCCACACAGCAAGCCCGCATCAGGACAGGGCCAGCCTCTGTTCCTGGTGGGTCTGTCCAGAACTCGGGCAGCCACATAACATGGCTCTGCAAATGTCTCTGGAAAGTGGCGATGAGGCAGCAGGTCTGTGTCCACACTGCATGTAGTGGGAGAAGAGCCACAGGTCTTGGTGCCAGGCCAGGCTGTACCCGCTCCTGCGTGTGAACCCTCCCTGGCCTCCCCACCGTCTCCCCTCCCGGATTCACGGTGAATTCCACAAACATTTCCTGCTCACCTGAGTGACAAGCACCTCAAGAGAAAATGACACAGGGGCTTAGGTGGGCAGGGACAGCAATCCACAGTCGCCTGCACAGGCAGAAGCCGGGTGGGAGGGGCTCCCTGAAAGGCAGGCCTGGAGAGGCAATTCCGGAGGAGCTTCCAGCTGATGGGGAAGCCCCGGCCTGTCTGGAGACGGCTCACAGCCGGTCCAGCCAGGGTCGGGGGACCAGGAGGGACATGGCTCACGGCCTGTCCAGCCAGGATCGGGGGGAACCAGGAGGGACACGGCTCACAGCCGGTCCAGCCAGGGTCGGGGGACCAGGAGGGACATGGCTCACGGCCTGTCCAGCCAGGATCGGGGGGAACCAGGAGGGACACGGCTCACAGCCCTTCCAGCCAGGATCAGAGGGACCAGGAGGGACCACCCCACGCTGAATGCGGGCTGATTGGAGCACTCTGAGAGGACGGGGCGAGGGCTGCTGCTTTGCACCGGTGTCCAGAGGGCCTGCCTGGCTGCTCAGTCAGGACACCACGGTGCTTAGTCCCTCAGCTGCATCGGGGCCGAGGCTGCAACTCTCCTTCCCAACGTGCGTTTCACAGATCACCAGCCCTGGGAGAAGTCCCGAGAAAAACAGTGTTCTGTGTCGGGCGGTTCGGGGAACACCAAACGCTGTGACCTCCCCTCCCGCCCCCTTGAGGGGTCTTTCATGTGTGTGGACGAGTCCCATGGACGGAAACCCGTCACTGCGTTTGACCCAGATTCCTGGACGTGTCTGAGTTGAGCCCTTTGTGTAGACCACAGACCGAGGCAGTGGAGGACGCCAGGCTCTTGGCTCCAGGGCCCCCCTCACTCCGTCCCCCTCTTGCCTCCACTGTGACCCCTCTGGACCCGGCTCTCCCTCTCCCTGCAAGGCAGGCATGCTCACCACCCTCCCAGAACTGCTCACCACCCTCCCGAAACTGTGTGCCGAGGCCCCTGCTGAGCCAATGCTCTGCCGCCGCCGCCATCCCGAAATGCTTAATACTTCTTAAAGAAGGGTCCACCTTCTCGTTGTCCTCGTCTTTTTTGTTTTGTTTTGTTTGTTTGAGACAGGATCTCACTGTGTCACTCAGGCTGGAGTGCAATGGCATGATCTTGGCTCACTGCAACCTCCGACCCCCAGGCTCAAGCGATTCTCCCACCTCAGCCTCCCGAGTAGCTGGGATTACAGACACTCCACCACGCCTGGCTATTTTTTTGTATTTTTAGTAGAGACGGGGTTTCACTATGTTGCCCAGGCTGGTCTTGAGCTCCTGACCTCGTGATCCTCCCACCTCGGTCTTCGGAGGTGCTGGGATGACAGACGCTCCACCACCTGTCCGCACGTTTTCATTTTCTATGGACCCTGCAGATGACATAGCTGACCCTGCCTCTGTGCCTCGGTTTCCTGTCCTGAAAAGGGGAGGGGTGAGTAAAAAGGACAGCTGCCTCTCAGGGTGCTGAGTGAAGACTCTCGGAGTGCTGAGAACAGGGGCCCTCGCCACCAGACCCTACCCAGGGCAGCCATGCCCCCCAAGAGGCCTCAGGGGAACACGGAAGCCCACGTGGAAACCCACCCTTCGGGCCGCCAAACGGCTCCCTCTGATTGGCCGCAGAATCAACACTCCCTCTGATTGGCCGCAGAATCAATGCTCCCTCTGATTGGCCGCAGAATCAACGCTCCCTCTGATTGGCTGCAGAATCAATGCTCCCTCTGATTGGCTGCAGAATTGCTTCCTCCCTGTGGGCCGGCAGCCTGGGGGCAGGGTGGGGGTGTCTCCCTCACCCCCAAGGGCCTAGCCCATCTGTCCTCTGCTGTGGACACTCAGCGCCCACCCCAGGTGCCTGGACACCACCACCACCCTGGACACGGCTGCCTGGAAGAAGACGGGTTCCCACGCCACCCTTGAGAAA
Source organism: Pongo pygmaeus (assembly GCF_028885625.2). NCBI lineage: Eukaryota > Metazoa > Chordata > Mammalia > Primates > Hominidae > Pongo > Pongo pygmaeus. Next base: position 86,375,193 of record NC_072391.2, on the reverse strand, counting down.
TTTGCCTGGTGGGCTCACCCGGCCCTCACCTGCCACGACCGGCACAGACCGAGCAATTTCACTTCCCAGTCCCCTGGGTGGGTGGCAGCAGGCACGGTGGGTGGAATGTTCCGACGCCCACACACTGCACACTTCCGTTCAGGGCAGCTGGGCGGGGCGGCCTCTGGGAGCCTGAGCGCCTCAGAGTCCAAGGAGCCCGGAGAGGGCCCAGCTTCCGGCATCGGGGGACGGCTGGGGACAGCGCCTCTGCTCTCACGACCTGGGGTGCCGCTGCGCCCCAAGGGCAGATCCCGAGTGGAGGATACTGCACAGCCCTTCTGAGCCTCCTCGCCACACGCTGCGGGTGGTGGGCTGGGCCCCGGGAGCTCTAAGCCAGGCTCTGGTCTGTGACACCCTCCTCGGACCACCAGACAGAGCAGGGTTGATTTGCAGAGCAAGCAAAGCCTCAGAATGTGCCTTCCAGGCCGTGGTGGGTGGTGAGAGGCAGGACTTTCTAGATGTAGGGGCCTGGCCTGAGGCTACGTCCTTCGCAGGACGGTGCTGGTGTCCCTGGGCTCTCCCGGCAAATCCCTGCAGCCCCAGGTCTCCCTGCCGTGCTGGAAGGAGGGCCGTTTGGGACCGAGGGAAAACCCTCCTGTGGGTGGGAGGCCCGGGTCCTAGGAGGTTGGCCTTGGATCTGCTGGGCCTCCTCTGCGGGACCCAGAGAAGCCACTTGGAGAGGGAGGTCTGGAGCCACAGGGTCACGACTGTGTGTTGCTCAGATCTGAAGGTTTGTGAAGCCTAGAGGTTGGGTGACGGGCCAGGCTCACAGGACACACTTGCTTCATGAACATCTCTCCCTGAACCACCACAAGGCCTCGTCAAAGGGAGTTCACTCTTGGCGGAGAGAAAGGAGACACGTCTCACATGCCTGATGGGGAAAGAACAGGAGCGAGCAGCTGTTCCTGCCAGGCTGACGAGGAGACTAAGGTTCAGAGAGGAATCCAGGCAGCCGGTGGGCAGCAGTCTGGGGCCCCAGCGCTGTGATGCTCCCCTGCCGAGGTCCTGGTTAGGAGCCTAGTCTAACGGGACTCCCTGATAGCCGAGGGGCCATGCCATCCCACAGGGCACCCTGAACACCAGCCGTTGGCCATTCCCCTCCGCTCCCACTCCCCTACAGTAAGCAGCGTACAGAACCAAGCCAGGGCTGATCTTGTGGGGCTCGTGACTGTGTGGAGCCAAGAACACGGCCAAGGCTCCCCGGCTCCCGCAGCCCAGAGGCAAGATCCAGGTTGAGGCCCGGGGAGGCTCCTCTGTGCCCCTCCCCACAGGTCACTCCTGGAGCCACCCATGCCCCTGGGTCAGAGTCAGGGCTCTTGGACAGCCTCTTTTCCTGGAAGCCATGAGGGCTCCTGGGTTACGTGGCCCAGCCAGCCCAGTGGGTGACCAGGGTGGGGATGGTCACGAGCTCAGCAGAAGGCTAGCCCACGTTTCCGGGGCCCCCAGCGGCTGGGAAACTCCCAGGGGCCGGGCCCTCCCCACCCAGTCTCCCTTCCTCCTTCTCTGGCCTGGCCTGGCTGGACCACACCTGGGGCCGTGGCCACCTGTGCCCCCTTTTCTCAGCCTGTTCTTGTTTGGGCCTCCTGGGACACTCCGGCACCCCAGGACAAGTCAGGGCCAGCAGACTCCTCCTGCAAAGAGGGCCCCCAGTGCGGAGGCCCTTGGAGACGTCAGCCCTTACAGTGCAGAGGGGAGATGCAGCCACCATGCAAAGGACACTCCAGCCCCACAGCCAGGGTTGGGTCTCGGCAGCTGTGAGGCTGGATAAGGCCGAGTGCACCAGGCCCTTGGGCAGCCCAGTGGGCAGAGCCCAGAAAAGGGGGGCGCACGACCTGGCCTAAGGAGCAGGGTGGGGACTCCGCACCAGGCAGACACCCTTGAGCCTCCTCATGCCCCCTTGGCCTTCCCTTACTTGTCTGGGGCTCCCTTCCTGCAATCAAAGAGCCCCTGGCACCTCCAGCCCTTGGGCCAGGGGACCTGGACCCCACCCCCATGTGTCCCTAGAAGCTAAAGGGACCCTGTGGAAGGGGGCTGGACTTAGGCTTCTTGCCCCCCAGGCATGCGTGAGGCTCCAGGGGAGCCGGGCAGGTCAGCGGCTGCTCAGAAGCCTGGCAGGGTTTGCAGGGCGTGGGCTGCCCCAAGCTCATCTGCACAGAGCCCTGACTTCCGGCTCCAGGACCAGAGCAGGAGACATGGCCGGGGAAGAAGAGCGAGGGTAGAAAGTGAAGTGCCGGGTGGGGAAGGGGGTGCTGGCCCAGGAGGCACGTGCGCTGGCCTGGGAGGGTAGAGAGTGGGGTGCCGGCGGTGGGGGGCAGGTGGGGGTGGCCCAGGAGGCATGTGTGCCAGCCTGGGGCCCAGGGGGCGTGGGACTGTCCCTCCAAGACAGGGGTCCTGGCTTTGTCCTTGGATCAACTCACGCAGTCAGGAGCAGCCAGGCTGCAGGGGTCAAAGGTGACCACCGGCTCCAGCAGCTTTCCCGGGCCCAGAATCCCCCATCCAGGATGGGCCTGGAGCGTGACCACCACCCTAAGCCCCCAGACACACTCATCCAGCCACCCTTGAGGGTGGGGCCCGGGTAGAGAGGGGCTCCCCATTTCCCTTTGGGCCCTGTGTTTCTATGGGGGCACCCAAAACCCAGCGTTTTTTGGCTTCTCTGCAGGCCTCGGTGTGTACCTTCAGGAGCCCCTCAAGCCCTCCCCCCCCGTCCTCTCCCCAGCTCCCACTGACCTCACTCCCTCCCCTCCCACTGCAGCCCTCCTGCTGCCATGGCCGCCCTGCTCTGTCACCCTCCTCTTGTCAGACCCCATCTTCGTTCACAGCCCGTCCTTCCCACCCTCTGTGCTCTGGGCTCTGGGACCCTGCTTGGTCCCCTCCATGCCCCTTAATTGTGGGGTGTCTCACACACTCCTGTGATTCTCACAGCCTCTTTGAGGCTGGGTGGTCCCAGACCCCCACCCCCACCAGGAGACCTGCAGCTCCTCAACCTCCCCTTGTCTGTGGGTCTCCATCAGCTTTGGGTCCTTGGGCCAGGTTGCCTCATTCCTATCACCCTGCCAAGCCTGGGCCCCGGGCTTCACCCCTCATCCCCTGCCCTACCTCGCTCCAGGCTGGACACAGCCATGCCCTCATGGGCTCCCCCTGCTCTGCCGATCCTGCTGCCTCCGTGGCGATGGAAGCTTTGGAGAGCCAGGGCTGAGCCCCTGGAGGCCTAAGCTGGAGTTGGTGCACAGTCCCTCCTGGAAAACTGCAAGTTTCCCACTCCTTGTGGGGGAGCAGCAGGGCCCCTGTGTGGGCACGGGTGAGGGGTTCCCACTCCTCGTCGGGGAGCAGCAGGGGTGAGGGGTTCCCACTCCTCATCGGGGAGCAGCAGGGGTGAGGGGTTCCCACTCCTTGGGAAGCAGCAGGGATGAGGGGTGCAGGGACGGGGCCACTTTTGCAAGGAATCTCCCCACCCACCTGGGGCTTCACGCTCCTCACCGTGGGGGTGGAGGCTGGAGGTCAGCGTTTCCCCCAGAGCCCAGCATCCCTTCGCCCTTTCGGTAACCAGACCTTGAAAATCACTACAAAACTTCCCGGGTGCAGGTGGCCTCAGCTGTTAGCCCAGGGCCCTGGCAGGCAGCTGCTGGCCCGTCTGGCCAGGTCTTGGCCACTGGCCCGTGGAAGCCGGGGATTGGTTAGGGGAGCTGCTCCCAGCTGCTATTTTACTTCTTCACAGTTTTCTATCATAAGGTATTTTTCTCCTCTTAAAACTTCTCGGCCGGGCGCGGTGGCTCACGCCTGTAATCCCAGCACTTTGGGAGGCCGAAGCGGGCAGATCACGAGGTCAGGAGATCGAGACCATCCTGGCTAACACGGTGAAACCCCTTCTCTACTAAAAATACAAAACTTAGCCGGGCGAGGTGGCGGGCGCCTGTAGTCCCAGCTACTCGGGAGGCTGAGGCAGGAGAATGGCATGAACCCCGGGGGGCGGAGCCTGCAGTGAGCTGAGATAGCGCCACTGCATTCCAACCTGGGCGACAGCGAGACTCTGTTTCAAAAAAAAAAAAAAAAAAAAAAACTTCTCTGCAGGTGGCTCCTGTACTTCAACTGGGGGCATGAGGTGAAGACGGGGCCAGCGCCCCTGGGGCAGCTGAGACCAGGGCGGGGAAGACCATAAATCAGGCAGGAGCCAGGGCCCGGTGCCCCAAGGTGAGCACATGGAGGGACGGTGACTGCTGGTCCTGGGAGCGAGCACGGAGCCCACGGGAAAGCGCGGAGCCCAACGGGAAAGTGCAGAGTCCACAGGAAATCAGGGCTGCACTGCACACCAGTTCAGATGCTTCCAGTGTCCGCTGGGCGCCCCGTCCGTCCCAGAAGAAGGTGGGCACTGACAGGCACCCTCAGCAACGTGCTGTGTCCACACCTGGGGGCTGCTTCTGAAGGAGGAGGGGCATTTGCAGGAGGAGGGGAGAACCCGAGGAAGAAGGAAAGACCCCAGGGCCAGTTGCGGGGTCGCCCAGCTGGGCTGCTGCTGGGCAGGGGGACGCGTGCGGACAGATGTGGAACTTGGATTTCATCCTGTAGATTCAACCTGCACTGACCAGGCCTGTGTCTGCCTGAGAATCAGCCTGGGGTTCCTTCAGCGCACGCATACAGAGTCCTAAAAGGCCGTGGGAAGCAACCCGAACCTTTCCTTAAATCGCAGAAGGGAGCAAGGGAAGAATCCATACGGTGGACAGGCTAAGATCCCAAATCCCAGTAATCACTATGACATGATGAAGGAACAGGGCGCAAGTCCCACCAACAATTCCAAAAGAAAACTTCATATGCAAACCAAAGTCACATCAATCAGCTGAGTCTTCATTTTATTCACGTGCCAACAAAAATAAGTATCCCTGGGAGGACAGTGAGAGGGGAGGCAGAGGCAGACTAAGTCCTCACACACGGGGAGATGGTTCCTCACACACATGGTCAGAGAAAAATACGGCAAGTACTAGAAAATTAAGACAGGATGAATATCTCTCTAGCAACTAGCGAAAAATGGAGTGAAATGGACCTGCCAAGGGTGAGAAAACAGCAAACACACAGAGCAGCACCAAGAAATCGTCGCCCTGAGATGACGGGAGCAAACGTATGACTGGCAATGGCAAGAGCAAAACACATGAGCGGATTTTCCCCTCGCAGCCTCAGATCTGCTTTCTGTCCCTGTGGGTTTGCCTACTCTGGGTACGTTCTGAGTTAATTTTTGTGTAAGTTATGAGACTTAGGTCAAAGTTCCTTTTTTTTTTTTTGCCTGTAGATGTCTGATTCTTCCAGCACCATTTGTTGAAAAGCTACTCTTCTTCCACTGAATTGTTTTGATACCTTTGTCAAAAATCAGGTGGGCATATTTGTGTGGGTCAGTTTCTGGGTTTTCTGTTCTGTCCCGTTGGTTCGAGAGTCTACCCTGCTGCACACACGTCACTTTTCAACATTGTCACGATGGATGAGGGTTTAAAATCCACGCCAGCTAGAGTGACGCCTCCACTTTTTTCTCCCTTGTTTCAGGATTGGTTTTGTTTGTTCGTTTGTTTGAGATGGAGTCCCGCTCTGTCGCCCAGGCTGGAGTGCAGTGGCACGATCTTGGCTCACTAGAATCTCTGCTTCCCGGGTTCAAATGATTCTCCTGCCCCAGCCTCCCGAGTAGCTGGGATAACAGGCACAACCACCACGCCCAGCTAATTTTTGTATTTTTAGTAGAGATGGGGTTTCACTATGTTGGCCAGCTGTTCTCAATCTCCTGATCTCGTGATCCACCCACCTCGGCCTCTCAAAATGCTGGGATTACTAGCGTGAGCCACCAAGCCTGGTCTACTTTTTGCATTTTTTAGTAGGAACGGGGTTTCGCCATGTTGGCCAGGCTGGTCTTGAACCCCTGACTTCAGGTGATCCACCCACCTCGGCTTCCCACAGTGCTAGGATTACAGGCGTGAGCCACCGCACCTGGCCAAGATTTTTTTTTTTTTTCCCGAGACGGAGTCTTGCTCTGTCGCCCAGGCTGGAGTGCAGTGGTGCCATCTCGGCTCACTGCAACCTCCGCCTCCTGGGTTCAAGCGATTCTCCTGCCTCACCCTCCAGAGTAGCTGGGATTACAGGCATCTGCCACCACACCCGACTAATTTTTGTATTCTTAGTAGAGACGGGGTTTCACCATGTTGGCCAGGATGGTCTGGATCTCCTGACCTCGTGATCTGCCCACCTCAGCCTCCTAAAGTGCTGGGATGACAGGCATGAGCCACCGTGCCTGATGATTGTTTTAAGTATTCTAGGTCCTTCGCCTTTCCTTATAAATTTTATTTTATTTATTTTCTTTTATCTCCTCAATCCCAATGGTTAACCCCAAGTTCACAACCACTCTACTCTTAGCTCCTAAGGGGGACTGACATTTTTAGATTCCACACATTTGTGAGATGGGTAGTGTGTGTCTTTCCGCACCCAGCTGATTTTACTTAGTGTGATGTCCTCCAGGCTCGCCCGTGGCATTGCTCCTTTTTGAGGGCTGCATATACTCCACCATGGGTGTGCCACGCTTTCTTCATCCATCCACTGATGGGCAGAAGGTCAAGGGTGGGGCCTGTCTCTACCATCCTGCCACCACCCCAACGGCACCCCCTCAGCCGCTCTCCCGTGGTCTTCCTGCTGTGGCGGCCGAGCTGCCCAGGGAGGCTGAGGCTGGAGGTGAAGTTTGGCCACCTTTGCCAGGGTTCACAGACACGGCTGGGGCCCCTCTTGCTGCTTCCTGGGCTCCTGCCTCAGCCTCCAGGCCTCGTCTCAGGCTGGAAGGGCCTGCAGAGGCTTCTGAACCAATGCTCCTGGATGACCTGTGGGCCAGGAGGGACCCAGGAGGCCCACGAGCTGTGGAAGAAGAGAGCTCCAGAGGGTCAAGGGATGTGCCCTATGTGCCCGCCCTTGGGGCCCAGACCCCTCTGCCCGCGGCAGGAACCCAGCCTTCCTTCTGACCCTGCACCCCCAGGCTTGGAGCCCAACCATCCCGTGACATAGACAGCCCCTGGGGGCCTGGGTCCCAGGGGCAGGGAGGGGCTACCCCCATCGGTGCACAGCCCTGACAGTCCAGGTCATCTCTGGGGTGACGCCGGACACGACGGCCTTTCCCTACCCCCCAAGTCAGGCCAGCCCAGCCCTGGCACCTCCCTGGCAGTGGTTAGCCAGGGTTAAAGTTAACTGGGCGCTCCTGTCACCCCCGCCTGGCAGTGGGGACCCTCCTGCTGCCTGCACGGAGTGGCTCGCTGGTTAACTGCAGACAAAACCAGCAGCTCTCAATCCCTCAGTGTTTCCTCACAGCAGCGTCTGCGCTGTTCAGGGTAATTGTGGCGTGAGCACCTCTGCTGTGTGTGGAACTGGAAGCAGCTCGGGCTTGGTGGCAGCTTGGGTTGCCAGTGGCCACTGAGCCCAGGTGCGAGGCTCCAGGCCCTGGTGGAGGAGACAGGCAGGAAGGGCTGGTGGGGCAGGAGGGCCCAGTACAGACTGCACCATCTCAGACTGGCCTGGGCTCCCTCTAAGGAGGCTCCCAGAGGCCCAGGTCCTGCAGCTGCCCAGGAGAAGGTGGTGGGAGGAGGTGTCCCAGGGTGGACGGAGCTTGGCCTCTCCCCTACTCTCTCATCCTGACTCCGCAGGGCCCTGCTGGGCACATGCCTCTGCCTCTCACCAATGCCCAGTGGTCCACACCCCAGCTCAAGGCTGAGCAAGTGGCCTGGCAGGCACCCTCCATCCACCCTGCATCTGTCCTGCAGACATCTCAAGAGGAGGAGACGAGGACAGGAAGGCGGGCAGGGGATCCCGCGTCCACCTGGGAGGAGGACAGGAAGGAGGACAGGGGCTCCCACATTTCACCTGGGAGGAGAACAGGAAGGAGGAGAGGGGATCCCGCATTTCACCTGGGAGGAGAACAGGAAGGAGTGCAGAGGATCCCGTGTCCACCTGGGAGGAGGAGGACAGGAAGGAGGACAGGGGCTCCTGTGTCCAGCTGGCTTTGCCCACTCTCTCTTGGGCTGGCACTGCTGAGTGCTTTGTGCGCACTGGGGCTGGTGACCTCGAGGACAGCCGGGATTGGTGGAGGTGACCCAAGATGAGAGTCCAGGCCTTGGACAAGTGACCTCTCCCCTCTGGGCCTGCTGCCTCCTGCGTGAGGTGGGAAGAACGGATAACCCAGGGCTGGCTGGCCCCACAGCCCTGTGAGGACGTGCTGACATTGCTGTCGGCCCAGTTCCTGAACACACTAAGGCAGAAGTGGTGGCCGCTCTGAGGCACAGGCTGTCCTCATGAGGTGGAATCCAAGGTGTCGGGGGTGCCACTGAGAACCTGAGGTTCTAGAGGGCTGCCCCCAGCATCATCGGGCATGGCTGGGAAAGTGCTGTCAGCGCAGCCAAGGGCCAAGGCACCTGGGCCCCCACGATTGTCTGAGAATTCTCTTCCTGAGCCTGGGCCGCTTCACAGCTGAAGAAAGGAAGGCCGCTGCCAACAAGGCTGGCTATTGGGGCTGACCCGGGTGCCCTGCCTCACCCACCTGCCTCCCTCCAATCTTAACTATCAGCCACTGGGAGGGTCTGCAGGGTGGGCCATAGGACCCTGGCTCTGCACTGATGCTGGCTGCCATGGCCGTGTGGAGGAGCAGGGTGGGGTGACCAGGTAGTTCCCAGCAGGAGGAACCCATTCGCTGGTCCCCAGGGCTCACCTAGGGGCTGACACTGAGGCTTGATGGAGTGGAGGGGGCCCAGCACTGAGCGTGGCACACACAGAGAGACACACACCAGGACCACAGTGACATGCAGCGCCACACGGGGACTCAGGGCGAGACAATCACACTCGCGTCGTCACACACGTGTGCAGGCAGGTGCACATGGCCAGTGGTGCTGGAGCCGCCTGAACCGGTGTGGGAGCTGATGGGGCTCCCCTCTTCCCCGCTCCAAACTGAGTGACATCACATCATAATTGAGTGACATCATGTCATAGCTTGAAGTTGGTGGGAGAGTTTACACCACAGAAATGGGTGAACGTTGCCAGGCAGGACTGTTGCAGGTTTTGGGTTCCTGCCTACCAGCACCTACTGCAGCGCAGTCACATAAACAGATGCACACGGACACGCACGCCTAGACACACATGCATTCCTGCACATTCATGGAGGCTCATGGGCACACACGCAACCCTGCACACTCACAGTGGCTCGTGGTGTGTATGCACCTGGTGGATGCTCATGGACCACACACACGGGTGGCGCGCTCTCCCACGTGCTCACAGGCAGATGCACACCTAGGATCACCCACATGTGACTCTGCACACACTTGGAAGTCCACCTGTGCTCACGCACACACACAGGTGGGGCACGCAACGTCACAGCCCAGCACCCAGACCTGGCCACCGCACATGGCTGTACAATGACATTTAACCTGCTCTGGGGATGGGGCTTTGGCTCTGGCACTGGCCCTGATGTTTGAATCTGGGGGTTCACTGAGCCCTCACATCCTACTCAGGAAGCTGAGCCTGTTGTCTGCACATCTCTGCACGTGTGAGACCAGCAAGAGCCACAGGATGGGCTCAGCCTCTGCCCCCAGCTCCAGGAGGCCAGGTGCCCTGCATGAGCCCAGGCAGGGAGGCCTGCAGAGCCGTGAGCCCAGGAGAGGGGCCCCTTCTACAGCCATCAGGAGATGCCTCTCTTCCAGGGGTAGCAGCCTGGTGGCACCCGCTCAGGGAACTGGAGGCCCTGGCTGGGGAGGTGCTGACCGCGAGAGGCCTTGGAAGGTGTCGGGGCTCCTGAGACCCTGCCAGTGGTGCCCCGTGATGGATGAGGTGTGCGACCTGCCGGCAGCAGGGAGCTGACTCTCACTGGGGGTCCCCTGACTCAGCCCATCTGTCGGGGTAATGGGTGGAACCCAGGGGAGCCCACGTGGGGGCTGGCAGGGTGGGGGCTGAACGCCAGCAGCTGCCCACACAGGGTGTGGGGAAGCCAGGTGCTCCCTGATGGTTCCAGGCTCCGTCCCTCCCCAGCGGTCACTCCAGCCCATGGTGTCGCTCTGCAGTCAGACTGCGGCTTGCGGGGCTGGCCCTCCTGCCTGCCCTTGATCTGATCACGTCCTGAAGTGGTCCCAGCCCTGCAGCTGGACACACTGGTGGTTCACTGTCCCGGGTTCACATCTGCTCTTCCCCACTGGTCCGCCACACGTCGTTTTGTTTTAGCAGGACGCACCCAGGCCCCCGGGAGGTTAAAGGAAAGGTCAGCGCCGCGAGGGTGCTTGGCAGGTGTGTGCTGATTCCCGCTGAGTGGCCCCGCGCTCCGAGCCTTCCCTTCTCTTCCAGATGAGCTGAGAACAGGGAGGAGGGTGCAGAGGAAGATGGGGTTTGCTTGCCCTTCTCCCAGCTCCTGCGCCTCACATCACATGTCACCTGCAGTGGTCACAGTGGGCCTCAGACCTCAGGTCCTGCTGGGTAGCCACTGCGGGCCACAGAGCCACCTCTGGGACCTGCAGGAGGAGCATTCAGGCTGAGGGAACAGCTGGGGCCTGGGCGGAGGAGCTCCCGGAACATTCCAGGGGCAGCAAGAAGGCCTGTGTGGTGGAAGAGAGTGAACCCAGGGACGCAGCAGGGGCCGGGTTCCAGGGCAAGGCCACAAGGTCAGCTGAGTAGACCAGGCCCCTCACCTCCCCACTCCCAGGGTTAGGCCGTACCTTCCCGTACCTTCCAGAGCCTCCTCCAGCCTGGGGCCTGGGAACGCCCAATGCAGAGGAAGACCCGGGGGCCTGAGGTCAGAGTTTGCAGCCTAAATGCAAACTGTGACCAGGAGCAGCCTGGGTGGCACAGAGGGGGCGTGGCCTCGAGGGCAGGACGGGGCAGGGCCCAGGGTGGGACCTGTCAGACACAGGCTGGGAGCAGGCGAGGGGAGTGACAGCCACAGGGCAGATGACCCGCAGCTCCCAGCCGTGCCCTGGGGGTCGGCTCCCCGTTCACTCCCGCAACTCCCAGCCATGCCCTGGACGTTGGCTCCCCGTTCACTCCCGCAGCTCCCAGCCGTGCCCTGGGGGTCGGCTCCCCGTTCACTCCCGCAGCTCCCAGCCGTGCCCTGGGGGTCGGCTCCCCGTTCACTCCCGCAGCTCCCAGCCGTGCCCTGGGGGTCGGCTCCCCGTTCACTCCCGCAGCTCCCAGCCGTGCCCTGGGGGTGGGCACTGCCCTGTGTTCCCGCTGCAGGACACCAGGAAGACGAAGAGGTTCTGGGGAGCAGGGTGGCCGCAGGAGCCCCAGCCACGCAATCTGCGGCTCTGGGGTGTCCAGGGTATTGAGGGCATCTCAGGGCCGAGTCTCGGGGTCCGTCCTGGAGGATGTTCTTTGCTTGTCCATTTTGGGGCATTCCAGGGGTTTCTGAAGCTCACTAAGGTTGTCATTGGTTGGATTAAAAAAAAGTTAACACTGTGAAGAGCAGTGTGGTGCCTGAAAATGCCCAGAAGAGGCTTCTGCCACCAGGCGACCAGTGGCCAGGGCGGCCGTCTTCAGGCAAGCGGGTTTGAAGGGGCTGGTGACCCAGATGCAACCTGTCCTGGCCCGAGGACCGGGTGCACGGAGGGGCAGGGAGCCGTCCTGGAGAGGCCCTCACTCCGTTCCCCAGCACCCGCCTGGCCTTCTCCTCCCTGCACTGCACCGTCCACGAGGCGTGGGGAGATGGGCCCTCCAGCACCTGCCCGGCCTTCTTCTCCCTGCACCGCACCATCCACGAGGCGTGGGGAGACGGGCCCTCCAGCACCCGCCCGGCCTTCCCCTCTCTGCACAGCACTGTCCACGAGGTGTGGGGAGACAGGCTTGGGTTGTCTTCTAGGGTGACGTGGTGGCCGTCGGTGGCCGTCAGGACAGGGTGGCCACTCCCTTGGCTCTTTATGGCTCCTCACCCACCTTGTGGAGGAAGCAGCCTCATCCTCAGGGCTCGGACACCAGTTCCACCTCGCGGCGCCAGGTCAGTCCATGCAGGAAGAGGGGCTGGAGGCTATGACCGCCGGCTCTGTCCCCAACACCTCGTCTCCCCAATGCCCGGGAGTTGTCACCTGCGTCTCCAGGGTCAGAGGTCACGCATAACCAACCTGGGGTTCTTCAAGCAAGGGAGGCGACAGAGACAGCGGGGTCAGCACAGAGCAAGCACCGGCAACCGCTCTCTAGCAGGAGCCTGGCCGAGGCTCTGTTCCACCCCGTCCTCAGCCTGAGGCTGGCCTTTCATGTCCAGTTGGGATGCCCTCTGCCCCTCAGACGTAGGTCAGGACTCCGGGGCTGTGCCCACGGCAGGCAACAACCCCCGGGGTCATCCCGCCAGACTCTCGGCCAGCCCTGCTGTCTTGCCGGCTGCCGCGTCCGCACAGGAGCCAGGGTTGGCACTCGATGAATAAATGCCTTTCAAGAGAAGGAACGCAGGGAGCTGGGTGTGGTCACCGTGGCAGGCCGTTGGGGGAGGCGGGGGGCTGGGCAGGGGACAGGGTGGCCGGGGCTGGTGCGTGTCCCAGAGGACCCGGCAGGGGAAGGTACGCCCAATCAGGAGGCTCCGCGATGTGACGTGGATCCATGTTTCCTCTTCTTCTTCCTGGTGGTTTACATAAGAGGGAGAGCAATGGGGACGGGCAGGGATGAAGCTGCGGGCTGAGGTTCCTCCACTCGGCGAAGCCCCTTCTCTCTGCCCCCGCCTGCTCTGGGCTTTCTTGGCTGTGTCTGCTCCTGACAGAAGGGATGTGTTTTGCCAGGGTTGGGGGCTTGGCGTGTGTGCGTGTGAGAGTATGTGTGTGTGTTTAAAATACAAAAAAAAAAGAAGCATGCCTATACTCAGCCGCGAGATGCTGGCCAGCCTCCATCCGTGCCAACTCCCCTCCGAGCTGGCGCTGGGGACTCCGGAGGCACGGGGAGGAGGAAGGTGCGGGCAGCTTGCGGTGAGGATGGACGCGTGCCACCGACGTATGCCAGCGGCTGCATGGGGCCAAACGCCCATCCACAAAACCCACCGCGATCGCTGGCAGCCGTGGCGGGAGGCGGCAGCAGTTGGCAGAGGTGCCAGGGAGGGCCGGCTGGGGCAGGTGGATCCTGGCAGCGGCAGCACAGGTAAAGCGTGCGGGCTCGCGGGGTGTGGGCACCTGGCATCTGCGTCGGGTGCCAGAGGCCGGGGCTGGATCTTGGCCTGGCTCTGGGTTGCAGGGCGTGGCAGCGTCAGGGAGGGCTGAATCCCGCAGGGGTCTGGGCCAGCCTGGTAGAGGACGGCTCCTCCCGGCTCCCCCAGCGTCGCCCTGGGGCCTGTTTCCAGGTGTGCTTGGCCCTTGGTCCTCCAGGGAGCTCGGCTGGGTGGGCTGTGTGGGGCCAGCATGGGGTGCCCACGGGGGCTGCGGTGCTCTGATCTCCCTCTGGGGTCTCACGGCTGCATCACCTCTGCCTGATGCCCTGTGGGCCCCCACGGCCAGGTCCCCTCTGCCCAGTTCCGTATAGGCCACCAGACGGTCCCCAAATGTTGGTCGCTGTCCCCAGGCGTGGGCTGCAGGGCTGCATCTCGGGGCCCAGGGCTCCTAGGGCAGTGCGTCTGCCCTCCCTCCCGTCTTCCCGGAGCCCCCGCCCCACCTCTTGCTCCCAGCCTGGCTTGGTGCCTCGGAGCCTGTGCGGAACGATGGGACAGACGCCAAATGTGTGGTAGCAGGAGTGCGGGTGACGGTGCAGCGAGCCCAGCTGCTGAGGGTGGGAAGGAGCCCGAGGTGAGGGACTCCCCAGCAGCTCCAAGGCAAAGTCCTGCTGCCCTTCCCAGCAATTACAGGCTGGGCAGAAAGAGCTGGGGGCATGGGAGAGGGGATTTTCACCTGCAGAAAGGTGGGTGACACCCAGGTGGGCCAGCGTGGAGCTGGCAGGGCTGGGGGTGTTAGCCCGGGTGTCTGGCTGTGGCCCCTCAGCGTGATCCATGGCGAGCAGGATGGCAGAGGCTGCCAGCCACAGCATCAGCTGGCAGAGGCTGGCACCAGACCCATGCCCTGGCAGGAGCACGGCACAGAGGGGCCCTGGCTGTACCGGGGGCTCTGGGCTGGCCGCTGTCCCAGTCAATGCTCTGGGCAGCCAATCCAGTCCCAGAAAGAAGGTTGCACTGGAGGGGCGATTAGAGCACATGGGCAGGGGCTGGGGTGAAGGTGGCTGGGTGGCCGGTCCCCCAGCCCATGGACCTTAAACATCCGAGCCTAGAGCCGGGCTGGCCCACGGGAGCCTCCACCTTGAAGGGGCTAGGAGGGCCCTCTGAGGCCAGGGTCAGGAGCCCGGGCTGGGCTGAGGGGCAGGGAGGGCTGGGGGTGCGGGGGAGGGCAGTGGTCGTCTGGTCCAGACACCCAGGGGTCGGGCAGACGTTGGGAACACAAGGTCCTGGGGTCGGACAGAGCCGGCATGACTGAAGGCCCACGAGAGGTCTGGGCTGTGCTTCAGAGCTTCAGGGAAAGGCTCAGAGCCCCGCAGAGGCCCAGCCTGAGACGTCCCGGGGGTGGGGGTGGGGCGGGGCTCCCAGGGACTGGCCGTCCTCAGCCTCCTCTTCCCCTTAAGCCCCGGGAGGCGCTGCTGTGGCGGCTTCAGCCTGACTCTGGCCAACACTTCATGACGGGGGCTTCACCTTCGAAGTGCTGGCAGTGGGGGTCATCCCAGGTGGGCCTCGGCGCAGGTGAGCTTCCCCAGTGGCCGCCTGGACCCAGCCCTGTAGTCCCTGCCCTCAGACGGCACGGGCGTGGAGGGCGGGCAGGGCGGGCCCCAGCAAGGGTGTCAGTGGGATAAACACTCAGGCAGGGGGGCTCCGGGGACTCGGGGGCACAGCAGTGGCCCTGGCCCCTCAGGCTCAGGGGTGGGGGCGGGGCAGAACACATTCTAGGGTTCCCAGAGGAGACTTAGGTGGGCGAGGTGCTGGCTGGAACCCTGGCCTGGGTCTGCACTGGGTGGGATGGCAGCACCTGTGGGTCCCAGGCCTCAGTTGTGAGGAGAGTGGCATGAGTGGGTGCCCCTCCCTCGAGGCCCAGGGGACCTGAAAATGGCATGGAGGGCGGGACAAGCTAGAAGCTGCGGCCCCCACGACGGAGACTGGGGACTGGGCTTCTCCCGATCTGCTGGGCAAAGTTCCCCCCAACCTCTCACCCCCCACCCCCCACCCCCCACCCTCAGGCCTGAACACCCAGCAGGCACCTCGCCCACTGAGGGGCTTCCGGGGTCCTGGCTGCCCACTGGGCTTCCAGCAACAGGTGCAGGTCCCCCCAGCCCCAACCACAGCCCCATCCCATGCCCCAGGTGTGTGCCTCCCCTGCGGTGCCCCATTCCAGCCCTGCCTGACCCAGGTCAAGACTGTCTCTCAGGCCTCTTCCCACCCTCAGCTGCTCTGACCTGGCCATGGACCTGAGTAGGAAGGGTGCGTAGGGGGCTGTCCGGGGACCGAGGAAGCTGGCCCTGCCGTCACCCCCACTGTTTCACCCACAGCTGCCCCCACACAGGGCTGGTCTTTGTCAGGGGCACAGCCCTTCCGGGCCACAGCAGAACAGGGGACCCTCCTGCCTGCCGCAGCCCTCCTCCCTCCACCTCCGAATTTCACAGTCCCTGCTTCCCGCGCCGGCTCGGAGCTCCCTAGAGACTCCTGCCAGATGTTCCTGGCGGCCCCACATCGCTTCCCTAATGAAATATTCATGGGCCTTTCTGCCTCTTGACATAAAGCCTTCTGCAGCTCCACACACCACGGAGAGGGAGCTAGCCTCCCAACAAACCCTAGCAAGGAGTGGGCGCCCGGCCAGCCCCTCCCCCTGCGCCAACCCCGGCCGCCCACTGTGCCTCCCGTGACAGTGGCTGGGCCTCCGCCTCCCCTTTGCTCTGCTAAGGGTCAGGGGTCCAGCTGCTGCGCCCTCCCCAGCCCAGAGGCCTCCCTGCCGCCTCCGCCTCCCGAGAGCCCAGTGCCAGCTGTACGCGCACATCAGCCCTGGGGCTGGGCTCTGGAGGGAGGGCAGCCGCCACCCCGCATAGGAGGGAGCCAGTGCCTGTGTGTCCAGGACCACCCTCACAGGCCCAGGGAGAAGGGGTTCTCCCTACATCTTCCTTCAGTACCTTGGTGGCCGAGAGCTCCTTACCTCATGCCAACAAGACCGGGCTCCTGGAGTCCACCTTGCCCCTAGCTGTGTGGTAGCCAGCCTGGCCTCGCAGTCACCTGCTGTCATCCATCCACGCCTCTGTCCGTGTGCTCACGCACTCAGTGTCGGCACCACGCCGGGTTCTGTGCGTGGAGATCAGACTTCATGACGTTGAGCAAAACCGGCCCAGCCTTGCGCTCCAGGTGTTCACGCCAGCCCCCGCCAGGCATGTGGGCAGAGGACTTCGGGGCAGGGCTGGTGAGGTCAAGAAGGACAAGGTGGACGGAAAGTTCCAGGGCCTGGGAGCTGTGTGAGGAGTAGAAAGCGGCCGGTCAGTGAGTCCTACACAGAGGGGACCTTTGTGCCCCAGGTCAAAGGAGAAGGGAGCGGGCCCCAGCCGAGTCCACACCAGCCTCTGCTTGGTCCACAGGCCCTGTCTGGCTCTGCTAGGTCTCCTCAGTCAGCGGGTCCATGAGACCCCGGCCCCGGGCTCTGGTCTGTAGGTGGTGGCCACAGCGAGGCCCCTCTGGGCGGGAGTCTGCCCCAGATGGGGTGCCCTCTCCACGCACCTGCGCTGCTCACCCGGGGCTCTGCTCTGCTGTGCAGGGAGGGGCCCAAAAGTCTTGCCGGGGGCTCTAGGGCTGCCCCGGCCTCTGTGATTCCCACGCCCCCTTGCTCCTGGCCTCTGGGTCAAGCCTTTGTCTTTAGCGGTCATCTCAACCGTAACCATCACCTACAGCGGCAGGGAAATGGTTACACTGCCGTTCACAGAGACAGTCTCAGCCTCCACATTTCGGGAGATAAAAGTGCAGAGAGGCCACGTGCTTCTCCGAGGCCACGGAGCCAGAAAAGAAGCTGCCTGGGCGCGTCTGTCCTGGAGCCCCGGCATCGTACCCAGGGCCACACGAGCAGCCAGGACCCTCCCGGGAACCAGCTCCCTGACTGGGACGCCCCAGCCCTCCTGAGCTCACTGACCAGGGATCCGGCCAGTGCCCCTCCCCATGCAGGCAGTGGGCTGGGACGCGCTGGGGGAGGGGGCTTGGGCCGCGTCGTCCCTCCGCCTCCCCAGGTCCCAGCCGCCTTGCTCCCTGAGCTGCTGGCGGGGTAATAAGCTCTGCGTGTGGTGTAGAAATAAAGCACGTTCCACAGAACAAATGGTGTTAATTTGCAGCAGCACTGCAGCCCGGAGTTACCCAGCGGCTGGAGGGCGGCGCGGCAGCTGCGCCAGAATGAGTGGCTGCGCGCGGAGAATCAGCGAGGCCATACATCCCCGTGGAGGGACAAAGCATCCCAACCCTGGCCCCCAGCAGTGCTGGCCCTCCAGGCAGGAGGCGGTTCCAGGAAGCGAAGCGAGCAGGTGCTGGGGCTCCTCTCCCCTCCTGGAGGCACCTGCCCAGAGTAGTCAGTGACCACCCCTAGGTCCCACCTGACGGCCCTGCCTGGCCAGGTGTGGTGGCCATTGGGACAGCCTCCTCCCCCAGAACTGAGGCCACCGCCTGTGGGGTCCAGCGGCCTTGTCCCGTCTCAGCTGCCATCACCCCACCAGGCCCCCAAAATGTGCTCTGGGGCCCATCCTGCCACGAAGCCTGGGGTCTCACTGCTCCTCTGCTCGAACGGCTACTTTTCTTCTTTACCCAAGGATCACGTTCCAGGCCTTTCTCCAAGCCCTCCCCGCGCTGGGACGCATTTACCCACTTGCCTGTTGACTTCTGCTCATACCCACTCCTGGGCTGCTCAGAGCTGCTGCTCCCTGTTGATGAGCACTGTAGGTGGCTCCGAGATGCACGCCCGGGACCATCCGTCTTCCTCCCCCGCCTGCCATTCCCGCACTGACGCACGTCTGCCCTGGGTGCTAGGAGCGAGGTGCGCATTGCACCTCACATCCTCATGGGCGGCTCCAGGAGCCTCACTGCAGCTGATGAGTATTTAACATCATCATCTGTGTGGCCGTTGGGACTGGCACAGATGCTCTGGATGCCTCTACCTGGAAACCAGGGCTGTTCTCCCTGGATGGCAGGAAGGGAGCTGGTGGGAGGCAGGAGGAGGTGCTTGTTCCACGGGCACTCCTGGGTTCTGAGGACCAGGCACTTCCCCGCGTGTGTCTTGCTTTGGCCATAGGTTCTGGGCTTCTGCTTCTCCTCTGTGGGTATGAGGGCTGCTCTGGCATTACGTCTTCTAGACCTGCGGTTCCTTCAGAGGTAGGGCCGTGCAGTCAGACGCCTCCAGTGAATGCTTTTGGGGTTTGGATGGATGGACAGATGGACAAATTAACAGCATTCTGCACTTGGAATGACAAAACTTTAGGCAAGAAAAGGGTCATTGGAGAATATCTAGTCCAACACTCTAATGGGATAGAGAGAGAAACTGAGGCCAGCAGAAAGCATGTCCCCTGACCCAGTCACAGCCCTTGGATAGAGAGGGAAACTGAGGCCAGCAGAAAGGTTGTCACCTGACCCAGTCATAGCCCTTGGATAGAGAGGGAAACTGAGGCCAGCAGAAAGGGTGTCACCTGACCCAGTCACAGCCCTTGGATAGAGAGGGAAACTGAGGCCAGCAGAAAGGTTGTCACCTGACCCAGTCACAGCCCTTGGATAGAGAGGGAAACTGAGGCCAGCAGAAAGGGTGTCACCTGACCCAGTCACAGCCCTTGGATAGAGAGGGAAACTGAGGCCAGCAGAAAGGGTGTCACCTGACCCAGTCACAGCCCTTGGATAGAGAGGGAAACTGAGGCCAGCAGAAAGGGTGTCACTGGACCCAGTCAGCCCTTGGGTAGAGAGGGAAACTGAGGCCAGCAGAAAGGATGTCACCAGACCCAGTTGGCCCTTGGCCTAGGACCTGCAGACAGTCCACCTGCTGCTTCTGTGACCCCCACGGCCCAGACTCACACATCTTCCTCCAGGTCAGGGAGCGAAGGGGTCTGCAGTCCTCTCCAGCTGAGGGCAGGGACAGCCTCTACGTCCTGAGACCCCAGGCCCCTGATCTACCTGCCAGCCTGCCTGGCAAGGGCACCCCATCAGGTTGTATCGTAAGGCCACTGGGCTGGGTCTGACTCACCCACAGTCCATCAGCCTGCTGGTCTTTACACATTTCTGGGAGAGGCAATAATCTCTGTAGTTGCTAAAACACTTCCTCTTGGTTATTCTGAGAACTAAAAACACACATTATTTGAAAGTCTTGGGTTTAGTCTAATCTAAATCCCTCAGGTCGTGACTTAAGCTCTGGCCTCAGAGGTCTCCATTTATGCTTGGATGAGCCACTCCTTTGGTCTTTGTCCCCTCACTGGAAGGCATGTCCACGAGGAAATGGGGAGAAGAATACAGAGCTATGAACTTGGAATTTTGGTGTCAGGACCTAGGTTCAAATTCAGGCTCTATCACTAGCTAGGGACCTCACTTTCTTCATCTGTAGACTGACGATAATAATACTACATACCTCAAAAGAGCTGTGCAGATTCAAAGTGATCCTGTGTCTAAACCCTTCTGTATGACGTCTGGTACCAAGTCAATGCCCAGAAAACGGGTAAGGATTGTTGCGATGATGATGATGGTGAGGATGGGGATAATGATGATGGTGATGATGATAGGGATGGTGATGACTGTGGGGATGGTGGTGATGGTGATGGTGATGATGATGGTGATGATGATGATGATGGTGATGATGATGGTGATGATGGTGGTGATGATGATGATATGATGATGATGATGATGGTGATGATGATGATGATGGTGATGATGATGGTGGGAATGATGATGGTGATGATGGTGATGATGGGGATGGTGATGATGATGGTGATGATGGTGATGATGGTGATGGTGATGATGGTGGTGATGATGGTGTGATGGTGATGATGGGGATGGTGATGGCTGTGGGGATGATGATGGTGATGATGATGGTGGTGATGATGGGGATGATGGTATAATGATGGTGGGGATGATGGTGATGACGGTGATGATGATGATGGTGATGATGATGCTGATGATGGTGATGATGGTGATGATGGTGATGATGATGGTGATGGTGATGATGGTGGGAATGATGATGGTGATGATGGTGATGATGGGGATGGTGATGATGATGGTGATGATGATGATGATGATGATGATGATGGTGATGATGGTGATGGTGATGATGGTGGTGATGATGGTGTGATGGTGATGATGGGGATGGTGATGGCTGTGGGGATGATGATGGTGATGATGATGGTGGTGATGATGGGATGATGGTATAATGATGGTGGGGATGATGGGGATGACGGTGATGATAATGGTGATGATGGTGCTGATGATGGTGATGATGGTGATGATGGTGATGATGATGGTGGTGGTGATGATGGTGATGATGATGATGGTGATGATGATGGTGATGATGGTGATGATGATGGTGATGATGGTGGTGATGATGGTGATGATGGTGGTGATAATGGGGATGATGATGGTGATGATGGTGATGATGATGGTGGTGATGATGATGGTGATGATGGTGATGATGATGGTGATGATGATGATGTTGATGGTGATGATGATGGTGATGATGGTGGTGATGATGGGGACAATGGTATAATGATGGTGGGGATGATGGTGATGATGATGGTGATGATGGTGGTGATGATGGGGATGATGATGGTGATGATGGTGATGATGATGGTGGTGATGATGATGGTGATGATGGTGATGATGATGGTGATGATGATGATGTTGATGGTGATGATGATGGTGATGATGGTGGTGATGATGGGGACAATGGTATAATGATGGTGGGGATGATGGTGATGATGGGGATGGTGATGATGGGGATGGTGATGACTGTGGGGATGATGATGGTGATGATGATGATGATGGTGATGATGGTGATGATGATGATGATGGTGATGATGGTGATGATGATGGTGATGATGGTGATGATGATCGTGATGATGATGGGGGTGATGGTGATGATGGTGATGATGATGGTGATGATGGTGATGATGGTGATGGTGATGATGATGGTGATGATGATGATGATGATGATGGTGGTGATGATGGGGATGATGGTATAATGATGGTGGGGATGATGGTGATGATGGGGATGGTGATGATGGGGATGGTGATGATGATGGTGATGATGATGATGGTGATGATGGTATAATGATGGTGGGGATGATGATGGTGATAATGATGATGATGATGGTGATGATAATGCTGCTGCTTGCACTGTGAGTGGACTTGGATCAGTGTGTGGATCCTCCCAGGACTTCCTTGGAAGTGCTTGGCACACATTTCCAAAAGGAGCCTCCTTCTCATGTGCAGCTACAAATAGCATGTCTAACAGATTGGGGGCTGCCTAACCAATCCTTTCATCAGCGTCCCCATGGACAAGTCTTTAAGAAAGCTAAGGTCAGGACCAGGTGCCATGGGTGCTCCAGAGATCCAGCACAAAGCTGTGTCCTGCAGGGGTCTAGAGACAAGTGGGAAAGACATGCTTGGACTTTGGGAATGTTAAGTGTCCATGCTCCACAAGAATAAAAGAGGCCTCAATAGGCTTCACAAGAGCAGTGGCCCAGGGAGCGAGGGGAGAGACAGAAGGCTGGGCGGAGGCAGTCGGTCTGGACAGGGCCCTGAGACTGGTTACCTGAGACGGAGGTGAGGAAGAGGACATGCCAGGAGAGGGCCCCATGGTGTGCAACCTGAGGGCTCCTGTGTCTGGGGCCTCTGACAGGCGCGTGGTGGGAGGTGGCTGGAAGGATGGGGTAGGACAGGCCCCGACAGGCAGGAAGGTTGGGTTTCTCCAGTAAATGCAGAGTGAGGCCTTGTGAGAAAGGGTTCCAGCCTGGCCCGTCTTAGTTTTCAGAGTCAGGGCTCCCGAGCCTGCCTGATCCTTGCTGGCCCCTCCCATCTCTGATGCCAGGCAGCCTCTGGCCTCTGTTTCCCTCTTAGTCAAACTCCAACTTTGCAGAGAAACTCCATTCTGAAGCAAAATTTTACTTACAACGGCAATTTATAGCACATCTGCTTGGGAGGGGCCGTGGCTGTCGGGGCTGGTGGTGAGGGTGGCTGCAGCGAGGGTGCCAAGTGCTCTGCCACCCCCACCCGCCCTGCATGGAGGCCCCTTGGCAGAGCTCCAGGCTCTGCTTCACACGGCTGGCCTGAGGCCCCCTGTTTGGACCCAGTCCACCCTCTGTGGCTCCTGCCGCCTGCCATAGCCTTCACTCTAGCACCCTCGTCCGAGGTTCTGACCTCAGGATATGAGCACCAAAGGCTCCTGGGGAGGCTCTACGTGCCAGGCTGGCAATGTGGGGTTCCACAGTGGGGAAAAGGGGGGCTAGATGGTTGCTCATGGGCCCCCTCTTCCCTCGCCTGGGACCAGGGTGCAGAGCCGACTGCTAGTTGCCGCAGCTCTTTCCCGGGCCAGGGGGTGGCCGGCGGTCACTGCCGGGTTCCATCTGCTGGACGCAGGAGAGCGGCTCCAGATGCACCAGGAGGCCCACGTTCGAATGTCAATTCCATCTTCTCACAATCATTTTCCGCATCCTCTTAGCGCCGGGCGAACGCAGCCTGCTCGTTTGAATGCATAATTAGCCCAAGCATTCTCCCTCGCTAATTTCAAGGCAGGGGAGGGGAATGGAGAGGGGTTTGGGAATTTGCATATTAATTTAGCCGAGGGAGAGAAAAATTGTTTACCACTTCCTTCGCACAGTTGCTCACAGAGGACTTAACTCTTTCCTGCTCCGTGTCTGGGGCTTGGGGGAGAGGGTGCGCGTGGGAGGTGCGGCCAGCTCTCCCGCTGCATCCACTCCAGGGCGGTCCCTGCGCACAATGTGCTGGGCTCAGCCACAGCCCCCTTTCTTTGCAGGGACCACATGGGGGCTGCCTGGGTGCCAAACATGTGGGGACGGGGGCTGCTGGGGACGCCCTCCTGGGCTGGTCCTCACCTGCAGTTTTCAGGAGCCAGAGACACTTGGGTCCACGGCATTCATCTATTTTCTCCACAATGCTCCCCCAGCCCCAGATCGGGCATCAGTACAGTGCTGGGTGGAGGGGGGGCACACATACTGCCTCCCGCACCAGGGTGAGAGGGGCAGCCGGCAGAGGGTGAGGTCCTGCAGAGCCTTTGGGTCAGAAAAAGTCAGCGTCCACTGGAGGAGTCAAAGCAGGCTTCCTGGAGGAGATGGTATCTTCCCTGGGCCTTGTAGGGTGAGCATGCTTCTCCAAGCGAGGGAGCAGGTGACTGGAAGGTCCTGAGGCCTAGGGCCACACCAGAGACCCTTGGGGAGCCTGGGCCATTTGTCCTGACCCGATTTGAGTGAGGGCTTGTGAGGTCTCAGAAGTTGGGAAGGCTTGTGCGAGGCTCAGATGATGGACTGTGGCCTGTGCCAGCAAACAGCCCAGCTGCTCCGCGCCCCTGTCTAGTCTGTGGAGTGGAGAATAATTCTAAGGGTCACTAAGAGGGCTGCAGCGCATCGCCTTGGAAAGGACCTGGTGCCCCACAGCAACCTGGCAATGCCGGTTCTCCCAGGAGACGGTTTCCACGTCCGTGTTTCTATATAGAAAGGATCATCCACCTGTATTCGACCCCCCCCAGGCACTTGTGAGACCAAATGGGGCAAGCGCATGGCGTTTTGCATGGCCCTGCCCCAGCCCGGGAGGCACTGGACAGGAGCCACCCGCTGTCGTGTCTCCTGATGGCAGCCATGGGGCACGCACGGGGTCCCCGTGTTCCCGTTTTGCAGACGCCGCCTGGATGGCAGAGCTCGGCTCCATCTTCTTCAGGACGGGGAAGGCTCTGCTGCTGGGAGGGGCTGGCACGTCAGGAAGGGCCAGGTCGGGGGGACGGGAGGGCAGCTGCCGGGGGCTTTCTTTAAGCACCCATGGCGGGGAGGGTGGTGGCAGACAGAGAGGGCCACGAGCAGGAACGGAAGGATGTCAGAGGCGGGTACGAGGCTGAGCAAGCAGAGCTGAGATGGTCTCTGCGGGGTGGAGGCCAGGCCGGCCCAGACCAGGCCACTCTCGCGGTGACTTTATTCCACTCCCCTCTCAGTTTCTTGATCTGTAGCTTGAGAGGCCAGTCCCACCCTGAGCCACGGCAGGCATGACGGATCAATCATTGAAACTTCTCCCGCCATCTCACGGGAATTCCAGGACGCCACTGCTTGTCAATTCTCCATGGCAGTTGGGCGGCCTCTGTTTGCCACCTGGGTTAGATGAGTTCCAAGATGCCCTCATGCCTGGGCCCTCTCAGGGCTAATCTATGCCCCCCACACAGGTCACCCAGGAGCCCATGGGCCTCAGCTTTGAAGACCCCGCAATGGCTGTCTCCAGGGCATAGGAGCAAGCTCAAGCTCTCTCCATGACAGCCACAGAGCCTGGAGACCTGGCGCAGACCCGTCCTGCTCCCCCGAGCAGCTTCACAGCAGCCAGACGCACGGGGTCTGCACCCTGGCAGGCCAGCCCCACACCCATCACTGCCTGCTTCCCTGGGAATCCCCAGCCACCTGCCTCCACCTGCTCCCGTCTCAGCAGCACACTGTGACCCAAACATAGGCTGTGGGTTCAGAGGCCCGGGTCCCGGAAGTCTAGGCTCAGCCGCTGACCACCCTGTGACCAACGGGTCAGCCCCCACCCTGCACTTCTGTCCACACGTCGTGGCGACCTGCTGGTCACTGGCCACGCCTGGCACACGGGATGTGCTCAGTAAAGCCTGGGCTTGTGAGTGCCACGCACAAATTCAACAGAGGAAGCTGTGGAGCCACGGCCACGCAGGCCAGGACAGGAGGCCCGGGGAGGCCAAGGGCATGCTGAGGTCCGGGTGGGAGGCCCGGGGAGCCTAGGGGTGCCCGCAGGTCTGGGCAGGAAGGTGGTGGTTATAACAATAGCTGAGCTGCTCTGCAAGTGCTCGCAGGCACCCACGGGGGGCCAGCTGGGCACAGGAGTCCACTGCTGCCAGGAAGACACCGACGTGGCCCAGAACCAGGAAAGCTGCTGCTGCCGTGAGATCAGGGCTGGTGAGGCCAGACAGCGGCAGGGCCCAAGGACACTCCTGGTCCTAGTGCCGGAAAGTCGGAGCCAGGTGCTTCCTCAGTCCCCCAACCTAGCCAGGCTCCCAGGCCAGCCCCTCGCCATGGACGCCCCTGCTAGAGGTGAGGACCAGAGGCGCTGCTGCCATGGGGCCCTTTCCTGGGTTAAGCCCAGCATGGCTGAGATGTGTCCCTGTGGTGTTGGAGAAAAGGAAGGACGTGGGGTTGGGTAACTGGCCCAGAGCCTCGCAGCCAGTGACAGATGCTTATGGACTGCCGGCCTCCTCCCGTCCCTCAGGGGATTGCAGGTGTAGGGAAAGAGTGTTACCCGGGGCAGGGGAACTCGGGTGGAGGGCTGGCACTCTGGAGAACTTTAACCCAGGCAGACTCGGTTGCCCTCCCTCCTGGGCTGTGAGTAAGGGTTGCACCAAGGAGCAGGTGTGACGTCAGCTCAAATGGGAGGGGAGGGAAGGAGCCCCAGCACCGCATCCCCCCGTGCCCAGGCCTCCCTGGGCTCCTCATGCACAGGATGGGGTGAGGCCAGGAGCAGCCTACGGGCACTGACCGGAGTCCAGGGAGCCCCGCACTCCCTCTATGGTCCTCGCCGTCCGACTGCTGGGACCCGCCCAGGGTCAGTGCCCAGTGGGCCTGAGAGCCCCTAGGGCAGAGGACAGACCCCCCCCATCATGCCCACGCTGCCACGCACAGCTGGGGGAACCTGGACTCACAGCTGCCCCTCCGAGCTGTGGGTTCCTGAGGAACAAAGGTCAGAGGTGACCTCTCCCCCTCACCTGTTCCTTTGCAGACTGAGATAAAACTGAATGGATTCAGAAGCTGAACCAAGGGCAGAGGCCAAGAGGCTACGGGATGAGTGGCGCCCGGGTGTGTGGACGTGGAGCCGGGCTGTACGGGGTGGGTGGGGGCCCGGGTATGTGGACGTGGAGCCGGGCTGTACGGGATGGGTGGGGGACCCGGTGTGTGGACGTGGAGCCGGGCTGTGGTCAGGCTCCCCAGCTGCCCACAAGGGATAGTGCCATTAGGCGGGTGCTGCCCTTGGGGAATGGCTCTGGGGTGTCAGGAGGATCTGGCTCCAGCCCTCGCTCCCCCAGGCCAGCCAGGCTGGTTCCCTCTGTGGGGCCATGGACATCATGGGCTGGCCCTGGAGTGGCTGCCGCCTCCCATCCGCAAACCAGCTTCATCTCACTGTCATTAAAAACCCAGGTGTCGGCTGGGCGCGGTGGCTCACGCCTGTAATCCAAGCACTTTGGGAGGCCGAGGTGGGCGGATCACGAGGTCACATCGAGACCATCCTGGCTAACACGGTGAAACCCCGTCTCTACTAAAAATACAAAAAAATTAGCCGAGCATGGTGTTGGGCGCCTGTTGTCCCAGCTACTCAGGAGGCTGAGGCAGGAGAATGGTGTGAACCCGGGAGGCAGAGCTTGCGGTGAGCAGAGATGGCACCGCTGCACTCCAGCCTAGGCGACAGAGTGAGACTCTGTAACAACAACAACAACACCACCACCCAGGTCTGACAGGTAGGAGAAATTACACAAAAACCAGCATCCAGAGACGGCCGCAGCTCAGCGGGAACCCTGCTTCCAGCCCAGGGCCAGGCCCCTCGGGGAGACAGGGTGGGGACTCTGTCCCCTGCCCCCGCTGCTCTGGGTTGAGCTAGGCTGAGCTGGATAAGTGTGGACCTGTCTTCCAATGCGGGTGCCAGAGGAAGAAGCCAGGCGGCAGGCAGGCGAGGGTAGAGGCCACCGGCCACTTGCCAGGGGCTGCAGGCACAGCTCCCGATGCTGGAGATGTGGCGGGGTGGCCATAGATGAGCCACACCCGTGTCACACGGCCAGAACCTAACACCTTGGTCTGGCCAGCCCTAAGCCTCTGATCTGGCCAGGAGACCCAGCGCTTGCTGCCTTGGAGGCTTGAGGCAAATTCTTTTGGCTTCTGGCCACCTCTCTCTCCTGGGCTGGGAGGAAGGGCCCCTGTGGGAAGATCCACCAGGGCCTGGGAAGGACCCTGCTGTATCTCTCTTCAGTGCTGAAGGAGGCGGCCAGGTGCCCCCACCACGTCCCATGGCCCCACAGGCCCCTGAACACCCAAGGAGGCCACGGGGCAGGGCCTGGCATCAGGAGCCAGCCAGACGCCAGCTCTGCTTCTCGAAATTTCTCCATGACTTGGTCCAGCCGCTTACCCCTCTGAACCTCCGAGGGGACATCTGCCCATGGTAGTGCGTGGGTGGCAGGTGACAGCACAGGGAGGGTACAGGATGCTGGCCTCATGGAGGGGCCTGGCCTGCAGGAGACACTGTCACCCTGGGGCTCTGCCCTCACTGCAGAAGCAGGCCCTTCAGCTGCTGTGAAGTGCTGCTGTCAGGGAGCGGCGGGTGTCACCGTCTCATCCTGCAGCAGGTGGTCGCTGGACATGAGCCAGAGCACATGTGGATGGCAGCCCCAGACACAGACCTGCGCCCCGCAGACCTCCACTGTGGGAAGGAGGCGGAACGAGCACCACCCTTCCCAGGAAGGAGTGTTGAGATGGCCGGCGCGGCGGGGGCAGGACTGACCGCAAGGGGTTCGTCCTCACCACCCGCCACCTCGAAGCCTCCCTCTGTGGTGGGCACGGCCTGTCAGACCTTGGGGATTCTCTGCTGTGGTCTCAGGCCAGTTGGGAGTCTTGAGGAGGCTGCCCCATAGAGAGCGCAGGGCCTGGCCAAAGCGTCACCACCCATGGCCTCGGACTGGAGCTGAGAGGGTTTCAGACCCTGTGTCTCTCCCCAGAGTGCTGTGCACATGCCAGGTGGACATCTGCAGAGAGCTCAGAGAGGGCTCCAGGCATAGCTCGTCCCCTCTGCCCGGGAACAGGGAGGCCTCTCCAAGACCTGGACCTTGTGCAGAGGGGGAGCCGGCGTGCAGAGGGTTAAATGCTGATGATGGCTCCATCTCTGCATCAGTGAGCTTAATACGCTCCTCATTTGCATACTGCAGTGTGTGCGATTAACATGAACTTTTAATTTCTTCTAAGCAAATTACTTCTTGCCGGTACGTGAGGCGCACAAATGTCAGAAAAATGGGAGCGCCTTACTGAGTCGGGGAGGGGAGGGGGGCTGTTGGGAGTCACCCCAGGAACACGCGCGCACACACACACACACGCACACACACACACACACACTGTGGGCCAGCAGCACACACACTCGCTGCCTCTGGCCAGCCGTGCACAGACCCAGGACTGGCCGGCTGCCTCCACCCGGCAAACTCGCCCTGCACACCCAGGCTGGCCTCAAGCTGCCCGTTCCCATGCCCAGCCTCACCGCCTGCATGCCTGACACTGGCACACACACACGTATGGGTCCCACCCCAGAGAGCTGACAGACTCACCCAGCCTCAACTTCCCTTTCTGCTTCTACTTTTTAGGGTTAAATAAGGATGTAAATTTACAGGGATTAAAACAAAGAATCCAGAGCAAGGAAGACACAGAGACTGTTCCCCTGCCCCTGCCCCCAGGACTGAAGGGAAGCCCGGTGGGGCTGCTTTGGGGAAAGCCGGGTGGAAGAGCCCCTTCCTGGAAATTCCCCGGCTGCCAGCCCAAGTGAGACACCGACCCTCCACCCAGGCCCCACCAGGAGCCTGGCCTCTGCCATTTCTCGTTCTCACAGTGCCTAGGTGCTCGCTCCTCCCCGCACGCTCCTCTCCTCGCCCTTTGGAAAGCAAACATCGGAAAATGTGGAGGGTCCCAGACCTCAGCAACTTCCATTGCATCTGAGCCAGATGCCGGATGCCATTTCAGCACCTCGGAGAGGGCCAGCAGCCAGCGCTGTGGGATCCAGGGCAGCGCTTAGGGGGTGGTGGCCACCTGAGCCCAGATATCATGGGCACAAGGGACCAGGAGAGTCTCAGGAGGGGTGTGGTCAAGGAACCTCCAGCTGGACCCCCCTCACAAAGGCCTGTGTCCGTCCACAGCAGGCAGCACAGATGCTGTGTCCACACAGACCTGGTGTCCAGCCTTGGCGCCACAGCCCACGGGCCCAGGTCCTAGACAGATCACTGAGACCCTCTGGGGCCCTGTCTTCTCTGTGCACCTGTGTCCACCTAGGGCCGGGGGCCTCCTTAAAGCACATTCACCCCCCCGCCCTGCGTCATATCGAAGCCACAGCTGGGTGACCGGGACCATGGGGCACCATCCAAAACGCAAAACTGACCTGACCAGGACCGGAGCCACTGTCCGGCACCCCGCAGAAGAGCCCCTCAGCCACCCCAGGACAGTGGAGATAAAGGCTCAGGACACTACAGGGGCCAGGCAGGACCCCTCCCTGCCCAGCACTCACTGCAGGGCTGCAGCTTCTCAGCGCCAGTCTCCTGGGGTGTCTAGACTTTTAACACTTGGTTCTTGGGGGGTCCATCTCCTACCCTCCCTGGGTCCAGAAGGGTCAGCAGAGAGCCTGCCATGCTGATGACTTTCAGGTGGCCAAGAGAATGGAGCAAACCCCTTGCCTGCCCGCAGCTGTCCGCCTGCACCTCACACCCCGGTGCACCTTGCTAGAGGCCGGCAGCCCCGCGCAGAAGAGCTCAGGACTGCGCAGGGCACAGGCCTCATTGATAATGCAGCTGGCCGTG
This sequence comes from Pongo pygmaeus, assembly GCF_028885625.2. NCBI lineage: Eukaryota > Metazoa > Chordata > Mammalia > Primates > Hominidae > Pongo > Pongo pygmaeus. The sequence continues at coordinate 86,345,437 of NC_072391.2, read as the reverse complement.
ACTGATCCAGACCGTGAGCCCCCTGCCCTCAGAGGGTGGCCAGGGAAGCCTTCCTGGAGGAGAAGACCTAGCGTCGCACTATGAACGCATCGGGCTTCCTGGAGGAGAAGACCTAGCGTCGCACTATGAACGCATCGGGCTTCCTGGAGGAGAAGACCTAGCATCGCACTATGAACGCATCGGGCTTCCTGGAGGAGAAGACCTAGCGTCGCACTATGAACGCATCGGGCTTCCTGGAGGAGGAGACCTAGCGTCGCACTATGAACGCATCGCGATGAGGAAGGAAGAGACCTGGGGCAGGTGGGGACGGAGTCTACAGAGTCCAAGGCTCTGGCTGGGGACCCCGAGGGGGACAGTGGGGTGATTCCTCAGCCGGGGTGGGTGCCCTGACGCCGGCAGGGGGACAGTGGGGCGATTCCTCAGCCGGGGTGGGTGTCCTGACACCGGCAGGGGGACAGTGGGGCAATTCGTCAGCCGGGGTGGGTGCCCTGAGGCCGGCAGGGGGACAGTGGGGTGACTCCTCAGCCGGGGTGGGTGCCCTGAGGCCGGCAGGGGGACAGTGGGGTGACTCCTCAGCCGGGGTGGGTGCCCTGACGCCGGCAGGGGGACAGTGGGGTGACTCCTCAGCCGGGGTGGGTGCCCTGAGGCCGGCAGGGGGACAGTGGGGTGACTCCTCAGTCGGGGTGGGTGCCCTGAGGCCGGCAGGGGGACAGTGGGGTGACTCCTCAGCCGGGGTGGGTGCCCTGACGCCGGCAGGGGGACAGTGGGGTGATTCCTCAGCCGGGGTGGGTGCCCTGAGGCCGGCAGGGGGACAGTGGGGTGATTCCTCAGCCGGGGTGGGTGCCCTGACGCCGGCAGGGGGACAGTGGGGTGATTCCTCAGCCGGGGTGGGTGCCCTGAGGCCGGCAGGGCAGGCGCCGCCATTCACAGACCTCTCCTCCTGTCCTTGGCACAGCACCCCGGGCAGCAGGTGGAAAGCCCCCATCTGGCCTCCACCTGGCCCTCATGGAGCAGATAGGGAAACTGAGGTGTAGGAGGGTCCCTCAGCCAGCTGAATGGTGGAGGGCAGGATGAGGGGGATGGGGAGAGCCAGAGTTTCCTAGTGGGGCTGCCTGTGTGTGGCCTCAGGGAAGCTGTAGGGGTGGGGGTGGGAGCAACAGGAAGGACCTCGGAGCCACTGAGGGGGGACAGCTGGAAGAAGGTGGCCTCTGAGCAAGGGGATCGAGAGTCCTAGGCAGCGCCGTTCCCACCGCCCCTGTTCCAGAACTTTCCATGACTCCCCATTGCCACCTCCTTGCATCTGCCGGCCTGACATCCCCCAGAACAGCCAACGCCACTGTCTCCTCCAAATCCCGCACTGCCTTCACCTCCCAGCTCCTCTCCTCTCATTGGTGTGGTGGTGTCCCCCCTCTACCTGTCCTCACCTGCTGGAGGCCAGAGAAGGGCCCTGCACACTGGAAGTGTGGGGAACACTCAGGGAGCCCTGTGGACTCAGTCCTAGGCCAGGGGCCACCCTCCCCGTACCTGAGGATGTGAGCCTAGGACCCTGGGGAGGGGCGCTGTCCCCTGCCTTTGAGCTTTTAAGAGGCAGAATCCCACCCTCTACTCCCAGAACCCTGCTGCTCACGCCAGACCCTCTCTCCTTGCACGAGACTGACAATTACCCCTTCCCTGGCGGCTGGGGTGTCCGTGTGTGTGTGCATGAGTGTGTGCGTGTGTGTTCGTGTGTGCGTGTGTTCCTGTGTGCGTGTGTGCGTGTGTGCATGTGTTCCTGTGTGCGTGTGTGTTCGTGTGTGCGTGTGTTCCTGTGTGCGTGTGTGTGCGTGTGTGCATGTGTTCCTGTGTGCGTGTTCGTGTGTGCGTGTGTGTTCGAGAGTGTGTTCGTGTGTGCGTGTGTGTTTGTGTGTGCGTGTGTTCGTGTGTGCATGTGTGTTCCTGTGTGTGTGTTCCTGTGCGTGTGTGTTCGTGTGTGTTCGAGTGTGTGTGTTCGTGTGTGCGTGTGTGTTCGTGTGTGCGTGTTCGTGTGCGTGTGCGTGTGTACCTTGTGTTCGTGTGTGCGTGTGTGTTCCTGTGTGCGTGTGTGTGCGTGTGTGTTCATGAGTGTGTGTATGCATGTGTGTTCGTGTGTGCGTGTGTGTATATGTGCGTGTCTATCTGTGCTCATGAGGTGACTGGAGCCCAGCTTTCCCCCATCACTGAAATTTACATTGAACCGCAAATTAATTTCATAATTTTTTCCTCTCTAATTATGCCAACATCTGCTGCAAAGCCAAGCTGTGCACATGCATTTTAATATCCCCCTCCCCCCGCAGCATCGCTGTCTGCTTCTGTGCTGAACTTTTCAATAATTATCACCAGGAGAAGATCTTGACTTCCATTTCTCTTGCTTTTCAAGAGCGAGCGAGAGAGAGAGAATGAGGGAGGAAGGGGGAGGGGGACGAGGAGGGAGAGAGAAAAAGATAAAGAACAAGGCGGGGAGAGAGACGGCGAGGAGAGAGAGTGGCAAATTGATAAACAGGTCTCGCATTGTGTCTTGGGGAGAGAGCGGTGGGGGCGGGGTGGCAGTGGTTTCTTTGTTGCTGCAGGAGGCGAGAATGAATCTGAAGGGGGAGAGAGGACCGGACGGCAGGGGCAGGAGCAGAGGAGGGAGAGAAGGACCTCCGGGTGAAGCAGAGGGGGCCGGGGAGGGGCACGCAGGCGGGGGCTGTGTTCCCAGGCACACCCGGCCCCCCAGCCTCAGCACAGGCCCTGCCCCTCTCCCACCTGCCTCTACAAGCCCTGTGGCCACTTTCTCCAGGACAGAGGAGGCCGGGGCCAAAAACAAAGTTTCTTCCCACCTCCTGCCAGCGTGCTGGTTCCTGGCCGGTGGCCCTGCTCTCACCACGAGGCCGTGGGCACAGCCAGTTTGGGATGTGCTGGTGCCTCTGCTACGTGGCATCCTGCTGGGTCCCTGACAGGAGGCCTGGCCTGGCCTGTGTGCCTGACCTCGCCAGGGAAGGTGCCCCAAGTGTGCTAGGAAAGAACGCCAGGCATCAACTCCATAGCCAGCCTCCCCTCCCACTGGTACCGCGGCCTGCCCGGCCTCCACCACCACTGAAGAGAGCAGGCACGGGACACCCAGGGGTCAGGGAAGCTTCAAGAACGATGCCCTCCATCGGACCTCACAGAGCACGGGCCTGCCTGTGTGCACGCATGCGCCAGAGTGTGCTGTGTGTGTGAATGTGTGCGTGTGGCTGAACCCACGTGTGTGTGTGTGTAAGTGCATGCGGGTGAGCCCACGCATGAGTGTGAGTGTAGGTGAACCCACGTGTGTGTATGAATGCGTGCGGGTGAACCCACGTGTGGGAGTGTGAGTGCATGTGGGTGAACTCACGTGAGTGTGTGTGTGTGAGTGCATGCGGGTGAACCCACGCGTGTGTGTGTGTGTGTGAGTGCATGCGGGTGAACCCACGCGTGAGTGTGTGTGTGTGAGTGCGTGCAGGTGAACCCACATGTGGGAGTGTGTTGTATGTGAATGCGTGCGGGTGAACCCACGTGCGTGTGTGTGTGAGTGCGTGCGGGTGAACCCACGTGTGAGTGTGTGTGTGTGAGTGTGTGCGGGTGAACCCACGCGTGAGTGTGAGTGTACGTGAACCCACGCATGAGTGTGAGTGTACGTGAACCCACGCATGAGTGTGTGTGTGTGTGAATGCGTGCGGGTGAACCCACGCATGTGAGTGCAGGTGAATCCACACGTGAGTGTGCGTGTGAACGTGTGCAGGGAACCCATGCTTGAGTGTGTGTGTGCATGTGCAGCTCTGGCCACACACTAACATTTGCTCAGCTCAGCCCTGCAGTGCGGGAGGGAGGCCATGCACTTGCCTGCAGTCCGAGGGCTGGGCTCTGGCCCCAGCCCTGCCCGCGTGCTGTGTGAGCCAGGGCATGGCACCTTCTGCCCCTCCATGAACCCGAGTCTCTTCCGGTGCCAATGAGAGCAAAACCCAGCACCACGACCGGAGCACGAGCACAGACGTGGGGTGAACGGCAGCACACAGGCTCCCTGGGTGCCCTCGGGCCTCGGTCTCAGCTTCGGAACAGCAAAATGGCTGTGGGGAGGGGTCTGCTTCCCCTTCTACCTCCTGAGTCCCCCTAGAGCCCACCTCCTCTGCTCCATCCCATAACCCCCTCTCTGGAAGAGCTCCCAGCTGCCCACTGCCTCCCACACCCCCTCTCCTCTGGCCTGTCCAGCCACGGTGGCTGGAGAGAAACAACACGCTGGATCACCCTGCCCTGGCCTGGAACCTCCTGCTGCTCCTCACTGCCATCCCGTCAAGTTCACCCTCCCATGCCAGCCCTTGCCCCAAATCCTCAGGGCACCACGTGCACCCTCAAAGCTGTCCTCGCAGGGCCCCCGGGACCCTTCCACACGCTCTGCCGGTGGCATGGACGTGCCCCTTCCCAGCCCTCTCCCGATGACATCACGGCTCAGCCTCCCTGCCTTCCTCCAGGTCTTCCCTGCCTGTACCAGGCTTGCCCCCACAAGCTCACACCGCGCAGGGTCCTGAGCGGATGCCACTCGTTTACTCCTCTGTTTCCCCCACTCTACCATCTCAGAGCTTTTTGAGGGCAAAGCAATTTCTCTCTAGCCCCAGAACCTAACTCATGGCTGATGTATGATACTTTTTAAAAAAATAATAATAAATAGGCCGGGCTCAGTGGCTCACGCTTGTACTCCCAACACTTTGGGAGGCCGAGGTGGGTGGATCACCTGAGGTTGGGAGTTCGAGACCAGTCTAACCAACATGGAGAAACCCCATCTCTACTAAAAATACAAAATTAGCCGGGTGTGGTGGCACATGCCTGTAATCCCAGCTACTCAGGAGGCTGAGGCAGGAGAATCACTTGAACCCAGGATGTGGAGGCTGCGGTAAGCTGAGATCGCACCACTGCACTCCAGCCTGGGCAAAAAGAGTGAAACTCCGTCTCAAAATTTTAAAAAACATAAATAAATAAATGACATAATTGAAATACATTATGAAACTTTTCTGGATCCATTTCCTCATCTAGAAAATAAAGAAGTTGAATCTCTGACAGTCCAGACTCCCCTCCACGCCTTTAAATGCCCGCTCTGGCCCAACTAAAAGACCAGGAGTGGTTCGTGAGAGCAGTTCCCACTGCTTCAGCCACAATTCAGATAAATCCACCTTTGTTGAAGCCACATTGTGCCAGATGCCACAGAGAACTTTCCGAGGGCAGCAGGCAGTGTCCCCAGCCTTCGGGGCACTCACTACCCAGAAGAGGGCACACAAGCAGCGAAGACGCCTGTGAGGGTGGGCGAGGCTCGGAGTGGAGATCAGATGAGGACGGATGAGGCTCGGAGTGGCGATCAGGGACGCGTCACTAAGACGTAGCGTTTGGATGGGGCCCGGAGAAACGAGGGGCTCTGATGGGACTGAGGGTGTGGCGGGAACGGCGCTACAAGTGGGACGGCAGGACGCTGCCGAGGCGGGGCATGGCGTCCACTCCCAGCCATGATAAAAATCACGGGTGTCCATCAGGCTTATTCTCCTTCTATAAACAATTATTTAACTGGATGAAATGTAAATGAACTGTTTTCAGGCACTGCACAACAGATATTTCCACATGCACCCAAGCTGGGAGGTACTTTCCAAACCACAGGACAAGGAAGTGGGGACCCAACCTAGCACAGTTGTCTCAACAGGCAGAGAAGCAGAGCGGGGAGTGTGGGGCTGCCAAGGTGTCTGCAACTTGCAGAGAACAGAAAGGAGGAAGCTGTGCAAAAAAAAAAGGAGCCCAGTAATCTGTCCAGGAGTTCCCTTGAGCTGTACAGGAAGGACTTCACAAGGCCTGGCCGAGACAAAGGGTTTTGCGCGGAGGAAAGAGTTTGGAGGTAAAACACTGCTGGAAGACACTGTGTGACCCAAACAGCTTGAGTGGAAAGACCTGGCTGACAACCCCAGGAAGGCAGGTCTCAGGAGGACTATCCTAGCCACAGGCTAAGGATTGCTTGAGAACCTGCACTCGCAAAGCCTAAACTCAAGCTGACAGTCAGCCATCTCCTAGGACAAAACTTCCCATCTTTAAAGATGACAACATCATCCGAACTCTCAATATAGCCTCCATGATGTTCAGAATACAATAAAAATTATTATATATGCAAAGAAGCAGACAAATTTAACCAGAAGAAAAGTTGATAGAACAGAGCCAGAGATGACACAGATGTTGGAATTCAAAGAGAAAGCTTTAAAAGAAGAGAAAGACATGAGTGAGGAGATAGAGAATCTCAAAAGAATGGAAACTATGGAAGGGGAAATCATATAAAAAAATCTAGAACTAAATATTATAATATCTAAAATTTAAAATTTACTAGATGAGTCCAGCAGAGGATTGGACTACAGAAGAAATGGTTAGCAAACTTGAAAAGGGATCCATAAAAACAATCCAAAGAGACTGGGTATGGCAGGTCATGCCTATAATCCCAGCCCTGTGGGAGGCTAACACGGGTGGATCACCTGAGGTCAGGAGTTCGAGACCAGCCTGGCCAATATGCTGAAACCCCATCTCTACTAAAAATACAAAAATTAGCCAGGCATCGTGGCACATACCTGTAACCCCAGCTTCCCAGGAGGCTGAGGCAGGAGAATCGCTTCAACCAGGGAGGCAGAGGTTGCAGTGAACTGAAATCATGCCACTGCCTTCCAGCCTGGGTGACAGAGTGAGATTCCCTCTCAAAACAAACAAATAAAATCTTTGACTTCTAATCAGAAACAATGCAAGCCAGAGGACAATGGAACAGCATCTTTAGAGTGTTAGAACTGTGAGCTCAAAATCCTACAGTCTGCAGGAAAAAAAAGAGTCCTTCAAAAATTAAGGTGAGATAAAGCATTCAGATAAACAAAATCTGAGAAAAGGAATCACTAGAAGACCTGTACCTAAATAAATGTGAAGGAAGCCCTTCAGGCTGAAGTGAAATGATGCCACATGGAATTTCAGATCCACACAAAGAAGTGAAGAGCACTGGAAGTGGCAAACATGAAGTAAATAGAAAGTCCTCTTTATGCATGTAATAATATAAAGTCTGCTTTACCCATGTATTAATATAAAGTCTGCTTTACTCATGTATTAATATAAAGTCCTCTTTACTCATGTATTAATATAAAGTCTGCTTTACTCCTGTATTAATATAAAGTCCTCTTTACTCCTGTATTAATATAAAGTTTGCTTTACTCATGTATTAATATAAAGTCTCCTTTACTCATGAATTAATATAAAGTCCCCTTTACTCCTGTATTAATATAAAGTCCCCTTTACTCCTGTATTAATATAAAGTCCCCTTTACTCCTGTATTAATATAAAGTCCCCTTTACTCATGAATTAATATAAAGTCCCCTTTACTCCTGTATTAATATAAAGTCCCCTTTACTCATGTATTAATATAAAGTCCCCTTTACTCATAGATTAATATAAAGTCTGCTTTACTCATGTAGTAATATAAAGTCCGCTTTACTCCTGTATTAATTTTTTGTCAAAGACAACTGACCGTTTTATGTAAAAATAATAAAAAGATATTATAAGAATCATAATATTTGTAGAAGTAGAATGCATGACTGAAACACAAACATGGGCAAATTGTACCATATTGTAATTTTCTTACATTCTACATGAAGTGAAATAATATAAATGCAAGGCAGACCCTGTAATCCTTGGTGCAGCTGTTAAAAACCTAAACAGAAGTGTAGCCTCCAAATAAATAAATACACACACACACACACACACACGTATACAAAATAAATAAAATGGCCAGGTACAGTGGCTCACACCTGTAATCTCAATACTTTGGGAGGCTGATGTGGAAGGATCACTTGAGCCCAGTAGTTCAAGACCAGCCTAGGCAACATAGTGAGACTCTGTCTCTCCAAAAAGATTTTTTAAATTAGCTGGGCACAGTGCCTCTCATCTAGTCTCAGCTACTCAGGAGGCTGAGGTGGGAAGATTGCTTGAGCCCAGGGGTTTGAGGTTACTGTACTCCAGACTGGGTGACAGAGTAAGACCCCATCTCTAAATAAATGTTTTCTTATTAAAGGATATGGAATACTAAGAAATAATTAAATAATTCAAAAGAAGGCAAGAAAGGAGGAAAATTCAAAACAAAAAGCAAGTGGGACAAATATAAAACAAATAGCAAGATGGTTTATGCCCAAACATGTCAATAATTACATTAAGTGTAAATAGACTAACACTTCAGTTAAAAAGCAAAGATAATAAAACTTAAATTTACAAAAGCAAAGATTGCCAGTCTGGATTTAAAAAAGCTAGACTCAACCATCTGTTGTCTACAAGAGAATAGTTTAAATATAAAGCACAGATAGTTTTAAAGCAAGAGGATGGAAAAAGATACATCACACAAATAGTACTATAAGCAAGCTGGAGTGATTGCATTAATATCAGACAAAATAGACTGCAAGACTATATTATCAGAATTAAGGAGGAACATATAGTCATAAACTTGTCAGTTTATCAGAAACACAAAACAATCCTAAATATATACACATTTAATAATAGTTTCAAAATATGGGAAGCAACATAGATCCAGAGAGAAACACAGACAAACCCACAATTCTAGGGCATTCAGTGCTCCTCTCTCAGCAACTGAATGTGTAGACAGAAAATCAGCAAGGATGCAAAAGACAAAAACAACATATCAACCAACATGACCTAGTTGACATTGATAGGACACTCCCACCCACCCAGAACAGAACACAAACTTTTTTTTCCAATGCACATAGATCATTCACCATAAAACATGTCAACAAATTAAAAAGATTTAAATCATATAAGATATGTTCTCTCACTATAAAGTTAGAAATTAATTACATTAAGATATCTGTAAAATGTCCTTAAATATTTGGAAATTAAACAATAAACTTCTAAATAACAGATGGGCAAAACAAGAAATCACAAAGGAAATTAGAAAATATTTTGAACTAATAAAAATGAAAACATGACATATCAAAATTTGGGGCTGTAACTAAAGCAGTGCTTAAAGTTGAATTTATAGCTTTAAATGCTTGTGTTAGCAGACTAAAGGTTCAAAATAAATGATCTAAACTTCCACTTTGAAAATCTAGAAAAAGAACAAATTAAGCTCAAGAAGGATGTAATAAACAGCAAAAATCAACCAAATAGAAAATGAACAAACCATAGAGAAAAGTCAAGAAACTCACAAGTTAGTTCATTGAAAATATTGATAAAATTGATAAACTCTTAGATTACTAGAGAGACAGAATATAAATGACCAGTATCAGGAATGAAAGATAACATATTACCACAGACCCTGTAGCTATTAAAAGGAGAATTAGGGAATATTCTGAACAACTTTATCCCAATAAATTTGACACTAGAGGGAATGGACAAATTTCTAGGGCGTTCAATACTCCTCTCTCAGCAACAGAATGTGTAGACAGAAAATCAGCAAGGATGCAAAAGACAAAAACAACATATCAACCAACATGACCTAGTTGACATTGATAGGATGCTCCTACCCACCCAGAACACATACTTTTTTTTTAAATGTACTTAGATCATTCACCATAAAACATGTCAATAAATTCAAAATATTTAAATCATTTAAGGTTTAAATCTTCTGAGATTTACAAGACACAAATTACCAGAACTGACACAAGAAGAAATAGAAACTCTGAAACGACATCTGATTTTTTTAAAAAATGGAATTCATAATTGAAAACCTCCCCCACAGAAAGAAGAAGAGGTTGTTTGGTTCTGGGAAGGATGAGTCATCAGCTTTTACTGAAGAACAGTCTGGAAAGGTTGAATGCAATTGAGGCAATGATGAGAATAGTCATTGTCATGAACCATTTCTACAGCATCTACCACAGCCATGACACCTGGTGATTTACTGACCATTTCTTACAATCCTGAGTCATAGACGAGGTAAGAGGCTGAGTGTTTCAGTGCCTTGCCAAAGTCACACAGGAAGTGGCAGAACTGTCTTCACAACACCTCACGTCAGGGAAGGTACTCAGAGCCTGGCTCCCTCATCTCCTTTTCTCTCTCACCCATGAGCATTTGGGGCAAAAGACAAAGGCTCCTATGAGAAGAGAGGAAACTGTGGAACCCACCGAAATCTTTCAACACTGCCCTTTGTGGGATTCCCTCCTGTTGTCTAGACTCTTCCACAACATGAGCTCCTCGAGATAAGGAACTGCATTTTAAATAATACTAAAATAAATACAAAACCAAAAATAGGCATATACATGGATATGATAACCATAGACTTTGTTCTCCAAACCAAAAACACTTTGGTGGATGAGAGAGTGTGGTGTTGGTAGTAACCTCAGGCATGGACCTGAGAACCAAGGATAAGCGGCCCACCTAGGGCACCAGTGGACGGCACCCCCACCCTCCAGGAGCTTAACGTAATATCCCTCTTATTCACAGCCCCCCAGATTCGCCTGACTGCACTTCACAAGCATCCGCTCCCTTGGGCCTCTCATCCTCCCAGGGAAGCAGGTGGGCACTATTGTTATTATTATTTTATTTATTTATTGGTCACAGCGCAGTGGTCCGATCTTGGCTCACTGCAACCTCTGCCTCCCAGGTTCAAGCAATTCTCCAGCCTCAGCCTCCCAAGTAGCTGGGACTACAGGCATGTACCACCACACCCAGCTAATTTTTATATTTTTAGTAGAGAAGGGGTTTCACCATGTCAGCCAGGCTGGTCTGGAACTCCTGACCTCAGGTGATCTGCCTGCCTCAGCCTCCCAAAGTGCTGGGATGACAGACGTGAGCCACCGCGCCCGGCCTGGACATTATTATTATTCCCATTTCACCAGAGACAAAAACAAGACCAAACAGGTTGGTGATTTTCTTGAGATCAGAGAGCAGAGACCCATTCCAGGTTTCTCATAGCTTAGTGCACTCTTCCCATGAAAGCTTTTACCTCTTGTATACTTTTCAGAAAAAATGGAAAAGACAAACACAAAATGAAAGCTCACAACACCTTTTTGTTTCCCTTTTTGCCTCAGGTGCCAGGAAGTCCAGAACAAAACCTTAGGATGGTTTGGAGCACGATGATCCCTGCAACCTCTCCGATAACCTGCTAGTTCCATTTCCACTCTTCTGTTTTTCTCTTGCCTCTGCAATAACCTGCTAGTTCTATTTACACTATTTTGTTTTTCTCGTGCTTCTGCGATAACCTGCTAGTTCTATTTCCAATGTTCTGTTTTTTTCTTGCATTTCCCCAACCCCTTTTGGAAGCAGATGGGTACAAGCTATAAATAACTTATTTAAAGGAATCAATCTGTGTGCACAGGTGGGCCTCGGCATCCGCTAACCTGTCCGTCGCTCAGTCTGTTAGAAGCACTGCCTGAGGGTCCGCAGCCACCGCCCCGTCTCTTGTCATCTCTAGGCGCCTGCTTCTGAGGAAGAGCCCCACCCTCCCTTGCAGCTCCATCCTTGCTGAGCCCACCCCAGGCAGCGGATGACTGGGTGTGTATCTGGTACAGAAATGAGGCCCTAGCTTAGGAGCCAGGCATCCTGAACTTAAATTCCTGTTCTGCCTCTTAATGTGTGATGCTAGAGGTGCCTTCTCTGAGCTCCAGCCCCGCAAGGCCAAAACTCAGGGTCCTCCTGGAGCCATGCCTGCAGAGCACAGGCTCGGGAGCCCCAGGGTCCGTGGAACTCCACTCACTCTGCTGCACCGCCCAGCCTCTTCCCAGGCTCCTGGTGCCGACACCACCTTTGCCCACATCTCCCAGAGGAAGCTCAGACATCAGTGAGAGAAGCACCTGCCACTCCTCCAAGGCAAGCCCAGTGCCCCCTCTCCACACCCAAGGTACCTGCACGCCATGTGTCCGTCTCAATCCAGCCGTTCTGCCTGGACCCTGGCGAGCTTGGAACCTGTCACACAGTGCCCTACACGCCATAGTGCTCGGCAGGTGTGTGCGGAACAGGTGAGCCACAGAGCCTGCGTATCCTGAGCCTCCTCCCTTGTGGGTGGGCAACCAGCTGCCGCCCCTCGCACAGCAAAGGACACAGAGACCCCTCGTTGGTTGAGACCCTGTCCCGCTGGGAAGAGTGGCAAGGGCTGGCCATGTCATCCCCGGACCAGGAGCTGACAGCAAGCCCCCAAAGGTGGCCTCAGGACTGGAGGCAGAGGCCAGTGGCTCCCTGGCCAAGTTCCTACCCTCTGGGAGAAGCAGGAGGCCCCCGCCCTGCCTCTTCAGACCCGCTCCTCCGGTGTTTGCTATTTTGTTATTGTTGTTAATTCCTCGCCAGGTGGAACCCGGCACTGTGGGGCTTAATTAAGCTCAGCCAGCTGTTGCCGTACATGGGGAATGTGACGCATGGCAGAGTCAGCCCTGAGCAGTGGAGGTGGGGAAGGGGTGAGGGGCCGGGAGGGCCGGAAACCCCAGGTCCAGAATGGGGTCTGTGTTAGGGGACAGGAAGCTGGAGCTGCTCGAGGGGTCTCTTTGGGCAGGTCCAAGGATGTGGGTGGGACTAGGCCACAACTGCCATCTCCCCTCCCCCGACTGATGAAAACATCTCAGCTCCTGAGAACCCAGACCCCGAAGGACAGAGAGAGACTCTGCAGAGGCAGTTCCTGCTGCAGGGGGGACAAGAGCCCTGGGCAACCTTGAGGGTGGAATGGCCCAGACCCTGGGGGCAGCACCAGGTGGGGATGCGTGAGTGCGGGTGCACGTGCGACTGTGCATGTGAGCATGTGAGTGTGTGTGTGTGCACGTGTGATGTGCCTGTGAACGTGTGAATGTGTGTGTATGTGTGTGACTGTGGGTGCATGTGTGATGTGCCTCTGTGTGTATATGTGTGAGTGTGGATGCACGTGTAACTGTGTGTGTGAGCGTGTGTGTGTATGTGTGTGAGTGGGTGCACATGTGACGTGCCTGTGAAAGTGTGTGTGTGTATGTGTGTGACTGTGGGTGCATGTGTGATGTGCCTGTGTGTGTGCATGTGAGTGTGGGTGCACGTGTGACTGTGTGTATGTGTGTGTGTATGTGTGAGTGTGCATGTGAAAGTGTGTGTGTATGCATGTGACTGTGTATGTGTGTGTGCATGTGTGTGTGCATGTGAAAGTGTGCGTGTATGTGTGTGACTGTGTGTGTGTGTATGTGTGTGAGTGTGCATGTGAAAGTGTGTGTATGTGTGTGACTGTGGGTGCATGCGTGACTGTGCCTGTGTGTATGCGTGTGTGTATATGTGTGAGTGTGGATGCACGTGTAACTGTGCATGTGAGCGTGTGTGTGTGTGTGTGGGTGCATGCATGACTGTGACTGTGAGTGTATGAGTGTGAGTGTGGGTACATGCGTGACTGTGAGTGTATGAGTATGACTGTGGGTACATGTGAGCACTGTCTCTACAACACGGTGAAACCTCGTCTCTACTAAAAATACAAAAATACAAAAAAAATGAGCCAGGCATGGTGGGAGGTGCGTGTGCGTGGGGCGCAGGGTGCAGGGTGTGCACATACAAGATCCTGTGTCCACATGTGAGTCTCTGGGCAGGGGTTAGGCTGGGGCAGCACTTGCCACTCTTCTTTCCAGGAGCATGACTTGACTTCCGTGAGACACCACAGACATTCCACGAAACCATGGTTAGATGAGCGTGCAAAGCTCTCAGCCAAACAGGGCTGAACTGGTGTGCTGGCTGCAGGACCTCCCTGAGCTGCTCCCGTGTGCTGTGGGCACCATGGGTCCGCTATGAAGCCTTTTATCTGAGAGGCGTCTGTGAGTTGAGTGCATGCTGGGAAACGCCGCTGTCACTCTCGGGCTGTGCATGTGAAGAGGTGGCCTGTGGTGCTGGGGACAGGTCTGGGCAGGGCAGACAGGCGGAGGGACTGTACCCACACCTCCAGCCTCAACGTCCTCAAATCAAACTGTCGTTTCCTCAAATGTATAAAGAACTCCTATAAATCAGTAAGATTTATAGGAGGATGGATGCCCAAATGGCCAAGAAACCCATGAAAAGTGCTCAGCCTCAGGGAGACGCCGCCACACACTCACCCAACAGCTACAGTGAAGAAGGCACAAAACCAAGGCTGGTGGGGACATGGAGCAGCTGGGGCTCCCGCAGGCGGGGCAGGGAGAGCCAACCACTTGTCTCGCTCCGGTGGCTGCTGCTGGGCGTCAGCGCGCCTGTGACGGCCTCCGGCCTCTCTTGCCCGCCTAGAACATGGGTTCTGCATTCTCTGCCCTCGCCTGGGTCACAGGCCTCTTTCTGACAGAAGTTCACCAAGGGGCGGAGGGCGGGGTGTGCAGTGAATGAGGGGCTCCCCTCTGCTGAGCTTGCCCTTAACTCATTTTAACAAAGCACGAGGAAGTGAAGTCAGGGGCCAGCCTGCGACCAGGGAAAGAGGGGAAAAGTAAAAAGTAATCATGCCCTTCTCTTCTCTTCTCCTTTCCTTTTCTTTCTTTCTTTTTTTTTGAGACAGAGTCTTGTTCTGTTACCCAGGCTGGAGTGCGGTGGCACAATCTCAGCTCACTGTTAACCTCTGCCTCCCAGATTTAAGCAATTCTAGTGCCCCAGCCTCCTGAGAAGCTGGGATTACAGGTGCCTGCCATCACACCCAGCTAATTTTTGTATTTTTAGTAGAGACGGGGTTTCACCATGTTGGTCAGGCTGGTCTTGAACTTCTGACCTCAGGTGATCCACCCGCCTCAGCCTCCCAAAGTGTTGTGGGATTACAGGCGTGAGCCACCGCACCCGGCCGATATATTCTGTCATTTTCTAAGCACATTCACCATAAAATCTCCGTTGGCCCTTACCACACCTTAGTGAGATAACAGGATTTTAATGATCTGTCCCAAATCGCACTGTCAGTGGCAGGTAAAGACTAAACAAAACCTGGTAGAGGGGATCACGGCGTGAAGCAAGTTGCCTCGGATGCTGTGGCTGCGAGTGACAACCTGAGACGATAAGGAAAGGAGTTCCCGGACAGGAGTCCGGAGAGGGGCAGGTCCCATGTGGGCTGACACAACGGCTCCATAATGTCACTGTAGACCCTTATTCTTTTCGCGTCTTCAGGCCGTTGGGAGACAATTTCCCATGGGCCTGTCGCTGTCGCATTTCTGCACATCCTGCAAGCAGAGACACTGATCATTTTTGTTCCAGATGATCTTTGCAAAGATTTTAGCTCAGCAAACAGCCTTGGTAAAGAGAACATCCCCTCCACAGCAGAAGGCAAAGTTGTTTGCTGTTCAGTGTGATAGAGATGCCTCTTCCTCTGGGGTAAAGGACAGGCACGCTTGCTTGTGGCCCATTGTTCAAGTTCCCTGAGCTCGTGGTTCTTCTGCTGTGATGAAAAGGCTCTGCGTGAAGCATCCCCTGGACCATGCCCACAGGGCTTGGGAAACCAAGGCAGCCATGAAACTCAAACTTGGCCGAGTGCGGTGGCTCACGCCTGTAATCCCAGCACTTTGGGAGGCCGAGGCAGCTGGATCACCTGAGGTCAGAAGTTTGAGACCAGCCTGGCCAACATGGTGAAACCTCGTCTCTACTAAAACTACAAAAATACAGAAAAAACCCAAAAAAAATAGCCGGGCGTGGTGGGAGGCGGCTGTAATCCCAGCTACTTGAGAGGCTGAGGCAGGAGAATCACTTGAACCCAGGAGGTGGAGGTTGCGGTGAGCCGAGATCATGCCACTGCACTCCAGCCTGGGTGACAAAAGCAAGACTCTGTCTCAAAACAAAATGAAACAAAACAAAAACAAAAACCTCAAGTTGCTTGCTGTGCCATGAGTAATAAAGGTCTTTGCTTCTGATCCAGGAGTCTCGTGTATTCCACCAGCATCTTTAAAACAATGGCAAGCCAATGTGTTAGCCTCAGACCTCTCACAGTTCTCGACAGTTTGGTAGCAAGATGACTCAGCAATGTGGGGTATCACACTCAGGGATGGGAGTAACACATAGAAAAAGGGAGCTGTGTCTTCCTGTGGATCTCTCTTAAGAGTCAGAAACAAATTTCCCAGAAGTCCTCCTTGTAACCACGCCCCTGGGACACGTCCCTGT
Organism: Pongo pygmaeus; assembly: GCF_028885625.2. NCBI lineage: Eukaryota > Metazoa > Chordata > Mammalia > Primates > Hominidae > Pongo > Pongo pygmaeus. The sequence goes on along the minus strand of NC_072391.2, from coordinate 86,329,393 downwards.
GCTTGACGGGGAGCAACTGGACCCACCTGACTCGGGGGCTGGCTGCTCTGGGGGCTCTAGATATGGCCACGGGGCTGGCTGCTCTGGGAGGACCCACCTGACTCGGGGGCTGGCTGCTCCGGGGGCTCTAGACATGGCCACGGGGCTGGCTGCTCTGGGGGACCCACCTGACTCGGGGGCTGGCTGCTCTTGGGACTCTTGTCTGCAAGGCTGCCTCTCAGTGTCTACATGGGGAGCGTCTGTGTCCAGAATGGTGCCGTCACGTGGAGCACTCCACGAATATTGGTGAACCAGAAGGCGTGGTTGTGGTTGTGCACCTTGCTCTGGGAGTCTGCAGGGCTGCCAGTGGGAGGAAGACGGGCTCCAGAGGAGACCACTGCCCTCCTGGCCCTGTCTTGACTGAGATGTGCTGTCTCTGCACAGTAACCGGATGCTGCTCTGTCTGGAGATTTGGGGTCCAGCCCCTACTTCATCAGCCCCCCGGGACTCAAGCTGCCTGCGGAATGCTGGGCAGGGTCTGGGCAGCCCCTCCGACACCTGCAGGGGGTCCTGCGGGGTCCTGTGGCGGCATTCCTGGGCCAGCTTCCCCTCTGCGTCCTGCCCTGTACCCGGCACCAAGGGGTGGCAGCAGAAACCTGCCAATGCGACTTCCGTGGTGCTTTCCCAGCGGCCGCCATCCCGTGCCCTTGGCGCCAGGACCTCGCTTCTTCCTTCTGGGGCCTTTGGCTCCAGCCTCCTCCCCTTGATCCTCAGAGGCCAGGACCCAGGAACCGTCCAGGCGAGCAGTGCCCCTCCCTGCCCCAGGTGTGCTGGTCCCGGCTCCTCTCCCTGTGGCATCTCCTTCTCAGCGTACGGTCCTGCTGCTCCTGCTCCTAAAACACTCCCAGGGCTTCCCCTCTGCTCTGAAAAGAAAATCCAGGCCGGGCATGGTGGCTCATGCCTGTAATCCCAATACTTTGGGAGGCCGAGGCGGGCGGATCACCGAAGGTCAGGAGTTCAAGACCAGCCTGACCAACATGGTGAAACCCCGTCTTTACTAAAAATATTTAAAAAAATTAGCTGGGCATGGTGGCAGGCGCCTGTAATCCCAGCTACTCAGGAGGCTGAGTCAGGAGACTCGCTTAAATCCAGGAGGCAGACATTGCAGCGAGCTGAGATCACACCACTGCACTCCAGCCTGGGCAACAAGGGCAAGATTCCGTCTCAAAAAAAAAAAAAAAAAAAATCCAAACTCCACACAGGACCATGTGTTTTGGGGCTGACTGCAGCCTGCTCTGTGGGGTAGCAGCTGCCTGAGTTCCCTGCAGTGGGGTGGGGTGAGTCTGGGCCCAGAAGCCCTGAGTGGACGTGACTGTGTCCCTTCCTGCCGCGGCGGCGGGAAGTCCTCCTTCCCTGGTGCACAGCCGACCCCTCGGATCTTTGTCCCTGCAGCCCAGCCCCTCCTATGGGTGCTTCTGGGAAAGGAGACATTGCATCGGCCCACATTCGGCCCCAAAAACAAAACTACTCAGGCACTGGTAGGAAAGACAGACCCGGTTCTCGTCCTCCCGGGGAGTAGGAAGATGGCCTCACCACCTCCTACTTCTGGAGGCTGGGCTGGGCTCAGGAGGATGGGCTGGAATGGGGAGGATGCCAGCCATTCTCTGCCTGCTCCTTAAAACTTTGCTCAGAGGGAGTCATGTCTCCTGACTGCGCTGTCACCAGAAGTGGCCACGGGCTCTTGCCTGCCCGTCCAGCTTGTGAGTACGTCTAGCTGGTGGGGGCTAATCTGTAGCCAGAAGCCCAGTGCAAGGGCGAGCAGTGGAGTTAGCGTTTCATCCTCTCCAGACAGGAAGAGCTGGAATGGAGGCTGGAAGAGCCACGCTGAGATCCCTGCACAGCCCACGCGTGACTGACTTACCCACGCACCCCCTTTCATTCAGCCCAGACCTCCAGATGACATCAGCGACCAACCATGCTGCTGACAAGCACAGAGGGGGGTGCCCTCCCCACATCGGACCAGACTCTGTGTCTCACTCTCCCCAACATATGACACTGGAAAGACAACGTCTGATTCCATTTGAATCATAAACGCTTTGCGGCAGCAGCTCCACTTAAGGGCCGTCCCATGGCTCTGCCTGTCCTGGGGCCCATCCCCATGTCCTTGGAGACGGTGGACAGAGGACGGCCCCAGAGTCTTCCCCAGGCACAGCCGGCTGTGGGTTAAGCGTGATCAGGGCTCTGGTGTTTGGGAGAATCGTAGCGAAGCAGAACCAGCTATCTTACAGGAGAAACAGCAAGAAACAGCAAGCTGCAGGGCTGCATTCGTCGTGCGGCTCTCAGCACTGGCTGAATACTAACATCGTCTACAAAGTTAAAAACATCAACAACAAAAAACCTGCTCTGCCCAAACCCATCAGCTGGGATGGAAGCAGCATGTGGGGGTGGGGCCAGTCTTCTGAATTTTTAAAAACTTGCCTCAGTGATTGTCTCTGCTTAGGATGCTGTAACAAATCACCACGGACTGCGTGGCTGAAACCACGGGAATCTAGTTCTCACTGTTCTGGAGGCTGGAATCTGCGTGCAGGGTCCGAGGACGGGGTGGGGAGGGCCCTCCCCCTGGTTGTGGGTGACCCCCTGGTTGTGGGTGACGTCTTCGCTCTGTGCACTCCCAGGGGGCTCCCTTGGCCTCTTTGGCGAGGGCACTGATCCCGTCGGGAGGACCCCAGCCTCCTGCCCTAACTGCCCCCCGAAGGCCATTCACCCTCCCCAAAAGCCACCTCCTCAGTCACCCTCCCCCAAAAGCCACCTCCTCACTCACCCTCCCCCAAAGGCCATTCACCCTCCCCCGAAGACCACCTCCTCCCTCACCCTCCCCCGAAGGCCATTCACCCTCCCCAAAGGCCACCTCCTCCCTCACCCTCCCCAAAGGCCACCTCCTCACTCACCCTCTCAGTGTAGGATTTCACCGTAGGAGCTTTAGGAGGACGTGAACGCCTCTGCAGTGATTTTGATGTGAATTGTGGATGGAGACCCCCATTCTGGGCTTTGCTGCCACATGTGTGGGTGCATGTAAGATACACAGTGTCAGACACATGCTTTCCTGTGCAGGGCCCGTCTCTGGGAGGATTCGGAAGACACTGTGATCCTTGGGGGTTGCAGATGGAGGGGAACTGACTATTTTTCCTGCTGTGCTGGCTGTTGGCTGTGCTGGCTGTTGGGCTTGGTGTTATAGGCATGTCTTCCCTATTTAACATTTACATTTTTTTAAATTAAAAATGATGTCTTCTCTAGGCCTCTCTAGGCCCTACCTCCAAGAATGGGGTTTCTGCTCAGTGATGATCCTGGAGTATTAACTGGGGCAGACAGGCACTCCTCAGCCCCCTGCTCCTGCATGGAGTTCACCTCCCCACCGCCCCCGTGCCCCAGGACTGGGCATTTGTTGTGCAGTGTGTGGGATGCTGCCCCCGGCAGGGTGCAGGGTGCGGGGAGCCCCAGGCAGTGTGCACGGAGCCCTGGGCAGGGTGTGGGGAGCCTTGGCAGAGCCGTTCCACGTTGGCAGCCAGCCTTGCTGAGGTCCCCGCACTCCTTGCTGTGAGCAGCGGCTGTGTCTGCTGGGCTGGGCCCATCGCCTGTTGGGTCTGCCTCCTCCAGCTCCCAGCCCAGGGGTGAAGCCACCTGCAAACAGCCGTGGCAGATCTGACAGGGGTGCTGCAGGGGAGGGAAGCGGCTGGGAGCCCAGGGAGGAGGCAGCAAGTTCCCAGGAGCCCATCGGGGAAGGCTGCTGCCGAGGTCAGGCACCAGCCGCCAAAGCCGCGGCCCCCCTCCTCTTCCTCCTGCCGAGGTCAGGCACCAGCCGCCAAAGCCACAGTCCCCCTCCTCATCCGGCCCCTGCTAGTGGCCTAGGCGAAGACCCCTCAGCAGTACCTCTGGCCTTAGCTCAGGAACCAGCTCTCCAGGACCCAGCAGAGGCCACCTCCTGGCGGAGGGATGCAGCCTGGGCCATCCCTCAGCCCAGCAAGGAGGGCCCCAGGCAATGCTCTGTAAAGAGGGGGCGGCACTAGACCGGGTCTCCAGGTGTGGCCTGAGCCACCTGACCCACCTGGGCTTCACATAAATTCCGATGCGCAGGATCCATCCAGCCAGACTGGGTGGGGTCAGGAAACGCACATGTAACAAGCACCCCGGCTGGCCCATGTGCTCGTCAGCTGACGGTTTCCATGCCAGAGGGTCTCGAGGCGGCCCCTGGCCAATCCCCTTCAGGTGCTCTCATGGAATGTGGCTTGACTGGAGGAGAGCAAGACTGGGTGTTCCAAAGGGGGCCTGGGGCCCTGGGGAGCCCCAGCAGGTGGGAGAGAGTGGCTGGGAAAGAAGCGGTGATGGACATCCCCGGTCCAGCAGGGCAGGTCCCAGGAGAACCTGGCCTGGTGGCCCCAGCTTTGCAGCCACTGGGTGCTCCCACAGTGTTGGGGGCCGGGTCTGGCCTCCTTTTTCCACCTTGAAAGTGCAACCAGGGAGACTGCAGACAGGACAGGGCGGCCTTTCCTGCAGCCCCAGCATCCCCCCACTCCCCACTCCCCCACTGCTCATTTTTAATTGGATTTAATTATTTTCCATTTAATTGCATTTTTTAAAGCTCTCCCCAGTGGGGCTCTTGATCTGAGCATCCCTCCTCTCCCCTCCACTCCCCTCCCCTCCCCTCGCTTTCCCTCCCCTCGCCTTCCCTCTCCTCCCCTCTTTGGAAAGGAGCCTTGGCCTCAGTGGAGAAGTGAGACAGGGTTCCCTCGGGACCTGGGAAGTGGGGTTTCTCCGTCCTGGCGTGGGGGCCTAGAGCCTGGGGGGTGTCCTCATTCACCAGCCAGAGTCCCCTTGGGCCTCCACAGCATCTGTCTCCCCACCTTCCATCCTTGCTGCCCCCACCTAGTCCCATCTCCCCATCGACTCCTGACTGTCCTTCCCGACTCCTGCCAGATCCAGACATGATCACGCCACTCTGTGGAGAAGCCTTCCTGACCCGAACCCCAGCCTAGCAGAGAACTCCCATCTGGCCCCTTTTCCTCCCCAAATGCAGCCCTGTCCTCAGCTCCAGCTGAAGGTGGACCTTCCTCACTCTTTCTCTGCCTGCACACCCGCCCAGGTGCTCACCTCTCCCCGCTCACCCGCCCAGGTGCTCACCTCTCCCCGCTCACCCGCCCAGGGGCTCACCATTCCCCGCTCACCCACCCAGGTGCTCACGTCTCCCCTGCGCTCCACAGCCTGCATTCAGCACACATGTGCACACACTCGGGAGACACTGGGCCCCCAGTGCTGTGACCACAGGGATTTGCTGAAATTCCCATGAAGAGGTGGAGTTCCCCCTCCCAAGCCTGGGTGGGCGTCTGATTTGCTTTGGCCCACAGAACGTGGTGGAAGTGGTGTCCTGCCCTAAGAGGCTGCTGGCCTCCGCCTCTGCCCTCGCGCAGCCGCCCAGAGAACCCCATGGAAGGAGCTGCCGGCTGCGTGTAGGAGACCCGAGGGGCTCCAGCTGCCATCCCCAATTGTCAGCCCAGGAGAACGGCACATCGCTGTTGTTTGAAGCCACTGGGATCTGGGTGTTTGGTTCCACAGCAAGTTAATAACACACCTGCCACTGCGAACAGCACCTTACCTTTCAGACTCAGCCAGATCTCCCCCAACCCCCTGCCCAGCAGCTTCAGCCCCCACTTCTTCCTGGTCCCCACAGAGCTTCACTCAGTCTCACAGCTGAGACCAGATGCCCTCATCCTCCTTCAGCAGCTTCTGATATCGACCAGGTGGAATTCAGGCTGCCTGTGAACCAGCGTCAAAGCCATACCCATCGACAGCGCCTCTGTCCCTGCCTCCTGCAGCCCCAGCTCCAAAACTCCATGCCCTGAGCGTCTTCTCATTCTCCACCCCTGCTGGCTGCACCTGTCTTGCCCACGGAACGTTCTTCACCAACTTCCCATCCAACACATTCATCCAAGACCCGATGAATCCTCCCTTCTCCTGAAGCCTGTGACCCAGCCACAAGCCCTTTCAGTTTAGATTGTTCCTCCTGATCTTGTTTATGTGGCTCAGCCACCCAGCGGCTCACTTACTTGCAGCCCCTAAACAGACAGATGTGCCTGAGCACCCCCCTGCATCATACAACTGGTATACAGAAGGATTCACATAAAGAATGAGATGCGATGAAAAGACACACAAACCCAAGTGCTAATGTTTTTACTTCCTGCAGCCTCCAAGACGCGTTCACCTCTGCCTGGTTTACTTCCTCTACCTCATGGGGTTGTGTCCTGCAGCCCCAAGACGAGTTCGCCTCTGCCTGAAGCTTCACAATAGACTGGAAACTTGAGGTAAACATGACCTGTGTTTTACTGTTGTGCTTCCCAAAGGCTAGCAAAGTGCCTGTGCACATGGCACCAGCTCAGCAAATACCTGTGCATGGATGGGCAGGTGGATGAATGGGTGGGTGGGTGCATGGAAGGGTGGGTGGGGGGGTGGAGGAATGGGTGAGTGAACGGATGGATAGATGGATGGGTGGATGGATGGTGGGTGGGTGTGTGAGTGGGCAGATAGATAGATGGGTGGATGGGCAGATGAATGGATGGGTGGGTGGATGGATGGATGGATGGATGGATGGATGGATGAGTGGATGAGTGGGTGGGTGGAGGAGTGGGTGAATAAGCAGATGGATGGATGGGTGGGTGAATGAGTGCATGGATGGTGGGTGGGGTGGATGGAGAATGGGTGGACAGATGGATAGATGGTTGGGTGGGTGAGTGGACAGATTGATGAGTGGATGGGCAGATGAATGTATGGGTGGGTGAATGGGTGGATGGATGGTGGGTGGGGTGGGTGGAGAATGAGTGGACAGATGGATAGACGAATGGGTGGATGAATGGGTGGGTGGATGAATGGATGAATGGATGATGGGTGGGGTGGATGGATGGATGGATGGATGGATGAGTGGGTGGGCAGATGAGTGGGTGAATAGGCAGATGGATGGATGGGTGGGTGAATAGGTAGATGGATGGATAGGTGGATAGGTGCATATGTGGGTGGATAGATGGGTGGATGAGTGCGTGGGTGGGTGGATGGATAGATGGGTGGATGAGTGCGTGGGTGGGTGGATGAGTGCGTGGGTGGGTGGCTGTATAGATGGGTGGATGAGTGCATGGGTCAGTGGATGGATAGATGGGTGGATGAGTGCCTGGGTGGGTGGATGGATGTACAAGTGGATGGATGGATGGATGGGTGAGTGGGTAAATGGATGGATGGGAGGGTAAATAAATGGATAAATAGGTTGGTACATGGATGGATGGGTGGGTAGATGAGTGGATGAATGGGTGGATGGATAATGGGTGGGTAGGTGGGTGGGTGGATGGATGGTGGGTGAATAAGTGTGTGGATGGGTGGATGGGTAGATGGCACACATCCATGAGGACAAAGTAGAGGCTTAACTTCCCAGATTAGTAAACTTTCTGTGCTTTTCTGGAGTCAGAAGAAACAGTGAGAAGCTTCATATGCAGCCAGAAGGGGCTGAGAGGAGGAGGTCTGGCAGTTTCTTCCAAGGACCCTTAGGTAAGGTTCCAAGGACAAGGACAGTGGGGCTCACAGGCAGGACGTAGACCTGACCTAAGAGGAACCAACTGCAAACCACAGCTGGCTGCCCAGAGCCACTTCGCTGCAGTGGCTCTGTCCTGGGTCACCCAGGCTGGACTCAGCTCTGTTTCTGCATGGGAGCCTCAGAAGAGTCCGGTGGGGAGGTGGCCTCCCCTCATAGCTCTCGTGTTGTCCCTGATCTGCGGAGTTGCTGGTTGGTGTGTGGCTGTGGCAGTGGCTGCTCCTGCGACCCAGTGGCCTGAACCTCCTTTGGCTTTTCTGAGTGCGGGGCCTGGGGTGTGTCCAGCTCTGTGATGAGTCGAGTTTCTGCAGGACACCCCCATTGCCAAGGCCACAGGCACAGCTGCCAGGACACCAGGAGCCTGTCCTTGAGAGGGTCCAGCCCACGCACTGTGGTCCTCACCCCAACTCTACAGACAGCTCCCTCCCCACTGCCCACCATGGCCTCATCTCCAGCGCTGGACAACATTAGGGTGGCAGCTCGTCCTCCCCCTACTCTACAGACAGCTCCCTCCTCACTGCCCACCGTAGTCCTCACCCCCCCCCCTACAGTCAGCTCCCTCCCCACTGCCCACCATGGCTTCATCTCCAGCGCTGGACAACAGCAGAGGTCACTTAACCAGATGCCCAACTGCGTGGTCACCTCCCTGTAGCACATTCCAAGTTGTGTGTGTTCTTGTGTGGGTGTACCTGGGTGCGTGTGTGCAGGCTTGTGCATGGGTGCATGTGTGATGTCCATGTGCACACACACTTCTCTATCCGTACATCTCATGCACATAAATGGCAGCTCTGCTCATACACAGACCTGCCCAGGGACCCACAGGTGGAGCCCTTGGGAGGAGGATGGTGGCAAATAACCACAGGGAAAAGTGCTCCTTAGAGAGGGTGATGTCAGAACAATGATGTCAAAACAAAAGCTGCTCTCCGTCCTGTCTTGAGGAGGTGCCCTCCTTGGCTTCTCAGACCACCTGCCTCCTCTCTCCCTTGCTCTATCTCTTTGGCCTCCCTTTCTCTCTCTCTCCACCTCTTTCTCTTTATCTCTCCCCCTCTCTTCCTGATTCTTTTCCCTTTCTCTGCCTTTCCTTTTCTCCCAACACCTTTCTCCTTCCACCTGGCTGACTCGTGGGGCTCAGGGGTGGGGGAAAGTGATGTTTCCCCGCAAGAGGAGGGTTCAGCACCATGGACAGAGGAGATGCCCTCTAAGAACTTCCCCAGACCTGTCACAGCCACGTGGAGACTCCACCCCACAGCCTGCAGGTTCACCTGTCCATTCCCTGGGCAGATCCACCCAGTGCGACAGGGCTGTGAGCTGGACACACCCACACACTGTCTCTAACCCGTGTCGCGGCCCATGAGGTCAGCACGGTGGTCCCGTCCCCACTTTACAGAGGTGGACCTCAGAGTAGGATATGACTCACTCAGGGTCCCGAGGAAAAGAGGAACAAGGAGTTCAACCCAAGCCCTGGTGTCATGGGTCCTCCTGCAAAGATGAGGTGGGTGTGTCACGGGTCCTCACAGCAAAGATGAGGTGGGTGTGTCACAGGTCCTCCCGGCAAAGATGAGGTGGGTGTGTCACGGGTCCTCCCGGCAAAGATGAGGTGGGTGTGTCACGGGTCCTCACAGCAAAGATGAGGTGGGTGTGTCACGGGTCCTCACAGCAAAGAAGAGGTGGGTGTGTCACGGGTCCTCCCGGCAAAGAAGAGGTGGGTGTGACACGGGTCCTCCCGGCAAAGATGAGGTGGGTGTGACACGGGTCCTCCCGGCAAAGAAGAGGTGGGTGTGTCACGGGTCCTCCCGGCAAAGATGAGGTGGGTGTGACACTGGTCCTCCCGGCAAAGATGAGGTGGGTGTGTCATGGGTCCTCCTGGCAAAGATGAGGTGGGTGTGTCACGGGTCCTCCTGCAAAGATGAGGTGGGTGTGTCACGGGTCCTCCTGGCAAAGATGAGGTGGGTGGTGGACACTGACCCACTCTGGAGACCTGGACCTCCTGCAGTCCTTTACACACCAGAACCCGGGGCTGCCTCTCCATCGGAGCCTCATCCTGTGCATGAGGCGGGTCTGGCTCAGAACCAGCCTCCACCCAGCCCAGGTGGGTGTCAGAGCCTCTGATCCCATGTGAGGGTGAGGTAGACGGCTCAGCCAAGTCCCCTGTGTCCCACTGGGAACCCACTCCCAAGAGAGACCTTCCTACTGTCACCCTCAATCATTTATTTATCATTCTAATTAAAGATTGCTAATGACCACTGATATTTACAGAGAACAATCCTGCTCACCACAAGCTCTTGCCCCCCAGGGGCCATGGCATTTGCTCATGAATAGGGCCAGGTACCCACATAGACCCTCCTCTGGGGAGAGAAAGTACAGCACTGGAGGTGATGTGGACCAGGGGCAGCCAGAGATGGCCGCAGGGAGGAGCTGGCCACTGTCCCCAACAGCAGTGGTCTGTCCTGAGAGGCGGGGCCAGAGGCTTCTCAGCCACAGGAGTAGAAAGTCAGGTTTTCTTCTGCCCCGTGGGTGTTCTGAAGTTTTCCCATTCGTGTTTTCTTTTAAACATGCTTGTATCTACCCAGGTAGGAGGAAATGAGGCTTCTCCTGCCAGCCTTTTGGGACCAGGAGGAGAAAAAGGAATAGGAAAGTGATGGAAGGGGAGGGGGGAGTGGGGCGGAGATGGAGGGAGAAGAGGGGAGTGGGGAGGAGATGGAGGGAGAAGAGGGGAGTGGGGAGGAGATGGAGGGGAGTGAGGAGGAGATGGAGGGGAGTGGGGAGGAGATGGAGAGGGAGGGAGGGGAGTGGGGAGGAGATGGAGGGGTAGGGAGGAGAGTGGGGAGGAGATGAAGGGAGAGGGAGGGAGGAGGAAGGAGATGGAGGGGCAGGAGGGGAGTGGGGAGAAGGTGGAGGGGGAGGGGAGTGGAGAGGAGATGGAGGGAGAAGAGGGGAGTGAGGAGGAGAGGGTGAAGGAGGGAGGGGAGTGAGGAGATGTAGGGGGAGGGAGGGGAGTGGGGAGGAGATGGAGGGGAGGCGGAGGGGATGGAGGGGGAGGGAGAGGAGGGGGAGGAGTTGGAGGGGTAGGGAGGGGAGTGGGGAAGAGATGGAGGGGGAGGGAGGGGAGGGGGGAGGAGAGATGGAAGCAGAGGGAGGGGAGTGGGGAGGAGATAGAGGGGGAGGGAGGGGAGGGGGAGGAGATAGAGGAGGAGGGAGGGGAGTGGGGAAGAGATGGAGGGGGAGGGAGGGGAGAGGGGTGCCCACCAGCCAGGTCCCACCTCTGTTTGGCTGCTGGAGCCTGTGAACACGCAGCGGCCCCAAGCAGGGAGCATCCGTCTGATGGCTGGAGGGAGCCGGCATGCATATAGCTCACTCCTAGCCCTGGGGCAGCTCTGAGCTGTGCTCCACGCGTTCCCCAGAGATCCCCACCTGGAGGAGGTGCCACTCCCCTCAGCAGTGACTGGCAGATGGTGCCTACTTCCTCGGGGATCTTGCCCTCCCATCTCACTTCCCTGCCCTCGGGGGCTTCCTGGGGTCACCCTGCAAATGGTCCGCTTGCAGTCAGTTCCTCGTCTCCAGATCGGCTTCTATAGGAGCCCGGGCCAATGTGGCTGAGCCTGGGCGGATTCCGGGAGTGGAGTTTGGGGCGCCATCAGCACCTCAAGGCGTGGCCCACCCAGGAGGAGGTGGATGCACTCTGGGGTTGCTCCTGGAGTGGTGCCCCGAGGCCCCTGGTTGGCACTGGACTCCTGCCTCTTCTTCCTCGCCCTCTCCTCAGCCACCCGCATTGGCCTTCTGCTCCTCACCCACCTAAAACCTCCACCTCGGAGCCTTTGCTCAAGCCAGTCCCTCTGCCTGGAGGTGCCTCCCCTGTACTCACCTCTGACTGGCCCAGCCCCCGACTGCCTCAGCATCCCACCTCCCAGCCCACCCCTGCGTCCAACCCCACTGCTCCTGACAGCCCTGGAGGGATGCCTGCCACACTCCACTTGCTGTTCTCAGCCCGAGGAAGGAGTGGGGGAGGAAGTGGACACACGTGCCTGCTCCCATGGCACCCACTCTCGTGGCACCCGGTCCTGTGGCATTCGCTCTCCTGGCACCTGCTCCCGTGGCACCCACTCTCGTGGCACCCGGTCCTGTGGCATTCACTCTCCTGGCACCTGCTCCCGTGGCACCCACTCTCCTGGCACCCGCTCCTGTGGCACCTGCTCCCATGTATGGGCAAGGAGGCGTGCATTAAAGGGAGGGGCTGGTCCCAGAGGCCTCTCTGGGGAGGTGGCAGTTGAGCAAGGCCTTGAAGGAGGTGGGCGGGCTGCAAGGACGTCTGGAGGAAGAGGGCTCCCGGGGGCCTGCAGCTCATGTGAGGCCATGAGCAGAGCAAGCCCAGACTAGAAAGGAGGCCGGACCCGGCGGCCTGGGCTTCCCACGGAGGGCATTGCAGCCATGGAGGATGCAGGCAGAGCGGCAGCCTGGCTGACCCAGCCTCAGCAGGAATAGCCTCCTCCTCACAGGGCCCTGAGGCGGCTCCGGTACCATCTCACCTCCTTCCCCGCAGGAACAAAGTTGTTTATGTGGTTGTGTGTTCAGCACTTGTCTCTGCCAGCTGGGCCGATACCGCAACGAGAGAAAAGATGGAACTCGGCTGAGGCAGGAGGATCACTTGAGGTCAGGAGTTCAAAAGTAGCCTGACCAACAATGACGAAACCCCGTCTCTACTAAAATACAAAAATTAGCTGGGTGTGGTGGCGTGCACCTGTAATCCCAGCTACTCAGGAGGCTGAGGCAGGAGAATCATTTGAACCTGGGAAATAGAGTTTGCAGTGAGCCGAGATTGCACCACTGCACTCCAGCCTGGGTGACAGAGCAAAACTCTGTCTCAATAAAAATAAAAATAAAAACCAATCAATCAATAAACTCTCTGTCTGCTCCCAGCTGGGGTCTGAGGTGGGGTCAATTGCCTGAAGGTGGAGACCAGTGGGCTCTAGTCCTGCCTGTTCTGTGACGAGACAGGATCTCCCCAGGGTCTGACCCTCCTCTGCTCTGCCTGCCTCTATGCTCAGAACCGGGAGACCCCCCCATGACAAAAGCACAGGAGGCCGGGCAGCAGTTGCAGTTGAAAAAAAAAAAAAAAAAAAAAAGATCAAATGCAAACCAGACCCCCAGCGCATCAAGGACTTAAAAAGGTGAGATGTCGCTAGGCTGTGCACACGCGGTAGACTCTGCTGCCGCTCGGCCTGTCCGCCCAGACCTCGGGGACAGCTCCCCGGAGGGGTGTGACCCCATGGGTTTCCCCGCTCACCAGGTGCTTGGAGGCCTCCCCTCCTGGCCCCTCCACCTGCAGCTGAAAACTTCCTTCCAACTGAAACTTGGGGCCCAGAGACGATGGCCAAGGAGCGAGGCTCAGAGGGAAGAATGTGGTGAAGTGTCAAGTCCCCGTCAGCTTCGCTGGTAAACTCCATATTTCCCACGGCATTTAAATGCCTGCAGGCGGATTAATAAGGTCTCGGTAATAGCGCGGCCGCGCGTGCTTGTTCTATCTGGAATGCCAGTCGCTCAGGCTGTCTGCATGTTGATGGCGGCCGGGATTGAGGACAGGCGCGTGCTGGCTTTATCTCGCCCGCGCAGGCTACGAGGCCTTATCAGGCCCGCCCGGCTGTGCAGCTGCGTCCTCAAGGGCTCCCGCTGCCTCCCGCTGCCTGCTTTGTAATCAGAAGAGAAGTTGCTGCCTTGATATTTCCATTTTTATCTCTTTTATTTACTTCATTTTAATGTGTCTTTCAGGGAATATTTTCTTTGCAACAAGGCAAGGCTGTTGGTCGCTTACATCTTCCTGCGGCCCCTGCCCCTCGGCCAGGCTGGGGAAAAGGGGGTGAGGGGTGGCGGTCTGGGCTTCCCTTCTCCCCAGCACCTCCTTTCCCCACCGCAGCCTCTCCCCCTCCGTCCCGGCCTCATCTGCTCTCTTCTTCTATCTTCTATCTCCTGCTTTCGTTCTCGTCTGCTTCCAGCCCTTCCTGGCTGCCGTTGGAGGGGAGTGCTCCCCAGTGATTCTCCCCTCCAGATCCAGATCCAAGCCCCACAGCCTTCCTGGGCAGCCCCTGCTGCTCCCCATGCAGGCTCTCCTCACTTCCCTCCCAGGATCCCAGCCCCAGCCCAGCCCCCTCTGAGGGCTCCGCTCTGAATGCCAGCTGGGTGCCCCTGATGGTGGGGCCTGGGTGTGGGGCCGGGCCAGGTGTGCACGACACAGCCCATCCTAGTCAAGGAACGGGATGGTTTTGAGTGCGTCCGCCGTCTCTTCTGCTGCCACCTGATCCTGAGAGAGATGCGGTTATCTTCCTCTCAGACGAGGAAACTGGGGTTCCAAGGGGTTCTCGGTCACGGCCACCTTGCTCCTGCTGTAGCTCGTGATGGAAAGCAGAACGCAGGATGGAGGTGGCACGTGACCTGCTCAGCCTCGCCGAGGCCGAGCTGACCAAGTGCCTGGCCCATCTGCTGCCTTGCCGTGCTGCCCCTCCTGTGAGGCAGGGGTCAGAACACGCTCATGCGACAATTCAGTGAAACTGCGGCTGGCAAAGCAGGTGGGATGGGCAGAGGGGCTGGAGCCCGCTGAGCCTGGCTCCTCTGTCCCCCCCCAGCTCTTCTGTCCTCCCAACTCCGGCTCCTCTGTCCCCCCGAGCTCCTCTGTCCCTCCGGCTCCTCTGTCCCCCCGAGCTCCTCTGTCCCTCCGGCTCCTCTGTCCCCCCAAGCTCCTCTGTCCTCCTGGCTCCATCTGTCTCCCCCTGTCTCCCCAGCTCTTCTGTCCCCCGGCTCCTCTGTCCCCCCGGCTCCTCTGTCCCCCAGCTCCTGTCCTCCCAGCTCCATCTGTCTCCCCAGTTCCTCTGTCCCCCAGTTCCTCTGTCCCCCGGCTCCTCTGTCCCCCGACTCCTCTGTCCCCCAGCTCCTCTGTCTCCCCAGTTCCTCTGTCCCCCAGCTCCTCTGTCCCCCAGTTCCTCTGTCTCCCGGCTCCTCTGTCCCCCGGCTCCTCTGTCCCCCCAGTTCCTCTGTCTCCCCAGTTCCTCTGTCTCCCCAGTTCCTCTGTCCCCCAGCTCCTCTGTCCCCCAGTTCCTCTGTCTCCCGGCTCCTCTGTCCCCCGGCTCCTCTGTCCCCCGTCTCCTCTGTCCCCCGGCTCCCCAGTCTCATGTTGCCAGTGGACACATCCTAAAACCCAGAGAGTGGAAATGTGGCCTTATTCAGAAACAGTGTCTTTGCAGGAAAACTTAAGTGAAGGATCTTGAGATGAGATCGTCCTGGGTAGGGTGGGCCCTAAACCAACGGCCAGTACCCTTAGAAGAGAAGGAGGATGGAGCCAGATGCACAGGGAAGGCAACCGCGTGCAGACAGAGGCAGAGATGGGAGTGAGGGCCATGAGCCAGGGAGCCCCGGGAGCTGGATGAGGCAGGAAGGGCTCCCAGCGCCTTCAGAGGAAGCCAGCGCTGCCCGCACCTTGATCTCAGGCTCCCCGCTGCAGGCTGTGAGAGCCCCAACTTCCACTGTCACAGCCCCCAGAGTATTGGTGCTTTGATACTCAGCTAGAGGACACACACGGACCCCCACCTGGCTGCGGCCCCTCTTGGGCAGATGGCAGGACCCAATCCACTCTGAGTCTGCAGCGGGGAGCCTGGAGCCTCCACCCGCATGAATTTCCCCCGGCGCAGGAATGAGGTGGAGCGCCAGCAGCTCAGGGGTGCTGGGAGCTGAGCACAGGAGGCTCCCAGGGTGCTGAGACCAGGAAACCCGTGGCAGCCGGGCAGCGTGGTGCTCCCCAAGTACACTCGGCCCCCACATCTCCTGGCCATGCTGTCAGCACTCCTCCTCCTCCCTGGAGATGCAGAGGCTGTGGCTTCAGATCTCAGCAGCCTGGATCCCTGAGTCACCGCGTGGAGGACTTGCCCGACTCACACGGAAGCCGTGGCTGTGTCGAGTGGGGGGTCTTGCCCCCCAAAAGCAAACCCAGCCCGCCTGACCCACGTATACTCTCCCCAGTCATCCAGGCCAAATGGAGTATGGAGCCCACCCCTGGGGGATGGGCAGACCCAGTTCTCCGTCTTCTTCATTGACAGTGAGTGCTGACCAGAGGCCACACCAAGGCAGAAGCTGGATGGAGGCGGCTGAGGTGGCTTTAAAAACCGGGACTCCGAGTATCCGTGGGGGCTGCATGTTGGTCAGGAATTGTTATTTTCCATAATTCTCTCTGAAGAACAGGAGGTGCTGGAAGCTGGCAGAGCACCCATGTGGCTCCTGTCGTTAGAAGGAGAAAGGTCGAGGCTGGAAAGGGCCCCTCCCTACCCCCTGCAGGTGCTGAGGGTCTTGGTTGGGTCCTCTGTTCCCTACAAGGAAGCAGTGGGCGTGGGGTCACCTCCGACATCGCGATGAGGCTGCGGCACCACTGGGCCACACAGGAGGCACAGCATGGGTCACTCTAGCGGCCTTGAGCGATTCGGGTCTGGAGGAGGAGAGGCACAGACAGGAGGGGGCAGCGGAGGAAGCCACGGGCGTGGGAGAGGCCCCAGCCCAGGGACCGAGGCGCGTGTGGGTGCAGGGGACATCTGGGGACTGGTCCATCTGGAGGGATGGCGGACACGTGGCAGCAAGAGAGAAGACAGATGGCGGGGTCTGCCTGGAGTCCGCTTTCGAGGTTGGTGCTGCTCAGATCACTCCTAGAAGTACAGGACACCCCGTCTGTTCCCTCAGGGTCACCTTTCCCACAGCCCTGTTCTTCCCGGAAAGATGGAGTCTAGTGACCGATGAAGGTCGGGCTGTGCAGGTCTCCCCACAGTGCCAGCCGGACAGGCCCCTTGTGCACCAGAGCTGCCCGCGGGGTCACACAGCCCCGTGGGGCCTGCACCACACGTCAGCCCTGCCTGCTTCCCTTCACACGTGCTAGTCCTAAACATCTTCACACCCAAATCCAGTCTCAATTCGGCTTCCAGAGACATCTGAAGATGTGGCGCCGTTTGATGAGAAACCCAAGCCTCTTGCAACAGTGGGATCCCTTCCCCACCCCCACACCTCACGCTCCTGTCCTCACATGTTCTATGACTCAGACGCCTCGAAGCTCATGATGCTGGACACACACGCGTGCAGATTTGCCCTTTAAAAGAGACGACGAGGAGAGGACAGACGCCTTGTTCACCTGCACGGTCGCACGTGGGCTGTTGCCACCCTGCCCGTCAGCGAGTTCCTTATCTTGTGCAGATTACGCAGCTTTAGCACGTTTTGTCATGTGGCTCTTAGGATGGAAAATTTTGTTTCATTTACTTCAGAGCACTTTTACTTCACCTTCACCTTCACTCTGAGGATTTCCTGCTGGATTCGGAGAGGTGGGGGCGGCTCATTGCTTTCACTCCTCTGCCCTCTGCCCTCTGCCCTCTGCCCTCCACCCTCTGCCACCCCCACCCTCCGCCATCTGCCCTCCGCCCTCCGCCCTCTGGTTTTTGATGAGCAGGCAGCAGCATTCGGCACTTCTGGCCACCCTCTTCTCCGGCTTCCGCCACATTTTCTTCAGCTTTCAGCAGTTTGACTGTGCTGTGCCTACATGTGGGTTTCCATTTATCCTGTTTGAAGTTAGCTGAATTTCTTGGGTCTATAAATTGATGCTTTTCACTACATCCAGGAAAGTTTGGGCCATTATTTCTCTAAATAATGTGTTTGAGCTCCAATCTCTCTCTCCTCCCATTTGGAGACTCCAATTACACATGGAGTTGGCAATTTTACATTGTTCTGTGACTTGGCTCTGTCTCTCTTTTTTACTGTTTTTAAAATTTCTGTTCTTTAGATGATTACCACTGCTCTGTCTTCACTTTCATTGATCTTTTCTTCTATAGTTGCAATATGCTGTTAAGCCTATCCAGTGTAATTAGCTTTGTTTTGTTTTGAGACAGGGTCTCACTGTGTTGCCCAGGCTGGAGTGCAGTGGATTACAGGTGTGATTACAGGTGTGAGCCACCGCGCCCAACCTCCCAAAGTGCTGGGATTCCAGGTGTGAACCACCGCGCCTGACCTCCCAAAGTGCTGGGATTCCAGGTGTGAGCCACCGTGCCCGGTCTCCCAAAGTGCTGGGATTAGCCTCCCAAAGTGCTGGGGTTACAGGTGTGAGCCACCCTGCCGGGCCTCCCAAAGTGCTGGGATTACAGGTGTGAGCCACTGCACCCGACCCAGTGAATTTTTATTTCGGGTATTATACTTTTTAGTTCTAGGATTTCTATTTGTTTCATTTTTTCTGTGAAGCCCTGTCTGTTCACCTGTTGTGATCACATTTTTTTGTTAAGCAGTTGAGCACATTTCTTTTGGGGTGAGGACTGGGATTTATTTATTTATTTGTTTTGATATAGGATCTTGTTCTGCCACCCAGGTTGGAGTCACATGACCACAGCTCACTATGGCTTCAACCTTTCAGGCTCAGCCGATCCTCCCACCTCGGCCTCCCAAGTAGCTGGGACCATAGGCGCCACCATGCCTGGCAGTTGAGCACATTTCTTTGTTTGTTTGTTTGTTTGTTTTGGAGACAGAGTCTCGCTCTATCACCCAGGCTGGAGTGCAGTGGCACAATCTCGGCTCACTGCAACCTCCACCTCCCAGGTTCAAGCCATTATCCTGCCTCAGCCTCCCAGTTGCTGGGATTACAGGCACCCATCACCATGCCTGGCTAATTTTTGTATTTTTAGTAGAGACGGGATTTCACCATGTTGGCCAGACTGGTCTCGAACTCCTGCCCTTAAGTGACCCCCGCCCCCACCTTGGCCTCCCGAAGTGCTGGGATCACAGGCGTGAGCCACCGCGCGTGGCCAGTTGAGCCCATTTCTAATAGCTGCTTTAAAGTTCTTGTTTGCTAACTTTGGCATCTGAGTGTCTACTACTAGTAACTGTTTTTTCTGTTGACTATGGGCTCTGCATTCCTGTTTTTCTGTGTACCCAGCAGTGTTGTATGTTGAGTACTGGGGATGATGCACTGTGGACATTTTGAATTCTGCTTCTTCCCTTGAAGAGTCACTTTTTCCATCTTTTCCTGCCTTCTCTGGTGTTAACTATATAAAATGCTCAGTCTTCCTCGCCACATCAACTTCTTTTCACAATTTTCTCTTTGTCTTTGGTTCTCTGGAGTTTGAACATTATGTGCCTGGGTGTGGGTTTTCATTGTTTGCCATACTGTTGCTGTGTTATCCTGTGTGGCATTCCCAAGCTTCCCAGATCTGTGGTTTGGTAGCCACCCCAGGCCCAGCCTCCCACCAGCCCCCGCAGCCCTGGCCGGGCTGGGATCCAACACCCTGGAGGGTGGTGTGTGTGGCAGCCCAGATCAGTCACCTGCAGGCACCAGTGCAGGCCGCTGAGAAGTGATGCATTGACTCAGTCCCAAAACCCATATTATTGGCCCAATCCAGTGTGACCGGCTTCTCATCCAAGCCAGTTGAGTGAGGCTCAAGGCCAGGAGCCCAGAAGATGGGCAAAGGGGTGCAGGAGGCTCACCCACCTTGGCTGGACTCATTTAGGGGGGCTGCACCTGCCAAGATCTGGAGCCCTGTCTCGAGGGTCAAAACATGAATGGCTCAAGGCCAGGAGCCCAGAAGACAGGCGAAGGGGTGTGGGAGGCTCACCCACCTTGGCTGGACTCATTTAGGAGGGCTGTACCTGCCAAGATCTGGAGCCCTGTCTTGAGGGTCAAACTCCTACTCCACCCTCAGTCCCCACAGGTGCCGGCTCTGGGAAGCCCAAGGGGATACGCCCCCACCCAAGGCTGTGGGGCCCAAGAGGTTTACAAGTTGGATGGAGCCCTCCACCAATTTATAAGTTGAAGTCCTAGCCCCCCAACACCACAGACGATGGCCTTCCTGGGAAACAGGGTCTTTGCAGATGATCAAGGTGAGATCGCTAGGGTGGGCCCTCACCCCACAGAACTAGTTTCCTTCCAGAAAGGGCAGGTGCGGACACTGAGATGTGCACGCAGGGAGAACGCTGGGTGAAGATGGAGGCAGAGATCGTGGTGATACGCCCACAAGCCCGGGCACACCAGAGACTGCCCCCATCCCCCAGAACCTGGAGAGAGGCCTGGAGCAGACGCCCATCCCCCACCCCTCCAGCACTGCAGAAGGAACTGCAGACAGCGTGGTCTCAGCGCCGTGGGAGAACAAATCCTTGCTGTGGAAGCTCCTGGTCTGTGGTGATTTCTCACGGCAGCCCCAGGAGACTCCCACACCAGCCACCAGAGCAGACTCCAGCTGTCACCAGGGGATGGCACAGGGTCCCAGAGGGCCCCCCCCCCACCAACACCAGGGGCTGCCCTTTTCCTTGATGGCTAAAAGGGGTGAGGGGCGGGGTGACCAGGATGGGCTGGGGTCCCAGGGACCTCCAAGGCCACAGTGTCACCATGTGCCCGAGGGCCACCCCTCAGCCCTCCCGGCACCCTTGGGCCAGCCTTTGTCAGGCTGCGGGAGGTGGCCGGTCCCTGCAGGGGACACGAATCCATTTAGCAGATCATGATCAGCCTTTTTTAGTGAGACAGAATAAAATGGAAAGTGTGGGTACTGAGAGGCACAGGCCCCAGGACGAGGTGCCCCAGAGAGACTGTGTGTGCCTGGATGCCAGGCACTGGGTCTGGGAAGAGGGAAACGAGCTCCCTTCTCAGACAGCCGCTCACTCTGGGGCCCTGGACGCGGGAGATTTCCACACCAAGCCAGTCTCCAGCTCTCTGTGGGTGACCATGGGGAGCCCTACGATTTAGCCTGATTACATTGAGTCACCGCAGACCCCAGGAGCCCAGGGCGGTCCCGCAGCCGCCCCGACTTCAGCGCTAGTCTCTGGGTCAGGCCACCTGTGCTTCTCACTGACTGGCTATAAACCCAGACTCCTGTGAGCCCCGACCCCCGGTCTGGTGTGTGCTAGGCCAGCTCACAGGACTCAGAAACACTTACACATGCTGGTTTATTATAGAGGATGTTACAAAGGACTCGCAGGAAGGGGTCCGTAGGGCGGGGTCCGGAAGCTTCCGGAGCGCAGGAGCCTTGTCCCCCTGAGTGGGGGTGGCCGCCCTCACGGCACTGATGTGTTTCCACCCTGGATGCTCCCAAGTCCTGTCTTTTGTCTTTTTAGGGATTTCTTTCGAGGCTTCGTCACATAAGCATGACCCCTGATGACCTCAATGTCCCAGCCCTCTTCTTCCCAGGGGCTGGGGCTGAGAGTTCCAGGCTTCTAATCCTAGGGGGACTCTCTGATGTGCAGCCCCCATCCAGGAGTCCCCACGGGTGCCTCAGTAGAACAAAGGATGCTCCTGGCATCCCAGAAAAGCTAAAGGTTAGGAGCTCCATGCCAGGAACTGGGGCAAAGGCCAAATGCACGTTTCCTATGATGCTGCATTTTGTGACTGTGAACGTCCCGCAGCGGCCCGGCGGGACAGACAAACGAAGCGCGGAGATGTCTCCTCCAGCAGCACTGTGCGGCGGAAACGTGGGAGCCTGAGCCTCACCCCCCACACGAAACAGAACTCAGAGGCAAGGAGGTGAAAAAGACGTCTGGTCCCGGCCACAGGCAGGCGACGCTGTGCTGAGGAAGGGACACACACAGAGGCCTAAAACGACAGAGAAAGCAGGGATGTGATCGCAGCTCGAGCTGGGGCTGAAGCCACCTCTTGCAGCAGCCGTGGAGGACGCAGGGGCTCAGGGCGTCCTACCTGCTGTTTCCTGCTGCCCCAAGGGTGTGTGCACTTCACAGTGCAAAGGTAAAAGAAATGCTACAGTAAATAAAATGGAAGCCATGGCACTTCTCCAAGGGGAAGGGGAAGGGCTGCTGTCCGCCACGCGTGAGCGTGAACGGATCCCACATTCATGCACACAGAAATCATAGACTCTCGTGCATCTAAGTGGCATAGCTATGTCATTTGCAGAACACACAAGAGCACGTGAATATTGTGAGGAGATAAAATGCCTTCCTCACTGTAGACTGTGCTCAGAAAGGCTCACAAGCCACAGACCTGGGCAGATTTCAATGCAAACACTAGGATAACTGGCTTCTCCTGATCCCCATTTGAGGGATGGGCAAACAGGCTCGCGAGGAGTGGGAGACAGCCAGGGATCCCCAGCCAGGCCCCAAACCTGGGTTTCTGTTGGGGGAGCCCTTGCCCCAAGCCCCTTGCGAGATTCTCCCGATTGCCGCCGCCTGAGCCCCTTGCGAGCTCAGGGCCCCGATTGCCGCCGGGAGGCCTCACCTGGGTCCCACAGCTCAGCCACTTGGGGACCGGGGTCATGGGTGCCTGGCACAGAGGGGGCACTGGGTTCTGATTCTGGTGCTGCCTTTTCCTGCCTGGGAGACCCTGGCTCTCAGTGGCTTCATCCGTCCCACGGGAGAAGGGAGTGGAGCCCACGCCACCGCCCGGCCCTGGTGCCAAAGCAAAACCCCCAGGACAGGAGCTGAGGGAGGTGGGCAGTAGACAGGCCCCCTGGGCCTCGCCAGCCTGGAAGCAGGTCTCCCACCTGTCCAGCAAGGGCTGAACCTGCCTCAGCGTCAGTGCTCTCGGACCCCAGGACTCTGGACAGGCCCGGTTCCTCCTGAGCCATCAAGACTCCTGGTCCTGGGGCTCCCTCGGCTGTCCCTGGAGCTGAACAGGTGCTGACCACAGAGAAGCCTTGTGCACAGGTGCCTGGGGGGCACCCTATGGGGCAGGGGCAGGGCCAACCGACTTCAGGGAACCTCAGTTTTCTCAACCTCCGGATGGTCCTGTTGCTTCTTCCCCAGCTACCGCCAGATTCCAGCTCCTCCCAGCCGCCAGCCATACCTCCTCCCCTGTCCAGCCCCAACCTCAGACTCCAAAACCACAGCCTCCTCACTGGGCCCCTGGTTCTGGCTCTCACAGAAGGGAAGGAGGAGAAAGAAAGGGAGAGAAGAGAAAGGGAGGGGAAGACGGGAGGAGGGGGGGGGGAAGGAGGAGGGAAGAGAGAGGAGGGAGGGAGAGAAGAAGAGGGAGGGAGGAGGGAGGAGGGGAGAGGGAGGGAGAGAAGCAGGGAGGGAGGAGGGAGGGAGGAGGAAAGGAGGAGGAGGAAGGGAGGGAGGAGGGGAGAGGGAGGAAGAGAAGAAGGAGGGAAGGAGGAGGGAAGGAGGAAGGAGGGAGGAGGGAGGAGAGGGAGGAGAGAGAAGAGAGGAGAGAGGGGAGGAGGGAGGAGGGAGGGAGGGAGGGAGGGAGGAGGGAGGGAGGGAGGGAGGGAGGGAGGGAGGAGGGAGGGAGGGAGGGAGGGAGGAGGGAGGGAGGGAGGGAGGGAGGGAGGGAGGCAGGAGGGAGGAGGAGGTAGGAAGGAGAGAGGGGCATCTGCTTTGTTTCCTCTCCACCCCCTCTGGAAATAAGAGCAGTAAGGGCATCTGTTACATGAAGCAGGAACAGGTCCTCATGTGAACCCCAAAGCAAGCTGCAAATATATTGTTTAGTCCCAACCACATGTTGGGATGGAGGGGAAGGAGTCCTGGGGCCCCTGGGGATGGTGCTCCCGGCAGGGGGAAGCAAGTGCTGAGGCTGTGAGGCAGCTGCTGTGCTGCCAGTGTCTCCACCCAGAGCGGACCCAGCTCCTGCCCAGCTGCAGCCCCGGGCTGGGCTTTGAGCAGAGGCTCACAGCAAAGGGTCCCATCTGGTGGGCCTGGCTCTTGTGGGGGCCCCAGGACACTCCTCCCACTTGGTGGAGTAGGAGCCAGCCCCTTCCAGAGGATCTTGGGGCTGGGAGGGGCTGAGGAATGAGAGGGGGACAGGGAAGCTGGGCAGCAGGTGCCGCTCCTAACAGCCCTGACCGGCTGCCGGCCTCCTCTGAAATCCGGAGCACATCTGCGCTCATCAGTTGGCCAACAGATGGGCCCCGGCTTAATATTTTTGGATTCGGTTAGATTCGGGGGCTGATGTGAACCGACTCAGAGACTCAGAGCGCAGGTGTGAGAGCAAAACAGCCCTGGGCGGTGGGGGTGGGGGAAGCCGCAGGCAGCCGAGGGAACAGGGCTCTCGCGCTTGGGGCCGGGAGCCCACCCAGGCAGCTGATAGGAGACACTCTGGGTGCCCGTGGGGAAGGAGCACCTTGGGGTGGCTGGGGATTTGGGTAGAAGCCTCTTGAAGGGGCGCCTGACGCTGTGACCCCTGCCCGCAGTTCACCGTGGCTGTGATAAGGAGGCGGCCTGGCTGAGCTATGGGAGATAAACTCAGAGGAAGGCCAAGCAGGCCGGGTAACTGCCTCTGTCACAGCAGGAACGCTCCCAGCCCCCTGCCCAGTATCTCCCGGGCCACCTTGGGCAGCCTGGGGGAAGTTCCCAGGCACGGAGATGGGCTGCCGGATGTGGATTTGTCTGCAGACTCAGAGCCCCAGCCCCACCCTGTAGAGGCGATGACCCTGGGGGTGGGATGCGGAGATGGCCCAGGAAGACGTCCCCAAGGCCGCCCAGCCGTCAGCAGCAGAGTCCCAGCCTGCCCCCAGCACTCCCGGGCCGGGGTGCTTTCTGCAGAGAACTGACTCTCAAACTATAACCTGTTATCCCTGTAGGATGGTGGGGAAACTGAGGCCCAAGCGGTCAGGGAGCCCTACATCACAGACACAGCAGGCCCAGAGAGAAGCCATGCGCCTCACCAGGATGCGGAGGCCTCGCCCCCCAGGATCCACGAGGCGGCCACATTCCAGGGCACCCGGTTGTTTGGGCAGCCTGGGGGATCCCAGTCACCAGGCAGCTCTGGGCCTGCAGGTCACCAGCTGTGTGTTTGGCTTTCGTCATGGGCTGGAGTCTGGAGTCTTGGAAAAATAAATTCCTACCCTTGGGCTCCAGTCTGTCTGGAAGGAACTCACATTTACAAACAAGCAAACACATAACACGCCTCCCAGCGCCCACGTGTGATCAGGCATGTGTTGTGTGGGTCACGTTGGGCTTCCTGGGCCCATCACAGGGGCACTGTTCATTCGTTCCTTCTACAAACACCTACAAAGCACCTACTGTGTGCCTGGTACCATTCCAGGCACTGGAGACACAAAAGAAACACAGCCCCCAGCCCTGTGTTCAGATAAACAGGGGTATTTGTGGAGGAAGGGGCGGCTAAAGGGACCAGGGCCGCTGCATTTATTTATTTTTTGAGACAGAGTCTTACTCTGTCGCCCAGGCTGGAGTGCAGTGGCATGATCTCAGCTCACCGCAACCTCCACCTCCCAGGTTCAAGTGATTCTCGCACCTCAGCCTCCCGAGGAGCTGGGATTACAGACATGTGCCACCACACCCAGTTAATTTTTGTATCTTTAGTAGCAATAGGGTTTCACCATTTTGACCAGGCTGGTGTTGAACACCTGACCTCAGATGATCTGTCCTCCTCGGCCTCCCAAAGTGCTGGAATTACAAGTGTGAGCCATCTTGCCCAGTCGCCGCTGCATTTTAAAGCAAAAATTGAGATTTTCAGGGCAAATGTAGAAGTGAGCCTCTTCTGGACTCCTCGGAACAGCCAGGCAAGGAGCACCATGAGTCGGCCGCAGCCCTCAGACGGGTACAGCTGAGGGTCCCCATCATAATGAAGGGACACAGGGCTCCCAGCCAGCCACCATCCCCATCCCTCGAAGCTAGGCAGGGGAGAGAGGCAGCCCCAGGTGGAGGGAAAGTGGGAAGGATCCACACAGCTCCCCAAGGAGCCTCCTCAGAGAAGAGGTGCACGTGGGGTTCCACCCGGGAAGAGGAGGGCGCCTCCCCTCTGCAGGTGTGAATTTGCCCCAGGCCTCAGTTGCAAGAAGCTCTCCTACTTTGCGTGTCTGGGTCTAACGGAGCTGCCTGAGGCCCTCCCCAGGACAAGCCCCCCATCACCATTCTAAGCCTGCTGTCCACACCTGGGGCGGTGCTGTCCTGTCACCCCATCCTGAGCCCCAGAGCACAGGTACAGTCACTGAGGCACACACTCAGGGGCCCGGTCCGCTCCCCAACACAGCACACAGCCTTCCACCGACTAGAGCTGGGCCCAGCAGTGTTCCGGAGGAACACTCAGCCTGGAGGAAGCTCTGCTCTTCCTTCCACAGCCACGGCTACCTCTGTTCCCTCTGAGCCCTCGCCTTTATCCCCCCAAAAGGCAGGGACCCCAGAGAACCTTCCCAGCTCCCTGGCAGCCAGGCACTGCTGTGAGACCTGGCTTAGCCAGTCAGCTGAAAGGGGAGAACTACATGGGGTTTCTGGAAAAGATTTTCCTCCCTGAACGCAGTGGTCAGAAGTTGTGACTCTTGGAAGTGCAGCACCCATCTGGGAACCATGAGGCAACAGGCCGGACAACAGCAGGCGGGGCAGAGGCCACGACAGGCCGGACGACAGCGGGCCTGGCAGAGGCCACGACAGGCCAGACGACAGCAGGCGGGGCAGAGGCCACGACAGGCCGGACGACAGCAGGCGGGGCAGAGGCCACCACAGGCCGGACGACAGCAGGCCTGGCAGAGGCCACGACAGGCCGGACGACAGCAGGCGGGGCAGAGGCCACGACAGGCCGGATGACAGCGGGCCCGGCAGAGGCCACGACAGGGCATGAGAGGGAGCGGGCCGGGGTCCCTGATGACGTCTCTGACTCACACACCCAGTCCAGAACCTCAAGATAGGCCCCACGCAGGCCTGTGTTTTTCCATTTGAAGCTGGACAGGGCCTAGCAGCGCCCACATGGAGCCCCCCCCCAGTGCCCCTGTCTGCCGCTGCTGCACTGGGCCACCCCCCAGGGCCTCACAGCCCAAATCACCCACTACCATGACTGAGGAGGGGTGACTGGAGCTGGGGTTGGTGGGTTGTGAGGGAGGGGCTTCCGTACGGAACCATCGGGAAGCCCCAGATGTGGAGGGCACAGGAGGACAGCTTGCTCAGGGCTGTGACGGCTGAACCTGACTTAGCCTCCAGATGATGGGACATGGGGAGCCAGTGCTTGTTCTAGAGGGGAGGCATCCCATGAGTCCAGGGCAGATCCCGGCTCTGCTCCCATCTCTCAGGGTCCTAGGGGTCTCTCAGGGCCTCTGGAAGGAGCCGATGTGGGCTGGGAGAGAAGGGCCAGGAATTCTGAGTCTTCTGTGTGGCCAGAGGGTCCCCTGCCAAGATGACCCTGTGAGCCGCCGTCTGGTTTACCGTGCAGGGCCACAGGTGAGCACCTGGCTCTTCCCCAACCAGGGATATGGCCAAGAGCGGGAAGAGGGAAGTTACCAGATGCTGCCAAGGCTGCAGACCACACACATGCATCGGGCTGGCGCCAGGCCCAAGCCCCTCAGATGCCCCCACGGCCTCCTCAGGGCCAGGGCAGCTGGCACGGTCTCGCCCCACCTGACAGATGGCAGGGTGGGCAGCAGCCAGCGAGGGGCCGGCAGGACTCAAGTCCGACCCCCGTAGACACCCCTGGGGGCCCCACCAGGCAGCGCCCCTGCTCGAAAGCAGTGCAGCCGGGAGAGGGGCCATATGGCCCCGGCTCCCAGCTCCCACGGAGGCCGCATCTCCCAGCTGCTCTGTGCTGAAAACATTTACATCCAAATACGTCCCAGCGCACCATGTTTTTGCCTCAAGCCAGCCTGGGAGTCTGTCGTCGCCACCTGGGAGGCCCCGGTGCCCAAATTAGGGAGGGCCTTGCCTTCCAGGGACCCCACGACTGAATCTGCAGTGGCTCCGAGACGCTGGCCAGGGCTCGGGACAGGAGGAGCTTTGCACGTGCGGCTGGTCCTGCGGGGAGCATGCCTCCCAGAGCTTGACCCAAGCCTGGGCGGTGCGGGCTGCCCCGAGTTGCCTCTCCCCTTGAGGCCCTCCCCGCCCCTCACCCCTCCCACCGCAGGGCTGCGCTCCCCTGTCTCATGGTCTGTTTTGCTGTGTGTCCCTGGCGGTGAGGTCAGACCCCCAGCCTCGCACAGGGACCAGCAGCCAGCAGCCAGCTCCCAGCGGGACTGCAGGACATGCGTGTGCCATGCACGAGACACTGAGTGGGTGGGAAGGGGTCTCTGGGAGCTCCCGTCGTGAAGTGGGACCATCACCCAGTGCTGACCCCCGGCTTCCCATCTGCAATATGGGACCGGAGGATAAGAGCGGGTTTGCGCCTCTATTGCCGTGCACGCAAAGGCCCATAGCCCAGGGCTTGAAACCACAGAAACACGTTCTCACATCTCCGGAGTCTGCAGTCTGAATCAAGGTGTCGGCAGGGCCACCCCCCTCTGAAGGCTTCAGGGAGGAACCTTGTAATGGGGTCAATTCTGCCCCGCAGATTCCCATGTGGAAGTCCCGATGGGACCTCAGAATGTGACTGTATTTGGAATCAGGGCCTTTAAATAGATAATTAAGTTAAACACAGGCCATCAGAGTGGGGCCCTAACCCAGTCCAACAGGTGTCCTTATAAGAGGAGGAAGCTTGGACTTACGGCCGGGCGCGGTGGTTCAAGCCCGCGATCCCAGCACTGTGGGAGGCCGAGGCGAGCGGATCACCTGAGGTCAGGAGTTTGAGACCAGCCTGGCCAACATAGTGAAACCCCGTCTCTACTTAAAATACAAAAATTAGCCGGGCGTGGTGGTGTGTGCCTGTAATTCCAGCTACTTGGGAGGCTGAGGCACAAGAATCACTTGAGCCTGGGAGGCAGAGGCTGCAGTGAGCCGAGATCGCACCATCGCACTCCAGCCTGAGTGACAGAGCGAGACTCCATCAAAGAAAGGAAGGAAGGAAGGGAAAAGAGAAAACAAAAGTTGGACTTACAGAGCCGCCAAGGGTGCGCGCACATGGACAAGGCCACGCATGGAGGCGGCTGTCGGCAAAGACAAGGACACAGGCCTGGAAGAAGCCAAGTTCATCAACACCTTGGTCTCGACCTCCAGCCTCCGAAACTGCGAAAGCTGGTTTCTGCCGCCGAAGCCCCTGTGCGTGGTGTGTTGTTCCGGCCGCCCTGCCTCTTATGCCCCTGGCGGCTGCTGGCAATCTTAACGTTCCTCAGCTTGGGGCAGCATCGCTCCAGCCTCTGCCTCTGTCCTCAGAAAACTTCAGCATCCCTATACCCAGGGTGTCTTGGTGGCCCCAGTCCCAGCCCAAAACCTAGACCAGCTGCCCACCGTCCGCAGGCACCTGGGTGGGCGGGGCGGTGCCACGGGCCACAGTGCTCCCAGCTGAGTGAGTGGGGCGGTGCCACGGGCCACAGTGCTCCCAGCTGAGTGGGTGGGGCGGTGCCACGGGCCGGCATGAGCCTGGAAAGCTTGTTACTCGCTCTCACGGCACCTGCTGACCGATACAGCTGAACCCAGGGGAAGACGAGCCGGATGCTGAGTCCCAGGCCACAGCCACGCTCCCACCGCCCGCCCTGCTCTGCCCACACAGGCTGGGTGGCCTGGGGACGTTCCAGACACTTGCTGGGCCTCTGTTTCCTCATTTCTTAAATGAAATGTGGGATCATTTCCAAGCCCCTTCTCTGGTGCTTTAAGAAAAATGGCCATGGCCGGGTGCAGTGGCTCACACCTGTAATCCCAGCACTTTGGGAGGCTGAGGCGGGTGGATCACGAGGTCAGGAGTTTGAAAGCAGCCTGGCCAACATGGTGAAACCCCGTCTCTACTAAAAATACAAAAATTAGCTGGGCGTGGTGGCAGGCGCCTGTAATCCCAGTTACTCGGAAGGCTAAGGCAGGAGAATTGGTTGAACCTGGGAGGCGGTGGTTGCAGTGAGCCGAGATCACGCCACTGCACTCCAGCCTGGGCAATAGAGTGAGACTCTGTCTCAAAAAAAGAAAAAGAAAAATGGCCACAATTCCCATGTCACTCTGTCCCTGCAGCGCTGGGGCCCCAGTCCCGCCCCGACCCCCGCTGGGCCCTGACTGTGCCTGCCTCCTCTGCCTCACTGCCTAGACGCCAGCACTGGCCACCCCGCGGCCACCACGCTAGAAGGAAGGACGGCCACGGCGGGAAGCCACAGGAGGTACCGCCTGCTGGTCCCGCCCCAGCCGTGAGTCTCCAGACACCGGAGCAGAAACAAGACACCCCAGGTTCCCTGCCACACTCCCAACCCCCGCGTGCATGAGCCTCCCACACAGTGGCAGCTTCACAGTTTGGGGTTTGTGACAGGAGGCAGAACACCTGTGAACTCAGCCTTCTGTGGCTCCCTTGGGCTTGGAGAACGGGGCAGCCACCCTGGAGACCGTGGAGGAAGCAAAACAGGAGCTTTAAAGGAAGTTGGGTCAAGGAGAGCCATGTGGCACGTTACTGGGGAGAGCTGCGTTCTCCGGGGTCGGTTTGTGCTGCCAAAGCCCCTGTGCGTGGTGTGTTGTTCCGGCCGCCCTGCCTCTTTCTTCATGTATTAATTCAGGATTTGCTGAGTGTCCATTTGCCACGTGCTGTTTGGACTCTGGGGCTGCGGCAGGAAACGCACCCCTTGGTATTTACCCAGATGAGTTGGAAACTTGTGTTCACACAAAAACCTGCACGCCGGTGTTAAAGCAGCTTATTCACAATTGCCGATGCTCAGACACGGAAGCTACCAAGATGCCCTTCAGCGAGTGAAAGGAAATGAGCTGCCAGGCCCTGAAAAGACACGAAGGGGCCGGGCGCGGCGGCTCACGCCTGTAATCCCTGCACTTTGGGAGGCTGAGGTGGGTGGATCACTTGAGGTTAGGAGTTCGAAACCAGCCTGGCCAATGTGGAGAATCCCCCGTCTCTACTAAAAATACAAAAATTAGCCGCGTGTGGTGGCGCGCTCCTGTAATCCCATCTACTAGGGAAGCTGAGGCGGGAGAATTGCTTGAACCCAGGAGGCAGAGGTTGCACTGAACCGAGATCACGCCATTGCACCCCAGGCTGGGTGATAGTGCGAGACACCATCTCAAAAAGAAAAGAAAAAGACATGGAGAGACCATAAATGCATGCCGCTGAGTGAAAGCAGCCCATCTGCAAAGACCACACACTGTAGGGTTCCAACTCCGACATCCAGGAAAGGGCAAAACTGTGCAGACAGCACAAAGATCAGCGACGCCAGGGGCTGGGGAGGGGGAGGGACGGAGAGATGTGCAGCAGGAACATGGGGGACCTGGGGCAGTGAAACTACCGTATGATACCGCAATGGTGGGTCCACATCAGGATACATTCGTCTAACCATAGACTGCACAGCACCCGGTGAACCCTGAGTTTGTGTGGCCTGTGGGTGATGATGCTGTGTCTAGGGGCGGTCGCGACTATAACAAACGGCCGCTCTTGTGGGGATGCTGAGCCTGGGGGTGCAGGGGAACCCTCTGTACTTTATGCTCAATTTTGACCTAAAGCTGCTTTAAAAAATAAAATCCGTTTAAACAAAAAAAGAAAAAGAAAAAGGAAAAAGCTCATCTCCCTGGAGCTGACCTAGCGGGAGGGACAGGCAGTAAACAACATTTAGCACATCAGAGAGTGCCACCTGCCATTCAAGAAAAACAAAGCAGGGAGGGGGCTTCAAAGCAGGATGGGGGCCGAGGGGCTGTGGGGGGGCAGGCGGATCTCCACAAGGGGGTCCCAGAGGCGAGGGTCTGAGAGGCCTGGGGTGAGCCGTGGGCAGAGGTGTGAGTGAAGTGGGCTGTTCCGGGCTGTGGCTGGGACAGAGCGGCAGGGGGACAAGGAGCAGACAAGGGCCGAGACTCTCACTCAGAGCAGACCCCACATCATACCCACCCTGCAGCACATGCCTGAGAGACCCCCAGGCTTGTAGGTTTGCTGAGTCATCCACAGCCTTCCTGGGGTTTCTGGGTGTCCCAGGACCCTCAGATGCCCTGCTACGGACCCCAAGGCCCCTTCCCCAGGGCCCAGCATCCAAACCCCCTGGGGGCTGGCGAGAAGGAGCTTCCAGGAGGAGCCCAGTGAGCAGAGGGAAGAGAGGAAGCAGGACTGGAGGGCTGGAGCGGGTCCCTGGACATTGTGGGGCAGCCGGAAGGCGGGTGGAGGCCGAAGCCCCGCCTGCAGGGCCAGCTTCCCTGGGTGCTGAATGATAAACCTCACGCTGTGACAGCAGGAGGAGGTGCAGGGGCCCAGCATGGAGCCCCCTCCCCTGAGCTGCCTGATGGGGGGATTCAGCTTGGTGGTCTTCCCCGCCCCCACCTCTGAGCTGCCCGATGGGGGGTTTCAGCCTGACGGTCTTCCCTGCCCCCATTTCTCCTCCAGGAACTTCAGCTTCCTCCCAAGAAGCCCTACCCTCTCGGGCCGGCCAGGTTGGACCCCCTTAGACGGGTCAGGCCTGCAGGCGACAGCCAGGAAGGGGCTGGACCCTGGACCCACCCCCACGCCAAGCACCACAGACATATGCTCTGAGCTCAGGTGGCTGGAACCGCCAGGGAGGTCCCAGAGCCTCAGGGAAGTCCCTCCACCCACCCACAGGGATAGACAACCGTTGCAATGACAGAGTCACAGTGCCACCTCACCCTGTCTCCAAGCAGACCCCAGGGCAACCTCGTCCCTCCAGATCCCCTCGGGGACAATCGGAGCAGACCCAGGACAGCCCCAGGTGCCCCACGCACAGATCCTGGGTGGGCGAGGATTTCTGACAAGCTCCCAGGGTCGGGGACCGCGCTTGGAGAACCCCGGACTCCCCTCCCCAACCCCTCTCACTTTCCTCGGTGTCTGGAGTCGGGACTGAGCACGGGCAGAGTGGGAAGGGTGTTTTAGACCAGGACACCCAAAGGCGCCTTAAAAGAATCTGATGTTTAAAATGTTTCAAGTTCAGTGAAGCGGAGTGCTTGATCCACAAGCCTGTGTTATATCCTCTAAGCTTGTGTGTGTCTGAAAACAAGGTCAATAGAAACCTAACTATTAAAAAGCCATGAGGCCGGGTGCAGTGGCTCACGCCTGTCATCCCAGCACTTTGGGAGGCTGAGACAGGAGAATCGCTTCAGCCATGAGTTTGAGACCAGCCTGGGCAACATAGTGAGGCCCCGTCTCTACAAAACATAAAAAAGTAGCCAGGCATGGTGGCGGGCGCCTCTGGTCCCAGCTCTTCAAGAGGCTGATGCAGGAGATTCACTTGAGCCCAGGGGGTGGAGGCTGCGGTGAGCCAAGATCGCACTGCTGCACTCCAGCCTGGGTGACAGAGCAAGACCCTGCCTGAGAAAAAAATAAGTGAAGCAAAACACAAAGTTTTTTTCGTATTGGATACAGGCCAGTTTGTCTTCCAGTTCAGCTCTAAGGTACAATAACAGTGTTGTGATCGTCCATCACACTCACATTCGCCCAGGACGTGACATGGTTAAGGTCGTGCAGCCTCTTCAGGGATGAAGTCCACGTTTGGAGCAGGTCAGGCTGCATGGTTCTTAACCCAAGACTCCCAGATCCTTCCAGATCCTTCCGGGTGCCTGGAATATCCTTGGGCCTCTTGGCCAGATCTAGCTGGGTCTTCCGTGGCCCCAGGCCCCACTGCAGCCCGAAGTAGCCACTGGTGGGAGGCAGGAGCTGGGCACTGCTTGGGGGAGGTGTCTATGACGCAGGAGGTGGCACCCTGGCTCTGGAGGGCGGGCGGCTGCCTCTCCCCACGCACCACGCGCCACACACGGAGAACCTTACACAGCAGCCTCTTGGTATTTTCCTCATGTTGGATGCCACTTGATGGCCCAGGTTTACCCAGTTCCCAGGCTCCGGGCTGAGAACAGAATATTCCAGAATGTTCTAGAACATTGGTGGGTAGGCCAGGGCCACGCTCTTCCCTCTTAAGCTGCTGTCAACACCCAGGCAGGACGGAGAGGAGGAGAGGAAGAGCACAGGGCAGGGGTTCCCTCGTTCATTCCTTCTGCTGCACACACACCACCCCCCATTGGCAGAGCTGTGTCCTCGTGGACTCACAGGAGATGAGATGAGGGCCGGTCACCGGCGTGGGGCATGGGGACTAGACGCGGCACCAGCACAGGGGCAGCTGCCTCAGCCTGAGTCAGAGGGAAACCGGGGCGGCACCGGCACATTGCAGCCCTCACCCCGCCTGGGCTCCTTACAGGGAAAGTGGCCTCCAGGCGGGGCTTCCCCCTTTGCAGCTGGGGTGCAGCAGCCCAGGACCCTGGGACCCCCAGGGAGGTTGGGACTTTCCCCTCTGGGAGCCTCGGTTTCCTGTTCTGCAGAACGGGCAGCCTTGCTGGGTCTTGATGCCTCCCGGGCGCTGGGGAGAAGAGACCACGGTGGGCAGAGGGCTCCGTGCCCTGGAAGCTGGGTGGGCGTAGTCTCAGCAGGCTCTCCGCCTCAGGGAAAGGACTGGCTTAGACCCAGCCTGAGTCCCAAATCCCACCCCAGGGCACCGCTGGTGACCTGGGAAATTGCTTAACCTCTCCAGTCCTGTCAGACACTGAGTAGATGCCACCAGGTCACCAGCGGCCCCGGCAAGTCCAGGGTGCTCAGGAAGCGGGGGCGAGGCTCTCGCTGCCCTGATGCTCAAATTCGTGTCTCTGTTCAGGCTCCACCCTGCTGGGCTCAGCCCCATGTGCTTCAGGAGGGGAGGAGGATGCCAGCCAAGGGCACAGCGGGTACTGCGGGGCTGTGGCCTCTGACTGCCGTCGGCTCTCTGTCCCACACCCACTGCCCGCCTGGGGTGTCTGATGAGCTGGGGAAGGCCCTCCTGTCTGGGCAAAGGCCACTGAGCCCCCCAGGCCTTGGGGGCTGCCCCAGGGTCCCAAGGCTGCCCTGGGCGGCCGGTCCTGGAGACTCAGCCCATCCTGCTCTTCGGAAGCAGCTGGGGAGACCGGCCATTTCCTCTGTGTTCCCTGGGATGTGTGTGGGGCAGAGCCCCAGGGGAGTCCTGAGGGCGAGAGAGGTGGAATTCAGCCGAGAGAAGTTCCAGGTGTCCGTGTGGGGGACACAGAGGTGGATGTGCCAAACTCCACCAGCCAGTCATCACCCATGGAGCCCTGTGCCTTGTGCCGGGAACACAGCCCTTGGAGACAGGCAAGGTTCCCGCCCAGGGCTGCTTTCCTGTGGGTCCAAGGAAACCAGCCCACAGCAACTGCAACCCAAGGTGCTAATGCTGTGATGGAGGTGTGCAGGGGGCGTGGAGCCCAGGAAGGTGTGCAGGGGCCGTGGAGCCCAGGACAGGACAGGGCACTTCCTGAGGGCTCTGAGGGCTGGGTAGGAGCCCGCTAGGTGAGGCAAGATTCGATGGGAGGGCTGGGGAAGGCCCAGAGATGAGGAAACACCCTGGGGAGAAGCGGCTCTGATGTGGGGTTGGGGCAGAGTGTGGAGGGGCCCCCAGCCACCTTCAGGGTCTGGCCTTGATCTTGAGGGAGGTGGGCAGCCACTGAAGGTTTAAGAGAAGGGGCGGGGCGGCCACATCGCAATTGAAGCAGGTCTCTTGCCATGGGGGCCGGAGGGCTGTGGGGGAGTAGGCTGTGGCTGACTCCAGGAGGCGGCGGTGGGGCTGGAAGAGCCCTTTCTCCCTTCCAAAGCACTCTTCTGGAGAGGGGCTGCATCTGCTGGGATGCCGACCTGAGCTCAATTTAGGAAGAGCTTTCTAGCAGCAACGCGCCTGCCCTGGAGGCAGGCATGGCCAGGTGGCAGTGTAGGGATTCCACTGTCCCCCTGGGCCGGCCCCTTCACGGCTCAGGGACCTCGCAGAGGTCACAGCTGCCCTTCCGTGCTTGCCCACCTTCACGGGCACCATAGGAGAGTCCAAACGTGGGCTGTTTTATTAAATCCTCACCACACCCCCGTTCAGCTGACTCTTTTCCATTCTTACTTTACAGTTGAGGAAACGAGTCAAGACTTTTGCCCAAGCGTACCCAGCACAGACAGGAAATGCTGAGTGTGAACCAGGGGCCTGTGACTTCAAGACCCTCAGTGGGGTTCCAGCTGTCCCATCGGAGACTCCTGGAAGCTGAGGTGGTGAGCGGGACCGGGGGACACCTTCGAGATAAGCTGGAACCGCGATTCTTTCCTCGGAATTCAGGGGATCCGTGGACTTGGATGAGTTTCAT
Organism: Pongo pygmaeus; assembly: GCF_028885625.2. Taxonomy (NCBI): domain Eukaryota; kingdom Metazoa; phylum Chordata; class Mammalia; order Primates; family Hominidae; genus Pongo; species Pongo pygmaeus. The sequence goes on along the minus strand of NC_072391.2, from coordinate 86,293,920 downwards.
CTGGCGTTGTGTCGAGTCTCTAACCAAAATTTAGCCTTTCCTTTAACCATGAACGTGGGCACCTCCCCAGGGCGTCAGCCGTGCCTGTGCGGTTGACACCGATAGAGCTGCCCCAGGGCCACTTTGGTGGGCCCCAAGCAGCCACACCTTGGGAGGGTCCAGGGCTCCACAAAAGACCCCCCTCGCCTTCCACTCACCACCACGTCTCCTAATGCGGTTCCCACGCCGCACCGCTTTAAATCACGGCTTAATGAAAAGCACAGCGCTCACTACACCAGAATGTTCTAACAGGGTGGTAGCTGTATTTTGGTAAAATGGGTTTCCTTCATAATTCTGTGAACTTATTTATTTACTAGACGCCCAAGGAGTCCACACACCAGAAAGGTGAAGACCCCGATTCCAGTTCCGTGCTCTCGCTGGGGTGTCTCTGGCCTGCGCCTCGGCTCGGACCCCCCCGGTAGACCTGCTCTCTCTGGGGGTGGCAGGTGCGCCCAGTAACTGCAGTCTCAGAGCCCTGGAAGCCTGCACCACTTTGTACCAGGTTTCCCCAAATCACCCCAGCCCTACAGCCATGGCACCTTCTCCGTGGTTCTGGGTTTGCTCAGCCGCGCCCTGAGCCAGGGAGTGGCTGGGCATCCAGCTATGAGCCGCTTCACCTGCACTGCCTTGAACACCTGGGCAGGTTTTTCCTGCCTCCGCCCCCAGCCCCCGCTCCCTCTGTGGTTCACCCCAACTGTCCACACCTTATTCAGGGCCAGAAAGCCGGGGCAGGGCATGGCCAGTCAGGCTCCTCCATACATATCACTGTTCAGCCTCCTCTGGGGCTGCCTTGCGACTTACATTCCTCTCTCCAGGCTTTCTGACTAGGGATGGCGCCCTTGTGGGCCTCCTCCCTCCTCTGTAAAGTGGGCTGGCATGAGACTTACATAAAACCATATTACCACTTACTCATTGATTCACCTATCCACCCACCCCTCCACCCATCCATCCATCCACCCATCCACCCACCCCTCTACCCACCCATCCCCATCCACCCACTTACCTATTCACCATGTATCCACCCATCCACCCACCCACCCCTCCACCCACCCCTCTACCCACCCATCCCCATCCACCCACTCACGTATTCACCATGTATCCACCCATCCACCCACCCACCCATCCACCCACCCATCCACCCACCCCTCTACCCACCCATCCCCATCCACCCACTCACCTATTCACCATGTATCCACCCATCCACCCACCCACCCATCCACCCACCCCTCTACCCACCCATCCCCATCCACCCACTCACCTATTCACCATGTATCCACCCATCCACCCACCCACCCATCCACCCATCCACCCACCCACCCCTCCACCCACCCCTCTACCCACCCATCCCCATCCACCCACTCACCTATTCACCATGTATCCACCCATCCACCCACCCACCCATCCACCCACCCATCCACCCACCCCTCTACCCACCCATCCCCATCCACCCACTCACCTATTCACCATGTATCCACCCATCCACCCACCCCTCCACCCATCCATCCATCCACCCATCCACCCACCCCTCTACCCACCCATCCCCATCCACCCACTTACCTATTCACCATGTATCCACCCATCCACCCACCCACCCCTCCACCCACCCATCCCCATCCACCCACTCACCTATTCACCATGTATCCACCCATCCACCCACCCACCCATCCACCCACCCATCCACCCCTCCACCCACCCATCCCCATCCACCCACTCACCTATTCACCATGTATCCACCCATCCATCCACCCACCCACCCAATCACTCATCCATTCACCTACCCACCCATTCACCCATCTCTCTCCATCCACCTACCCATCCATCCACCCATCTAACCATTCACCCATCTATCCATCCACCCATCCATCCACCCACTCACCTATCTATCCACCCATCCATCCACCTACCCACCTATCTATCCACCCATCCACCCACCCATCCCCATCCACCCACTCACCTATTCACCATGTATCCACCCATCCATCCACCCACCCATCCCCATCCACCCACTCACCTATTCACCATGTATCCACCCATCCATCCACCCACCCCTCCACCAACCCCTTTACCCACCCATCCCCATCCACCCACTTACCTATTCGCCATGTATCCACCCATCCACCCACCCATCCACCCCTCCACCCACCCATCCCCATCCACCCACTCACCTATTCACCATGTATCCACCCATCCATCCACCCACCCACCCAATCACTCATCCATTCACCTACCCACCCATTCACCCATCTCTCTCCATCCACCTACCCATCCATCCACCCATCTAACCATTCACCCATCTATCCATCCACCCATCCATCCACCCACTCACTTATCTATCCACCCATCCATCCACCTACCCACCTATCTATCCACCCATCCACCCACCCATTCATCCATCCATCCATCCACACATTCACCCACCCACCCATCTATCCACCTACCCACCCATTCACCCATGCACCCATCTATTCACCCATCCATCCACCCATCCACCCATCCATTCACCTACCCACCCATCCACCCATGTATCCATCCATCCAATCATTCACCCATCTATCCACCCATCCATCCCTACCCACCCATCTATCCACCCATCCACCCAGCCATTCATCCACCCATCCATCCACACATTCACTCACCCACTCACCCATCCACCTACTCACCCATTCACCCATCTCTCCATCCATCCACCCATCTGTCCATCCACCTACCCATTCACCCATCTATCCATCCATCCATCCACCCATTCACCCATCTATCCACCCATCCACCCATCTATCCATCCACCCACTCATTCACCCATTTATCCATCCATCCATCCATCCACCCATTCACTCATCTATCCACTCATCCACCCATTCACCCATCTATCCACCCACCCACACACCCATCCACCATTCATTCACCCACACACCCACCCATCCACCTACCCACCCACTCACCCATCTATCCACCCACCCATCCACCCACTCACCCATCTATCCACCCATCCACCCACACACCCATCCATCATTCATTCACCCACACACTCATCCATCCACCTACACACCCATTCACCCATCTCTCCATCCACCCACCCATTTACCCATTTATCCATTCATGCATCCACCCATTCACCCATCTATCCACTCACCCATCCACACATCTACCCATCCACCCACCCATCCACCCACTCGCCCATCTATCCACCCATCCATCCACCCATTCACTCATCCACCCACCCACCCATCCACTCATCATCTACCCACCCATCCATTCATCCACCCATCCATTCATTCATCAATCTATTCATTCATCTGTTCATCCAGCAGTGAAGGGTGTGTGTGTTGGGAGTGGGGGGGTTCCTACATGCTAGAAGAGAAGGCAAACATAAGACACCCTGCCTGAATGAAGGCCTCCTCACCCACCCCCACATGGCGTCATCTCCCTCACTACCCCCACACCCTCCTCCAGTTCTCCGGCCATCCTGCAGATTCACCAAAGCCTGCCTTAGGGCCCCTCTGCCCACCCCGGGGCAGTTTCCCCAACTGCCCTATGGGCCCCACATGCTGGGCCACGTTGATGGAATGTGTCTCCTATAGTTCCCAGAGAGTAGGACCAGGGGCTGTCTCGGACACCGAAAGAAACCCAGTGGGCCCTAATAGGTCTTTTAGGAAGGAAGGAAAGGCCCCTCCTGCCCTGCCCTGCGAGGCTGGGTGCTGGCTGCAGACAGCAGGGGTCCCTGGGAGAAGCCATGGCCCCCCCTGCCCCGCGAGGCTGGGTGCTGGCTGCAGGCAGCGGGGGTCTCTGGGAGAAGCCGTGGCCCCTCCTGCCCTGCCCTGCGAGGCTGGGTGCTGGCTGCAGACAGCAGGGGTCCCTGGGAGAAGCCGTGGCCCCCCCTGCCCCTCGAGGCTGGGTGCTGGCTGCAGGCAGCGGGGGTCTCTGGGAGAAGCCGTGGCCCCTCCTGCCCCGCGAGGCTGGGGACTGGCTGCAGACAGCAGGGGTCCCTGGGAGAAGCCGTGGCCCCCCCTGCCCCTCGAGGCTGGGTGCTGGCTGCAGGCAGCGGGGGTCTCTGGGAGAAGCCGTGGCCCCTCCTGCCCCGCGAGGCTGGGGACTGGCTGCAGACAGCAGGGGTCTCTGGGAGAAGCCGTGGCCCCTCCTGCCCTGCCCCGCGAGGCTGGGTGCTGGCTGCAGACAGCAGGGGTCCCTGGGGGAAGCCGTGGCCCCTCCTGCTGCCTCCACCTCTGCAGCCACTTCCTCCCCAGCCCCTTATCTCCCGGCCGCCCAGCTCTGAAAGCCACAGCCAACGTCTGCTTCCCCACAAGCACCAACTGCCCGGCCTGGGGGAGAGGAGGCGGGTAGTGGGGAGGTGGGGAGTGGTGCCCACACCCCCAGGTGGTCACCAAAGTTGGGGGGCAGCTCCTGCCCCCAACTTGTGGGCAACTTTCTTCTCTTCTCTTTCCAACCCCACCTCCGTCAGACCCCCTGATTAGACACCAGGCAAGATGGGGCCAGGCGGGGAGCTCAGGGCCTCATTGCGGAAGTGGAAGTGTCCCATCTGCGGGGGGCGCAGGTGCAGGCCTCGAACATCTGCCTCAGGGCTGGGGGCAGGGCTGCCTGTCTCCTACCCCGGGGTGGGAGCCACCACCCTCACCCAGGGTGCTGTCCTGCTGCCTCACAGAGTGGGGGCTGAGCCCCTTGAGACCCTCAGTTCCCCGACTCTGAGACTCCCACTGCACACAGCTGGGGAACAGGCACTGACACAGACAAACACCAGCCACATGATCACCGTGGCCCGAGCCCACGTGGCGGCTCAGAGCCTCTGCTGTCTCCACTCCCGGAAACGCTCTAGGAGCTGAGGCTGTTAGGATCGTGCACCCTGCACAAATGAGGAAACCCTGACTGTTAATCCCAGCCTGAGCCAGAGCACAGGGAACAGCAGGGGACGGGGGGACCAAATGATGGCACCAGGGGACGGGCCCCGGGCTGGCAGGAAGGTCCCCCCCAGCCTGAGTCCACAGGGAACAGCAGGGGACGTGGGAGCCGGATGATGGCACCAGGGGACAGGCCCCGGGCTGGCAGGAAGGTCCCCTCCAGCCTGAGTCCTGGGGGCAGAACGGCCGACCACCCAGGGCAGGGGAGGCCCCAGGCGGGCCTTGCGTCTGGGAAGTTCCCCAGCAGGAACAAACACATCCCCGCTGTAAGATGGACACACACGCTGGCATGCAGCTTGTTGTCACCAACTTGAGAAGGACACCCGATTATTGGGACAGGGAGACCCGGGACACCTGGAGACCCTGCGGGGAAGGAGTCGGCTTTTACCCTGCACGGCTTGAATTATTAACCGTGTGCAGACGTGACCTAAAAATCAAATCAAAATAGCACAGATGCCCGTGAGCTGGCCCTGGGTCTGCGGGCTCCACACCTCTGGCCTGTCTGAGGCTGCGAAACCTCCAGCCACGGCATCAGAAAAGCCACCGAACCAGGGCTGCAGGGCTGAAGGGTCACTGTCCCCTCCCGGGGACAGTTGTCAGGGAGCTTTAGAAAGTGGCTTTTTTTCCCAGCATCTGGGATGTGCCTCACTCTCTCAGCCCAACAGCCGCTAGAAAGGGGTCCTAGGACTCTCCCTAGGGTCTAAGTAGTCCTAAGAGGGCTCTGAGGTGGCGTCTGGAATTTCTCAGACTGGAGAAGCCACCCACCCCCGACCCCCGCAAACTCCAGGCTGCTCACCGGAGGTGGCCGCTGGGGCGTGGGGTGAGGGTCTTTCCCGAGGCACCCCCGGAGAGTGGGGGAGCCCTGCTGTCTCCACAGAGGGCCAGGAACCCTGTGCACGAGGCCAAGCAGAGAGAGAGGGTTTCCTTCCCAGCAGGCGGGAGGTACTTTGAGGACAGGTCGGGGGCCCAAGAACCCCGGAGCCGGGGCTGAGGGGAGGCTGGTCAGAGGCCCCGCCTGGCTCAAGGGCACAGTCAACAGCCACAAGAACACGGGCAGGGTGGCCCCTGGAGTGGGGGCAAACTAAAAGGGGTGCTGGGGAAAGTCCGGCTGACTGAGGGCAAGCGGAGAGGGAGGAGACCCCCAGATACCCCAGGCTGAAGGAAGGGCCATGCCCTGGCGGGAAGATGGGTGGACGGGGCAGGCCGAGGGCTCTGGGCCAGGATGGAGCTGCCCTCAGGCCTGCACACCTGCCCTGGGGCCGAGGAAACACATGCCCAGTGGCCACGCTGTAGGGCTCAGGGTGGGTGGGACGTCACCAGAGCTGCTCAGGAGGAGGAAGTTGTTGGAAGGTCAAACCAGAATGGCCCGAGGGAAGGCCGCACAGGGCAGGGCCCCAGATGGTTCCTGTCAGGGAAGTGGCGGGCGCAGCTGCAGGCCTCCGGCCCTGGCATTATCACGGGGACACAGCTGGCTGCCTCACCCGCAGGCTGCAAGGAGACCTTCCCCAGCCTGCAGCCCCAGGCCCGCCCCGCGTCACATGAGCCCCAGGGCTCCCACCCCCTCCCCAGGGCAGAGGACACCCAGTCGGTGGCCAGGAGGGCCTGGGCTTTCCAGGGACAGAGGCCCAACTCCAGGACACCCCAGCTGGCCCAGCCCCTCCTCTTTCCCTCAAGGCTGAAGGAGGTCAGGAAAGGCAGTCCCGGAAGAGGCCTGTCCTGGGCCCCAGGTTGGCCCCTGAGGGTGGCCCTCCTCATGCCGGCTTCGAGACTGAGGGACAGGGCAGCCGATTCGGCCTCGGGATCCACCTGTGGCTCCATGTCCCAGACGCACCCTGTGCTGGAGAGCGGCCTCCTGGCTTCTGCCGGCTGCTCAGCACCCCGGGGTCCCAGGAAGGGCGGCCCAGGTAAGAGGCTTGGGGGGAAGGTGGTGGGGTGGGGGCAGAGGGTGGCAGCCGGTGCCGGGGCTGTGACTCCTTCGAGCTTCACGGGGCCTGCCCGGCTTAGTTGACAGTGCCGGCACGGATAGCCGTGTTGACTCACCTCAGATATCAACAGGGCCACCCCACAGGCAGGTCCTGCACAGCTGGGGCAGGTGGGCTGGTGAGGGCTTGGCAGGTGCCAGCCGGGTGCCCTGGCCCCACCCAGAGGCAGATGCTGGAGGCCGGGCTGCTCAGCCCCGTCTAGGAGGGTGGGCTGTGTTCTCCTGGGGGTGGGAGGGCTGCAGCCGGGAAGTGATGGGGGGGTCCTACAAAGAGAGCCCTCCTCCTCCTGGGATGCCCTCCGAGTGCGACGCCTCACAGCAGGTTGGATGAGGAAACTGAGGCCAGAGGGGAGGGCACTGGCCCAAGACCCCCATGAGGAGGAAATTGGTCCGACCCCGGGCCCCTGTCCGAGGAACAATTCCAGCCAGGGCAGTGGGGGTTTACGGGGAATCTGGGCCTGCCCTTCTGGGGGCTTCGGGCTCTGGGGAGGGGTCCAGCAGGACGCCAGCTATTGCTGACACCCCCACCCGAGCCTGCAAAGTCCCAGAACAAGGCTCCCCGGATGCTGGGGGCTGCAGCTGCGGGCTGGTGGCCCCATTTCCCAGTGGCCCTCGTGGCCACGCTCCCAGCAGCCGTCGGAACCTTCCGGAGCTCGCAGTCTCCCATTTCGCGGGGCTCTCACTGCGGCCGTCAGGTCCAAGGTCTGACTGCACCCCTGACACTCACACACAGAACGCGGGACCGAGGGGTGTCCCCATCTCTGGAGACCACATTCCCTGAGCAGGTCCTGGCGGCGGCTGCCTGAGGCTGTTCCCACCTGCAGGTGCCTGTGGGGCCCCAGGGCTGTCCCCCACAAGGGCCCCAGACGTGAGCAGGAACATCCCAACCCCAGGTGCCCGGCATGCAGAGGCCGGACCTCACCACAGCCAGTGCTAATGTTGGTTTCTCCCGAGTGGGTGACTCAGAGATGCCTTCGAGGCAGCACCAGCTCACTGGCCCTGGCATCTGCCATCCCGTTCTCTCTGGAGCGGCCCTGTCTGTCCCCTGGCACTGAGTGGCCTTGGGCCAGGTGCTTCCTCCCTGGGCCTCAGTTTCCTCATGGGTCAGACCCTTCCCACCTGTTGCCCGCGTGAGAGCAGGTTCTCACCGGTGGGGAGAGAGACGGGCTCTGAGGTGCATGGAGAGCCGCCGCTTTGTTTGTTAGGACGGGGGCGTCTACCGTGGAAGGAGGTTAGGGCCAAGAGGTGGCCCCGTGCCTGAGTCACGTGAGGGGCTGCTGGCTAGAGGTATGAAACAGAGAGTCAGGGTGGACCTCTGACACGGCTGGAGGGGAGGAGCAGAGGGTCAGGGTGGACCTTTGATATGGCTGGAGGTCAGGAGCAGAGGGCCAGGGTGGCCTCTAACACAGAGTACCCAGCCACTGTGCCCACCCCCAGGGAGCCCCTGCTTAGGGGCTGCAATGTGAGGAGGAAGCAGGGTCTCACTTGGGTGCGGGGTCCTGCCCCTGGCTTCTAGGGGCTTCTGTCCCTGCAACCAACCGGCCCTATTCCAGGGTACCCATGGGACAGCCTTGGCCACATCAGGCAGCAGAGATACACGTCAATACCAGGGCTTGGGGCTTCTCATCCTGCACCCCAGGGGCTCCCCAAGGCCCCCAGGGGACAGATGTGGGGGCCCTGTGATGCCAGAAAGCCTCAGCATCAAGCCTCGCCTGGCTGGAGGCGCGGGGCCATGGGGGTCATGGGAACTGTGGGGGGTCCCGGACAGACCAGAGGGCCCCTCAGCGCCACTGTGTGGTTCTCAGGCACACAGGCCTCCCAAGAGTTCCTAAAACCTTTGAGGCCTGAAAACAGGCCGATTGGCTTTCAACTCTGGGGAGAACAGTAGTATTTTTAAAAGCTGAAGTAGAAGAACCTTCCTGTCTTTAGACCAAAGGCATATTGAACAGGGCTGTGTTGCCGCGTGTTTGCTGGAGGGCGGGAGAGGCGTCTGTGTGCTGTGTAGGAGGTGGGAGGACCTCAGCCCCTCGTCTCCTCTGACAGTGTCCTGGGGGCTGAGGTGTAAGCAATCAGAAGACGGCCACAGAGCAAACGCTGCCGTCTGGGGGCCAGGACCCCTTCCCTGGGCTCCTTCACTGGCCCCCTCACGCAGAGGATCTGGATCCTCACTAACCCCTTGGCCCAGTGGTGCAGAAGGAACCCCTTAAGACAAGTGCTTGTGGTCCTGGGTTGATGAGGCGCCCGCTGTGTGTGCTCGGAGCTGTGCAGGCTCTCACCGCCTTGTCCCCCAAAGCCCACTTTGCAGAAGAAGAGGCTGAGGTCAAAATGGTGACCTGACTGCCCCAGGAGAGAGGGATGGGAACCAGGTCACCCGAGGAGGGTGCCGGGGACAGAGACTTTGAAATCCACCTGGCGAGTGTAGGCTGAGGCAGAGAAGGCTCAGTGCCATGTGCTGGGACCTCCATGGGGGAGAAACTGAGTCAGGCCTGCCTGGTGTCACTTTAGAGGGATGACGTGGGATCTCAGGGAGGTGGTGAGCACTATCAGTGGAGGGGTCCAGGCAAAGGCAGGCGGGTGTTATGGGGACCAGGCAAGGTGGGCAGATGTTATGGGAACTGGGCAGATGCTGCAAAGGCACCATCCGTGCAGGAAGCTTGAGCCCTGGCCGGAGCCCACCTGGCACAGGGGTCACGTCCAGAGCCTGCGGTCAGCCTGGGCTCCCTCCACCTGACCTTGCCCTTGGGGCTGGGCTTTGCCACCACTCACTCTCCATCCTCCATCCCCTCAAGTGGCCATCCGGGCCCAGCTGTCCTCTGGAATGTTGTGGGTCTGGAATGTCCTGGGTCTGGAATGTTCTGGGTCTAGAATGTTCTGGGTCCGGAATGTTCTGGGTCCGGAATGTTCTGGGTCCAGAATGTTCTGGGTCCGGAATGTTCTGGGTCTGGAATGTTCTGGGTCTGGAATGTTCTGGGTCCGGAATGTTCTGGGTTTGGAATGTTCTCGGTCCGGAATGTTCTCGGTTTGGAATGTTCTGCGTCTGGAATATTCTGGGTCTGGAATGTTCTGGGTCTGGAATGTTCTGGGTCTGGAATGCCCTCCCTGGGTGTTTCTATCTCCTGGGGCTGCAGTAAGGACAGGCCGCAAGCTAGGTGGGGGCTCAGAACGACAGAGCCTTCTTGTCTCACAGCGCCACAGGCCGGAAGTCCAAAACTAAGGCGTCAAGATGGCCGTGCTCCTCCAGGTCCTGCTGGCCCCAGGTGTTCCTGGGCTGTGGCCGCTGTGCCGCAGCCACTACCTCTGTCTTCGCAAGGCCTTCTCCTCCCTCCCAAATCTTCCTCTGCCTCCTTTTTCTAAGGCCCAGCCCACCCCAGGCCAGAGCTCCAGCCACTCATTCTGCACTCCAGGCAGTGGGACAAAGGGAGGCACTGGAGAGGCTGCAGGCAGCTCCTGTTATGGGAGGTGCCCCATCAAGGGGGTGCGGTGGGAGGGGGAGTGGACACCAGCAGCCAGGCGGTCTCAGCCCGACTCCTCCTTCAGCCGCAGGCCCCGTGTTTACTGGGCTATGGAGCTGGCGGATCATGCAGAGCTCGACCAGGGTGTCCGTGGGCTCCAGACAGAGGCAGGGAGGTCAGTGTGCGCATGACAAGACGTCTGAAGCCACAGACAGACAGGCAGCCCCAAGGGTACCTGCAAAGGGGCCAGATAGCGGCTGTTGGACCCGCGTCTGTGAGCAACGTGCCGTCACAGCCGTCATCCCAAGGGCCCCAGCACCCTCAGACCTCACCTCCCGCCTCCTGTCCCCCCTTTTGTTGACCACATGGTGTTGGGGGGGCTCCACGTTGGGGAGCCAGCCCGGGAGTGCTGCTGTTACTGCCATCACAGAAGAAGAGACTGAGGTTCTGAGAGGCACACGGCAGGCTCTGCTGACCCTGTGGGGCAGAGGCAGATGGGCTGGAGACGTGAGGATCTTGCTGCTGTGAAATCAGACTGACGGTGGAGTCCAGCCCCAGGCTCGGAGGGAAGCTTGCCCTGGAATCCCTCCTGGGTCAGTCATGGCAGAAAGCCAGCAGCACCGTGAGGGGACAGGGCTGCCAGTGCATGGACAGCTCCATGAGGGAGGATTTACGAAGGTCAGACAGAGGCGGGAGAGTGCAGAGCTCTGGGGCCAGAGGGTGAAGAGGATGAGCCAGTAATAGAGGGAGGGGTGTCCACAGAGGCAGGAAGTCCTCAGGAGAGTGGACGGTGGGACAAAGCCCGACCCCCCCCCCCAACTATCTCCCCACTGGACCCTCCACTGGCGCAGAGCAGGGAGCAAGGGCTCTGGGCATGTCCTCACTGCCAGGTGCAGCCAGCTCTCCGGGCCCCATAAGTGCACCTCCCTCCCTCCCTCCCCAGTAAGCGTGGCACTGCTTCCCTGAGGCCTCGGTGGCTGCTGGAATGCTCCGCTCCATCCCCATACCAGCCCATCCCCACACACAAGGACAGCAACCAGCCACGTCCTCCTGTCCAGCAGAAAGACCTCAAATCAGCACCTAGGAAGACAGGGGCGGTGCCTAGGGTCAGGGTGCAATCCAGGCCAGCTTCCTGGAGGAAGTGGCCCCATGGGGGCGGCTCTAGGAGGCCACTCTTTAGGCGATGACGACTTTCACTTCTCACCACATGTGGACCGAGAAGCAGTGCGTCCCGTTAACCTGCCTGGGCGCTGGGCAGGGGTTTTCCGGCACTTTCACTTCCGTGACTGCAGTTGACCAGGGAGACGCAGGCAGAAAGAGCGGCCCCAGGGAGAGGCCGATGGGTCACAGCTGAGCCAGGACTCACCGGCCAGTGCTCCTCCGAGGAGACGTCAGCCAGGGGCAGCTGGGGAGAAGCAGGGAAAAGAGGCCTGTCTGAGCGCCGCCCACCCACCCTCTGAAGGAACTCCAGCTGGGAGCTGTGGACTGGGTCACTCAGGTCGACTGTTACAAAGCCAGAGGCCGGCCTGCAGCAGGAACCAATGAAGTTCTCAGCACTAAACCCCCAAGTCCACCCCCAGGACAGCTGCTCCGAGGCCTGTCAGGAAGTCGCCCGGGACACAGGTCCGCAGCGGGGACCCCACCGAGGGGCTTCCTCTCCCAGCTCTGCTCACCCCAGGCCCCAGGCAGCTCTCTTAGGTGGGCAGAGAGTGGCTGTATCACCATGTCATTTGAAAAATCAAGGCCAGGTGCAGTGACTCACGCCTGTAATCCCAGCACTTTGGGAGGCCAAGGCGGGCGGATCACTTGAGGCCAGGATTCTGAGATCAGTCTGGCCAACATGGCAAAACCGTGTCTCTACTACATATACAAAAATTAGCCAGGCGTGGTGGCGGGCACCTGTAATCCCAGCTACTCAGGAGGCTGAGGCAGGAGAATCGCGTGAACCCGGGAGGCAGAGGTTGCAGTGAGCCAAGATTGCCCCGCTGCACTCCAGCCTGGGTGACAGAGGGAGACCCTGTCTTAAAAAAAAAAAAAAGGAAAATTGAGTTGATGAAAACACATCAGCCACATCACACCTGCGCACACACACGGCCCAGCCCTCCCGGCCCGACCCCACCGCGTCCGCCTCCGGCACTCACAGCCCCGACTGCCTGGCGGCTCTGCAAGCCTCCCGAGCCCGTGCCTGTGCTGTGCCCTCGCCAAGGAGCCCCCTCCCCACCGGCCTCCTTCCTGGGGTTGCTCTCAGCCTCCACTTAGCGAGGCCTCGCTCCCACCGGCCTCCTTCCCTCGGTGTTCCTCTCCTTCAGTTTCTCACCCCATGAGACAAACCAGCTGCCCCCTTACGTACTACTCATCCCGCTGCCCCCAGCATCGGCTGCACGAGGCAGGGGCTCTGGTGCCTGCTTGCAGCAGGGCCCTCAGCAGATGGTGCTGGCCCAGGAGGGTGCTCAGCCCTGGAAGGCGTGAGTCCATTCCATCTCCAGGCGAGGCGAGGCGAGGCCTCCGCACTCCTGGTCCTTGAGTTGTTACTTGGCTGTGTGCATCCTGCTGGTGCTGAGGCAGGGACTGGCTCCACAGTTTTCCCAGGAACTCAGGCCCTGTGGCCCCGGAGGGAAGGGGCAAAAGGCAATCCCGTTCCCGGCTTTCACCCGGCAACACTTCAAGGGCATCGCTGACCTCAGATGAGGACACAGAAAGGTCAGGAAACCAGCCGAGCTCACACAGCGGGGCTGGGGTGGGCCACGTCCTCCCAGGCTGTGCATCTCTGCCAAGGACCCTCCTGGAGGAAAGGCAGCTGAGGTCACATCTCAGGAGAGGGACCCCACTGCATGCCCTGCTCTGAGACGAGAGCTGCACCCTCAGCTGAGCCCCTCTGAACCCACCTCTCCGTCACCTTGCTTCACTCGAGGAAGCCCCACGCAGGTGCTGCCTGACACCCGCGTCACTGACCCCTGGATCAAGCACGTCCTGACACCCAGCTGATCACACAGCAAGGATGCCGGCTTGGGGCTGCCGCCACCGCCTCCTGGAGTGAAATCCTCTCTCGGCCCAGGACAGCTGCAGAGCAGCTGTTTCACTGGCAGCTTTTGGAGAGTGTGCCAACCCCTCCCGAAGGCCTGCCCCCCATGACGTGAATTTCCATCAGCTTTTCCAGGCGCCCCCTTTGTGGAGACAAGGACTCCTGGGGTGAGGGCCCCAAGTGTGTCTTTTTCCCTGGGAGGAGTGGGGCCAGAAGCCATTGCCCGCCTGAGAAGACATGGCAGAAACCGCCAACAGCCGCAGCCACTGGGGCTCATTTCGGGACGCCCCTGCGGAGGGGGATGGGGCAAACCCACAGCCTTGCAGAAGGTCGGGGGCTCTGCCAAATCGCAACCCCCCAGGCCATGCTCACCCTAACTGGACAGGGTCCACGGTACCCTCTAGCAGGGCCCACCGGGAGCCCCGGCACCTGCCTCCGGGCACCTGCCCCTCGCACCCTGGCAGCCAAGCCTGGCCTACTGCCCTGAGCCTGCAAGATGGAGCCCCACGGGCAGTGTTGAGGTCTGTGCGGCTTTGGGCCGGCCCTGCCCCCGTCTCCCTCGGCTCCCTGGTCTGTGAGGGGAAGTGGATGGACCCGACCATGGCAGGAATGGAAACCGCTGTCCACCAGCCACGCTGACCCCAGCCTGTCTCCTGTTTGTAAAACGGGGTGGCAGCTAGCCCCTCCTCGAGGCTGGGGTGGGATTTGGTGAGGAAAGACCCTCTTCCTGCCACTCCCTCCCAAGGGGCCCCGCTCTTGCGACCCCCGCAGCTGGGCCCTGCTCCCACCCCTGCCAAGGCCAGGAGGCGCCGGCCGGGAGGGAGCCCAGTAGAGAAGGAACTGCAGAATTCACCCCACCCTGTGGGCTCCCGGAGCTTCCTCCTGCGCTCCCAAGTCCAGGTGCGTTTTGAGTGTCTAGAAAGTCCCGAATTCACAGACCTGAGGGGGACAGAGTGGGGGAGGGGACCTTGCAACCATCCCTCCAGCCGTGTCCGCTGCAGCCCCTCTCTCCAGATGGCAGTGACCCCGGCTGCATCCGGGCCAGGCTACAGCTGAATCCCAGAGCCGGTGGAGCCAGCCTGACCCAGCCGACTGCTCACGAGAGGATGGGGGATTCCTCAAAATCGCGACCCCAGGCCGCGCACTGGGGCTGGGGCTCCTGAGGGCTTGCTCAGGCTGGGCTCCCAGATTTAGAGAACAGATCCTGGGCTCCCGGCCCCCAATTTATGTGAGGCCTGCAGCGCTGCAGACCCTGGAGCTCAGAGGGGTTATGGTCCATGGGGGTCGCACAGCACTCAGGTCCAGGGCCTCGCCACCCTGTCACTGCAAGTCACCCAGTCAGCCCCCGCCCGCTGACCGCACACCCCTCCATGCCAGGCGCAGGGTGCAGAAATGAAAGAGGCGTCCCCCCTGGAGGGGCTCGGTGCAAACTGGACCCCGAAGCTTCTTGCCGCTCATTTCCAAGGGGGCCTGCAGTGGTGGGTGTTGTCCTGACACCCCCAGCCCCAGACAGACGGACTGACAGGCGGGGGACGGACAGCCATCTCAGCTGCTTCTGCCCCTCCAACACGGCAGCATATTCTAGACCAAGGGTTGGGACCACGTGTTCTAAAAGGTCACCAGCAGGTGACAGAAGATGCCAGTCAGATCTGCCCTCGTCTGCTCTCGGCCCCCAGGGGCTTCTCCCACCCCAGGTCCTCCTGAGACGCAGCTGAGGCTGGGCCTGGCTCTGTCCCCGCTGCCGGGAGCCGTGAGGCTTGTCCTGCGGCCCCTCAGCTGGGGCTTCCTCGTCTGCAGTGCAAGGGGCCGTCCCCACCTGGGGGGCTCTCCGGGCAGTGGGTGGGAAGGGAGACAGCAGCGGCCGCTTCCTGGCGAAACCGAAACTGCCAGGTGCTTCCCGCCCCTCCCTGCTGAGCCCCTCCCCAGGGCCAGAGACAGCTGCGACGGGCAGGCCTGCGGCCAGGGCCCCTGGCAGGCCCCTGTGGTCCATCCTGACTCGGCCTCTCACCAGGGCGTGCCTCTCTGGGCCTATTTCCTCCAGGTGGGCCCCAGCATGGGCGGTATGGGGGGGTCCTCATCAAAGCCCTGTGGTCACATGGTCCCAACTCAGCCCCATGACCCGTCGAACCCACGGAATTTCAGCCACTTCAGTCACGGTGCGAAAAGAAGGATGCAGAAAGCTTAAAAATTTATAAACTGAACATGTGTGAGAATGGCGACGTTTCGGAGGTCACAGAGCGACCTCTCCTCTTTCCCTTCCACTTCCTACTTATAAACTGAACATGTGTGAAAATGGTGACATTCCGGAGGTCACAGAGTGACCTCTCCTCTTTCCCTTCCACTTCCTACTTATAAACTGAACATGTGTGAAAATGGTGACGTTCCGGAGGCCACAGAGCGACCTCTCCTCTTTCCCTTCCACTTCCTACCTCTGCCTACAAGGGAGGGTGGGCGTCTCCACACAGCTCTCACGCCGACCCCCACTGGACGCACTGCTCCGGGGCAGGGGGTGTCCTGAGTGCCCGGCGCCCTGGACAAGAAGGGGCAGTGTGAGGGCTGAGCCGCGACAAGCCCCCAGGCAGTGTGCGCCTGACCCTCACCCCTGTGCTCTGTGGCTGATCTTTAACCCCCCTGGAGAAGCCAGGTCACAGGAGCCATGCCGGGCAGCGCAGCACGCCGTCCCTGTCCCCAGCCTGCTCCTTCCTTCCCTCTTCTTTATAGAAAGGAATTCCTGTAGGTTCAGTGTCCCCAGCCCGGAAGGCCACCCCACCTGGGGGAGGCAAGATGGGATCAAGGGGTTGCGGGGACCTAGTTCAGATGCTCAGCCACCCCACACCCCGCCACGGCTTCCTCATCGGTAAATGGGGCAATAGCAGTCCCCGTCTCCGGCACATCCGTGAAAACTGAACAGGTGGATGCATGGCAGCACTTAGGGTGTGGAAAGCCATCCCAAGGCATCCTGCCCTGTCCCCGTCGCTCCCAGGCATAGTGTGTCTCGCACAGTTACAGAAAAGGCATCGAATTCTCATTTTCCTTTGCAATTTCCTCTGTTGACACCTGCGAGGCTGAATGCATTGAGCATGGCGCTGCCTCGTGCTGGGGCCGAGCGGCGCCTCGGGGGTTGGGGGTGGCATGGCGCTGCCTCGTGTTGGGGCCGAGGTTGGGGGTGGATGGTGCTGCCTCGTGTTGGGGCCGAGCGGCGCCTCGGGGGTTGGGGGTGGCATGGTGCTGCCTCATGTTGGGGCCGAGTGGCATCTCAGGGGTTGGAGGGGTGGCGTACACCAGCACGCTATTCTTGGCTTCCCTATGGAGAGAGGTTGAGTGCGTCAATTTTCCGCGCTACAAACAATGCTTCAATCAAGGATACTTTCCCTCGTCCCCTGGGGCCCACATGGTTTCTCCAAAGCAAACACAAGATATTGGCCACAGGGACAAGAGTGTGATACGAAGTTCTCATCCTGGGCTTCCAGAGTCCAGGCTGGGTGTGGGCCCTATCCCGACTTCCTGGGGGAAATGAGGGCCTGGTCTCTGAGGGGCAGCAGTGGGTGTGCTGCATCCGACTTTCATCTGGGTGGCTCTGCAAGCCAGGCAGGGCCAGGGCACAGGAGTCACTGGAGACGCCCCCCACCCCAACCCACCCAGCTCGTGTTCAGAAAGGCCTCTGTCCGGCGCAGGTGTTGGTGATGGCAGGCAGTGGTTCTGGAGGTCAAGAGTGTCCATTGCTCCTGGAGGAATTCCTTGTTCGTGGAAACCAGGGCCAGCCTCCAAGGGAGGCTGGGAGGCTGGGCGCTGGGCAGGGCCTGGCACTGGGTGCTTTTACTGCTTCCATTACTGAGTTCATGGGAGGCCAGAGGTTGACCAGGCCTGGTCCTCGTCTGGACATGGGTTTGGTGGTCACCGTAGGTGGGATGAGGGTATGGCATGGGAGGAAGCCCAGCCATGCTGCTCAGGTGGGAGAGGGGCCGGGAGCTCTGTGGACTCATGATCCCCCGCTCTGCTCTCCTCTGTGGGCACTCACAGGGGCTGCGACCCCCCCACCCCTGGCACAGGCCTCCTTCCTGCCAAGGACGAGGGGAGACTGGCAGCCTTGTTAGCTGGCTGCTCTGGAGTCTGTCCCTGGACACAGCCTAATGTGGCCAAGATGCGTTTCAGGGAGCCGTGCTGTGACTCAGGTGGGGGAAGTCCTGGGACTGTGCAGGCCAGTGAGCAGAGTGACCCTCAGAGCAGAGCGACCCACACAAACCGGGAAAGCCCGCTCCGTCCGGAGGGGACCCACCTTGCAGGTAGACGAGGAGGTGAGGGCTTCAAACCCCGCTCCATCTGGAGGGGCCCCACCTTGCAGGTACAAGAGGAGGTGAGGGCTTCAAACCCCGCTCCGTCCGGAGGGGACCCACCTTGCAGGTAGACGAGGAGGCGAGAGCTTCAAACCCCACTCCATCCTGAGGGGCCCCACCTTGCAGATAGATGAGGAGGTGAGGGCTTCAAACCCCGCTCCATCTGGAGGGGCCCCACCTTGCAGGTACAAGAGGAGGTGAGGGCTTCAAACCCCGCTCCGTCCAGAGGGGCCCCACCTTGCAGGTAGATGAGGAGGCGAGGGCTTCAAACCCCGCTCCATCTGGAGGGGCCCCACCTTGCAGGTACAAGGGGAGGTGAGGGCTTCAAACCCCGCTCCGTCCGGAGGGGGCCCACCTTGCAGGTAGAAGAGGAGGCGAGGGCTTCAAACCCCGCTCCATCCAGAGGGGCCCCACCTTGCAGATAGACGAGGAGGTGAGGGCTTCAAACCCCGCTCCATTCGGAGGGGCCCCACCTTGCAGGTAGAAGAGGAGGCGAGGGCTTCAAACCCCGCTCCGTCCGGAGGGGGCCCACCTTGCAGGTAGAAGAGGAGGCGAGGGCTTCAAACCCCGCTCCATCCGGAGGGGCCCCACCTTGCAGGTAGAAGAGGAGGTGAGGGCTTCAAACCCCGCTCCATTCGGAGGGGCCCCACCTTGCAGGTAGAAGAGGAGGCGAGGGCTTCAAACCCCGCTCCGTCCGGAGGGGGCCCACCTTGCAGGTAGAAGAGGAGGCGAGGGCTTCAAACCCCGCTCCATCCGGAGGGGCCCCACCTTGCAGGTAGAAGAGGAGGTGAGGGCTTCAAACCCCGCTCCGTCCGGAGGGGGCCCACCTTGCAGGTAGAAGAGAAGGCGAGGGCTTCAAACCCCGCTCCATTCGGAGGGGCCCCACCTTGCAGGTAGAAGAGGAGGCAAGGGCTGCTTTCCCTGGCCAAGGAGTGGCCCAGGGGGAACTCTGTATCCGCCCATGCTCTGTGGGGTCTCTCTGTTCCTGCTGCCAAATGGGCCCCCGTCCCCTCCCCTGACATCAGCCCACAGAGGAGGGACCAGGCACAGTGGAGAGGACCTGTCGGGTGCCAAGCACCAGGCCCGATTCTCAAAGCCGGTGGTTCTGTGGGCTTTTAATGCTTTTGTTTGCAAGCTCCCTAAAACTTTTTTTTGACAAGCCAAGTTCCCCTATAAGATGAAATTGCTTACGAAGCAGCCTCACCCAGCCTGGCCACACACAGACCTTATGCTGCTTTGTTTTTGGCAGATAATGGTGGCCCAGGAGCCACTAGAGAGGTTTTCAAACATGACAGGTATCTGTGGACAAGACGTTGTTAAAATAAATAAGGTGACAGCTGCACCCCACAACCTCACCACTGGGTCACAGAAGAACAGATGCATAAAGTGTGTGAGGCATGTGTTGGCCGTGGCACACACCTGTTCTGCAAACTCTCTGCCCCGCAGAGACCTAGCCCCCTGGGTTGCAGAAGCAGGATTTAGGGCCTCTGGCTGGCACTGCACACCAAGTATCCTTCTAAACCAAAGGCTGGACACAGGACCCTTGGCAATGGTGCCACATGGGCCAATTTGCAGCCTCTAAACATTGATTAAACAGTCTCAAAAACTGTATTTTCTAGCATACCTAATATGTTACCAGTGTTTGGCATCTAGTCTTATGAAAATCTGCAGATTTAGCTCACTTGATTTGTAGAAATGCTGCCTTAAAAACAAAGGGCAGAACTGGTCCTCACTGAAAAACAATCTGCCCAGACTGATGTTTGTCAGATATTAATTCAAATAAGCATGTTATTAAATGATCCAAATGCCTCACTTTGAATTCTAATTGTGATATAGATGGATGGATGTGTGGGTGGGTGGATGGATGGATGGATGGATGGATGGATGGATGGACGGATGGATAGATGGGTGGGTGGATGGGTAGGTGGATGGGTGGATGGATGGGTGGGTGGATGGGTGGGTGGATGGGTGGATGGATGGGTGGATAGATGGATGGATAAGTGCATAGATGGTGGGTGGATGGATGGATGGATAAATAGATGGTGGGTGGGGTAGGTGGATGGATGGATGGATGGATGGACAAATGGATAGATGGTGGGTAAGTGGATGGATGGATGGGTGGATGGATGGATGGATGGGTGGATGGATGGATAAGCAGATAGATGGTGGATGGATGGATGGATGGACAGATGGATAGATGGTGGGTAAGTGGATGGATGGGTGGGTGGATGGATAGATGGATGAATAGATGGGTGAGTGGGTGGATAGATGGTGGATGGATGGGTGGATGGGTGGATGGATGGATGAGTTGGTGGATGGATAGATGGGTTGGTGGGTGGATAGATGGATGGGAAGATAAAAAGGTAAGGAAGCAGGAAGGAAAGGTCAAAGTATATTTTTCAAAACTTAAAAACATAGTTCTTATACACACATACAGTAAGCATGTGTCAAAGGTGTATTACTCCTCGATGAGGGAGCCAGCCGGGCAGCCCAGGTGATTCAGAGGAGGACCAGGGACATTAAAGACCTCATGAAGAAGGAAAGCCGCACGAAACCCGATGAATGGGAATTAGTGAAGTGCAATCTTTCTTCAGAACAAAAAGTAGCTTGCAACTTGTCAGTTTTCTGCACCCTAACCCTAACTGAAGCTTCACCAGCAGTAAATTAAAAGTCAAAAGAGGCCACTGGGCCCTTGGCAGCCTGGCTGACACCAGGAGGGCCAGAAGTCAACGTGCCTTTTTACACCTTTGGGTCTGTGGTTTCTGAACAGGAGGCAGGCAGGGCATGGCCTGCCCCAGGTTTGCACTGGTGGGTCGAAGCCCTGTAATCAGACTCAGGCTAGAGAGAGGCAACCCATGAACTGGGGGAAGAGCAGGCGAGAGCAGCATACAGCTGACCCCAAGCCGTGTTTGCAGAACAATCTGGAAGCTGAAGACCCACATATGGATTCCTTTAAGCCGATCAGCCCAGGTGTGCGGATGGTCTTGTGTGCGTGCCCCTTTAAAGACCCCCATAGAGCTGTGCCACCTGCCGCACAGGTGCAGGGCTGGGAGCCCAGAAAGCTCTCTGTCCTCTCCTCACTGCAGACAGAGCTCTCCTCTTTCTCAAGATGCACTGCAAGCGAGCTGCAGAGTCCCCTAAGCCACCACGAGGAGACAGAGGCTCAGAGGGATGAGGAACCCACGCCTATGTGGCCAGGCTGGGCCTCCTGCCTTAGACGTGCACGGACCGGAGCCTCTCTGCCTTCCAGGATCCTGCAGGACCCTGAGTCACAGAACGCGGCTCTCCTCGGGCCGCTGTGTGCCTGGCTCACGAAGTGTCAGCAGGGAAATCCAGGCATGATGCCGTTAAAATCTATTCCTGATGCGCACTGCAGCGCGGTGCTTCAGCTCCAAGAACATTACACTAAGTGAAAGAGCCAAGAGGCCGCACACGGTCTGGTCCCATTTTATGGAATGTCCAGGACAACAAATCCACAGAGACAGAGTGGATTTGGGGTCGCTGTGGGGAGGGTGTGGAGAAGACAGTGACAGCTCCTGAGGCCGGGATTTACTGCGAGGTTGATGACGTGTTCTGGAGTTAGGTAGAGGTGCTGGTTGCAGAACGTTGTCAGTGTACTACATACCACTGAATTGTGCATTTTAAAATGGTGAAAATAGTAAATTTTATGTTCTGTTTATCACAAATTTTTTAAAGATCTTAACATTCTTTTTAAAAAAAGCCTGGCAGAAGACGAGCGCCCGTCCCTGGCCTTCCCCTGCTGCCCCTGGACTTTGGTAGAAACTCCTTACAGCCTCTGTCCAAGCCCCCACCTTCTCTCCCTCTGGCCCTGGGCCTGTGTCTGCTTCTTCCGGCTCCCCCTCCCCAGCATCCTGCCAGGCCCAGCTACACGTCTGCCCAGGGCCCCTGGCACTGATTCTGTCCCTGCAGCTCAGGTGCTGGGGATGTGGCTCTGGACCCAACCTCTGTTATCTCCCCTCTGCAAACCACAGAGCTGGGTGGCGTGCCCTGTGCCCTCCTGGAGGCCCTGTGGAAATCAAGCAAGTGAAAGTTCTCAGACACGCAGGGTGGGGTTGCCCAGCTCCCTTCCGAGTGGACCTAGGAATTCACGTCAGTGCTCAGAAGCCGTGCAAGGTCAGCGCCCCTCATCTCCAGGATTCGGGGCACAGACTAGAAAGCAGCAGCAGGCTTTGCTCCCCCTGTTTTCCCACCAGGCGACATCTAACGACACCCATGTTCGTGGCTGTGCCGAGCACTGTGAGGAGGAGGTGCTGGGTGGGAGGGCACTGGCTCCGGCTGCCTGGCTGTCTCCCCCCGAAACGTGGTCCAGGGGACTCAGCATCTGTGTTCAGTCCTCTCAAATGTGCCCTTTGGTGATCCGGCCCCACCATGTGCCCTTAGGGTGCAGGGTGGCCTGGGCCCTGGGCCTCTCCTTCGGGACTCACGACAGGCATGGGTAATGGATCACAGTGCTTTTCCTGCTGAGCACAGAGGAAGCCTCGGCATCCCCCACAGGACAGTGACCCCAGCAGGCACAGCAGACACAGCAGACGCAGCAGCCTGGGAAGTGCATTCACCTTCGAGGCTGGGTCACAGCGTCTCATGTTATTTGTGGAAAATAAATATCCATTGGCAATTGATGCTTTTGTAAAAGTAAAAAAGTATGAGTATGCAGTGGAAATCTCCAGTGCTGAGTATCAGTTACTATGGAATGCGAATGCCGAGTGCTGAGTGTCGGTTACTATGGAGTGGGAATGCCGAGTGCTGAGTGTCGGTTACTATGGAGTGGGAATGCCCAGTGCTGAGTGTCGGTTACTATGGAGTGGGAATGCCCAGTGCTGAGTGTCGGTTACTATGGAGTGGGAATGCCGAGTGCTGAGTGTCGGTTACTATGGAGTGGGAATGCCCAGTGCTGAGTGTCGGTTACTATGGAGTGGGAATGCCGAGTGCTGAGTGTCGGTTACTATGCAGTGGAAATCTCCAGTGCTGAGTATCAGTTACTATGGAGTGGGAATGCCGAGTGCTGAGTGTCGGTTACTATGGAGTGGGAATGCCCAGTGCTGAGTGTCGGTTACTATGGAGTGGGAATGCCCAGTGCTGAGTGTCGGTTACTATGGAGTGGGAATGCCCAGTGCTGAGTGTCGGTTACTATGGAGTGGGAATGCCCAGTGCTGAGTGTCGGTTACTATGGAGTGGGAATGCCGAGTGCTGAGTGTCGGTTACTATGGAGTGGGAATGCCGAGTGCTGAGTGTCGGTTACTATGGAACGGGAATGCCGAGTGCTGAGTGTCGGTTACTATGGAACGGGAATGCCGAGTGCTGAGTGTCGGTTACTATGGAGTGGGAATGCCGAGTGCTGAGTGTCGGTTACTATGGAGTGGGAATGCCCAGTGCTGAGTGTCGGTTACTATGGAGTGGGAATGCCCAGTGCTGAGTGTCGGTTACTATGGAGTGGGAATGCCCAGTGCTGAGTGTCGGTCACTATGGAGTGGGAATGCCGAGTGCTGAGTGTCGGTTACTATGGAGTGGGAATGCCCAGTGCTGAGTGTCGGTTACTATGGAGTGGGAATGCCCAGTGCTGAGTGTCGGTTACTATGGAGTGGGAATGCCCAGTGCTGAGTGTCGGTTACTATGGAGTGGGAATGCCCAGTGCTAGTGTCGGTCACTATGGAGTGGGAATGCCGAGTGCTGAGTGTCGGTTACTATGGAGTGGGAATGCCCAGTGCTGAGTGTCGGTCACTATGGAGTGGGAATGCCCAGTGCTGAGTGTCGGTTACTATGGAGTGGGAATGCCCAGTGCTGAGTGTCGGTCACTATGGAGTGGGAATGTCCAGCGCTGAGTGTCAGTTACTATGGAGTGGGAATGCCCAGTGCTGAGTATCTGTCACTATGCAGTGGGAATGCCCAGGGTTGCGTGTCGGTTACTATGCAGTGGAAATCTCCAGTGCTGTGTGTCAGTTCCTACAGAAGGTTCCATCACTCCCCGTGCGCCCCCATCTCGAAGCACTTCTCGCAGGCTCTAGCGGCATTCACAGGCCCCCTTCTTTACACATCTGTTACAGCAGGTTTCAGAAAGCTCTAGAGACACCAGGTCAGGATCAAAACAAGGAGAGGCCGCGGAAGACAGAAGGCAGAGCCCCACCCACCACCTGCCCAAAGTGAGACCTCAGACAAGTCTCACAGCCTCTCTGGATTCTGTGAGTTCATCGGTGAATAGCGTTGCAGTTAAAGTCAAATTTCAGATAAACAAATTCTTAAATTGTAAGTGCATCTCAAATATTGCCTGGGACATGCACTAAAAATCAATTATTGTTTATCTGACATTCAAATTTAACTAGGCATTCTGCATTTGTAATCTCCAAAATCTGGCAGCCCTCCCTGTGATGGACTTGATCCCTGTAGCCAATAGGATTATGTCAGCTGCAAATCACAGAAAACCTAACGGGAGTGTAAACAAGGTTTGTTTCTACATGACCAAACCCAGAGGCGGGTGGCCCAGGCCGGTGCCGCAACGACACTGTCTGGTACCTGGCATTTCTGCTCTTTCAGCTTCACTATCCTCTTGCTTATGATTTCCTGGCTGCAAAGTGGCTGCCCCTGCTCCAGGCATCATGTCTGCATCCCAGGCAGGAAGGAGGAAGAAGGGGAGAGGACAAAGACTAGGCCAGCCTCTTATCATAAGGAAAATTGAGCCTCTTGTGGAGGCCTCACTCAGCCGACTTCTGTTTATGCCCCGTGACAAATGGATTCGTTCCAGTAGGTTCCAGTCCACAAATCAATAGTGTTCAAATGTGACACTCCCGAGGCCCTTCTCACACCAGGATTTTCAAGCTTCTTTCTTCACATCTTCTCTGCTATCTTCAAACAGCCTCTGCACCCATGACCCCGTTGACCTGGCATCTGGCCCCGTGAGTTCAGCAGAGCAGGTGACGTGGTCCCATTTCACAGATGCCGTCCACATTGAACTTAGAGCTTGAGGCAGAAGAGTGCCCTGCCCTCCCAGCCCAGCAGGTGCAGGCCTGAGTCATTGAATACCGCTCACATCTCGTGGGCCGTCCTGGGAGGGCAGACAAACCTGGGAATCAAGGACCTTGTCTTGTCTCTGCCTGTTTTCTACTGAAAATCATCTGAGGGAAACGGACTCATCTTCCTTGGAACCTTAATTATTTATTTATTTTAATTTATTATTATTATTTTTTGGACAATCTGGCTCTGTCGCCCAGGCTGGAGTGCAGTGGTGCAATCTCGGCTCACTGCAGCCTCCATCTCCCATGTTCAAGTGATTCTCGTGCCTCAGCCTCCCTCCAAGTAGCTGGGATTACAGATGCCCGTCACCGCACCCTGCTAATTTTTGTATTTTTAGTAGAGATGGAGTTTCACCATGTTGGCCAGGCTGGTCTCGAACTCCTGACCTCGGGTGATCTGCCTGCCTTGGCCTCCCAAAGTGCTGGGATGACAGGCTTAATGATCTTTTTAAACAACGAGCCACCTTTACTCCAGTAATCCCAGACACCGTCTCTGCCCTGCTCCCGTTTTCTCTCCATCGCCTTTCCCAGCTGCTGGGAGGAAGGAGAAAGAAAGGAGGGTTTCCCCGGGACCTTCCCTCTCCTGCACCTGGGTTCCCTCTCAGGCAATCACAGCATCACATTTATTTCTAGAACATTCTCTACTGCACCTGGGTTTTACAGGTGGTATGACTCACGCCACCTCCTGCCTCTGCCTGCACCTCTGTCCAAGACCTGCAGCCCCGGGCGTGCACGCGTGTTCTCTCTGCCTGCACCTCTGTCCAAGACCTGCAGCCCCGGGCGTGCATGCGTGTTCTCTCTGCCTGCACCTCTGTCCAAGACCTGTAGCCCCGGGCGTGCATGCGTGTTCTCTCTGCCTGCACCTCTGTCCAAGACCTGCAGGCTCTGTAAGTGCTGGGTGCTGCCCCGGTGCCTGGGCCTCCTCACAGGCCCCGAACACCCATGTGCCTCCAGCCCCGGGTGTGCACACATGTTCTCTCTGCCCTGGGCATGCACGCGTGTTCTCTCCTCCCCGGGTATGCACACGTGTTCTCTCCACCCCGGGTGTGCACGCGTGTTCTCTCCGCCCCTGGGTGTGCATGCATGTTCTCTCCGCCCCGGGCGTGCACGCGTGTTCTCTCCACCCTCGGGCGTGTACGTGTGTTCTCTCCACCCTGGGTGTGCACGTGTGTTCTCTCCGCCCCCGGGTGTGCACACGTGTTCTCTCCGCCCCTGGGTGTGCACACGTGTTCTCTCCGCCCCAGGCGTGCACGTGTGTTCTCTCCACCTCTCCTGGGAGCCCACCATCATCGCCAGGACTACTTCAACTCTCTCCCGCAAGAAGTCCCCTCTGCTCCCCCAACAGGGTCATGCCCTGTCCCCACCACCCGTCCACGGCCACAGCATCTGCTCATGTGACTGTCCATGTAGCGTGTATGAGACCAGGACACAGCAGGCCCAGGCCAGGCCTGAACACCTGGCACAGAGCACATGCGGCGTGCCTGCCAGTAAAGACGTGGGCGCATGATTCAGCCCATCAATCAACAGGGCGTTGCCCTGCCAGCTGCTGGGACCTTGCCATCGCAAGGATGGGGCTTTCTCTCTGTTCCCCTCCGAATCCTGGCCCTGGGTTGGCACGGCACAGCCCAGGCACACAGCACTTGTCTATTGGGTGAATGAGCAGCTGACAGGGTTGCCAGGGGTCAGAGCAGAGAGAGGAATCAGCCCTCTGGGAACTCAGCCCTGCTCCATGGAGGCAAAGGGAAAAGGGAGGCCGAGGCAGTACAGGGTCCCACTCTGACCATACCCCTAGGGAGCCAGGTCTGTGGCGTGAGAGCTGCCCACAGGGGACCCACACCTGCAGCGGGAAGAGCACAGAGCCAGCGCAGACCTGGGCCATACTGAGGCCCCCAGCCCCTGGCCCTGGGGGAGTGAGGTCATCTCCTTCCAAAGGCCACACCGAGGCCCCCAGCCCCCGGCCCTGGGGGAGCGAGTTTGTCTCCCTCCAAAGGTAGTGCTGGGCTGCTGGGCAGCGACTGTGCTTCTCCACCTGCCCCCACCCAGGCCCCAGTCTCCCCATCTGAGAAATAGGAAGGACACCTCTCCACCAGCAGGCTTCTGCTCCAGACGACACATGTGTGATGCCCAGGGATGTGGGGCACCCACGAGCTCTGCACTAGGACGTGGCATTACTCTAACGCCCCCGCCCCAGAACCTTCTTCCCCCGCCGCCCCGCCTGGCATTACTCTAACACCCCCGCCCCAAATAAAACTTCTCCTTTCCTTCCTGGAGGAGTTCCCCATTCGAGGTGACCACATCAACCTCAACTTCTCCCTGGGAGCTTTGGGCTCTTGAAGCTATTTTAGGTCTCTTCTGCCATAGCCTGTGCCCAGGGCCCTTTCCTATCTGGATAGGTTTGTGCCGTCTGAGGCCCCGACAGCCTGACCAGGCTTCCTACGGCCTCGTGGGCGTGCACGGCCTTGACACCTGTCCCGCTACTGCCCTGTGCGCTGACAAAGTTCCGTGGCCTCTCTGTGAGCGAGGGAGTGTGAGCAGCTCACAGGCACTTTGGTTCCAGGTCTACTGTGATTTTCAAGCAGGCTTGTTGAGGTCTAACCCACACATCTTACAACTCACCCATCTCGAGTACACAAGTCAGTGGCATTTAGCCGAGTCACAGAGGTGTGCAACTATCACTGCTAACAAGTTTTAGAACATTTTCCCCCAAAAGAAACCCCATGCCCACAGGCAGTCAGGCCCGTTCCCTCCCTCAGCCCTGCCCACCACTGATCTGCTTCCTGCCTCGGTGGATTTGTCTTTTCTGGCGCTGTGTGTAAGCGGGATCCTGCGTCCAGCTCTTCCACTCGCCCGTGTTTTCTGGGTCCATCCCCGCTGGAGTGTGTGTCGGACCCGCCTTCCTTCTTATGTCTGAATAATATTCCACTGTGTGCACTGCATCTGCTTTTGAGTTTATCTGTGCTCGGCTGACAGTCTATTGAGAAACTTGTCTCATCACAGCTGTGTGTCTCAGGTGAGCCACCGACCCTCTCTGGGCCTCCCAGATGTACAGTGAGGACAGGTGTTGGGGGCAGCAAGGGGATGTGCCTGGGGGTGGAGGGGCCGGCTATCACCTTAGCGTCGTCCTTCCTGGGCTGAGGGGGCGTCCTGGTCTCTGCGCAATCTCCAACCCCGTTTGTGCTGTGTAAGTAGCAGTGTTGTCCCGAGTCAGGTGGCAGCCCCACGGAGAGTGCTCTGCCATGTCTGCTACTGGCCCTGAAAGGCAGTGGCATCCGCTGTGGGGGCGGGGGTGTCCCAAGGGCAGGGAAAGGCAGCACTTCTGACCAGGAACCTCTGGGGCCATCAGCTGGCTGTCCAGACTGTGAGGTTAGAACCACCTGCAGCATTTGGTGAGAGGGAAGATTACGGGGAGTGGGTCGATGGAGGAGGAGTAGGCAACCAATCCCGTGTGACAATGGTTCTGCTGGGCAGCTGCCCGTGGGCATAACCTCTGGGTCCTGAAGCCCAAGGGCGGTTTTGTTCCAGGGGAGAGCGTGACAAAGATGTAGAGGGCCCCGACTTCAGGCTGCCGCAGTCTCCGGGTGAGCCACTTCTTCTGTGGTTCAGCCTCTGCATTTAAGAGGCCCTGGCAAAGTACAGTGTGGACTGGAGGGTGCCAGGCAGCCCAGAACCCTAGGGGCCGGGCTTGGTGCGGCTGCTGCAGGCCCCCGTGATGCCACCTGGAGCAGGCACGGGGGGAGGGCAGGGGCCACACGGTCCAGTTCAAAACTCGGTCAGGAAAGCAGCCGAGGAGCAGACGCCAGCCCCCGCTGCCCACGCCTGGAGCGCCTCTTTCTCCCAGGGCACCGCCAGCAGGGTCCACCAGTAACAGACACCAGGCCAGGTGGGGCAGCTGCAGGTTGGGGTGATGGAGACAGAGCCTGTGGGTCCCAGCCTCGCCTCCCTCTGCCATGGAATTGTGTGACTCCAGACAAATGCCTTCCGGGCCTCCACGTCCCCTGCTGGGAAGCCCCGACCCATGGAACTGAATGAATGGGGCCACGCCTGTGAGGCCTGTAGAAGCTCCGTGTTCCTCCACCCTCCACCCTCTGGGAGCTGCTGGGCTCTGAGCCTGGGGGGGCAGGGTCTTCCCTGGGCTCAAAGAGCAGAGAGCCCTGAGACCCCTGGGGAAGAGCAGGCGGACACGCTGCGTCCCGGGGACCCGGCGGCTGGGTGAAGGTCTCCTGCCCACCCTGGCACAGGCCGTGAGCTCCGTGTGCGTGGGATTCTCCGTGATGCAGGTCTCCGCCCTCCGTCACACGCATGATAAACAGGGCTCCGACCCAGTTTCCTGGCCATTCTGTCTGGAAGCTCTACATGGCCTCAGGTGACATGCAGGGCCTCTTTCCCAAAGCCTCAGGGAGCAGGAACTCGGCAGGCCTGGGGGTTGGGAGCCCTGGGCAAGGTCTGGAGCCCTGGGTGGGGTCAGGATCCTTGGCTGGGGTCAGGAGCCTTGGGTGGGTCAGGAGCCTTGGGCAGGGTCAGGAGACTTGGGTGGGGTCAGGAGCCTTGGGTGGGGTCAGGAGCCTTGGGTGGTCAGGAGATTTGGCTGGGGTCAGGACCCTTGGGTGGGTGAAGAGCCTTGGCTGGGGTCAAGAGCCTTGGGCAGGGCTGTTGGGGAAGGGGGCTGTCAGAGTAGATGGGTGGCCGGTCTATCATGGTGGACAGGGTGCCTGTTGTGGTCAGGGGACCTTTCATAGCAGTTGGGGTACCATTGTGGTGGCTGGGGTAGCCCACTGTGGTCAGGGGGCTGTGTTGGTCAGTGGTGGGATTTGGGGTCTTCGGAGGAGGAGTGGGAGCTCCTGGGCAGTTCTCTGACAGGCAGCTGTAGAGGGTCCATGACCACACCCAGGCATGGCCGCGGCACATTCATGCCCAAGTCCGGAAGGACCAGGACTCTAGATGAAAGAGCCTCCGGCTAGGTGGCCACTGACCTGACATGGTGTCAGCTGTTAGAGGCCACCACCCTCAATTGCCCAGGGCAGGAGCACAGCCCACATGCTCTGTGGGCATCTCTGTCCCTGTCCTCACCAGCCCAATGCAGGTGACAAGGCCCATGGCAGCCCCAAAGTCATCTTAAGGGGAGCCATCCCCCTTAAGGGAAACCCAGAGACACATATGATTAAGATTCAGGGGACGCAGTCACAGCGAAATAAACCCAAATGTTTATTTTCCCAGCAGTAAACTGTGCCTTCAATAGGCAGACATAAGATCTCAGGGTGCCTAATACAGCAAAAGGCGCTTTGGCATCCAAGCCACACACAGCCTGGGAGCAGACACCTCACCTCGCCGTCGTCCCGGCCACTCCTGCTGGCGCTGTCCCCGGCCGGGAGCCCCCACGCCCCTACATTCCGATCCTGCCAGATCCTGATCCCCACTGCTCAACCCCAGCCTCCCCACACTCAGGGTCCCAAGAGTGGGCGGCAGCTGTGGGGACCGTTTTGAGGGCTCCACCGGGAGCTGTGGGGACCGTTTTGAGGGCTCTGCCGGCCTCTGGACACAGTGTCTCCAGGGGAGGGCCAGCTCACCGTCTGGGTGGACATGGGGAGCCTGGCTGACTCTCCCCACACCCACTCCTTCGTTCGCTCTTCCGTCAACCCTCACCACTGGCTGGGTGCCTGTCAGCCCCGCAGGCCCCGGGAGAAAGGGATGCAAAGGCAGAAATAAGGGTCACTCGGCCTCTCCACTGGGAGCGGGTCTGGCTGAGCATGACAAACCCAGCCGAGGGAGAGAGGCGATGGCCCAGCCCAGGAACGGCGCTCCTCATTCCTCCTCCTCTGTCATCGCTGGGGCCAGCAGGACTGGGGGCCGATCTAACCGGCAGATGGAGACCAGGTTGTGTTTTTTCTCGTGGGTGAGGATGGTCACTCATTAGATCATCTGCTCATTCAGCAGCAAACCCGATGGTGGGACACGCCGTCTCGACACAGGCCCTGCGTGGGGGTCCCGGACGTGCCGTCCCCAGGGTGCAGGGGTGGAGGGGAGGAAGCCTTGAGCTGTGACTCCAGGGGGTCCGCCAAGTATTTGTTCAGGGAGAACACAGAGGTCCGTGAACAATTGTGATGGGCTGTCCTGGGGGTAGGGGAGGTGTCTCTCCCAGACTCGGGAAGGGTAGGTCAAGGAATTCCTGCCTCCCAGCAGGAATGTCCGCTCAGCAGGGACCTGAGGCTGAGAGGAGTCTGTGGGAAGAATGTTCTGGGCAGGGGAGCGGTGTGTGCCTGTGAGGCTGGAGCTCAGAGAGGAGGTGGGGGTGAGCAGCACGCACCCCATGCTCAGGAGCTGAGACTTTATCTCAGGCAGGGAGTGGCAGGGCTGCATTTGTCTTGCTGAAAGCCGTCTCGGTGCTGCGTTGGGGAAGGATTGGAGGGCGGCAGCTCCCTCACCCCGTGGCCTGGCAGAGCCTCCCTGGGTGTCCTGGCTCCAGCGATGATAGACGGCTTTGTCAGTGCCGGGATGCGTGCGGTTTGGAGATCGTCCACCCTGGGGCCTGGCCAGGTCTCTGGCTAATAAAAATTAGTCTCTCTGTCTCTGCATAGCAGCAAGCCTGTTCCCATCACTCGGGCTCTCAGCACTCAGGTGCCCAGAGCAGCTTCTAGCTTAGATCTCACAGGCTCCTGGGGCTGCTGGGGCCAGGGAGACCCAAACCCACCTCTGCACAGGGGTCCTGGGCCAAAAGTCTATGTCAGAATGCTGCAGCCACAAGTGACAGAAACCCAGCTCGGAGGCATCAGGGAGACCTGGGACTGTGCTGGCTCAAGCACCAAACTATAGGACGGGCAGGGGCACCGGCTTCAGGCCCCACAGACCCAACCATTAGCACACCCTCGGCCGCTCTGCCCACCCTCTCTTCCCAGCAGCTGTCCAGGCCACTCTGGGCTTGCCTCCCAAGCAGACCAAAGAAGAGGTCCTTCCTCTCCTGTTCCAGTTCAAAAACTCCCAGGGAAGGATTGTGATTGGCCGCGTGTGGTCACCTGCCCTCCTCCTGGACCAATCGCTGGGGCCGCGGCTGCCTGCCTGACTGTCCTGCTAGCCCTGTGCCCACCCTGGGGCCGTGGCAGCCGGTCTGTGACCTGAGCTGGAGCTGAAAAGCCACAGACCTGAGGGGAGGGAATGGCAGCAACCCGGTCGCCGCCCTGATTTTGTACTGCAGGCGCAATTTTAAAACTGATTTTTTAATTTAAAAAAGCAAAGATGAAACAAAAATACTTATAGGAAAATTCAAACATACAGGTAACAGAAAAGAAGGTGAAAATAAAATAAGATGTGGATAATAATACCTCTTGAAGAACTGTATGTAAGGAAATGAGAACATGCAGTCACTCAACAAACAAACGGAGGGATGGACACCCGGAAGACAGGTGCCAACACTCTTGACCCTCTGTGCCGGTGCGGGTCCAGGGGAGGGGTGAACAGACCTGGAAGACAGGTGCCAACACTCCTGATCCTCTGTGCCGGTGCCAGTCCAGGGAGGGGTGAACAGACTGATGTGGTTCCTGCCCTGGAGAACAGGGAAATGCAGAACAAGCACAGACAGATCCAGATAAACAGAGGTGAAGAGAAACAGGAGAGGAGGGGAGGGGGCCAGGCATGAGGAAGAGAAGCAGGGAAGCCATGTGACTTCGAGAGTGGTGGGGGTTATCGTTCCTTTTTTTCTTGTTTTCTTTTTTTTTAGATAGAATCTCGCTCTGTCACCCAGGCTGGAATGCAGTGGTGCCATTTAGGCTCACTGCATCCTCTGCCTCTCGGTCAAGCGATTCTCCTGCCTCAGCCTCCCCAATAGCTGGGATTATGGGCACCCACCACCACGCCCAGCTAATTTTCTGTTTTAGTAGACACGGGGTTTCGCCATGTCGGCCAGGCTGGTCTTGAACTCCTGACCCTAAGTGATCCGCCTGCCTCGGCCTCCCAAAGTGCTGGGATTACAGGCGTGAGCTACCGTGCCTGGCCCCTTTTGTTTTCTTCTTGTGGGATTTGCCTACTTATGAAGTTTGTTGAGTGTTGAGTGCTTGTATTGTTCTTCTCTGTAGTAATATCTGTGTGCTGGGGCCACTGTCGTTTGTCCCCACACCCACTCCCAGACCATCTTCTTTCTTTTTTTTTTTTTTTTTTTTGAGAGAGTCTCGCTCTGTCACCCAGGCTGGAGTGCAGGTGGCTCGATCTCAGCTCACTGCAACCTCTGCTTCCCGGGTTCAAGTGATTCTCCTGCTTCAGCATCCTGAATAGCTAGGACTACAGGCACACACCATCATGCCTGGCTAATTTTTGTATTTTTGGTAGAGATAGGGTTTCGCCATGTTGGCCAGGCTGGTTTTGAACTGCTGACCTCAAGTGATCCGCCCTCCTCGGCCTCCCAAAGTGCTGGGATTACAGGCGTGAGCCGCCGTGCCCGGCCTCCCAGCCCATCTCTTATCAGGGTTCCCTGTCTCTTTCAGGACATGGAAGTTGCTCGTGCCTACACGGCCAAACCCCTCCACCTTCTTAAAATTTTTTCAGAGTTTCTCAGCTGCCTTAATTTTAAACTGGTTTTATATAAATGCTCTGCTTTTTTCTCCTAATCCTTTCACTGTTTCAGTTTTCCGCATTTTATTCTTTAACCCAAGTGGAGTTTATTTTTCCAAGTGAAGTAAGGAGTATATAATTTATTTTCCCCACGTGGGGCAGTTGTCCTGACACCATCTACTGGGGAGTTTGTGCTTCTCCAGGCATTTTAAATGCCACCTCAATCCCACCCACATTCCCTTTTACACACGTGCGCCTGCTGGTTGTCCTGCGGGAAACTCCGATTTCCAGCTGTTTGTGCCTGGCCTGGTTCTCGTGTGAAGTTCAACAAAGACAAGAGAGAACTCTGAACTTGTCTTTGGGCCACATTGCAAATGTGTAGGCCAGCCAGCTCTTAGCCCCATTTTACAGGAAAAACTGAGGTTTGGCAAGCTTCAGTAACTCACCTTCCATTGGATATGGAGAGTGAAGGAAGAAAGAAATGAATACATAAATGAACCCACTTCACAATTAGGAACCTCATTCTGCAAAAGCAGCGATGCCAATGTGACCCAGAGGAGAAAGCCAAGAGATACTCCTGAGGCAGGGAAGCCTCCTGTCCGGAGCCCAGACTCCCTCTGCTTTAGGGTTCCTCCCTGCCTCCCGGGAGGGCCTCCTTGACCTCGTGGGCAATTTAAAGCCGCGTCATCTGGTGCCCACACCAGATGGCCAAGGCTGATGGTCAAGGCAGAACCTGCTTGGGCCAGTGTGGGTCCTTTTCCCAGCTACCCCTGCACAGTCACCCTCTCCCAGTTCCCCAAGAAAGACCAATGTCTCTCTGCCTGGGGCCAGCCTGGGGCCTTGCCCCCAGCTCCCCACTCGCCACGAATGTGTCTCTGCTGCAACCTGCTGATTTCTTGTCTTTGCACAAAACAGAATTGAGGGGGGACAGAACAGATTTGTCAGCTGATAGTTACTAAAAATGACTTTGATGACCAGTTGCCACGTGGCTTGCGGCATCTGACTCTCAGAAGGAGTTCACAGTGAGATGGTCAGGACGCAGCTCCCGTTCTGATCGAGTTATTTATGGGACTGAAGATTCTCTGGCTTTCACATTAAACACCCACCACGGGAATGGAATTAATGTCAAATCCTTCTTTTTCTGGCAGTATTATTCATGCATGAATACACAAACTACTACCAAAAAGTGCCCCTCCCTCCTTTTAGAAGATGGCTTCCAACAAAAATTTACTTTGTATCTTTATTTTTATTTTTGAGACAGGGTCTCACTCCATCACCCAGGCTGGAGTGCAGTAGCGTGATCATAGCTCCCTGCAGCCTCAACCTCTTGGGCTCAAGCAGTCCCACCGCCTCAGCCCCCTGAGTAGCTGGGACTACAGGCACGCACCGCCACACCCGGCTAACTTTTTAATTATTTGTAGAGATGAGGTCTTGTTATGTTGCCCAGGCTGGTCTTGAACTCCTGGGCTCAAGCGATCCTACGTCCTTGGCCTCCCAAAGCACTGGGATTACAGGTGTGAGCCACCAAGCCCAGCCTACTTTGTATCCTTATTAGTTCTCAAAATGCATAACACATTCACATTGTCTGTATCAGTTGTATACTACCAGTAATTATAATGATAATCCAGCCCAGGAAATAAATTTTAACATAGGAAAATGTTTAAATCTTGACATTCCAATTATGTACCTAGTTTTGTACGATAGGGGAATCAAAAGACTTTCAAACATGAAAATATATTAGGATAAAAATCGGCTGGGTAGAACAGAAGGAGGCATTAAGGGAGACAGGGGCTGCAGAAGACTCTATTTGTATCTATCTTTTAAACGGCACATAAAATGTTATTGATATCCTCATTTTTGTCTGCTGAATTAAGTTAGTAGATTTTATTCTTTAGCGTGGTTCTGGGTTTACAGGACAACTGGGTGGACAGCACCGAGTTCTCATTACTCTTTCCGGCTCGTTCCCTGGTGGGGGTGGGGGTGGGGGTCCCTGCATTGCACCTGGCACTGGTGTGATACATTTGTTACAACCGATGAACCAACACTGACACCTTTTCATTAACTGAAATCCATAGTTTACACTGGGCTTCTCTCTTGGTGTTACATTCTATGTGTCTAGACAAGCATATGACTTGTGTCTACCATTAGAGTGTCATACAGAATAGTGTCACTGCCCTAAAAATCCTCCGTGCAGTCTGGGCAACACAGCAAAACCCTGTCTCTACAAAAAAATAAATAAAATTAGCTGGGGCTGAGATGGGAGGTCAAAGGATGCAGTGAGCTGTGATCACGCTACTGCACTCCAGCCTGGGAGACAGAGTGAGACCCTGTCTAAAAACAAACAAAAAAACTTGGCCAGGCGCAGTGGCTTACGTCTGTAATCCCAGCACTGTGGGAGGCCGAGGTGGGTGGATTCTGAGCTCAGGAGTTCGAGACCAGCCTGGCCAACAAGGTGAAACCCTGTCTCTACTAAAAATACAAAAATTAGTTGGGCGTGGTGGTTGGCACCTGTAATCCCAGCTACTTGGGAGGCTGAGGCAGGAGAATCACTTGAACCCGGGAGGCAGAGGTTGCAGCGAGCCGAGATCATGCCACTGCACTCCAGTCTGGGAGACAAGAGCAAGACTCCGCCTCCAAAAACAAACAAACCTCTCTGCTGTCCCTACTCAGCCTTCCCTAATCTATAAGGCCCTGAAAACCACTGACCTTTTTACTATTTCCATCATTTTGCATTGTCCTGAATGCTATTGAGTTGGAATCAGACAGTATGTAGCCTTTTCAGATTGACTTCTTAGCAATATTCACTTTTTTTTTCTTTTTGAGATGGAGTCTTGCTCTGTTGCCCAGGGTGGAGTGCAGTGGCATGATCTTGGCTCACTGCCACTATAACCTCTGCCTCCTGGGTTCAAGCGATTCTCCTGTCTCAGCCTCCCAAGTAGCTGGGATTACAGGCACTGCCATCACGCCCAGCTAATTTTTGTATTTTTAGTAGAGATGATGTTTCGCCATGTTGGCCAGGCTGGTCTCAAACTCCTGACCTAAGAGATCCGCCCCCTTCGGCCTCCCAAAGTGCTGGGACTACAGGTGTGAGCCACCGTGCCCGGCCATCAGTGTTCACTTTCCATGGCTTGATAGCTCACTACTTTCGTCATGGATAATATTCTATCATCTGCATATGCCACAGTATTTTATCTATTCACCTATTGAAGGCTGTCTCAGTGGCTTCTAAGTTTTGGCAAATACAAATGAAACTTCTATAAACGTTTATGTGCAGGATTTTGTGTGGACATTAGTTTTTAACTCACTTGGGTAAACACCAAGAAACATGAATGGTGGGTTGCGTGGTAAGAGTGTGTAGTTTCATAAGAAACAGTCAAACTGTCTTCCAAAGGGCTGTACCATTTTGCATTCCTGTCGGCAATGAATGACAGCTCCTGTTGCTTCACATCCTCACCGGCATCTGGGGTTGTCAGTGTGTTGAGTTTTAGTTATTCTAACAGGCGTGTCATGGCCTCTCGTGGCTTTGCTGACCCACTCCCTAGTGGCAAGGCTGCTGGGCATCATTTCCTATGCTGATTTGCCAGATCATCTTCTAGATCTCTTCTCTGATAAGGTGTCTATTCAGATCTTTTGCTCATTTTTAATTGGGCTGTTTGTTTTCTTATGGTTTGGTTTTAAGAGTTCTTTGTATATTTTAGATAACAGTTGTTTATCAGATATGCGTTTCCCAAATATTTTCTACTAGCCTATGGTTTGTCTTTTCATTCTCTTCATAGTGTCTTTTGCAGAGCCGAAGTATTAAGTTTTAATGAAATCCAACTTACCAAATTTTTATTTTATACATCATACTTTTGGTGTTATATTTTAAAACTCACTGTTTTAGGTAGGGAGCTGAGTGAAAATGTAGGTGTTTAAGAAGAGTTTATTCAGGTATTTTTAATGAACGACAGTGGCTATCAAATTGCTGTGGTACCTAGAATCCATTAGCCACCCACTTATTTTAAAATATCTATACCTATAGTGTATCAGACTTTCTATTCTTGGCAGCTATCTAAACTTTTGTTGCAGATTTTTAGTTACAACAGAAAATGTTTGAGAGTCTATAGTGCTCAGAACTATTTTCTGAAGGTCAGCAACGGTGATGGCCTGGCCTCCTGCTGGACCACGCTGGCCTGGCAGGACCCCAGCTCTGCCAAAGACCAGCCTGTGTTTTGCGATTACTCAAGCTTTCTGGGTCCCGGTGTTCTCCTCTGGCAAACAAGGCTGGTGGCAAGACCTACCTCCTACGGTCACGGAGGGCACATGAGAGGGCCTAGCGCCTGCCCTTTGACCAGGGCCCCATAGACAGCAAGTCTTACCTGGTGTCAGAAGAAGGGACCATGACTGCGGGGAGGTGACAGTGCAGGGAGGCCTGTGGCAAGTGTTTATAAATCGCGTCTTTATCCTAACCTTGAGCTGGGCACTGTTGGGCGGTTGAGAAGGAAATCAGATGTGCATGCTGCCCTTTGGGGAGGGGGATCAGGATGGCCAGAAGTGCCGTTGGCAGGACAGAAGCCTGGGTTTGTTTTCCTGAGGGCAGCAGGGTGGGGCCTCAGAGGCGCACCCAGCACAGGTCAGCAAAGCTGGGGCTGCCCCGCTGTGCACCGCGGGCCCTAGAGCCAGGCACAGTCTCCCGGGGCTTCCATGGGTGTGTGATCCGGGCACTAGATGCTGATGGGGAGTCAACTTTACTTGGAAACGCTGCCATGCCATGAGGAGGGGAGGTGATTTCTTTTTTTTTTTTTTTGAGATGGAGTATTGCTCTGTCACCCAGGCTGGAGTGCAGTGGCGCTATCTCGGCTCACTGCAAGCTCCGCCTCCCGGGTTCAGGCCATTCTCCTGCTTCAGCCTCCCGAGTAGCTGGGACTACAGGCACCTGCAACCACGCCCGGCTAATTTTTTGTATTTTTAGTAGAGACGGGGTTTCACTGTGTTAGCCAGGATGGTCTCGATCTCCTGACCTCGTGATCTGCCCGCCTCGGCCTCCCAAAGTGCTGGGATTACAGGCGTGAGCCACCGTGCCCGGCCGTGGTGGTTTCTTTTAAGTGAATTGAGCTCCTGCCTCTATAGACAGTGACACACTGGGAGCTCCATGGGTGCACCATCGAGCTCCCTCCTCCATGGTCTGCCTCCTCCCGAGCCCTGAGTGTGGCGCTCCAAGGTCCTGCTCGCCCGCGGTCTGTCTCCCGCACAGGTGACGCTGGCCTTGTCGGACAGACTGCAGACATCTTTCACATAGGGCTGGCAGTCTCCTCCTTAAATGTCTCCTCGAAATTCCCAGGAGCTGTGACTTGGCCGCATCCAGGGCAAGAAACCAGTCCTTGGATAAGGCAGCAGGAAGTCCGTGTGGCTGAGAGGCTCAGCCTCTCCACCTGTAAAATGGGCGTTCCGGGAGCATCCGCACAGCACGGGGGGAAATGCAGAGACAGTGCCCAGCTCTGCCAGCTACTGCCAGGACCATCTGACCACCCTGTGACCGCTGGGCTAGGCATCAGGCTGACCCACTCACAGCACAAAAGGAAGCCCTCCTGCCTGCAATATCCCTTTCTTCTCTACCGTGCCACCGTGGTTCTCATGA
The DNA here is from genome assembly GCF_028885625.2 of Pongo pygmaeus. Taxonomy (NCBI): domain Eukaryota; kingdom Metazoa; phylum Chordata; class Mammalia; order Primates; family Hominidae; genus Pongo; species Pongo pygmaeus. The sequence continues at coordinate 86,255,005 of NC_072391.2, read as the reverse complement.
GGAGGGAGGAGGGGCTGTGGTAGGGCAGGTGCAGCGCCTGGGTTGTGGTGTCTGATGGCTGCAGTGGTATCTTCGGTGCCTTCAGGTCTGTCACTCCTCAAATGGTTGTGAGCACCCTCTGTAAGTCAGAGACGTTGCAACTGGTCACTTAACACCCGAAGCCTGCGGTCCAGAGAACTGAGACCACGGACGTGCCGCTGGTGCTGGGTGAGGGCTTCCGGCCCAGGTCCAGGCCAGTTTCTGCTCCCAAGCTCTGTGGGAAGCCAGAGCTGCCACAGGCATTGTTGAGCTCACAGCCCGACTGACTTCAGGGTGCTTCGCTGCTGAATTCTCCCACCTGCCCCCACTCCAACGTTTATGTTGCTTTGTAAAATCTCTGAAACCTGGGGGCGTTTTAGGATTATCACCGGCAGAATGTTTTCCTTTCTTAGTGGCACATAAAATAATGGTGCATCTTAAAATCCAGTGTGCCTCACAGCCCATGAAGCCAGGGAGCCAGGATGGATAAATTTCGAGCATAAAATCGGTAACCTTAGGCAACACACCCAACGCATGGGGACTCACACTGTTCTGTGGGGTGGGCTCAGAACCCCCCTCCATTCCACAAGGACTGGGCTGAGCCACACGGGCAAGCACCATGTTAAGCACAGTCTGAAAACCAGGAGAATGAAGGTGCTTGGCGTTTGTGTCACAATTTTCACGGAGTCTGGCGGGTTCTAGACAGCATTTCCCACAGCCAGGAGCTGGAGGAACTGGCTGGGCCACACTGCGGTTAGGGACCCAGCTGACCAGACCGCTGCTCAGGGACTGCAGGAGGGGCTGGTGCTGTCCTCCCCCTCACGGAGCCCCCGTTCTGGGTTTCTGTCCCCTTCCTCTGCCAGCTCAGGTGGGCAGAGCCACGTCCATGAGAGGGACGAGGGGTGGGGGAAAAAGGCCCGCGGCACAAAGCTGGAATGGGCCATGTTTCACACGTTGCTATATTTTTATATTGGGGATTGGGGACCTCGGACCGTCACATGCAAAATTTATGCGAAATGAGAGGCAAACCAAGGCCCTGCTGCTCTGAAGGTCTGGCCTCTTGTGTCTCCTAATGGTGACCCCTGGGCCCCCCACCCGCTTGTGTCTAAGAAATAAGAGCATTTGTGAGTTGGGGCAGGAAACAGGGAAAAGGCGCCAATTTTACTAAAATGTACTAAGCAGGCAAATGCACCAGATACGCCACAAAGTACTTTAGGGAAAGGCAAAGCGGGCGGGGGAGGGGGCCTGCCAGCAGAGAAAGTGCGGAGAGGCCAGAGCAGCGGCTCGGGGCGTTTCTACAGGTGGACATGAAACGCACAATATGCAAATGAATGCAAAGCGTATGCAAATGACCTGGCCCCGGGACCAGCGGGGAGCGAGGGCTTCGCATCGGACCCGCCCGGGAGGCTGAGCGGGGGGAGCGCGACCCCTGCCGGCCACGCACGGAGGTGGCCCCGGGCCGGGCCGGGCGCCGCGCGGGGGGCGAGCGGGGGGCGGGGGCGGCGGCCAAAGAAGCGACTTCCCCCCCAACTCCCCACCCCCCCAACCCCCCACCCCCCCAACCCCCCAACCCCCCAACCCCCGTTCAGCCTCCCGCGCGGCCGCCAGAAGCCGCGGCTCTAAAGCTGCGAGGCCCGCGGCCGCAGACTGCTGCGCGGTGGGTGTGCGCGGCCTGCGGAGGGGGAGAGGGTGGGCGCAGGCGGGGGCCGCCCCCCAGAGCCGCGCCCCCTCCACGGCGCCCGCGCCCCTCATCCTCTTCGCGCGCCCCCGCCTGCGTCCCCCCCGCGCCGCCCCCCGCAGGAGGCGGTGCGCCCCTCGCCCCCCTCCCCGCGCCCCGCGCCCGGCGCTCCGCACAGCCCCGGCCCCCACGGCCAGTTCTTAGGGCGCGCCCCGGTGGCGGAGGCGTTGGGGACGGCTCTCGGCGGCCGGGAGCCCCTCTCCAGGCCGGCGCCCCGGGGCGGAGCTGAGCGCGATGGGCGCCGGGCGGGAGGCAGGTGGCGCAGCGGCGGCGGCGGCGGGGGGCAGGAGGCGGAGGCAGAGCGCGCGGGGCGGGGGCCGCGGGGCCCCGTGAGACTCTCGGGCGAGCGCGCGGCGTTAGAGCCACAGGCGCGGCGGCTGGACCCGGCGCGGGCCGCGGAGGCCGGAGACCGCCCCGGGCGGGGTGCGCGCTTTGTTCCCGCGCGGGGTGGCCGGAGCCGAGTCCCCGGCATGGCCCAGGCGGCCGCCCCGCGCGCCCCAGCCCCGCCGCGCGCCTGAGCCCGGTGCGGCGCCAGAAGACAGCGCGCAGCCGCCCCTGAGTCGTGGAGGCGGGGACCAAGCTGGAAGGAGCAGCGACTCCCGGACCGAGTCGCGAGTGTGCGCCGTCCGCCGCCCCCCGGATCCCCCGATCCCTCGGACCCCCCGACCGTAAGTGCCGTGTCCGCCCCGCGCGCCGCCGCCGCCGCTCTCCCCCGACTCCGCCCGCGGCTGCCGTTCCCGGATCTGCGCCGCAGCCGCGCGGAGCGCACGGGCCGTTTTCAAAGTTGGTGCCCACGGCAGGGTGGAGCCAGCCCGCCCAGCGCCCACCCATCCGGGCTGAGCGCAGCCCCCCATGAGCGGAGCCTGACCTGCGGGGGCTGCGGCGAAACTTCGGGGTGAACGACGCGCCCGGGCGCTGGGAGTCTCGCGGGCTCCCCTGGGGCCGCCCGATTTTCCTAACAAAGGCCCCGCGGCCCGCGTGACGGAGACCCGGGAGTGGGGAGGCCGAGGGCGGCCCTGGGAGAGGCAGAGGTGCCCGCGGCCGGGCTGGGGAGGAGGGTCCAGAGCTCCCTCCTGCCCCTCCGTCTCCTGCCCGGGTCCCCGGCGCTGCCCCGCAGGCTAAAGGTGGTCCGCGCTGGGGGGCCTGGACCCTGCCTGGCGTGCGGTCCCTGGGGTCCTGACGGCCGCGGGCCTCGGCACAGCCGGGTGGCAGCGATGGCGCGCACAGTCTTTGGGAAGCGTCCATCTGTGTTGGGCAGGCCCGGAGCCAGGCTGTGGGAACAGCGGGGAGGGAGGTGTGAGCCTCTGTGGAGGGACAGATGGCTGGAAACGCAGCCCTAGACGGCTGACTTCACTTACGTGGAGCAGAAGGCGGCCAGGCTGGTGGCGGCGACTCAGAGCCGCTGGGCTCCGAACACACTGCGGGGCTGGCGCTCCCCCGCCCCTGCGCCCGCCCTGTGTGTGCTGGGGCCGCGGCCGGGCTGTGCCCGCCCCTCCTTCACCCTTTGGGCTGAGGCCGGCTGACTTCAGGCCCATTCCAGGGCCCAGGAAGAAAAACCTTTCCCTTGAAAGGAGAGCACGTCGCGTGCTCCTGTGGGTGGGGGCTTGTCGGTAGCTGTCAGGCTTGTGGCCCCGGTCAGGGTGCGGCTTCTGTGCGTCCGGCCCGGGTGTGCGTTTCCTCTCCTGGACCAGGAACAGGAGGTTCCCAGGGCAGCCACCTCGGCGGACGGGTCGGCCGGGGATAAGGGGCGGGGGCCGGTTATTCGGTGCCTGGCATTGCTCTCAAGTTGCTGAGAGGTTGGGGAAACTTCTTGAGGCTGGGACTCCACTGTGTCCCTCAGACCTGAAGGGGTGAGGGCTGGGCCTGAGCGCGTCCGACCCTCACCTGCCCCTGGCATCGCTTTCCCGGCAGGGGAGGAGGCAGGAAGGCCCAGCCCACAGTTCTGGGCACGTTCGTCCGTGGAGGGCTGGCTCTGTGTGCCTCTGGGGTTGGGCTGTGTCCTTTGCCCCCACTCCAGTCTGGGCGTTGGGAGTCAGAAACTTCCACGGGGGCCAGACAGGCGGATGCTGTGCAAGCCGGAGCCGCCGGGAAGGTCCTGTTCTGTGCGGCCGACAGCACCGTGCCTGGAAAAGCCATGCTATTTGGGACCGTCCTGCTGGGCAAGCGGCCACTCTTCCACACTGAAAGGGAAACAGAAAGGAAGAAGCGCCCAGAGCAGAGGAACAGATGTGGCCTCCACCCGAGATTGGGGCTCAGGGAGGGAAGAGAGTATCGCATCAGGATCAGTCTTCCGGCAGGCTCCATCTCTCCTGGGATGTGCTGGGATACTCTAGTGACAGGGGAGAAGGGAAGTTCACATGAGTGGTTCGTGGTGCTGGGGCCGTGCTGTCGCCACCTGTGAAGCCAGGGCTGGTGAGTGGGAGGGCTTTCCCCAGACATCTTCTTCCAGAACCCTCTGGGGCTACGAAGCCACACGCCAGCCGCCCGAGCCCCCCCTGAGCTCTTCCCCTGCCGCCCGCTATCCGCGTAATTCAGTTACCACCTCCAGGAAATCTCTCTGGTTTGGCTCCACATATTTTCATTTCTGCATGACTGGAAGAAATTAATTTTTCTCCCTACGCGAGGATCTGGAGACGCTGCCGGCAGGCTGGGTCACTAATCCCCAAGATCCCAGCCCTCAGGGCTGCACGGGGGAGGGCCGGGCCTCGCCGCTGCCGCCTCTGGGGTGGCAGGGAGGGTGTGAGGTGGGTGAGGCATTTCCCTGCCAGCTTCTGGAACCATCTTGGGGCTCTCCGCTGGCCTCCCCCTCCCCTGCTGCACCGTTAGCAGGTTGACTTTGGGGTTTTCTGATTCATCCTCAGCCTCCCGCAGCACCAGGGTGGAAGGATGCTGGTTGAATTAAGTGGATCTGAATTTCCTTCCCAGGCAGGGAGGAACCAGAAGCAACTTCAGCGTGCCCCTGTGCTGTGTGTGCCACGCGGGTGTTCAGACCCAGCATGGAGGGAGCAGCAGGGCCTTGTTAGTGGCGCCACAGGTGAAGGCTCTGGCGTCTCCGTGGGGCTGCTCTCCTGGCCCGCACTTGCTGCACTGCCTGCCTGTGGCCTGTCTCTCCTGCTCACAGGGTCGTGGAGCCTTCCTGGGTGGGTCTTAGAGCCTACAACAGCGCTGGGGCTTACACGCACTGTCGCGTCCCTGTAACTCCCACGAAGGCCGTGGAGCGCTCCCCGTCTCCGACGCCGGGAGAGGTACAGTCCACAGGTCATGCAGGGAGCCAGTCTGAGGGCCGGCTGCAGCGAGTGTCTCCAGGCCCCTGTCCAGCTCTGCCCAGTCCCTGTCCAGCCCCGCCCAGTCCCTGTCCAGCCCCACCCAGTCCCTGTCCAGCCCTGCCCGGGCGTTCCTTTGCCTGTGCCGTCGGTCCCCATCCCCAGCCTTCCGGGCCACATTCTTAGAGCACCTGAGCACCCCCAGGGGGCTGGGAGATCTGGTGGCTGAGGGCTCAGTCGTGACTCGGGGTTAGCACTGTAGGTGCAAAAGCCCTCACCTGGACAGAGGCCCTGGGCCCCATCTGGGGTCAGGGCACTGGTGGGAGAACTTGACCTCTGCCCTGCCTGGGTCATGGAGCCCCAAGGCCAGCCTCGTCCCAGCTGCTCTAGTCCTGCACCTCTGGCCAGCCCCACCTCTGGTTCCTGCCCTGCTGTGCAGGGGAGGGGGGTCGTTGTTGCTAAAGACCCTCCAGAAGCCACTGGAACATTGCCCGGCTATTATCACAGACATAGCATCCACTGTTCGTAGAAATCCACATCCAGGCAACCGATGTCACCTCCCAGGCTGGTCCCAGGCCCCTGGGGACGGGAAGGACCCAAACTCTACAATTTGTCAATGCCAGAGGGTGGCTTTGCCACCACTTCACTTACAGGACAAAAAGTGCCTGTCCTCCAGTGCTCATTCCCTGGGCAAGTATTGATCGAACACCTACTCCATACCAGGTGGGGGCAGAGTCACATGCAGTGAGAGGCACCCAGGCCCTGCATTGGATCCTCACAGCAGCCCTGAGGGCACCGCTGCTGTCCCACTTTCCAGACGGGGAAGCTGAGGCCCACAGAGGTTCGCAGCTTGCAGCACAGGAGCCCGACGCGGGTGGGTACCACGGGGCTCTGCCTGCGACACATCCAGGGTGGTCAGGCCCCTGGAACTTCCCACTGAGTTCTGATGCGGGAGGGCCAGCGTGGGGACGGCAGGGAGTGGGCCTGCAGAGTCCAGTGCACACTGTGGGCTGGGACCCGCTGCCTCGCAGGGGCAGGAGGGGGTGGAAACACAACTGCTGGGGTACTGGCTAGGGAGGTGCAGGCCGCTTGAGGGCAGCTCAGAGGGATGCTCACGACAGCGTCACCATCCTTGTTTCCAGGGTCTGGGTCAGGTTGGGTGGATACCACGCTGTTCATCCACCTCGTGGCTCCGTCTCTCTGGGAAGGCCTGCGTCAGTGAACCACACCCCAGATCCTTTCCTGGGAGTTTTATTCTCCACCCCCTGACTTTCCTGGGCAGAGTGAGAAGGCCTGGTTCTGCTTCTGCAGTTCCCCAGGCCGGGACCCTCCTTTCAGCGGAGCCCAGGCTGTGCTGCAGGAAACAGCCCACCGGGCAGGCCTGGGAGGGCCGCCTTAGCCAAGAGCAAATGCAGGCAAGGGCTTTGCTTGTCTGGAAAAAAAATTCCTGGAGTGGAAACCGCCCTTGTAGCATCAGTGGAAAAGACTCAGGCGGAGACCTGGCAGTTGAGCTGGAAACTGACGATGAGGAGAGTGAGAGATAACTGCTCCCCAGTCCCCACTTCTGAGCTCACAGCTTGCCCCGAGGGTGGAAGCTGGGGACTCAGGACCCGCCGGGATCCGGCTTTCTGCCTGTGCTATGGCAATGAGTTTCCTGTGGCAATAAAACAGAAGTTCAGACTTCTGCTTTTTGTAATTCGTGGGACCTCACTGAGAGCCAGATCTCACTGGGAAGGAAAACAAAGATGAATTTGGCCGTAATAAGGAAGACGTCTCCCGGAGCCAAGGCACCAGCAGCCCAGCCGGCAGCTCACCCTGCACTGCTCTAGGCAGCCTGTCTCTGCGTTTCCCGCCTGCTCAGCCACCCAGGGCCGGTTCTGCCCCCTGTCGGAACTGGGCAGCTCAGAGCCTCCTCGGCTGCCCCTGAGGCTGGGGTCGTGGTGGATGCTCGGCTGCCCCTGAGGCTGGGGTCGTGGTGGATGCTCGGCTGCCCCTGAGGCTGGGGTCGTGGTGGATGCTCGGCTGCCCCTGAGGCTGGGGTCGTGGTGGATGCTCGGCTGCCCCTGAGGCTGGGGTCGTGGTGGATGCTCGGCTGCCCCTGAGGCTGGGGTCGTGGTGGACGTGGCAGGAGGAGGTTTGGGGAGGAAGTCCGGGCACCAGGGCAGTCTTCTGTTTACTCAGCAGAGGAAAGTCCACACTGGGGAGGCAGCAGGTGGGACCTGCCGGCGACCAGGATGGGAGATACCTGGGAGACGCCCAGGAAACGCCCGGGGCAGTCAGGAGGGCTCCTGCGCACCCTGGTGGCCCCAGGTCACAGATGGAACTAATGAGGAAGTCCCCACCCAGTGTACCCGACCTCCCTGAGTACCCGGGAAAGCCAGGGTGCTGTCAAGCCAGCAGGGGAAGCAGCTCCAGCTGCAGTGACACCCTCTTACAGGTGGGGAGGGGCTCCCCACCAGGGCCAGGGGTGACTGCAGCCCCCTGCCGTGTTCCCGGAGGCAGCGGGGAGGGGGATGGGCAGCCCCTCGGCTTCTTGGAGCCCGCACCTGGATTTGACTCCCCTCCCAGCAGCTGCGTGACCTACAGCAAATATTCCCATCTGTCCCTCGGGTCTCAAACGCAAAATGCAGTCACAAAGGCATCTACTCCTTTGGGCTGTGATGAGCTGGGAAAGGTCTGTGTGTGTCTGGGCTGGGATCATCAGCCTCGTCCCCTTTCTGGGGGGACACCCGGTGGTGTCCTGAGGCTCGGTGGTGGCTGCGGCATGAAGGCAGCTCTGCACCCAGGCGGTCTTCTCTGCAGGCCCCGGAACAGAAGTTCACTGTCTGCACCTTTGCAAAATGGGGTGGTCCAGAGAGACTACCTCGATGGTCAGACTCCTGCACAGCCCAGACCCGAGGCCCTGTGCCTGCTCCACCCATGCGAGGACAGCCTGCAAGCTTGGGGCCAAGCCCTGGGGCCCCGCGTGCACCACGCCACCTGCAGACCCATTTACAGAGGGGAAACTGAGGGTAAGATCAGTTGCACTCGAGTTACTCCCTGTCAGAGGCAGAATTCCCACTTGGGAGCCGAGGCCACCTGACTCGGGCCATCCAGAGCCTAGGTATTTCTGCACCACCAGGGTCCCCACGCAGGTGGTGGGGAGCTCTCACCAGGCCTGGGGATTGCCGGGCCCCTCCCCTTGCCTTGGCCACCACCCCGGGGCTCCACAGCCTAGTCTAGCCCAGCCTGTACTCAGAGCACAGTGGACAGGGGGCCCTTTCACGCAGCCTCTCCTGCACCAGACATCAGAACCAGGACTGCCTCTGACTGGGGGCAGTGTTGGGTCTCTGGGCCGTGGCTGTGCTGGAGTGGACAGAACAGGGGCCTTGGGTGCTGGACTCCACGTATCCCTGTGCCTGATGGCGGCTTGCAGCTCCACCACGTGGCCTTCAGCTCCCTTAAAGAATGCGTCCTTCTGAACTTCGGGGGTGGAAGAGGGCAGGGCACGGCCCTTCATGCCTCTTTTGCGGCGTCTCTGCCTCCCTTACCAGGCCCTGCCAACAGCAAGAACAGGCAGGCAGCGAGGCCAGACTTCTCTCCACTCCTCTGGGCCTCCGTGTCCCCGTCTGTCCCTTGGGGGGGTTGGTCAGCACTGCACACTGTGCACAGGGAAGATGGAGCCTCTCCTGTCACTCCCCGATGGTGCCGGCCAGGTGTGTGGCTGAGACCCTCTCTGTGTGGCCCTGCTGGCTGCCATGTCCCCACCGTACCTCTGCGGCCGAGCTGCTCCTTCAGGGTCCAGCACTGTTCATGCCCAGAAGCCCAGGCCGAGCTGCTCCTTCAGGGTCCGGCACTGTTCATGCCCAGAAGCCCAGGCTGAGCTGCTCCTTCAGGGTCCGGCACTGTTCATGCCCAGAAGCCCAAACCATCCAACAGGGGACCTGGGAGCAGAGTGTTCGGGAACATGCACGGAGCCTCCCCTTTGGGCCCAAGTCGGCCTCTCCTGTGACCTGAGCAGCCACCGTGGGGCAGCCCTTCTCGCCCGTGCCTCCATGTGCCGAGGGGCGGCCTCTCCCAAGGGAGCGTCGGCACGCCAGGGAAGGGGCGTGGATCATTTCAGACTGTCTCGTGGCCACGTTGAAAAAGGGAAGAGGAGACTAGGCAAAATTAATGTTTATAATATATAATCTTACTTAACCCAGTGTGTCCAAAACTCATTATTTTCAACATGCACTGATTTCTAAGTGACTGAGGTATTTTATTTCAGCTCTCGCGGGGGCAGCGTGCAGCTTGGCTCACTGGGGTCTCGCTTCTGTCCTCTTCGTGCCGTTCTTGTGCTTGCGGCTGCTGTGCCGCACAGAGCAGAGGGACAGGGATTTCACCAAGTCACACACACATGGCATGAAGTGGCCACTATGGCTGTGGGGATGCAGACGTGTGGCACTGTGAGGCATGTGAGGCGTATAGAGGCATGTGACGTGTGCAGAGGCGTGCAGACGTGTGGCACTGTGAGGCGTGCAGTCTGGGACCCTGCCCTGGGGGAACGCAAAGCAGCCCCCAGGAGTTGACCAGTGAGGCAAACGGGAGGTGCACCAGGCAGGGCCGGGGCCACAGAGCAAAGCCTGTCTGGAAAGGAGAGGAGGCTGGTGGCTTGCACACTGAGGGCCTGGCCTGTCTCTGGGCGTGCGGACTTCCATCAGAAGTGACGTCTCCGGGTCCTGGTTCCATGCCATCACCTCCCTCGAGCTCCCAGGACCTGGCCCAAGAGGCCATTTTTCTTTTCTTTCTTTCTTTTCTTCCCCCAGACACAATCTCACTCTGTCGCCCAGGCTGGAGTGCAGTGGCGCAATCTCAGCTCACAGCAACCTCTGCCTCCCGGGTTCAAGTGATTCTCCTGCATCATCCTCCCAAGTAGCTGGGATTACAGCCACACACCACTGCACCCGGCTTTTTTTTTTTTTTTTTTTTTTGTATTTTTAGTAGAGACAGGGGTTTGCCATGTTGGCCAGGCTGGTCTCGAACTCCTGACCTCAGGTGATCCACCCGCCTCAGCCTCCCAAAGTACTGGGATGACAGGCGTGAGCCACCACGCCCGGCCTCTTTTTTCCCTTTACTTATAGTCGGGGTCTCCCTCTTATCGCTCAGGCAGGAGTGCAGTGGTACGATCATGGCTCACTGCTGCCTTAACCTCCTAGGCTCAAGCGATCCTCCCCCTTCAGCCTACAGAGTAGCTGGGACTACAGGTGTTCACCACTATGCCCAGCTAATTGTTTTTTTAATTTTTAATTTTTTTGGTAGAGATGGGGTCTCGCTACATCGCCCAGGCTGTCTCAAGCTCCTGGGCTCAAACGATCCTCCCGCCTCAGCCTCCCGAAGTGCTGGGATTGTAGGCATGAGCCACTGCGCCCAGCTTAAGAGGCTGTTTTATGGTCATTGAGTCCAACGCCAGGGTGGCCTCTTTCCTGAAAGTGTGCTCTGCCTGTTTTCCAGGATGGGGAAGCAGGGGCCGTGTGAGGGGCCACCTGGCAGGCTGTCTCCACAACGACACCAGCCCCAAGGTCACCGCGTCGGGTGCCGTTGCCAGGGGCGCACATGCAGGTGCATGTGTGTAAAGTCTGAGTGTGTGATGGTGTGCACACGTGTGCATGCGTGTGGAGTACCACGGTGTGAAAACCGGGCCAGGAGGAAGCATGACCTATGACCTGGCTGTCCAGACTCACAGGGGATCCCCACAGCCAGCCTCAGAGAATGTTCCACAAACGATGAGTGCCTCGGCGAAGTGCTTACCCTCCCCAAACCCTCCTTCCCATCCCCTTTGCACTGTAACCCCATGAGAGCTTTTATAAAGCGTGAACCATGACACTAGGGCTCACCGGGGACCACAGCACCTACATCCAACCAAACTTGCCCAGAGCCAGGGACCATGCTGCCCCAGGACTGGGGTGACCAGAGAGACAAGCAGAGGTCTGAGCTGCAGGCCAGTGCTCCCAGCACCTGCTCACTCTGCACCACGGGGCCAGCCCACGGCCCTTCTCCACCTCTGACTCGTCCACGGGGCCGGCCCATGGCCCTTCTCCACCTCTGACTCGTCCACGGGGCCCGCCCACGGCCCTTCTCCATCTCCGGCTCGTCCACGGGGCCGGCCCATGGCCCTTCTCCATCTCCGGCTCGTCCACGGGGCCGGCCCATGGCCCTTCTCCATCTCCGGCTCGTCCACGGGGCCGGCCCACGGCCCTTCTCCACCTCTGGCTCGTCCTTGGCACGTGAAGGGGCTTCTGCCCAGGAGACCTTCGGGTTGGAAAGGTCACTTGCCACAGACCGGTCCTTGTGGGCGCTCCCACCCTTAAGGGTGTGCTTGTGTCTCTGGAAGGGGGGTGTTTGCAGCAAGAAGGTCGCTCAGCTCCCACTCACTCCAGCCACCAGCCTTCTGGGCCTGGCCTCCACCCTCCTGGTTTCCAGCACAGCCAGGCCCACAGAGCCAGGGCTGGAGTCACAGCAGTGCCTCCCGCTACCTGCCTGCAAGTTGGCCCCGGTTGACAGGAGCAGGGCCCCCGGGAGGGAGGCTGAGCCCCTCTCACATTTGAGGTGCCCAAACTCAGGGAAGAGGCGGCCTGGCTCCACTCATCACTCCTGGGCTGTTAGCAACGTGGATGGGTCCCTGGCAGGGGCAGGTTAATAGGTCATGAGCTGCCTGTCTCAGTCTCCCCGCTGTTTTTTCAATTGTGGGAAAATACACATAACATTTATCATTTTAAGCATCGTATAGTGTAACTTCAGTAGCATTTAGTGCACTCACAATGCAACGCAACCCCCCACCGCCAGCTAGCTCCCAAACATTCTCATCACCCCAAAAGGAAACCCCACTCCCACTGCCACTCACTTCTCCACCCCCAACCCCCAGTCTGCCCCTCCCCCATCTCCTCGCTTCTCCACCCCCAGCCCCTAGTCTGCCCCCTCCCCATCTCCTCACTCCTCCACCCCCAGCCCCCAGTCTGACCCCTCCCCATCTCCTCACTCCTCCACTCCCAGCCCCTAGTCTGCCCCCTCCCCATCTCCTCACTCCTCCAACCCCGGCCCCCAGTCTGACCCCTCCCCATCTCCTCGCTCCTCCACCCCCAACCCCCAGTCTGCCCCCTCCCCATCTCCTCACTCCTCCACCCCCAGCCCCTAGTCTGCCCCTCCCCATCTCCTCGCTCCTCCACCCTCAACCCCCAGTGGGTTGGGGAAGGGGAGCCTCCTTCCCCGTGGCTGAGCTGCACTGCACTGTGCGGAAAGACCACGTTTTGTGTGTCCGTTGATGGATGTGTGAGTTGTTGCCCCCATTGTGGTTATAGTGGACCATGCAGCTGTGGGTATTGGTAGCTTTTGCATGGATGATGCAGCTGTGGGTATGGGTGACTTTTGCGTGGACGACGCAGCTGTGGGTATTGGTAGCTTTTGCGTGGACGACGCAGCTGTGGGTATTGGTAGCTTTTGCGTGGACGACGCAGCTGTGGGTATGGGTAGCTTTTGCGTGGACGATGCAGCTGTGGGTATGGGTAGCTTTTGCGTGGATGACGCAGCTGTGGGTATGGGTAGCTTTTGCGTGGACGACGCAGCTGTGAGTATGGGTAGCTTTTGCGTGGACGATGCAGCTGTGGGTATTGGTAGCTTTTGCGTGGACGAATGTCATTTCTCTTGGTTGGATTCCTAGGAGTAGAATCCCTGTCTCACCTGCTAACTCTGGGTTTAATTGTCCACGGGGTTTCAAGGGATAAATTATCAAGAAAAGCCGCTGTCCTGGTGGCAGGGGTCTTGGCCTTGCTGTCAACGGGTCCTCCCACAGGCCCGTGGGAGCAGCCCTCACCACGCCTCTCATAGGCGATGGTGTGCTGGCCCCGGTGATGGATGCCGTTGCCTGAGGTCACCGGCTGATTCAGGGACGCCCTGGGTTGTTTGCACAGCGGCGGCCAGGCTGCCTGCAAGCTGCTGTCCTGTTTGATTCCACAAACAGTTACGGGATCTCTCCAGCACCTGCTCTCTGACCGCGTGACTTGTGCCAGATTCTGTACCTGGTTTCTTTGCTTCTACCCCTGCCCCGCATCCCAGGTCTATTTTGCACTTAGCAGCCAGATGGGACCCATTAAAGGCCAGTCACAGCTCTCCAGGGATGGAGCCGAGGTCCTCGTGGGGCCTCCAAGACCACACAAACTCCCCTCCCCTCCACCACCCACTCTGCTCCGCCTTGCTGCCGCCCACCGTGCCTGGCTGGCTGCAGTTCAGGGCCTTTGCGCTGCTGGCCCCAGTGTCTGGACTGCTCCCCCTCGACGCCTGCGTGGCTCCCAGCTGCCCTCCTTCAGGCCTTGCTCAGATGAAACCTTTTCAGTGGCCGTCCACTCACCCACCCGTGCCTCTCCCAACCACCACACCTCCCAGCCTCACTCTTGTACGTTTGCTGGGTCTTGTACGTTTGCACCCCCCAGCCCTGGCCGTGGGTCTTGTACGTTTGCACCCCCCAGCCTCGGCCGTGGGTCTTGTACGTTTTCACAGTATTCCTGGGCTCCCGTCTGAGGTCAGCTCCATGGGGCAGGACTTCCGTCTGTCTGCACCTGACACAGGAGGTGCTCAGTACACAGGCACCTTGTCTTGCCTGAGGGACGGTCCCCAACACCCCACCTGGTGGGTGACAGTGCCCAGGGTCGCCGGCTGCTTCAGGGACGCTCTCACTGGGTGCTGGAAGAGGGTTGTTTGCACAGTGGCTGGGCTGCCTGCAAGCTGCCGTTGTATTTGATTCCACAAACAAATACATCCCCTGTGTCCGCTTTCCAGCCCTGGGGCTTGATCATGGGTCTTCCCTGTGTGGGGGCGGCTGGACGTCGTGGCCACAGAGGCAGCTTGGAGTGACCTGGCGTTGTGACTCCCTCACAGACCGGGCCTGCTCCACCTGGTCATCGTCCCCCAAGGCCAGGGAGTGGGGGAGCGTCCCCTAAACCACAGGATCCCAGAAACGCCCCGTCAAAGGACAGCTGTGCCACACGCCGGGCAGGAAGCTGCCCGCGCCCCAGTGCTGCCAAACAAACCACCCCAAACTCAGAGGCATAAGGCAGCCCTGGTGGTGCTCAGCGACCCTCGGGCCAGGAGTCGGAACAGAGCCCCATGGGACAGTGATAGCCCCGTGGTGGCCAGGGTCTCGGCCAGGTGGCCTTCCCTGCTGGGGTTCAAAGGCTCGGCTTGGGGGTGCCAGGGGCTCGGTCAGCAGCGGTGGGTGCCGGGAGTCGCTGCCTGTGGACAGAGGCCTCCATGAGGCCCTCCCTGTGCACTTCAGAGGACACCCCACGCTGGGCAGGCTTGCCTGTGTCGGCATCTGCGGCTTTTCTGAGCTGACCGCAGCGTGTCACGAGGCGCCTTTCCATCGTGGCGCATGCAGCCCAGCGGGAGGGGACCCGATCCCACCTCCTGAGGGAGCAGGTGGGAAGTCTGGCTGACCTGTCTTCGGGTCAGTGTTGGCTGCCAGGTGTCCTTACGGGCAGCCTAGTAGGATTTGGCTCTCCAGGTAGGGTACGGCCAGGTAGGGTACGGCCAGCTGGGCCTCCAGGGCCTGGGGAGGAGGAGGCAGAAGGGGGATCGTCCCAGGCAGTGCTGGCTTCCCAGGCTCCCTCTGTGACAGCTGAACCCCCCTACAGCTGCCGCCTAGCCCCAGAGCAGCCCGAAGATTATAACCTGCAGGCGCCATGCCAGGCTGGTACGTGGCTGGCGTGACCCCCATGGCCAAGGTCGCTGTCTCCCTGGGTGCCCAGCTCTGACCTCACAAAGGGTTGCAGGGAGGTCCCTGGAGGAGAACAGGTGGACCCACCTCTTCCCCAGCCCCTTCTCCACCCCGGCAGGATTCAGACACCCAGATAACAGGCTGGGTGTGGGGTCAGGATCTGGCTCCAGGAGGAGCTGGGGCCCCCAGTTTCCAGCTGCCTCTCCCCACAGATGGGGCCCAGCAGCCTCACCTCAGCGGGGGCATCAGTGCTGCCTGGGGAAGTCCATGCACCCGAGGGCAGGGCGGGACCCGGCTTGTCACGTCGACCTGGCCTTCACACTGACGTCTCTGAGCCACGCCTCCATCTGACCTAACTCATTAGGCGGTGCCCGTTCATTCCCTGGACAAATAGTGATTGGTGCCTGCTGTACGCCCGGGGCTGCTGCTCCGTCTGGGAGAAACAGTAGTGAAGGAAGGGAGCAGCGATTGATTGGTGCCTGCTGTACGCCCGGGGCTGCTGCTCCGTCTGGGAGAAACAGTAGTGAAGGAAGGGAGCAGCGATGGTGTTGCCCCACCAAGGGCCATGGCGGCTGACGCTGGCTTCTCTGGTAAAGGGACATGGAACTCAGCTGCGGGAGGAGGGAAGGACCACGCGTGCCAGGCCCGAGGCAGGAGTGTGCCGCCACGTCCAGGACCTTGTCTCGGAGGTGGAGCCTTGTCTTGAGGAGCCTTGTCTCAGAGAAAGGAGACGAGGGCAGGGAGGCAGCGGGGACCGGACAGGGCCGGACGGGGCTGCCCTGCTGCTGCAAGGACCTCACTCTGAGGTGGGGCACAAGGGACGGTCACGGAAGGCCTTGTGAGCTCCTGGGAGCCCATGGTGCACCGAGGCACCAGCCCAATCCAGAGGAGGAATTCCCAGCAACCCCCGCTGTGAACGCCTCCATCCCGTCTTACAGCCGAGGAAACTGAGGCTCAATAGGCCCCACCCTGGCACGCACGGGGCCACGGCCAGCTTGTCCCTTGGGAAGATCCTGCCCTCGGGCCTCCCTGCAGCCATGCAGTGGGGGCGGTGCTCACCCACGCTCTCCTGATACAAAGCTCGATGGCTGACCCAGGGCCACCTGGTGTGACGCATGACAAACCTCCATGTCACAGCCCTGAGACTCAGCCTGGTGACCGGCCCCGAGCAGGAGAGATGGAAAGAGAGGTCGCTCAACCTTGACCCCTGAAAACTGCAGCACAGGGCTGAGCAGACACCGACATTTCAGAGACGAGGTTGGGACAGACGCCGCCCAGCCCACAGCACGCCAGGTCCCTCGGAGCGCTTGGGGGGCCTTCAGTGGTGGATTGAGGAGGTTTCTCCAGCTGGACATTGGAGGAGGAATTTGTCACACTTTTTAGGTGCTGGAACCCCCTGCACGGAGCCCAGATTCACTCCTCGCCTCTGGGAACAAGGTTAGGCTCTTGGAGGTGGCAGCCCGGCCCCAGAAGCCAGTTGTACCCCTCGCTGCGGCTCTGCTCTGACCTCCTGGGAATTCGCTCACTGGCCCCATCACAGTGGGATTAACCCCCTTTCACAGGCGGGGAAAGTGAGACCGCCCAGTGCCCACCCAGTGCTTCCTGCACAATTCACAGGGGCGTCCCCCGTCTCACGGAGCTGACCTTCCAGGGGGCAGAAGAGATGGTGCCAGTTCGAGGCTGCGGCCTGTGGGAGACAGGACAGCCTTGTCTTTCTAGGACCACCTGGTCCTTCTCAGCCTCTCTGTTAAAAATCATTGTAAAAACGTTCACATGGCCTCTGGCGTAGAGAGGATGGCACTGACTCCACAGTGCTACCCATGTCCTTGGTGACCGGGGCTCCCTGTGCTGCAGCCTGGAAAAGCCCATCGCCGGGGAGCTGGGGCAGCTCTGAGCCCCCGGGAAAGCACATTGCCATCTCCACACACACAGGGGCTCCCGGCGGGCAGTCCGGCAGACAGTGAAAGCTGAGGGACGGCCCCTGAAGAAACTAGAAGCCTCCGGTTACCCTGGTGCCCTGGAGGGAGCAGCAGCATTCAGAGCCGTCCAGGTGGCTTCAGGCAGGTCTGGAGCCTCTCTGAGCCTGTGTCTGCCACTGCAAAGTGACCGCTTGCCCCGCCTGCCGCCCTCAGAGTCATCCTCCTGCTGGGATGAGAGCAGCGCGGGGCACTCGGAACAGGTCTCTGGCTGCCTGGCACAGGAAGGGCCTCCCTCCCCTGCAGAATATTCCCTGGGGGCTGTTTTGACTCAGCAGCACCACCCGCCGGCCCCCTGCAGATCTCCTGGAGGCTGCATGAGAGCGCTTGGTGGATGAGTCAGGGTGCCCAGAAGGCACCACTCAGGAGGGAGCAGCAGAGCCGGCCCCTCGTGGGTCTCCCCCGAGCAGCTGCCACCACGGCTGCGGCTGCACCGTGCCTGAGCCCGGCCCATCTGCCTGCCTGGCACCTTCCCAAGGCCGGGGGCTGGGAGAGGACCAATCGGGGCAGGGCTGGAACCTGGCCCTCTGCCCACTGCGGACATGGCCTGCTGCCCCAGGGTCAGGGAGCTCGGTGTCCAGGACGAGGCCATTGCTGTGTGACTCCGGACGGGTCCCTGTCCCTCCGCTGCCTCCCCCTTGGGCTGGTGCAGAGCTGAGACCCCTCGCAGACACAGCAAGCCCTGGGCTTGGCCACAGTGACCGGTGGCTTGTAATTTCTTCAGGGCCGTCCCTCAGTTTTCACTGTCTGCACCCACACGTGGTGGCGGGGAGTGTGGCTCTGTGGCCTTGGTGGAGAACGCACTCAGTGAGGTGGGAGGCGGTGGCAGCGGCCTCCATCAGCCCGAAGCTGTGAGCAGGACTCGCCGTCACGGCCCCTGGTTGGGTCTAAATTCAACAGGTGGTTTCCTGCACCTGCTTGGCCCCCAGTGCCTGGCTGTCCCTGCCGCGTCCGGCCAGCTGGGGCAATGAGTGAGACCATCCGCATCTGGGCAGCAGAGGCTGTCTGACGAGAGTGACCTCATGCTCCCGGCCATGGGGCCTCTGCCTCTGGGAGCCAAAAGGCTTGTCCTGTGCCGCCTTGCAGGGGCCGCTCCCTGCATCCAGTTGCTTCAAGGCCCCACGGCACAGCACTGAGAGCTGCCCTGGTGGCCCCCACAGCCACCACTGGGCCTTCCGCCTGCTCTTCTCCCCATGGCCTGTGTCTGCCCATTGCTGGACCCGTCTCCAAGGCCATCCCAGCCATCACCCCTGAGAGCCTCGTTCTCCACCACCTTCCTGGACCCCAGGTCCCTCTCCTTTGGTCTCAGCAGAGTCTAGCCTCCTCGTGGTCGGCGGCCCCAGGGAGGCAGGGCCAGGGCGGAGCTTGTGCAGGGCCACTGGGGCGGTCCTCAAGGCACACAGTGTGCCCCACGTCAGCACAGCCATTGCAGCTCCCAGGGAATATCGAGGAAGGTGGGGCCCAGAGAGGGCAGATCTTCACTCAGGCTCACTGGGACTCAGCTCCTCCAGGGAAGACATGACCACCACCTGCCCCGCCCCCACCGCGGGGGTCCTTGCTTTAGCCCAGCAGGTGGGGCCCTCCCACCCTGTCTCCTTGCTTTAGCCCTGGCTGGGTTGCTGTGACCTTGCCTGACCACGCCCCCACCTCCACCCCCGGTCTTTGCTATAACCATGGCTGGGTCGCTGTGCACCCTTGCCGGGCTGTGCACCCTCAGCATGAGATCCCAGGGTCTTCGTGGTCCTTGCACTGTGGTGATCTAAGTCCTGGCCAGTGGACCTGGTCTCTCACCTTTAACTGGGCTCCTCCCCCGGCCCCACCTTTGAGAGAGGACAGTGCTCGGGGGTGGGTTCGGCATTCTGGTCTTTCCCAGAGCCTCCCCAACCTAGAAGTGCCGGCGTCCAACCCAGGAGCCCAGCGCCTATGTTCCAAAGCCGACCTCCACGTCAGGGCCTTCCCACCCTGACAGCAGGAGCAACAGATGTGTGAGCCGGGTTGCGGAGGATGCGCAGCTTGGCCTCCTTCCCCGAGCTGTGCTGTGCGCCAGGACTGGGCTGTACAGAGCCTGCAGCCCCTCCACAACTCAGGTGCTCCCCAGCTGCCCCTCCACGGCTCAGCTGCTCCCCAGCTGCCCCTCCACGGCTCAGCTGCTCCCCAGCTGCCCCTCCACGGCTCAGCTGCTCCCCAGCTGCCCCTCCACGGCTCAGCTGCTCCCCAGCTGCCCCTCCACGGCTCAGCTGCTCCCCAGCTGCCCCTCCACGGCTCAGCTGCTCCCCAGCTGCCCCTCCACGGCTCAGCTGCTCCCCAGCTCACACAGCAGGAAGTGCATTTGTTGCTGAAATTGTCTCAAAGGCCACAAACAAACAGCCCTTCTGGTGGCAGTGGATGTGGTGGGTAACATGGGTGGCCAAAGGTCTGAGAGGCCCCCACTCAGCCTGAGGTCTCTGTGTAAGTCCCTGGCAGCTCAGGAAACCTCAAGGCAACTAGCAGGAGCTCAGCCTGGTGGCCTGCCTGGAAAAGGAGGCAGGCAGGGGGCAGTGGGCAGAAGCGCCGAATCCTCACCTCCTCTGCGCGATGAGGAGGGGGTGCGGGTCCCCCCGTTTCACAGGGAGAATGCTGAGGCCCAGCAAGGCCAGGGGACTCGCCCACACCAGTGGACACTGACTTCAAACCCAAAAGCTGTGCCCCCAGCTCGCCAACCTGCTGTGCCATCTCAGCACATCACAAACTCCTCCGCGTCTCTCCCTCCACATTTGGCAAATTGGGGAGACGTGGGGTATTTGGAGGGACCTGGTGGGAGCAGGCAGCTGGGGTGCGCTAGGTGAGGGCGCTGGAGGCCTGTGTAGAGAGCTGGTTGGGTCCCAGCTCTGTCCGTCAGCTGTGCACCTTGAGCAGTTCCTTCCTCTCTGGGCCTTTGCTGCCCCATCTGTACAGTGGCAAGAGTGAGAGGTTTATGTTTTCGTCGTGATTATATAACAGAACAGCCTCCTGGGTGGGGGTGCTGCCAAGGTTAAATGAGTTAGTATTTTGTTGGCCACGTGAAACCACGTAGGGGCAAAGCCTGTGCTACGGGAACGTTGGTGTCGCTGTCTCCGAGGTCGGGATGGGATTCCAGGAAGGGGCCGTCCGCCACCCTCCGACAGCTGCAAGCTGGGACCCGGCCTGTAGGAGGGATTTGCCCAGGAACAGGCGTGGTTTGGCCGCTGTCCCAGGCATTGGTGCATTCTTGACCCCGCCCTCGGGAAGGCCTCAAGCATAGCCCTGGCGTGGGGTAGGAGAGGCAGACTGCTTGCAGAATGTCTGCTCCGGGCACCAGCATGGCCAGGCCCTGGGACTCAGGTCCTGTCTCCTTTGTGCTGCAAAGGGCAGACAGGATCTAATGCTCCAGCCCATACAGCCCCTTCCCACAGCACCCACGCTGGTGCCCAGGGCAGACATGGTGAGTGCACAGCAGCACTCGGCCCCCTCAAGCCTGCTAAGGCAGCAGCAGCCTGCTCGTGGAGAGCCCTAGGCCCTGCTGCTGGACAGGACTTTTACTCTGGCTAGACCGGCTCTGAGAGCCCAGCCAGCTCTGGCCACCTCTGCATCCTTAGACTGCAGAAACCTGGGGTAAGAACAGGGTCAGTTTCTGTGGGGACTGCTTTCCAGGGAGGTATGGGGTACCGTCTTGGGTGAAGACCCTCAAGATGCCCTTAGATCGGGAGTACCCCCACCGAAAGCGTGGCGCAGGCCTGCTTCAGCCGCTGAACCCAGCTCCCGGGATGTCCTGGCCACGACACATTTGGTGGCATCGACACCAGCCCTGAAATCAGAGTCCTGGGCTCACGGCTCACTTTGGCCTCTCCCAGTGATTTAACCTTGGACAGGCAGTTGCCTGTGTGGGCCTCAGCTTTGACATGTGTGAACTGGGAGTCAAAATGCACCGCGCAGAGAGGTCTGGGTGAGACGGGGTGAGGCGTCCCCATTCCCCAGGTAGACATTTACTGAAGCAAGCGAACGAGTAACTGTGTCATTACCACGAAGGCTATGGCGCATATCGGGGGCGTCCCAGGTGCCCCCGAGGAAGCAACTTCAAATGAGGGAGCTGCAGCCACAGGGCCCCCAGCACCTCGGATGTTCGGCTCAGGAAACGGCAGCTGACACGATCCTAATTCCCAGGGGTCCTGTTTAGGTTGACTCTTATCCTCCTACCACCCCAGCCTTAAGGCAGAGCTTCCTGGACAAAATCCAGGCCTCCCCCCCACCGCCCCTCCCTCCCTCCCCCAGCAAAATGTGGCCCAAGAAGCGAGCAGGGGGCTGCAGACAGAGGGAGGACAGGAGAGAGGCAGGGGCTGGACCCCCACCCAGGGAGATCCCGGGAAGAGGGGCCCACTCACCACCCTGGACCGGGAAATCCCGGCTGGCCGCGTGCCACCACCTCCCTGCCACCCCATCCATCACCAGCCAGACACATTTCCGATCCTGCCAAGCTGGGGTGGGGCGGCGTGGCACGGAGGATCGGCTCGGCTTCCCTGCTCCCCCACCATCCTTTCTGCTGCCTGTGTGTAATTAACAGAGTAATTAAAAACAGGATGAGTTAATTGGTATTCATTTATGTGGCAGATGTTTTTAATTGAGGCAGGAAACAATTTACCTGTTTACATCAACAATGGCAAAGGCAGGCTTGTAAAACACATTTTTAAAAATATTTTCCTCCCCCTTCCTAAAAAGAATTGAAATCACTTGGTCTGCCCTGCCCCAGGCCTCCGCCCTGTGAGAACGGGGCAGGCCCTGCCTGGGGAAAGGCCTAGGGTGGGGGCGGAGCAGGGAGGTTCTGCCAAAAGGAAACATCTGTTTAAAAGGTTTGCCTCCAGAGCAGCCTGTTTTCCTTAAATTCAGAGAAAGGATGTGTTGTTCCAGGTTGTGGAGACACCAGTCCCGCTGCTCTCCAAGACGCCTCCTCAGTGCGTCTGGCCCTGCTGTTTAATGTAGCCCCCTGGGGAGGGGCTTGGCCTCCAGGAGGGCAGGAGGCAGCCTCAGGTGGGCCTGGCTGGAGGAAGACCACCCAGCTGGGGCTGGCAAGCAGGCAGGGCAGGGAGGGGCTGGGGACCCAGTCCTCCTGGCAGAATCCAGGAGCAGGCAGGTGTGGCTGCCCCAAGAGGAGGCAGAGGCCGCCCTCGTCCACCTGCACTTTTGGTGCCTTTCGCATTGCGTGGTGGGGCCTCCTGCCACTCTGTCACCACGCACCACCTGTGGCCGTTGGAGTTTAAATTAATTAAGATGAAATATTCCTGGCCGGGGCGGTGGCTCACGCCTGTAATCCCAGCACTTTGAGAAGCCGAGGTGGGCGGATCACCTGAGGTCAGGAGTTTGAGACCAGCCTGGCCAACATAGTGAAACCCAGTCTCTATTAAAAAAAAAAAAAAAAAAAAAAATTGGCCGGGTATGGTGGCGGCACCTGTAACCTCAGCTACTTGGGAGGCTAAGGCACAAGAATCACTTGAACCTGAGAGGCAGAGGTTGCAGTGAGCCAAGATCATGCCTCTGCACTTCAGCCTGGGTGATGGAGCGAGACGCCATCTCAAAAAAAGAAGATAAAATGTAAAATTCAGTTCTCC
Source organism: Pongo pygmaeus (assembly GCF_028885625.2). Taxonomy (NCBI): domain Eukaryota; kingdom Metazoa; phylum Chordata; class Mammalia; order Primates; family Hominidae; genus Pongo; species Pongo pygmaeus. The sequence continues at coordinate 86,232,686 of NC_072391.2, read as the reverse complement.
CCTCATAGGGCTTCCTTTCAAGTACTTGGCAGCCAGGTTGGGCTCCGGTGACTGTCAGTGCACGGGCCTAGAACATTCCACCGTTGCACAAGCTTCATTGGTCAGCTGACTTGCGCGTCCCTGGTATGGGAGGACGGGAGGCCTCAGGCGCACACCTCCTGACCTTTTCACCATCTGGGGAAGGAGGGAGGCAGGAACGCCCACCCCAGGGAGCGTGATGAATCCTTGAGCGGAGTGCTCAGGAAGCTGCTGGTTTACAGACTGGCACTAATTGAGCACTTGCTGTATGCCTGCACTTGTAAATCGCTTTAATTCTCATTAATTCTCATGCTGCTTCCCAAGGTAACTCTCCAGGGAGACGTTATCATTGGCCCCTTTGTGCAGATGAGGGAACCGAGGCCCAGGAATTGCAGTGTGGGGCGGGGTCTGACGCAGCCTCCAGACCTGCATTGAAACGGCGTCCACGGATTACGTGGAGCAATGCTGACTTTCCAACAGTTCCTCTTGTAGGCACCATCCTTGTCTTTTTAGAGTAAAGATGCACCAGACTCCACGTGCTCAGAGGTAACTGGGGGCCCGCCCGGGGACTCGGCGGAGAGGCTGCTTTGGGTGGGAGGGAACACTCGCGCTTGCCCTGCACCATGCGTGCAGTTTGGAGAATTCGAGGAGTGGGTTTTGCCCTCTGATCATGGCCGTGGGCACTGAGCTTCTTACTTGTAAGGCTGAGTGAATACCAGGCCGTGGGGACAGCGCCTGAGACCACACTGATGTTAGGAATGTTTATTTAGAAATAGAATGCTTGTTCCCTGGTGCTGCAAAGAAATAGCACTTGAACATACATTTAATTCTCTCGGCAAGGCCATTTTTACTTTCTGCAGAAAGGGTACACTCGCCAGCAGTTTTGCCGCGAGAGTACACCGAACAAAGGAGACAGGGTCATTTATAACCTGACGCATCCACCCTACTGCTGTGTCCGGTTTCCATTGGCTGGAACGGAACCTCACATTGTGTATTTGTCCCGATTGGCTAGCAACTTAGAACTTTTTAAAAGAGGCAAAGGCAGAGGAGAAACAAAGGAAGGAGGACATAATTTGTGGAATGCTGAGAAAGGTAAAAACACCTTCAAATAAGGAAAAGGAACAGGCTGTGACCTAATGCTTGCTTGGACCAGTATAAGCATGCCAGGGCAGATATTTAGGCTAAGTTGTGGGAGCTAAGAACATAAAGTACATGGATTTCTTTATTATGGCTAGCAGATATTTAAGAATGTCAGCACAGGTCTTTGAATAAATTTTGCTTCTAAGAGAAGTTATTATTTATTCCTAATTAGATGGGGAGGAAAGTCTCTTTGAAGAGGAACCTCTACTTTTTTACACCTGCAGCTCCGACCTCTCTCGGCACCAATCCTGGAGGCCGTGTGGCCCCAAGTTTCTCGGCACCCCCTGCCGTGGGAGGCCGGGTTGGGCCATGTGGGTGACCTGCCACGGAACTTCTGGGACATTTCAAAAGTTCTCAGGGCAAGAAGACAGAATGTTCTGGGCTGGGGGCTCTGGCCTGGGCATAGCTCTGCTCCGCCCTCCCTCCTAGAGGCACTGGAGGCCATGCAGCCTCCTGTGTGGGGCTCACAACATAAAGCCGGCAACAGCCACAAATTTTGAGGAGGTTGATGGGCCGCACGCTTGGAGCTCAAGGCCTGTGCCAGTAGCTGTGTGGCCCCACCCTGTCCGGGAGGTGAGAGTGGCAAAGGCCTCCCCACGGCGTGGGCTGGGACCTCGATGTGATGCAGCTGGTCCCAGGGGCAGCCACAGCCCACACAGCGGAGGCAGGGGGACCAGGGCCCCTTCTGATGCCAGGGCAAGAGGACAGGGCTCAGGCCATGGTGGGGTCTTCTCCCAGGCCTCCCTTTACCCCCGGCCTGCAGGGATCAGGGAGGGCCCAGGTCGGTGCCATAATGTCAAAAAACTGAGAAGCGAAAGGGCCATTTGTGCGCGTGTTTGCATTTGGGTGGGGGTGAGAAAGAAAAGCCACAGGCATCCCTGGCCCAGGGTCCTGGGATCCCAGGGGCTTCCTGCCGTCAGCACCAGGGAGGCCACGCTGTCTCTCCACGTGGGCCACTTCCTGCACAGCCTGGCCACGCCAGCTCACAGGACGTGGCGGGAAGCCCCAGGGCGAAGCCAGCCCAGGCTGTCCACTCCTCCACTTCAGGGAGGCCACCTCCAAAGTCCTGCCTGGGATGCTAGGATTTGTGGGTTTCGCCTGCGCCGTCTCCTGGGGTCCCTCCGTGCACCCAGGAGGGACCAAGGGGATTGCAGCCCCACACTCTCGTCCGCACTCACACTCTCCTCCGCACCCGCACTCTTGTCTGCATGCGTGTGTCGTACGTGCGCACATCACATGTTACACTCATGACGCTGCTGGGGGTTGCTGGGAGAACATTCTGGCACTTCAGGGAAAACATTCTGGACTTGACGCAGGGGCACATGAGCCGCCAGACCCTAATTATTCCTTAGTGTCCACACGGGCAGCGGCATGACTTGAAACTTGGCGGCCGCCCTCTGCAGAATTCAAGGTGATTTGCAGCCAATTCGCACATTTTTTTAAACAGCGACGACACTCTGGGAACCGGTTTAGCCTCCCCTGGCGCCTCATTGGCGGAAAATCCTAACAGAGGCCTCAGGTTTCCAGGGGTTTCCAGACCCTCCACAGACAGCTGAGCCTTCCCTGCAGGCCCTGCACGTGGGAGGGTTTTGTTCCCAGGGCTGTGCGACCTGCCTGTCCCCGGCATCCCAGCCTCTGTGCCCTCCCCGGGGCAGGCCCTCCTCTCTGCCTTTCTCCCCCTGGTGTCCCCGGCATCCCAGCCTCTGTGCCCTCCCCAGGGCAGGCCCTCCCCTCCCACGGTGGCACCTTTCTGCCACGGTGCCAGTTCCGCAGCCTTCAGAACCAGGTGCAGCCTGTTCCTGGAAGGTTCTCTGCTCCGCTTGTGTCTGGGGCTGTCTGGGACTTTCTGTTCCACACCTAAGTCCAGGCACGTGGCTGTGCAGAGGGCAGGGCCAGCTAACTCACACCTGCAGCCTGGGCCTGGGGTCAGCCGACAGCCAACGATCTCAGATTCCACCAGTTCTCCTCCTTTTTCCTTTTTCTTTTTTCTTTTTTTTCCTTTTTTTTTTTTGAGACAGAGTCACTCTGTCGCCCAGGCTGGAGTGCAGTGGCAGGATCTCAGCTCACTACAACCCCCGCCTCCCTGGTTCAAGCGAATCTCCTGCCTCAGCCTCCCGAGCAGCCCTCCTTTTCTGAAAGAATCCGTGCTTCTGCGCCTGTCTAGTAACTCGCGACCCTGCCGTCCCCTCTGTCGGCCCCTCCACGCCTGTCTAGTAACCAGTATGACGTTCGCGACCCTCCCTCCTCTCTGTCGGCCCCTCCACGTAGCAGTCACGTCTTCACCCCCAGGGGCTGCAGCGAGGAGGGGCCTGTGCCAGTGGCCAAGAGGCATTTTTAAAAATAAAACAAGGATGTGGCATAGAATAAAGGGCCGAGAGGCAAGGAGGGAAGGCAAAGGAGCCCCCCATCCCCCTTCCCCGCCCAGCCCACCCACCTCTCCCCAGGGGCTGCCCTTCTTCCTTCCAGAGAAGCTCTGTCTGCAGATCAGACCACCTCTCACTCAGGCCGGAATGTTCTGCAGCCATCCCTGAGGTCACACAGCCCTTACTAGACAACATGCACATGCAACACCCACCCCACGAATACGCACAAGAATACACACGCACACATACACCCACATGTACACGTGAGTGCACACACACGGACACACACCCATGCACACGCATGAATACACACATGAATACGCACACACACACATACACCCACATGTACATGTGAGTGCACACATACGCCGACACACACCCATGCATGCACATGAGTACACACACGCATGAATACACGCACACATACAGCCACATGTACACGTGAGTGCACACACATACACCGACACACACCCATGCACACACATACACACATGTATGAATACACATGCACACATACACACATGTATACGTGAGTGCACACATATACACACACGGATACATACCCATGCACGCATGCACCCATGGACACACATGAATACACACCCATGCACCCCTGTACACACACGTATGCACACTTACCCACACACACACCTGATAGAGGGCACCGTGACGCTCCTGAGAGGGGAAGGTGGCAGGGAGTGGCCCAGAAAGGGCGAGGTTCTGACCAAGGTAACCAGCTACACAGCCCACCAAGGCACCCACCCACCCTGTGTCCAACCCATGTCTGCTCATTCTCTGCGCTCCCCCCTCCACGCTGCCCCCTCCATGTTCCATGCTGCTTGTGGAGCTCCTGGAGGAGCTGTCCCTTCTCTGAGTTGAGGTCAGACTGGAGAACTCACTCAGACAGGCAGACCCAGGGCAGGAGGCCACCACCCACCAGTTTCCCCACCCCCTGACCCACCCATAGGCCCCCCAGCCCCATCTCCTCCCCCCCCAGCCCCATCTCCTCCCCACACCCACGCCTCCTCCTGGCGGCACCCCCAGCACTCGGATCCTCAACGGAAGCTTGCTTGTCTGCAGGTCGGCTACCTCCCTTGGTGGCTTGGGGGCATGGGGACAAGAGAAGGGACCGGCCACCCCCAGGACTCCCAGGGCCGGTGCTGGGTGAGGACAGCGCCCCTTCCTGCCTCCACTCCTGCCCCCGGCTGGCAGCCACACCCCCACCCCCACCCCGCCCCGGCAGCGGGCGGCCCAGATGGCGGGGCCGCCTTCCCCAGGGCGCTCAGGGAGTTGCTGTTGGCAGCGCAGCTCCAGCAGCTGGGCGAGGAATGTGCTTCCTTTGTGTGCAGCCACGGGGCGAGCAGGCCCCGGACATCTGGGTCCCATTTGCGGCCCTTTGGGGAGCAGGGAAGATTTTTCACTCCAGCCTCTGAGCTCACTACTCTCCCCCAGCCTTTCCAGGCTTTGCTCAACCGCAGGGTGCTGTAGAAGACCAGGCCCTGGGCGCCATCCTCAGGGTGCAGGGCAGAGGGTCGGGGCACCTTTGATGGCTTGGGGCTCTGGGCTTAAGCCAGAGGACAGGCCCAGACTCACCCTGGTTGCTTTAAAAACATGGCAAGAGTGTGACGGCTGCGACAGCGTCCTGCCCGGCAACCACAATCACATTTTTGGTCTAGTCGTCTTTCTGTGCGTGTTATTTCCAAAATAGAACCTCACGCTTTGTCGCCTTGTTGATGTTCATTCATAAGGGATGTCAATACAGAGCATCCCGTGACATCATTTTTGCAAGTAAACGTATCCTTGCGGCACTGCACACAGAAGTGTGCAGCCTGACAGGCTCCACAAAGCATCACGCGCACACGGATACGAGCCTGACCAACAAACGTTTTCCAACCTGCCCCCAAGGCCTCCAGTCCTTGTCTGGTCACTGCGCTGTCAGGGTGGCCACCATTCCTGACCTCTAGCATCACAGAGTGTTGCTGCCTGATTCTGAATTTTCTAGAAATGGACTCTCACAGCACATGCTCTGCGGGGCCTGGCCACCGTGTTTGTGAGAGACCGTGTGCAGTGTTGTACTTGGTGGGCCTGTCCTTTTTCGCTGCTGTATTGTATTCCATTGTGTGGCCGTGCTGCAGCCTCGTGTCCCTCTACCTCGGTGCACCCTTGCTGAGGAAGTGGCCGGTGCAGCTCTGGCTCGTTGCTCTGGAGGCACGTGTGTCTGTAGGTTGGCTCTTCTGCAGGTTCTGTGCCCAGGAGTGAGCTGGCTATTCCAGCAGCTGTGACTGTTCCAGTCAGCAGATACCAACAAACAGCTTTCCAAAATGAAGGTGGCCACGGTGTGATTTTCAGGTTCCTTAGTTTTGCGTCGAGTAGATAATGTATCTACCCAGTCCTCTCTGAGGAGTCATCGTATTTATTCCGTTTGTCATTCTCATAAACGATGCTGTGACGAACATCCTTGTAGATCCCTGTTTGTGCACGTTTCCCAAGGGTGCATTCCTGAAGGTGGAATTGCTGGTCCCGGTTGAGACCCCCCCACAGAGGAATGGGGTGTGGAGTAGCAGAGGGCAAGCGCAGCATTGGCGTCTGAGGCCTGGTTTGGCTAGAGACGAGATGGGTCACTTCTCTTCTCCAGCTTCCCAGCCTCCCTCTCACCAGCTGTGAAATTTGATTGTTTGTCTCTCAGGTCGCTTGCAGCTCTGATATGTTGAGATTCTAAGTACCCAAGTGTATCAGTCAGCTATCGCCGTGTAACAGGCTGCCCTCAAACAGTGGCTCAAAGCAACCACCATTCTTTGGCTCACAGTTCTTTAGGTTGGCAGTTTTGGCAAGCTCAGTGGGGTGGTTCTTCTGGGCGTGGCTGGGTTTGATGGCTGGTCTGTGGTCAGCCATGGGTCAGTCCAGCTCCACCAAGTGGCTAGGCCAACCCTGTCCTGCGTGTCTCATCCTGAGCGTGTTCACGTGGGGGCTCCACAGAGGGCTAGTGGGGCTGCCCGCCGCTGACGTCCAAGCTCAGGGTCATCTGACATCCCTTGTGCCACATCCTGCCTCCCAGCCAAAGCAAGTCCCCCGGCCAGCCCAGATCCAGGGGGCAGGGAAGTGGACCCCGCCTCTCCACCAGAAGAGCTGCAATCCCATGGAAAGGGCAGAGGCTTTAGCAGGGTGGGAAATCGAGGCCATTAGCAGGAAATGTGCCTTGCAGGAGAGGGCCCTGAATAGCCACCACCGGCATTCCCTGAGCTCCTGCTGCAGGACAGACTCAAGTAGCTCCTTAGTCCTCAGATGCACCCCCGGGAGGGGTGTTCCTCCCACTTAATGGATGAGGGGAGCTGCCTGCTGGGCTCACACGGCAGAGGGGGCAGGCCTCGATTCAAGCCCAGCCCAGGCTGTGTCCCGCAGCAGCGAGCCGCCCTGTTGAACCTGCAGAGGACAGGGCCAGCGGGGAGGCAGATGGGGGGCTTTGTCCTTATGCGCCAGTCAGCAAACCTTTACGGGGCCCTGCCATGTGCCAGGTGCTGTTCAGGGCCCTGCCCTGGGGGAGACGGGCGTAAACACGAGGACCAACACAGACGGAGGCTTCAGACATTGACGAGTCGCTGGAGAAGAAAAATGGGTGATGTGGCAGAGAGTGCGGGGGCAGGGACGTGGGCGGTCAGGGAAGGCCTCTTTGAGGAGGGACATTTGCGCCAAGACCTGAATGATGAGGAGACGGCTATGCAGAGATGGAGGAAAGTATTCCAGCCAGAGCCAAGGCCCTCAGGCCGGTGGGAGGGACAGAAGCGCAGTTGGCGTGGCCAAGACTGGCGGAGAGACCCCCAGCCCACCTGTCCCCATCTGGCCCCAGGATGCACAGCACACTTTGTCCCATCTTCTGCATTTCTTTGGTGAGCCCTGGGTTCACTTGCAGGGTGCGGCTATCCAGCGGGGCAGTGCTTGAGGCTCTCGGGCCACCTCCGCCCACCCCAGATCCCCACACTTGGCACAGCCCTGGAGCCTGGGGGCAGAGGGCGGGGGAGGAAGCCACCTCCTGGTCATCTGGGTACGGGGGGATTGGGGGGCACCAGCTGTCCTGGGGCCTGCCCAGAAGGAGCCCCACGTCCCTTCACTTTGCCTCTGTCTTGGCCTGGGAGCCCCGGGTCTGATGCTGGTCAAAGACCTCCTCAGGGCCCTTCCCGGAATCAGCACCAGGTTCTCCTCTGTTTCACAAGCCCCTCAGGGGCGCCAGAGAGCGGTACAGAGACCCCGCTGCGAGGGCCGCCCTGCACTGCTCACGCCATCCCCATCCGCAGCTCACCCCACAGCTCTTCCTGAGGTGGGAGGGCACTGCCTGTCCCCAGGCCTTCAGATGACGGTGGCTCCGGAGGACACTGAGGCTGGGACTGTCCGGTCCTCAGTGGGCTGTGCCTTTCCAGGTTTTCTCGGTCACCACGCAGCAGGTGTTTGCTGAGCGCCTGCAGTGTGGCCGGCACTGTTGTAGGCTGTAGAGGAAGCCCAGCCCTCCTGGAGCTCACCGGCAGCGTCCACAAGAGAAGAAGAGGAGCAGGACAGGCGTGTGGGCTCACTGGCAGAGCTACAGGGAGAGCCAGTGAAAGGAGGGGAGCCAGGGCGAAGGGCTGCGCGGGCTGCAGCATCACCGGGAAGCAGGCAGCCTGGGGCAAAGGTGTGAGGATGAGAGGCAGACTTGCGGGGACCTGGTGGAAGTGCATTCCCTGCAGAGACACCGCCATGCAAAGGCCCTGGGGCAGGTGCAGCGAGTGACAGAGGCCCAGCACAGGCGGGTGCGGGGTAGTGTGGGTTGTGAGGCCAGAAGGGACAGCCAGTGAGGCCAGAGGGGACAGCCAGGCACCAAGCGAGGAACGGCCAGGCCACTCTGGCACTGGCCAAGCAGCTGGGGAGCTGCCGTGGGAGCCGCCGTGGACTTCTCTTGGGAAATGTGTGCTGGAGGGTGACTTGCCCCTCTGGCTCCCCAGAAAGCCGAGTGTACGGGTTTACCTTGGCCGGACTCACTGCACTGGACGGCTGCCCAGCCAAGTAGAGGCTGGAATTCAGAGGCTGGGGCTCCATTCCCGGCTCTGCCCCTCACTCACTGCATGGCTGTGGCCAGTGACCTCAGGTGACCTCACCTCTCGGGGGCAGCGTGGGTGCGGGTTCGTCCATCTCCAGGGCTGTGAGGAGGCAGGAGGGCGGCTGTGGACGGATGACTCTCGGGGTCTCCTCTTTGCACATCTGTGCCTTTCCCAGAGGAAGCTGTGGGACTGTGTGATTCTGAAGGAAAATAAACAGCTGTTTAAAGCAGTGGTGTCCTCCGTCCCAGCCACCATCATGGTCACCCGGGATGCAGTGGCGTCCTCCGTCCCCGCCACCATCAGGGTCACCCTGGATGCAGTGGCGTCCTCCTTCCCCGCCACCATCAGGGTCACCCGGGATGCAGTGGCGTCCTCCTTCCCCGCCACCATCAGGGTCACCCGGGATGCAGTGGCGTCCTCCGTCCCAGTCGCCGTCATGGTCACCCGGGATGCAGTGGTGTCCTCCGTCCCAGCCACCATCATGGTCACCCGGGATGCAGTGATGTCCTCCTTCCCCGCCACCATCAGGGTCACCCGGGATGCAGTGGTGTCCTCCTTCCCCGCCACCATCATGGTCACCCGGGATGCAGTGGCGTCCTCCGTCCCAGTCGCCGTCATGGTCACCCGGGATGCAGTGGTGTCCTCCGTCCCAGCCACCATCATGGTCACCCGGGATGCAGTGGCGTCCTCCTTCCCAGCCACCATCATGGTCACCCGGGATGCAGTGGCGTCCTCCGTCCCAGTCGCCGTCATGGTCACCCGGGATGCAGTGGCGTCCTCCGTCCCAGTCGCCGTCATGGTCACCCGGGATGCAGTGGCGTCCTCCGTCCCCGCCACCATCAGGGTCACCCTGGATGCAGTGGCGTCCTCCTTCCCCGCCACCATCAGGGTCACCCGGGATGCAGTGGCGTCCTCCGTCCCAGTCGCCGTCATGGTCACCCGGGATGCAGTGATGTCCTCCTTCCCCGCCACCATCAGGGTCACCCGGGATGCAGTGGCGTCCTCCGTCCCAGTCGCCGTCATGGTCACCCGGGATGCAGTGATGTCCTCCTTCCCCGCCACCATCAGGGTCACCCGGGATGCAGTGGCGTCCTCCGTCCCAGCCACCGTCGGGGTCACCTGGGTTGCAGTGGCGTCCTCCATCCCAGCCACCGTCGGGGTCACCTGGGTTGCAGTGGCGTCCTCCATCCCAGCCGCTGTTGGGGTCGCCCGGGATTTGCCAGTGACTGTCACGCGTGCATTCATGTCAACCCTCGCCCCCATTGCACAGATGTGGACACTGAGGCTGCCCACCCAGGTTGCAGGGCCCGGAGCCTGAGCTCAGCCCCTTAATTCTGCACTTTTATGGAGGGGCCAACTGAGGCACAGCACTGTTCTGGGTCCAGAGCCCGTCCTGGACCTGTCCTGAGCATCTCCGAGCCCTGCCTGCACCACAGCCCCAGAAAAGGCTTTGGGAGAGGGCTTGCTGGGCCTCTGAGGCTGGACTTTGGGGCATCCTGGGATGAGGGGTCGGCTGGACTAACAGAAGGAGAGGCCTGGAGCCCTCAGGTTGGTTGCGGGCCATGCCCTCCTCCCCTGCCTGCCTGTGGTCAGCTCCAGCAAGGGCAGAGCCGGTGCCCCCCGCTCCCCGGGAGCATGTCCCAAACCCACGGAGAGGGTGGGATCCAGAGCCAGGTGCCCAGGGCCTGTGCCTCAGTTTCCCCACCTGACAGCCTCTAGACCTTCAGGGCCACGAAATGAGGTGATCTGCACAAAATGCTCAGGTCAGGCCTGGCACACAGTAGGACGTCATCACTGTGGCTATGTTGCCTGTGCAAAGGCCTCAAGGCAGGCCACCTGCATTACCTGCCCAGCGTCCTGTGCCCCGAGGCTTTTGTGAGGGGTCAAAGGAGGCTACAGCAGAAGCAGGGCCTGTTACTCCAGAGCTGGCGATGGTGTAAGGCGGGGAAGGCCAGGAAGATGAGTTCTTGCACTGGTGGCCACGGGTCCTCCTCCCATGGAGGGTTCTGGAACTCCTGGGCTGGGAGCCCTGGGCTGTGGCCGTTTCCCAGCTGGACAGGGCGGGCTGGGTGCCCCCACGGACGGGGAAGTGATGGATGAGCGGCCCCAGCACATTGCAGGCTCTTTCCCACTCGCTCTGCCCAGCCTGGAAAGTGGCTTCCTCTCCCGGCCCGTTAGTGACATTTCGCTGGGAACTGGATGTGCCGTCTGGGAAAGACACAGCCTCTCCCACGGGCCCCGGGGAATGGCCTCCAGGGTCTGGGAATTTTCTTTTTCTTTTTTTTTTGAAACAGAGTCTCCAGAGTCTCACTCCGTTGTCCAGGCTGGAGTGCAGTGGCACGAATTCGGCTCATGGCAACCTCTGCCTCCCAGGCTAAAGTAATTCTCAGGCCTCAGCCTCTTAAGTAGCTGGGATTATAGGCACGCGCCAGTACTCTCGGCTAATTTTTGCATTTTTAGTAGAGATGGGGTTTCGCCATGTTGGCCAGGCTGATCCTGAACTCCTGACCTCAAGTGGTTCGCCCTCCTCGGCCTCCCAAAGTGCTGGGATGACAGGTGTGAGTCATCGCGTCCGGCAGGTCTGGGAATTTTCTTGATGAGTGGGAGCTTGGGAGACAGATGAGGCTGCAGCCAGGGCTGGGGGAGGAACTGGCACCGTCTCCCTGTCCTCTTCCTTTAGATGTCTGACCAGCTCCTGCACACCCAGACCCTTTGGGGAAAACCGCATAGAGGGAAACCCAACATCAGGGCAGACTCAGGCGTGCCCAGAGGGGGGCGCATTGTGCCCAGAGCCAGTGCCTGACCCATCGAGGGCGGGAAGGACAGGCAAAGCCCCTGCTCTGGGGTGGGGGCACAGACGATTAGAAGATGCCACCGTCAGCCATGGGCAGGCAGAGTGAGGAGGACACTTGGCAGAGGCCCAAGCCACAGAGGGAGGCCAGGCTGCAGGTGCCTCCCCTCGGGGTTCCCAGGCTGCAGGTACCCTCTGTGGCCAGTGGGGAAGGGGCAGCTGGGCCAGGTCACCTGGATCCACACCTGGCTCTCCCCCTCCTCAGCCTCTCTGTGCCTCTGTTTCCCCACTCATAAGATGGAGAAGCGCAGGCTCTCCTTCAGGGCCGCGGAAGAATCCGTGAGGACAGGGTTGGTCTTCTGTGTGAGATCCCTCCCCTCCGGGCATCAGAGCCCTTCTCGTCAGACTCCGCACCCGCTGCCCACCTGCCTCTGAACCGGTCCTCTGTGTGAGATCCTTCCCCTCTGGGCACCAGAGCCCTTCTCATCAGATTCTGTACCCGCTGCCCACCTGCCTCTGAGCCAGGGCCATAGGGAAGGGGCTGGCACCCAGATTGACCCCACCCACCCCAGCAAGAGGACCTCAGTGCTGTTCTGAGCCAGGGAGGGGTTAGGACACTTGTGTAGGCCCTGGGAGGATAGCCAGGGTGGGGACAGCAGGTGCCCCGGGGACCCCCTTGTGCTGGGCAGCCAGGCCTCGGGATCCCTCCCCAAATTCCATGCTTTCTTCTGCACAGGCAGTGCTGGGCCTCGGGGGCTGTTTGAAAATACATGGGGGTGTCCCCGGGGACCGGGGTCCCCTTGTAGCTGACGTACGGTGGGATGCTGGAGGCCTCATTTGTGTTTCATGGGCACTTCGAGCTCTGGAAAGAAAACCCCTTGGGGTTTGAAAGATGGTCCCTACACTCATGCCTCAGAGCCAGCCACCCCAGGTGCTACCCCAGACCCTGTATGGTGACGGGCCACCCGCCCCAGCCTCCAGTACGAGTCAGCGTCCCTTCGGCCCACGTGACACCCACAGGGCCGCACGTCCCAGCGTGGGGCTGGATGCCTGGGCTGTCTCAGCAAGGCTGAGTCAGGGTCCAGGCTGGCTGGCATCGGGACTGTTTAATCTCCTGGGGGCTCCAGGCACATGGAGCTTCTGGGCTCTGAGACCCAGAACAAGTCACTCACCCTTTCTGGGCCTCAGTTTCCCCGTCTAGAAAGTGGGTGTAGTGACAGGACCCGCCTCATGGGGCAGCGGGTAGACGGTGCTGAGAACAGGCCTGGGGCGCCAGGTTCCTCTGTGACGTCAGCCCTTCCTGCCACTTCTCTATTCTGCCTTGAGATACAAACCCTTGAGACAGAAACAGTCCCCTTCCTGGCGCTGCTGAGCCCCCGGGGTTGCCTGAGAGCTATTGTACCAGGACACTGGGGTCTACCGTGAAGCTCTGTGCAATTTTATTTTTCCAAGTGGTTTGATGACTTCATTCGCCTCCGTGTGTCTGGACGGGGCCGTCTTGCGGATGGAGCGGGGAGCAGGGCCAGCAAGTGGTCTTGGGGACGAGGGGATGCGGCCAGGACTCTTCCTGTATGGTTCGCAGCCACGGGCTGGTAGCCCACGGGGCCTCCGAGCCTCGAAGTGGGTCTGGGGAGTAGAAATGGCCCGTGGCCGAGGTGCAGGGCCTCAAAGGGGAATGGGGTGGGAAGCCAGGCACCCAGGAAGGACGAGGCTGCCCCTGTCTAGTGATGCCTTAGCCTGGAGAGGAGCCTGCAGTTGGCCTCGGTGGATCTGTGGGCCGGTGGGAGGCTCCAGAGACTCCCCACACTGCTTGCGGGTACAGGGATAGAGGAGGATAATAATAGCCACCATTTCGAGTGATCGCAGAGAGTGCTGGACCCCCATGCTGCGCACGGCTTCATCTCCATCCCCTTTGAAGAGGCAAGGAAATGGGCGGAGAGGCTGTGGCTTGCCAGAGGAAGCCAGGCCAGCAGGACTCAGCCTCCCTCTGTGGCTGTGGGGTGGACCCACCGTGCCTCCCTGCCCAGCCAGCGCCAAGGAGATGGGTATTCAGGGCAGCCATGGGTCTCCTGCCCTGAGCAGCCGGCCCTCCATGTCTGCAGAAAGCACCTATCCTGCAGCTGGGCAGCCCAGCCCCTCCCACCTGCCGGAGCCTAGCTCTCAGCCCCGCCCCCTCATCCCCCACCTTCCTTTAGCCCCGCCCCTCAGCCCCTCCCCCTCCAGCCGCGCCCCCTCAGCCCCTCCCCCTTCGGCCCCACCTCCCTTCACCCGCGCCCCTGACCATGGCACTCCACTCACCCCACTTCCCTCACTGCTCCCCTGCAGCCCCTAAGCGGGTTGGGGGGGGAACCCAAAGAGGCATTTCTCTTGGGGGACTTCCTTTGAAGGCTACCGTGGGTGAGCTGCATCCTGGGGGGCCCAGTTAAGCACAGAGACCCTGCAAACAGGTCAAACAAGAGGCGGGACCGCCCAGAGTGGGGTGACATCCTGAGGACTGAACGGGGAAGGGCGGGGCAGCCTCTGCTGGGGAAGTGAGGTTGAAGCTGAATCCCAGAGGGAACGAGGGGCAGTAGGGGGTCGTGCATGGCCCTGAGCCCCGCACTGGGGGAGAGCACGGAGGTGGGTGTCATGGAGTGGGTGTGGGCTGGTGAAGCCCCATGTACAGTGGAAGCTGCTGAAGGGTCTTAAGCAGGAGAGAGACGCTGTGCTCCCCAGAGACGGCCCCAGCTGCTGCTGTGCAGACCTCCCCACTCCCTGCTGCCCACACCCCCACCCCCCTCCTTCCCAGGTCCCTCCACAGGTCCTGGCCAACTCCCAGGCTGTTCTCTTGGCCACAAATGCTGTTCCTCTACCTCTCCACACTCACCCCTCATCTTCTCTGAGGGTCCTTGTCACTTTCCGCTTTCTCGGGTGGAGTCTGCGCTGGGGGCAGCCCCAGGAGCAGGTCCCGGCCACACATTGCTCCATGAGCCTTGGCCTGGTTTCCTTGCATGCCAGGTAGGGCGTGGGGACCTCCCCGTCATCTTCCTGTCACCTGGCTTCCTCCACATGTACAGAGGAGGAAAGTGAGGCTCAGAGAGGGGAAGAGGCTCTCCCTAGGCCACACAGCCAGGAGCACTCAAACAGGATTCAACAGACACCTTGAGGTCCCATCACCTGCACTGCTGCCTCCGCACAACCCGGGGTGGGGCCCGGAGAACAGAGGGGAGGACACCACCAGCTCCCAGGGTGTTCCTCAGGCACGGGGCCTCCTGCCCCTGCAGCCTCCGTTTGGCCTCAGGTTTGAATCCCAGACCTGCTGCCTCTTTGCAAGTACCCTGAGGCCTAAAAGGAGGTGAGCGTGTTGATGACAATCAGGGACTTTGAAGTCCTGCAGAGCCCTGGCCCCGTGGGGGCAACACCAGGTCGTGGTTCTGATCCCGGCCCGCAGCACACTCGCGATGTGACCTTGGGTAGATGACTTCACCTCTCCGAGCCTGGTCCCTCCTAGTAAAATGGGCTGATGGCAGCATCAGCCGCACAGGGTCTCGGTGAGGATGCAATGAGTCATCGATATCTGTAGAGCACCGAGAAGGGGCTTCCTGCAGTGAGCCTCTGTCCAGGTCTCTGAAGTAAAGGGACGGCCTCCTGTTCTGCCCAAAGGGAACCACACGAAGTCCCCCACTGCTCCGGGCGCCGGCAGGGCACCGTCTGTTCTGGCTTCGGGATCCAGAGTGTCACGAGCACGCAGGTGGTGGCCATGACCCCTAGTTGGATGACAGCTATGGCGACTCCTTGCGCCGTGGCATGACGGCCCAGTGGTCTCCTGGCCACCCTCTCCACCTTAAGAAATGCGGCGTGTCCATCCGTCCTACGAGCGCCCGTCCAGCGCCCGGCGCCAGCTCCCCAGTGGGGCTCTCTGCATCCACTTCTGTTTTATTCAAGTCTCGTGGCTCAAATGTAGCCGCCTCTGTGGGAGGGCTTTGAAAAGTCCAAACAGGGGGCATCCCCAGTGTCCTGGACCTGTGTCCCCAGAGCCAGCCTGGCGTTTGAAGCTCTCGGCCACATTCCTGCCTGCTCCCTTCTGGGTGTGCCCAACCCATGCTGGCCCAAGGGCAGCCTGGTCTGGAAGGGCTACCCCCCTCCAGGAACACCCCCACAGGAACGCCCCCCCCCATGGGAACGCCCCGCCACGTTCGCCTTCTTTAGTTGTCACCAGGGACTGGCCACTGGCCCTGCAGCCAGGCGGTGTTGACGGCCCCCACAGCTGTGGCCGCACGTGTGCCCAGCCATCAGCCTCCGGACAGGCGGGTGGCCAGGAGGGGCAGGGCGCCCCATGGGAGGGAGGCCAGCGGCTGTGCAGAGGGGACAGCAGGTGCCGCAAGGCCTGTGGCTGTTTACTGGCTGCTTCCTCCCCCCACCGCTCCCCACAGGCCCAGCAGACAGGGGGCTGCTCCACTCCTGCCTGGAGCACCAGGGGCTGGTTAGAGCCCAGGCGCCCCTGCCCTGAGATGTTGTGCAGGACCTCAGCACCTCCGAACCTCTCTGCTCCCCTGTAAAAGGAGCCGGTGGCGAGAGGATCAGGAGAGGTTTGCACCGTATCTGGCATGTGATCGCTGTAGAAGTCATTTATCCGTCACCTTCCACAGAGCTCGCGTGGCCGTGGCCCTGGGTGGATCTCTCCATCTGACGATGGTGCTGGGGCCCCGGGAATGGGGAATGGGCAGAAGTAGGGGCAGCACCCACAGTTGACTAATAACACAACAGACACCAGTTCCCAACTGTGGCCTCACCTGCTTCATGCCCCGGGCAGTGGGTGAGACCCCACAGGTGTTAGCAGGAGGAGGGTGCAGGGCGGTCTTGGGTGAGACCCACAGGTGTTAGCAGGAGCAGGGTGCGTTGCAGTCCAGTATTTGGCAGATTGAGGATGCCCGCCTTGCTGCTCTAAGCCGCTGAGGCCCCTGAAGTCTCAGCCACGGATCCCAGGTCTTTCTGCCTTGCTTTGGCACTGGCTGACCTTGCCTTAAGATAAATGGGGAGGCCCAGGGGCTTACACCCGCACCCCCTGCAGAAAATACCGCAGACAGGGTGCTGGCTTGGCCTCCTGGTGTCTTGGGCAGGTCTGTGCTGCAGGCCCTTCGGTTAACCTGGAAGCCTTGTCTGCGGGTCCTGCTCTCTGGGTGGCGCAAGGGGGCTCAGTGCCCCCCAGTCCCGGCCCACCAGCGCCTTGAGCATTTTCCTGCTCCTCTGCTCTCTGGGTGGCACAAGGGGCTCAGTGCCCCCCAGTCCCGGCCCACCAGCGCCTTGAGCGTTTTCCTGCTCCTCTGCTCTCTGGGTGGCACAAGGGGCTCAGCGCCCCCCAGTCCCGGCCCACCGGTGCCTTAAGCGTTTTCCTGCCGTCTCCACACACAGCTGGCCCTGGGTAGAGCTTCTCAGACTTCAGGGAGCCTCAGACCACGAGGGAATCTTGTTCAGGTGCAGGTTCTCATTAATCAAGTGTCCTGGCATTACCACCTGCCGGGGGCTGCACTGAGCGCGGCCAGGCCTCAGCCATCCTGAAATCAACGCCTCCTCCGCCTGCTGGTGGCCAGGCCTTGGCCGTCCTGAAGTCAACGCCGCCTCTGTCTTGGCTGTCCTATGAATCACCGGGGCAGAAGATGGTTAAAATAGAGGTTTTGCCTCCCTAGATGGCCTGCCGGCCTCTCCCTGGGCAGACACCATCCCCCGCCTGCCAGCCCAGGGGAGCCTTTTAGCGTCTGAAAGTGGAAGGGAATCTTAGAACCATGGCCTCCGGCCCGGACCAGCAGCAGCCCCACCTGGGAACAAGCCGGAAATGCAGATTCTGGGTCTCAGCCTGACCTGCTGAATCAGAACTGGGGGGAGAGGGTGAGGTCTGTCTGAACACCCCCCGGGGGATGCTCATGGAGGTAGGAGCAAGGCACCGCTGCCTCGGGGCACTGCCCACTCCCTGGTCTGTAGAAGCCTCAAGCCTGGAGTGGGGCATGGCTGTCCCAGGGTCGCCACACACCGGGGGCCCCAGCTCCAGCCTGGCCGGCCACCTGAGATGAGCTGGCCCAAGCCCGTCCTCTGGCCTGGTTCTGCCCCCGTGATCCTGCAGGTGGGACGTCAGCCACCTGTCAGGGCACCTGGGGCAGGCTACCCCAGTGCTGGGCAGACACTCAGTGGGGCCTTGGCTGGGAACCGTGGGGCTGCGGGCACTGGCCTCTGCACTTAGCCTCCTTCACCGACTCTTTCTCCTTTGGTCGCAGCCCCAGTGGACAGGAAGGCTAAGGCCTCAGCGATGCCGGACTCCCCAGCGGAGGTGAAGACGCAGCCCCGGTCCACACCCCCCAGCATGCCGCCCCCACCGCCTGCCGCGTCCCAGGGGGCCACACGCCCCCCCTCCTTCACGCCACACACACGTAAGTAGCCCCCACCTGGCAGCCGATGGCCAGGTGTTTCAGGGGAGCGTCTCGTGTTGTTTGAAATTCTGAGCTTCCTGCCCGGAGCCAGTGGGTACCTGTTGTGAGCCCTGAGTGTGAGGAGCTCGTGTGGCCCAGAGCCCAGGCTTGGCCAGTTCAAATCCCAGCTTCCCTGCTTCCCGCTGTGTAGCTCCGGGCCATGTCCTTGCCCTCTGGCAGTTTAAATCCCAGCTTCCCTGCTTCCCGCTGTGTAGCTCCAGGCCATGTCCTTGCCCTCTGGCAGTTTAAATCCCAGCTTCCCCACTTCCCGCTGTGTAGCTCCGGGCCATGTCCTTGTCCTCCGGGGGGCTTGGGCTTCCTCTTCTGCGGTGCGGGTCCTCCCAGGGCTGTGGTGGGGCCAGGTGAGTCCACGCAGGCCGTGCACCAGGGCCGGCCGTGGGTCAAAGGCGGCCGCTGTGCCTCAGGCTTCCTGCCTTGTCCGGCAGGCCTAGGGGTGCCAGGCTCATCCAGAGGGAACGTGGAACTCGGATGGGGTCAGGGGCTTCCCCAGGGTCACACAGCAGGTCACCTGCGTACAGGCCCCATGGAGGGACCGCAGAGGCGGCTCTGGCCTTGGAGGGGCTCAGATCCCAGGAGCTCCACAGCCCGGCTGAGCACAAGGGCCAGCGTGGGGGCCTCCGCACAGGAAGCCAGAAGGGCAGAACCTCGAGAAGCTGTCAGGCCTTCTCTTGCTGGCCCTGGACAAGGGGTTGGCCATGCTTGGCCCACAGAGCCGCCAAAGGTGGGCCCTGGGAGGCTGTGGGGCAGGGAGCAGCCAGTTCTCATCACAGTCACCCCCAGAGCTTTGGCTTTGAGGACAGACATTGGTGCTCTGTGGCCCAGTTGCTGGGCTGGCGGGGTGGCAGCGTCCCTGCTCCTCAAGGCCGGGGGCTCGGGAGTGCATCTCAGTGTCTGCAGGGGTGGAGACTCCATGTACCACCTCCACATGCAGAGGCCAGAAAGCCCCGTACCTGGGGGACCCTCCCCAGGCTCTGAAACTCAAATGAAGCCCCTCTCTGGGGGAGGAGCCTGAGACTTCCGTCCTGCTGGCCCCAGGTCCCCCACAGGCCAGGAAGAGCTGCACCCTCAGTCCTTTTATGTCACGACTGTCCCCAGAGCACCGGGTGGCTATAGGCCAGGCCTGGCTCCCTCCCTGGCTCTGCCCCTGAGGCTGGGGGCCTGCTCTGCCGAGGGCTTTGGCCATCATCTCCCCTCCATCTAGAAAGAGCACTGGCTGTGGGGTCAGGCAGCAGATTTGCGGCCCTGTTTGTAGGATGTTGGCTCCAAGTCAGCCTGCTGACTTGGTTGAGGAATGGGGTGGCCCAGCCATGGGGTGCCCCCAGGTGTGCCGCCCAGAGGCAGGTACAGCTGGAAATGTGCCCAGCACTCAGTAGGAGCCAAACAGCCTAACGCCTACTCCCTGCACCCGTGGGGGCGTCCACGTGTCATGGAGCCCATACTGGGGGCCCCAAACAGCATAACACCTACTTCCTGCACCCGTGGGGGCATCCACGTGTCACGGAGCCTGTACTGGGGGCCGGCCCTGCCTCCGACAGTCGGGATGCTGCACTCACGATTTTGCAGGTCCTGGAGGACGGCGGGCCCAGCGTGCAGGTCCTGGCTCTGCAGAGCTGGCCACGGTTTCTAGTGAGAGGTTGGCTGGGCTTTTCCTCACGTGTCCTTGTCACACGGTGATGTGGCCGGGCTGGGATCACCCTTCCCTCTCTTCCGGAAGAGCCCTCCCGTCTGGTACGAACCACGGGCCGTCTCTCCACCAGGCAGCTTGTGACCACACCGAGCCCACACAGGTAGAGAGGGGAGACCACTGCTGTGTTGAATTTGCAGCATACCCCAGCCCTGAGGGAGGAAACGCTCAGGACGGACCACAGGAGACCTGGCCATGGGCGCAGTGCCTAAAATGCCCGCTCCGCAGACAACCTCAGGCCCCAGTGTCAGGGACAAACGCCGTGGGCTGAGCCTGGTTCCCCAGACCCTCAAGCGTGCGTCTCCCCGACCTGCTCTTCCCTGGGCACCAGCAGCCTCTGCTTCGAAGGTGCTGGTCTGATGCTCCTGGCTGGAGGTGGGTTGGAATCAGCAGAGCCTCAGGCTCTGCTTCCGGAGACCTGTGAACGGATGTGAGGGCAGCCGGCATGCCTGGGGCTGGGGTCCTTCCTGCCCCCTCCACTCTCAGCCTGCCTTGGGGTCATGTTTCTGGGGTGAGGTCTCAGCTGGTTTAAGGAGCACGAAGGTTATGAAAGAGATAAGCAGGTGCTTTTTCTTTTCTAAGCCAATGCCTCAGTCCCACCGGTCTGTCAGGAGCATCAGTCTGAGGCTCTGGCCACCCCTGAAGTGGCCTCAGATTCATCCCCTAATCCACACAATTTCCTGAAAGCCAGGTGGTTGGCCGCACCCCTGCCCCTGGCTGGTGGGTGGTGGGTACCCTTGAGGGGCCACAGCTCAGCTGCAGAGCCCTGCCGGGAGGCTCCTCCCCAGGGACTGGCCTCTGAGCCAAAAGCTGATGGGAGACTGAGCCTGGACGGAGACTTGAGGGCCAAACTTTTTCTTGCCCGTTGACAGCCCTGGGCGCAAATTCATCTTGGAGTTGAAGCTGTGGTGCTGCTGCGGGATGGGGGGTTGGGGGGAAGGAATATAAGGAGCAGGGACCCAGACCTAGCTCCTCTAAAGCTGGGAGGACGCTTAAAGGGCTAAGGCTTTATCCTGCCCTTGATTACCCCCATGTCAGAGAACTCACTACCCGTGTTTACTAGAGCTACAGCCTGTCTTCCTGTGACCTTTTTGCCACTAACTTCAGCTCGGACAAATTCAATCTTTCTTTTTTTATATAGTAGAGTTTGGGTCTCCCTACGTCGCCCAGGCTGGTCTTGAACTCCTGGGCTCAAGCGATCCTCCCGTCTCAGCCTCCCAAAGTGCTGGGATTACAGGCGTGAGCCACCGCGCCCGGCCGAATCTTTCTTCCTGTTTGGTGCTTCCTCCTCCAGCACTGACCCAGGGCTTTGTTTTAGAGACTCCAAGCCGAGTCTCAGGTCACTTTTAGGACACGCGGCTTCGGCCCAGGTCCCTGAGGATGGTGCTCATGGGGTCACAGGGGCCTTCTGGGAAGAGGACGTTGAAAACAAGGGGCCCTGCCCCTGCTCATAGAGAAGCCGCGGTTCTTATAGACTCCGGAACAGTCCTGCCTTTAGGGATCACCCACTCTCAGAGAAGGAAACTGAGGCTCGGAGAGGGGAGTGGCCTGGCCCCAGGTGGTGACAGAACCCCATCAGAAAATTGCTCTGAGAAGTAGGAAACGTCGGCCCGGGCGTCCCTGAGGGCAGAGTCTCCTGCCCATACCCCTCCAAAAATCAAAAATCACTCTGAGAAGCAAGAAAAGGCGGCCCGGGTGCCCCTGAGGGCGGAGTCTCCTGCCCATGCCCCCACGAAAAATCACTCTGAGAAGTAGGAAAAGGAGGCCGTGGGCGCCCCTGAGGGCGGAGTCTCCTGGCCACGCCCCTCCTGACAGCGTGTTCTTCTTATTTTGCTTACAGATCGAGAGGACGGGCCTGCGACGCTGCCCCACGGCCGTTTTCATGGCTGCTTAAAATGGTCTATGGTCTGTCTCTGTAAGTAAAATAACAAAAACCGCAGGCCTCCCCGGAGGTCTTCACCGCAGCACCCTCAGCCAGCCCAACACTGCTGCCCTGGGGGCACTCGGCTTTCCTCCACGGCCTCTGCACCCTCAGCATTGCCTCTGCTGTGCTTGTCCTGCCTCCTTAGGGAGAAGAGGGTGCAGGAGGGCAGAGCCGCCGGGTCGCTGCATCCTACAGACCCTCCGCTCCGAGCTGCGGGGCTTAGGCAGGAGCAGAGCCTCTCTGAGCTCTCCTTGCCCAGCAGCAAAACATGGCCAGTGGGGCTGACTGCAAGTGCTGAGGGAAGGGGCGAGACGCCGTCCCTGGCCAGCCTGTAGCTCAGCCATTGCTAGGGCAGACCCCACCTACCCGGAGTCCCAGCTGCAACTCTTCCTGCCAGGGTGACCTCGGCCAGGTACCACCCCCCGTGCCTCAATTTCCCCACCTGTAAAATGGAAGTCATCATGGCCCCTAGTGCCAACGGTGATCTCCAGGAGCCGTAAGATGGTGGGGCCAGGCACATGCTGGGAGCTCAGCAGACTTGAGTCACCAGCAGACGTTTCTGTCAACCTGCGTGGCCCATGGCAGGCGTTCAGGGAGCACGGGCTCTTACCAGGTGGTGTTTAGAGTTTTTGTCAACCAGTGAGTGCAGCCATGCTTGAGCCCATCAGACAGACTCCGGTCCATCACTACCAGCCAGCCTGGCAGCACGGCCCAGGTGTGGCTGCCGCGGCACTCCCAGCTCTAAGAACAAGGGCGGCAGAACAACTGTGCGTTGTTTCTGTTGCACAGGGCTGTCCTTGTCACAGCCGTTATTCTGTGATAGCCCTGGCCACGCACCCGCGCCTGGCATGCGGCTCCTGGACAGTGGCTGTTGTCACCCACTGTGTGATCTTATGGATGGTAAAGTTGGTGAATCCCAGCTCCCGGAGCCCCCACAGCAAGGAGCAGGGGTGACAGGAGGGGCTGCCTTAAGGTGCCTATGTCACATCTGACCCCCCCACCAAGGCTCTGAGGCTGGGGGAGCTGCAGGGGTGCTCGCGTGTGCCCCCAAACCTCAGCTGGGGACACGTGTGCGGTCTAACTTAGTAACACACCTGTTGCGGGAACGAAAGCACTTGTGCCGGGGTTATTTTTGGCGTCTCTTTAGCTGCTGAGACTGCCCAGCAGCGCGGGAGGGAGTGCGCGGGCAGGCGAGGGCGAGCAGGCCGCCGGAAGGACCAGGCACCCGGGGCAAGGCTGGTAAGCGCACCTAAGGGAGGGCCAGGCCCAGGCCGGCCGGGGCGGTGGGCAGGGGCCCCGGCGTGCACTGTGGCACGTCTGAGAAGCCACTGGAAGGTCCACAGTCCTGACGACAGTCCCGCGTGTCCTGGAGAAACCAGCCTCCCGCTGTGGTGAGGTCTCCCATGGTGACGGGCCGTCTCCTGGCCTGGCTGGGTGACCACAAGTGGCTATCCTCAGTCTTGACGGGGTGTGTGTGTGTCAGAGTCCACCGTGTGGCCAGATGGAGCTCACCAGTGAGAGGGAAACTCAGCAGTGCAGTGGGGTCCTCCGGACAGAGCCTCAGAGGGCAAGAGACCAGGGGCTCGGTGCATCCTGCGTCAGTGTCCACTGTCCCCCCAGAGGAGGGAAAGCCCCAGAATACAACGCCGTTATCGGTGCCGCGCGCTCCAGAGGGCCAGCGCGTCCATCCTGAGCCCAGGAAGGCGCTGCTGAGATCATTCAAGCCAGGGGCGCAGACAGGCTACCCCCTGCGCAGGTTGCCCCGGTTGAGGGGAGCAGCCGCTCAGAACACCATGTGGAGGTTCACAGCCCCAGCAACAGGGATGTCTTAATTCTGCAGCCCCCGCATAGGAAAGTCTGAGGCCACGCATGCACTCAAGGTTTTGTGCCATATCTGACCTGCAGTTAGTGGTTTCCAGAATTCCACTAGGTATGGGGGCCGTTTATTGCCAACAGCCTCACACAACACCCAACCCATAAAACCAGTCAGGACGGAGCGACCCTGGGGGGCTGACTTGGGCAGCGCAGGAGAGGCTGGGGAAACCCAGGTCAGGCCTGAGCGACTCTGGCTGGGGACACATGGTACAAAGGAGGTCACTGCCATGCTGTCTTCTGGTCCCTGGAGCCCCACTTGGAACTCCAGGATGGGTTGGGAGCCATTTGCAAATGAAGAAACTGAGGCTAGGCGCCAAGTCTGACTCACAGGGCACGTCTGGGCCTGGCGGCCGGTCCTCACTCCTAACCAGGGCAGCTTCCCCTAGCCCTCGAGGGCAGGGCTGTGTCTATCTGGACGTCCTCACCATGCTGGTGTGTCTGAGGGCCTCTGTGGCGTCCCACAGCCCCTGCAGCGGGTATCTGTGAGGCCCAGGCTGGAGCGAGAGCAGAGTGAGCACTGCGCCCCAGGGGAGGCCGTCATTGTGGGCACATCTGTTCCCCCCTCTCCACCAAGAACATCCTGAGCACAGGGCCGGCCTCACCCCTGTGCCACTGTGCCCAGCGCTGGCTGCTCGGTGTGTGGGGTCTGCCGGGGACAGGAGGCAATCTCGGGGAACCTGGCTGCCCTGCTGTGTGTCTTCGGTGCCTTGGAGCCCATCTGCCGCATGGGATGTGTGTGATAACCGCGCAGCCTGTGTGCACAGGTGCAAAGCCCAACCCAGGCCACAGCACAGCTCCCTGACCCGGGAGGCGCCTCGCAGGTGCCACTAGACCGTGAGTCGGGAAGGTGGGAGCCTCAGGCGGCTTCTGAGAAGGCGGAGTGGAGGAAGCCGATGGCGGCCACCTAATGGTTACTGGAGGGACACTTAGAGATGGCCTGACCTCTCAGAAGGGCCTTGGTGGAGGTACGGGTTGGTCAGTCGCCCTCTGGAGGGTGCGGCCCCTTCCAGTCCAGGCCTGCAGGAGCGGGTAGAAAGGGAGGCCTGGCCTAGCCGGAGCCCCAGCTGTGGGGATGCAGCCCAGGAAGGGGGGCCGGCACGTGGGCCCCCACTTCCCATATTCCCTCCCGTCCAGGCGGAGGCCACAACACTCAGCAGGGGTCACCTCCCAGGGCCCAGGTCAGGATGGGCAGGGCTGGCCTGATCTGAGGGGTACACCAAGACCCGCCACCATCCAGGGCACATGAAGTAAACAGCTGGTGCCTACCGGCTGCCCAGGAGGAGCCGCTGCACCAGCCCAGCCCAGGGGCGTCTCCATCCTGGAGAAAGGGTTTTCCTCTCCTCCTCGGCGCACACAGGCCCCGCCACAGGCGCAAACACACGGCTGGAGCCTCGGAGGAATTCGGCCCTGAGGGAGCAGGTGGCTCTGAGCTGCCCCCACCCCCAGACCCACACTCTCAGCACGGGTGAGGGGTGGGTCCCCTGGAGAGGGGCACTCGGGGCCACAGTGGAGCAAGAGAGACGAGCGTGTACATCACAGCCATGCATGCGTGTGTGCGTGTGTAAGGGTGGTGGGGGGATGAGTGGAGGCAGGGAATGCAGGGCTCGCTGTGGGGTAGGGGAGTTGGTACCCTGTGTAGGGAGCGTGTCCTTGTGCAGGAGGCGGGAGCCAGCCGTGAGTGTGTGCGGGGCTTCGGTCCTCCTGACAGCAGGAGCTGGCCAGGACTTCAGGCCTCCCAGAGGCATCCAGTCCCCCTCCCCTGTCAGCAAGGGACTTGGGAGCCGTGTGACCTCTGATCTGTCTGCAGAGCCTGGAGGTCGCCCCTCAGGCTCCTGAGGCCAAGGGCACAGGGTGCAGGTGTCCCGGGCACAGGAGGGCTGCGCTGGCCTTTTTGCAAGAGGCTTGGCCTTAGCTCTGTCACCTGAGAAAAGGGGTGAGGCCCGGCCCTGGGACTTTCCATAGCAGCCCCATGTCTGCCAGGCCCCTGGAACGCTGACCCCAATAGCAGGGCCGGCCAGGCAGTCACGTCTCAGTGGCCAACAGGCGGCCCTGCAGCGCGCTCATCAGCTGTTCCTTATGTCACCTGCTTGTCCTCAACATGCGCTGGCCTGTGTGCACGTGCATCTGCGTGTCCAGCCGCCAGGGGCAGGAACCCACCCAGTGTGTCCTTGGGTGTCCCAGCTCCTCTGCCCCCTGGAACCCCATTAGCAGGCATTGGGGCTGTGTGCAAATGAAGGCATTGCTCATGGCTGGGAGTCACCTGTCTGGGACATTGCTTAGGGGTGAGAGGCACCTGCAGGGGACATTGCTCAGGGCTGGGAGACACTTGTTGTGGGGACATTGCTCAGGGCTGGGAGATGCCTGATTGGGGGTGGGGGTATTGCTTGGGAACATCATGCCAGAGGTGATGGTAGCTAGCCTTTCAGGGGGATGAGCGACTTCTCATTTTCCAAGTCCCCTGTGCCTCCAGAAAGTGAGAACTGAGCCATCAAGCCCCCGATGTGTGGAGAAGCCCCTTGCTCCCTGTTCACAGTGAAAACCTGAGCCAGCCTGGTAGGGTTGGTGTCTCCCAGGCCAGGCGTAGGGGCCACACCCCTGCTGGGTGTGAAGGGCCTGACTTCAGCCCCAGAGCAAGTCCCAAGGGTGGTGCCAGGCAGGAGAAGCCACACTCAGAACGCAGTCACTCCACAGCCACCACCGTTGTGGGTGCCATCCCAGCCCTTACCCACTGGGGACCTGGGGCAAAGAGGCTTCACCTCCCTGGGAATCCATTTCCAGGTCTGTAAGGGGGTGTGTGTGACCTGTTAGAGCAGGGCCGGAAGGACAGATGGTCAGCATGCAAAGGGCCGGCTCAGCTGCCCTGGGCGGGCCCAGGGCTCCTGCTGTCATCCTCAGCACTACTGTCCTTGTGTCTCATCATTGTCGCCGTCACTATTGACATTGTCACCTTAGTCGCTGCTGCTCTGTCGCCGCCGTCTGGGTTGTGTTGTCACCATCACCTTTGTGTCCTCGTGTCCCTCGCCCTCACACCCGCTTCCCTCCTGCAGTGATGAACGGCAGCAGCCACTCGCCAACAGCCATCAACGGTGCACCATCCACACCCAACGGCTTCAGCAATGGCCCGGCCACCTCGTCCACAGCTTCCTTGTCCACACAGCACCTGCCGCCGGCCTGTGGGGCCCGGCAGCTCAGCAAGCTCAAGCGCTTCCTCGCCACACTGCAGCAGTTTGGCAGCGACATCTCCCCAGAGATTGGGGAGCGCGTGCGCACGCTGGTGCTGGGCCTGGTGGTGAGTTGGGCAGGGGCAGCCGGGGCCTTGGGACATGCATATTCCCTCCGTTTAATGAGGATGCAGCCACAGCCACTCCTTACGTGGGCTCCACGCTGACAACCGGGCGTGGACCCGCTCCCACGATGCCACCTGCACTCTCCCAGGCCGTGCCCGGCTCCTGGGCTGCCTGCCTGCCTCCAACATGGAGCCTCCTCCTCAGGCATGGGTGGGTCGGCGCTGGCTCATATGCCGAGCGGTGCTGATGTGAGGCGGGTTTTCTCCCCTGCAGAACTCAACACTGACGATCGAGGAGTTTCATTCCAAGCTTCAGGAGGCCACCAACTTCCCTCTGCGGCCGTTTGTCATTCCCTTCCTGAAGGTAATGGCAAACCCGTCCCCCGTGCTGCGGGGGCCTCCCTAGAAGGCCCCTAATCCCATTCCTTGCCAGTGTGGACAGCAGCGGACAGGCGGGAAGGGGCTCATGTGGCCAGATAGGCAGGTGGATGAAGAGGTGTCAGGCATCGATCTTGGCCAACCTGGGACCCTGTGGTACACTAGGGGAGCACTGCTGACTAGTCAGAGTTGATTCCTGCTAGTTAAGGCCGAAAACTAGTTGCCAGACTGGATGATGAGTCAGCTACTAAATCCAGCACAGGACAGAGCTGTCCGGTTCGGCTCTGGTTGCCGTTGGCCGAATGTGCGCGCTCACTCCACAGGTGATTTTTGAGCACTAACGACGTGCCAGCGTGGGGCGAGGCTCGGGGACAGGGCCCAGGACATGCAGCAGGTCCCTCCTGCACCCAGCACCCTGGGGTGGGAAAGCACTCGGTCCACAGCCACTGTCAAATCTGCAGCTGCACGTGGTGGAGAAATATTCCGAAAGTCCCTTGCGCGGAGGCATGTTGGTGAGGGCTGAGGATGAGGGCGAAGCTGGGTGCAGAGCCAGCCCAGGGCCTTCCAGACAGCAGGAACTGCACGTGCAAAGGCCCTGAGGCATGGGGGGCCCGCTGTGCTTGAGGAACAGCAGAGGGGTCAGTGTGACTGGAACAGAATACGTGGGGCAGAGAGAGCAGAGGTGAGGGCGGGAGGCAGTGGACAGGCGAGAAGGGGCTTATGTGGCTGCGTAGGCAGGTGGATGAAGAGGTGTCAGGTGAAAGCAGATCAGATGGTCACACCCAGATCAACCGTGGACCAGGGTGGCGGCACACGGGGCTTGTCAGCTACGCAGGCTCTCGGCCCAGCCCAAACCTGCTGAATCAGAGCCTGCATTTTTAAAGATGCCAGTCTGAGGAGCAGGGATTGCTTGAGGCCAGGAGTTCAAGACCAGCCTGGGCAACACAGCTAGACCCCATCTCTACAAAACATTTAAAAATTAGCTGAGCATTGTATGCACCCATGATCCCAGCTACCCGAGAGGCTGAGGTGGGAGGATTGCTTGAATCCAGGAGGTCGAGACTGCAGTGAGCTGTGATCGCGCCACTGCACTCCAGCCTGGGTGACAGAGCAAAACCCTGTCTCTGAACAAATGAATTAATGAATGAATGAAGCCAGTGATTCCCATGGAAAAGTGATTCCCACGCACACACAGATGGGACGGGCACGGGAGTGCCGTGGAGTCAGACTGCCATCTCTGCGGGTCTCCACTTCCCCAAGACGGCTGCACAACTCTAGCAGGAGCTGAGGAAAGGTTCCCCAAATGTGTCTGACCATGTGACCCTCTCTGCTGAGCATGTGTTGGGGTCAGGGTTCCATGGAGCTTAATTGGGAGCTGCCAGTGTGGCCACACCTTCGGGCCCACCCTGAGCACTGCCAGCCCTGCTGTGGGCTCCATCTCTGCTGGGCCAGGCCTCCCCTCGGGGGTCCAGAGGACAGACCAGACCAGAGGCTCCCTGGCTTGAGCCCGAGCCTGCCATTTAGCAGCTGTTGGCCCCTGGGCCAGGCCAGTTCCTCTGTGCCTCAGTTTCTGCATCTGCAAAATGGAATCATCCTCAGGCTGTTGAGGAGACAGCATGGAGGGACACACGGAAAGAACAGGGCCTCACTCCCGGGCTCAGGGGAATCTTCCACCTCAGCCTCCCAGGTAGCGGGGACTACAGGTAGGTGAGGCACGTTCTAGATTCACACGGGGCATCGTCCAGGGATTTGAAATGTCCCTAGACGAGGAGGAATGCTTTATGAAGATCTCTCACAGCCCTGTTGACCTCTGTCAAGGTGTAGCATAGGCACTGCCATGTTCCTGATTAACAGGTGGGGAAACTGAGGCTCTGGGTTCCCCCCAGGTGGTGGAGAGATGGAGCCAGGGCTCAAACCTAGATCTGTCAAACTCCAAACGCCATGGTCGTCCCAGGGCACGTCCAGGGCCAGACCCTCATTCCCCTCAGTCCCTCCCCAAGGGGACCCCACATCACACCCATCTCTGCTCCCACCCTCGCTCCCTCCCTCGCTCCCTCCCGCCCCTGCCTCATCTGCTTTTTCCAGCCCTCCCTCCTCTACCGCCCCCTCCCTCCTCCTGCCTTCCTCCGCCCCCTCCCACGCCCTGCTGTGTTCATGCTCCCAGCTGGTGACAAAAGAGAAGCTTCTGGAGTGGCAGGAGCCTGGGCCCATCTGGCATCGTTTGCAGTTCGTTAGCGGCCCTTCCCTTCCCTTCTTCTAACTTGCTGCGGACTCCACCCCTCCCAGTCTTTAGGGACACAGTGCGCCTGCTTATTAGCATTAGATGCCCCCAGCCTCAGCCACCCTTGCTTACCCGAGGAGCAGGGTCAGGCAGACAAACGCCGCAGCATCCCCACCCCTGCCCCCGCCAGGCCTACGGCCCCTGTCCATGACGTCTGGTCAGGCCCTGGTGTCCCCCGGCCACACCCCAGCAGGCGCCGCCCGCGGCACGGCTCTCGTGAGGGCCGTGTCCACCTCAGTCTCCCCTCGGTACACAGGGGCTCCCACAGCCTGTGTGGGGTAGCTGGAGCTCGGGGCCAGCCCACCTCGTGTCCCCACCCGGGGCCCAGGGCCAGTGGGACATGAAGTCTGTTCACCTCTCTGACGTGGAGCTTCTGGGGGGAGGCCAGGAGGATCCAAAAATAAAAAATAAAGATCCTGCGGCCAGTCCTGCTTCCAGGGCTTGTGGCTCAGATACCGGCCAGAACCCTGGCCCTGCTGTCCCACCCAGGGAGTAGCCCCCACCCAACCCCACCCCCCACTCCACCCACACCCCTGCAGGGCCGCAGCCCCTTCAGACACAGAGTGCAGTGGGGGAGCCCGACCTTCCGAGGCCAGACAGGAGGTGCCGAGTGGGAGTGACCCCAGCCAGCCCCCTTGGGCCTTGGTGTTCCTGCCTGTGGCCTGGGCTGGGGGAGGGGTAGCACCTTCCCAAGACATCCGCAGCCCCCCAGGCCCAGTCTGGGGTACCCTCACGCAGCCCTTGAAGACATCATCCTAGAAATGGCAGGAATCGTGGCTGAGGGGCCAGAGAGGGTGGGGGCCTGCCTGGCTGGAACCCCAGCCCTGGCTTGGGCCCTCTCTCTCGTAGTTGGGGTGGTGAATCTCCCCCACGGTGTGGTGGGAAAGGACTGAGCTAATTCACCCGGAGCTCCCCGGAGTCCATCTCGGCCGGAGTCTCCACAGTGCTAGTTTGCGGATACAGCAAGGGTCAGAGAGATTAAGTGACCAGCCCAAGGCCACAGCCCCTCTATGGCAGAGCCCACGGTCTCTTTAGCTGGGTGCTTGGCAGAACAGCGGAGTCTGTGAAAGCCCTTGTAGCTCAACTAGTGCCTCAGCCACCGCCGCCATCATTGCAAACACCAGTTCCCCAGCCTGAGCTCCCATCTGTGCAGAGGGCAGCTTCAGGCATTCTGCAGCCAGAACCTCCGTTCGGTGGTGGAGTTGGAGCATTTTTGACCAGCTCAGTTTGTGTAGAATTTTAGTGGTGACACCTCCCCGGGTGCCTTGGGCTCCCGGGGACAGAGTGGGGACACTGCCTCGAAGGAGGCACTGCAAGAGGCTCCCACAGTCCCCACTCCATTCTGCAGGCCTGGGGGAGACATTCCCTGCTGGCCAAGGGCTGCTGTGAGTCCGGCCCCCACACTGATGCTGCCCAGTCCTGGGTCCCCTGCACCCTTTCCTGAGCCTGCCCCCCACACAGCCCAAGGGTCAGGCCTTCCAGAAGCTGGGGGATGCAGCCCCACCCACCGCCCCGGCTCCCAGCTGGCCTCGGCTGGCCCCAGCCAGCCAGGGATCCAGATGTTCTCCCTGCCCTAACAGCGACCAGCCGGTTCCCGAACTGGCCAAGAGGAGGTCCCTGGGGAGGGGCTAATGAGGGAGGGAGGATGTTTGGCTCCTCAGACCTCCCGGGACCTCGTTTCCCAGCTCATGCTCCTAATGTGCTCCACAGATGGCCGGTTGGCCCCTGTTCAGCTATCCAAAGAGAAAAACAGGCCCGCAGCCGGCACTGCTCGAGGGCCTGGTGGATGCACTCAAGGGGAAGGGGGAGGCGCTGGCAGGAGAAGGCGGTGTGGCAGCTTTGAAACGCATGAGAAAGTTGGGGAATTGTATTTATTTACACATGCTTAGAACTCCTGGCTCTCCCAAGTGGCCTGCTGCCGGGCCCTGGTCCAGCACGCTCAGGGTCCAGCCTGTCCGCCCTCCCGTGGCAGCTCTGGGAAGACTTTGGGGAAGGCACCCGAGGAGCCCGGCTTGCGGCCCAGCAGTGCCAGCCTAGAGCCGAGGAGGCGGCGGCCGGCGCCGCGGGTACACACAGGCGTCAAAGGCAGGGTCTGCATACGAATCCCGTACACCGGGCTGTCCTTCAGCCTCATGCTGCGGAGTCCTTACCCGCAAACGTGGAGCCTGGTCTTGAGGCTGTCCTCACCGAGGTTGGAGGATCACTGAGCAGCCACAGAAATGGGTGTCCACGTCCTAGGTCCACGCTCCGTCGAGGCCAAGGCTGGAAACCAGCGGGAAGGGAAGGGGAAGCTGAACCTGAGGGGTTTCCCATCAGGGCTGGAGCAGACGTACTGCAGGCAATCCAAGCCGGGTTTCACTCCCAGCTCCCTCGTGTGAGCCGCCTGTAGGCCCAGGGCCGCCTCCCCCTCTCTGAGCTTGCGTTTCCCCAGCTGTGTTGGGTCATGTAGTGCCTGCTGGGCGGGGCGGGTGCCGGCGGGAAGACCCACCATGATCTGCTGCCCCTTCATCCCCTCCTCAGCTTCTCCAGACGGCGCCATGGGAGGGAGCTGGGTGCAGTGGAAAAGCCCCACCCTGGGAGTCCAGGATCTGGGCTCAAGTCCCACAGGCCCCACATCGCTGTGTGGCCCGGGTGAAGCACTCCTGCCAGCCTCTGTACCCACCCTCCCACGCCACCCTCCCACGGCACTGCTAGGAAGGAACTTGAGGCCCAGAGAGGTCGAGCACCTTGACCTTTGAGGCCCGAGGTCAAGTTGAGCTTTCGGCCACCCAGCCCAGGCCCCCTCTGCTCAGACATGAGCAGGGCTGTGCACCCCTGCACGCCACCCAGGCCCTCCCTCCCCACCCCACAGGCAAACCTGCCCTTGCTGCAGCGGGAGCTCCTGCACTGTGCACGCCTGGCCAAGCAGACGCCCGCCCAGTACCTGGCCCAGCATGAGCAGCTCCTGCTGGACGCCAGCGCCTCCTCCCCCATCGACTCCTCAGAGCTGCTGCTGGAAGTCAACGAGAACGGCAAGAGGAGGACGCCCGACAGGTACCTGTGGGCTCTGGGCATCTGGGCAGGGGGTGCCGTGGACACGCGGCTCACCCTGCTCCCCTCTGAGTAAGAGAGAACCTCTTCTGGGGCCACAGCCAGCCCGGCCAGCTCTCTTGGGCTGAGGGAGTGTGGTGAAGCGTCCTAGGGCCAGCAGGCTTGGCAGCTGCACGGGCAGACACCCCAGTGGGCAGCAGACTCAGATGCTCTGGGAAGCCTAGGAGGACAGGGAAGAGGCTGGTGGGAGGACGGCTCTCCCCTGTGTGCCAGGTGTGGACTCCAAGCGTCCGGGGTCTGGGGTTCCCAGGTGCCTGGGCTGGGCCCACTCTGCTGCCCCAGACGCTCTTGTGCTGCTGCTGCCCAAGGGGCAGGTGGTTTCCAGTTACGGCAGGCCGGTGTATCCCTCTCCTCGTTCCCAGAGCAGCGAGTCCGGCTCTTTGACCACCAGGGCCCAGGATCCCATGCAGCTGGAGCAGGGGTTGAGGCTGGCGTGGGCCCCGGCAGAGGGGCGGAGAGTAGGGGCGCCAGGCTGGGCTCCCTAGGGCTAATGTTTTGCTCCGTGTCTCTGTCTCGCCCTTACGTGTCCTCTTTCTCTCTGCCCACGCCTGTCTGCCTCTCACCCCACCTGCACCTCTGTCCCCGGTTCATCCTATGTCTACTGCCCCCGCCCCACCTGCTCTTGGGGCTAGGACCAAAGAGAACGGGTCAGACCGCGACCCGCTGCACCCCGAGCACCTCAGCAAACGGCCATGCACCCTGAACCCTGCCCAGCGCTACAGCCCCAGCAACGGGCCACCGCAGCCCACGCCGCCGCCGCACTACCGCCTGGAGGACATAGCCATGGCCCACCACTTCCGAGACGCCTACCGCCACCCAGACCCCCGGGAGCTGCGAGAGCGCCATCGGCCGCTTGGTGAGCAGTGCGGTGGGGGCGGGAGCGTGGACGCGTGTTACAGGAGCACACATGCGCCCACATGTGTACACCTGAGCGTGTGGGCACAGAGCACCACGGGCAGCTGTGTGCACCTGAGCTCGGGAGACTCCTTCCCCCTGCCTGGCACCATTCCCCCCCGGAGCAGAGCGGTGGCTGCCGAGGGGGCTGTCCTAGGCCCTGAGCCCACCTCTCCCCCTGGGGTGGGCGGCCTCGGGCCTGGAACTGCCCACGTGGTTCTCATCCGAGCTTGGCGATTCCCACAGTACACCCGCAGGTGAGTCACGTGGCTCTCTGCATCTCAGTTTCCTCCTCTGTCACCTGGGTCAGACGAGAGTCCCAACTCTCAGAGTCCAAGGCCTGGGGGAGTTAACGCAGGGCCCAGCAAGGGCTGCCGTGAGGCCTGGCTGGTATCTAGAGCAGGAGGTGGGCACGGGGTCTCTGCGTGAGGCCTGGCTGGTGTGGATAACAGAGAGGTGAGCACAGAGTCTCGGTGCACTTTACCCTTCACTCGTTTCTGAGACCATCAGCAGGGTGGCGTCAGCACCCCCATACCACAGATGAAGAGACTGAGGCCCGAGAGCACACATAATGCACCACGGTCTCACAGCCCAGCCTGCCTGACCTTTTGACGGCCTCTGTGCTGAGGACCCGGAGATGGTTAGGCCCAGGCCCAGCCCCACCCCAGGAGCCCCCCGGGACAGGCTGCAGGGAGGCCTCCAGTTTGCCACGCTGAGACAGAGGCCCAGGGCACGGTGGGGACCCAGCGGCAGGGTCAGCAGAGGCCTTGCCCTACACAAGGCCATCTCCCAGCCCCCACCTTGCAGAGGGTTCCAGGGCCCAGGCAGCAGGTGATGGCGTCTGGCATGCTGCAGCCGGGTCGGGCAGGTGCTGACTCCCACCCGCTTCTGCTAATACAGAAATAAACGCCAGCTGTCGGGCACATCTCAGCCACTATTTTGGTTGGGGTGTTGGTGCCAGCTGCAGCTTCACAGGCGGCAGAGCAGCGTGGTGACTGAGCTGTGGCTGCCACCTCCCCACCTCCTCTGCAATTTGGGGGAGCCATTTCAGGTTCGGAGGCTAGGAGATCTTTAGGGGCTAAGAAGGGCCCAAAGAGGGAGACCCCAGACCCGGAAGCGTGGGCCGTGGCTGAATGCAGAAAACGGGCCTGGAAGCCTCTGATGTCTCCAGAAGTCATGGGCGCAGCTACCACGAAAGAGTCGGCCACTG
Source organism: Pongo pygmaeus (assembly GCF_028885625.2). Lineage (NCBI taxonomy): Eukaryota > Metazoa > Chordata > Mammalia > Primates > Hominidae > Pongo > Pongo pygmaeus. Next base: position 86,198,225 of record NC_072391.2, on the reverse strand, counting down.
CCGGGCGTCACTCACGTCTTAGTTTCTGGTGACCTGTGGGAGTGGCCTGTGCGGCTTCAGTCCTGGAGCCTGTCAAAAGGGAAAAACCTTAGACGCGCTGCATTGAACAGAGTTTAACTGAGCAAAGAACAACCCCCGAATAGGACAGGCCTCAGAGCCGGCGTGTTCCGAGAGCCCTGGTCTCGGCGTGGCTGGCGGTGCTCACAGGCAGAGACAGGAGGCGGGTGCCGAGGCCACGTGGTTGGGTGTTGTTTGGCGTGGCCTCATCTGAGTTGCAGGCGCCTTCGGGTGACTGCAGAGGGCTGCCGTGAATGACTGAGACCAGGTCCTCCCAGCAAGGTTACCCATTGGTTCACGGACTAAGGCAGGTCCAGGTCGTGGTGTGACTCGGCACTGAGGCATCCTCAGGCCACGCTTAGTCTAACAAGGCCTTCCCGGGCAGTGGCTGAGGATGGCGCTCCAGCTCCAGCCAGCCTCGGTCCACACCCCACCCCCACCGCTCCCTGCCTGATGACCCCGGGCAAACACATCCTCTTAATCAGCTTCAGTTTCCTCAGCTGCAGAATGGGACTGAGACTGGACCCTCCCTTGGAGGCGTGTGCCGTGTTGCAGGGGAAGAGCAGTCGGCCCAGAGCCCCAGGCAGCTCAGTGACCCAGGCATCCTCCATGGTCACCAAGTCAACCAGCCCTTCGGTTACCCTGTCCGTCGTCCCCAGTGGGCATAGCCCACGAGTGGGGTCTGGGAGAATAGGGCGGAGCCTGGCTGTGGGCGGGACCTAAGTGTGCACCTCCCCCATCCACAGTGGTGCCTGGGTCCCGGCAGGAAGAAGTGATCGACCACAAGCTCACAGAGCGTGAGTGGGCAGAAGAGTGGAAGCACCTGAACAACGTGAGTGTCCGCACACAGTCACGTCCATGCACACAGCCACACCCACACACAGCCACACCCACGCACAGTCACACCCATCCACACAGCCACGCTCGTGCACACAGCCATACCTACACATAGCCACACCCACGCACACCACACCCACACACAACCACACCCATGCACACAGCCACACCCACGCATAGCCACACACAGCCACACCCACACACGCAACCACACCCACACGCAGCCATACCCACGCACACAACCACACCCATGCACAACCACACCCATGCACACAGCCACACCCACACACACAACCACACCCACACGCAGCCATACCCACGCACACAGCCACACCCATGCATAGCCACACACAGCCACACCCACACACACAACCACACCCATACACCGCCACAGCCATGCACACAGCCACGCCCACACACAGCCATGCCCACGCAAAGCCACACCCACACAGCCACACTAGTGCACACAGCCACACCCACACACACAGCCATGTCCACACACAGCCACACCTGTACGCCATGCATAAACACTGCCATGGCTCTGCCCCATGGGGCCTGGGGCTGCTAGAGACAGCAGGGCTGTGTGGGCGCCTCTGAGCTCAGTGCCCGCCTGTATGGCCTGCCCCGTCCCTGCGTAGCTGCTGGGTCCTTAACCTGAGCCCCCTCCTCCCAGCTGTCAGCGCAGCCCAGGCATCTCGAGAGGCACAGGGAGGAGGATTCCTAAAACCATCATGGCGGGCCTTGCCTTCCCTCCACTTACTTTCTGCTCACTGGCTCTTCCTAGAGTCTATCCTGAGTCTTGCAAGAAGTGTGGGGAAAAGCAGTGCCGAGGCCTCTTTGAGGCAGGACGTGTTAGGGGACGGCCCCAGAACTGGGCTCCTCAGAACCCACCCGCCCCATCCTGCAGCGCGTCCCAGGAAGGGTCGCCAGGTGCGGGGCCAGCACCCCTCCCAGCACTGTTGTCGGCCTCATCTCTCGCCCTCGTCTTTTTTGGAAACGGGAGCCCAGGCGGAAAGCCAGGTCCCTGAGGCAGACCCCCGCCGAGCGGGTTAAAAAGGAGAATCCCAAACTCCTGCGTGCGTCTGAGCATGTGTCCGTGTGAGTCTGGTACCCCCAGGCGCTCGGCAGTCCCAGGCTAGGGACCCATCTTTCCCAGCTGTGGAGGTGGGCCCTCCCTCACCCCCTTACCCTCATGGGTGGTGGGCTGGTCGGGCACCCATCCTGTCCAGGGCTCTGGCCCAGTGGGCTGGGGGAGCGTCTGGTGCGTCCTGGTCCCTCCGAGGCGCTGAAGGCTGCCCTGGTCGGGCACCCATCCTGTCCAGGGCTCTGGCCGAGTGGGCTGGGGGAGCGTCTGGTGCGTCCTGGTCCCTCCGAGGCGCTGAAGGCTGCCCTGGTCGGGCACCCATCCTGTCCAGGGCTCTGGCTCAGTGGGCTGGGGGAGCGTCTGGTGCGTCCTGGTCCCTCCGAGGCGCTGAAGGCCCCGCCTGCCCCCAGCTCCTGAACTGTATCATGGACATGGTGGAGAAGACGCGGCGCTCGCTCACGGTGCTGCGCCGGTGCCAGGAGGCCGACCGCGAGGAGCTCAACCACTGGGTGCGGTGCTACAGCGACGCAGAGGACACAAAGAAAGGCCCCAGTCCCGCCACGGCCCGGCCCCGCAGCAGCTCCGCCGGTCCTGAAGGGTCTCAGCTAGGTGTGTAGGGTTGTGGGAGGAGGGAGCAGACACGGGGTGCTCTGGCGGGGCTGACACCTGGGAGCTGTCAGGCAGGCAGTGCGATGAAACACCAGGCAGGACAGTTTCGCTTGAGAAAGAGGCACCTTTTTCGCTTTGTACGAAAACACTGCCTGGTCTGCCAGGAAGCCTGGAGTTCAGGGTGTCCGGTGGGCCAGAGGCTCAGAGCTGGCAGGCCCTGAGGGTCTCTGCTCCTCCACCTCAGTGATGAATACTGAAACAGGAGAGGCCCAGGACACACACGGCTCCCAGCCGAGTCCAAGATCCACAGCTCCAGTGCCCACCCCGTGCCCGGGCACTGCCCTGGGTGCCTGGCGACTGAGCCAGACCTTGTCCAAGGGCACCTGGGCCTTCCCCCAGGGACGCACACACTCAACGCCCTGCACTCAGGGCCCAGCCAGGGTGGGGAGGGCCCCAGCGTGGGAGGGGCAGCCGTGTGGCCCATCCTGTGTGAGAGGGAGGGGCAGCTGCGTGGCCCATCCTGTGTGACGCCGGCCCCTGTTTCAGACGTGCCTCGGGAGTTCCTGCCAAGGACCCTCACCGGCTACATGCCCGAGGACATCTGGAGGAAGGCTGGTGAGTGGGGGGGGGGGGGTGCCTGGAGAGCAGAGCTGTGGGAGGCCAGGGCCCCGGATGCGCCTCTTACCAGCTCAGCTTTGAAGAGCTTCTGTCCCCCTCTGGGGGCTCAGGCTACAAGGCTTTGTGTAGTCCGCTGTGTGGCTCACGGAGAGGTCAGAGGAGATTCACACTCAGGGCAGGACAGCTGCTACCTGGGCCTACCAGGAAACGGACCGGTGGCCGCCCAGCAGAATAAAGTGGGTCCTGGACCTGCACACCCAGGAGGGCACACAGAAGTGCACACACTCGGAGCCTGGGCGCGTCAGGCACGCAGGGCCAGAGTCCGGGCAGAATGGGGTCAGAACATGGGCAGATGTGGAGCTGGGCGCTGGGCAAGGCTGTGGGGACATTTGCTCATGCCGTGGGAACCAGCCTTGGGGGAGGGGCTGGGGCAGAGCCGGATCTGTGGGCAGCGAGAGGGGTTAGGGTTAGGGTTAGGGTTAGGGTTAGGCAGTGGTATCGGGGTCTCCAGCTGGCCTCAGGGTCTCTTTCAGTGGTGGAGTTGAAACCTGGCTTCCCCAGCTGGGCAGGCAGTGCTCCCTGGAGCTGCTCTGAGCCTACCCCATCTTAGCACAGATCAGGATCTGTGTGTGGCTGTGTGTGGGTCGGGGAGCATGGTCTTCTGAGGCCAGCCAGGTTAAAGGATGGCAAGTGCGGTGAGGATAACAGCAGTGTCTGGGGTGACAGCACAGAGCCTTGGACGAGGGGGCTTCCTGGGCTGTGTCTGGGTGGGGCCAGAGGTGAAGGCGGAACGGCAGTTGTCCAAGTGCTTCAGGTGCAGCAGCAGCAGCTCCCCCGGCTCGCGTTAGGAATGCAGGTTCCGGGTGCGCCCCTGGCTGACCAGGCCCTGGGGTGGGCCTCGCCATTGCCCTGCAGGGGTGCAGTGCCTGGGGAGCCGCTGCAGTAGAGTGCAAGCTTTGACTTGTGATGCCACGTGACCCAGCTTTGCACACACATGCCTGGGATGCTGCATTTATTTGCATGCCCTTGTCTGCACGGCATGAGAGCCATCAACGTGTGTCTGTGTGTGCACAGATGCTACATGTGTTCAGCTGCCCACAGCCCCATCAACATGTGCCTCTGTGTGTACAGATGCTACGTCTGTTTGGCTGCCCACCCCCCCCATCAACATGTGCCTTTGTGTGCACAGATGCTACGTGTGTTCAGCTGCACACAGCCCTTGTCCCCAGGTTGTGGCCACGCGTAGGAAGTCCAGAGACCCATCTGGGATGGCCCGTGTGACCGCCAGCCCTGCCCATGTCCTTTGCAGAAGAGGCCGTGAATGAGGTGAAGCGGCAGGCAATGTCAGAGCTGCAGAAAGCCGTATCAGACGCAGAGCGCAAAGCGCACGAGCTCATCACCACGGAGCGTGCCAAGATGGAGCGGGCCCTGGCCGAGGCGAAGCGGCAGGCCTCCGAGGATGCCCTGACGGTCATCAACCAGCAGGAGGACTCCAGCGAGGTAGGGCCACCCGGCCACGCTGACACCCATCCCCTGCCTCGGCTCCCGTGCGGTCCCACGCCACCCCCGTGAGGATTCTGAGCCTCCACATGGCATCAGCACAGTTGTCATGGCCGTCCCTGCCCACACTGTGCTTATCGGCACAGAGATCCCACATGGTTTGGTGAGGCGTCCTATGGATGTCCCCATTCTGTAGTTCCAGAAACTGAGGGCTCGAGAGGGTTGGCAGCTTGTCTGAGGTCACGGCCTTGGGAAGTGGTGGGGCCAGGACTCGAGCCCAGGTTGGCTGATGCTGAGATGGAGTTTCACTCTTGTTGCCCAGGCTGAAGTGCTGTGGCGTGATCTTGGCTCATTACAACCTCCGCCTCCCGGGTTCAAGCAGTTCTCCCGCCTCCCAAGTAGCTGGGATTACAGGCGCCCGCCACCACACCTGGCTAATTTTTGTATTTTTGGTAGAGACGGGGTTTTGCCATGTAGGCCAGGCTGCTCTCGAACTCCTGACCTCAGGTGATCCACCTGCCTCAGCCCCCCAAAGTGCTGGGATTACAGCCCTGAGCCACTGTGCCTGGCTTGAAACCCCTGTTCTCTAGCCTGTGAGAGCAGGAGGATCCAAGAGAGCTGTGAGGGCCCCAGGTGGCGTCTGAGGCACCCGGCTCCCTCCCGGTACACATGGCAGGCCCGAGAATTACGCTGCTTGTGCCTGTGCACCTGGGAGGCAGGCGGGGGCAGAGGACCCTCTGCGACCCTTTTCTGCCTTGTCCACGAAGAGGGGAGAGGGAGAGACCCTTTCCAGGGGAGCCCCAGGACTGTCCCTTGAGACAGGGCAGATCTCTGTCTGAAGCCCCTGTGTGCATCTGTGCTTGGGCCAGCCCCGGACTGGGAGGAGATGGAGCCCTATCAATTCAGGGGTCTCTGCACCGGCCCTTTCCACACATGCTCTCAGCTGGGGAGAAGCTAGAACACCACAGGCAAAACTCTCACAGAGCTGGCACTGAGAAAGAAACACCAAGCGCAGAAGTGAGGTGTGCAGTTTCGGGAGGCGGAAGTGTGTGGGGAGTGGGGCTGTGGAGGCCTCATGGCAGGTGACACCTGAGCAGATGCCGGGAGGAATGAAGCTGGCCACGCAGGCATCAGGGGAGCAGGCCCAGCGGAGGGACCGGCAGGGGCCAGGGCCTGGAGCGGGGACTGTGCCTGGCAGTGCCCGGTCTGCAGGGAGGCTGCTGCTGCTGTGGCAGTGAGGGCGAGGTGGGGTGGGAGGTGGTACCAGAGGCTTTGGAGGCCAAATAGGGACCTGGGCTTCTCCCCTGGTGCAGGTTTGGGCTTCCCACCCCACAGCCCAGCCGTCTGTGAGAGATCCAGCCGGGCCCGAAGGAGAAATATGCTCAGGCTTTGTGTGGCATCCCCCACTCCCTCTGCCCACAGGGATGCCTAGGGCACAACTCACCCTTCGGGAAGGGAGCAGAGCCCACCACAGGGTGGGGGCGGGGGGGGGAGGTGCAGCAGAGGCGGGGGTGGGGCAGAGGTGGGGTGCGGCAGAGGCAGGGGGTAGGGCAGAGGTGGGGAGGGGGACGGGGGGATGCGGCAGAGGCAGGGGGTGGGGCAGAGGTGGGGAGGGGGACGGGGGTAGGGGTGGATGCAGCAGAGGCAGGGGGATCAGAAGGAGTGTGCAGCAGAGGCAGATGGTGAGATCTCAGCAGCCTCAATCCTGCCGGGGCCACACCCTTCGGTTTTGCGGTTTTGGAGCCTGGTGAGCTCAGGAGGGCTTCCTGGAGAGGAGGCAGGGGTCGTCGTCCAGTTAGCACAGCGCAAACGTATCTGGGTGGGCTGGAGCATGAGACACAGTAGTGGGACGCCGTCCCCCAAAATGGCCCAGTGAGTGGCTGTATCTGGGGAATGGCCCGAGGGCTGTGGGGCTTTGGAGTTTCTCTCTTCTCACCTGGTGATGACGTGGCTGGGTCTGAGTGGCTTGGTTGAGGCGTGTGTTGGGGATTCGGGTGGCCGGACCCAGCCCTGACTGGCCCCTCTGCCCCCACCCAGAGCTGCTGGAACTGCGGGCGGAAAGCCAGTGAGACGTGCAGTGGCTGCAACGCGGCGCGCTACTGCGGGTCCTTCTGCCAGCATCGGGACTGGGAGAAGCACCATCACGTGTGTGGCCAGAGCCTGCAGGGCCCTGCGGCTGTGGTGGCTGACCCGTTGCCTGGACCGCCTGAAGCCGCCCACGGCCTGGGCCCCTCCCTGCCTGTCGGTGCTGCCAGCCCCAGCGAAGCCGGCTCTGCGGGGCCTTCTCGCCCCGGCTCCCCCAGCCCACCTGGCCCACTGGACACCGTGCCTCGCTGACCCCACTGGCCCCCAGCCTGCTGGACACAGCACCGTGCCAACCCCACCCAGCTCCAGGCCCGCGAGACGCCGTGCCTGGCCTCCGAGGCCCGGCCTGCCAGACACTGCGCCCCACCTGACCTGGGGGAGCCGACCAATTAGAGTCACTGCTGCTACTGCCCCTCTCCAAAAGAAGACACAGAACCAACAAAACCGCATTCAATGCACCTGCCTCAGCTACCTAATGATTCTGCGCAGAGACCTCCTGACAACCTCTCTTCAAGCATCCTCAGAAGCCTCGACTGAGCTTTAGACAGCAGAGCAGATGCCACAGGCGCGGTGGCTCTGCCCACCTCTCTCTCTTTCTTTTCCTCTCTCTGTCTCTCCCCTTCTGTCTTCTCCATCCTCTCTCTCTCTCTATGACTATCACACACTTTTTCTTCAATGAAAAAATCAAATTGGTGGCTTATATTTTCAGCAAAGAATTTTGGGGGGTTTTGTTTGTTGGCAAAAGAGCTACTCAGAAATGGACAAAGAAAACTGGGGGGGGGGTTCTCCCCCTCCTGATTAAAAAGGGAGAAAGAAAACTGCGATTTTATAGCTGGAGATCTGAACCCAGCTGTGCCCCTCCCCCAGGGGCGTGAGGCTGATCAGCGAAGACTCAATTTCTGACTCAAGAAGCATTTTTGGTTTCAAATTTTTTTTTTCCTGTCATGGTAAACTCTTTGGCTTTAAGTAAAAATCCAAAAAGTTTTTTTTAAAAAAGCAAAGGAAGCATACTTGTGAACTACCTTGCTAGCTAGCCAGCCAAGGATACCGGACACACCTCTGCTCCAAAGGAAATCCAAAAAAGCAAACACAAGAAATCAAAATCCAAAATTTGTTTGTCACTGCCAAAGTATTTTTTTCACTGTTTTACTTGCTCTTGGGTTTGTTTGGATGTGGGTCTTTTTCTCTTCTGTTTTGGTTTTGTTTGTGGGTGTCGGGATATTGGGGTGCAGAGGGTTTGTGCCCAGTGAGAAGCGACTTTTGTTCTCTTCTGCATAGGCGTTGGTGCGTCCGCCGCATGTGCGCGGTCCGTGTGCCGTTGCTCTGGCCTGCGTCTCCGTGTGTGTAGGAAAGGACACGCCGTCTGTCCTCACGCCCCCTGTGACTTTTCATATTTCCTTTTTCCACTTGTGGAAAAAAAGTGCTAAAGTTTTCTTCCCAGAGAGAGCATAATTCCGAAACAAAACTGTGACAATCTTTTGGGTTGATTCTCGACTGCTTTTCGAGCATGCGGAGCCAGCAGGGCTCCCTGAAACACTGCTTCTCGGCCAGCCCATCCTCTACCTCTCTCCTCTCCGCACCCTCCGACCTCTCTCGGCCCCATCGCCCCAACTCCGACCTCTCTCGGCCCCATCGCCCCACCGCAGCTACTCCCCCTTCTTCCAAACTTTTGCAGAAAAAACAAAAAAACTACAAACAAAAGCAGCCCTCTGCCTACTCCCCAGGGAAGACCCTGACCGTGTACATAGCCCTGGTGCTCCTGCCCAGCCACCCCTCAGATGCGTTCGCCTCTGACCCTGGGGTGTGTCTCAGTGATGTTTTCTATCAGACGTGCTCCCTCCCATCCTCCTCCACTCCTCTCAACTGCCTCAGCGATTTCAAGAAGGAAATAAAGGGATAAAGAAATTCATGCTTGCACCGAGTGCAAGGACAGACAGCAGGCATGGCCCGCGGCTTGGCATCTGTGTGCGTGGCTATCAGGAGTTCCAGGAACTCAGTGCAATACAGGAGTGACCCAGCTACTGAACTGGCCGCGAACGGCCCGCCAGAGGCCCGAAGCTGAGAGTGTACGTTAATGTGAATGTATATAGTCTTTGCAGAGGTCCAAATAATATTCATGATGGTAATAAACAAGAGATGTTTGCCAAATAAAAAACAGAGAAACCGCGGGAGTTTGCGAAGTGTAGGAAACAGATTTTCAAAGAAATCCAAACCGTGGCCCCGAGGGGAGGAGCGGTTTGCCTGCTGGTAGTTTTTTCACGGTGGTAAAAATCCATTCTTTGAGCATCGTAAGGATGGATCCTGTCGGGTCACCACCAGTCAGGTACCGTCTGGAAGCAAGCCTGACAACAGAAACCTCGTTCGGAAAGTCAAGATAGATCGAGTCTGTCCTCCAGACAGTGCCCTGGCTCCGGCACCACCTCCACTCCTCAGTGACAGGCCCAGCAAGCTCACCAAGGTTTGTTTTTGTGGGTTTCAGAGAAGCAAGGACCGGTCTGGGATTTGGGCTCTCGGTTAAGTGGCAGAAGCCCGCCTCTCTTCCTTCCAGGGCTGCGGTTCTCCAGCTCCGAACCCACACAGCAGCGGCAGCGGACACGCCCGTGCCCACGAAGGGGACCTGCCTCCCTCGGAGGTATGCGTCCTGGGACTCTTCTCATCTGTCTCTCCCACTGGGGCTCCATCTTGTCCCCACCTACACTCCAGTGCCCTTCCAGGTGGGCAGGGCAGTTGGCTGTGGTGATCAAAGGCTCTAGGGGACAGGAAATGGGCACGGTGCTGTGGGGTAAATTGAGTCAGGCCCTCCAAGGCTGTGCAGGTGAACCGGTAGTCTCTGTAGAGGGCCGAGCCCCAGGGCAAGTGGACCCATGGGCAGCTTCCCTGGTTACTCAGGTCCCTGGGGTCAGGACTGTAGTGGGGAGCGTGGAGGAGGCACGAGTTTACTTTGTGGGCAAAAGCCTCCTCTTTTTCCCTCCCCTCCCTGGATCCTTCTTTGGGGACACACAGGCGTACCAGGGACAGTGGCACCTGCACCTGCTGGCTGCATCGATCTGGCCAGCAGCCTCCAGGGGCCAGACCACAAAGCTGAGGGTGAGACAGGCCCTCCCACCCCAGATCTTGGGAAGGGGTCAGCCCTCGAGCCAAAGATGAATGCCATCTGCCCTGCGTTGCCCTCACCGTGCACCAAGCCACCCTCAGCACGAGTGCAAAACTGGCCAGAGACCAGGCAGATGGAACCGCGCAGCCGAGGGCCACATGGAATCGGGACAGCTGGGAAAACTGAGGCCCGGAGACAGAAGAGGGGGATGTCCTGGGTGCGATGTGTCAGGGAACCCTGGGCGGGTGTTGGCCAGATCACATGAAGCAAGGCAGCTCCCACCCAGGGAGGCTCTGGGGCCCCCTCGGATGCTTCAGAGGCCTGTCTTTCTGTAGCTCATATGCCCGGGCCCTGGTGGCCAAAGACCTCACAGCAAACCAGGCGGAACCTATAGCTCTGGGGAGGGGACGGGGAGAGGCGGCATTCTTGTGTTAGGGGTGGTCCTCTTGGTGGCCATGAACACCCACGCCCATGGTTCCGACCTGCAGTCTGCACCTGCAGGCCTCTGCCTCTCTTCCGCCAGGCAGAGGGGGGTCTGGACAGAGGGTCTGGGCAGGGGCCACACCTGGACTGGGGAGAGTCACCCTGTCTCTATCCCTTCCCAGCTGCCACCTCCACAAGCTCACAGGTCACTGGCCAGAGGCACAGCCTGCCAAGCTGTCCTCCCACCAGCCACCATCAAGGCAGGACCATGGCAAGCCAAACGCTCTTCAGAACCTTTTCCTCAAACCCCAAACCAAACGGCAGCTGCATCTCCCAGCCTGAGATCACAGCCAGGACAGGACAGCCGTGAGGGAGCCTAAGGCCCGGCCGGAGGATGGCCTGATGGGTTAGCAGAACCAACGTGACCTCTTTGGGAAGAGGCTCGTGACGCATGCCCCTCAGCCTTTCCCACCCCTCCTCTCACTGCTCCTGGTCCCAGCCAGCCTCGGACCCAGGAAGCCTTCCTCTGAGAGGGCCTCCCAGTCCCCAACAGAGCCTGGCTCTGTGCTATGGCTGTGCACCCGGAGGGCTCCTTCCAGGCCAGTCCTCTGACCTGAACGAGGCAGAGACCAGCATCTCCCACAGCGTTCAAGGAGTGGGTGTTGGGAGGGGCCAGCTGGACACCCCCAAGCCCGTCTGCCTGCCAGGGCTGCCCCAGGACCTGGCCAGGGGTGAGGCTGCAGGACTAGAGGGGCCAGCCTCCCAGGAGGGCCCACGAGGCCCAGCCAGGTGGGGACAGGCCACACAGGCCCGAGAGGTTCAGTGATGGGGGTGCTGGCGGAAGAGCCGGTGAGGGTGGGGGGTTCACCCAAATGACACAGTGACAAGGATCAAGATGGACCTAAAGGGCTTCTATTTGCCAGTTTTTCCAAATAGATCCTCAAGCTGACACCAAAGCCTGACTCCAGCATCGACCCCCATCCATCCCAGCCATGTGCGTGCCGGTCCATCCGTCCTCGCGCCGGCGCCGCCTGGCCCCCAGTGACTGGTTCTTCTTTCTCATCACTTTTTCTTCTGACCCATCTGTCCAGTATCCCAGAGATGACTTTTCCCCACCCCCCGCCCTTCCCTCCACCCACCCCTCCACCCCCACGCGCCCTACATGCGTGTCCTCTGTGTGTCCTCTGGCCACCCACGCAGCCGTCCCTCCATCCCACCCCACCCTCTCCACCCACGGACCCCAGAGTGGCACCAGTTGCCCCCCCGTCGTGTGCCAGTGACAAGGGCTGCTCCTGCCATGACCTCAGCTGTTGCCCTAAGGGAACCTGTTGGTGGGTGGCAGCCTCTCCCGTACCCCGCCCAGTCCAGGACTGCTCCAGACACCTCCAGGGGCAGATAAAATTGTGCTGCAGGTGCTGTGAGCAGGTGGGACCAGCACCTCGCAACAGCTCTGGCCAGTTGGGGCCACCTGGAGCTCGAGGTGGGTGGCCAGGGGCCAGGAGCACACACTGGGTGGCGGCCCACATATCTGCCCAGGGTCCCTGACCAGGGTGCCAGGGTGAGCACATTCCCTGGCAGGGCCGCAACGCTGCGGGGCTGCCCTCTCCCACTCCTTGTTTCCAGGGATCAATGCCTGGAGGGGGTGTCCCCAGGAGAGGAGGGTGACCCCATGCAGCCTCCCTGAGACCCCAGCACTCTTGGAGCCCCACTCCTCAGGGTGTACTCACAGGTGCCAGGCTCCCTTCCCCTTTCCTCCTTTCCTGGGGATCCCAGATGGCTCAGAGTTGGGTCCTTACAGCCTGAGACTGGGGACTTCTGGGAACAGACCTGCCTGGATAAATTTTGCCAGGAGTGGTGGGTGCTCCCAGGGTCCTCTGCAGTCTGCCTGCCCTGCATCTCCGAGCCCCAGGGGCCTATGTCCTCCCACACTGCCTTGCAAGCTCCCACACTGAGGGGCCACAACCCTGGATGATGAGTGTGCTGGCCGGAGAGGAAGACAGTGAGGAGAGGCGGGAGTCCATGGGGCTGGCCTCTCAGAGGCCCGCCAGCTCCCGTGCACACTTCAGAGATAAGGCCAGGGCGCTGCTGACAACCGCTGCTCTGTTTTCCCAAAGTTCTAGGAAACTCCATTTTGGACACTTTCTGTTCTTTATGTTTCAATCCAGCCAAGCCCCAGAGTAGCTTCCCAAAGACCTCGAGGAATGAGAACTCAGCGTCAGTACTCAGAGTGAAGCCTGCTTTTGAAATACGTGAATGACGGCAACAGGCCTCCCTTGTCCCCATCTGCCAGGGCCGAGGGGGTCGGGCTGGTGAGGACCAGGACGGGGCATAGCCACGTGCAGCCTGGTGGGGAGGGGACTTGCTCTCTACTTCCTCCTCTTTTTTTGACTCACCCAAAGGAGTTGGGTTGTTTCCTGTAGTTGTGAGAAGCCCATGTCCCGGGTCTCCAGGCTGTGCAGGGCTGCGAGGTGGCCCCCGCCGCCCCGTCTGATGTACTATGGGTTTGGCCTGTAGACACCGTGAGATGCAATGGTCGGGTTAGCGCCGTGTCCGTGTAATAAAGCGAATGTTCGCTGTCACATGGCTGTTCCTCTCCTTGGGTCCCAGGAGGCTTCGGCTGAGCCTCGTCTCACCCATGAATTCACTAATTACCTGCTGGGGCTCCTCCGTGCCCAGCAGGGACGGGCCTACCCATGGACCACACACGCTGCAGGGACAAACAGGCCAGCGTGTGACGTGGGGCTGGGCGATGGGGAAGAGACAGGGTGGGAGCACACAGTGGGGGAGGAGCAGCAGCCCCAGCCACGAGGGCCCCTGCAAGGCTGGCAACGGCTGAGCCCGCAAAGGGGACGTTGGGGGGGTCCCGACAATTTTACACCCGGGAGATGCTCCTGAGGATTCCAAGACTGGAGCCCCTGCCTGAGCAGCCCCACCTCAGACAGTGCTGGGGCTGGGGCCATGACACCTCCGACCCTGATGGGGGACACAGGGGACCGCAGGGGACACAGACAAAACTGAGGGGAGGCCAGGCACGGTGGCTCACGCCTGTAATCCCGGCACTTTGGGAGGCCGAGGCAGGCGGATCGCCTGAGGTCAGGAGTTCAAGACCAGCCTGGCCAACATGGTGAAACCCCGTCTCTTCTAAAAATACAAAAAATTAGCTGGGCGTGGTGGCGGGCGCCTGTAATCCCAGCTACTTGGGAAGCTGAGGCAGGAGAATCCCTTGAACTCGGGAGGTGGAGGTTGCAGTGAGCCGAGATCGTGCCACTGCACTGCAGCCTGGGCAACAGAGTGAGACTCCATCTCAAAAAAAAAAAAAAAATTGAAAACTGAGGGGACACAGGGGACCTGAGGGTGGGACAGCGCAGGAAGGGACGGCTCGCCCGTCTCAGCCATCCCCATGGGGCCCTGGTGTTGGGTCACACGCAGATCCTGTCTGGAATAGGAGTTGGGCTGGGCGCTGGGGCCCCCGGGGCCAGGCTGCCCTGAATCCTCAGGCCCAGCTCTGGAACAGGGTGTATTTGAAGAGCGTCACTGGAAAGGCCAGGGTCGGAGCCGTCTGCCCTCTGCCAGGCAGCTGGCAGGAGCCCTGGCTGGGCCTGGTGTGTCAGCAATCTCAAACAGGGTGAGGATGACAAGGTTTTCCATGGCCGGGGCCCGAGCTCAGAGGGGCGTGCGTCAGGGCCTGGGCCGAGTCCAGCAGACTGTGGTCTTGGATGGAACTGGCTGCAGTCCTGCCTCTGACAGGGAGGTGGAGGCACGGGGGCTGGCAGACCCTCCCACACACGGGCACAGACACACGGGGCAGGGGGCTCCATCCCAACAGGAGGAGCCCAGGCTGAGGCTGCACTCCACCCTCGTCTGGCCAGCCCTGGCCAGCGCACCTGTCCTCAGTGCAGACGTGGGCGCTGCCCCTGAGGAGCTTTGGTTTCTAAGGGGAGAGCTGGCCAAGTCATCAACACTGGACAGACAGCAGGAAAGGCGTGAGGACAGCAGCTCTCGAGGGAGGAGGAGCAGCCCAGCAGGCTTCCCGAAAACAGTGGCACCGTGCGCAGGGGGAACAGTGTCCAGGGACCACGAACACGTAAGCGTGTGGCTGTGCGGAGCCAGGGAGAGGCGAAGGGGCGTCCAGGGCTGTAGCCGGGTTCCAGACAAGGCCCGACCTCATGAGCCTGCCCCAGAAAATCCTCTGGGTGGTGAACAGATGGGGCAACAGCATGGTCTTCAGTCAGCCTCCTGGAGGTGTGAAAAGAAAACAAAATTTTGGGACCTAAAACTCACTAAGCCAAGGGGAAAAGTCAAGCTGGAAGCCGAGTCACACACACCTGCCTCCCATTTTCTTCCTAATTGGACAGCTACGAAGATGAAGGAGCCTGTGCCCCCTCGCAATGCGCTTACAGGGAAATTCCTTGTGGATCCCAAGATCTTGGCTCTGAAACAGTTCTGCTGGATCCCATTTAGACAGTGTGATGTAGCAGCTTATCTTCCCAGGTATGGGAGAAAGGACAGAGCTAACGTCACCCTCCACTCACCGGAGGCGAATGCGAACCTGCCAGCTTCCTATTCCCTGCGGCAGTTTTATCTTCTGTGGAAATGCAGAGTCGCTGATCGTGGGGCTACGTAATTCACTCCTCTACCCCCACCTTCCACATTTCAAAATGTGCATTTGGTGACTGCCAATCAGAGATTCAAAGGAATGCTACCGCTTGCCTTTTATCCGCCCTCCCTTTTCTTTCCTTCCTGTGTTCCCCTCCTACCCGCTCTTTCCCTTTAAATATAAAAGTCTCCAAACCCTCTTTGGGTTTTTTTGTTTTTGTTTTTTTGAGACAGTCTCACTCCGTCGCCCAGGCTGGAGTGCAGTGGCACGATCTCAGCTCACTGCAACCTCTGCCTCCCGGGTTCAAGCGATTCTTCTGCCTCAGCCTCCCGAGTAGCTGGGATTACAGGCGCCCACCACCAAGCCTGGCTAATTGTTTTTGTATTTTTAGTAGAGACAGGGTTTCACCATGTTGGCCCAGCTGGTTTTGAACTCCTGACCTCAAGTGATCCCCCCGCCTCAGCCTCCCAAAGTGCTGGGATTACAGGTGTGAGCCACCGCGCCTGGCCTCCAAACCCTCTTTGGAAAAAGCAGAGCACAGATGTTGCCTGTGGCTTCGTGTTCCTTTTTCCTGGGTGCACCCTTAACCTTGGCAAGATAAACCTCTAAATTGATTGAGACCCATCTCAGACACCTTCTGGCTTTTACAGAGGTGAGAAAGGAGTGGGTGCAGGAGCCTGGGTCCCCAGGCCGTGGCAGCCTCCATGTCCGCCTGCTCCCCCTGAGCCCCCAGCCCAAGGTGGAGGAAGGGCCGCCCTGCATGGGTGGTGCATGGTGCAGCAGTGCAGCTCCAGCCTAGGCCACGCCCTGTTTCTCTCTCTCCTCCCCCAGTCCCAAATTCCCAGGAATCCCAGCCCCACTGGCTGAACACCGGGGTGCAGCCACAGAGAGGATGGCCTTGGCCTGGGGGTGGCAGCTGTGCAGGGGGCCCTGTCCCCCACCACCGATGGCAGGGGTAAGACGGCAGCACTGGAGACGGAGGCCAGAGCAGACTCCAGCAGCCGCGGTGGCAGGTGCAGAGGGAGGCGCGAGGTCGGACGCGGGTCACGTCCTGCTGCAACACTGCATGGGTGAAGCCAGGTGCGGACACCACCGGATGCCCATGGAATTCCGCCACAGTAACTCACGCCATCATTCCCCAGAGCCCCCACCCCACAGTAACTCACACCGTCACTCCCCACGGAGCCCCCACCCCACAGTAACTCACGCCGTCACTCCCCACGGAGCCCCCACCCCACAGTAACTCACGCCGTCACTCCCCACGGAGCCCCCACCCCACAGTAACTCACGCCGTCACTCCCCACGGAGCCCCCACCCCACAGTAACTCACGCCGTCACTCCCCACGGAGCCCCCACCCCACAGTAACTCACGCCGTCACTCCCCACGGAGCCCCCACCCCACAGTAACTCACGCCGTCACTCCCCACGGAGCCCCCACCCCACAGTAACGCCGTCACTCCCCACGGAGCCCCCACCCCACAGTAACTCACGCCGTCACTCCCCACGGAGCCCCCACCCCACAGCAGAATAATTCTGGCCTCATGGAAGTGGCTCCCATCTAAAAGATGACCCAGGCCAGGTGGGGTGCTCATGCCTGTAATCCCAGCACTTTGGGAGGCGGAGTCGGGCAGATCACCTGAGGTCAGGAGTTCAAGACCAGCCAGGGCAACATGGCGAGTCTCTACTAAAAATACAAAAAAAAATTAGCTGGGCATGGTGGCAGGTGCCTGTAATCCTAGCTACTCAGGAGGCTAAGGCAGGAGAATCACCTGAACCTGGGAGGCAGAGGTTGCAGTGAGCCAAGATCGCGCCACTGAACTCCAGACTTGGCAACAAAGCAAGACTCCTGTCCAAAAAAAAAAAAAAAAAAAGGCCCAGAATGAGGGTTAGGGAGGCAAGGGTCCCTGGGGACTCCATGGGTGGTCAGGATGCAGAGACAGCTGTTGCTGCCCCTCCTCTGGGCCCAGGACCCCACCCCGACCTGCCTCGGCCCTCTCATCCCATGCACCTGCTCTCGGTCCCTGCTCAGGCCCTTCCCTCCCCCAGGACCATCTCAGCCCCTGCCTTCCCTGGTCGGAAGCCACCTCTCCAGCTTGCTTGGACCCTGGTACTAGAAGAAACCACTCCCGTGTTCCCACTTGGATCGGGTGTTCATGCAGTGTGGTGTTCGTGCCGTGTGGATGCTGCTGAGGTGTGAACCCTGTGACAGACCAAGGCCGTGTGGATGCTGCTGAGGTGTGAATCCTGTGACAGACCAAGGCTCCAGTGAGCCACGGCATGGCCGGACGGAAGCAGAAGAGACCAGTGACCCCCACTCAACTCAGCCTCTCCTTCTTCCAGGGACAGTGTCCTGGAGGTACCTGTCTGAATGACAGGGAAGGGGCGGGGCCAGGAGCCAAGGCTGGAAGCTCAGCCCCACTCGGCCTTTGCAAATGCTCTAGTGGGAGCAGCTGGCCTCAGGGGAGGGCTTAAAACTCCAGGAGGGCCCGGGCAGGTGCAGACGTGAGGGGAGTGGAGGGGAGGCCTCGCCTGGCCCACCTTCCTCCTGTCCCTCCACCATGTGGCCCTTCCCGAGCCGCTCTCTCTTCCCACCCCCCACTCAGGCCTGGCTCCAGACGGTCTCCTCAGACCCTGAGGCCCAGGGCTGGGGGGCCTGGAACGAGACCAAGGAGATTCTGGGGCCAGAGGGTGGGGAAGGGAAGGAGGAGGAAGAGGACGAAGAGGATGCAGAGGAAGACCAGGATGGGGATGCAGGCTTTCTGCTGTCTCTGCTGGAGCAAGAGAACCTGGCTGAGTGTCCAGTCCCTGACCAGGTAACAGCTGTGTGGAGGCCCTGGGGATCTCAGGGGACCTGGGGCGCAGGGGCTGGTGGAGACACGGGGTCTGGGTGACGGATGGCTGCAGCTAACTTAGGAGGGGAGAGGGCCATTGTCCCCCTGCCTGGACGAAGGTGGCAAGGAGACCCCTCTGCCCCTGACCACACAGACTGCAGAGTCAAGGTGGCCTCTCTGGCCTAAGGAAGGGGCCTTGAGGTGCGGTTTTGGGGGCTTCTCTGCAGGGGTGAGTTCATCACCCCAGCCAGCCGCCCCAGGAAGGAGTGTCCCTGTCCAGAGAAGGGCTGCCCCTTGGGGCTGTGACCCTCTGCTGGAGCTGGCAGGCCACACACCCACCTTCCTTGAGCAGAGCCTGCAGGCTGCCTGCCCCGCTCAGGGCCGTGTGTCGGCAGGAGCTGGAGGCCATCAAGATGAAGGTGTGCGCCATGGAGCAGGCCGAGGGGACGCCACGGCCTCCGGGAGTGCAGCACCAGGCCGAGGAAGAGGAGGGCACCGCGGCCAGGCAGCTGCTAAGCCCTGAGACCATGGGTAGGAACCAGGGGCACAGGCCGCCCCCCACTGAGTGAGGGTCCCACAGTTTCCATGAAGGTTGGGCCTGGCAAGCTCCAAGGTGTCACCTCCCCTATGAGCCTGGGCGACTTTCCCCGTGACAGGAGTGAGGAAGGAGCCAAGGGCCTGCGGGCCTGAGCTGTGTTCTCCGCAGGCTGCCCCCTCCCTGGGACCCCCGAGGAGAAGGTGGAGGCTGACCACAGATCCGTCTACGTGGGCAACGTGAGTGGTGGGTGAGGTGGGGGGCAGGCAGCGAGTGGGGCCCCATTTCTTCCAGGGGGTCCGGCGCCCGGCCATGGGCCAGGCAGCCTTGCTGGGAAGGGGGTCTGACACTGGGGGCAACCTTGTCCCCTCGAGGAAACACTGGCCTGGGCACATATTCCAGTTTTTCAACATGAGCTGGAATTCAGGGTTGCACATGAAATCTCCACTTTTGAGAAGCTTTTTAAAAGGCTCCAGCTCTCCGGAAGGAAGCGCTTCATACGAGATATGCTTTCCTCTCTTCCCTCCATCCCCAGCAGGGGTGTGGGGTGGAGGCCTGGGGCCATCCCTGCCACGGGGCCCAGCCTTGGGGTTTCTTTCCCCACCTCTAACAAGAAAGCCCCGAGTCAGGGCCAGGTGTCTCCCTCACATGCGGGCCTGGGTGCAGGTAGACTACGGGGGCTCCGCTGAGGAGTTGGAAGCCCACTTCAGCCGCTGTGGGGAGGTCCACCGAGTCACCATCTTGTGCGACAAGTTCTCTGGACACCCCAAGGGGTCAGTGTGGGGCCTGGTGGGGGCACTGGCCATGCGGACAGGGCCCGGCCTCACTCCTCCCCTCCCCTCCCCGCCCCTCCCCTCAGTTATGCCTACATAGAGTTTGCCACCAAGCGCTCCGTGCAGGCTGCCGTGGAGCTGGACCAGAGCCTCTTCCGGGGCCGGGTCATCAAGGTGCGCCGGTGCTCCCCAAGTCCAGGAACATGAGCGCAGAGGGGCTGGCCCACTGGCCCTGGGACACACAGCAGCCCCAGCTGGCTCCTCTCTGCACAGCGCGTCTCAGGCATGGTGCTTGGCTGGGCCTGGACAGGATGTGGCGGGACCCTCGGACCTGAAGCTGGGTTTGGTCTGCCAGTGGCATGGTGGGGAGTGTCCCCTCTCAGGTGGGACCCCCCTCTGCAGGGGTGCTGGCCGTGATGGGGTGTCATATGACAGCTATGGTAGGCAAAGGCAGGGAACCCTGTAGGCCTGAATGGCATTCTGAGCCGGGCAGGACCCCATGCTCCAGGGTGGTGGGGGCTGCAGGGGCTGCGGGCTGGGTCTGGGCTGCCCCTTGAGGAGGACTCAAAACAGGCCTTGGCTCCAGGTGCTGCCAAAAAGAACCAACTTCCCTGGGATCAGCTCCACAGACCGCGGGGGCCTTCGAGGACACCCGGGCTCCAGGGGGGCACCCTTCCCCCACAGCAGCCTCCAGGGCAGGCCCCGGCTCAGATCACGAGGGCAGAACCGGTGAGTGGGTGCCTGTGGGGGCAGCCTGGGGGCAAGGGCCATGGGGGGACATCGGGGCCTGGGGATCAGGGGCAGGAGGGGGTCCCTGAGCTCGTTCCTCATGGGGCTGCAGGAATGTACCTGGTGGGGCCTGGGTGAGGGCTGGGGCTGCTGCATCAGCTGGGGAGGGGGGCGCTTTTTGTAGCCTCTCTGCTGGGAGAGGTGACCCCTCCTTGTTCCCACAAAGGCCCCGGGGTGGGCTGCAGCTGCCCCAAGGGGCTCTCCTGGCGCTCTTTCCCTTTCGTGGAACCCTCCCAAGAGAGCAGCTGGGAGTCACCAGAAAGGCCCCTGGGGCATTGCCTGAGCAGCCAGGTGACCTCCCTGCATCCTTATCCTGTTGTCCCCCCGGGGCCCTGGGCCACCACCCCTTCCCCTCTGGAAGGCCACTCACTGTGTGTTCTCTCTCCATGCAGGGCCCGTGGAAAATTCTCACCATGGTTTTCACCGTATTAAAGGGAAGGCCCGATTTTGAGAGGGGCTGGCGGCTGGGTCAGGAGTAAACCACTTGTGCTCCATCCTGGGGCTGGGGCTGGGGCAGGGAGTGGGGTGCGGGCGAGGCCAGAGAATAGGGGTGTCCAGAGCAGCCGCTGGCCCCCTCTTGGCCAGGGGATGGCCCAGTAGGGCCTTGTATGGTGGCCCAGACCCACTGCCACAGCCACGAGTCACAGCCACGGCCCGGTGGTGGGCCTGGCATGGGCGCCACGGGGATCTTAGGGGGCTCTGGGTGTTGAGGGAGGGGAGGGGCAGAGTCCCAGGCAGTGCCAGGCCAGCTTGGGGTTGGCATGCTCAGCTCTTCAACTAAGTCATTTTAAGAAAAATAGAAACATATCTCTTAATGATGAAGCATAAATTATTAAACTTGGGCACTTTTTAAAAGCAAATGGCAGCAGCACTCCGGTACATTCCCCCCATGGACACAATTCCCTTTGAGTCTCCCCTGGGACAGGACACACAGTTCCCTTTGGGTCTTCCCCTGGAACAGGACACGCAGTTCCCTTTGAGTCTCCCCTGGGACAGGACACACAGTTCCCTTTGGGTCTCCCCTGGGACAAGACACAGAAGGCAGCTGGCAGGCCATGGCTGTAGGACGAGGACAGGGCTCTAGACCCCTCGCGACTGACAGCAAGCGGGCAGTGTGCACAAGCTGAGGCGGTGTCAATGTCACTGCCAGCCTGGTGGGCTGCGACTGCCTGTGTATCAGTCAAGGCGCCCCCCACCTCGTAACCCTGCCTTGGCACCACATGTCCCCCACCAAGTGACACAGACACCCAGGATGCTGGCCCTTGCCAGAAGCTCAGGAAGCAGAAGTGGAGGTCTCTGTCCTGGGCACTTTGATGACTGTCCCCTCTGAAAGCACAGCCAGTCGGGCTCCCTGGCTGCATGCACGGCCACAGAGGCCCAAGGCTGCTTATGTGCACACCTGACTCCAGCATTCCACGACTAACAGCGCCTCCCCTTCGTGCCTCATCAGGCTCAGTGTGTTAATTCCTGGAGCCCTGTGCAGACCAGCTCCTATTCAGTGGGCTGGTTCCCACCCGCCCCTCAGCCACCTTCCTCCAGCACGAGGCCAGACGCTGCTCCCGGGAATGAGCCACCCTCCTTGTTCCCCACCTACACCGGCCTCCTCCCCAAACCAGCCCCACACCCCACCTTGGGGTCTTGGGTCAGTGTTGGCCTCTGTACTGGGATGAATGATGCTCCCCAAAATATGTCCATGTCCTGATCCCCAGAACCTGTGAATGTGGACTTCTCTCGAAAGGGTCTTTGCAGATGTGATTCAGCAAAAGGTCTAGAGATGGTCCTGGGTTACCTGTGGTCTCTAAACCCAACCACACACTGGTTACAGAGACCAAGAGACACTCCAAGACCGCGTGAGGACAGAGGCAGAGGCTGGAGCAATGCCGAGCATTACAGGGGCCGGCAGTGGCTGCGGACAGAGGCTGGAGCAGACCCGCCCCAGAGCCTCCAGGAGGAGCCAGCCCTAGCCACACCCAGCCTTCGGACTTCTGCCTCCAGCGCAGGGAGGGAATGCATTCCCGTGGTTTGAAACCTCTCCGTGTGGTGCTCTGTTACAGTGGAGCCCCGGAGACTGAGCTCTCTGGCCTAATTATCAGGATACCCGACCAAGGAGACGCCACGGCCCTCCAAGATCTGCCCTGATCTGTCTGAGGTCCACTCTGGGGCCCCTGGGCACTGTGGTCTGTGAGCTGCTCTGCCCAGGCCTCTGCTGGTTTGCCAGGGAGTCTGGCTTCAGGGTGGGCTTGAGGGGGCTGTCCCAGCGTCAGAGTGAGAGCCAGGAGCAGCCCAGAAGGGAGGTCCAGCTGCCCAGCCGTCCAGGGCGGGGCCTGGTGCGGACTGCTCACAGCTGGGGGCTGCAGGAGGGACCTGAGGCACGCACAGCCCTTTGCAGATGGCAGCCCCTGCCTGCTCAGTACCCAGGCCCAGGGTCCGGCCCTCAGTGAGGGGTTGCTGCTGGTCTTGATGTGGGTATCACGGCCATGGGTTTGTCAGGTCCCTGGCGGTGTTCTAGCCCATGTTGCAGGTTAGTTCCTGTCCATCTTCAGCCTTCTGTGTGGCCACTGCAAGGAGACAGTGGAGTGAGCCTGGGGAGTCCCTCCCTTTCTTGTGGACTTGAGGCCTGAGCAGGCCAAGGTGGAAGAAGAGCTGGGGGAACCCCTCGGCGTGCCCCTTACAGGTGATGAGACCCCACGCCATGACCTGCAGAGGCCTTTGTGGCTGCTCGAGAAAGCAGATGCTCTGGCTGGCTCGGGTGGGCAACTAACAAGAACAGGCCCCTCTTCCCCGGTCTGCGGGAGAAGGAAAGAGGCAGTATCGCTGCTGCCTGAAGGGGAGGAGGGGCTGCCCCACGTGGTGTCCAGCAGAAGTCACCTGGGGGCAAGGAAGGAGTGGGCAGGTGGGCTGTGGCCCTCCATGAGGTCAGCCCCACGGTGGAGACTTCTGTTTCCTTGGGCTTAAAATGGGGATGCTGCCTAACAATGCTTGTGAAAACTCCCTCATGTAAAAAGTACTTACAGGTGGGTCTGGCTGCACCTAACAGAAAACCCAAATATCAGTGGCTTAAACCAGAGAGGGGTGCATTTATTTTCTCACATTTAAAAAAAGCTGAACTTAAGTAGTCCGGGGCTGGTACGTCAGCAAAGGCCCAGGGTCCTTCCTGCGTTCTGCGTCAGCAAAGGCCCAGGGTCCTTCCCGTGTTCTGCTCCACTGTCCTTAGGGTGTGACTCTTTCCTCACGCTCTCAGGACAGCTGTCCCCGCACCAGGCATCACATCCATGTTCCAGGCAGGAAGAAGGCAAAAGGGAAGGGTCCTGCACGTGGCAGCTGAGTCCCCTTCACAGGAGCTTCCCTGCAAGTCTCTCCCAGCACCACCCACCTCCACGCCACAGCTGCACACCCTGGGCTGCAAGGAAGCCCAGGACATGGCTCTCGTCTGCCCACTATTGGAACTGGGCAGAGGCACCGGGGTTCTGTTAGCAGGGAGGAAAGAGAATGGACGCTGGGTTAGCAACTTGCAGAGTCCCCACCACAGCCAGGACTCGGGCAGGAGTGATCCCCACTAAAAGGCAAAGATTTCATGCCAGGCTGCAGTGGGGAGGTACTTGGGCTGGGGTCCCACCTTCTCCTAACAAACATGAGGCTCTTGTTAAAAATTTAAACTTATGAGGGTGGCCTGTGGCCCACATGCACCCAGATCAGCTGCCTGGTGTACCTCAGCCCATTCCAGGACTTCCAGTTCACCCTGGGGCGGGGGAGGCCTGGGGCATGCAGTTTTCACACACCTCTTGCTGATTTTTTTTCTATAATTTATAAAATTAACACTGTGCTTGCTGGATGGGATGAAAAGGCAAATATGTATCGAGAAAGGTCCCCTCCCTGTGTGCTGCCCCAGGCTGACCCCCCCAACAGCCTTTCCTGCTGCAAGGGCTTCTGGGGTCCTCAAGGTCCTTGAGAAACTCTCCAGTCCTGGACCAGTGCTGGAACCAACTCCAGGGGGGTCTCCTCAGTGGGCTGAGCCTTGACTGCTGGACCCCAAGGACGCCGGCGGCAATGATGCCACTATGGGCTCGGCCACTGCCCTGGGTGGTAGGTAGTCAGCCGTGTCATCAAGCGACACAGCACCCAACCCCCTCAGCACCAACAGGCAGGAAGGGGCGCCTCAAGTCTGCGCTCCAGGGTTTAGGACGAGGGCTGCAGCTGAGCCAACGCCGCAGGGCCACGAGGCTTCCCAGGTTTCACAAGGGCTCCTTTTAAGGCCGGGCTGAATCCAGATGTTGGGCCAGATGCAAAGAATGGAGGCCAAGTCCAGAAAGAGGAGGGCCCTCCCCTGTGGGAAGGCATGCCGGCTCCCCTTTTGCCCCTAGATCCTAGGCTGGTTCTGGGCTCAGGAGGCCGCCCCCTCCAGACCAGCCCACCTGTTCAGCCAATGGGTGACCCACATGGTCACAGGTCCTGCAGGCTCAGGAACTCTTGGCTCCAGGAACCCCTGCCTCTGTCCCTTCGGGACAACTGGGGACAGGTTACCTACGCCATCTGATCCCAAACCTCTGCCCACACCCCTGAAAGTCCTTAGTTGAATTCTTCTTAGTTAAATCCTCGGCTGACACGGAAGGAAAAAGCCAAATCTCATCTCACAAGACCTTTAGTTGACAGAACATGCACAGCTGCCTGCCCTAAAAGCCCCAGGCGTCCCATTCAGGAAGAGGTGACGAGAACAGACCGACGGCCCCACCACAGTCGCACGCGGGCTCCTCTGCGATGGCTGGCAGCACAGCTCACTCAGCACACCTGTATCATCATCGACGTCACCATGTTATCAAAGGCCCTGCTAAGAGAAACAGACCCACTCAGAGGAAAGCCAGGCCCTCCACCCCTCTGCTCACAGAGACAGGCCGGGCAGCATGGCTCCGTCCACAGGACCCTTGGGGCCTTCTCCACGGTCCAGAAATGTGAACTCCGCTGAGAGGCCAGGACAGGAGTCCCACCCCACCGGGAACTGAGAACCCATCTGCTGCCTCTAAGTTCCCTGTGCAGCCTCCCAAGGCCCCAGGAAGGGGTGGAGGAGGAAGTAGTGTGGGCAGGCAGGGCGGTGGTGTGGCAAGGACGGCCCTGTGCAGCCCAGGAGGCAAGACTGTGTGGACATTCGCCTGCCTGCTCCCATCTGGGACCAGGATGGCCCCAAGACAGTGTCCTGGTGGAGGGAAGGGCCTGGCTTGGGTCACTGCAGCGTCCTCTTGCCTGCCAACCACAAGGAATTATGTCTTGGAACTGGGGACTCACTGGAAGCAAGTCTGGAGTGCAGGCGTGGACCCAACATTTCCCTCATAATGTCCAAAAGTTAATTCTGTTTACTTTGTGAACTATTCGGAAGATGCCTGCAAACCAGGTTCCTGACTGTTCAAATTCAACATAAAAGATCAGGTAGCTACAAGAGGACGTGTGATCCCTGAAAGCCGCTGCCCATGTGCTTGGCCCTGAGTCCTGCAGGTGCCCCAGGTACCCACTGGGCACACCTGGGAAGCCAAATGGGCAAGCTCCGCTCCCCACACCACACACACTCTATCCACTTTATGCGCTGGAGATCTGTGTAAGAGTTGGTGTGGAGAAACAAGGCTTTGTGGCTGTAAAACCTCCGCCCTAGGGGGATAGTGCTCATAGCTTAAAAAGACCTTTCCTCCCTTATTTTCCAAATGGTTGCATTTTGGCAACCAAAATGGCAAGGCAGGTCCTACAGAAAGAAGGCGGCAAGACACAGAAAGCAGGGCCCACCCGGACTGGATGCGGACACAGAAAGTAGGGCCCACCTGGACTGGATGCGGTCCCCCGGGTTGTAGAAGGGGTTGCACATCACGTCCGTGTAGGAGTTGTGTAGCTTCCGGAACATCTGAAAAAGACCCAGCAAACCGTGACCTTGCCACGTACACACAGACACTGCTAGATTTTTGGTTTCTCAGCGTTTCAAAACAAAGTCAAAAAGGAAAAACAAAACACCTATTTGGGCATGGCCTTCTAACTCCCTGACTTACGCTGCGAATTTCGTTGTCTCGAAGGGCTGTGTTGGAGGAATCTACCACCATGACAAACTTCACCTTGGAGTTGGTGACGTAGCCATATCTGCACGACTGGTTAGGGAAGGCACTCGTAACACAGGGACCGCTGGCAGAGGGCCCTCCGCGGGCCCTCACTTTGGAGAAACGTGGCAACCTTGAATCACAGGAAATGCCCAGGCTGGGCTGGTCCTGCAGTGACCATGCTGGGTGCAAGCCTAAATACTTTGCTAGGGCGACGTCTGGTGTTTGCAGGAGAAGCAAAGAGCAGGCAGCCAAGCCTTACTCAGTTCACACTCCAGGAGCTGAACCACCTAGACTCTGAGTCTGTCTGTCTGAAACACCTCACCCTCTTTATGAATCAATGCCTGGCCCAGAAAGTTAACTGCAAAACCAGAGGCTTCGTGAACAAGGCGGATCCCCTCTCTAGAGGCCATGTTATTTTGTAAAATAGTGGCTACTAGCAAATGTCACCATGGATGCTACATTACTGCTTTTGGGAAGATCTTTGAACTCCATGGCCTCAAGCGATTTGTCCCAAGGGACTAGACGAGAGTGTCTAGTGACGAGGCAAGGCCTAACGAAATAAATGAAACCGTTATCCCCTGCTCAAAGGTGGTGGCTCCCCCTGAAAAGCACAGAAAGAAATCCTTGCAGGTACAAAGCAGAAGTGTCCCAGTTCCTCTGCAAACCAGACAATGGACACATGCAAACCAAAACATTCTACAAGGAATTCTAGCCTTGCGTTTCCCAAATGACTCTTCCAATGAAAGAGAGAGAAGAGTTAGAGGCTTTCGTTCACCTCAGGCTTCCCTAATTCCCTGGGTGGTTAAAAACTCTCACCTCTTTTTTTTTTCTTCTCAAAGGTTTCAAGTTATCTGATCCTAAAGTACATCTTGCAACTGTAGGTCCTCCCTGACACACACCCTGCCCTGAAAGATACACCTTGTAGTCCTCCGTGGGGTAGAGCAGGCCCAGGTACAGCTCCCTCTGGTCGACCAGAGCCTTCCCCATTGCAGAGATCTTCTCATCCACCACGTCCAGAGATGTATGCACCATGTAGTGAAACTTCAGCTTGTTCTCCGTAGGGGTGCTGCGAATGTAGAGGGGGTAATTCTGCAAGAAAGGATGACGGCGACTGAAAGGACAAGACTCCACCCAGCGCACACCAGCTCTGAACTATGCTGCAGAGCCGTGACCTGCAGCCACACGGGGAACGCATTCCCATTCTCTAAGGCCCACCGCTTCATTCTCCATGCCACAGTGGGCACTGCCTTCAGGGGATCCCATGTAACCTAAGGAGATTTATGTGTTGTTTGCAAAGCAGCAGCAGTAGCGTGGGCAGAAAAGAAAAAATGAATCAGAAAATTGGGCCTGAGCACAGCCTGCCGATCAAGCCTGGCACCTGGGCAGGCCTCTCACCTTCTCCTGGAGGCCACTCTGCCTCAGCCCACTTCTAACTCTGCATCGGTCACCCAAATACAGCACCCTAAATACTGGCTTTTCTTCACCTTGACAGTGACCCTTTTACTAAACCCTTCAAGACTCAGCTCAGATTCCCTTCATTTCTGCATTTCTGACCACTGTAAGCCCAGAATTAACAGATTCCTAAGCCCAGAATTAACAGCTTCTTTCTTGGGCTTTCACACACCACCATTTACCCTGTGTCTGTTCAGCACTGGGTCCTGCAGAAATACAGTGAACAAGAGTCCTCGCTACCCTCGTGGGGAGTGATAGTCAATAAACCCACAAACAAGCAAATGATCATCTGTGGCCAAGAGGGAAGCCCATGAGCAGCTTAGCAGCAGCCACCGCCCAACAGGGAGCGGCCTCCAGTCTGGGTCTCAGGGGAGACCCTGGCTAGGAAATGAAGGCTCCGTGCAGCAGGAGCGTGTGGACAGCCACCCAGCTCAGTTTTAGCCTTCAGAAAATGCTTTCCAGTTGAAATGTATGTGGGCCAGCAAAGAGGATGGGAGCTGGGGAGAGGTGTCCCGCGTGCAACGCCCAGAGGTGAGAGGGCAGAGCATGTCCAGGAAGCTGCAAAATTGTTTGGTTGGAGCCGAGGGTGCCAAGGGTTATGGGGGGAAAGGATCCCAGACCAGGTTATTCAGACAGCATCCTAAGGCAACGAGAAGCCACTGCAGAGGTCTCAGGCAGAGGCGTGACAGGATCCGATTTGTTTTTAACTCGGCTCCGGGGAGACTGGCAGGAGGGCCGGGGCCGCCGTCCGCGGGGAACCAGCGCTGGACGGGAGAACGGGCAGAACCTGCTGAGGACGGAGGACGGAGGCAGTGCCCCGGACCACCTGGGTTTCTGGTGGGTCCTTGAGGGGAGGAGACCTGGGGCGCCGAGGGGCGCGTTCAGCAGCGGGACGGGCGAGCGCGGAACTGGGGTCTCAGGGTCTGCCTGGCGGCTCGTCCACGGCGAAGCCCCTGACCGTTGGAGCTCGGGGAAGGCCTCCTCCAGGTCCCATTTCCTAAGGTGCTTTCTAGGCCCAGGGAAGAAGTAGAAAGCGGAAAGACGAGGATGGTGCGAGCCCGGAAGCCCCACGCCGCGCGTACGCACCTCCTTGGCGATCACCGCGATGCACACCGCCATCTTAGGAGGCCCGGCGCCAAGCACCGCGTCACGTGACCCGCCGCTGGTCACGCGGCCCTCCAAGCCCCGCCCCGCACGCACGCAGCTGGCTCAGGCCCCGCCCCGCTGGTCACGAGGCAGTCCAGGCCCCGCCTCCCGTCCCGCCGCGGACTCTGGCCCCGTCCCGCGAGTCACGTGGCCGTCCAGGCCCGCCCCCCGCAGCCCAGCCGGAAGGGCCGGCGGAAGCTCGCTGGGTCGGCTCGCTGGCCCGGGCTCCCCGGCTCCCGTGGTTGCCATGGCGGCGGTTGTCGCGGCGACGAGGTGGTGGCGGCTGTTGCTGGTGCTCAGCGCCGCGGGGATGGGGTCCTCGGGCGCCCCGCAGCCCCCCAACATCCTGCTCCTGCTCATGGACGACGTGAGTGCGGGCGGTGGGACGGGGCAGGGCCGGGGTGGGGCGGGGTCGTGGTGGGGGGGCGGGGAGGGGAGGGACGGGTGGAGGGAGGAGCGGGGTTGGGGGAGAGGTGGGGGGAGGCCCCGCGCGGGGAGGAGGGGAAGGGGAAGGAGGGTATCCCCGTGCGGGGAGGGGGAGGCCCCGTGGGGAGTGGCCGCGTGGTCTAGGCGTGGGGTCTCGGCGGTCACCAGTCACCACACGCGCTGCCACTGTGCTGCATGACCGGGACAGCGTCCACCCTCGCAGGTGGGTGGCCGGCGTGCTACCGGGCCCTGCCTCCCGCGTCTGACCTTTCCCGCCCTCTACTTTTGGGAAGGTGGGCGCGCAGCGTGGCCTCCCCAAAGGGAGGAAGGAGCTGCTTTTGCCGTCCTGCCTGAGAGCTGCGTCGCCCTGGGAATCACTCCCGCCACCTCGGGCCTCCGGGTCCCCCCACTGGGCTCCAGTCTTACCTGACGGCTGTCTCTGTCCCCTGGAGAACGCTGAGCAAAGGTCAGGTGTCCCTGAGGTCTGAAAAACTGAAAGGCTGGAATGTCTCCTGGTGGGCAGGTGCGGGGTCAGCGGTCACAGAGCCGGCCTGGAGGCCTCCTTCCCTAACTCCTTGTGGGAGTCACCTGGAGACTCAGGAATGAGTCTGCCTGGGGCACGGGTCACCGTGCAGGACCCCAGACACACCTGGATTCAAACCCTACTGTCTCCAAGCTGTGGGGGTCACTTCCACTTTTGAACCTCAGCTGCCTCACCTGGGGGGTCACACCTGTCCCGCTGTGCTCACGTTGTGTGTGAGGACTGGGACGACACTGAGTACCAGACAGTTTTGGGCCATCAGTGTCGCTCAGCCCCTGTGTGCTGGCTCCAGACCAGCAGAGACCCTGACGGGCCTTCAGACCCACCTGTGCTGACCAGTGGGGACTACCGGCCGCACGCAAGGGCTGGGCAGTCATGGCTGTCGGAATTGGAAGGTGTTGGTCGTGTAAAATACACAGATTTAGAAGACTTGGTGAAAGAAAAATAATGTAAAATATCTCATTTAACAATTTTATTAAATTAATGGTTTTTTAGCATAAAGATATACTTGAAAAGATAACAGACACTATCCATAATTTCCCCACCCAGGGGTGACGGCCAACAGTCTTGGGCAGCTGCTTTTCTGTCTCATATGTTTATTTGTGTGCAGTGACTGTTTTCCAGAGCGCACTCTCCAGCCCCCAGGGGTCCGTGTCCTGACAGCAGTAGCGGGGCCTTTCTCAGCACTGAGTGGTATCTCCCTCCTAAAGATACTTTGCTTCAGAATTTCATCCTTTCACTTTTTAAGTTCCTCTGGGCCAGTGTAGATACTTTGTTTCAGAATTTATTCTTTTCATTATGTAAGTCCCTCTGGGCTAGCATAGCTTCTCTGGGTGAGCTGGGCTCTGCAGGTGAAGCCTCCCTGTTCAGCTTCTGCCTTTTCTGACTTTCTCAGAGGACAGAGGGCTGAGGTGGGGCAGCTTATGAATAATTTTTTATGTTGAAGACTTCTCGAAATAACATTTTGGATATGTTGGGTTAAATATAGTCTGTGTTTTATCTACTTCTGCTTTTCTAACGTGGTTCCTGGTAAATACAGAATTGCATGTGGACTCACCCTGTTTCCATAGGACAGCAAAGCTTCAGGCCGTGCAGGGTAGAGGGGTGGGGTGTGGCCATCGGGGCACATGTGGGGGAGGGTGACAGGGGAAGCCCCGCTACCTAGGCACCTGTTCTGTGGCCTCCTCTGTGTGGCTTGTGGGGTCGTTTGTCAGCTGACGTCTAAAGAACCCCAGAGGAGCTCTGTCCTGGCCGGTAGGTGTACTTGTTAGGACTTTCTGATGCAGACAGCAGAAAATGAAGTCAAAGTGACAAGTAAAAGTGGGAATTCCCTGGCCCTCCTGACTCGACAGACCAGGGCCGCCTGGCGAGCTTCCCCTTTCGTGTCTCTGCTGTCTCTGAACTGGCCACATCCTCACTCAGCCTGTGATGGTCCTAGGCGACTCCAAGTCACCCCTGCAGTCAGCAGACCCAGTGGGAGGTTGGCTCTGCCCCTGTGTCATGTGAGCCTGATGTGGGTCTCAGCCCTGTGCCAAGCACACTGGGGGAGGGGCTCATGCTGACCTGTCCAGCCCAGGCCTCGGAGCCTCGGGCCTACCCCAGAAGGGAGACTGCCCCTGATCATCTCACCTGCCTGGACCCAGCAGAGAGGGGGTTCCCTGAAGGGCCCATGGTGTAGCTGCCAGGACAGGACAGGGCAGGGATGCTGGCAGGTGAGAGCCACAGAAGCTCACAGTGGAGCCCCGAGGTGCCCTGACGTGGCCCAGGGTGCAAGGGGGTCCTCACAGGCTGTCTTCCCTCCTCGGAGTCCGGGGCTTCCTCTGCAGCCCTGTCCACACCTCTTCCTGCACTGCAGACCAGTTGTTTCTGCCAGGGCGCTGGTATCTGAACCTGCAACAGGTCATTCGGGCTCTGGCATGACTGGGATGGCTTGGTAACCCACAGCCCTGGGCCCGGCACCACTTGAGGACGAGTGTGCGTGTCTCAAATTCAGATTTTGGAGCATGGCCCTCCAGGGACCGGCTGCCTCCAGCCCAGTCTCCCCGTATCCAGTTCTCTATGGCTGGGCAGTGGGGGGCCTGGACCCCCCTTTCGTCTAAGCAACTGCAGTTTCAGAAAAGGGGTGTCACCAAAACTAGCTTATTGCACCCCTCATGGCCAGAAGCCACTCTCCAACTGGTCACACTGACCCAAGAGAGAACCACTGCCCCCAGAGTCGGGACCAGAATGGGAAGCTGGAACTCAGAGGTGAGAGCAGCTGGCAGGAGCCCCCATCTGTCCAGGGGGAGCTAAGCTGGCCAAGGACAGGTTCACCTGCACTCCCCAGGGCTGCCCTGCCCTGGCCTTTCACTGACCCACGGTCCAGCGTGGCCTGGCTTCGCAGCACCCTGGGCGCCTGCTGCATGAGTGAGGAAACCTGCGTGGCCCACTCTGCTCTCCAGGGCTTCTGGGGCCTTGGAGACAGGTGAGACCCAGTGACAAGTTCCACTCCGGCCCACACACAGCTCCTGCCTCCCAGGGCCAGCAGCACTCTGTGTCTCTGCTCCTTATTTGGAAAATAGGGTTAAGGAGGGTCAGCCCTGACCACATAGGAAGTGGAGAGTCAGGGCCGCCCAGGCCAGCTCCTGTTGCCGCAACAGCCTCATCGAGCCGCCAGAGTCAGGGGAGGGCTGCTCAGCGCCCCTCGTTTGAAACAGACAAGCACTGGCCTGCTCGTCTTCATCGTAATCCCATAGTAACCAGTAGGAATGGAAACTGCGTTTCTTAAAACTCTGAAATTCTTAAGGATACTGATCCATGGCTCACAGCTGTGCTCACTGAACACGGACAATCATTTGGGGGCTTTTAGACCTTTTTTTTTTTTTTTTTTTGAGATGGAGTCTCACTCTGTCACCCAGGCTGGATTGTAGTGGTGCGATCTCAGCTCACTGCAACCTCCATCTCCCAGGTTCAAGCAGTTCTCCTGCCTCAGCCTCCCGAGTAGCTGGGACTACAGGCTCCCACTACTGTGCCCAGCTAATTTTTGTATTTTTAGTGGAGACAGGGTTTCACCATATTGGCCAGTCTGGCCTCGAACTCCTGACCTCAGGTGATCTGCCTGCCTCAGCCTCCCAAAGTGCTGGGATTACAGGCGTGAGCCACCGCACCCAGCCAGGACTTTTTTTTAAGACGAGGTCTGGCTCTGTCACCCAGGCTGGAGTGCAGTAGCTCGATCACAGCTCACTGCAGCCTCAAACTACTGGGCTCAAGCAATTTTCCTGCCTCAGCCTCCTGAGTAGCTGGGATTATAGCCGCCCATCACCACACTCGGCTAATTAATTTGATCTTCAATCACTGATATCCTTTCTTCCACTTGATCAAATCGGCTGCTGAAGCTTCTGCATGCGTCACATAGTTCTCGTGCCATGGTTTTCAGCTCCATCAGGTCATCTAAGGTCTTCTCTACACTGTTTATTCTAGTTAGCCATTTGTCTAACCTTTTTTCAAGGTTTTTAGCTTCCTTGCCATGGATTCAAACATCTTCCTCTAGCTCTGAGAGTTTGTTATTACCGACCTTCTGAAGCCTACTTCTGTCAGCTCATCAAAGTCATTCTCTGTCCAGCTTTGTTCCCTTGCTGGCGAGGAGCTGTGATCCTTTGGAGGATAAGAGGTGCTCTGGTTTTTAGAATTTTCAGCTTTTCTGCTCTGGTTTCTCCCCATCTTTATGGTTTTATCTGCCTTTGGTCTTTGTTGCTGGTGGCCTACGGATGGGGTTTTGGCGTGGATGTCCTTTTTGTTGATGTTGATGCTATTCTTTTCTGTTTGTTAATTTTCCTCATTAGAGTCAGGTCCCTCAGCTGCAGGTCTGTTGGAGTTTGCTGAAGGTCCACTCCAGACCCTGTTTGCCTGGGTATCACCAGCGGAGGCTGCAGAACAGCAAATATTGCAGAATAGTAAATATTGCTACCTGATCCTTCCTCTGGAAGCTTTGTCCCAGAGGGGCACCTGCCTGTATGAGTTGTCAGTCAGCCCCTACTGGGAAGTATCTCCCAGTTAGGCTACACGGGGGTCAGGGACCCACTTGAGGAGGCAGTCTGTCCGTTCTCAGAGCTCAAACACTGTGCTGGAAGAACCACTGCTGTCTTCAGAGCTGTCAGACAGGGACGTTTTAAGTCTGCAGAAGTTTCTACTGCCTTTTGTTCAGCTATGCCCTGCCCCCAGAGGTGGGGTCTACAGAGGCAACAGGCTTTGCAGGGCTGTGGTGGGCTCTGCCCAGTTTGAGCTTCCCCACCGCTTTGTTTACGTACTCAAGCCTCAGCAATGGCGGACGCCCCTCCACAGGCAGGCTGCCGCCTCGCAGGTGGATCTCAGACTGCTGTGCTAGCAGTGAGCAAGGCTCCGTGGGCGCGGGACCCTCCAAGCCAGGCGCGGTATATAATCTCCTGGTGTGTCGTTTGCTAAGACCGTTGGAAAAGCACAGTATTTGGGCGGGAGTGTCCTGATTTTCCAGGTGCAGTCTGTCACAGCTTCCCTTGGCCAGGAAAGGGAAATCCCCCGGCCCCTTGCACTTCCTGGGTGAGGTGATGCCCCGCCCTGCTTCGACTCACTCTCCATGGGCTGCACTTACTGTCCAACCAGTCCCAGTAGAATGAACCAGGCACCTCATTTGGAAGTGCAGAAATCACCGTCTTATGCATCAATCACGCTGGGAGCTGCAGACCGGAGCTGTTCCTATTCAGCCATGTTGGAACGGAATCCCCATGCCCGGCTAATTAAAAAAAAAGTTTTTTTTAGTGACAGTGTCTGTGAGACCCAGGTTGGTCTTGACTTCCTGAGCTCAAGCGATCCTCCCTCCTCAGCCTCCCAAAGTGTTGGGATCACAGATGTGAACCACTGTATCCAGCCCTTTTAGGACTTTTAAGGGAAAGAAGAAAAGTAGTTCCCACCCGTGGTGCCCTGTGGGGGTTGTAGATGTTCACATGGTAACCTGCTCACTCTGCAGGGAGGCTGTCCACACCTGTTTTTCATAGCTAAGAAAGGCGCCAATAAATAATGAAAGAACAGGGTCAGCAGATGAGAGCTGGCCCAGCAGCCTGGGACGCTGTCCTCAGAAGGCCCACATGTGGGACATTGCCCTCGGCTGGTCAGAAGTCCCATGTGTGGGAGGTTTTTGCCCTTGGCTGGCGTCTGGGAACAGGAGGTCCCCCTGCTGTTCGCTGATATGAGCAGCTCACCTTGCCGCACTGTTTTTGCAGATGCCACGATTTATGCCCAGCACCCTCCTTCTGGGCATCAAGAGTCTTGGCACATGCCAGGCGGAGGCAGCTGCACTGCCAGCCCAGGTAAAAGCCCTGGGAACTGAGTCTCGCACAGCTTCCCCGTCAGCATCTGGCACCTGTGCTTGCAGCCCGAGCGTCCCGTGTGGCTCCTCCTGGGGAGGGTTCCACCCTGCGGCTGGTCTCCCTGGCCCCGCCCGGGCGTTCTCCCCTGGCTGATGCCCTCCCCATTGTAAGTCATGGCAGTGAGTGGGACTGTCGCCGAGACCTGAGACTCCTCCCAGCGAGAGTGCTCCCTTGCGGTATCTTGTAAGTCAGTGGTGAGCGTGGAGCCCACTCCCTCAAGCCCTGGGACTCCTCCCCGCAGTATTTTCTGGTCAGCGGTGAGCGTGGAGCCCACTCCCTTTACAGCATTTTCTGCCGCATCCATTCATGTTATCTGTGGCCTGGAACAGGTAGGAGAATGACCCAGGTGAGCACAAGCAGACCCGGACGCAGCTCTGCTGACTGCCAACCTTCTGGGGAGGCCGGACCCGCCTCGGGAAGCCTCAGGACACAGCCTGTAGGGAGGGTCGGGCACGTGGCACCCAGTATTCAGATGTGTGGCCTCACTCCCAGCCCGAAGGGAGCCCAGCAGTGGTCCTGGGCGTGGGCAGACAGTGTAATGGGTGAAACATACTGCTCCCTCCTATCCCAGGCCTTGTGCCCCCGGCCCACCTGCCATTCTGTACTCTCCCACCTGGACTAGAGACGGCAGGAAGCGCAGAAGCTACCTGGGAAGATGAATCTGCATGCGGGGAGGTGGAAGGCAAGGAGCTTTGGGCGTGTGTGGCCGGTCCCCCTCAGGCTGGCCTCAGGGAGCTGCGCCGTCCCGGCCTGCACCGTCCCGGCCTGCACTGCAGGTTTCTGCTGTCTCAGCGGGATGCACCTCACCCTGACATGGGCGCATTTGCCCACTGTGACTAGGTGCCACTGAGCCCAGGGTCCCTTCTCAGCCCATGAGCAGCTCTGCGGGCATCCTGCCGCCTCTCCTGCCGCCTCCCTTTCTTCCTCATCAGCTTCAGGGGACACCTCTCTCCAGGTGCCTCCTTTCATTCCAGCCTCTATTGTCCTCAGAAAAGCCATTTCAGTGACTTCAAAGTAAACCATCTCAGGGCTGGGCGTGGTGGCTCACACCTGGGATCTCAGCACTTTGGGAGGTGGAGGCAGGTGGACTGCTTGAGCTCAGTTCACTCAAGACCGGCCTGGGCAACGTGGCAAAACTCCCTCTCTATCAAAAATACAAAAAAATTGGCCTGACACAGTGGTTCACACCTGTAATCCCAGCATTTTGGGAGGCTGAGGCAGGTGGATCACCTGAGGTCAGGAATTCAAGACCAGCCTGGCCAACATGGTGAAACCCCATCTCTATAAAAAATATAAAAATTAGGTGAGCTTGGTGGCGGGCGCCTGTAATTCCACCTACTCAGGAGGCTGAGACAGGTGAATTGCTTGAACCCAAGAGGCGGAGGTTGCAGTGAGCCGAGACCACGCCACTGCACTCCAACTTGGGTGACAGAGTGAGACTCCATCTCAAAAAAATAAATAATAATAATTAACTGGGCGTGGTGGCATGTGCCTGTAGTCCCAGCTACTCAGGAGGCTGAGGTGGGAGGATCACCTGAGCCCAGAAGGCAGAGGTTGCAGTGAGCCAAGATCGCGCCACTGTACTTCAGCCTGTTTGTCAGAGTGAGACCCTGTCTCAAAAAAATAAATAAACCATCTCAAAAGGGACCCAAAGCCAAAAGGGCCAAACAGAATTGTGTCCCATGAGACGTGGAGGGCCTTTGAGAGGAAAAAGCCCAGACCTGGCCCAGCTCTGTGACTCCACACGTCAGGAGGGGTCAAGGCGCGGAGCGGCCACCCTGCCAAGCTGAGCCTTACAGGCAGGGGCCATGTAGCCTGCTGTCCACCGGGGAAATTGATCATTGCATCCAGACAGAGACCAAGGTGTGACCATGCAGACCTGGATGTCCAGCCACCCACGTGCGCCCAGAGCAGCCCACTGTCCTCTCGCGGTCCCCGGGGCCCAGCGCCCATCCCTCCAGCAGCCGTTCCCAGTCAGCACGCTGCCACACCTGCCCCGGTGAGGGCTTCCCCTCTGTTCAGACCCCCGTCACTTCACACAGGCCCCGAGGCTGCTGCTTCTTTGACTTACCAGGACCCATCGAGTCAAACGCCCACCGGCCCCGACCCAGCAGTGTCAGGGGAGCCCCTGGTCAACTGCAGAAAACCAGGATGCCTGCACTTCCCCTTTTTTTTTTTGAGACGGAGTCTCGCTGTCACCCAGGCTGTCCTGCCTCAGCCTCCCGAGTAGCTGGGACCACAGGTGCCTGCAACGACGCCTGGCTAATTTTTTGTATTTTTAGTAGAGACGGGGTTTCACTGTGTTAGCAAGGACGGTCTGGATCTCCTGGTCTGCCCGCCTCGGCCTCCCAAAGTGCTGGGATTACAGGCGTGACCACCGCGCCCGGCCCTTCCTTTTATAGCCGCTTTGCTGAGACAGAATTCACTGGTGAAAGTGTGCGGGTCGTTTTTAGTGTGTGCTCAGAGTCGTCCTGCCACCACACATCGTCACATCATCTTTGTCACCATGGAAGGAAGCCCCAGCCCTGATGGGGGTCACTCCCTTGTGCTCCCCGGAGCTCCTGGCCAACCCGCTCCCCTTTCTGTCTCTAAGGATCTGCCTTTTCTGATGTGTCAGGTGAATGGAATCTTAGCACATGGGCCTTGTGTCTATTTTCCCCTCACACGGAGTTTTGGGGCTTCACACACATGGCTTGTGTGAGGACTCCATTCCTTTTCGTGGCTGAGTTATGGTCCACTGTGTGGAGGGACCACGTGTGGCTGAGGCTTCCACCCATGGATGGGCATCCGGGTGTTTCCAGCTTGGCTGCTGGGGAGCGAGCTGCTGTGGGTGTTGGTTCATGCACAGGTTTCCACGTGGACACACTTTTCAGTTCTGCTGGGCGCGTACCAGGGAGGCATTGCTGGGCGGTGTGGCCACCCTGCGTGGCGCTGCCAGACCTCTCACCAGGTGCTGCATGTCACATTCTTACATGGTGTGTGAGGGCTCCAGTTTCCAGTGAGTTCACTTTTAATGTTTTGTTTGGTTTGGTAAAAATCAACCTCAGACAATCAGCGATCAGACTCTGGTCCCTGTCGTGGTGAACTGTGGAGAAACCAAAGTGAGCCTGTCGCCGGCTCTTGGAGCACCAGGGCCCATGGAGCCTGTCTTGGGGTCGTTGGAAATGGTGGAAACTTTACAAGGGCCCAATGGGCAGGTGGGGCCCACTCGGCCTCCAGGCACAGCCCTCCTCAAGGTCCCTGCTGTCCATGCAGGCGGCAGTCCTACTCTGTGGGTGAGTCCCAGGGCCACTTGTGGCAGGAGGATGCTGGATGGGGTGAATTTGGAGAAAAGTGGCAGGTTTTTGTTTTTTATTTTTTTGAGACAGGGTTCTCTCTCACCTAGGCTGGAGTGCAGTGGCGCGATCTCAGCTTACTGCAACCTCTGCCTCCCGAGCTCAAGGGATTCTCCTGCCTCAGCCTCCCAAGTAGCTGGGATTACAGTTGCGTGCCACCGTGCCCAGCTAATTTTTTGATTTTTTATAGAGAAGGGGTCTCACCTTGTTGCCCAGGCTGTTCAACAAAAGAGAAAAGTATTTTAGAGATTTAAAAAAAGAACCATCGGTGTAGTCTCTAGTGCGCTTCAGAGCTGCAGGTGGAGCTGTTTGCGTTCCTCCTGAACGCTTTGGCTCCCAGACATGGCTGGGCTGCAGATACTTGCTTTACTAAGAGGTTTTCCCTCCCTGCCATCCAGGTATGTCCACAGGTGTCCACACAACCAGGTGTCGTGAATATCTTTTCACACTAAGTGGGCGTCTCAGTAACCCCCTGGCCACACCCCCATCTCACCCAGCCCAGGAGCCTCCTGGGACCACACACAGGGGGCGGGAGCTTAAAAGAACAGAAACACGGCCGGGCACGGTGGTTCACACCTGTAACCCCAGCACTTTGGGAGGCCGAGGCAGGCGGATCTCCGGAGGTCAGGAGTTCGAGACCAGCCTGGCCAACATGGCGAAACCCTGTCTCTACTAAAAATACAAAAATTAGCTGAGCGTGATGGAGGGCGCCTATAATCCCAGCTACTCAGGAGGCTGAGGCAGGAGAATCGCTTGAACCCGGGAGGCAAAGGTTGCCGTGAGCCGAGATCGTGCCATTGCCCTCCAGCCTGGGGGACAACAGCAAGACTTCGTCTCAAAAAAACAAACAAACAGAAACGCATTCTTTCTCGTTCTGGAGACCAGAAGTCTGAGATCGAGGTGTGGGCAAACGCATCCTCTCTCGGTCTGGAGACTGGAGTCTGAGATCAAGGTGTGGGCAAATGCATTCTCTCTCGGTCTGGAGATGGGAGTCTGAGATTGAGGTGTGGGCAGGACCTGGTTCCCTCGGAAACCTGCAAGGGGCCTCTTGCCCTTGCAGCTTCTGGTGGCCCCCAGCCGTCTGGAGCCCATGGCTGCGTGTCTCCCGCCTCTGACCCCATCGCCACACGGCCGCCTTCGCCCTGTCTCCTGTAAGGACTGCAGTTGTGTGGGATGAGGGTCCACCCCCATGTTAATGACCTCATCTTACTGAATCATATCTGCGGCAACCCTGTTTCTAACTAAGGTCACATGCTGAGCTACACTGGGGCCAAGATTTCAGCATAACTTTTGGGGATACAGCTCCACCCATTAACACAGATGAACTGTGATTTATTTAACCAAATTTTTGTTGTTCCCAGTATCTCAACCACAATGTTAAATTTGCATAGTGGGTTATACATAGCCGTAATTATTTTCTCAGGATAAATTCCTACACGTGGGATTGCTGGGCCATGATCAATTTTTTTTTTTTTTTTTTGTGAGAGCATCTCACCCCGTTGCCCAGGCTGGAGCACAGTGGTGTGATCATGGCTTACTGCAGCCTCAACCTCCTGGCCTCAAGTGATCCTCCTACCTCAGCCTGCTGAGTAGTTGGGACCACAGGTGCACACCACCACACCTGGCTATTTTTTTTTTTTAGAGGTGGAGTCTTGCTGTGTTATCCAGGCTGGTCTCGAACTCCTGGCTTTAAGTGATTCTCTCATGCCCTTTTTTTTTTTTTTTTTTGAGATGGAGTCTTGCTCTGCCACCCAGGCTGGAATGCGGTGGCGCAATCTTGGCTCACTGCAACCTCCACCTCCTGGGTTGAAGCGATTCTCCTGCTTCAGCCTCCCAAGTAGCTGGTACAGGTGCCCGCCACCATGCCCAGCTAATTCTTGTATTTTTAGTAGAGACGGGTTTTCATCATATTGGCCAGGCTGGTCTCGAACTCCTAACCTTGTGATCCGCCTGCCTCGGCCTCCCAAAGTACTAAGATTACAGGTGTAAGCCACCGCACCCAGCCCCATGATTGCCTTTTAAGATAGGGTAGCTGCACTTTAACTAAGACAGAGGTTGGCCAACTCCAGCCCATGGATCAAATGTGAACCACCTGCTGGGTTTTGTTGTTGTTGTTGTTGTTGTTGTTGTTTTGAGACCGAGTCTCGCTCTGTTGCCCAGGCTGGAGTGCAGTGGTGCAATCTCGGCTCACTGCAACCTCCACCTCCCAGGTTCAAGCGATTTGCCTGCCTCAGCCTCCCGAGTAGCCGGGACTACAGGTGCCTACCACCACGCCTGGCTAATTTTTTTGTATTTTTAGTAGAGATAGGGTTTCACCATGTTAGCCAGGATGGTATTGATCTCTTGACCTGGTGATCCGCCCGCCTCGGCCTCCCAAAGTCCTGGGATTACAAATGTGAGCCACTGCGCCTGGCCCACCACCTGCTGTTTTTTAAACCCATAAGCCAGGAATGGGTTTTATAATTTTAAATTGTTCAAAAAAACCGAAAGAATAATGTTTTGCGACGTGAAAAATTATATGAAATTCAGATGTTGATGAATAAAGTTTTATTGGCACACAGCATGCACATCTGCTCGCATGCTGGCTTGTGGCAGGGCTGAGGGGCTGTGACAGCCCCATATGGCCCACAAAGCTGAAAAGATTTGCTGTGAGGCCCTTTACATAATGCGTTTGCTGATGCCAACTCTAAATATTTATATTTGCATTGAAATTGGTTTCAAAAATAAATATGCGTTGAATGCAGCTGGGCCTGTGAACATGGTCATTGTGTTTAGAATGCGGTGTCTTTCCCAGATGTTGTGTGTTTGTGTTGCCGAGGCTGCTGAAGGCGGCCTGTAGAGGGCAGGGGCCCAGGCAGGCACAGACACTTCACTGATGTCTTGGTTGGTGCTTGGAGCACCTCAGGGAATATGTCCTCAGGGAAGGAAGACAGGCCGGGCGGAGGGGCCCCGGAGTGTTGGCTTCCACCAGGCTCCTGCTGTGGTGGTGCTCAGGGAGACGGCTGGAGGATCTGAGGAGAGCCAAAGCCCCAGGCGGTGCCCTCCCCTCCTCCTTCTAAAGCAAAGTCCTGGCCCACTGCCTGTTGAAAAGCACTTTTTTCAACAATACACACTGCGAAGTTTGAAGAATTTTTCAGCGAACACTGCCCCTGCCACTCACCCCTGGAGTTTGCCGTGGGCATTTGCTGTGCTGGCGCCATCACACCTGGCATCACCCCGGCCTCCTGGCATCACCCCGGCCTCCGTTCCTGCCCTGTGTTCACCCATCCTCCTGCTTGCGGTTTTTATTGTAAAATACACAGAACGTAAAATTGACCACGACAGCCACCTTAACGTGCACCACTCAGGCACAGTACATTCACAGCATGGTGCCTCCATCACTTTTACCTGCTTCTGAACATTCCATCCCAAGAAGAAACCGGTACTCATCAGCAGGCCCTCCCCAGCACCCACCCCCAGCCCCGGCAGCCACTCAGCTGCCTCCTGCCTCTGCGGACCAGCCTGTTCCGGAGGCTTAATGAGCAAATCACAGCCTGTGGCCCTTGTGTCTGCTTCCTTCCCTTACGTGAAGGTTTCTAGGGCCATGCCCGGTGTGGGGCACCCTTCCTTTTGATGGCTGGGTAGTGTGCTGCGGTACGTGCGTGAGTTTCCCGAGACATAACACATTACCACAGGCCGGGTGGCCTCAGCCAGCGGAAATGGATTCTTGCCGGATTCTGGAGGCCAGAAGTGCAAAATCAAGGTGTCAGCCGGGCCCTCCCTCTGAGGCTCTCCGGGAAGGTCCTTGCTGTCCCCTGGCTGGTGGCTGCAGCACTCCAGTCTCGGCCTCGGCCTTCGCCCGGCATCTCTACTGCACGTCTGCGTCTCTAAGGGCCCAGTCATAGGATTGAGGGCCCACCCTGGCCCAGCGTGACCTCATCTTAGCTCACTAACACTGCAGAGACCCTACTTCCAAAGGCAGCCACACCCATGTAGCACACGCGGGACACACTTTGTCGTCCGCCAATGGGCGCTGGGGGTGCTCCTGCCTTTTGGCCACTGAGTCACGCTGCCCTGGATGCTCATATGCAGGTCTGTGTGTGGACGTAAGTTTCAGTCTCTTGGGTGTACAGCTAGGAGTGGAACTGCAGGGTCACACGATAACTGGGCTTCTAGGGGACAGTTACCACTCGACTTTGAAATCTAGATTTGTACAGACATACGAGGGCCTGTGTATTATGTTGAAAATAGACGCACGTGTTTAGAGGCCAGCTCCCTGCGAGCATGCAGATGCTGGTGTCAGGCTGGGAGGAGGCAGACGGGACACATTCCCCACATGAAGACCAAGCAGAAGTGGAGGCGAAAGCCAGCGTGGGCTGACTGTGGAGCGGCCCCACTGTGCACGCACGCAGGCGATGCTGGGGTTTGGGCTGACCGTGGAGCGGCCCCACTGTGCACGCACGCAGGCGATGCTGGGGCTTGGGCTGACTGTGGAGCGGCCCCATTGTGCAGGCACGCAGGCAATGCTGGGGTTTGGCCGAGCTCTGCCGCTGGCTGGGGCACAGGGTGGCTCTGGCTCCCACGGTCCCCAACACGCTCTTGGCACCATGGGCAGCTCCCCAGGCCAGAAGCACCTGCAGAAGGCGCTCATTCCTCCTCCCCGTGCTCTTCCCTGCAGATGGGATGGGGTGACCTCGGGGTGTATGGAGAGCCCTCCAGAGAGACCCCAAATCTGGACCGGATGGCTGCAGAAGGGATGCTTTTCCCAAACTTCTATTCTGCCAACCCTCTGTGCTCGCCATGTAAGTCAGTGGGGCCCTCGCCCCCAGGAAAGGGTGAACCCAGCAGGCCGAGGCCTCCTGGGTCCTTCCAGCCCTGACCCTGGGTGGCCGCATCAACCTTGTCTATTCCTACTACTGCAGGGAGGGTGGCAGGTGGGCTCAGGCCTTTCTCATCAGGTCCCAGCCCAGCTCTGTGCCGTGTGGGGTGCGGCACCTGCTAGGTTTTCAGGGTCAAAGTTGCGGTATTGTTGGTGGCTGCTGTTCTCTGTTTCCCAGAGTCGAGGTCTGTGGCCACCTGGGGAGAGGCGCTGCAGTGTGGCTCCGTCCAGGGTACCTGGGAAGCAGGAGTCCCACTCCCTCCCTCCCTGGGGAGAGTCTCTCCTGCTGGAGACAGAAACGTGGCGTTGATCGTGAGGAAGAGGGGAAGGCAGGGCATGGGGCCGGTGCTTGAGGATGGGGCCATGTGGACCTGCACGCCCAGTGGGTGTACCGGGAGCCTGTGAGAGGAGACAGGGTCTTGGGGACAATGCTGAGCTGCAGGGCCCAAGGGCCATGCGTCTTTCAGTGCAATGGG
Source organism: Pongo pygmaeus (assembly GCF_028885625.2). Lineage (NCBI taxonomy): Eukaryota > Metazoa > Chordata > Mammalia > Primates > Hominidae > Pongo > Pongo pygmaeus. The sequence goes on along the minus strand of NC_072391.2, from coordinate 86,154,707 downwards.
TGCTGTGCCCCACTCAGGTGGTGGAGATGCTAACGGGGATTGACAGGCGTGGCAGCCCCTTGTAAACCTGTGCGTGCCTCATCTGTCACCGTCTGTCTACTCGGTGGGGCTCTTGTTGACACGCAGGGTCTGAGCCACACCCTTCTCATCCAGTTTCTGTTTCTGTCACCACATAGCGAGAGCGGCACTGCTCACAGGACGGCTGCCCATCCGCAATGGCTTCTACACCACCAACGCCCACGCCAGAAACGGTAGGCTGCCCGCCGCCTCCAGGGACACCCTCGGATGCAGGTTGGGCAGGCGGGGTACGGGTGGTGCCCAGGTCTCTGAGACTCGTGTAGCAAGTGGCAGGCGGGCTACGGGTGGTGCCCGGGTCTCCGGGACTTGGGTGGCAAGCTGCAGGTGGGGTACCGGTGGTGCCTGGGTCTTCGGGACTCGTGTGGCAAGCTGCAGGTGGGGTACCGGTGGTGCCTGGGTCTCTGGGACTTAGGTGGAAATGCAGGCTCCCCCTAGCTGGCTTCCTTCCCTGCCCTGGCCCAGTGGGGACTGAACGGAGGGTGCCCAGTCTGGCCTAAGGAGCTGAGTCGGCACCCCCACCCCAGAAGCTCCCACTCCCCAGGCGGGTGAGCCACACACCCACAGGGAGGCCGGGGCTGTGGCATCAGCGGCAGTTCTGGAATGTTCTGGAATCGCTGTGCTCGAGGGGTTTGGATGTGCTCCCCAGGGGCATCTCACAGGGAAAGTGGGATTTCCAGTGGCATTTGAGGAAAGGGAAGGACGGGAGAGGCAGGGGTGGGGCAGTGCAGCATCACATGGCGTATTCCAGAGACCCCTGGAGACCAGGCAGGTGGGAGGCTGGCCTGAGAGGCAGGGTGGGGCCTGAGGGTGGGCAGAAGGCCCAAGGAAGGCGCTGGGGGGCACGGAGTCTGCCCTGTCCCCACCCTCTGGTGATGGCACTGGCTCTGAGGGGTGCCTGGAAAAATCCTGGGAAGTGCCATGCCCTGTGGACGCGCAGCCTCCTGGCACAGCCTTTGACCCCGAGGGGCCAGTGTCCTGTTAGGATGTGTGGACACAGCCCTCGGTGTCCTGTTAGGATGTGTGGACGCAGCCCCCAGTGTTCTGTTAGGATGTGTGGACGCAGCCCTCAGTGTCCTGTTAGGATGTGTGGATGCAGCCCCCAGGCACAGCCTTTGGCCCCGAGGGGCCAGTGTCCTGTTAGGATGTGTGGACGCAGCCCCCAGGCACAGCCTTTGACCTCGAGGGGCCAGTGTCCTGTTAGGATGTGTGGACGCAGTCCCCAGTGTTCTGTTAGGATGTGGGGACGCAGCCCTCAGTGTCCTGTTAGGATGTGTGGACGCAGCCCCCAGGCACAGCCTTTGACCCCGAGGGGCCAGCGTCCTGTTAGGATGTATGGACACAGCCCTCGGTGTCCTGTTAGGATGTGTGGACGCAGCCCCCAGGCACAGCCTTTGACCCCAAGGGTCCAGTGTCCTGTTAGGATGTGTGGACGCAGCCCCCAGTGCCCTGTTAGGATGTGTGGACGCAGCCCCCAGGCACAGTCTTTGACCTCGAGGGGCCAGTGTCCTGTTAGGATGTGTGGACACAGCCCTCAGTGTCCTGTTAGGATGTGTGGACACAGCCCTCAGTGTCCTGTTAGGATGTGTGGACGCAGCCCTCAGTGTCCTGTTAGGATGTGTGGACGCAGACCCCAGGCACAGCCTTTGACCCCGAGGGTCCAGTGTCCTGTTAGGATGTGTGGACGCAGCCCCCAGTGTCCTGTTAGGATGTGTGGATGCAGCCCCCAGTGTCCTGTTAGGATGGGGTTGGTGGCAGCTTCTCTGGGTCTCCTCGGGGCTCACCCAGGCTGCTCTTCCAGCCTACACACCGCAGGAGATCGTGGGCGGCATCCCAGACTCGGAGCAGCTCCTGCCGGAGCTTCTGAAGAAGGCCGGCTACGTCAGCAAGATCGTTGGCAAGTGGTGAGTCTCCCAGCCACGCCTGCCCAGGTGTCCTGCTCCACCCACTTCCTGGCCTTGGTTCCAAGGGACATGGCCACAAGTTTCCAAAGAAGGAGGGCGTCTTGGGTGGGAAACGGAAGCTGATTCTGGGTGTGTTCAGGTGTCCCCAGCGTCCCTGTGCAGGCCAGCATGACCTTGCCAGCAGGATCTCAGGTCACCAGGCTGGGCCCACGGCCGCGAGCATCCTGCGGCATCAGACTCCACAGGCCTGTCACCATTGTCCCTCGAGTCACAGCCCCCAGCACCTGCCACCACTGCCCCCCGGCTGCCTCCTGCCACGTCATCCTTGGAGGGGCCACGTCATTACACACAGAAGCCATGGCGGAGGTGCTGCGTGTCCACCCTAGGGGCCTGTTGGATGGTGAAAGCTCTGGTCTAAACCACACAGAAGCTACCAGGAAGGAGAGGAATAGCCCAGCAGTTGATGAAATCCTGAGCTGATGAGAGCTTGGGTGCTACACAGCCCCCTGGCCGCGGTTTCAGGCACACGGGATGTTTCATTTCTTTTACTCCCTGGGATGCCTCAGTGAGCCTAGAGGGTTGGGTAGGAGTCACCTGTCCCGTGTTTCTCTCCACCTGTTGTAGCGTTCCCCGCCTGTCAGGTCCGCATGCCTCCTCCTCCAGGAAGCCCTCACTACTTTCCCAGCCTCTGTGATCCCCAGTCAGCTGCCTGTGGCTCCTGCCGGTCCCCTTAGGATGGATGCTCCTTGGATGTAGATGGTCATGGCAGCCGGGAATCTGCTGAGCTTGATCACTGGATGAGGAGGACCCAGAGGCTGCCTAGGGAGCACTTTATCACTCTTCAGACGAGAGGAAGCAGCCTGCCGAGCTGAGCTCTCAGAAAGCACAGGGCAGAGCTGATGGGCACAGCAGCTGCAGAGTCCTCACGCAGGGAGGTCGGGCCCCATGCAGCCTGCATAGTCCCTGAGCCAGTGCCAGGGGCCATGGCAGAAGTCAGTCTCCAAGGGCCACTGGAGCGCGTCAGCGCTGTGCCAACAGGAGGAAGAGCTGGTGGCCTTTCCAAGTGACAAGCCCCACAGTGACTGGAGCTCTCCGCCTGGCTTGGCAGCTCTGTCTTGGGCCCAGCGGCCTCCTATGCATGGTCATTGGTGCCGGTGGCCAGAGCTAGACAGGGAGTGGGTCTCCATAGAGACCTCGAGGCTCCTGAACAGCCGTCGGCGGGAGAGAGGGGACTCCGAGGAGTGGGAGCAGGAGCCATGCAGGCCTCAGAGCCACAGGCTCCTCCTGTACATGGTGCAGTGGCTGGATGGCCCGGGCTGGGTCCTGCAGTGGCTACTCAGTCAGGTGGGGGGTCCCCATCCCAGCAGGGTCCCCTCTCAGGGCAGTAGGGGTGTTGTCAGCTGTGACTCAAACTTCCCTGAGGCCCCTCACCTGGACTCAAAAAGAGGCTGCTTGATCTGCCTGAAGCCACGCGGGTATGCAGGGCAGGGACTCGAGTCCCAGAGGGCCGCGGACACTGCCTGCTCCAGGTCACTTGCTGGTGAGTGCCAGGCCCCACTGCTGCTTTTGGACAAGCGCATTGAGCCGACAGCTTAATTTGTGTAGCGTCCTGCCCGTGTGCTTCCCTTGAGCAAGGCCTTTGCACTGCGGACATGGACGCACGAGTGTCCCCTGTGGCTGGGCTGTGACCTGCGGACATGGACGCACTAGTGTCCCCTGTGGCCGGGCTGTGACCTGCGGACATGGACGCACGAGTGTCCCCTGTGGCCGGGCTGTGACCTGCGGACGGGGACGCATGTGTGTCCCCTGTGGCTGGGCTGTGACCTGCCTGGGGTGTTCAGGGATGTCGGGGTGCTCTAGCAATGGGCCCAAGTGCTGAAGACCCAAAGGAAACAGCCCAGAGTTGGCAGCCAAGGGAGCTCTGAGGTCACAGAGAGGTCCAGGTGTGCTTACCTGAGAGAGGAGATGGGGAGAGGCAGCTCGGGAGGTCCAGGGTGCAGAGGCCATGTCCAGGGAGGCAGCAGAAATCTGCTTTGGTGAAACCTGCCTCGGGGATGCTGCTTTCAAAGCCGTAGCTGCAGAAGACTTTCCTCAGACGACACGCGACTGCGTGAGACCCGCCCACGGCCGTGCCTAGAAGCCACCTCATACCACCTCTCCTGCAGCCCGTTCTGAAGAGCAGCCGCAAGCTGGATTCGTTCCAGGATAGGATATGCCGCGCAAGGAAACCTGGACAGCTGGCCTGGGGGCCCGGGCGAGTGGGCACAGAGGTGTGGCCTGCAGGGCTGCTGCGGGCCGGGGGACAAGAGATTAGGTGCTACCAGAGGGTGGGAGTACAAAGTGGGGGGATTGTCAGAAAGGGAGTGCGGGGCGGGGTCTGGAAGGGTTCCCACAGGCCTGGGGTGTGATGCCTGGCGATGGCCATTCCCAGCAGGTGAACCCGGGTCCCAGGAGAGCGGTTGGTGGAGGTCACCAGTGTGGCCACACTGCCATGTTCTCTTGTCATCACTCCAATCCCTGCCTCTGCCAGGGCCCTGGGGATGTGGGTGCAGCTGGCAGGCCCCGGGGCTCCCACACGGCACACAACGCCCCGCCCAGTCATCATCCTGGGGCCATTGCCCTGAACTGGGAGATGAGACTGAGCGCCTCGGTGTGGAGAGACCCAGTAATTACCTGGCAGGAAATATTTTCTGCCCTGGAAAACCCAGAGGAGACACACTTGGGTTCGAGACACAACCCGTGAAACTTTCCTGGGAGTTCAGAAAAAGTGGAAGGAAGGAGCCAGGGCCACGAGGGGCACGTCAGGGAGGTTCCAGGAGCCTGGGAGGCTCCTCACGATGCGCCACCCTTCACAGTGCAGGGAACCCTGGCCGCCGCTGTGCTTGCCACCCTCGGTTGTGCCCAGACGCTCTGCAGGGTAGGCGGGCAGTGCCAGCACCCTCCTCGGGTGAGGCCTTGGTCTTTTGTCCCTGCCATGCCCAGGCATAGCCCATACTCAGTGCTGGAGGGTGCTCGTCTTACCAAGAATTTTGTGAGGGTGGTGGATCTGTTGCTGCTCAGAACTTCAGAGTGTCCCCACATAGGGTCCCTGAAGTGTCCTGGGTTCCTGTTTCCAGGCATCTGGGTCACAGGCCCCAGTTCCACCCCCTGAAGCACGGATTTGATGAGTGGTTTGGATCCCCCAACTGCCATTTTGGACCTTATGACAACAAGGCCAGGCCCAACATCCCTGTGTACAGGGACTGGGAGATGGTTGGCAGGTAATGGAGCCCCACCCCTTCCCCTCCCACGTCCTGAACTGCTGTGCCCGGCGTGCCTGCCCCCCGCCACCCTGCAGCGCTGGTGGGCTCAAGTCGCCACTCAGAAGGGCTGGGCTGTCCCTGTGTCCCCAGGCACTGAGGGCTTTGGTTGGTGGTTTCTGTCCCACCAAGTTTTGTCTCAGAGCCTATGAGACTCCCGCCTGGGGTTTCCCACCTTTTCAGGGTCGTAGATCCCTTTAGCTGTCCTGAGAGAGGAAGGCCCCCCGCAGAGTGAGCCCACACAGTCTGCCCTAGCCGTCAGGGTACTGCCCATGTGGTCTACAGGTGGGGAGGCCGGCTGTGCTACAGACGTCCAGGGACATGGGCAGGACAGGAGGTGGGATGAAACCCCCACTGGGAGCCACACCAGGGGCAAAAGCCACTGTCCAGATGGAGCTGTCCTGGTGCCCGGGCGTTTGGGCAGCGCCTCTTGACATGGCAGTGCCGGGTCCGGGACCCTCATCTTTTGTGAATTTTATTTTGCTTAACTTGACTCTTCTTGGCAGAAGTGCTCATTCGTTACGTGACGGTGACCAGAAGCAGCAGCAGCTTGCTGCCTCTTTCTAGATAGAGCCCCGTGGAGGTGTGGGAGTTGCATCGCGCAGCCCTCATTTGAAGTGTGCAGTTCTGTGGTTGGCAGTAGTCGCAGGCTGGGACAGCCAGCACTGTAGCTGCTTCAGAACGAGCCCCATGGCCTGAGCGGTGGCTCCCGAGCCCCAGCCGAGTGACCACAGCCGCCTCACTGCCTTCACCTTGGTGTCGTGCCCTCGGCCCCATTCCCCCATCTTCCCACGTGGCAGGTTATTACGGCACCGGCCTCAGCCAGGTCATCAGATGCAAGACCGTGCCCTGGGGGAGCCAGGGATGCGTCCAGCTTGGTCTGTTCCCTGAGTGGATATTTCATTTCCGGGCTTCCTTTTTTTTTTTTTCCTTGAGACAGGATCTTGCTCTGTTGCCCAGGCTGGAGTGCAATGGCGCGACCTCGGCTCACTGCAACCTCCGCCTCCCGGGTTCAAGCAATTCTCCTGCCTCAGCCTCCCAAGTAGCTGGGATTACAGGTGCGTGCCACCACGCCCAGCTAATTTTTGTATTTTTAATAAAGACAGAGTTTCACCATGTTGGCCAGGCTGGTCTCAAATTCCTGACCTCATGATCCACCTTCCTTGGCCTCCCAAAATGCTGGGATTACAGGTGTGAGCCACATGCCCAGCCCCAGCCTTCTTTTAAATGAAGCCCGTGGCTTTGCTGGTGAAGTCAGGGAGGGAGAACGGGACTTTCTTGGTCTAAATTCTGAAGTCTGTCTGGATCTGTGTTCTTTTCAGATATTATGAAGAATTTCCTATTAATCTGAAGACGGGGGAAGCCAACCTCACCCAGATCTACCTGCAGGTGATGGGGACCGCACCAGCCTCGCCCCGTGGGACACGTGGGGACGGGGACCGCACCAACCTCATCCTGTGGGAGGCGTGGGGACGGGGACTGCACGAACCTCATCCTGTGGGATGTGTGGGGACGGGGACCACATCAACCTCACCCCATGGGAGGCATGGGGAGGTCGGCCTGAGGCTGGAGGACGACGGTGTGGCTGTCTCCATAGGAAGCCCTGGACTTCATTAAGAGACAGGCGCGGCACCACCCCTTCTTCCTCTACTGGGCTGTCGACGCCACGCACGCACCCGTCTATGCCTCCAAACCCTTCTTGGGCACCAGTCAGCGAGGGCGGTGAGTCCTGGCTCCAAGGAGCACAGACCATGCTGGAGCCAAGCTGTGCTTGACGACTCCAGAGATGGGGCACTCAGTACCTTGGCATTTAGTGCCAATTATGGAAAGGCCAGAGCAACCCCACCCCTTTGAAGCTGTCCACTGGCCTGGGATCAGCAGAGGAGGGCTGCGGTGGGGGTGCTGGCTCTGTCCTTCATAAGCCACATGAACTTGAACTGAAGCCATTCCTCTTCTGGGAAGAGGCCAGCCAGTTTCACTGTCGTCTATGAAGTTATGATTTAATGTACTCCGTGAATCACAGTATGCCGTTGGCTGCCTGATCCGTTTGTCACCATCCTCCAGGTATGGAGACGCCTTTTGTCACTGTCCTGCAGGTATGGAGATGCCTTTTGTCACCGTCCTGCAGGTATGGAGACGCCTTTTGTCACCGTCCTGCAGGTATGGAGACGCCTTTTGTCACCGTCCTGCAGGTATGGAGACGCCGTCCGGGAGATTGATGACAGTATTGGGAAGATGCTGGAGCTCCTCCAAGACCTGCACGTCGCAGACAACACCTTCGTCTTCTTCACATCGGACAACGGCGCTGCCCTCATTTCCGCCCCTGAACAAGGTGACTGCTCGCCATCATTTCCACGGTTTCCCCGCGGCCAGCGTGTCGGCGAAAAGCGCCTGGACCGGCTGTGCCCGCAGGGTCTGTGGTGGGCAGAGCATGAAGGGTCCCTCTGGGTCCAGTGGGAGGAGCAGATGTCACCGAGCCTCAAGCAAGGCCCTTCTGGCCCAGGACTAACCTGGAAGCAGGAGTGACCTTGAACTTGGGGGTGGGGAGGAGGTGACACAGGGGAGAGGGTTTGTCTTGGAAGAGGCTGACGCCTCCCGAAGGGTGACCCCAGAGGCCGGAGGCTTTGGAGGCCGCTTGGAAACAGCAGGGCCAGTGGAGCGGGGTGTCCCTGCTGAGGTGGGGGCCGGCACCCAAGACCCCAAGCAGCCCTGTAAGTGTGGCCTGGACCTGGTCACCCAGGGGCCGGGCCGCCTCCATGAAGATGGGCTTCCGCCCCCACCACAGCCCCGTCGAGTGGTTCCTGGGATGGAGCTTCAGCCTTTCCCCCGCTCGGCACTGATGAATGCCTGACCCGTCCCCAGCGCCAACAAACCTGAACCTGCCTCTTCCCAGACCACGCGGGGAGGCCCTGCAGCCTTGTCCCAGACCACGCGGGGAGGCCCTGCAGCCTCTTCCCAGACCACGCGGGGGGCCCCTGCAGCCTCGTCCCAGACCACGCGGTGGGGGCCTGCAGCCCGGTGTGCTGCGGGGAGAGGGGGCTTCAGAGTTTCAAGTGATAGAAACCAGCACAGCTGAAAGGCAAAACAGAAGCATAGGGTCCCTCGTGCCACGTCCCACCAGATGGCTCCCCTGGGTGAGCCTGGCTCTCATGCAGGCCCTCTGGACAGCTCCATCTCCCGCCCACTGGAGTCAGACCCACGAGTCGAGGCCCCCAACAGACGCATGTGTGGAGGGCTACAGGCAGCTCCCAGGAGGGAGGGTGCTGGGCGGGGGGAGGGTGGTATTGGCCACCATTCCCCATGGGGAGCCCGCAGGGGCCCACTTCGATGCCAGCACCCACAACCACCAGCCAGCAGTGGCGAGGGCCCCAGCGACCTAAGTCTTCATTTCTAAATGATGGAATGTTTCATACAAACAAATGGCATATGTACCTATTTGTAACAAGATGAGAACCCACACACCCAGCACCCAGCACAAGACTAAGAACAGAACATCCCAGAGAAAGAAAGCAGGGGAGGGGGCTGGGCGCAGTGGCTCACACCTGTAATCCCAGCACTTTGGGAGGCCGAGGCCGGTGGATCACGAGGTCAGGAGATCGAGACCATCCTGGTTAACACGGTAAAACCCCGTCTCTACTGAAAAACAAAAAATTAGCCGGACGTGGTGGCGGGCACCTGTAGTCCCAGCTGTTGGGGAGGCTAAGTCAAGAGAATGGCTTGAACCCGAGAGGTGGAGCTTGCAGTGAGCCGAGATCACACCACTGCACTCCAGCCTGGGTGACAGAGCGAGACTCCATGTCAAAAAAAAAAAAAAAAAAAAGGGGAGGGGAGAGAGAAGGAAAGAAAGGAGGGAGGGAGGGAGAGAAGGAGAAGGAAGAAGCACAGCACGGCCTCTTGTGAGCCCTGAGTGTCCCCTAGAAGTGGCCACTGTCCCCAGCTCAGTGTCCTTTGTCCTCTCACAGGTTTTGTGGCTCTGCCACTGTGAGCAGGGCCCTCCCTGAGACAGGCCGGGTTCCGGGTGTTAGCGTGTTTGCCCATGAGGGGCTCTGTGAGCAGAGCTGCCTGCGAGGTTCTGTTCAGAGGTTTCCCCACGCTGCCGCTCGGGGGTTTGGATGGCAGCGCAGGAAGGAGCTACGGTGACTTTGCGTCCCCTGGATGGTTCACTTTTTCACTGCCGGAAAAATACTTTTTCTTTTTTTTTTTTTGAGAAGGAGTCTCGCTCTGTTGCCCAGGCTGGAATGTAGTGGCGCGATCTCGGCTCACTGCAACCTCTGCCTCCTGGGTTCACGCCATTCTCTGGCCTCCACCTCCTGAGTAGCTGGGACTACAGGCGCCCGCCACCACACCCGACTAATTTTTTGTATTTTTAGTAGAGACGGGGTTTCACCGTGTTAGCCAGGATGGTCTCATCTCCTGACCTCGTGATCCGCTCACCTCGGCCTCCCAAAGTGCTGGGATTACAGGTGTGAGCCACTGCGCCTGGCTTCCTTTTTCTTTTCTTTCTTTTTTTTTTTTTTCTTTTCTTTTTTTTTTTTTTCTTTCTTTTTTTTTTTGAGACAAGGTCTCCCTCTGTCACCCAGACTGGAGTGCAGTGGTGCGATCTCAGCTCACTGCAGCCTTGACCTCCTGGGCTCCAGCAGTCCTCCCACCTCAGCCTCCTGAGTAGCTGGGACCACAGGACGTGCCGCCACACCCAGCTAATTTTTGTATTTTTGTGGAGATGGGGTTTAGCCGTGTCTCTCTCTGGTAGAAACCAGTCTAGGCTAGTCTTGAACTCCTCAGTTCAAGCAGTCCCCCTGCTTCGGCCTCCCAAGGTACTGGGATGACAGGTATGAGCCACTGCAGCTGGCCTCTTCGTTTCCTTTTTCACTTTTTTTCAGGGGACCCGAAGCTGAGAGAGCCTCAGGTGGCTCAGGCTACAGCAGCGGGGGTGGCTTTTGTCCCTGACGTGGGCCCCCCACCCACTTCCTCCATGTCTGGGAGTGAGCCAGGGATGGTGTAGTCACCTGAGCTGGCCTTTGCCCCGTGACCACTTCCCACAAGTGATGGTTCAGAAACCAAAACCCCGTCTTGGGGGCTTGTCAGAAACAGATTCCTACACCCCACCGTGATTGACTGAGTCAGAACCATGGCGGGGCCAGAAGTTGGCTGCATTTTAAGTACCCCAAACACCGGGAGGCTTGTGAACATTCACGTTCAGGAAGCACCAGCCGGCAGCTGCGCACCTGGCGCCCAGGGCGTCTGCCGCGGGAGTGTGCGTCTGAGTCTTGCCGACACTATATGGTCATGCTTCCGTTTCCTCAGCGGGCATGATGTCCCCACTTTCTCCGGGAGACTTTGCAGCCGCGGCATCTCAGATGAGCCCCTGGAGAGCCACCCTGAGGCCCGGATCTTGCACTCCAGCCAGAGTGCCTTGGCCGAGCCCTTTGTCCCTATGACCAGACTCAGTGGGGAGGGAGGGAGAGGGCCTGGGGACATCGGGTCCCAGTGGCCTGACATGGGGTCCCTCTCTCCCAGGTGGCAGCAACGGCCCCTTTCTGTGTGGGAAGCAGACCACGTTTGAAGGAGGGATGAGGGAGCCTGCCCTCGCATGGTGGCCGGGGCACATCGCCGCAGGCCAGGTGAGTCAGCGTCCACCCATCTGCCGGGCAGCAGGTCCAGGTCTGCGGCCAGCCCAGGGTGTGTGCGCCCCTCACTGGCCACCTCCCCCACGCACCCTGTGCTCAGCCTCACCATGCTCCTCCCCACGCACCCTGTGCTCAGCCTCACCACTCTCCTCGGAACCAGGTCGCTCTTGGTGTGTAGGGCTTGCTGTGCTGAGTCAGACGGGCAGGAAGGCTGTCAGTGGGGACTGGAGTCATGTATCCTGCCGTGTGTCACATGGGCGCTGGTAATGACCGTGTGGGGAGGAGATGTCCGTGGTTCAGTCATCGCAGCAGTCCTGAGTTAAATGGAGCTAAACAGGTTTCTTCCCTGCAGGACTTGTCAGTGCCTTTAGCATGCTAATGGACATCATGAGCTTCTAGAAGGGGCATAGAGCAGGCTGAGTGTTTAAAAACCTGTCTGTCTACTACAGAATTGGTCTTTTTTTTCCCCAAAGTACATCTCCTCAGGCCAGTGTCCTAAGGACACTCAGAGAACAGCAGCAGCCCGACACGGGACCGTTGGTGTCTGTCTGCCGCATGGGGTGCAGACCTCAGTGGTGGCCCGGGCCCTGGCTGGGCGAGGGTGCATCCTGCCATCTCAGCGTGACCACCTTCATGCTGTTACTGCATCTCCCCCGGCCCAGGAAGCTGCCCCTCGGCTGAAAATCACACCGTGTGGTCTTTTCTAATGGGCACTTGAGCCAGACACACCCATCAACACGGGGGGCTGAGTCTGGTGTTTGTAAACGAGCGCTGTTTCTTCACTGTTTCTTAGTCAGTCTTTTGCCCTCCCGACGGCCTCCAGAGGCAGCCATCCCCTTCAAGCGGCCCTGCGAGGATGGGGGAGCTCCCAGTGGCGGCTGGAACATCACACATGACGACAGCCAGAGTCAACATGGGGCTCATGGGGCTGAGTGAAGACGTGCGCGGGGCCAACTCCTTCTGGAGGCTCCAGGAGATATTCTGTTCCCTGCCTTTTCCAAATCCTAGCAGCCGCCCCATTCCTGAGCTCCGGGCCCCTCCACCATCAAAGCCAGCAGCACGCAGGCATCTGTCCTTGGCCTTCCTGTTCCACTTTTTTTTTTTTTTTTTTTTTTTGAGATGGGGTGTCACTCTGTTGCCCAGGCTGGAGTGCAGTAGCGCAGTCTCGGCTCGCTGCAACTTCTACCTCCCAGATTCAAGCGATTCTCCTGCCTCAGTCTCCCGAGTAGCTGGGACTACAGGCATGCTCTATCATGCCTGGCTAATTTTTGTATTTTTAGTAGAGACGGAGTTTCACTATGTTGGCCAGTATGGTCTCGATCTCCTGACCTCGTGCTCTGCCCGCCTCAGCCTCCCAAAGTGCTGGGATTACAGGTGTGAGCCACTGCACCCGGCCCCTGTTCCACTTTTGAGGACCCTGAGGCTGTGTCCAACCCCACCCCCTGCTCACCCAGGCTGGCCTCCCTGTTTTGAGCCCTGCTGATGAGCGGCCTGCGTTGTGTCTGCCGCCTCAACTGCCTGGCCTGGTCGCGCATCTGCAGGCCCAGGGATTGGCTGCTGTTCTGCCAGATCCTCCTCTTCCCCACTCATTCTACACATCAGGAAACTGAGGCCAGAGAGGAAGTCATTTGTCAGGGCCCCCCAATTAGTAGGGGGCAGAGGTGGGAGCAGGTGCCTGGCTGTGGAGCCCGCACTCCTGCCCACCATGCCTGGGCAGTCCCCTGTGTCCCTAGCAGCCAGTGGGACTGGGGGTGGCACCTGCCAAGGGCACCTGTTCTCTACAGCTGTCTGGGCCTCCCTCAGACCGTCTGCCCGGGGCAGCCTTTGTCTGACATGAGACTTCTGCGCCACCCCAAGTTCCCAGGACCCTGAAGGTGGAAGAACCCCCATAGTTGACTGAACAGGCAGCTGCGGCTCCGTGTGAATGGCAGAGTGGCCATGAGAGCGACCGCCTTGTTGTGCAGGAGAAGCACGGGTGGTGGGCACAGCCTCCTGCATGGTGTGGGGTGCCCCTAGGACAGGCTGCAGCTGTGCCGCCCCGCCCCCTCCACTCCCCTGAGCGCTGTCCCCCTGAGGGTAGGGATGGGCCATTTGGTCTCTTGTGTGGGGGTTCCTGCAGGGAGTGGCCGGTGGTCATTCAGTGAATGCTGTGACGTTGGCATGAGATTCAGGAACTGTGTAGGCCTGGGAGACGATGGCATGAGACCCGGGACCCGCGTAGGCCTGGGAGACGATGGCATGAGACCCGGGACCCGCGTAGGCCTGGGAGACGATGGCATGAGACCCGGGACCCGCGTAGGCCTGGGAGACGATGGCATGAGACCCGGGACCCGCGTAGGCCTGGGAGACGATGGCATGAGACCCGGGACCCGCGTAGGCCTGGGAGACGATGGCATGAGACCCGGGACCCGCGTAGGCCTGGGAGACGTTGGCATGAGACCCGGGACCCGCGTAGGCCTGGGAGACGATGGCATGAGACCCGGGACCCGCGTAGGCCTGGGAGACGATGGCATGAGACCCGGGACCCGCGTAGGCCTGGGAGACGATGGCATGAGACCCGGGACCCGCGTAGGCCTGGGAGACGATGGCATGAGACCCGGGACCCGCGTAGGCCTGGGAGACGATGGCATGAGACCCGGGACCCGCGTAGGTCTGGGAGACGTTGGCATGAGACCCGGGACCCGCGTAGGCCTGGGAGACGATGGCATGAGACCCGGGACCCGCGTAGGCCTGGGAGACGTTGGCATGAGACCCGGGACCCGCGTAGGTCTGGGAGACGTTGGCATGAGACCCGGGACCCGCTTAGGCCTGGGAGACGATGGCATGAGACCCGGGACCCGCGTAGGTCTGGGAGACGATGGCATGAGACCCGGGACCCGCGTAGGTCTGGGAGACGATGGCATGAGACCCGGGACCCGCGTAGGCCTGGGAGACGTTGGCATGAGACCCGGGACCCGCGTAGGCCTGGGAGACGATGGCATGAGACCCGGGACCCGCGTAGGCCTGGGAGACGATGGCATGAGACCCGGGACCCGCGTAGGCCTGGGAGACGATGGCATGAGACCCGGGACCCGCGTAGGCCTGGGAGACGATGGCATGAGACCCGGGACCCGCGTAGGCCTGGGAGACGATGGCATGAGACCCGGGACCCGCGTAGGCCTGGGAGACGATGGCATGAGACCCGGGACCCGCGTAGGCCTGGGAGACGATGGCATGAGACCCGGGACCCGCGTAGGCCTGGGAGACGATGGCATGAGACCCGGGACCCGCGTAGGCCTGGGAGACGATGGCATGAGACCCGGGACCCGCGTAGGCCTGGGAGACGATGGCATGAGACCCGGGACCCGCGTAGGCCTGGGAGACGATGGCATGAGACCCGGGACCCGCGTAGGCCTGGGAGACGATGGCATGAGACCCGGGACCCGCGTAGGCCTGGGAGACGTTGGCATGAGACCCGGGACCCGCGTAGGCCTGGGAGACGATGGCATGAGACCCGGGACCCGCGTAGGCCTGGGAGACGATGGCATGAGACCCGGGACCCGCGTAGGCCTGGGAGACGATGGCATGAGACCCGGGACCCGCGTAGGCCTGGGAGACGATGGCATGAGACCCGGGACCCGTGTAGGCCTGGGAGACGATGGCATGAGACCCGGGACCCGCGTAGGTCTGGGAGACGTTGGCATGAGACCCGGGACCCGCGTAGGTCTGGGAGACGATGGCATGAGACCCGGGACCCGCGTAGGTCTGGGAGACGTTGGCATGAGACCTGGGACCCGCGTAGGTCTGGGAGACGTTGGCATGAGACCTGGGACCCGCTTAGGCCTGGGAGACGATGGCATGAGACTCGGGACCCATGTAGGTCTGGGAGATGTGAGGTTCCCCACTGCAGCGAGTGCCCACTGGGCCAGGACAGGGCTGGGGATCTGCTCCCCAGGCTGGGAGCCACCCGTGGTGGTGCTCAGCAGCATCCTGGGAAAGGTGAGGGGAGCCGCCCCAGTCCCGCCCAGCTCCATGCCCAGTGGGTTCAGGGACGTCCGTACCCCACAGACCTCCCCACCCACCTGCCCACGGAAAGGCTCCAGCTGAGAAAAATGCCAACTTCAGCATTTTGGAACTTTCCCGTCTGCCTCGCTCCCTGAGGAAGGGGAAACCCTCTCCCCGCCTGAGGGAGGGGAAACCCTCTCCCCGCCTGAGGGAGGGGAAACCCTCTCCCCGCCTGAGGGGGGGGAAACCCTCTCCCCGCCTGAGGCGGGGGAAACCCTCATCCCGCCTGAGGCGGGGGAAACCCTCTCCCCGCCTGAGGGAGGGGAAACCCTCTCCCCAGAGCCACCAAGTTGCCATTTCCCGTGGGCCACAAACTGAAATTGAATTAGATGGCATCAGGCCTGTGCACCGCCACACCACGACAGGGTTTCAGTCGAAGCACCTGACGTCTGTCCCCATGGTTCCCCACGACAGGGTTTCCGTTGAAGCACCTGATGTCTGTCCCCGCGGTTCCCTCTGGGCGGGGGAGGCTTTAGTCCCTGCAGCCCTGAATTCCGAGTGAGGTCTTGAAAGTGCTGATAATGGCTTCAGTGACTTCTCGCACGGCTGCAGCTGCCCACTGCGTTTCTGGACGTTTCTGGAAGGCATCGCTACCTGGAGAGTTCTTCAAAAACGTCTCACGAGGACCCTGCCCGTGCTGATGCAGTGACTGGCAGACACCATTCCCGCCCGCCCGCCCCGCCGGCACCACAAGCACTGCTCTGCAGTTATTTTTTCAGATGACAAAAGCGTCTGGATTTCTTTCCTTTATTATTCTGTCCTTTAAAAGACACGGGAAGGATGGGAAGCAGTCGCACAGACACTGCTGACCAGACCTGGTGAAGCTTCTCACCCTCTGCAAAGCTTCCCGAACTTTCCCGGCAAATGCTGACCTTTGCATTCCCTGCCCCACACTGGGCGCTGCAGACCCCAGATCCCGTGAGCAGCTGCAGCGTGGAGTGAGTGTCCCTGTGAGGCCAGGGCTCCTCTGTTGGAGAAGCTGGCGATCGCCGTCTGCCCTGGCGAGGAGCTGGCTGCAGGCGGCGAGGGTGCCCCTGGACCGTAGGGAGGGCTGTCGACACTGGGTGGGAGCTCCAGGGCCTGGCAGCAGATGGTGGTCCCTGCCCAGCTGCCCCAGGGGCTGAGCTTGCAAGGCAGGGGTGTGTTTCCACCCCCTCCCCAGTCTCCCCGCCGAGTGACCCAAGCCTGGAGCCCCTGAGTTAAGAAGCAGACAGGGCTGCCAGGCACGGTGGCTCATGCCTGTAATCCCAGCACTTTGGGAGGCTGAGGCGGGCGGATCACATGAGGTTGGGAGTTTGAGACCAGCCTGACCAACACGGAGAAACCCCGTCTCTACTAAAAGCACAAAATTAGCCGGGCGTAGTGACACATGCCTGTAATCCCAGCTACTCGGGAGGCTGAGTCAGGAGAATCGCTTGAACCTGGGAGGCGGAGGTTGTGGTGAGCTGAGATCACACCACTGCACTGCAGCCTGGGCGACAAGAACAAAACTCCGTCTCAAAAAAAAAACAACAAAAAACAAGAAGCAGACAGGGCCACTGAGGGGAGCCAGATGGCACGCTCTGGTCATGGCTGGTCAGCAGTACCCATGCCCACCAGAGGTTGAAGCACAGTGGGAAAGACAGCCTCCTGCCCGTCCTGGAGCTCCCTGGGTGTGTCAGGAGCCGTCCGCACCCCAGCCACTCAGAGTTGCTCCTGTCCAGCCTCAGCTGCCCCTCCACTTCCGGTTTTTCTCCACCTGCTTCTCTGACTTAAGGGGCAGGGCTCACAGTGGCCTTAGGGCATTCAGTGTTAGAGCGAGGCTGATCCTCTCTGGATAGGTGGGCCTGGAGAGGTGGGACCTCCTGGCATCTCCCTGGGAGGGCTGTGATTCTCCTTTGATCTGATCCACAGGGACAGAGAAGGGTGCCAGGGAGTGAGGGCGTGGCATGGCTCTGGGGTCTTTCGGGCCTGGTTTGAGGCCCCTCTGCCTCTCACAGGCCTTGTGATCTCGCTTAGTCCCTGCTGTGGGCGTGTCAGCACATATGCACATCTGTAGACCCAGCTGGGCAGCGGGGCTCACGCCCCCCAGGGATTGGCCCCCAGCCCCGTCAGGTCGGTGTAGAGTGCCCTGACCGTGTTGCTGCCGCGTGTGTTTCAGGTGAACCACCAGCTGGGCAGCACCATGGACCTCTTCACCACCAGCCTGGCCCTTGCGGGCCTGACGCCACCCAGCGACAGGGCCATTGATGGCCTCAACCTCCTCCCCGCCCTCCTGCAGGGCCGGCTGATGGACAGGTTGGTGCCAGACCTGCCCCGGCCCCTTTCCCCGATCCAAGTGGTGAAGCCCAGAGCTACTGATGAGGTGCAACCCCCAGACCCAGCTGCCCTCCTCGTTCTGGACACAGGCGTGCTCGTGCCCAGGGCAGAAGGAGGCGGGGGTGCCTGTGATGAGAGGACCTGGGGACCTACCTGTGGGGCGGGGGCCATCCTGGGAGGGTCCAAGCACAGCGAGGCCCTGGCTCTCAGGAAAGCCTTAGGAGGAAGGGCAAGGCCAGGAGAGGGGCCTCATCCCTGCTTGTACCCAGGCACACGCCACCCCTGTCCACCCCACCCCTGTTCCCTGCCTGCAGCCCGGGCACACGCTGCCCCTGCGCACCCCACCCCTGTTCCCTGCCCAGCCTGGTTTTCAGTGCCTCATGGCTTCCTGTAGCTTCCTTCTTCCTTCCATCCAAGTCGCTGCTCTGCCAAGTCCATGGCCCGGCTCTTAGCTTCTGTCCAAATCCTTGGTGTCCAAAGTCCATTTCCTACCCCCTGAGAGCAGCCACCGTTCCACCCAAACCACGTTTCCTGGGTGTTCCTGAAGGGATGAGGATTCCAAAGGCTCGACGGGAAATAGAAGGTGGGGACGGCCCAAGGCAGCTGCCGCCTCCGGCTTTCTGGGGCCGGGTAGAGGGGGTTTTGCTCATTTGTCCCCTCTTGAGACCTGGCACAAGTGGTTGGTCACTGTGGGGAGAGATGGTGCCCAGCAGCGTCCCCCACTCCCCGTTCCTGCCTCGCAGGCCCAACATGGTCAGGAGACCCCATGCCGCCTGCTTATCGTCTTGTCTGCGCACCCTCCCCAGGGCTTGGCCCAGCCTCGCCAAGGACCAGCAATGAGGGGACGCCCAGGCACCCCAGCCCCAGCCGCCCAGACACCCAGGCACCCCAGACACCCAGTCACCCCAGCCCCGGCCGCCCAGGCACCCAGGCACCCCAGGCCCGGCCACCCAGACACCCAGGCACCCCAGTCCCGGCCGCCCAGACACCCAGGCACCCCAGCCCCAGACACCCAGGCGCCCCAGACACCCAGGTGCCCCAGACACCCAGTCACCCCAGTCTCAGCCACCTAGGAGCCCCAGCCCCGGCCACCTTGCGAGCCTTTTTACTTTTCAATCATCTTTGTAAAGTATCAACCAAGACCTCACGTGGAGGCGTGAGCCACTGATGACAGACGCAGCCCAGAGCCCCCAGGTGGACCCAGCGTGTCCTTCCTGTCATTACATGGTCCTCCCCTCCCATCCCACAGGCCCATCTTCTATTACCGAGGCGACACGCTGATGGCGGCCACCCTCGGGCAGCACAAGGCTCACTTCTGGACCTGGACCAACTCCTGGGAGAACTTCAGACAGGTACAGGGCTCGGGACGTGAGCGCAGGCGGAGCTGCCCCCATCTCTATCCAGACGTGGCCCCTGAGCATTGTCCTGGGGGAAGCACAGGAGGGTAAGACAGGCAGGAGCTCCACCCCCTCCACAGCCTCCTCTGCATGGCCCCCAGTCCTTCAGCGTGGCCTAGGGCATGGCAGCTGACAGGCTGGAGGGGAGGGAGGGACCTCTTCCTGCCCCGCGCGATGACAGTAGCCCCGCGGCATAGCTACAGGCGTGGCCCAGACCTTGGTCAGGTGGCCCCTATGGGCCTCTCCATCCTGCCAGGGCATCTGAGCCTCCCCTACACCCCAGGCTGGAGGCGACAGGGGCGTGGCCTGCTTGGCCCAGGTGCTACATGGGGGCCGCAGCATTGGCATCAGTACAGCAACCCCCAGTGTGGGAGGGTGAAACGCCACACGCACAGGGCCTGGGGCTCCTGCCACCCCAGGCTACCCCAGCATCCCCCAGCCCCTTCTGAGGGGTCTCTCTCAGCCCCACCCAGTCCCAGCATCAAAGTTTTGAGAGATGAATCCCCTGCTAGTCTGCCTTAATTGGGAAGAAAATCATTTAGTTTAATGGAGAGTCTAAAGACTGGAAGTGAGGACTGGGGCTGAGGGCTGAGCACCCAGGCTGAGGAGGGAAGCTGCTCGTGGGGCAGCGTCTGGAGGGCAATGATGCCCAGGAGTGTTTTGGCTCCTCTCCACCCTGTGCAGGCCCCGCACCCGCTCTTTCGGGTTTTACCCAGCACTGCCGCCTGCGAGGGCCATCCTGGGCATCGGTCCGCAGCACTGCCGCCTGTGAGGGCCGTCCTGGGCATCAGTCCCCGGCACTGCCGCCTGTGAGGGCCGTCCTGGGCATCGGTCCCCGGCACTGCCGCCTGTGAGGGCCGTCCTGGGCATCGGTCCCCGGCACTGCCGCCTGTGAGGGCCGTCCTGGGCATCGGTCCCCCAGCATTGCCGCCTGCTAGGGCTGTCCTGGGCACAGTCCTGTGCCCCTGGCACAGTCCTCGGAGGAGCCCCTTGGCCTGCAGCACCCGCTCTGGGAATGTTAGAGGCATACCTCCCCTTTCCCAAATCAGGGAGCCCAGGGGCAGCAGAAAGAGAATTGCGGTTACTGTGAGATCCTCGCCCTTCTTGAGCGTGTGAATCTGCGTCAGCTCCCCGGGTCTGTTTCTGTTTTCTGTGTTTTCTCTTGCCTTTCACATGTTGGTCCTGCTCCTCCTTGTCTCAGGGTTTCTGTAGGGATTCTGAGGATTGTGGCTCTCCCTTCTCCCAGGGCAGGGCTCCCCTCCCCTCCCCTCCCCTCCCCTCCCCTCCCCTCCCCTCCCCTCCCCTCCCCTCCCCTCCCCTCCCCTCCCCTCCCGCAGAGAGTGGGCTGTTAAAAGGGGCTTTCCTCCATGAACTTAGTGGCAGTCCAGATCTGAGGCTGGCTAAGGTGTTTTAAATACACTCACCTGCCCCGCAAAGAAGAGGGGTACATGAAAACGGGGTACGTGAGGCATGCCAGCTACACATCTCAGGGGCCCAGAGTGGGTGGCTTCACCTCCTCCACAGGATGCTTATGGGCCTACTAGTCCTTCAGCGTGTAGCCAGCGCCCTGCACCATGCCCAGTACCAGGGATACTGCTAGGCACAGGCAGACAAGACCCCCCACGGCCCCCAGTCAGGGGCTCTAGGACACAGGCAGACGAGACCCCCCCATGGCCCCCAGTTAGGGGCTCCAGGACACAGGCAGACGAGACCCCCCCACGGCCCCCAGTCAGGGGCTCTAAGACACAGGCAGACAAGACCCCCCCATAGCCGCGGGTCAGGGGCTCCAGGACACAGGCAGACGAGGCCCCTCATGGCTGCAGGTCAGGGGCTCCAGGACACAGGCAGACAAGACCCCCACCACGGCCCCCAGTTAGGGGCTCCAGGACACAGGCAGACAAGGCCCCTCACGGCCACGGGTCAGGGGCTCCAGGACACACCTTCCCTCCTCTTCTCATTGCAGGGCATTGATTTCTGCCCTGGGCAGAACGTTTCAGGGGTCACAACTCACAACCTGGAAGACCACACGAAGCTGCCTCTGATCTTCCACCTGGGACGGGACCCAGGGGAGAGGTTCCCCCTCAGGTGAGTCGGTGCAGGGCCTCCTGGCTGCTGGGGCAGTGCCAGCTGGACTCCCCCAAATGCAGGCTCCACAGGGACGGAGCCCTCTGCACCCTGCCTGCTGCCTCCCCTTGCCTGCGTCTCCTGTTGCTGTTCATACCCCCACATGCTTGGTGGCCTGCCCTCCTCTCAGGGTGCCTGCTCCTGCCCACCCTGGTCGTCTCCCCACTTCTGCCCCTTCTGGGCCACCGTCCGCCTGCCCCCAGTGATGTGTCCCCTACTCTGAGCTGCCTTCAGGGATGGCCGAGGCCAGAGGGGAGGGGTCCAGGCCCTGGGGCCAGTAGGAGGTGCAAGGACACAGGTCAGCTAGCAGGAGGAATGGCAGAAAGCCGCCAGCCCCAGCTCCACCCTCTGCTCTCTGGGCCTTGTCCTCACCCCACTGAGGATGCCGGAGTCTGTGCCATCGCCTTCCAGTTTTCAGGGAAGCCCTCCCCTTATCCTCGGGAGTCTCGAGGGTCATGGTTGCCAATACCAAACCCACGTGCTGGCAGCTCCTTAGGGGCGACACAGAGGCGCCAACACTTGGCTGGAGACCCCGCCCTGGCTTCCTTTTTTTTGTCCGAACCCACCTCCCTGGGCTAGGGCTACCTGGAGGCTTCCCCACCTCACCCCAGCAGGATGAGCAGGTCCCCAATTCCTGCTCCTGGCCTGGGGGTCCTGGGGCACGTGCATGCCCAGTGGTCTCCAGCATTCCTGCCCTATCGAGTTGGTCCTGGGAAGACCCAGGAGCATCAGGGGAGTGGCCGTGCAGAGGCAGAACCAGGCCTGAGTACAGCAGTTGCTCCTTGCCCAGGCCGTTCTGTGCTCACTGATGGGCCTGGGTTTGAGTAGGGCCGGTGGGAGGCAGCAGAGAGCAGTACAGGACAGAGGGTGGCAGCACCACCGCCAAGGTCCCCTGAGGCTCCTGCACCCTCTGGACGGAGCAGCCGCCTTCCCACGGGGCTGAGCCTGCGGTGAGGCTCCTGGGCTGCAGCCCCTCAGGGATCCCTTAGGCACTTCCTCAACAGCACCTCTCTTCCACCAAGCGTCCAGCTCAGAAGCCCAAGATGGTGACTGCGGGAAGGCAGCAAGGAGCCTGGAGTGGACAGAGCAGTGTCCCCAGGCCCAGGTCCACCCACACCTCCCAGCTTGGCCTGAAGGGAAGTAGGGCCTTTGCCTTGTGATTAAGGCACGGGTGGCGCTAGGTCATCTTGGAGAAGGTGGCCCTGGGTCCAAGGCCAAATGCCCTGAGTCCAGAGGAAGGAGACACAGATATGGGTGAAGGCCATACGGGATGAAGCGGGGACTGGACGGGAGGAGACACAGACATGGTGAAGGCCACAGGGGACGAGGTGGGGACTGGACGGAGCGCCACCAGCCTGTGCTCACCTGGGGCCACTGGAGCTGGAAGAGGCAGGAAGGAGCCCCAGTTCCTCCAGGGGTGCACAGCCCTAAGACCCTTGGTTTCAGCCTCTGGCCTCCGGAAAAGTGAGGGGCGTCTGTAGTTTTATTGTTTTAAGCTCCAGTTCGTGGCCATTTGTTGTGGGGGTGCCGAGATCAGAGACAGACGCCCCCGGGGGACTCGTGATCACCTGTGGGGGTGAAACCCGTGAAACCATGGGGGGCCTGGAGCTTGGGGCCTTGTGGAGCTGGAGGGGCTGTCTGGGAGCCCCCTGGGCCCGCAGAAGTCACTGAGGAGCCAACAGCCCCCGGGCTGGAAGTGCTGTCCCAGGGGGACCACAGGGAGCAGATCGCAGGCCCCAGTTACACAGAACCGTGCCGGCCACACGGGTGCCCGCCACACCCCCCACAGGCTGGTCGCTTCAGGGACCACCCGAGGTTAAAGCCTGGAAGGCGGTGCCCCCTCGCGTCCACTGGGCGTGATTGGCATCCACAGGGGTGTCCTCAGGGCCGCTGTTCCCCACCTGTTGCGTTTGCTGGAGCCCCTCCAGCCAGGCCAGAGCAGAGAGACAGTCCCACCCACCACAGCCACCCAGTCCCGCCCTCACAGCTGGAGAATGGGTGGTTATTTTAAAGCAAACCCCACCCAGGCCCACCCTCACAGGTGGAGAAGGCAGGTTTATTTTAAAGCAAACCCAGGCAGCAGGCAGAGCTTCCCAGAAGGGGTCACAAGGAGGCCCAGCTGTCAGCCATGCCTTTGAGAACCACTGTCCCCGAGGTCAGAGCTTCTCCGAGGGGGTCACAAGGAGACCCAGCTGTCAGCCATGCCTTTGACAACCACTGTTCCCGAGGAGACCCAGCTGTCGGCCATGCCTTTGAGAACCACTGTCCCCGAGGTCAGAGCTTCCCCAAGGGGGCCACAAGGAGACCCAGCTGTCAGCCATGCCTTTGACAACCACTGTCCCCAAAGTCAGACACCTCTGACACGGCCTCATTCAGCCTGGGTTGCTTCTCAGACACAGACACACATGTCGCTTTGCCAGGAGCCTCTCTAAATTAAAGACGGGTGGCCGGTCGCCACGGTTCATGCCTGTAATCCCAGCACTTTGGGAGGCTGAGGTGAGTGGATCACCTGAGGTCAGGAGTTTGAGACCAGCCTGGCCTACATGGTGAAATCCCGTCTCTACCAAAATACAAAAAATTAGCTGGGTGTGTTGGTCGGTGCCTGTAATCCCAGCTACTCGAGAAGGTGAGGCAGGAGAATTGCTTGAACCGAGGAGGCAGAGATTGCAGTGAGCTGAGCTCGTACTACTGCACTCCAGCCTGGGTGACAGAGCAAGACTCCGTCTAAAAAAAAAAGACGACGGGGCCAGGCATGGTCACTCACATCTGTGATCCCAGCACTTTGGGAGGCCAAGGTAGGAGGATCGCTTGAGCCCAGGAGTTTGAGACCAGCCTGGTCAACACACCAAGACCTCACTGGTACAGAAAATAAGAAATTAAGGCTGGGCACAGTGGCTCACGCCTGTAATCCCAGCACTTTGGGAGGCGGAGGCGGGTGGATCATGAGGTCAGGAGTTCGAGACCAGCCTGACCAACATGGTGAAACCCCGTCTCTACTAAAAATATAAAAATTAGCCAGGCGTGGTGGCGGGCGCCTGTAATCCTAGCTACTTCGGAGGCTGAGGCAGGAGAATCGCTTGAACCAGGAGGCGGAGGTTGCAGTGAGCTGAGATCGTGCCATTGCACTCTAGCCTAGGTGACAGCGTGAGACTCTGTCTCAGAAAATAATTAAAATTAGCCAGGCACGGTGATCTGTGGTCCCAGCTACTCAAGAGACTGAGGCAGGAAGATCGCTTGAGCCCTGAAGGTCAAAGCTGCAGTGAGCTGCCATATCACCACTCCAGCCTGGGTAACAGAGCAAGATCCTGTCTCTAAAAAATAAATGAAATAAACAAGAAGATTAAAGCAACAAGCCAGGCCGGGGCCTTCGGGGACACTCACCGTCAGGAGGTGCGCGTGCAGTTCTCACCGGTTCTCAACCAGAAGTATTTGGCCACAGAATCCTGCAAAAACACAAATGCACCTGAGACCCTCCTGGATTAAAAATGGACCCTGTGCTCGGGCACGCTGTGTGAAGCCCAGGCTGGGACCAGGACAGGCATCTCCACGGGCACCAAGCGGGAAGCCCTGAAGGACCCCAGCTCTCCTGGAGGTCGCCCTCTGATGCAACCCCAGGCCTGAGGCCTAAGCAGGGAGTGGGTGGATGGAGCAGAAAGAGGCTGGAGCGGGTGGTGGGGGGTGGGGAGGGAGGCGCATCCTCGTCCCTGTTGCATGCAGCTTCTGTGTGAAACCTCGTTTTTAGGGAAGGTTCTGGAGCAAAAAGCCAGTTCTCACAGCCTGCTGAGCGTCCTAGGCAGACAGACTGGGCTTCAGTGGGTCTGGGCTCACCTCCCAGAAGGTACTGGGCCTGGACTGGTGCTGCTATCACGAGACGAGCTGACTCACCTGGTAACCCTGTCTCTAGCTTTGTAAGGAGCTGCCACACCAGCTTCCAGAATGACCGCTCCGGTCCACGTCCCGACCAGCAGCAACACAGCTCCCAGCCTGGGCATTGAGAAACTCCAGCTTCAGCCACACTCTCGTGGAAGTTCCTCCCTGCATCTCCGCTATGGCAGCAATGGCAGTTGTCTTTTCATATGGATGTTGTCGATATTAGAAGTGATTGAAAATGGTAAAAAGGCATCATCTCTGCAGATGTCCTCAGAGCACGGTATGACGGCGCTGTGGACCTAGATTCACAGCATCGCGAACTGCGGCACCTCGTCGAGCTGTGTAATTGTATCTTCGTGAAAATGAAAGGAATCTAAACACTCCACATGCTTGTATTGGAATTTTAGAACCACAGATGCCATTCTCCTGTATTTCCTACTTTTTTTGGCAATGGGATGACGTTGCTTTTGTAATGACAGAAGTGTGTGTCATATCTGTAAATGTTTACGTAGTAGTGAGTGCTGGGGAGACCCACAGGCCCCAGCCCACACGTCCCAGGTCCTGGTCACAGGCAGGGACAGGATGGGATGGCTCTACTCACAGCCTCTCTGTCAGGGCTTGGCCTCCCAAGCCTTCATTTCCTCTCTTGCCCATGAGTCTGAGGGCAGAGGATGGCTGGGGTGCCCGCTGCCTGTCCTAGCGAGGCCCGGGACCACTGCAGGCTTGAGCACATGGTCCACAGTGACTGCCCACTCTAGTTCTCAGCCCATTAGACCTCTGCAGCCTCAACCTTTCCAGGTCAGCCCCTCTCCGTCCTTCGCTGTCAGCCACAGTCGTGTGACCAGAGCTCTCTGTCCCCAGCTTTGCCAGTGCCGAGTACCAGGAGGCCCTCAGCAGGATCACCTCGGTCGTCCAGCAGCACCAGGAGGCCTTGGACCCTGGGCAGCCCCAGCTCAACGTGTGCAACTGGGCAGTCATGGTAAGTGGCTGGTGTGTGGGCGGCCGTCTCTTTGCTGGGGCTGCAGCCACCCACCCGCGGCCCCGGGATGAACCGTGGCCAGCACAGGGTGGAGGCAGGCGTGCTTCCCTGCCTCCATCAGTGGTAAGGCTCTCATGCCTCAGAGGCTTCCCCGCCTCCGTCAGTGGTAAGGCCCTTGTGCCTCCATCACACGCGGCGGGCGTCCAGGATTCAGGAGGCAGGAGCCAAGCGACTCAGGGACCAGAACAGTGCTGCGCCATGGCAGCCGCAGGTCCAGAGCTGGCCACCCGGGCCTCTGCCTGGCTGAGCTGAGACTGGGGAGCTCCAAGGCCCCTCTCCTGCTCCCCACAAGTGGTCACTGAGGGACAGCAGGGCGCGTGAGAGGGGCTGGGGTCCCCTGGTCCTCGACTCCCACACGGGCAGCTTCTCCTTGCGGGGGCCCTGTGATGACATCCAAACTCCCAGGCTCTGAAGGCACCAAGGCAGGAACGGTACTGCCCGGTGGGTCCCGGGTGAGCTGGTGCTGCACTGTTTAGTGGCGGCGGCCCCAGGGCCCACCTGTGAGGTTCCCATTGTGCCTCCTTCATGCTGGGCCAGCCCCAGGGACCTTCATGTCAGACCTGATCCCACTCATAGGCACCCAGAGCAGCACCTCCATGTGGCCTGAAGACCAGGCCTTGTTCACCTCCAGTGGAGAAACGGCCTAATCATGCCAGCATCGGCCAGAAACAAGCACAGACGTGCCTCCAAAGTTTCACTGAAGTCTGTATTCAAGCCACAAAGGATGCGTCTCCTTGTCCAGCCCTGGGGGCCGCGGCAGTCAGGGCCTCTCAGGGGCAGCTTTTCTGTCCCCTGCTTGGGGGTCCCATAGGGTGGCGTGTGGACGGCCCAGCTATCCCGCGTGTGCAGTGGCCGCAAAGGCCTGTTTCCCGCACAGCTGATGTGGGTCCCAGCAGGGCAGGCCTTCACAGCTCCTTCAGATGGGCCACGTGCGGCCCTTGCTCCAGTCGGCAAAAACGGGCCACACACACGTCTGCAGTGTCGCTCCTGGGTTCCCAGAGCCCACTGAGCACAGTGGAGATGGCCGAGCCCAGCCTCGAGGCCCCTGGGCCGTCGCTCACCTGTTTACACGGGCTGGGCGTGGCTGCCCACAGTCCCCGGATCCACCGAGTGAAACCGCAGGATTCGGGAAGAGGGTCCCTCGGCAGCTGCAGACTTCAGCCTGGGCTCCTGCTGTGCAGGTGAAAAGGCCCAGCTGAAGCCTCTTTCCAGGGCCAGAGCCGGCTGCAGCGTGGGAGCTGCTGGGTGCCTGCCGTGCCGTGGGAAGGAAGGTGGTGGCTCTGAACAGCCAGGGAGCTACAGCGTGGGCCGGCGGGTGTAACAGGAGAGCACCGGACATCAGGAGCACCGCCCAGCAGTGAGGACCGTGGAGGGCAGATGGCCTTGTCCCTGCCCAGGGACAGTCCACCCTGCAGGGGTTATTTAGGACTGGGCAGGGCAGGGCCACCATCGTTAGTTGGGGGGCAGGGCGGGGGGTGCCTGGCAAGTTTCATAGGAAGATATTCAGGGCCCTTCCTTCAAAGGGACCTGGGCAGCTGGCGTCCCCACCTCTAGACTCAGTGGTGGAACAGGGAGGTCCCTGTCTCAGGACCCCTGAGTCTCGGGCCCCAGGAGCCCAGGGCCGCCAGCCGTGGAGGAGCCCTGGCCTTCTGCCCTCCACACCCAATCCCCGTCCGTGCTGCTGGGTCCTTCTCTACGACCCAGGCTGTAGGGGCTCCGTGGGCGCAGGCCACACTAGCCATGGAGACGGCGGGCACAGGGCAGGGGAGGTGGGCGCACACGGCCTGGCTGCCGCTGCCATCTCCTGGGCACTGGGGGAACTGCCCCCACCGCCACACCTGTGCCCTCTGCAGGGGGAAAAGTGGTGCCAACTCAGACCTGGCGAGCTGAGCCACTGGGGGAGATGCACAGACCCGCGTGTGAAGCCTGGGGACCACTCGCCCTCCTCACCCCTTCCCTGCCCTATGTCCCCGCCAACTCCAGGCCAGCCCCAGGCGAAGGGCTCAGTGGCGTCTCTGGCACAGAGGAGAGGGAGTCTGGCCACCTGGACCCCTGCTCCTGGGACAGCTGAGTGGCCTTTGAGAAATGCAGATCCCCCATCCAGACTCACACACACCCTGCGGCTGCCTCTGCTGCCCCTGGAGTTTGGGAGCAGCTTCCTCACCCAAACCCACCACTGCTCTGGTGGCCAAGGGGGCAGGGACACTCATGTGGCCTCCCTGCTGCCGCCCAGGGCTGGAGGGTGTCCTTAGTCCCCTGAGCAGCACCCAGAATCCAAAGTCTGTCCCGGGAAAGTGCCCTCAGGGCCATGCGGCATCTGACGTGGCACAGAGGTGGCCTGGACGGGGACACAGAACCAAACTGCACTCATTTCAGCCAAGAAGGCTCCTCTTAGCGGCGTCAGTCTCCCTTTCTGTTGCCAGGAAAAGTGCCCTCCCACCAAGCAAGGCTTCCACTAAGCAAGGCTGCGCTGTGAGGTCCACACACACCCAGGCAATGGAGGGGTGTGGGCTCCACTCAGCACCTCACTGAACTGAGCCCAGCAGCGCAGTAGGGACCGGCTTCTCCCTGGGAAAGGCTTCTTCAGAGGCTGAAGCTGCAGGAGAGGGTGATGAGTTGAGAGGCTCAGGGTGGGCCCTCCTGGGAGGACCGCCTGCCCTTTCTAACACTGCTGGCCACATATAGGCCCTCAGCCATTTGGCAGCTGCATCCCCCATACCCAGGACCTCCCCGCCAAGTTCTCATTCCTCCAGTGGCAGCCTTCAGAGCTGAGAGGCCGAGTCGAGAGGGCGCCATCTCCCGAGTTCCCATGATTCCTGGGGAGGCATCCATGTAGCTGCCCACCTGGACCGAGGTGGTCTCCACACTGAGGCCAATTGGATGGGAGTCTGGGGTTGACCTGGGCAGGGGACACATCAAAACTGCTCGAGGCCAAGCGCGGTGGCTCACGCCTATAATCCCAGCACTTTGGGAGGCCAAGGCAGGCGGATCACCTGAGGCCAGAAGTTTGAGACCAGCCTGGCCAACTTGGGGAACCCTTGTCTCTACTAAAAATACAAAAATGGTTGGGCATGGTGGCTCACACCTGTAATCCCAGCACCTTGGGAGGCCAAGGCAGGTGGATCACGAGGTCAGGAGTTCAAGACCAGCCTGTCAAGATGGTGAAACCCCGTCTCTACTAAAAATACAAAAATTAGCCAGGCGTGGTGGCGCATGCCTGTAATCCCAGCAGCTACTCAGGAGGCTGAGACACGAGAATCTCTTGAACCCGGAAGGCAGAGGTTGCAGTGAGCCAAGATCGCGCCACTGAACTGCAGCCTGGGTGACAGAGCCAGACTGTCTCAGAACAGCAGCAACAAAATGCTCGGTGCTGCTGGGTCCACAAGAGCTTCGAATAACCGCATGTTATTTTTCTCAATTTTCATTTCCCAGAACTGGGCACCTCCGGGCTGTGAAAAGTTGGGGAAGTGTCTGACACCTCCAGAATCCATTCCCAAGAAGTGCCTCTGGTCCCACTAGCGCCTGCGCGGACCCAGGCCAGGCCTGGAATCTCCGGTTGGCCCTGTAAGTGCCTGGAGGGAGGACGGCTCTGGCCTCGGTCCTCCCCCAACTCTGCCCAAGCCAGACGGACAGCACCTGCAGACGCAGGGGGACTGCACAACTCCACCTGCCCAGGACCTGACCCTGGAGTGTGCTTGACCCTCCTCCTCGCCCACAGCGCCTCAGATGTCAGGACCCTCCTCTTCACCCACAGCACCTCAGACCTCAGGACCCTGCCGTCTCACGCCTTTGTGAACCCCAAATATCTGAGACAGATCTCAGTTTATTTTGCCAAGGTTAAGGATGCGCCCGTGACAGCCTCAGGAGGTCCTGACAACAGGTGCCTGAGGTGGCTGGGGATACAGTTTGCCTTTATACATCTTAGGGAGACATAAAATCAGTATGTGTATGACGTACATTGGTTCAGTCAGCCTTCTACTGAATACACGATTGAGTCTGGCCCAGTGAATCCGCATTTTTATGTAAACAATAAGGGAAGGGAGCAATCAGATAAGCGTTTGTCTCAGGGGAGCCCCAGAGGGATGACTTCCAGTTCCGTCTGTCCTTTGTCCACAAGGAGTTTCTTCGGGCGCTAATTATGAGGGAGGCCTGTAGCTTCTTATCATTGTAGCTATGTTATTTAGAAATAAAACGGGAGGCAGGTTTGCCTAATTCTCAGCTTGACTTTTGTCTTGGCTTAGTGATTTTGGAGTGCAGAGATTTATTTTCCTTTCACATCTTCCCAGCAGCTGCCAAGGATCAGGCGCCCAGCTCCCGCTGCCTCCCGGCCGGCCTCCTCCAGAGCCCAGCGCCGCATTCCTTGCTGAAGGGCAGGACTCGGGGCTCCTTGCTGTTCCCACGCCAGCCCAACAGCCCGGGGTTGAAGGAGGCGACAGGGCCAATTCTGTGTTGAACCCTCCCCAGGCCCCTCCTCCAGTACCCCCCACCCCACGCCTTCCCAGGTCCCCCTCGGGCCATCTGGGAAACAGAATCAGGAACAAGGGCGGGGAAGGCGGAGGCCTCCTGGGCTGGATGTGGACGGCTAAAGTGTAGCTCACACACTTGGACCGGTGGGGCTGGCTCCTGTGGCGGCTTCCCCGGGGACGTGAGGATGTCAGGGTCCTCCATTTCCACCTTCCCTAGGGGTCTGGAGCCCAGGCCCCAGGCCTTGCCAGCCCTGACCACGGCACACTGCGAGGCAGCCGCCCCTGCCACGCCCCTCGGCATCAGAGGATGGGTCCCCCACCCGCCCTGGAACCGGGGCCCCAGCAGCCGCATGCAGCCTCCGGCTTCCCCCTCCGAAGGCTCCTGGGGGCTGCCTTCCACTGAGTGGGTTTTCCCTTCTGCAGTAACTGCCAGGCCAAAGCTGAACTGTAAAAGTTGCGAAATGATGGGCCGGGCGCGGTGGCTCACGCCTGTAATCCCAGCACTCTGGGAGGCCGAAGCGGGCAGATCACGAGGTCAGGAGATCGAGACCATCCTGGCTAACAGTGAAACCCCGTCTCTACTAAAAATACAAAAAATTAGCGGGGCGTGGTGGCGGCGCCTGTAGTCCTAGCTACTGGGGAGGCTGAGGCCGGAGAATGGCCGGAACCCAGGAGGCGGAGCTTGCAGTGAGCCGAGATGGCGCCACTGTGCTCCAGCCTGGGCGACAGAGCGAGGAGACTCCTCAAAAAAAAAAAAAGTTGCGAAATGAAGAAAAGTCTTGGAATTTTTCTGCCTTGTGCCAGAGCACAAGGCATTTTAGCTCCGGGGATTTTCTTGAAAGGAAATTGTGTTTGGGGGGAGTTGTGCCTCACACAACTCCCTGGGTACCAGTCCTCGGGCGGCCAGGGGGTTCACAACTCCCCACCCCAAGGCTAAGGGGTCACCTGGTCTCTGCAGGCGGACAGAAGGGCCTCTGCCCTCGCGGATGCGCGCCCTGGCCTGGCCACACCTTCCGGCCTCCCTCCCCCGGGTCCGGGCGGGGAAGAGCCGCCTCAATGGCAGGGCCCATCCGCGAGAGGCCAGCGCCCCCGGCCGGTCCAGCCCAGGCCCGCCGCCTCCGCCCTGGGCTGATCCCTCCGGGCCCTGCACCGCTCTCCTGCTACTTGGACTGCTTCCTCACGCCCTCCTCCCCCCCGCGCGCAGCGTGGGGATCTCGGCCAATAAAGGAGAAAGGGCACGACCTGTACGCGCGCCAGGTGCGTGGGCGAGACCAGCTCACGCCCCTCCTCCAGCCGCGAAGGCCCCGGCCCACAGCTGCCTGGCTGCAGTCAGAGGCGCAGCCCGAGGCAAGGAAGGGCGCCTTGGCTCGCACCTTTGTCTGGTTCGAACGTTCTGCTCAGTGGTGCGTGGAATGCGAGCGCGTCTTAAAATCGATGGCGCCTAGGAGTCCATGAAATACGGTACATGCTTCCGGCGAGGGGCGCCCCTTCCCGCGGAAGCCCCGCCCCTCACCCACGCTCCGCCCTCCGGGGAATGCCCCGCCCCTCGTGGCAGGCCCGCCAGTCCCCGCGCAGGCGCGCTCGGGCTGCCACTAGCTCCTCGCACGCGGCCATGGCGGACTCCGAGCTGCAGCTGGTTGAGCAGCGGATCCGCAGCTTCCCCGACTTCCCCACCCCAGGCGTGGTATTCAGGTGCACGCACAGGCCGCCCTCGTGGCGCCCCGACCTGCGGGCCTACGGATGGGAGCGCGTTGCCCGCGACCTCGGGGTGGGCGGGGCGGGAACCGTCGTCCTTCGCCCCCGGGGCCCTGCCCTCCTTCGGCCCCGGCGTCACCAGGCCTGTCTTTGCGTCCAGGGACATCTCGCCCGTCCTGAAGGACCCCGCCTCCTTCCGCGCCGCCATCGGCCTCCTGGCGCGACACCTGAAGGCGACCCACGGGGGCCGCATCGACTACATCGCAGGCGAGTACCCAGTGGCCGCGTCTAGGGCGCTTAGGCCTCCACGCGCGCCGAGGGCAGCACGTGGGCTCTGCGCGTCTGCTTGGGGGAGGGCTTTTGGGGTCCTTCAGGGGGCGCCGGGACGGGCGCCGTGCTTGGGGTCGCCCGGGAAGGGTTGTGAGGTTGAGCTCCCGAGGCCGCTGCGCTGTGCAGGCGCCCTGCCCGCAGGTTCCGGGTCCCCAGCCCAGGACAGGCGTGACCGAGTCGCCGGGTCAGTTGGTCTCCCTGGAGTGCCCAAGCTGAATCCACAGGGCCCAGCTGCCTTGCTTCTTGTTCCTTCTGCGAGCTGGTATTGAGCGCCTGCCACGAGCCAGGCCTTTCCTGGTGAAGATCACGCCCACCCAGGAAAGGGAGGCCTGGAGGCCTCCGGGAGAGCCCAAGAGGTGGCCCAGGGAGAACAGAGTGTTCCTGGCGGTCTTGCCTCTCCGAGGGTGTGACAGCCCACTCTCTGGACACTGCCCTGAGGAAAGTGCCAGCTCTTGCTGGAGCCACAACACTGCCAGAGCCCCCTTCTCACCTCCTGCAGGAAGCCCTCCCTGACCTCCTGCCAGGCCGGGGCAGGGTTTCCCTGACCGTCCCCCAACCATCACAGCTCAGGCCACCTCGAGAGACTCCCTTTTTAGACAGAAGCCCTGGGGCACAGCTGCCTTCGAGAGTAAGTTGATGCCTGGCAGGTTTCTACCAGCCCAGTTACAGATGGGCTGCTCAGCTCAGAGAGAGGGGCGGTGACTCCTTTAGGAACACACAGCTAAGAAACGATC
The DNA here is from genome assembly GCF_028885625.2 of Pongo pygmaeus. Lineage (NCBI taxonomy): Eukaryota > Metazoa > Chordata > Mammalia > Primates > Hominidae > Pongo > Pongo pygmaeus. The sequence continues at coordinate 86,121,805 of NC_072391.2, read as the reverse complement.
CCTTAAAAGACAGACCCAGGTCTGCACTCTGACCTGGAAGCAGCTCCTGGTAGGTGATGGGTAACAATCCTTAAATGGTGCACGTCGCTGGCCTTTCAGCTGGGAGCCAACCAGGTACCCCTTGCCACCGGCCAACCCTGGCCCCTGGGGACTCCCATGCTGCCGAGTCACTCCTGTCACTCACCCTGACAGGCATAGACTCCCGAGGCTTCCTCTTTGGCCCCTCCCTGGCCCAGGAGCTTGGACTGGGCTGTGTGCTCATCCGAAAGCGGGGGAAGCTGCCAGGCCCCACTGTGTGGGCCTCCTATTCCCTGGAGTACGGGAAGGTAAGAGGGCTGGGGTGGCCAGCGGAAGGGCAGGGCCAGGCCACTGTGGCCATTCTCCCCCAGTTCTAAGAGGCCTTCCCAGGCATGTCAAGTGGAGCTGCTGTGGTTACAGTGGCCTTGGGAGCTCAGAGAGGTTGAGACATAGGTTGGGCTCACACAGCCAGGTAACAGCAAAGTGGGGTTGGAGTCAGGGCCTAGGGTGGCAGCTGCCAAGCTCTGCAACAAAGCTGTTTTCTGCGGGAGTCTGAGGACCACACACCACTTCCCACTCCAGGCTGAGCTGGAGATCCAGAAAGACGCCCTGGAGCCAGGACAGAGGGTGGTCGTGGTGGATGATCTGCTGGCCACTGGTGGTAAGGGTCTCCCCGCAGCCAACTGCTGTGGCTCCAAGGGCCTGGTGGGAGTGGGACAGGACCTCGCTGCGTGACATGGGATGCAGCTTATTGTTGTCCAGAGGGTGCCTGGTGGCCAGGCCAACACCTTCCTCTCCCTGTACCTTCCCCTCCCCAACCCAGGGGCTAGGCTGGAGCGCCTGCTCTCTGCAGCCCAGGCCAACTGGGGACCTCACCCTCCCATCCACAGGAACCATGAACGCCGCCTGTGAGCTGCTGGGGCACCTGCAGGCTGAGGTCCTGGAGTGCATGAGCCTGGTGGAGCTGACCTCGCTTAAGGGCAGGGAGAAGCTGGCACCTGTACCCTTCTTCTCTCTCCTGCAGTATGAGTGACTGCAGGGCCTCCCAGCCAACATCTCCAGCTGGATCCCAGGGAAATATCAGCCTTGGGCAACTGCAGTGATGTCTGCAGTCACCAGGGGTACCGGCTGCCCACAGGGAACACATTCCTTTGCTGGGGTTCGGCGCCTCTCCTGGGGCTAGAAGTGCCAAAGCCTGGGGCAAAGCTGTGTTTCAGCCGCCCTGGACCCAATTACACACAGAGGGAGAACGCAGTAAACAGCTTTGCCACAAGAGCCGTCTCCTGTCCTCCTGTTCCCCACAGCAGGGAGCCCCAGGACACCACCAGACTTCAGCTGTACTGTGGGCACATGCTGCTTGGCGTGGTGCCCAGCAGAACCTGGCCTGCCTGGTTCTCACCTCAGGAGCTGGAACCCTCCAGGCACTGCAGGAAGAGGCCATGTGGGCCCATCTTCTAGGGGAGCAAGCGAGGGCTCGGGTAACTAAGTCTGTCAATGCAGGTCCCACCCTGAGGCGGCTGATGCTATTGAAAGGGCTCTTCTGCAGATCTAGTGGCTGTAAGCATGATTTTATTAGAGTTCAGGAGGTCGGAAGTACTGAACTCAAGGTGTGGGCAAAGGCCAGTCCCTTCTGGAGGCTCCAGGGATGTCCTACTTGACCTGCCTAGCTTCTCCAGGTTGCCTGTGTCGGGCAGGGCCGCGTCCTCAAAGCTGGCTGGCTCTGGCTCTCTCATGAAAGCCCCTGTGATGACATGGGGCACAGCTAGATGATTCAGGATCAGCTCTCCAGTCTTGAAAAATTTTTTTTTTTTTTTGAGACGGAGTCTCGCTGTCACCCAGGCTGGAGTGCAGTGGTGCGATCTTGGCTCACTGCAAGCTCTGCCTCCTGGGTTCATGCCATTCTCCTGCCTCAGCCTCCCTAGTAGGGATACCTGCCACCACACCCAGCTGATTTTTTTTATTTTTAGTAGAGACGGGGTTTCACCATGTTAGCCAGGATGGTCTCAATCTCCTGACCTCGTGATCCACCTGCCTTGGCCTCCCAAAGCGCTGGGACTACAGGCGTGAGCCACCATGCCTGCCCCAGTCTTGAAATTCTTAATGACAAAAGTCACCCTTTGCTGTGGGAGGTTCCAGGATTAGAGGGGATGGCCTCCTGCCACCCACACTACCCAACCCCATATTGCCACAGAGCCCCCTTCACCCTCAGCCACACTCCCGATGGCCCCTCAGGGGGTGCTGGCATCTGGCTTCCCTTCCCTAACAGCAGCAAGGACAGAGGTGCCGACAGAAACCGGTTTAATGTGAATCCACCAGGTGAGCCCCATGAAGGGGCCCACCACCTGCAGTCAGAGACCCTTGGGCTGTGCAGCCTGCAGCCCACATCTGCCTCTGGCCCTCAGGGGCACTGGGGAAAGGAAGACCAAAGTGCATCATGTTCATAAAGGAAAATGCTGGTGGGCCCCGATTAGTGAGCCTGAAGCCCACGTCTGTCCACAGTGGCCCCCAGGCTCACAGCCCCTCCTCAGCACGTGCCTGGTGGGCCAGGCGTGCAGTGATGTTGGCCAGGTCCGCGGCCTTGTCCAGCTTGACGTAGGTGTCGGTGCGGATGCGGTGGAGGCTGAGCCAGTCTGGCAGCAGCTCGGAGAGGAGCAGCAGGTGCTTCTCCATCTCCCCTGTGGGAGGAGAGGAAGACACTGAGGCTGGTGCTGGGCCCCAGCCCCGCACGGGCAGCACTTGAAACCAGCTTGACCACCCAACCTCCCTGCCTGCCTGGTCGCCCTCAGAGCCCCATCACCAGGCCTTAGCGCAGAGGTGGTTCTGATCAGAGGCCCAGGTCTGGGTGGTATGAACAGTGACCGGAGAGAGCCAGGCCTACAGTTGAGGCCCTGTGAGAAGGCACCGAGCATGAAGGCCGCCAGCCCATGAAAGCCCTGAGTCAGGGGGTGCCCTGTAGCGTCGGAACCCCCATGTGCTCAGGCCCTCGTGACCAGAGGCCTGGGAGGCAGTGGAGGGTGCGTGTGGGGCCCCTTCTGACCAAGGACTGCAGGTGGTCAGGGAAACAGGCCAGAGCTGTGAGGGGGAAGCTGCCTCCGGAGGCTGCAGGTGTGGAGGGGCGGGGCAGAGGCTCAGAGGTGGCTCCAAGGAGGGCAGAGCACCCAGGACACACCAGTGCAAGAGGCCAGTGCCCACTGCACATCCGAGCACACAGCAGTGCAAGAGGCCAGCGTCCACTGCACATCTGAACGGAACAGATCAGTGACATACACCCCTGGTCAGAAACCTGGGGAGGCAGCTGCAGCACCAGGCAATTCCACTGTGCACGCCCCCTCACCCCACCCTGCACATACCGGGGCTCATGACAGTGCGACAGCTGCCCACCATCCTGGCACAGGCCACCTCCATGCTGAGTGCAGGCTTGCGTTCAGACACAAAGACGCTCCGCAGCACGCGGGCCAGCTCAGGCAGCCGTTCTAAACGCTGCAGCCGCTGCTCCTGCTCCGGGCACCGTGTCATCTGTGCCAGCTGCTTCTGTGCCTCCTTGGCTCGGATCTGCAGCAGGTACCGGGACCTGGTTAGTGGGCAGCAGGTCACCAGGCCCCCACCCGCCATCACTGGGGATGACTCACCCGCTCCAGCAGATCCTGGGACACTCCCTTCAGAGCGCTGGGAGAGGCTGCAGGCGGGGTGGCAGGTGGGGTAGCTGGCAGTGCTGGCCTGGGAGACCCGGGGCTGCTGGGCACAGCAGAGCGCAGAGCCAGCTGACTCAAGGCCTTCTCCATCTGCGGGAGGGACAGGTTGGAGCGGAGAGGTTACAAGATGCAACGTGCTTCTGGCTCTCTGCCCAGGAGTCCCCGGTATCTCTCAAGGCACAAGTTCACTCAGCACACTGGGTGGTCTGTGCTGGTCAATGCAGTGTCCCAGTGTGCAGCATCGCCTGCCCAGGCCAACTCTCCACATGGGGCTAGTGGCAGAACCAGGCTTAGAGGCTGCAGCTGGGGACAGAGGGCAAATGCCGCCAACTCTCTGGATCCCCCAGCCAAGGAGGAAGCCAGATGAGGCGTCAAGCTCATCGCCAAGGCTCCACCTCTTACGCCTGGGATCAAGCTGGCCCACCCACCCGGGAGAAATGTGCTGCCCAAGCCTCGCAGTCTCACCCTGGGTGAAATCAGGTTGCGGGCCCGGGCCAGCACCTCCTGAGCAGTGGTGAGTTTCTCCATGGCGGGTGGCTGGGGCAGTGCAGCCGGCTCAATGTCGGGCACTTCATCCACATTGAAGCGCGGGTGCCAGCGGGTCAGCTGGTCCTCCGGCACCACCATCGGGGGGCTCAGGGAGGCCAGGAAGGCCTGGAGAGAAGGAGTAGACGGGTGACCCTGGGCACATCTGAGACAAGGGCAGACTGTGTGTGAGGTGGGCCTATGCTTACGTCCCAGCCGGGCCACCTCGGGCAAGTCACTTAGCCTCTGCCCAGCGCTCAGCTTGGAGGGAGAGCACAAGGCCTCCCATGGTCCGCACTTGCTGAACGCCCTGGGGACCTCCTCGGTGCCTGCGGCTGCACCCTGAGCACACCAGCCCTCAGCTCAGGGTGAACCCCGCCCACTTCCATCCTGGGAGAAGCTGTGGGTGGCAGGGATGCTCGGAGCACAGGGTTAGGTGCTGAGGCAGTGCTGGCGCCACCATCTTCACACAGCAGGGCCGGGGGCCGCTCACCTTGTGGTGCTCCTTGACGTGCTCCACCAGCTTCTGGCTGAAGATCTGCCGTCGCTGCAGGAGGCGCGAGGCCGTGAGCTGGGGGGCTGCTCCGTCAGCCTCTGTGGGACGAGTCCAGGCCTAAGTCCCCACCAGGCCACCCAGCCACCCACCCATGACCAGTCCTGGGCCAGGTGCCCAGCGCCTCACACCCACCCTGGAAAGTGTGCAGGTCACAGATGGGGAAACCGAGGTCCCACACCCAGCACTCACCCTGCTCCAACAGTGGCTCAATGGTGAGCTGGTAATCTGACTTCTTGACACCATCCTTGAAGGTGGGGACGCTACGCTCCTGGCGGAAGCGGTAGGAGGCCGGGTACACGGTTTTGATCTGGCCAACATTGCGCTCCTCGAAACGCCTATGGGAGGAGGGGGCCGGCTCAGGAGGCAGACCCGGGCCCACCCCCAACTCCAGGACAGCCGCAGCCCACCCGCGACCACTCACCTACGTATCATGTCCTGGACGCCCCGCTGGACCTTGGCAAAGGTGGGCGTCTCGGAGCGGTTGTGGAGCATGCCCACGATGGTGTCCATGCTGCGGAACATCTCCGCCAGCACCTGGTACTTGTAGGGCAGCATGAGCCCCGGCAGGCCAGGCTGGGCCAGGGCATGGAAGCGCTGGTAGGCGGGCGCCTTCTCGCCCCTGTCAGGGAGGGAGGAGCCTCATGAGAAGCAGTAGGCCCCTACTCCTCCAACGCCACAGCAGGCCCCTCGGCCAGGGAGACCCTCCGCTGGGGCCTGCCACGCCACACACGATGGCTTGCGCAGCCTTTGCACACCCACCAACACTGGCACCGTTAGGGGTAGCACTGGTGACGGGAAAGCCTGGCTCCACACCCCAGCTCTGCCGTGTCCACGCGGCTCCCCCGGGGAAGCTCTGCCCTCTCCCCAGCCCAGTTTTGTCGGCTCTCAGGGGCAGAGGCAGATAACACACCAATGCGTCAGGAGCATTTGAAACCCGCCAGAGTCCCCGAGGCAGGAGCTGCCCCCCACAGGAGGGACTGAGGGCACAGGGCCAGCAGTGCCCGGGACCTTTTTCTCAGGGGTCTGGCTCCACGCCCTGGTGACCTCACCACCACCCTCCCTGGAAGGGGCAGACCTGGGCCTCTGACAGGCTCGCCCGGCCACGCCTCCCACCAGCCCGGCCTTTGCCGGGGCCTCGTGGCCGCCCACCCAGCACTCACCATGGCTCCTCAGGGGGGCCCTCGGCCTCTGGGGTGCAGGACTCCTCAGCATCCTGGGCACTGGCCTTCAGCGCCCGGACTCTTGCCCCCAGCTCCCGGGCCCGTTGCAGGCATGACGCAAGCTCAGAGATGGTGTCCTTCAGGGGGATCAGAGGACATGGTGCCGTCAGGCAGGCAGGCCGGCACCACTCAGCCCTCCCGCATCTGCCCCAGGCCCCGCCCCTCACCTGGTCCTGCGGGGATGTCGGGTGGGGCGGCTGACCTGCTGCGGGGGTGGATTTCTTTATCTTCTGGCCCAGAGAAGGGCAGGCTGGGATGTCTGGGGTCTTGGGGGAGTCAGGGGCCTCGGGGGTACTGGGGCTGGAAACCTGGTGGGAGGGACCCCAAGGGTGAACTCATGACAAGACGTGGTGTTCCTGGCTCTGCAGAGGACCCCGAAGGATCAGAAGCCGCTCTGAGTTAACTGGGATGGGCATGGCTGGGGGGCTTAGGGCTTCCCGTAGATAGTGGTCTGTGCTAAAACTGGCCGGGGACACAGCCTTGCTCTCGTCTTCCGGGGCCGTTTCCAGGTCGGACCCCTACCCTGGCCTCGCAGAGAAGCTGGACTTCCAGCCCCATCATCAGATCCCGGTGCAAGCCCCCCAGTGCCTCCTGCTCATCTCAGGAGCCAGCCAAGTCCCCAGTGGTGGCAGGGCAACCCAGGATCCCCCGACCTGTCCCAGAGTTCCTTGCGCCCCGCCCTGCCTCCACGTCCCGTCCCCCCCGCCTCAGTTTCCCCGAGCCCTGCCCCCCGGGCCTCAGTCTCCCCGCCCCCAGCTCCCCGGCCTCAGTCTCCCCGAGCCCCGCCCCCCGGGCCTGTTTCCCCGCCCCCAACCCCCCGGCCTCAGTCTCTCCGGGCCTCAGTTTCCCCGCCCCCAACCCCCGGCCTCAGTTTCCCCACGCCCCTCACCTCGTCCGCCGACAGCCGCAGCCTCCTGCGGGCCAGTGGGCTGGCCTGGTCGCGTCCGGGGTCGGCGGGCGGGCGGGCGCGCTTGCGGCTGCCGCTGGTGGCGGAGTCCGGGGCGCGGAGTGCGGGCCTGGCGGGGCTGGGGGTGCGACAGGCCGGCTTGGGCGGCGCGATGCGGGGCCCGGGGCGGCGGCGCGCGAAGAAGTCGGTGACGCGGCGCTGCTCCATGGCGGCGGAGTGCGCGGCGAAAGCAAGGAAAGAAGAAGGAAAGGAGGAAGAGGCGGGCGCGGTTCCCGCCAAATTTCCCGCGGAAGCCCTGGCCCCGCCCCCGGCGCGGACCGAACCATCGGGGGAGAGCACGGGGGGCGGGGGGAAGGGACGGGGCGCGCATGCGCGCTGGTGGCGCGGGACACCGGCTTGGCCGCGCGCATGCGCCGACGTGCGGGGGTGAACGCGACGGGGGGCGCCGTCGTTCGTGGGACTTTAACGCGGTCTCCGGATCCCGCGTGTGGCTTGCACTTTTCAGGGCGTGTCAGTGGGGCCGCTGGCTTCAGGGTCAGAGTGAGCGCAGTCCAGGCAAACAGCAGCGCGCGCCTGACAAAACCCCGGCGCTGCCCGGGGGAGCCGAGGACGGCGCGGCCTGGGGGGCTGCAGGCTTGGGCTGGTAAAGGCGCTGCCCCGGCGGGCCGCACGCTCCTTATTTCTTTTTTTAAACTTATTTATATCGAGGCGGAGTTTACGTTGCCGGGTGGTCTCGAACTCCCCGGGTCAGTGATCCGCCCTCCTGGAACTGCCGCCCGGCACAGCGCTGCGATCACAGGCGTGGCCTCCGCGCCCCGCCTTGCTCACTTTTTAAAAGGGTGGATTTGATATGGGAATTATTTCTCAATCAAGCTATTACATGGAAACGAAGAAAAGGGGCCGGGCGCGGTGGTTCACGCCTGTAATCCCAGCACTTAGAAAGGCCAAGGCGGGCGGATCACCTGAGGTCAGGAGTTCGAGACCAGCCTGACCAACATGGTAAAACCTCCTCTCTACTAAAAATACAAAAATTAGCCAGGCGTGGTGGCGGGCGCCTGTAATTCCAACTACTCGGGGGGCCGAGGCAGGAGAATCGCTTGAACCCGGGAGGCGAAGGTTGCAGTGAGCCGAAGTGGCGCCACTGCACTTCAGCCTGAGCGAAAGTGCGAGACTCTGTCTCAAAAAAAAAAAAAAAAAAAAGGAAAGAAAAGAAACTGCCTTTAGCATGGCTGAGATTTTAAAGTTTTAGTTCTTAAAACCTGTACCGCTTCTATCTGGGAAACGGCCTACAGCGCGGGTTATCTGGAGAGCCCGAGCCGCAGCCACTCCTTCTAGAGACGCCAATAAGCAGGCGCAGCGCCGCGGAAGTACCCCGCAAAGCAATGCGGGCCGCCGGGGCCTGGAGGCCTGGGAGGGAAGGGGAGGCGGGTGGAGGCGGCCAGGGCTGAGAGTTTTCCCATTTTCCAAGTTTTCTGTAAAAAGCATGAATTGTGCCTATTTTTTTTTTAAGTTAAAGGAATAGAAACCGGTTTGATGATGCAACTGGTGCTTGCAAAATACCTCAGAAGTGGCCTGCACGGTGGCTCACGCCTGTAATCCCAGCACTTTGGGAAGTTGAGGCGGGCAGATCACTTGAGGTCAGGAGTTCAAGACCAGCCTGGCCAACATGGCAAAACCCCGTCTCTACAATAAATACAAAAATTAGCCGGACGTGGTGGCAGGCATTTGTAATCTCTGCTACTCAAGATCCCGCCACTACACTCCAGCAGCCTGGGCAACACGGCGAGACTCCATCTCCAAAACAAAACACCTCAAAAGTGAGGAGGTTCATAAGGAGGGGGGATGGGGGGGCGTGGCATTCGTTTTCCATCTATATTTAGGGGATCAGCACCTAGACCTGTGTTTTGCAAGCAGCTGGTAGCAAATTTTTAGTGGGTCAAGAAATAAATATGGAAGACTGAGACCCACATTTTTTAAAGCTACGTTTTGTTAAGAAGTTTTGTTTTGGTACATGTGCTCTGGGCCACCATGCAAAATATAATTTTTTTTTTTTTTTTTTTTTGATCACCTAGGCTGGAGTGCAGTGGCTCACCGCAGCCTCCACTCCTGGGCTTAAGGGATCCCCCTGCCTTGGCCTCCCAAGTAGCTGGGGCTACAGGCGTGAGCCACCACGCGTGGCTAAATCTTTGTTTTTTGTTTTTGTTTTTTTGTCGAGACGGCATCTCACCATGTTGCCCAGGCTGGTCTTGAACTCCTGGACTGAAGCGATCCTCCTGCCTCGGCCTCCCAAGTAGCTGGGTCTACAGGCGTGAGCCACCACACCTGGCCACACCACACATTAAACAAATATAATGTATTTCTTCAGTCAAAACTGGTGGCAGGTTGGGGCAGGAACTGACTTGGAAGGAGCACGAGGGAATTTTCTAGGATGATAGAAATGGTCTATATCATGACAGGTTTGGGTCACATAACTGTATGAATTTATCAAAATCTGAGGGTAGCTTAAGATTTGTGTATCTTATGGTATGTAAATTTATCTAAAAGCCAAATTATCAGCAAACATTGAACTCTAGTCAGTGACATACATGCAGAAGTGGTTGGGAATAACAGGGAGTGTCTGACGCTTTAAAATGCATCAAATAAGATGGACAGGGCGGGCGCAGTGGCTCACGCCTGTAATCCCAGCACTTTGGGAGGCCGAGGCGGGTGGATCATCTGAGATCAGGAATTTGAGACCAGCCTGGCCAACATGGTAAAACCCCATCTCTACTAAAAATACAAAAATCAGCTGGTTGTGGTGGCGGGCATCTGTAATCCCAGCTAGTCGGGAGGCTGAGGCATGAGAATCGCTTGAATCCAGGAGGTGGAGGTTATAGTGAACTGAGATTGTGCCACTGCACTGCAGCCTGCACGACAGAGTGAGACTCCATCTCAACAATAACAACAAAAAGAACAGTGTAGAACATTAAGATAGAGTCTGAGGGGTAAATGAGATTCAACTTCTCTGGATGTTTGAAATTTTTGAAAATAGAATGTCTCGAAAAGGCGTATTTCGCATTGTGGGTTTTGGACAAAAGAGTTTGAAGGCCCCTGGGACCAGACAACCTCCAGCAGGGCAGTTAGCTCATAAGGCACCTTTATGAAAAATGGCTTGACAAGTGGAGCCATAGGGATCTCAGCTCCCGCTGCCCCCTTGGCCAGGAACCCTTGTGCAGGCCTTAGCTTGCACAGCTCTGCGTGGCGACCCTTACTTGTGAGTCTCTTCAGCTGAAATATTCCGTTCTATTCTAATCAAGATGGGGATCCTGGCTTTTCTCAAAGGGAGCAGAAAGTGATCTGGGAGTCACAGTGGAACACAAACCAAATAGAAGTCGGCTACGTATGAAAGAGGGAAAACATGTATAATGTTAGAGCTATAATGGGAGCATAAATTATAGACACATCCTCTCCTTAGGACCAACTGCAGTAAGGGGACCTTGTACATCCTTGGCAGCATAACCATCATCAGGTAGGAGGGAGCTGTCACCTCCCCTGGTGACATGGTGGTTCCCCACTCTGTCTCACATTGAGAATAAAGAAACAGCTGGTCTCAGAGAGGCAGTGTTAGCTGCACGTAACCACAAGCAACTGCTCCACATCTGGCTGCTGGTGCAACCATTTGGCCCGGTCCCTGCCTTCCATAGATAAGTTGATGGACAGGATGCTGCCAGAGGCCTCTCCAAGGTCTTCAAAATGCCAAGCCGACTCCAGCATTTCTTCTCTCCTGCCACCTGCCCACCCACCAGCCGGAACCACAGGGTACTGCGCTGGACTCCTGGAGCCATGCCAGGGGCCAAGGTTAGGCCCATGGTCATGAGATACTCCCAGAGACCACCTCAGGATGGGGGCTTCCTTCCTGACTTCAGCACAGCAGCACCTGTCACCACTCACCCCAAGAGGTGGCTCCCGAGCCTCGTGGGAGGGAAGGGGCCTTGGCAGTTGCTGTCATCATGGCCAGCCCTGGGACTCCAGCCCGGGGCAGAAGCAGGCTCTGGAATGAGCTAGACCCGGAAGTATAGTGCACAGGGGCTGGTAAGAGTGCAGGCATGAATGTAGCTTAGGTCTGGCCCTGTGTGGGGCAAGGGGCCAGGCTTCAGAAGTGTCAGGAGCTGGGAGGCTGAGAGTGGGGCCGGTGTTCACGACTCACAGGTTGGAAGAGGGTACCCAGTGCCTTGGGGGCCATGTCCGGCCTGAGTGCAATGGCCCGTGTCAATTATGGTGGCTCAGGATCCAGCCATGGCAACTGCTCAGTATTTTCAATGTCACCCCTGGAGAGTAGGCCATTCGGGATGACTTGTGCCTTGGAGGGGTCCTTGGAAAACTGCCTTGTTCACCTGCAGCGATGAGTTCATTCAGCCGCACATTTGTGCTGTGTAGCCCCGCCTCCCAGTCACAATTGATTGGGCTAGAGGTGCACAGCTGAGCCAATCAGATCCTGTCCTGGGACTGGAGCCTCAAGGAGGAATAACCTATTGGCTGCCTCTCATTGTGGTGTGAAGACAGAGCCAGCCAGACACAGCCGCCAGCCCAGATGGCGTTAAAGAGTTTCCAACGTGGTCTCTTGGGAGGCCTGCCAGCCCTCCAGGCTGCCCTAGATTTTAATGAAGTAGCCTATTCCTTCCCATATATTTGCCTCTTTTGCCTGAAGTGCCTGTGAGTGGGTTTCTAGCTCTTCTAACCCACGATGCTGTAATTAAAGCATGGTCACAAGGGTTTATCCATATGAGGCTGCATTAGTAATATAGAGTCTAGTGTAAGGGAGGTGAAGGCCCTTTTCTGCTCTGTTCCATCCAGGCTCCACCAGACAGGACATGTTGGCTTATGGGTATGGGATGCTAAGAGGATTTAGCGTGCTCAAGTGCCTTCAGGAGAGAGAGACATCATGGCCAAGCTCCAGAACCCCTGTCTGTGGACATTTACCCTGGAGAAACCTGGAGACCAGGGTCTGTGCCTCCATCCATTTGATCAGCTGGTATTCACAAGTGCCTGCCAGGAGCCTGGCCGCCCTGGGGTTCAAGCGATTCTCCCACCTCAGCCTCCCGAGTAGCTGGGCTTACAGGCGCCTGCCACCACACCCAGCTAATTTTTGTATTTTTAGTAGAGATGGGGTTTCGCCATGTTGGCCAGGCTCGTCTCAAACTCCTGACCTTAGGTGATCCACCTGCCTCGGCCTCCCAAAGTGCTGGGATTACAGGTGTGAGTCACCATGCCCAGCCAAAATTTATTAATGAGATATTTCACACTATTTTTCTCATCACCATCATAATTATCACTACCATCTTCCTCATCATCACCAGTATCACCATCACCACCTTCAACAGCATCATCACCAGGACCACCATTACCACCCTTACCATCACCATCATCACCACCATCACCATCACCATCATCATTACCACCACCATTATCATTACCACCATCATCACCACCTTCACCATCATCGCCATCATCACCATCATCATCATCACCACCATCATCATCATCATCACCATCATCATCACCACCATCATCATCATCACCACCATCATCATCACCATCATCATTACCACCACCATTATCATTACCACCATCATCACCACCTTCACCATCATCGCCACCATCATCATCATCACCATCATCATCATCACCACCATCACCATCACCATCATCATCACCACTATCATCATCATCACCACCATCATCATCACCACCATCATCATCATCACCACCATCATCACCATCACCATCATCATCACCATCATCACCATCACCATCATCATCACCATCATCACCATCACCATCATCATTACCACCACCATTATCATTACCACCATCATCACCACCTTCACCATCATCGCCATCATCACCATCATCATCATCACCACCATCATCATCATCATCACCATCATCATCACCACCATCATCATCATCACCACCATCATCATCACCATCATTACCACCACCATTATCATTACCACCATCATCACCACCTTCACCATCATCGCCACCACCATCACCATCACCATCATCATCACCACTATCATCATCATCACCACCATCATCATCACCACCATCATCATCATCACCACCATCATCATCATCACCACCATCATCACCATCACCATCATCATTACCACCACCATTATCATTACCACCATCATCACCACCTTCACCATCATCACCATCATCATCATCACCACCATCATCATCATCACCACCATCATCACCATCACCATCATCATCACCATCATCACCATCACCATCATCATCACCATCATCACCATCACCATCATCATTACCACCACCATTATCATTACCACCATCATCACCACCTTCACCATCATCGCCATCATCACCATCATCATCATCATCACCAGCATCATCATCATTATCATCACCATCATCACCACCATCACCATCACCATCATCATCACCTTCACCACCATCACCATCATCATCACCACCATCATCATCACCATTATCATCACCACCATCACCATCACCATCATCACCACAATCGTGCCATCCCACTATTATCACCACCATCACCATCAGCACCATCATCAATGACATAATCTCTAAGTATAATCACCAATTCTAAACACCAATCTTTGAAATCTAGTGTGTATTTTACACTTACAGCACATCTCAGTTTTGAGGAAGCTACATTTTCATGGAATTATATGATCCTTTTTTTTTCTTTTCCAGACAGAGTTTTGCTCTTGTCACCTAGGCTGGAGTGCAATGGCGCGGTCTCAGCTCACTGCAACCTCTGCCTCCCGGGTTCAAGTGATTCTCCTGCCTCAGCCTCCTGAGTAGCTGGGATTACGGGCGCCCACCAACACGCCCGGCTAATTTTTGTATTTTTAGTAGAGACAGGTTTTCACCATGTCGTCCAGGCTGGTCATGAACTCTTGACCTCAGGTGATCCGCCCACTTTGGCCTCCCACAGTGCTGGGATTCCAGGCGTGAGCCACCACGCCCGGCCTATTTGATCTTTGATGTAGATTTCATAAAATTCACATCTTGAAAAGTGGATTCATACTCCCAACTTGTTCTAAGTAGGCTAAAATGTTTTGCAATAATCAAATAGTGTTTAAAAGTAATTAAAGATCGCTTCTCGTCCTTTTGGCTAAGATCAAGTGTGTGTAAAAGTAATTAAAGTAGAATTAGGCCGGGTACAGTGGCTCATGTCTGTAATTCCAGCACTTTGGGAGGCCGAGATGGGCGGATCACCTGAGGTCAGGAGTTCAAGACCATCCTGGCCAACATGGTGAAACCCCGTCTCTACTAAAAATACAAAAATTAGCCGGGCCTGGTGGCGTGTGCCTGTAATCCCAGCTACTCGGGAGGCTGAGGCAGGAGAATCACTTGAACCCGGGAGGCAGAGCTTGCAGTGAGCCGAGATCACACCACTGCACTCCAGCCTGGGCGATAGAGCAAGCCTCCGTCTCAAAAAAAAAAAAAAAAAAAAAAGTTATTAACGGCTGGGTATGGTGGCTCATGCCTGTAATCTCAGCACTTTGGGAAGTCAAGGTGGAGGATCACTTGATCACTTGAGTCCAGGAGTAAAAACTGCAATGAGCTATGATGGTGCCACTGTGCTCCAGCCTAGGACAGAGACACAGCGAGACCCTGTCTCAAAAGAAAAAAAGGCGCTTTAGGGAGAATGCTGGAACTGTACAAATAACAAAAAATAACGCGTGGGTGGTGCCCTCAGCTTACCCTCTAGAGCTGTAGTGCTTACCCCAGGAGGAAGGTCCAGCTGCTTCCCAGCATGTGCAAAGCAAATGCGCACCCAGGGGTTCCTTCCCCTCCACCCACAGGTGGGGATGGGCATCTGCCCTGCCTCCAACAGGCACCCCTAGGTGGTCTACATTTGAGAGGCTTCATAGATGTTCCTTGATTTCACAACTTTGAAGGCCCTACTACAAACCAGGGGGAGCCAATGTCCCCAAAAGTCCAGGGTGAATAAGATGTGGCCCTGCATTGAGGGCTCCTCGCCTGGCAGACATGAAGGTTAGCTTAGTGCTCAAGGACTCAGGCTGGAGGAAGATGATCATTCATTCAAGAACATTAATTGAGCACCTACTTTGCTCCAGGCACTGTGCTGGGAGCCTGGGGAGTCATGGTGAGCTTCCAGCGGGGCAGTGCACCTTAAACAGGCTGGTTTACGCCGCTCCAGAGAACTGTGAACTCAACTTCCCCGGGGCCTGAAGCTGCAGGGAGGCAGCTGTCAGAGCCTGGGAGAGAGGCTGTTCCTGGCAGGAGCAGGGCTAGGCTGGTTCCTGGGTTTGGGCAGTGAGGAGGAGGTGCAGATAGGAAAGGCTGTTTCAGGAGTTTCAGCCTCAGGGAACATTTGGTCTTCCCCTAAGGGAAATGGAGTCTTACACTCAGGACAGGCAAGACCAGGTCTTTTTATTATTATTATTTTTTACCCAAGAAGGTCTCACTCTGTTTGTCACCCAGGCCGGAGTGCAGTCATAGTTCACCCTCGTAGTGCTGGGCTTAAGTGATCCTCCTGCCTCAGCCTCCCAAGTAGCTGGGACTACATGCAAGGGCCACCATGCCCAGCTAATTTTATTTTATGTTATTTTATTTATTTTGAGACAGATCACTCTGTCTCCCAGGCTGGAGTGCAGTGACACAATCTTGGCTCACTGAAACTTATGTCTCCTAGGATCAAGCAGTTCTCATAACTCAGCCTCCAAAGAAGCTGGGATTACAGGTGTGCACCACCACGTTCTGCTAGTGGAGACAGGGTTTCATCATGTTGGCCAGGCTGGTCTCGAACTCCTGACTTCAGATGATCCTCCCACCTCACCTTCCCAAAGTGCTGGGATTACAGGTGTGAGCCACCACACTTGGCCAAATTTTTATATTTTTTTGTAGAGATAGGGTCTCACTATGTTGCCCATGTTGGTCTTGAACTCTTGGACTCAAGAGATCCTCCCACCTTGCCCTCCCAAAATGCTGGGACTATCGGCATGAGCCACCATGCCTGGACTTTTAAAACATTTTTTTGTAGAGACATGGTCTCCCTATGTTTCCCAGGCTGGTCTCAAATGCCTGGCCTCAAAAGATCCTCCTGCCTTAGCCTCCCAAGGTGCTGGGATTATGGGCATGAGCCCATAGTCTGCACCCTGCAAGACTAGGTTTCTTGTTTTAACATTTCTGTGTCTGAGGAGGAGCCTGAATGAGCTGGGCGACCTGGGCAAAGGCCCATGGTGTTCAGATGAGGGAGTGAATGGACTCCAGATGAGGGCAGATGCTGGCTTCTCTAGGGACTTTCACATGTGGTGTGGGCCCATGACCTGGTCCCACTTAGGAGACCATAGTGTCTGCCCAGGAAGCTGTCATAAGGGTTCATGGGGCACGCCTGCAGTGTGCCTGCCTCATAGGCAGCCCTCAAGATACAGGAAGCCAGGACGGGCGCGGTGGCTCACGCCTGTAATCGCAACACTTTGGGAGGCCAAGGCAGGCAGATCCTTGAGGTCAGGAGTTCGAGACCAATCTAGCCAACATGATGAAACCCCATCTTTACTAAAAATACAAAGAAATTAGCCGGGTATAGTGGCACGTGCCTGTAATTCCAGCTACTCAGGAGGCTGAGGCATGAGAATCGCTTGAACCTAGGAGGTGGAGGATGCAGTGAGCCAAGATCATGCCACTGCACTCCAGCCTGGGTGACAGAGCAAGACTTCCTCTTAAAAAAAAAAAAAGAAAAGAAACAGGAAGCCACTGATGGTTAGCAATGGTGGCAGAGGGCCGGGCATGGTGGCCCACCCCTGTAATCCCAACAAGAAGGCCAGGCACAGTGGCTCATGCCTGTAATCCCAGCAGTTTGGGAGGCTGAGGCAGGTGGATTGCTTGAGGCTAGGAGTTCGAGACCAGCCTGGCCAACATGGCAAAAACCTGTCTCTACTAAAAATACAAAAAATAGCTGGGCATGGTGGCACACACCTGTAATCTCAGCTACTTAGGAGGCTGAAGGGGGAGGATTGCTTGAACCTGGGAGGTGGAGGCTGTACTGAGCTGAGATGATGCTACTGTGTTCCAGCCTGCGGGAAAGAGTAAAACTGTGTCTCAAAAAAAAAAAAAAAAAAAAGAATTAGCCAGGAGAGGCGGCATGCACCTATAGTCCCAGCTACTTGGGAGGCTGAGGTGGGAGGACTGCTTGAGCATGGGAGGCTGAGGCTGCAATGAGTGGTGATTGTGCCACTGCACTCCAGCCTGAGCAACAAAGCAAGACCCTGCCTGTTAAAAAAAAAAAAAAAAAAAGTGGGCGGGGCGGGCTGGGCACAGCGGCTCCTGCCTGTAATCTCAGCACTTTGGGAGGCCGAGGCGGGTAGATTGCTTGAGGCCAGGAGTTCAAGACCAGCCTGGCCAACATAGTGAAACCCTGTCTCTACTAAAAATACAAAAATTAGCTGGGTGTGGGGGCAGGTGCCTCCCATCTACTCAGGAGGCTGAGGCAGGAGAATTGCTTGAACCTGGGAGGTGGAGGTTGCAGTGAGCCAAGATAGCACCACTGCACTCCAGCTTGGGCAATGGAGTGAGACTCCATCTCAAAAAACAATAAAATAAAATAAAATATAACCTTACCTCCAGATAACACAACCCAAGCTCCAGGTGATATAATCCTAGCCCCAGATGATATAACTCACGCCCCATGCCCCTGGGGCAATGACTCTCCTTGTAAAGGTCAATTCAAGTAGCAATGGATGGGAATATAGGGGGCGTAGGGAATCGGTGGGAATATAGGGAGGCCTGGGCTGCTTGCTTGCTTGCCTTCTTTAATGGGACCAGGAGACTTCCCAGGTAAAACCCCCTATGGACTGTCACAGCTTTACACCCCAGGTTCGAGGCTTGCTGGTGGGAGACGTTCTGCCTGGGGACGGTGCGGCCCCGCTGCAGGTGTGGAGTGTTCCCCGGGCTGAGCTCCACCCCAGTAACTGCCAGCTTGGGGCTGAGGTCAGCAGGTCAGGCCAGGAAGCTCAAAGGAACCCGAGAGGGAGATTCCCAGTGGACTTGAGGGTGGTTGGCCCATGTGGGAAACATGTCTATGGGGAGAGCTGCCCTCTGGGGGTGTGGGGGGCCTTATCTCTGTCCAGGGGCCCCGGCTATGGGGTCTGCGCTGTCCTCAGACCAGCTGCTGTTGGGAGTGCCTCGGAAACACGCTTTCTTGATGGGGGCTCTCTCAACCCCGAATGCCCGGAAGGCAGAGCCCAAGGCAGAGGCTTCCTGCTGGGGTGGGCAAGCCCAGAGAGGCGTGGACGGTGGGGAGAGTGAGGCAGGATGGACAGGAGCCCATGGATGGCGCGTCCTGGAGCTGGCTGTCTCAACATGCAGCCCACCACACAGTCACACACAAGGGTCTTCCAGGCAGCGGGTAGAACACACCTCGTGCTGTGCAGGGAGGAGGAGAAGAGTTTCTGCACCAGCTCTCATTGATGGAGGGTCAGCTGTGCTCCCTCTGGATGGCGCCCATGGGCATTGGTGGGCCCTGGGCATCTCGGCCTCCCTGGCAACACAGAAGCTCTGAGCAGAAGGCAGGGGCAGGAGTGGGCAGGGGAAGGGCTCGGCCAGGGCCCATGTGACGTCACTGCCTGTGGACAGGCTGAGCTGTGGCTCGGTGGCTGTGGTGAGTGGTCAATCATCTGCAGTGGCCACTGACCTCATGGTCACTCGTCAGGCATGGAGTGAACCTCCTCATGGCCCTGGGGATACAGTCACCTGAGACATAGCTCCAGGGAGCCCCAGGGCCACAGATGGTTACACCCCGAGGACATGCTAGGGGAGCCTCAGGGGATCAAAGCAGAGTGAGGTGAGCTCTGGGCAGTCAGGAAGGGCTCAGAGGCAGGGACTGCTGGAAAGTGGAGGAGGGATTTGCCAGGTGGGGGATGGCATTCCAAGGGGAGGCGGGACTGAGGACAATGGCCCTGGGGGATTCCGTGGCCCTGTGTGGTCGGCGCAGTGGGGGGACTGAGCAGTGAGGAGGGGGTATGGCCGCTGTGTTGAGCTGAGTGGAGGGGACTGAAGACAGAAGGTCCCTGTTCTGCTCCCTTGGGCCTGAATGCCCCCAGACCTCCTTTCTTCCTTTGTTGCTCCCAACCAGAGCCCCAGGGCATGAGAGGACACCACCCACGCAGGGCTCTGCACCTCACTGTGACCTCCATCTGCGGGATCAGCATGGGGCCACAGTCACCAGAGCCAAATGCACGTGGGAGCCTCAGAGTGTTCAGGCTGGAGGAGGAAAGGACTGTCTGTGAAAACCTCCTCTGTCCTGGGTACTGCCTGAAAGCCTGGACTCCGAGGGCCACGCATCACCTGCTCCACCCTCAAGCGGCCCGGAGGGTCTGGACCCAGAAGTGTCGGCAGGACATGGCAGGCGGCAGGGGGCCGGTTGCTCCCCTTTCAGCTCTGACCAGGCCCCCAGGAAAGCCAGCCACTGGGTGGGCCAGAAGCAGGGGTGGGTGAGTCAGCAGGGCAGAGGTGCCCGGGGTCACTGAGCTGGGGGCCAGGCTGGTTCCAGGACTTCCTTCTCTTCACCCAGGTGATGCTCAGCTCATCCCCACTGCTGCCCGGAGCAGTCAGCAATTCTGTACCCTCCCGAGCAGGGCCCAAGCAGCCACTGCTGCTCCTCAGAGACCCTACTGGGGGCCGAGCTTGGAGGGCGGGGCGGATCCCAGTTCCAGCCCATCTGTGCCTGTCTCTGAAGCCCCGAGCACTGCACTTACTCCATGAGACCACGCGGGGCCACAAGACCACATGGGTGGCTGCAGGAGAGCACGTGGTTCATCTTCACTCGGGGCAGCGTCTGTGCTCAAGCCTGGGCCCTTGGTCTCCAGGTCAGTGTTGGCCATGTCCTTCCCATCAGCACATCCAGTTGGTCTCTGGTTTTACTGGTGAGGTGGGGATGGTGAGAGCCAGGGATGGATCGGCGTCTTCATCCCAGCTTCCTTGCCACAGCTTAGGGGCCTCAGTGCCCCCTTTGCTGCTGGTAGGGGTTTGTCACAGGGTTCCTGGCCACATTGCAGGGTCCTAATGCCAACCTTCTAACCCTCAGCTGGCCGCTGAGGCCAGCAGGCAGGTTCCAGGCCGGACTTCAAGCCACAGGTGCCCAGGCAGGTCCATTGCTGACGTCGGCGAGGTAGCACCCTGAGCATGGATGGAGCCGAATGCCAGCTTCAGGCAGGCAGGTGGCAGGGGCCCGCAGGTCGGCTCCCGGTGGGCAGGTGGGTGGGAGAGGAGGATGGTTACTGAGGCCAGCCATGGGGGATGAGAATGAGGCCTCCCCTCCCCTCCCCTCCCCTCCCCTCCCTCCCCTCTCTTCCCCTCCCCTTCCCTCTCCTCCACTCCCCTCTCCTCCCCTCTCCTCCCCTCCCCTCTCCTCCCCTCTCCTCCCCTCCCCTCCCCTCCCCTCTCCTCCCCTCCCCTCTCCTCCCCTCCCCTCTCCTCCCCTCCCCTCCCCCCTCTTCCCCTCCCCTCCCCTCCCCCCTCTTCCCCTCCCCTCCCCTCCCCTCTCCTCTCTTCCCCTCCCCTCTCCTCCCCTCCCCGTGGGATATCATGGCATATCACGGCTGGTGTGTTAGTTGTCTGCGAAGTACCTGAAGTTTGTGTCCACCCAAAAGGCAGGAGAGCACATGCTGTTTCCCAGGTGTGTTCCACACGGGTGTCTCACTCAACCCTCCTCTGAGCAGCAGCAGGCAGGACCCTCGCTTTACAGGCGAGGAGGGGGTTGAGGCTCCTGGGGCTCTGTAGCTTGTCGAAGACCTGAAGGCAGTGAGAGGCTTGGCTTGGGCACACGCTGCCCAGCTTCAGAGCTTCCCTGAGGACCAGGCCTGGCTGCCGCAGAGGCAGGCAGTGATGGCAGTGACTGCAGGCTTCCTCCCTCGGCTGGGGCTGCGAAAGAGCGGGGGCGGGGGTGGGGAATCAGATGCACGGGCAGTGGGAACTTGTCTGCTGCCTGTGAAGAAATGTCCTTTTGCCTGTTTGGTCTGCAGAGCCCCCAGCTCGGTGCCCCGGCTGGGATCACCCCTTAGAAGAACCCAGGACCCTCGGCAGGAGCAGGTGAGAGTTTGTGCCCTGCTGATCAGTTCCTGTTCTTGGTTTCCAGGAAAGGGAGGCTGGGGAACCCAATGGGAATTCACTCATAGAAATAAAACAAGAAGTCCCCGAATCTCACAGTCCCTGACAAGGAGTCAGGAAAGCAGTATGTGGAAGACACAGAGACTGTGGTTGCCTCTGGGGAGGGATCCTGGCTGTGAGGGAGGCATAGAGTCCACTGCTTGAAAATCGTTTCTTGTTTGTTTTTGTTTTTGAGACGGAGTTTCACTCTTGTTACCCAGGCTGGAGTGCAATGGCACGATCTCAACTCACTGCAACCTCCGCCTCCTGGGTTCAAGCAATTCTCTTGCCTCAGCCTCCTGAGTAGCTGGGATTACAGGCATGCGCCACTATGCCCAGCTAATTTTGTAGTTTTATTTGAGACGAGGTTTTGCCATGTTGGCCAGGCTGGTCTGGAACTCGCCACCTCAGGTGATCCTCCCACCTCGGCCTCCCAAAGTGCTGGGATTACAGGCACGAGCCACTGCACCCGGCCTGAAAATTGTTTTAACCACGTACATATTTCTTAAAATTGTCTATCACGGTAAAAGTACATAATATAAATGTACCTTTTAAATCATTTTTAAGTGTCCAATTTGGAGGCATGAAGCACATTTACAATGTTGTATAAACACTACTATTTCCAGAACGTTTTCATCACCCCAAAGAGAAACTCTGCCACCGTTAAACAACAGCTGCCCACTTCCCCCTCTGGCCTGGTAACCACCCTCTGCTCTCTGGCTCCATAGACATTTCACGTACACAGAGCCACATGGTGCCTTCCTTCTGTGCCTGGCTCCCTTCCCTCCACGTCCTGTACTCAAGGTCCAGCCCCATGCTGGCGTGGTGGCTCACACCTGTGATCCCAGCACCTTGGGAGGCCAAGGCAGGAGGATTGCTTGAGCCTGGGAGTTTGAGACCAGCCTGGGCAACATAGCAAGACCCCATCTCTATGGGAAAAAAAAATTGGCTGGGTATGGCAGTGCATGCCTGTAGCTCCAGCTACTTGGGAGGCTGAGGTGGGAGGCTTCCTTGAGCCTGAGGTCCAGGTTACAGGGAGCCATGATTGCACCACTGCAATCTAGCCTGGTAGCCTGGGTGACAGAGCGGGACCCTGTCTCACACACACACACACACAAGTTCATCCCTGTTGTAGCGTACATCAGTTTCATTTCTTTTTATGGACAAATAATATCAGATTGTATGAACAGACCACATTTTGTTTCTACACTCCATTAACAGACTCTGGGGTTGTTTCCTCTTAAAATTATTATTATTATTATTATTTTTTTGAGACAGGGTCTTGCTCTTTCACCCAAGCAGGAGTGCAGTGGCATGATCTCAGCTCACTGCAATCTCCTGGGATCCTCCTGGGATCAAGTGATTCTCCTGCCTCAGCCTTCCAAGTAGCTGGAACCACAGGCATGCGCTACCATGCCTGGCTAATTTTTGTATTTTTAGTAGAGACAGGGTTTCACCATGTTGGCCAGGCTGGTCTTGAACCCCTGACCTCAAATGATCCACCCACCTCAGCCTCCCAAAGTGCTGGTGTTGCAGGTGTGAGCCACAGTGCCTGGCCAAAATTATTATTATTTTTGAGACAGGGTCTTGCTCTGTTGCCCAGGCCGGAGTGCAGTGGCACCATCACTACTCACTGCAGCCTCCACCTCCTGGGCTCTAGAGATCCTCCCACCTCAGCCTTCTAAGTAGCTGGGACCACAGGCAGGCACCACCACATCTGGCTGATTTTTTTTTTTTTTTTTTTTTTTGAGACGGAGTCTCGCTCTGTCACCCAGGCTGGAGTGTAATGGTGTGGTCTTGGCTCACTGCAAACTCTGCCTCCCGGGTTCAAGCAATTCTCCTGCCTCAGCTTCCTGAGTAGCTGGGATTACAGGTGCCTGCTGCCACGCCTGGCTAATTTTTGTATTTTAGTAGAGACAAGGTTTCACCACGTTGGCCAGGCTGGTCTCGAACTCCTGACCTTGTGATCCACCCGCCTCAGCCTCCCAAAGTGCTGGGATTACAGGCATGAGCCACCATGCCTGGCTGGCACGCCTGGCTAATTTTTATTTTTTGTATTGATGGGGTCTTGCTGTTTGTCCAGGCTGGTCTCCAACTCCTGGCCACAAGCCATCCTCCTGCCTTAGCCCCCCAAAGTGTTGGGATTACAGACGTGAGCCACCATACCCAGCCTGAAATTAATTTTTAAGTATAGACAGGTAATGACAACTATATTATCATTGGGAAAAAGTTACAACCTGCATGATAAAGCTTAAAGTCCCTCTGACCCCTCTTGCCCTGGCTTTTCCTCTCTCCCAAGGGGACCTGACCATTGTTGCTCTCCCAAGACTAAGTCACTGGCCGGGCATGGTGGCTCATGCCTGTAATCCCAGCAGTTTGGGAGGTCCAGGCAGGCGGATCATTTGAGGTCAGGAGTTCAAGACCTGGCCAACATTTTGAAATCCCATGTCTACTAAAAATACAAAAGTTGGCCAGGTGTGGTGGCACACGCCTGTAATCCCAGCTACTTGGGAGGTTGAGGCAGGAGAATCACTTGAACTCAGGAGGTGGAGGGTGCAGTGAGCCGAGATTGCTCCACTGCACTCCATCCTGGACAACAGTGGGAAACTTTGTCTCAAGAAAATACAATAAAATAAAAAATAAATCACTGTTTTAAACAGCGACAAAAATAAAAAGCAACAGCAAGTTGAGAAAGGCCTCCCAGCTGTGGGGCAGTGGGACAGGAGTGGCTTTGGACTTGGAATCTGGAAAGCTGGGTGCAAAGGCCGGTCTATTCCTTTGGCAAATGGTTATCCCGCTCTGGCCCTTAGCATCCTCTTCTGCAACAGGGGTTGAGTTAGAACACGGTCCAAATTCCTGAACGGGCAGTGGACTGGGCACAGGTGGGCTCCCCTGCCCTTGCCCACCCCACCTCTGGCTGGCAAGCAGAGATCTTTTTCAGAGTATTCGTCTCCATTTTGCTAATTTTATTTTGTGAATAAGTGAATTATGTATGAAGCAAAATATTAAAATAGCACCAAAGGGTATAGGTGAAGACCAGGTCTCCCTCCCACCCCAAGTGGGTGAGCGTGGGCCTGAGTGTACCTGCTTGCTTTTCCCAATTGTAACACTGTAACTTAGCAATTGTTCCTCCTTGATAACAGAGCAATTGCGGGATTCTCTCTAACTGCTGCTACACAGTAACATTGTATCTTAGCTTCATGTTGATACAAAACACTTAGCCGGATTCTCTTTTTTACCTGCTGTGTAGCACTCCACTGTGAGACACACTATCATTTATTTGACAAGCTTCTGTGGGCAGAGAGTTTTTCTGCTTTTTGCTACTTTAACAATTCTAGGACACATACATCCTCTACCTTTGCAAGTCCATCTGCAGGGCAAGCTCCCAGACTTCCCCACCTCTGCAGCAACTTTTCAAAGCCTGACCAGAGGGTGAGACTTGCAGAGAAAGTAAATCAGCCTTTTTTTTTCTTCTTTGATATGGAGTCTCATTCTGTTGCCCAGGCTGGAGTACAGTGGGGCGATCTCGGCTCACTGCAAGCTCCGTCTCCCGGGTTCACGCCATTCTCCTGCCTCAGCCTCCAGAGTAGCTGGGACTACAGGCGCCCGCCACCACGCCCAGCTAATTTTTTGAATTTTTAGTAGAGACGGGGTTTCACTGTGTTAGCCAGGATGGTCTCCATCTGCTGACCTTGTGATCCACCTGCCTCGGCCTCTGAAAGTGCTGGGATTACAGGCGTGAGCCACCGCACCCGGCCTATATCAGCCTTTAAACACCAGACTTCCCATGAAAATCTCCATTTCTGGGTTTTTTGTGTGTTTTTTTTTTTTTTAATGGAGTTTCATTCTTGTCACTCAGGCTGGAGTGCAGTGGCATGATCTGGGCTCACGGCAACCTCAGCCTCCCAGGTTCAAGCGATTTTCCTGCCTCAGCCTCCTGAGTAGTTGGGAATACAGGCGCCTGCCACCACGCCTGGCTAATTTTTGTATTTTTAGTAGAGATGGGGTTTCACCATGTTGGCCAGGCTGGTCTCGAACTCCTGACCTCAAGTGATCCCCCCACCCCCTACCCCCTTGCCTCAGCCCCCCAAAGTGCTGGGGTTACAGGCCTGAGCCACTGCCCCGCCATCTTTGTTGTTGTTTTTTTTTTTTTTTTTTTTTTTGAGCTGGAGGGTGTGGGCTTGTGCTGGGCTCTCATGAGTTGCCAGTGCCTTGAGGCTCAGTGGCCACAGTCCCCCCAGCCCCACTCACTGCCTTACGCAGCTGAGTTTGGGAGCCATGGACTGAGCTCAATTAAACGGTGTAGAGCCCTTCGCCCTCTTTCTGTGCCCACCTCAAGGGCAGACGAAGTCCAAACTGGCGTGGCCTGGGTGAGGGTCCCGAACACCCTGGACTCAGACCCCGCCTCTCCGTGGCAGGGCGCCGCGGCAGCAGGTGCACAGGCCGTGGCTCTCACTCTCACCGTCTCACGCCACAGCGACCCGGGCAAAGCCGCGCGCGGTGGCCAGCGTGGCTGGGAGCAGCCCCCGAGCCCCCGTCAGACCAACGCGGATCGCGGCACTGCTGCGACCCGACCATCCCGCGTGCTCCCTCCGGGACCACTAGGCCCGGCCGCGGCGGGAACTCCGAGCCTCCCCACGGTCCCCAGGGGGCGCTGCGTGCTCGCGCCTCGGGGAGCAAAGCGAAAGTCGCTCGGGCACGCGGGGTGCAGTTGCGCGTGGGGCGCTGCCTGGGGGAGCCAGAGGCCCCGGGACCCCTTATGTAGCGCCCGGGCCCCAGCCCCGGCCCACCCAGCGAGAAGCGCCCCTGCCCACCGCCGCGCACGCTCGGAGCCGCGGGGCCAAGGCTGCGGGAGGGGAGGGGTCCGCTCCGGGCCAGCGCCAGTCGGGGGTCTCCGGGCCCCAACGCACCAGGGCAGGCCGGAGGCGGGACGGGCCGCGCGGGACAGCGGAGGGGGTGCCTGGGCGCGCCGGGCCGTCGGGGAAGCGCGGAGGCGGGCACGCCGGGGAGGGCGGGCGGGGGCCGAGCTTATAAAGGCCCGCGGGCGGAGGAGGGCGGGAGCCGCCGTCCGGCCCAGCTCGGCCCCAGTGAGCCGAGCGCTGCGCTCCGCCGAGGGGCAGGGCGGACGCCTGAGCGAGCGCGGGCCCGGGACGTGGGCACCGGCGGGGCGGCCGGAGGAGAAGGAGGAAGAGGAGAAGGCGGCGCGCGGGTCTCCGCGGGTCAGCCATGGCGCGCCGGCCCCGGGGCCCCCGCACCGCCCCATAGCGCCGCGGCGTCCGCTCGGTCCGGGCCGGGCCCTGGGCCCTCCAGCCATGGAGCCGCACGTGCTCGGCGCGGTCCTGTACTGGCTGCTGCTGCCCTGCGCGCTGCTGGCTGGTGAGTGGGGGGCGGGCGCCTGGGGGCGACGGGAGGGGGCTGCGTCTCGGCTCCCCACGGCCTGGACACCGGACGACGCCGGCCGGGGCGAGGGCTGCGGGCGAGCGGGCGCGGAAATTCCCAGGGACGCGCGACCCGGGCGCCCGCATTCCTGAAGCATGAGCGCGCCAGGCGGCGGCGGGGCTCCTGTCCCAGGGCCGGGCTGGAAGGGCGGCGGCGGCTGGGGGAGACGGTACCGCGTGCCCACGGGGGCGGTCGAGCGAGCGCCGGGGATAGCGCGGCTGGCGTCTCCGCCGGGGCGCTGCGGAGAGGGGCCCGCCAGGCGAGGCGGTGTTTACCCCGGTGGGAAGGGCCGGAGCGGTGGTTGGGGGAGCACGAATCTCTTTTTCTCTTTCGGGTTAAAAAAAAAAAAAAAGCGCAAAGTTGCATCAGGACTTCCTGACAATCTTGGAGAAGGCGGGCTTCCTGCCTGGAGCTGTTTAATTTGGAGCTTCCCGAGCCCAACGAACGTCCGTGCCCAGGGCCCAGCCCCGCTCACCACCGCACCCCCCTCTGCCGGACTGAGGCGGTCCCACACTTTGGAAAAAAATAGTGTGGGTTCCTCCCTGGTCCTCCCTTGCCCTACTGGGCTCAGTTTCGCGGGGGCGGGGCCGGCCTGTGCCCTGGTCTGGGGGAGGGGACACCCCCGGAGGCTGTGGCCTGGTGTCAGGGCGGGGCAGGGGTCCCCAGTCCTGGCATCTGTGTTCCCTGCTTGCCGGGCAGTGGTGCCCCTTTCGCGAAGCACATCCGGGTGGCTTGGTGCTCCACGGCCTGGCACCTCTACCCCTTCCCCGACCCTGGCCTACTCGGGACCCAGGGCCCGCGCCCTCCGCCCGGGGGCTCCCCACGTGTGACTGAGCTGGGAAGCAGTCGGATGAAATTAACCCACGGACAAGTGGGATGGTTTGCATTGGGAGTCCTCCATGGACACGGCAGGTGGGGCGTTTTGCTTCTAAAAGCCCTTCCAGAGCCCTTGCCATGCTCTATGTGGGAGCTCGCCCAGCGCTAGCTTTGGGGATCTAGAGCCGCCTGCCTGAGGCTCCCAGACAGACTGCGTTTTGATCGGTCGCACAGAAAGGTGGTGAAACTTGGGGAAGATTTTCTAGACAGGAATCAATGAAAACCATTGAGGCTGGAGAGGAGAGGTTTTGAGCAACTCTCTTCAGTGCGGTCAGCCCTGTGTGGACTGGGCAGCCTGGGGCCTGCTCCCAGTGCAGGGTGAGATGGGCGGTAAACAGGGCCCGGCCGTGTTCCTTCCTGTGCCTTGAAAACAAGCAGGACAGCCTGGCACAGAGGCAGAGTCTAGAGCTGACAGGCCTTAGAGAGGGAAACAGGACAGCTTCTGAAACGTCCCGTTCACACTGATCGTTCCATTTCCTCTTGTCTGAGTGGGAGCGGGGATCCTCCCTGCAGGGAATGCCCCCCTCTCAGACGGCAGCTGCTCCTTGGGCAGAGTTGGCAATGTTTTTCTTTAAATGACCAGATGGTAAATATTTGCATGTCACAAAATCTTCTTCTTCTGGTATTTTTCCAGCCATTAAATGTAAAAGCCATCCTGAGTTCATGGGCTGTACCTAAACAGGTGTTGAGCCAGATGCTGTGGCACATGTGGTTTGCTGCCCCCGGGAATTGGTCAGAGGGCCTGGGTTCTGCCTTCTCGATTGCTATCCGCGTGGGGGATCTGGGGGAGGGATCACTGTTCTTCTTGCTTTTGGCCTCCTTGAGGAGAATGGGGAGGTAGCCCAGGGGTGCTCACCCCAGGCCACGTGTCAGAGTCTTCTATGAAACTTTTAAAGAATAATGATGACTGACTGTCTGTATGGTACTTTCCGTAAACCTAAAACTGGCCCCAAATAAAGTCTCTTAATTTGAAAGATGCTAAAGCCCAGGCCATACCCCACGCTGATTCTGTGTCTGGGGATAGGACATGGAGCCTCGGCCTCAGTGTTTTCTCTCAGTCGCCTGGGGTGGAAGTGGCACCGGCCAAGAACTCTGCCTGCCTGCTGGCCAGGACTCCTGAGTCAGGCTTTCTGGCCCTGGGGTGTGGGCAGCTCCAGACGGACCCACGATGTGCAGGTTCAGCTGGCCTGGCCGGAGGTGGGACACTGGCTTTGCTGTCTTTGGAGTGCCCCCTCCCTCTCTGGCGAGCTTTGGTTGGAAGCAGTTCTATGGTGTTTTGGAAATGAATGAGGCCTTCAGAAGGCATTAGTCAGTGTGTGCCTGTGCTAGCTCAGACAGTGCCCGGTGAGGGTTTGAGTCATCCTGGGGTGCCCCTGGCCCCCACGCCCTCCCCCTCCGGTGCAGGATCATTACCCAAAAATCTGGCAGGGAGCTGCCCCGCCCACGGGGAGCAGGGGCCTCCTTCAGCAGTCTCACCTAGTGTTCTGGAGCCTTGGGGGATCAGGGCCCATCTCTTCAGGGCAGGGCTGGGCGCGATGGCTCACACCTGTGATCCCAGAGCTTCAGGAGGCCAAGGTGGGAGGACTGCTTGAGCCTAGCCATTCGAGAGCAGCCTGGAACGTAGAGATCCCCATCACTACGAAAAATATTTAAAAATTAGCTGGGCATGGTGGTGGTGCACCTGTAGTCCCAGCTACTCAGGGGGCCAAGGTGGGACGATCGTTTGAGTCCAGGAGGTGGAGGCTACAGTGAGCCATGATTGCGTCATTGCACTCCAGCCTGGCTGACAGACCCTGTCTCAAAAAAAAAGAAAAAAAAGGGCAGGACATTTGTGATTCTGATAATATGGGACCGCACCTCCCGTTCTATCGGCGGGAAATCTAGACAGGAGCCACTGTGTCACTGACTGTGGGACACCCACGTGGGCTGACAATATGGCTTCTGCTTTTCAGGGTGCCTCGTGGCACAGCCTAGGGGCACACCCACGGCCGGCAAGCTGGGCGTCACCTCCTTCAGGCTGATTGTCACTGAGAAGTGCCACTAGTTAGCATGAGGGATGCTTCCTCCTTTTTCAGACCATTGTCACCATCAGAGTCGCCACCTCTGGGAGGCAGCTGAGAAGGTGGGGAACAGCAGGCACTTGGCTCACAGTGGCTCAGCAGTGCAGACCCTCTGAGCCCAGCATGGCAGAGTCACCCTTCGGAGGCCTGTGCCAAGGTCTCAGGACCTGCACAGAACCCTGGCCTGTCCCATCCGAGGGTGCTGGGAAGAGCATGGCCGTAGCAGAGTAAGATGGGAGCTGCTTTCCTCTGTGGCTTGGGGGCCCCTTCTGAGCATCAGCTCCCTGGTGTGGCAGAGGGGCGCACTCTGTCTCCATGCTGGGCCTGGAGGCTGGATGAGTCAGCAGGAGAACGTGGGGCCTGCCTTACAGCACCAAGGGCTGCAGGTGTGTGTGCACATGTGTGCGTGTTTGGGGAAGGGGCCAGGGACTGCCCAGGAGCTGAGGATGGGTCACAGTGGGTGGTCGTACCACA
Source organism: Pongo pygmaeus (assembly GCF_028885625.2). Classification (NCBI taxonomy): domain Eukaryota; kingdom Metazoa; phylum Chordata; class Mammalia; order Primates; family Hominidae; genus Pongo; species Pongo pygmaeus. The sequence continues at coordinate 86,091,890 of NC_072391.2, read as the reverse complement.
GCGGGTCACTGGTGCCCAGGACACAGGGAGCTCCAGCCCCAGCTGCCAGGGTCCCACGAAGAGGAAGTGTCCTCTGGGGGTGGGTGGGGGTGCACAGTCTGATCCTGGCCCCAAGGCAGCTTCCTGGGCGGTGTCTCTCCTGTGCTGAGTCGGCAGTGCATTTGTTTTCAGTGCTCAAAGATGAAGGGGAACCACCGTGGGCCTTGACGGCCTCATCTGCCCTCTGCAGCCCGCTCCTGAGATGGGGCCACCACAGTCTCCAGGGTCCTGTGAGAGCCGCATCTTGCAGGAAGCCATTCCTGGCCTCAGAAATCCCCTTTTCAATTCAACAAAATGTTAATCCTCTGTTTAGCTATTTTAGAAATAGACAATTAGACTTTTTTTTTTTTTTTTTTTTTTCTTCAAGACGGAGGCTCACTCTGTCGCCCAGGCTGGCGTGTAGTGGCATGATTTTGGCTCACTGCAACTTCAGCCTCCAGGGCTCAAGCCATCCTCCTGCCTCAGCCTCCTGAGTAGCTGAGATTACAGGTGTGTAGCACCATACCTAATTTTTGTATTTTTAGTATAGACGGGGTTTTACCACTTTGGCCAGGCTGGCTTTGAACTCCTGACCTTAAGCAATCTGCCCGCCTCAGCCTCTGAAAGTGCTGGGGTTACAGGCATGAGCCACCGTGCCCGGCTGACAGTTAGACTTTTGCTTCTTTGTTTATATATGCTTTTTTTTCTAGTTCCAAAAGCAAGCGTGCCCTTCCTTGTGGTAGAGAATCCTAGCTCACAGAGCAGTTTAGAAGCCAGCACGCATCCCACACACACATCTGGTATGGACGGACCCTTGCTGGGTGTCTGTCCTGTGTTCTTCTGAAAGGCAAGCTGTTCCCAGCCAGCCCCTGCCCCTCTCTGCCTTAGCCTGCCTTGAGGCCTGAGTCTTCTGGGTGACTGTGAGGCGGGACCCCCCCTTCCCCTACCCCCACCCACATCCTCTGCATCTGCCTTCTGTCCTGCTCTTGACCTTTGAGCTCCTCTGTCAGCTTCAGGGTGTAGCTGTTGAGCCTATTTTTTGGATTAGGACTCTGGGGTGAGGGAAGTTAATTCACACACCCAAGATGACACTGGTGGGAAGGGACAGGCCCGGGGTAAAGGCTTCTCCTCTCCTTGGCGGTTGAGTCCCACACCTGCTGGCTGAGGCACCCGAAGGGGACTTGGGGTCCAGGATCACTGGGAGGATGGGGGCAGGCAGAGGTGTGGCCGACCTGGTGGCGGCTCGTGGGCAGCGGCAGACCCTGCCTTGCTCTGAATGCGGGGCCCTCACCCCCTTCTCTGGGTCTGGGTTTCCTCCCCTGTAAGTGACAGTGTAAAAGCTTCACAGCCGCTTCCAAGTCTCAGGTCTCTCGGGCTTTGGATCTCACACCCAGGCTGGGTGGGGGCAGGGGTGGGAAAGCCGTCCCCCGGGAAGGCTCAGAATTCCTTGCACAGTCGTGGGGCCAGGAGACCTGCAACACGGGCTTTCCCAGCTGCGCTGCGTGCCGCGGTGGCCGGGGGTCCGTCGGGCCTCCATGGAGCTGAGGGGAAGGGGCCATTCACCACCTGGTCCCGGAGCACACAGGGCAGCTCCCAGGAGTGCAGAGGCTCCTTGGGACCTGTGGAGCTGTCGGCCTCCCTCATGCTGCACACACAGCGCGTCCCCAGGGGTGTCTGCAGCCCAGCCCATCCCACTGCAGATTCCCGACCACTCAGATTCATTCATGCGTCCTCTCACGCAGTTCCTGTGGGACAGAGCTCTGGGCAGCAGCCAGAAGTCCAAGTTCTGGTTCAGGGCCAGTGGAGGTGGGTGTTGGGGTGGGGCTGGAGCTCCCTGCTCTCCCTCCCAAGCTAGCCAGGAAAGGAGGCTGGGGGCCCCGCATGGTTCTGGATGCACCGTTGCTGTTTATTCACGAAGCGCAATGCTGAGCACAAGCGGGGAAAGAAAAGTGTGACAAGTGCCAGGAAAATGGGGCTCCCCTGACGCCGTCCAAAATGGGGTCCCTTGCCGGGCACGGTGGCTCACACCTGTAATCCCAGCACTTTGGGAGGCTGAGGCAGGTGGATCACCTGAGGTCAGGAGTTCGAGACCAGCCTGACCAACATGGCAAAACCCCATCTCAGCTAAAAATACAAAAATTAGCTGGGCATGGTGGCGGGCACCTGTATTCCCAGCTGGGAGGCTGAGACAGGAGTATCGCTTGAACCCAGGAGGTAGAGGTTGCAGTGAGCCAAGATTGTGCCACTGCACTCCAGCCTCAAAACAAAACAAAACAAAACAAAAAAAGTGAAGTCGTAAATCAGATTAAATTCCCTTTTTAACCCTTTGAACCTCTGTCCTCCCCTGTTTCCAGCGGGAGGCCTCTGGTGAATGCGCCATGCACCCCACCTGCCCCCACTCTCTGGGTCTGTCTCCCAGCTGGAACGGCCGCTTCCCCAGGTGCCTTCCCTGGGCCACAGCCTTGTGCCTCGGGGCTACTGGATGCCTGGGTGTGTGGGTGGCTCCCAGTGTGTGGGATGGCACACGAGCCTCTGGCCCTTCTGTGTGGGGTCGCACACCCACCGCAGGCCGTATTTTTGCTCACGTTCATGTTTCTCCACGGTGGACGCTGGGTTGCAGGGACCGTTCCTATGTGCGGGTGAGGATCTGGGCAGCTGCTGGCACCGGGCCCATGGGGACGCTGACCGTCCCAGGTGCCGGCTCTGAGGCGTGCAGTGGACAGCTGTCCTGCTGGGCGCTGCCAGGGCCCCTTAGGCCGACGTGCGTGGCCACCCGATTCCCCGCCGTTGTCTCAGGAGCCTTTGCAGAGTGGGGTGGATCAATTTTTCGGGTGTGTTTTAATAGCATAATTACAGGGAGTATTTCAGGCTCCCTCTGACGGGCCGGCAGGGTTTGGCTGCCGGCTGTTTACCAGGCTCCAATCTGCACACTATTTTTCTGTGGGTATATATAGCTGGGGCTTCTTCTCCTTCCTCAGGTTCAGGCTAAAGAGGGACAGCAGCCGCCTCAGCCACCCCCTGTGGTTTCCTTTGCCTGTGGATGGGCGGCTAAAATGGGCCCAGGAAAAGTCAAGAACAAGGTCGGCTCTGGGTGCCACAGCTCTACCCCCAAAAGCAGGAAGGGGACTCGGGCCATGCCCATCTGTGAGCCACACCGGTCCGGGAGCGGCCTCGGGCAGGGCAGTCCTGGACCCCCGCAGTGCCGGGGTGTGTTTGTCCACCCTGCCTCCTGTGTGTCTAGAAGCCTCCAGCCTCGGGGAAAACAATGAAACTCAACTGTGACTTAAACAGATTCCCGGGCCTGCAGGAGCTCCCGGAGGCCTGTGGCTGTGGCAAGACCTGGAGGGCCATGCGGGAGGGACAGACGCGGGTTTGGGGAGGCCGCCTGCCAAGGAGGGGCCTCAAAGGAGGGGACAGACGTGGGTTTGGGGCTGCCTGCCCGGGAGGGGCCTCAAGGACCCCAGGTCTGGTCTTGGTCTCACTCACCTCCTGGACCCCTCAAGGCCTGCAGTTTGCAATCTCTCGCCTGGGACCCCCACTGTCTGCCCCTACGCAGCTCAGCCACCATGCGGCCCTTGCTCCCTCATTTACTTGATTTCTGTTTATGGTTAAAGTACCGTTTAAAACAACACATCATTAAAGCAACATGAAAAGGAGTTTTGAAGAGGGAAGCCATCGTCCATCCCACTGCCCCTGCCTCAACGGGGATTTGCTTTTCCTTTCCTGTCTGTGGGTCAGTGACAATGAGGACCCTGCAATGTGTCTGCAGGCCAGTGACAATGAGGACCCCGCAATGGGCGGCCTGTAAGGCTCTGCCCCAGCCTCCGCTGCCTTCGCTTTCTCCCTCCTTGCTGGGTGCACGCCCTTGTGCTTTTCCTAAAAGAGCAGGTCCACTGGGCGTGGTGGCTCATGCTGGTAATCCCAGCGCTTTGGGAGGCTGAGACAGGCGGATCCTGAGGCCAGGAGTTCAAGACCAGCCTGGTCAACATGGCAAAACCCTGTCTCTATTGAAAATACAAAAATTAGCTGGGTGTGGTGACAGGCATCTGTAATCCCAGCTACTCGGGAGGCTGAGGCAGGAGAATCACTTGAATCCGGGAGACGGAGGTTGCAGTGAGCCGAGATCACACCATTGCACTCCAGCCTGGGCAACAAGAGCGAAACTCCATCTCAAAAAAGAAGAAGAAGAAGAAAATCCTGACACTTCAGCCTGGTGTGGGCCCTTCCCTCCTTCTAGTCCCTGCCAAGAAGTGAGCCGGACCCAGATCTCCTGCCAGGCGGGGAATGAGCACACACATTCCCCTCTTGGGACAGACAGCAGCAGCAGCCCTGTTGCACACACGAGGATGTGCAGGCTCAGGGGCTGTGGGTGGCAGAGTGGTGCTATCAGCACCAGACTGGCCCGCCCGGAGCCAGGGTCCAGCCACACAGTCCTGTCCCCAAGCCCTGGCCCTTCCGCAGTCAGTCCCGTCCGCTAAATCCCCTGCTCTGCCCCTGGTGTGTGGCTCCCCAGTTCCCTCCTGTGTTCATTCCCTGCTAACCTCCTGTGGCTTCCCCTCCCCAGATGCCCTGAGCACACACCCTCTCCCCTTCCTCCCCTCCCAGATGTGCACACAGGAGCTGCTCAAAGCCTGGGGCAGTCAGTGGGGCCCCTCCAAGGGAAGCTGGGCCCCGGGCAATGCCCTAACTGAGCCACCAGGTCCCGGCCCTGCATCTCATACCTTCTTTTTTTTTTTTTTTTTTTGAGACGGAGTCTCGCTCTGTCCCACCAGGCTGGAGTGCAGTGGTGTGATCTCGGCTCACTGCAAGCTCCACCTCCCGGGTTCACACCATTCTCCTGCCTCAGCCTCCCGAGTAGCTGGGACTGCAGGCGCCCACCACCATGCCCAGCTAATTTTTTGTATTTTTAGTAGAGACGGGGTTTCACCGTGTTAGCCAGGATGGTCTCGATCTCCTGACCTTCTGATCTGCCCACCTCGGCCTCCCAGAATGCTGGGACTACAGGCGTGAGCCACCGCGCCCGGCCTCATCTTGTCCCTTCTATGCACCCCAGTGTGGGATCTTGGGTCTGGGTGGCACGTGTTTAACCTGAAAGGAAACTGCCCCTGCGCTCCCCAGCTTGTAGCCTGTGGGCCTGGCTCTGAGGCCCCGACTGCCCCATGGCGTGTGCTGCACATGCTGGAGCCAGGCTCCGGCTCTGGCTGGTGCCTCCCGTGGCTTTAATCTGCAATGACCTGGGTGCTTAACGAGGGTCTTTGCCTCTGCGTGTGCACTGCCTTCTTCTGAGGAGTCTCCTCAAGTCTCCCAGCTGTTTAAACGATGGGGTTTTTTGTCTTTTGACCTGTTGGTGCCATCAGCCAGCCTCCTACATGCGCTCTCCCTACCCATTGCTGCCACTCCTGTCCTGCCCTTCGCCGTGTCTTTTCTTTTTTTCTTTTTTTTTTCTTTTGACAGAGTCTTACTCTGTCACCCAGGCTGGAGTGCAGTGGCACGATCTTGGCTCACTGCACCCTTACCTCCCTGGTTCAACCAATTCTCCTGCCTTAGCCTCCCAAGTAGCTGGGATTACAGGTGCCCGCCACCACACCCGGCTAATTTTTGTATTGTTAGTAGAGACGGAGTTTCACCATTTTGGCCAGACTGGTCTCGAACTCCTGATCTCAGGTGATCCGCCCGCCTTGGCTACCCAAAGTGCTGGGATTACAGGCGTGAGCCACCGCGCCGGGCCCCCGCCATGTGTTTTTAAGAGCAGGCATTTCATTCAGATGAAGTCTGGACACTCTTGGGGGGCTCTGGTCAGGGGCTCCACCTGCCACTGAATGTCCTCTCCCTGTGTGGGTGGCCGCGGCATTCAGCCTGTGCTGGGCCTTGTTCTGCCTGGCTCCTGGCCGCTAGGTCTGCCCTGGCGTCCTCTGTGTCCCGTGTGGGTGCCTCTGCCTCCTGCTCCAGCCTGTGCCAGGCACTCCTGCTCAACTTCCAGGAGCCAGGCCTCTCCCCAGGGCCTGCGTCCTGTCAGGGTCAGGGACGGCCCCTCTGCCGTGCTCCGGAGCCCCTGGTCCCCTCACTCCGTTACGTCCTGGGTGTCACGGGTATGGCCGGGAACTCTGTCGTCTTCACTGTCTGGACCGGGGCCTCCCTGGGTGTCTGCTGGTTGGAGTGGGTGGGCTGGGGCCTCTCTGGTGTCTGCTGGATGGAGTGGGTGCCTTTGGGTCCCTGCAAAGTGAGCCTGCCTCCCAGCACCGCCCTGTCGTTACGTAGCCACTATCTTTGCGCCTGTTTTTCCTTCCTTTGACTGGTTCCTCTGGGATTAATTCCCAGGTCTTGCATTACCATCTCCGAATGCGTGGGTGGTTTCAGTGCCCAAGAGGCTGTGCTGAGGTATCTTAGACCATGTGGGCACCATTTGCTCCTGCACAGCCGGCTCCGGGGTGCCTTGTTTCTTGTGGAATCCTCCAGGGAGCCCCATGTACCCCAAGAGTGCTCTCCCCAGCCACTGTGGCATGAGATGAGCGGTCCCTTTGTCCTTGGGCCCCGTCCTTGTCTGGTCGGCCCTTCTTCATGGGGTCAGCACGGGATTGCCGGCTTCCTTTTCAGGCTTCCCGGGACCCACCGCTCAGATCTGCAGCTGGGCCAGCGATGCCCACCTGTTTCTCCTCCATACGGTGTACAGAGGTGCCCAGGCTGCTGCTGGGGACTCTGGAGCCCAGGAGTGAGTCTCCTTGACCCCAAGCTGTCCTGGCTATCACAGCTGGGGCCTGTTTTCCCCTTCAGCACCCATGGGTGTCTTTCTCCAGTTTATATTATTATTTTTATTTATTTACTTATTGAGACAGAGTCTCGCTCTGTCGCCCAAGCTGGAGTGCAGTGGCACGATCTCGACTCACTGCAAACTCTGCCTCCCGGGTTCAAGCGATTCTCATGCCTCAGCCTCCCGAGTAGCTGGGATTACAGGCGTGTATCACCAGGCTGGACCTCTAGTTTATATTATTACAGCCTGGTCAGGGAGTCACTGGGCGTCGCCATCCTGTAGATGGGAAGGGGGCACAGGCAGAGGCCAGGAGGAGGTGACAGTCATGCGCTTCGAAGCTCAGGCCACGCCCACCCAGCCCTGCCTGCTGACTGGTTCCTGCTGTGCTGGGAGCTGCATCCCAGACCTTATCGCTGGGCGCAGACTTCCCAGCCAGGGGAGAGGGAGGCCCAGAGGGGCCCCAATCTCTGAAGGTCAGCAGTGTGGCGGGGAGGAGGCTTGCGGTGCTGAAGGGACTCGGGGGACCTGCAGGGAGGTGTTGGTGGTCAGGGATGGTGGCACCTGAGGGGACTTTCGGCAGGGCCAGAAGTGCCCAGAGCAAGCTCCGGTGGAGCCCTGCACTGGGGGGCTGGGGTCAAGTGACCCTCTTCCTAAGACCAGCCAGGAGGACACCGGGTGCAGGGTGGCTGGACCCCTCACCCCCAATAGGCAGCTGCTGTCCACTCCCCCGACCTACCTGTCAGCCTTTTCCCTATCAGGCCGTGTCTCTAGGAGTCTGCATACCTCAAGGGTGGCCTTGAGCCCCTGGGGTTTTTCTGGGGGGAAACACCAGCCTCTGTCTTCACCCTTCCCCTAGTGAGGTCAGGCCATGCAGGGCCACGTGGAGGCAGTCTGCGCTGCACCCATCAGTCGCCTGGCTTCCTGCCGACCCTCGGCCACCGGCCACCTCTGGTCTTGGGCAAGGCCCCCTCTCCCTGCCCACCTCCTCCCTGGCCCCCATGCCGGGTGGGCAGACCTCCTCTGCGGTTTCTATTCAGGGGGTCCCTCGTTGGCTCCCCACTCTTGGAGGGCTGTCCTGTCTCAGGCCTCCCCTCTACTCAGATCCCCTGAGCGAGGGCCTGGGCTTGAGGCCAGGAGTTACTGGGGGGCCAGAGGGGGAGGCTCAGCCTGAATCAATGAGACCCAGGAGGAAGGAGGCACGTGGACCCGAGGGCTGGCTGGAGCCGCTGGTGACAGATGGAGGAGTAATTGCTGCTTCCAGAGCACAGCGAGCTCGAGCTCCCTCGAGTGCCAGAAGCTTCTGGGTGGACAGACAGGCCGCCTCACATTCCAGAGGCTGACACAGTTTTCCAGGCACCCCTGGGGCCAGCTGGAAGCCATGTGCCTCCACTCACGTGTCCCGTGGGCGTTTGGAGGGGAGGCTGACCCTGCCATGGCCCACCCCAGCCTGCGGCCTCAGGAGCTCACACATTTGCAAGGGGGTGACAAGAAGACTGAGCCAGGGCTGCTGCGGGCATCCCCCTCAGAGAACAGGGAGGAGGGGGACACAGGCCTTTTTTTTTTTTTTTTTACAGAGTCTCACTCTTTGGCCAGGCTGGAGTGCAGTGGCACGATCTCAGCTCACTGCAACCTTCGCTTCCCAGGTTCAAGAGATTCTCCTGCCTCAGCATCCCGAGGAGCTGAGATTACAGGCACCCACCATCACGCCCGGCTAATTTTTGTATTTTTAGTAGAGACGGGGTTTTACCACGTTGTCCAGGATGGTCTTGATCTGTTGACCTCTTGATCCACCCGCCTCAGCCTCCCAAAGTGCTGGGATTACAGGCATGAGCCACCGTGCCCTGCTGGGCACGGGTCTTTTTATGAGGGAGGAAGCCGTGCCCTCTGCCACCTGCCTGTGGGCTGGGGCCTGCAGGAGCAGCGTGAGCAGGGGCCATCAGGCTCCCAGGGCCCTCAGCTCCAGCGTGGCTGTTGGTTATTGGCACCTGGGCCTCATGTCCACATGGAAAGTATATTCCGAGCTGGTGGCTAAGCCACAAGAGCCCACTTAGCCGTCCCAACCCCCGGCTCACTCGCTGCCGTGAGATATCTGGGATTCTGGGCCCTCCTTCCCAGCTTGGACACAGACTTGGGACTTCAGCGCTGAACACAGGTGCTGGATCTGGGGTCTCAGTGGCACCAGGGTGGTCATTCTGACAGCCATGCCCAGAGTCTCAGGAGGGCCTGAGGCTGCAGGTGGATGGGCATCCGGACCAGAGTCTCAGGAGGGCCTGGGGCCGCAGGTGGACGGGCATCCGGACGTCGGCTCCGCTAGTGTCACTGCTGCAACCTTGTCCCACCCGGCACCTCCCTATGGCCCTGCTCTGACTGTGGGCTGAGGGGGACCCCCATGGCTAGCTTGGGACCTCCGCTGGACACTGTCACAGGGCACTTGTGGCCCTGCTGAGGTTCAGGCTTGGGCGCGTGTGGCCCCTGAGCCCAGCAGCTGCATGAGCCGTGGGGAGCCGAGCCCCCAGTCAAGAAAGCTGTGTCCTCCTTACCCTGCCTGCTGGGCTTGGGGCCTGCAGGGCAAGGGAAGCTGTGGGATGGGAGCCTGCCTGGCCTGGTTTCTTGTTGTCGCCGCACCCCTAGCTGTGTATAGTCAGATGGGGCTCCCAGTCCTGGCTCTGCTGCTGAGCACCATTGGGCCGGTGGTTGGGTAAATCTCTCAGCCTCTCTGAGCTTCCAGCACTTCGTCTTTAAGAGTGGAACTGGTCTGGTCCTCCCGAGTGGGGTCACTGGGTGCAGAGTTCCTGCAAGGCTGGGCCCGGTGCCAGTAGCGGTTGCTCTGTGGGGCCTTTCGCACGGTTGATTTTTATCTCCCTGTGAGATTAGCGCCTGCTCTGCTCTGCCTCACAACTCTGGCTCTCCGGGACCTAGACGACCTGCCAGGTGACAGGGGCGGAAGGACCTTGCAACATATAGCAGGATGTGAGAGGGTGGAGCCGCTCTGCCCAGGCCCCGCCTGCAGATGAGAGGGCCGAGAGCCTCTTAATCACCTGCGCTCAGGGCGTGTGACGGTAGGGAGTCCGTCCAGTGCCGCCCACTGGATTCCTATAGTTAGAGCTCCTCACCCAAGCCCCCAGGGCACCTCAGTGGCCTCCCGGGTGAGGATGTGAGGCCCAGAGACTCTGGTGGTGGCTGGTGTCACCTACGGCAGGGCCGCGCGGGGCCCAGTGGAGGACGCCTGGCCCGGACCTGGCTGCTCCGTGGGAACCGTGGGGCGTGCTCAGGGTGACTTGGTGCGGCTGGGCTGCCAGCCGGCCTGGCTGAGTCACTGGCAATGAAGGCACCAGGTGGTGGACGTGCTGGGCAGCTGGCAGGAGAGTACCCTCACCCAGGACCGTGTTCAGGCTGAGGGGGAAGGGAGCGGCCCAGGCAGGCACCGCCCATGGCGGGGCCCCTGCACTAACGGCCACCTCTCCTGATGGACTGCAGTTCTGGAGCCGCCCCTGAGGAGAACGCCCTGCTCAGTGTCCTGGCAGACTCTGGACTCTTCACCGTGCCATCCTCGCTACAGCCTGGCCAGGCAGCCGCTCCCATCCCCCCACCCCACAGACAGTAACTGCAGACTCCTAAAGGTCGAGCCAGCTCCCAAGTCTGTAGCCAGAAAGTGATGCAGGCGGGGCCCGGCTGGGGGGCAGGTGTGGCCGGGTCATGGGGGAGCGGGCTGTGCACAGGCATCAGGCTGAGAGGTCTCGGGGATGCGTCCTGGGAGCCGCGTGCCGGGTGGCCTGTGGGGCTGCCTGCAGGCCTCCTCTGGCTTTGGCAGGTTCTGTCCCGACAGACTGAGGCTTGGGAAGACCGGACTGTGCACTCTTTGCCTGGAGAGAGGATGGGGAGGGGCTGGGGCGTGCGGGCAGGGAGGACACCCTGGGAGGCATCAGTCCTCCTCCCCGGGGATGGGCCATGCGTCAACAGTCCCTCACTTCCTCTCTCAGGGGCAGAGGCATGGGGGTCCCGGGCCTCCAGGTTGGAGTAGGTTAGGAGGGCCTCAGAGCCCCCTACCGTCCCGCCATGTGGCATTGGAAGGGGTATAACCCCCTAGGGGACCTGTTTACCACACTCCGCCCCATGGTTGCCTCTCTGTTCCTCTAACCTGCGCAGGAGCAGGGCCAGCTCTCAGCTAGCAGAGGGGACAAGAGGCTTGTCCCGGCCCCGCCCACCCTGGCCCCGCCCTGTTTCCCACCAGGCTCCGCCCACCCCCAGGCTGCCCTGGCCCCTCCCTGTTTCCTACCGCGCTCCGCCCACCAGAGCTACATGTTCTCTTTGAGCCTCAGCCCCAGATCTGGCTCAGGTCCTCAGGAGGAGGCAGTGACAGCCAGGCCTGGGGTCCTCTCCCTGCTCTGCTCCCTGCCTGCTGACTGGAGGCTGCAGGTCCCCAGGCTTGGCCCTGACCCTCAGGAATGGAGCCGGCCGATGTGAGGTGGGGGGTCCAGTCAGGTGCAGTGGTAGGAGAGGAGGCGGGACCGGTCCCACAGCTCCATTGCTGCCGAGGCGTTCCGCAGGTCTGTCTTCATATTGGTAAGGAAAATGCGAGGATGCTGTAGCCTGTGCATCCCAGTCCCCAAGTCCGAAATCCAAATCCAAGCGGAAAATTCCAGACCTGACTTCACGCGCCAGGTCACAGTCAAAAGCCGGAATTATTGAAAGTATGCTCTGGGCGCGGTGGCTCACACCTGTAATCCCAGCACTTTGGGAGGCCATGATGTGAGGATCACTTGAGGCTAGGAGCTTGAGAGCAACCTGGGTAACACAGTGAGACCCCCGTCACTATTTACACAAATAAAATTATGTGACTGCCTGTAGGGTATGTGTATGAGGTATATATTGAAATGTAAATAGAATTTTGTGTTGAGTCCCATCCCCAAGATATCTCATGATGTATGTGCAAATATTCCAAAATCCAGAAAATCCCAAACTGGAAATACTTCTGGCCCCTTTGGATGAGGGGCCCCCACTCTGCATCGCAAGAGTGGGTGCGAGTGCTGCTGTGTCCTAGCATATCTCAGTGTGTGGCCTTTGCAGTGGATAGGGCTGGTGTCCTCACTGCACAGATGAGGGAACTGAGGCCCAGCTTGCTTTGCCAAGGTGGAGCCGGCCCGGGCCATGGCTATTCTGGCTCCAGATCCCAGGGTCTGCAGCCACAGTGCTACTGTGCCAGGAATGGGCCCTGCAGCTCGTGGTGTCTCTGGCCTGCCCATTGTGGGCACCCACCCCCCCCAGACTGGCCGAGGCCTAGAAGGGAGCAGGGCCTGGCTGAGGCTGCAGGGGTGGAGACGGCCAGCCAGCCCCTCACTGCCAGGAAGGGCGCATCCATCCTGACCTCTCCCCAGGGAGAAGGGAGGAGTGGCTGAGAGGGAAGCACTCTTGCCATGTGGACGAGCTCCTGCCACACGGACTAGGGAGCCCCCACCCACAACCTGCTTGTCAGGGCCACCCAGGACCCCCGGGAGTTTGGCTGCTCGCTCTGCTGTTAGGAATTGGATTAGTTTTCCATAAAAACAGGATGTGGTGGGTGAGAGGGCAGTGTGTCCGTCTTTCTCACTCCCCTTTTTCCAGGAACTGAGCACATGCATAGGCTTTAGCCAGGACCGTCCAGTCCCCTCCCCACCCACCACAGGGAACAACCCACTCTCTGCTCTTAAGTGGCCACTTAATCAGCTTCTCCTCCTGGCCTGGGAAGCTTCTTGGAGCCGGCCTGCCGTGGTGGGAACAGCTATGGGGGACACCCTGCCATAAGGTCCAGCAGCTAAGCTGGGACGTGGAGGGAGGGGCTGCGAGGCCCAGGCAGTGTGCCAGGCCGCACAAGAGGAGCCCAGCCCCTGCCCCCACCAGCCGGCAGCCCTGGACCGAGGTTGGGCCCGTGAGGTTGGCTGGGCCCTGGGCCCCCTTCCCCAGGACACGACTGTGGTGGCACATGGCTTTGGGGGCTTGTGGGTCCCACTTTGCAGACCTCTGCTCTAAAGGGTCTGTTCCACGGGGTCCCCTCTGGAGGGCCTGGGGGAAATCTCAGGGACCTGGGGTCTGGACCCGGGGGAGGGAGTGGGAGAAGCATGTGCGTGAGTCTTGTGCTGTCAGGGAGCCCGGGAAGTCTGTGAGGGCTTAGGGGTTGTGTCAGGGAGTGTGGGTTTTGCCCTGCGGTGGTGGAAGCTGGCTTGAGTCCCCTCGATCCCTCAAGGCTGTAGTCCTGAGTCGGGGCTGTAGGGCAGGGCAGGGTGGGGTCACCCTGAGGCAGAAGGCTCAGTGGAGCTGTTCTGGCTTGGCTCTGCCCCTCCCTGGCTGGGTAGCCTCACCCTGTGACCTATGGGGACCCTGGTTCCTCTGAGCCTGGGGACAGCAGTGACTCCGCCTTCCTAGGTGGCTGAGGGTGACATGGGCGCCCCCTGCAAATGCGGGGTCTGGCTCAGTGGCCGAGTGTATGATGGTATGTGGCTCTTGGGGTCCTCAGAGAGATGGGAGTGGAGCAGGGGTTTGCAGGGAAGCTGGCGGCTTCCACCCCAGCCAGTCACCTGCAGTGGGGGAGTTCCAAAGCTGACTGAAGCTTTGACCTTGTGGCTGGTCCCCTTGCCTCCTGCCTCAGACATTCTGGTTTCTGGGAGATCAGGGCTGGAGGGCTCTGGGCTGTGGGGGGCTGTTTTTGTGACTCAGAGCTCTCCCAGCACAGCCCCCTGAGCTCCTTCCTCTTGGGCAGGGCCTGGTCCGGGGGTCTCAGCACAGCCACAAGCCAGGGATGCCCTTGCAGATTGCCCTGGATGGAATTCCAGAGCTCAGAAACGGCTCCTTCCTGGAAGCATGTCCCGAGACTCATGAGATCGTTTCCTTCTGGGGAGGCAGAGCAATGGGGAGATGAGTGAAGAGCGCACTGCAGCTCAATCCGGGAAGAAGCTAATCAATCAATCAGGGAAGCCGATCGATCGGAGAAGCTGATGGGAAAGCCATGCTTGGTAGAATGCGTGCATGCGGGTAGAGCAGTCGCGGCACTCACAGGCTGACCGTGAGGACCTTGGGTGTTACTTTGTGCTTCTCTGCATTTTAAAAACTTTTGAAAGTGGAGAAGAGGAAAGTGAATGTTCTCTGAGATTTCATGGAAAGGGGAAACTGAGGCCCACTCTAGCCAGTTTGGGCCCAGGGTTCCAGCCTGGGGTGGCGCCGGCCCTGATGGCCTGAGGTGATCCTCCCTGTGGCTCTGAGAGCAGCTGGGGCCGGGTCCCCGTTCTGGGGCTGGTGATCCTGGGGAAGAGCCAGGCAGTGCCCTGCCCGCCTAGTGGTTATGAGCCCAGAATGTTGATTTTTTTCCTTTGGTTGCTTCATGAGTTTGTTGAATTTCCAGAGTATGTATGCGGCCCCCTGGCGTCCCACCCGCCCTAGCCCTGTGGCCGCAGGGCTGGCTGTTCCGCGCAGTCAGCTGGGCCCAGGGCCCCAGAGGTAGGTGGGTGTGTGCCTGAGCTTCCCCTTTGGGCCCTGCCAGGTGCTGGGAGGGACCACACAGGCGGGAGGAACTCGGGGTCCCCAGGCCTCAGCCACCCCAGCCTGGTGCTTGTTATATATTGATATGTCTGTCTACCTGTGAAATGGGTATTTATTTTAAGGAGCTGACGCACGCGATTGTGGGGCTGGCACGTCTGAAGTTCGCAGGGTGGGCTGGCCGTCAAGAGCCGCTGTTGCAGTCTCGAGTGCAAGCTGTGCGCTCGGGCTGGGGTTCTCTGTGGCGGTCCTGGGAATTCCTCCTCCGGGCCCTCAGGCGACACTCCCCCGCCTTCAGCTGATTGGATGAGGCCCTCATGACGTCTGCTGATTGGATGAGGCCTTCATACCATCCGCTGATTGGATGAGGCCCTCATGCTGTCTGCTGATTGGATGAGGCCCTCATGCCGTCTGCTGATTTAAATCAATCTCATTTGAAAAACAGCTGCACACCAAATTGCGATTGGCGTTTGACTAAACTGGGCAGCGTGGCCCAGCAGCACTGACACATGAATCAACCCTCACACCCCACCCGCAGGCGTGACCACGGCACCCAAGCTGCCGACTGAGAACACAGCCGTGCGCTGACTCGCATGTGATGTCTCTGGTCACACCTCCTCCAACCTCAGCACCCTGTTCAGAATGGAGATGGCGGCCGGGCGCGGTGCTCACACCTGTATCCCCAGCACCTTGGGAGGCCTGGGTGGGCGGGTCACCTGAGGTCAGGAGTTCGAGACCAGCCTGGCCAACATGGTGAAACCCCATCTCTACTAAAAATAGAAAAATTAGCCGGGCGTGGTGGCAGGTGTCTGTAGTCCCAGCTACTCAGGAGGCTGAGGCATGAGAATCACTTGAACCCAGGAGGTAGAGGTTGTAGTGAGCGAGATTGTGCCACTGCACTCCAGCCTGGGTGACAGAGTGAGACTCTGTCTCAAAATAAAACAACAACAGCAACAAAATTAGCGATAACGACTTGGGCTCTCTAGGGACCAGGGAGCCAGGCTCCAGGAGCTGCTGTCCGGCCCCTTGCCAGCTATATGAGGTGCTCACCTGGCCACGTGTCCGGGCAGTGCTTCTGGGGTGGCATCCACTGGGAGGGCAAGACGGTCCTGGTGCAGGTGCCCAATTCTGTCCCCATTTCACTTACTGGGAATTCAAGGCACAGAGAGGGGAGGGCTGAGCTAGGACCAGACCCCAGTCTCCTGCAGAAGTATACAGACATGACGTACGACCATCCTGGACACCTGCCCTGAGATTCCCCTCCCTCTCCTGCCCTGTCCCAGTGGCCTGGGGGGAAGGGGGAGCAAGGTTCTGAAGGGGGTGTGACCAGACACCTGCCCCGTGACCCCCCCTCTCCAGGCTGCCTCCGAGTGGCTGGTGACTCCCCTCCTGCCTGCGAGGGAGGTGGCCAGGTTGCATTCCTCCCTGAGTCCTGGGGAAGTCTCAAGACTAGAGAGCAGGCCAGCCTGTGACTGGGCCCTGGGGCAGTCTAGACAGGCCAGACTGGACAGGCCAGGGGGCTGGGTGCTGCTGGGTAAATCACAGGCTGAGGGCTCTGAGTCAGCACCCCACCTTCTGTCCTGGGTCCAGCGCCGCTGAGGACACAGTGGGCAGCTGGGTCTGCCAGGGCCAGGTAGCTGTGTTTGGAAGGCAGTGCTGCTCCTGAGAGGTGGCTACCAGGAGGTTTTCAGTGGCCAGGTTTCTTAGGAAGCCCTTGTTGCCTCTCTGGGGTGAGTTGCTGGGGCCATGCATGGTTGGAGTGGTCGCCAGTGTCTGCCCCTGGTGCCGAGGGCGGAGTCCTCGTTTTGGGAGGTCACGGCATGATGCTGGGGGTCAAAGGCAGGCCATGGCAGGGGCATTCCTTTTTTCTTTCTTTTTTTTTTTTTTTGAGACGGAGTTTCACCCTTGTCGCCCAGGCTGGACTGCAGTGGTGCGATCTCAGCTCACTGCAACCTCCGCCTCCCAGGTTCAAGCGATTCTCCTGCCTCAGCCTCCCGAGTAGCTGGGATTACAGGTACATGCCACCATGCCCGGCTAATTTTTGTGTTTTTAGTAGAGACGGGGTTTCGTCATGTTGGCCAGGATGGTCTCGAACTCCTGACCTCATGATCCACCCACCTCAGCTTCCCAAAGTGTTGGCATTACAGGCATGAGCCACCACACCCGGCCTGGCAGGGGAATGTCGATGCGTGATCTCTGCCTGTAGAGCATGTTCATGTTCCCCAGAGGACACTTTAGAACATGGCGCCTGGGTTTGGATGAACCTCAGCCTAAGAATCTACGTGCTCAGGATCCAGCGACGCTGGTGGTGTGGACTTGAGCTCTCGAGAATGGGTTATGTGGAACCTGGGCGCCGGGAGGGCGTTGCCACGTGCTTGCTGCTGGGGCTTCAAGAGGACCCCATCTCCTGTGGCCGAGACCCCGTGTCTCACGGCACGTCCCGCTTCGTACCCCGCCCCACCCTCCGCAGCTTCGTGACCTGTGGGCTTCCCCCAGGACCTTTGCATCTGATGTTCCCATATCCTTCCTGCCACTGGGTCCTGCTCTGGTGCCCCCCGGGGAAGCCTTCCCTGAGGACCCAGCTCAGCATCTAGTGCTAACTGTGCTCATCGTGCACTTTGGCCCCCAGGAGGCTGTGGGCTCCCGAAACCCCTCTGCACCATGGGGTTCCAACCACACCTGACCCCCTGCGTGCCGACCCTGTGTGCAGGTGTACAGGTGTGCCTGGGGCAGGATGGCTGTGACAGCCTCACAGAGCCCAGAGAGCTGCCTCCTAGCTTCCAAAGCCTTCATTTCGGGAATCCTGCCCTCTCAATTAGTCTGGAATGCTGGGGGCGGGGCCAGCTCCAGGTCACAGAGTGACCTTGTTTACCCAGACCTTAACATCGGCCCTTCCATGCTAATCAGTGTAATCAGTGTGGTCCATGAGGGCTCTGGAATGTGCTGTCCACTCCCTGGGTCAGCCAGAGAGTGTCAGGGAGCACCTACTGGCTGTTACCCAGTGCTGCCCTGACCTGGTTCTTCACTGTGCACATTTGTATCACACCAGACCCTGGCTGGCAGCTCCAGGTGACGAGGCACGTCAGTGCCTTCCTGTTCTGTTCTGTTTTGTTTTGTTTTAAATCGGGATGAGGTCTTCCTGTGTTGCCCAGGTTGGTCTTGAACTCCCGGGGTCAAGTGAACCTTCTGCCTTAGCCTCTTAAAGTGCTGGATTACAGGCAGGAGTCACACACCCGGCCCACTGCTACTTTCTAGATGAAGAGACAGAGTCCCAGAGAAGAAGCAGGGGTTTGGCTGCTGGTCTGGAGCCAGTTCTGCTCACCTCCAGCCTCTGCCTTGGGCCACCCTGTTCACACAGGAGCTGCTCACAGGCTGAGACCGCGAGCAGGGCCCTCCTAGAGGCACTGGGCCCCAGTAAGTGCCCTGAGCTGCCAGGAGCCGGCCCTGTGTCTCATCCCTGTCTCCGGAGGACGTTGGCAGCCAGCTCACCAGCTGGCCCCTGGGCAGGCTTGAATCATGACCTGGAACGCCAGGTGTCTCTGGCTCCACCCCTGGACCCGCACCCTGTCCAGGTGCCCCAGGGCCAGACTGTTTTGGTTGCACCCTCTGGATGGGCTAGCCCCATGATGGCTGCTCGTGGAAAGCTGTGGTTCTTAGGGAGCTGCCAATTCCTAGTCCTGCAGCCTGGAGCTACTGGGTGTAAGGTGGGGGCTCGGGCATGTTGGGGGCCGGGGGTCGCAGAAAAGAGCCCGTGGGACCTGTGCACTCATAGCTGCTGGCCGAGGGGCCACCTTGTGGCTGCCCTTCCCAGCCAGGCCTGGTCAGGGCTTGTGTGCAGGGCGGCTGAAGCTGTGGGAGGCCACACTGTCCACACAGTGCCCTGTAAGCCCACCGTGCCTCAGTTTCCCCGTCTGACAAGTGGCACAACAGGAGCCGCTTCCTGGCACAGAGCTCAGGGTCAGGGCTGACGCAGCACTTGTGGGTTGCCGGGAGACCCGAGGGGCTGCCCCTTCCTTGCCTTGGCTGCCACGGGTGACGTGGCAAACCGCTCTGGCCGTGGTACTGCTAGGGGTCTACCCTTGGCAGTCAGGGTTGGCCGCTTGGCTGGGAGCCCCTTCTCCTCCCCAGACACATCCTCTCCTTGAGGCTGGAGGGGGTCCTGCCATCCCTGGGGTTGTCGAGCAGCAGGAATCCAGGAGGGCAGTGCCTGCAGCTCAGATGGGGGCCAGTGGGCAGGGCCGATCCGCTTGGACCCTCCAAGGGTGGCAGGAGAGTGCCTGTCACTGACCTCAGGTGGCGGAGGCCATGGCGTGTGAAGGAAGGAGAGCTCAGTTGGAGGCCTTACTTTGTCACCGCCGCTCTGAGTGCCTGCTGTGTGCAAAGGCCAGCGGGGACCCCTTCTTCAGCTGGGCTCTGCCCAGACCCCTGAGCTCTGGGTGGGCCGGGAGGGAGGCCTTGCTGCTCACAGAGGTGGCTCTGCCTGACCCAGCTCCCATCCCAGGGCACAGTGGGGGCATAGGATTGGCTCCGTCAGACATTCTGGGACCCACGTCCTTCCTGGGGCCACACCCTCTACCCACTGTCCCCCACCTATTTACCTGTACCTGCGCCAGAGATGGCTGCCCAGATAAGCCCTGGTTTCCTCCCTTTCTGGAGAGGCTGTGGGGGCTGGAGAGGAACCCACCTGGGCAGAGAGTCAGGGGATTGTGGGATTGCTCTGTGCGGAACGCGGGCCTCACCCATACCCTGGAATCTGTCCCCTTCTCCGTTGTTGAGGGATGAGTCCCAGATCCCTGACCCTGCAGGGAAGCCCAGCACAGAAAAACACTGAGGCCTGTACACCCTGGCAGCGCTGCTGGTTGTCTGTGGGGAAGGACAGGCCCTGGGAGGGAGGGGAGGCAGGGAGGGCAGTGGGGAGGGTCAGGAGGAAGTGGGGGAAGGGCCACCCAGGCCCCGATGTGGGGGATGTCTCACGCGTGGGGTGGGGCATTCTCATCTCTGCTCGGTCTCCTGCCATGCTGTGGGTCGTTCACTGCTGACCCCAAGTAACAAGAAGATGGGGATGGGATGCTGAGCAGCACCGGGGAGAATGCAAAGGCACCTCCTAGCTCACCCGCCCCCGCCCCGCAAGCACAACCGTTGCCATGGTGTGGGGACCGGAAGGCGGCGGCTTTGGGACCAGACTGCTTCTGCCTCAGGCCGTGCCGCTGGGCCTCTGGTCAGCACCATCGTGCCCTGCAAGTCACTCTTAGCCTAGTGCTCTCCTGGGCAGGGCGGTGCCACAAGAGCTCAGGCCCAGATGTGCAGGTGCCACTGTTCCACCCACCAGCAGGTCACCTGGGGAACTCTCCCCTCCGCAGCCTCTGTGTGCTCATCTGTGAAATGGGCATGGTGGAGTCACCCCTGGCTTCTGTGAGAATCCCAGCGGCTTATGCCTGCAGGACCCTGTGGGCTTTGCCCCGCTCCCTGGGCAGAGACAGTTCCCCCAGTCCCACCCACGTGGCTGTGTGCAGCAGGTGCCTGCTGACCCTCTGTTCCTGCACGGGTCACCTTGTTGACAGACGGACCCCCACCCTGCCCTGCAAACCTCTCCAAAGGCTGCGGGCTGAGTGTGTCTGGGAGGGTGGCCTGACTCTCCACGACAGCAGGTCTGAGAGCAGATGGCTGTGGCAAGCGCGGTGGGTGTCCAGCCCACAGCAGCCACCAGGCCTGCAGGACCCTGCCCCGTGTAGGTCAGATGAGCCATAAAACTGAGTTTCCTGGACACTGAGCTAATTAAACCTGGACACCGAGCTAATTAAACCCAGGCACCGAGCTAATTAAATGCTCCAGAAGCTCCTCGGTGCCGCAGGCTGCTGGCCGGTCTCCAAGTAGGTAAGGAACATTCCGTTTGCCTCCTGCTGCCTCGAAGGTGGGTGTCTCCCCTCGGGTCCCTGCCCGTCCTGAGCTCCCTGGGTGCTGCCTGCCCTGTGGCCGCGTCCCACTGTTGCCTTTGGACAAAGCTCTCTTAGGGCCTGGGGTTCTCCCGTGAGATGACGGGTTGGTTCGAAGTTCTCTGAGGTTTTCAGAGCTTTGTGAAGGGCTCTAGAATCCATTTTCTCTCTCACTGCTGGACAGAGGGTGTAGACGGGGCTTTTTCTTGACTTTCTCTCAACTCTTCTTTGTCCATGAGGCCGGAAGAGGGGCTTCCTCAGTCCTCAGCTCAGGGTGGGGTGAGATGGACAGAGAACTGTGCAGGATCCCAGCCTGAGACTGTCCAGCGCCCCAGGGGAGCGGAGCCCGTGGCTCAGCCGTCTGTAGCCACGGCCGGGCTCACTAAGGGCGCAGAGGCCCTGCCGGCGAGGTCTGGGGTGGGCCTGTGGGGTGGTGGGCGCTGGAGGCAGGACCTCTGCTTGTGGAGGGTGGGCCAGGCGTGGGGGGTGGGCCAGGTGCAGAGGATGGACCAGGTGTGGACCAGGTGTCACATCCACCGGGGCCTTTGAGGGGCAGGTGGGGATTTGCGCGGAGAAGGACTGAAGCAGCTGGGGTTTTGGGAGCATGTGCGGAGCAGGCCCGGGTGCCAGGGTGACTGGTGAAGGTGGGCCTGGGCGGGCTCGGCCTCCGTTAGGGGAGCCCCCCAGGTCCCCTCCCCACACAGCTTCCACCTCTGTCTGCTCTCTAAGGCTCCTATGCTGGCGCTCTGGGGTGGTAGGCCATACGGCCCCTGTGAACCTCACCATAGACCTCACTGTGAAGGCTGCATGGGGCGTCTGGGGCGGGCTGGCTTCCCCCTGTCCCCTGGGCCAACCTTGCTAGCCTTCTTCTTCCATAAAAGTGGGATCCGTCTGAGCCCTCATGGCCCCTCTGGGTCTGGGTTTGGTTTTTGTGCTTTGCCTGGGGTCATGGCGGGTAAGGCCCACCAGGCTCCCTTGCAGAGCAGGGCAGAGCAGCGGCCGCCGGGAGCTGCCTGTACCACGTCTGCTCTTCTTCCTCTCCTCCTCTGCCCCGCCCCGCCCACTGGCGTAAGCACTAGCCCAGGAGTGTTTATCGGTTTCTCTTCCAAGCCAAATAAGGCAGAGAGCGCACTTGCAGGAGTTGGAGCAGGCCAAGGGGAGGGCAGCTGGGGCTTGGACCAGGACCCCAGCTCCCTGTTGCTGCCCTGGCCTGGCAGCTGTCATCTGCGAACTCTGTTCCTCGCCTGCCCTCACCCGGCGCCTTTCAGAGCTTCCCATTCTCAGCTGGTAGCAAAAGAAGTCAAGACCTAGCAAGGTGCCTGCCCCGGCCAGGAGGCCCAGGTTCTAGCCCTGCAGCTACCGCTGTGAGCTCTGGGGACTCAGACGACTCATGTCCTTCCCAGCTTCTGTTTCCTTTGATGAGAGGAAGGCTGGACCAAGCGACCTGCCCTGCTTCTGTCTGTTTCCTCCAGTCCTTTTCCTTTTTGGCCAGTTCACTTGTTGATAACTCCAGCAATGCATGAAAACATTCCTCTTGTAAAAAAGGGAAATGCCATGGGTAGGAGGGACCAAGGACCTCTTCTGCAGGGGCAGATGCGACAGCTTGGTGTGGATCTTCCTTGGCCTTTTTGTATATCCTAGACATGCGGAATTTCAGTTTTACACAAAAGGAATGGTAGGCATCTGACTGTCTGTGGCTCGTATCACTCGGCAGTGCCACAGAGCTTGGTGCATGTTTGCTCTCTCATGCTATGTGACAGGCACTGTTGTCTCTGCGACAATCCTGTGAGGAGGGAGTTATGGTTCTTGATTTATAGATGAACAAACTAAGACAGAGGAGATTGGGCTCATCTGTGGTCATCTCAGCAGTTGTGAGAGGTCAGGGCCGGAGCCCAGTGGTGTCATTCTGCAGGGCACATACAGACATGACCCACAGGGTTGTGCCGCACACCCTGCCGCTCGGCCTGCTCTGCAGGTGGGTGCTGAGGCTGTTCCTGTATCTGCTGTGTCCTGTGAGTCCATGGGTGCCTGTGGAGTGGGGATGGTGGGTTTGCATTTCCAAGCGCTGCCCCTGTCATAGGCTCGGGGAGAAGCAGTTATGTATGAGCTGCTGTGAGCTATGGGTATGACTGGCATCACAGCAGGAGGAGCCCTGGGGATGGCTGAGTGACGATGGGAGGGGACAGAGCTCGCAGAAGCCAGGGTTGCCCCCAGGCCAGGCCACTGCTGGGGCCAAGGATGGGATGCAGCAGGATGTTGGTCTGTTGGGGAGTGGAGTGGCAGGAAGCCCACAGGGTCAGCTGACACTTAACCCAAAGTGGTGACAGCCTTGAATGCCAGACCAAGGAACTGGTCCGAGGGCCACATAGTTGGTCTCGGTGCACAGGGACTTGGGCTGAGAGAGTCGTTGCTCCTTGATGGCCATCTCCTTGTGGGAGGAGAGTCCGGGCAGCCACTGCCAGGAACCCACCTGCGCTTGAGACGGTGGGACCACAGGGCTGAGGAGGCTCCTGGGGATTCCTCCCAGGATTCAGCTGCTCTGTCCCCAACCCCAGAGGGCCTGTTGGTCTAGCCCTATATCCTCTCTGCCAGTTAGGTCAGGGCAGAGAAGTAGAGGCACAGAGGGTGGTGGAGGGGTGTCCATCCAGGCCTTTCTGTGGCACCTTCTGGGGCTGGCTGGAGTCTGTGAAATCTGTGTTAACTGGCCCAGACCTTTCCTGCCTCCTGGGGCATCTACTGGAGCCTAGGCTGCTGGGGGAGTCTGCCTGTGACTTGAGTCTCTTGCTGGGCCATGCTGGGCTCAGTTCGCCTGTCTGTGGGATGGGATAGTGCCACGCTTAGGTTGTTGGGAGGACCCAAGGAGGGCGATGCCTCCAGCCATGGCAGCTGGCCCTGCTCCACCCCGCAGCCCAGATCCTTCAGGGTCAGGAACCCCCAGGTCGTGGACTCCAACCCTCGGGCTCTCCTACTTCCCAGGTGATGAAGCTTCAACCCGTGGGCTCTCCTTCCTGGGTGAGGAAGCCCTGGAGAAGGTGGAGATGGGATCTTAGTCCAGCCCACGGCTCCACTTCCTTTGAGAAGCTCTTTCCCCCGTCTTGGCCCCTGGCTCTTATTCAAGCACCTGTCGTCTCCTATCTCCTAGGCCCCATCAGTCCTTTTGGAGACCTGTTCCCACGCGCCCCTGCGCTCACAGGGCCCCGTCAGTCCTTTTGGAGACCTGTTCCCGCCCGCCCCTGAGCTCACAGGCTGCCAGTGTCCACACACTCTCAGGCACTGTCATTGGAGCCTTTTAACCACATGGGAAAGCAGGCAGGTCAGGTAACTATCCCCC
This sequence comes from Pongo pygmaeus, assembly GCF_028885625.2. NCBI lineage: Eukaryota > Metazoa > Chordata > Mammalia > Primates > Hominidae > Pongo > Pongo pygmaeus. Next base: position 86,068,354 of record NC_072391.2, on the reverse strand, counting down.
CGCAACGCCCCCTGCATACCTGGGGCCTGCACCAGGTGCTCCTGCACTGCCAGCCCTCTCGAGGCCCCGCCTCGTAACCTAAATGCATCACGTCTTCCAGCCCCCCACTCTGAGTGCTCAGCTTCCAGGTGGTCTAAGCTGGAGTCTAAACCTGGAATGCCCTCTGCCTGCCTCAGCCCTTCCCTTCCCCAGGGACCGAGGGTTAGTGCGGCTCCCTAGCCACCAGTTTTTTGTTTGTTTTGAGATGGAGTCTCGCTCTGTCGCCCAGGCTGGAGTGCAGTGGCGCGATCTCGGCTCACTGCAAGCTTCGCCTCCTGGGTTCACGCCATTCTCCTGCCTCAGCCTCCCGAGTAGCTGGGACTACAGGTGCCCGCCACCATGTCTGGCTACTTTTTTGTATTTTTAGTAGACACAGGGTTTCACTGTGTTAGCCAGGATGGTCTTGAGCTCCTGACCTTGTGATCTGCCCGCCTCAGCCTCCCAAAGTGCTGGGATTACAGGCGTGAGCCACTGCACCTGGCCTGTTTGCTTTTATTTTTATTGTTTTTTGAGACGGAGTCTTCCTCTATTGCTCAGGCTGGAGTGCAGTGACATAATCTCGGCTCACTGCAACCTCCACCTCCCAGGTTCAAGCGATTTTCTTGCCTCAGCCTCCCGAGTAGCTGGGACTACAGGCACCCACCACCACACCCGGATACATTTTGTATTTTTAGTAGAGATGGGGTTTCACCATGTTGGCCAGGCTGGTCTCGAACTCCTGACCTCAAGCCATCTGCCCGCCTCGGCCTCCCAAAGTGCTGGGAGTACAGGCCTGAGCCACTGTGCCCGGCCCCAGCCACCAGTTTTGTACAGCACTCAGGTGGGTGTGGTTCCTGAGGACATGTCACACGAGATCCTTCCAGTCCATCAGCCCACCTGGCCCCACCAGCGGCGAGTGCAGCCATTGGTGGGTCCAGAGTCCCGGGGCAGAACGACTGACTCCAGGTTGTGGAGGGGTCTCTTAGGATCCTTCTAGGCACCCAGGTCAGGCAGGTGCCTCCATGCCTAAGACTGAGCTCCTGGTGGACATCGGGCTGGGTGTGGGCGTCCTGTACACCCTCCCTGTGGCCTGGTGCCCGTGAGGAGTGGACAGTCACCCCGAGAGCATAGACCACCCTCGAGGCTCCCAGATGGTGGCCACAGAGCCCCTCTTCCCTGCCTGGTGTGTGATACCTTCCATGGCTGAGGACACCTCCAACTGCTCACTCCTGTGACCCTGGACCCAAGTGCTGGGCAACACCTGGACTCCAGGCCCCAGTCCTTCCTTCTCCTGGGGTCCTGGCTCCTGGGCGGCCCCCCCGACACTCTGCCCTGTGCTGGGGACCCAGGAATTGCAGCCCTGCCCCCTGGCCCCGGTTTCTCATGTCGGGACCTGCTGGCCAGGTTGACTCCTGACCGCCACTGTCTCAGACCTGCTGGTCCCACCCGGTCCCCACCTGTCCGCCGCCCGAGGCGCTCCTGTGAGGCCGCTCTGCAGCTCTTGGCCTGGGGACCCCCGTCCTCTCGTGGTGCCTTCTGCACTGTCCCCTTTGGAGATGGGAGCTTCGAGGGTAGGCGCCACTGTTTGATGAAAAGGTGGTATAAGCAAAGCAACCCCCAGATACTGAAGGAGCTAGGAAATAAAAGGAGGCAGGCAGAGCAAGTATGTTGGTACTGGGCTATTTACTGGCAGGAACTTACAGACGGAAACATGGCCTCGGGCAGCCTCGAGACAGGTAGAGCTCTGAACCCAAACGCCCGATCTGGGGCTCGTATCTTGCCCTGGGAGGAATGTGCAGGTGGCTGGGAACGCGGCGGGTGGGGTGGCAGATTCCTGCTGCAGCATCAGGTTTGTTTAGGAAGAAACGTACGAGGACTAGGCACTCTTTTTTTTTTTTTCTTTCCTGCACATGAATGCCAGGGAATAGTTGTTCCTGAATGAAGATGATGCATCAACTAGACAGTTTGGAAGCATTCCCAGACCCGGGGTTAATCAGCAGATTAGCATTTAAATAAAGTTACTCTGTCCCCACAGCCAGCTAGGCCCGAGCCACACGGCGGGGGCGGGGGCGGGGGTGGGGGTGTCGGCTGTTCGCTGCAACCCAGGCTTGCTCCATCTCCTCATCTGCAGTGTGGAGGTGACAGTCATGGTCCTCGCCTAGTGCCACAGGATTGGACAGGACAGATCACCCAGCCCTGTGCCTGCACTGGGGGCGTTGGTGACATGATGGCCGCGGCGGTGACGTGGTGGTGACGTGATAGCCGCAGGTGCGTCCACCCTCTGGTTAGGCCTCTCCTCTCCCTGGGGCGCAACAGGTGTCCTCGGGTGGGAGGTTCAGCTGCTGGGCCTGGGGCCCCTCCAGCCCCAGCTTTCAGCTCCTGTGCAGGTGTGGAGCAGGACGGCGCGCCGGGGCCTTGGCTCACACGGTGCCCCCAGCTCGTCTCTGCCTGCTCTGCTGTGCGGCCTCAGCTCCTGTGGGTCCCGGGTCACCCATCTGTGTTGGCCACAGTCTTTCTGCACCACGTCCTGCTCTCGGCCAGCACTGGCCTGTGGGCCCCGGCGGTGTGGGGTCACACACAGGCCGCACCGGCTGTTTCACGGAGCCTCCCTGCTCAAAATCCTGGCCTTGGGTCTCTGTGTGGCTCCTGGAGGGAGCACGTACGTGGTGTCCAGGTTGTGAAAGCCCCACCCGGCAGCCCTCCCTGTGACAGTCCTTCAGGCCTCGTCAGGCTTGGTTCAGCCCATGTTAGAGGAGGCCAGACTCGGAGCCGACAGCTCCTCCTCGATCACCACAGGGAATGAGGGTTGGGCAGTTTCTCCTCTCCCACCCGGGTGTGGGTCAGCTGCAAGGGCCTCATCCCAGGAACTGCATCCTGGCAGGAGGGCTCAGGCGTCTGACATCCCCTGGCAGGTCTTCCTGTGGGCCAGTCGGAGTGAGTGGTGTCCAGCCCTCTGTGTGGAATGTTCCGGTTGCGTGGTGTGTGGTCCTGGTTACCAGCATGTGGCATTTGTGGCTTTCCTGGCCAGCACCCACTGAGAGCAGAGGCCAGCCCAGCCCTTGGACACCCAGGGGCCCAGCAGCTACCGTGGGGGCAGCCTCTCCCCTCCTGACTGTGCTGCTGTCAGCTGTAGGATGAGGGTCTGTGGATGGGTGATGGCTGGGCTCTCTGCTTCCCAAGGGGCTGGATGTGGGCCCTGAAGAGTCAGGCGTGTGCTGGTGGGGCGAGGGGGTTGGGGATTGGGAGCCACAGCTCTCTCTGACCCCATCCCATTGCAGCTGACTCAGGAAAAGGCGTTACCCCTACGGGGTCACAGGCCCAGCCTGGGCAGCTCCTGATGGGAACATGGGAGCCACAGGGCAGGGCAGGCTCCTGTCCCCACTCCTTGGATTGTCTCAGGCCCCACCTCCCCTCTGGCTGAATTTCTTCCTTCTCTGCCTGAGCCTGATCTGCGAAGCTTCTGACCTGCCCTGAGTTGGAGCCAGCCTTCAAGGCCAAAAGCAATGCCGCCTCCTCCAGGCAGCCTGCTCTGATGTCTCCCCCTCTGGCTTTAGCCCACAGAGTCACAGTTGAGGCCACATCAACACACTTAGACCAACAGCACTGCCGGCCGCATAGACAACACAGGTAGATACAAGGAGTGTTTCGAAAAGCCGTGGCCCTGCGGCCGGGATGCCCGGACCTGGGTCCTGACCACTCTCGGGAGCTCCTCCCCTCTCAGAGCCCATCCCATCTGCAAATGGGGGCATTGGAGCATTGGCTGCTCCTCACTCCTGCCCTGCCAGCCGGCTACTCCGAGGACCCCAAGACCAGATAATGGGAGGACTGGTGGGATGGGCTGTGACCCTGAGCCCCCTTCTCATCCCACCCATGAGGCTGCCCCTGCTTGGTGTCTGCGGCAAGGCTGACAGAAAAGATGGCACCAGGGAGACCGGCTAGGGCCCGCCTGTGTCCGCCTGTCCTTGGGTGAACGGGTGTGCTTTGGGGGTAGCGGGTGTGCTCTGGGGGCAGCAGGTGTGCTCCGGGGGGAGCAGGGTGTGCTCTGGGGGCAGGTGTGCTCCGGGGGCGGCAGGTGTGCTCTGGGGGTGAGTGTGCTCTGGGGGTGGATGTGCTCTGGGGACAGGTGTGCTCTGGGAGTGGGCGGGTGTGTTCTGGGCGCGGTGTGCTCTGGGGGCGGCAGGTGTACTCTGGGAGCTGGCGGGTGTGCTCTGGGGGGAGCAGGTGTGCTCCGGGGGCAGGTGTGTTCTGGGAGCAGGCGGATGTGCTCTGGGGGGAGCAGATGTGCTCTGGGGGTGGGTATGCTCTGGGGGGGGGCGGGTGTGCTCTGAGGGGGCGGATGTGCTCCGGGGCAGGTGTGCTCTGGGGACGGGTGGGTGTGCTCTGGGGGTGGCAGGTGTGCTCTGGGAGCAGGTGTGTTCTGGGAGCAGGTATGCTCTGGGGGGGCAGGCATGCTCTGGGGGTGGGTGTGCTCCGGGGGCGGGTGTGCACTGCGGGGAGCAGGTGTGCTCTGGGGGCTGGTGTGCTCTGGGGTGGCGGGTGTCCTCTGGGGGCGGGTGTGCTCTGGGAGCAGGTGTGCTCTGGGGGAGACGGGTGTGCTCTGGGGGCGGGTGTGCTCTGGGGAGGTGGGTGTGCTCTGGGGGCGGGTGTCCTCTGGGGACGGGTGTGCTCTGGGAGCAGGTGTGCTCTGGGGGAGGTGGGTGTGCTCTGGGGGCGGGTGTGCTCTGGGGGCGGGTGTGCTCTGGGGAGGTGGGTGTGCTCTGGGGGCGGGTGTGCTCTGGGGGCGGGTGTGCTCTGGGGGGGTGGGTGTGCTCTGGGGGCTGGTGTGCCCTGGGGGGGGCGGGTGTGCCCTGGGGGTGCGGATGTGCTCTGGGGGCAGGTGTGCTCTGGGGAGGCGGGTGTGCTCTGGGGGCGGGTGTGCTCTTGCGGGGGTGTGCTCTGGGGGGGCGGGTGTGCTCTGGGGAGGCGGGTGTGCTCTGGGGGCTGGTGAGCTCTGGGGGGTTGGGTGTGCTCTGGGGGGGTGGGTGTGCTCTGGGAGCGGGTGTGCTCTGGGGGCGGGTGTGCTTTGGGGGCAGGTGTGCTCTGGGGGCAGTTATGCTCTGGGAGCAGGTGTTCTCGGGGGCGGGTGTTCTCTGGGGGTGGGTGTGCTCTGGGGGTGGTGGGTGTGCTCTGGGGATGGACGGGTGTGTTCTGGGGGGGCGGTTGTGCTCTGGGTGGGGCGAGTGTGCTCTGGGGGCAGTGGGTGGGCTTTGGGCTAAGTAGCCCTCTTCCTCTCTGAGCCTTTTCCTTGTCTGTGTTGTTGGTGAGTGGCCGCCACCTGGGACAAGCTTTAGCTGTCTGTCCAACTGTCCACCATGTCCCCGGACTCTAGACCAAGCCTGCTGCCTGGTGGAGCCTGCTGGGTATTGAATGAGTGAATGAATGAATGAGTGAGTGAACAAACTCTGTGGGGCATGTTGCTGATCACCCCAGGGCAGGCCTGTGGTGGGTCCTGGTCTCAGGCAGGGGACTTGCCCTGACGGGTGATGTTGGCCTGCTGGGGAACCCCTACCAAAGTGCCTCCCACACCTTCCATCGTCCTCTGCCTTTGACTCCACTCTACCCCTCGAGGTTCCCCTCTGGCTCGGCCAGGGGCCTCCAGCTCCAGCCCCTCCCTCATCTCCATCCTCAGCCCCTGCACCCGCCTCATCTCCATCCTCAGTCCCAGCCCCTTGCAGCCTCAGGCTCGGGCTTCTGAGAATCCTTTGCAGATTTCAAGGGCTGGTTATTTTTTTATTCTGGCAAAATATACATCCATAAAACTTTGCCATTTTATAGTTTGTTTCCTGAGATGATCTCACCCTGTCGCCCAGGCTGGAGTGCAGCAGCGTGATCATGGCTTACTGCGGCCTCAGCCTCCTGGGCTCAAGTGATCCTCCCGCCCCAGCCTCCCGAGTAGCTGAGACCACAGGCATGCGCCATCATCCCTGGCTAATTTTTGTATTTTTTTGTAGAGATGGGGTCTCTATGTTGCCTGGTCTGGTCTCGAACTCCTGGGCTCAAGCCATCTGCCTGCCTTGGCCTCCCAAATTGCTGGGATTACAGGCCTCAGCCACCACACCCGGCCTAAAGTTTGTCACGTTAGCCGAATTTAAGGGCACAGGTCAGCAGCGGTAAGCACGTTCCCATTGTTGTGCAGCCATCACCAATACCCATCTCTAGAACTTCTTCGTTTTCCCAAAGGAAACTGCACCCACGGCACCATCTGCCCGGCCTCCCCACAGCCCCAGGGTCTGGTGACCTTCATCCCCAGGACCTACGCTTCTGCCTCCAGGAGCCCTACCTGGTGTCCACACCACACTAGGGTGCCCTGCCACGGGCTTTGAACCCAACCCTGGTGCACTTGAACTTGTTCAGCATTGGACGTTCCTGGCAGGTCAGACCGTGAGCTCCTCTGCTCTGATGGACGCACAGACGGCTGCCACCTGGCTGGACAGGTGCAGAGGGGAGGTGCCACCTTCTCTGGGGACAGGGCTGGGGCAGAACTCACCCGGCGGAAAAGTGCAGCTCTGGAGAACAACAGAGAACTTCAGAAGCCTTTGCTGTGAATGCATTTTCCTCCTGCCTCTTGGGCCAGATCTTATTGATTTTTTTTTTTAATGAAAATGTATAATCGTCAAAAAACTTTAGATTTAAAAGCATGGAGCCGATGGCTATGCTTGGTGCGTTAATGGGAGGAAGAGCAGATCTTAACTTCAGGGAGGGCTCCTGGGGGAGCTGGGGGAGGCCGCTGTGTCCAGCAGGGCGGGCGGTGCCCCCTGGAGCCCTGCACTCTGCGATGCGTGTGCTAAGCCGAGGCCACCTTGAGCCCGTCGCAGCGCCGAGCGTGATTCTTTCGTGTCTGCTTCTGGGAGGGTGGAAGGGTGAAGTCGTTGAGGGTGGGAAGGGAGGGGCTGTGCTTGCTGAGTTTGCCGTGCGCCCCTGGCCCTTTCAGCTGCAACCATCAGCCCCACGGTGCCAATGGGGAGATGGGCCTGGAGGCCCCACCAGGCTGAAAGGCCAGGCCTCCCGTGCTGTCCGTGGAGGTCGGGGTCTCCCTCTGCCTGCGCCTCCTCTAACTCGCTCTGTGTTTTCCGTGCCCCTGGTCTAGGGTGAGGCTCGGGTCTTGGGGACTGAGGGGCAGGCGGGTGTCAAGGTGAGAGCTGGGCTGGGCTGGGCCTCCCTCCAGACTTCCCGGGGCTCCTGTGGCACCAAGGACGGGGCAGACGGTGGCACGTATGGCCTTCCCTGGGCACAGAGCCAGACTATGGAGGGATCTTGTTGGCTACATCCTGGCTGGGGCTTTGGGATCATGGTGGGAACAGCAGCCAGGGGTCTCGCTTGGACACGGGTCTGAGCTCACTGTGGCCTCCTTCCTCAGCCTCCTGATCAGGGTCCTGAGGCTGGAGGGTGGGTGGAGGCTGGAGGGTGGGTGGAGGGTACGCTGGAGGGTGGGCTGCTGGTGCCCCTTAGGCAGCATGAGGCGCCTTTCCAGTCTCAGTGTCCTCCCTGGTAGCCCCGGAAAGGCTGAGTGGTCCCCCAGGTCCCCTGCAAGGAGACCACATCAGGCCCCACCCCTCATCTCCTGACAAATCTCACATTGCTAGGAGGAAGCAGGCCTGGCTAGCACGTGGCAGGCACAGCCTCCCTGACTCCAGACCTTATCAGATCAGTGCAAGTGCCAGGGGGACCCCGGGTGGGAGCTGTGTGGTTGGGACTGATGCAAGCACTGGCCAGACTCTCAGGATGAGGGTGGGAAGCTAGGCCCTGGGATCTTCTGGGACAGGCAGGAGGGCAGACACGGGACACGGTGCGGGGGCTGCACTGAGTACGGCCACGCAGAGCGTTTGGGCTGAGGGCGCACTGTGTCCCACTGCCCCATACCTGTGCGAGGGCTCCCAGACACGTGCTGGGTGCAGGAATCATAGCATTTTTTTGTTTGATTGTTTTTTGAGATGGAGTCTTGCTCTGTCACCCAGGCTGGAGTGCAGTGGTGCGATCTCAGCTCACTGCAACCTCCGCCTCCTGGGTTCAAGCGATTCTCTTGCCTCAGCCTCCTGAGTAGCTGGGATTACAGGTGTGCACCACCACACCCAGCTAATTTTTGTATTTTTTGTCAAGACGGGGATTCACCATATTGGCCAGGCTGGTCTTGAACTCCTGACCTCAGGTGATCCTCCTGCCTCAGCCTCCCAAACTGCTGGGATTACAGGCGTGAGCCACCACACCCAGCCAAGAATAGCGTTTTCTTTCTTTCTTTCTCTTTTTGAGACGGAGTCTCGCTCTGTTGCCCAGGCTGGAGTGCAGTGGCACCATCTCGGTGCAACCTCCGCCTCCCGGTTTCAAGCAATTCTTCTGCCTCAGCCTCCCAAGTAGCTGGGATTACAGGTGCCTGCCACCATGCCTGGCTAATTTTTGTATTTTCGGTAGAGACAGGGTTTCACCATGTTGGCCAGGCTGGTCTTGAACTCCTGACCTCAAGTGATCCGCCCGCCTTGGCCTCCCACAGTGCTGGGATGACAGGTGTGAACTACTGCACCCAGCCCGAGAACAGCATTTTTAAAGGAAAAAAAGCAAGGTAGGAAGATGGGTCACAACCTCAGCACCCCACTGGGAGGCTGGTGCCCGTGTCGTGGCACGTGTGAGATACGTATGGAAGCGCGAGGTGGCTTCCATGGCTCTGACAGGGCAGCACTCACAGGGCACACGGCCTCGGGGGTGTGATGAGCTGGGTCACGGGTGCGCTGTCCTCTGGGGTGGGGGCTGGCCATCCTCTGTTGGCAACGCAGCTAACGCCTGTCTCCCCACAGCCTGCCTGCTCCGCTTCAGTGGACTCTCGCTAGTCTACCTGCTCTTCCTGCTGCTGCTGCCCTGGTTCCCCGGCCCTACCCGACGTAGCCTCCAAGGTAAGGCCAGGGGACCCCGCCCACGCTCTCAGGGTGGGAGGGGGTGGGCATTCGTTTGGGGCCAAAATTCATACAGCTTTCCTCACCTTTAACAGCCCGGAGTGAAAGATGAGGGGTTCCGAAAGAAATTTCTTTTTTTTTTTTTTTTGAGATGGAGTCTCGCCCTGTCGCCCAGGCTGGAGTGTGGCACGATCTCTGCTCACTGCAAGCTCCACCTCCCAGGTTCATGCCATTCTCCTGCCTCAGCCTCCTGAGTAGCTGGGACTACAGGCACCCACCACCATGCCTGGCTAATTTTTTTTTTGTATTTTTAGTAGAGACAGGGTTTCACTGTGTTAGCCAGGATGGTCTTGATCTCCTGACCTTGTGATCCGCCTGCCTCGGCCTCCTAAAGTGCTGGGATTACAGGCGTGAGCCACCGCTCCCGGCCTTTTTTTTTTTTTTTTTGAGACAGAGTCTTGCTCTGTCTCCAAGGCTGGAGTGCAGTGGCGCAATCTTGGCTCACTGCAACCTCCGCATCCCAGGTTCAAGTAATCCTCGCATCTCAACCTCCCAAGTAGCTGCAATTACAGGTGTGAGCCACCACGCCCAGCCATCAAAGTTTCTTATTTTCATCGTAGACCCCAAGCTAAGCTCAGAATCTTTTCTGATCTGTGTTGCAGGGGCTGTGGGGGGCGAGGAGGGTCACGGGGGGTGGAGTCCCTGTGTCCCTTGGGAGGCCACAGGGAGTGGATGGGCCCCAACTGCCTACTCCCTGCAGGCTCCAGGCACGTTTCCTGCCTGCTGAGGCTCTGGCAGCCTGGAAGTTCCAGCTGCCTGGACCGCTCTCCCGCTGCCCAGTGTGGAGTTGGACCTCACTGGACCTTGACCCACTTGTGCGGGGGGAGCTGGAGCCCCCCTTGGGAACCACCTCGGGGTCTGAGCTGGGCCAGGACTGTGTTGCTCTCCCGTATCCTCCAAACAGAGGGCGGTGAGGCTACGTGCCAAGCCTGCAGCCTGGGTGATGAGGGTGGCGACAAACCCTCCGTCCTGTGACGTGTCACCTACCTGCCCTGTGGGGGCCATGTCCATTTTGTGCCCATGTTTTAGGAGAGCGCGTTTTGGAGCAAACACTCAGAGACCTGTCCCCAAAGGCCACGGGCCAAGCGTGGGTGGGGCCAGGCCCTCCGCTGCTCTTTGGGTTTGGAGGGTGAAGAGTCACTGAAACGAAGGAAGATGCCCAGGGAGGGCAAAGTGTAGTGAGCAAGAGACCTTCCCCAGCAGAGTACGGAGAAGAGGCCAAGCAGGACCGGGGGGCGTGACTGTGGGGACAGGCTCTCGGGCGCCGCCCTTCTGGGAGGTGCTGGACGCAGCAGGCTGGCAGCGTGGGGGCCTGTCCGTGGCTGCGAGGTGTCCACCGGGCTGCGTTTTTCCAGGGGACTCTGGGGAGGATCTGCTTCCTCTTCCAGCTGCTCCAGGCACCTACCTTCCTGGGCTTGGGGCCCCTCCCTCCATCTCCAGAGCTGGTGGGGTGGGGTCAGGATCACACCGTGTCTCTGCTGCTCCCTCTCCCCTGCGGTAACCCTGTGGCTTCGTCCCATCTGCCTCCCCGGCTAATCCAGGCCGACCTCCCTGGTTTAAGATCAGCTGTTGGGCAGCCCCCATTTCCTCTGCTGCCTGGATTCACCTCTGCATGTGAGTTCCTGCGTTCACAGATTCTGGGGACTGGGGTGCAGGCATCTTTGGGGTCCATCATTCCGCCAGCTGCAGGTGGAAGGTCGCTCTCTGGCCTCGCGACATCTGGCTGCGAGCATCCCACAGGCTCCCTCCTAGCTCAGGGTGCTGTGGGGTGGGCAATGGTCTTTTTTATTATTTTTTTTGAGACGGAGTCTCACTCTGTCACCCAGGCTGGAGTGCAATGGCACGATCTGGGCTCACTGCAACGTCCGCCTCCCGGGTTCAAGCGATTCTCCCGCCTTGGCCTCCTGAGTAGCTGGGATTACAGGCACCCACCATCATGCCTGGCTAATTTTTGTTTTTGTAGAGACAGGGGTTTTACCATGTTGGCCAGGCTGGTCTTGAACTCCTGACCTCAGGTGATCCACCCGCCTCGGCCAGGACTACAGGTGTGAGCTACCGTGCTTGGCTTTTTTTTTCTTTTTTTGAGTGGGGGTCTTGCTTGGTTGCCCAGGCTGGAGAGCAGTGGCATGATCATGGCTCAGTGCAGCCTCCACCTCCTGGGCTCAAGTGATCCTCCTGCCTTAGCCTCCCAAAGTGCTGAGATTACAGGTGTGAGTCACTGTGCCCAGCGCAGGCACTGATCTTGGATCATGGGGAGAATTCAGGGGTGCAGAGAGGCATTTTGGGGAGGGGCCCAGTACGGCCGAGTGCTGGGAGTCACTGGAGCCCGAGGCCCAAACCCCTCCAGGATGCATGGCTGGGGTGGGTGGGCACCCCCACTCCCGGTCCCCTCTCCTTTGCTCTGTGGAGCCGGTTCTGTCTGTTCCCAGGCCCCTGGCGTTTCGCCGTTTGTTCCGTAAATATTTCATGCCCCGGGCGCAACTGGAAACACTTTCCTTTAATCAGCAGTGGGGGAGGGCAGGCGCCCAGCCAGGCCAGGCGAGGAGCTGGGGTGGGAAGATTTGGAGAGGACCCGGGAGGACTTCCCTGCCTGAGCCTCCTCAGAGTCCCTTCAGAGATGGAGACGCTGCCCAGTTTTCCGGGAGGGAGAGAGGAAAGTGTGAGGCTTGCCCGAGCTGAGTGCCCGGGGCTTTATGATTTGTGCAGCTGCTGGGTTTGGCGTGGCCCTGGTGGAAGGTTTGACGCCATCCGGGCCTTGGTCCCCTTGTAGGCGTCAGCCTGAACCTTGTGGGGCTGGAGGTTGAGCTCAGACTAAGCAGGGAGGAGAGGGGCAGGGGCAGGGGCAGGGGCTGGGGCTGGGGCAGTGGGAACAGAACCTGGTGCTCCAGGTGGGGCTGCAGGCAGAGCCACAGGGGTCGGCTCCCAGAGACCTGCTTGTTATTTAGGGACTCAAGCCCCATCCTGCCTTAGGATAAAACCCACCTCCAAGACTGACCCTGCTGTCTGGAAAGAGACCACCCCCGACATCTTACCATGCTCCCTGCGCGGAGGCCCTGCCACCCTCTCCAGCTTCACTGGTCCCCCTGCTCTGCCAGCCTTGTGTAGTCTCCATCCTCTGTCTCAAAAGCCCCCTCTCGTGGCCCCACCCCGCAGCTCAGCCCTAGCTCAGTCGCTGGTTGGGCCTCATGGCTCAGCCTCAAGGCACCCTGGGTCCCTTGGCTGGTCCCATGCACACCCCACGGATCAGGTTCCAGGGGGCTCCCATGCACACCCCATGGATCAGGTTCTAGGGGGCTCCCATGCACACCCCATGGATCAGGTTCCAGGGGGCTCCCATGCACACCCCATGGATCAGGTTCCAGGGGGCTCCCATGCACACCCGACGGATCAGACTCAGGGCAACTCCACACCCCCCACAGATCAGGCCCAGCCCTTGTCCAGTAGGTGTGGGGATGGTGTCTATGGACCATGCATCAGGACGTTGCCGTGGTGGGGCCCCTGAGCCTTTGCAGGCTGTGCAGGGGTCCAAGGGCTCCGGATCTGGGGGAGGTCCATGCTCTGTCAACCATCCCGTCTGCGATGCCCTGGGGCCTCCCCGCCCCTTCCTGTTTCCTCCAGAGAGCCCTGCAAGCTGGAGGGGGAGCCCCGGCACTTTTTTTTTTTTTTTTTTTTTTTTTTGAGACGCAGTCTCGTTCTGTTGCCCAGGCTGGAGTGCAGTGGCGCGATCTCAACTCACTGCAACCTCCGCCTCCTGGGTTCAAGTGAAAGTGATTCTCCTGCCTCAGCCTCCTGAGTAGCTGAGATTACAGGTGCCCATCACCACGCCTGGCTAATTTTTGTATTTTTAATAGAAACAGGGTTTCACCATGTTGGCCAGGCTGCTCTCAAACTCCTGACCTGAGGTGATGCACCCGCCTCGGCCTCCCAAAGGTGTGAGCCACTGCGCCTGGCCCCCTGCACCTTCTGGGTGGGAAAGGGCCATGCTGAGCCCCTCCCTTGCCATGGACAGGGGTGGCAAGAACAGTCCATTTCCCACGGGCTCCCTCCAGCAGGCTGCGGATGGGCTGGGGCCCACACAGTGGTTCAGGAACAAAGGCTGATGGGCGGCTGCCGGCCAGAGCTGGGCGGGTCCCTGGCCTGAGCCTCCTCTCACTCCCTTTCCCAGGATGGAGAGGCCTCTGTGAGCTGGGCTGTGGCCTATGGGGTGTGTCCTGCCGGGAGGGAGGTGAAGTCGGGGGCGGGAGACCCCACTGGGTCTCCTGGGCTCCTGGAAGAGGCAGCAGTGGGTCCCTGAGGAGGTGGCCTGATCCCCGGCTCAGCCTGGCTTTCCCAGGTTTGCATTTGGGGGTGGGACCTGCACGGGGAGAGTGAGGGGTGGGCGGGGACAGGGGCTTCAGGTGGAGGAACGAGAAAGCCGCCCGACCCCTTGAGGCCACATTGTTTGCGTCAGAGAAGAGGGCCGATGTCAGGGTGCCCCCTCGGCCTCTGTGTGCACGCCCCCCCTCCGCCCCGTGCAGGTCAGCAGGGCCTTGGTGCCTCTGCACGTTCTGGTCCCCTCCGATCTCCAGCAGCATCTCTTCCCGGGGTGCCCCTCGGACTCTCAGCTCCCTAGTCTGATCCAGCCCAGGCAGGGAGCGGTCATGCCACACGGCCAGGAGCAGCCTCCAGGCCCAGCTGTGGCCCCTTCGACCCTGGGGAGGGATCATGGCCCAGCCGTTCTAACATGTCCAGACCAGGATACTCTGGCAGGCCCGAGCACTGAATCAGGAAGGAGGCAGGGAAAGGGGAAGGAGGAAGACAACGGAGAGGCAGTGACATCTGAGATGGAGCCAGAGACGGACATCCTGGACTGACATTGTGCAGGGCAAGGTGGGTGGGCGGGAGCCAGGTGGCCTGGGAGCCCCTCCCTGCCCAGGGGTCTCTGGTCAGGCACTTCCTTCCCGGGCTGCTGGATCGTGTGTGCAGGGAACCCGTCAGCCTGGCTGCTGAAGGGCCCAGATGTCCTCTCAGTGCCCGGGGGTCCTTGACAGCCCCAGCAGGAGCCCCACGTGCCTGTGGGGCAGGCGCCCTGCGGGTCCCTCTCTGTAGGACTCAGAATACCTTCTGCAATGCCACGTGCTCTCCCTGAGTGCCCAGTGCCATGGAGGGCCCCGCTGGCGAGGTCACTTCAATGTCAGGCTAGAGGGTGCAGCGAGCAGGACTCACAGCCCAGGTTCCCGGGCAGGCGTGGCAGAGCCCATTCCCCGGGTCAGTGTTCTCACGTCACCCCACAGTGGCCCTGCTGTACAGAGGCGGGAACGCGGGGCCCCTGCCTGGTGCCCTCCTGCTGCCAGACTTGTGCTCTGCTAAAGAGGGGCTGGCGCGGCAGGTATGAGCCCGGCACAGGGGTTGTGAGCACTGAGAAGCCTGGCACCTATGGGTTCGGGGCAGGGAGGCCCTGGAAGGTCCTGTCCTCCGGGAGCCCTGCACAGCCCCCCCTGGTGGTGGCTCCTGTTCGTGTCGGGGCTGCAGCCTCCCTTCCGGGTCTCTGTTTTCCATTCCTCCTTCCCACTCTCCCTCCTGCTCGTCCCTCCCACCCTCCACAGGTCAGAGGTCATAGCTGCAGGGTCAGCAGGGCAGGGCCTGGGGCAACCCTAGGAAGGTGTGAGTGTGAGAAGCTGGTCCAAACCTGCCTCGGCTGCCTGGTGGTGCGGACAGGGAGTCCTGTGCATCCCTGAGGGCTGCCTCACGGTCAGACTCAGACGTGGGTCATGAGTCTTTACTCCAGAAAGATGGGGCTGAGTGTCCAAGGCCAATCCCGAGTCTGTCACCTAACACCAACTGTGCCCAAAAAACTGAACAGAGTGGACACAGGCCCTGAGTTTGCGCCCCGAGGCCGAGAGAGGGCAGGTGTGGTGGTGACATTCACCACCTTGGACCCAGACCCAGACGCTGCCTGTCCCTGAGCTCCAGGAAGTTGTGAGAAGGGCCTGAGCTGTTCTGCACTTTCTTGTGGCTGGGCGTGGCTGGTGGTGCAGGAGTCGCTGCCCCAGGGTGAGGGCCCGGAGGCTCCTGCCAGAAGGTGCCAGAGTGGAGAGGGAAGCTGTCAACAGCCCTGTCAGGACTCAGAACCTGGTGGGCCAAGGACTTTGGTCCGGATCCCTGCTGGAGGGTGAGCTGTCCACATGCGTGCCGAGAGCAGAGGCGAAGCCAGGGCTCCTGAGTGCCCCCAGCCACAGGCTGCGTCCGCCCAGCCCCTGCCCTGCAGCCGAAGGCCTCCTTGCTGGGGGGCTGAGTCTGGTGGGGCCACAGGCAGCTGGGAGCAGGACAAGGCTGCTGGGCAACCAGATGGTGCTGCTGCTTCCTGCCAGGTGCAGGTACACACAGAGAGAGAGGATGCCAGTCTGGGTCCCGACCTGGCACACAGCAGGTGCCTGAAATGCCAGGGTGGCCATGGGGACTGGGTACCGTGCATAGGGGTGCGACTTCTCCTTGCAGCCCCTCAGTCCCAGGGAGGCGGCTGCCTGCCCCACTTTTCTCCAGAGCCATCATGGCCCTGCTCCCACCCCAGCCACGGCTGCTCAGGGGCGCTCCCCATGCCCTGGTCTCCAGCCAACTGCAGCCCCCACTGGGGTGAGGTGGAGCTTCTCGCCTCTCCTTGTGTTTATTTCCTCTGCTTCCACAACTGAACGGTGACAGGTATTTGCTGGATGAGTGAGCAAACCCCAGGTGGTTTCCTCTGAGCCTGGAAGGCCTTTTCCTGCCTGTGGACCCCAGGCCCATCCTGCTGCCACCCCCAGGAGGGTGCCTGGCTCCTTGTCACAAGAGTGACCCTGGGGAGGCGTGGGGAGTGGGGCTGGCCGGCCTGCCTGATGGGGTCCTGAGTCCATGACGGGCATGCGTCTCAGGCCTCTGGGCTCTGGCCTGGCTGGGGGCTATTGTCCGGCTGAGCGGCCTGGGCTGCAGCCCCTCCCTGTCCCCAGGACCAGCCTCATCCACCCACTCTGCCGCAGGTCACACAGGCCGCCTCTTGCGGGCATTGCTGGGCCTCAGCCTGCTCTTCCTGGTCGCCCATCTCACCCTCCAGATCTGCCTGCACACTGTGCCCCACCTGGACCAGCTCCTGGGACCCAGCTGTGAGTCGCTGAGGGGGCGGGGCAGGGAGAGGGCCCTGCAGTGACCCTGAGTCTCCTGGGGGGGTTGACTCAGCCTGATTTATGTCTGGCCCGGATGGTCCAGGTGAAACGCTCCAGGGATGACCAGGCCATGGTGCTGGCTGGGCAGAGCCTGACCTGGGTTCCCGTCTTTCTTTGCAGGCAGCCGCTGGGAGACCCTCTCGCGACACATAGGGGTCACAAGGTAAGACCATTCCCCCCGCCCCCAACCAGCAAGACTTCCTTGGGGATTTCAGGCCCCAGGAAGTAGGGGGACCCAGGAGGGACAGAGGGGGACCTGGAGACTCATTCACACTCCCACCCACACCTGGAGACCCATCCACGCTCTCACCCGCACCTGGAGACCCATCCACACTCCCACCCGCACCTGTCCTCCTGGTCTTACCGCAGCTGCTCCCTGCTCTCTGCAGGCTGGACCTGAAGGACATCCCCAACACCATCCGGCTGGTGGCCCCTGACCTGGGCATCCTGGTGGTCTCCTCTGTCTGCCTCGGCCTCTGCAGGCGCCTCGCGAGGAACACCCGGCAGAGCCCACATCCACGGGAGCTGGTGAGGGCAGCTGCGTCACCCACGTGTCAGGGAGGTCATTCGAGAGCTGTGGTCTCAGCCATTTTGAGGGTTATTTTAATCTTTTTAAAACAGATGTAGACTTTTTAGTTGTAAGTTGGTGTTAAAGAGGGGAGAAAGTCCCAAGTCCCACCCCGGGCCCAGCCTGCAGTTCCATCTGTTCAGACCTGTTTCTACCCGGGCTCTGCTTCTAGTCGGAAACCTCCTCATCCCGAGATGGCATCTGTGTCCTTAGAAACTCTTCACGGGATTATTTGGGGCCACACAGTGGTGGAAACCTACAGTGCTGGGCAGTGGGTCTGGCTGGAGAGCCACTGCAGACGGGCTGAGAAGGGGCGGCCCCAGCAGACCCCATGCACTTACAGGCAAACAGGCTGTCGGCCCAGGGCCCCAGGAGCGACGGGCCTGAAGCAGGGCCTCTGTCCTCGGAGTGGGAGGCAGAGTGAACTTTAGCTGCTATGAGACTTGGAGGTCTGGCCCCAGGAATCTCTGAGCTACGGCCGCCTCCCACGGGCAGGGTGTGAGCTGGGGCCTGCGACACCCGACGTTGACTGCTCAACCCCTCTCATCCCTGCCTGGGCCCATGCTTGCCATCCCCAGGCTCAACCAGGATTTATGGCCACCTGGGTGTCCTGGCCCACGAACTCCCTGCCCCGGGCACCCAGCCTCCTCCCACCTCACCCTCCCAGTGCCCGCTCGTCAGACAGCTGATGCTTGCCACGCACATGGGCCTCAACTTCCAGAGGAGTTCTGAGAGGGAAAGGGGCTCCCCAAGCCACACAGTAGGTCGAGTACACCTGCTCAGCCTGCAGAGCCAGCCTGCCCTCCTGCCTGTCCTGTTCCCACCCCATGGGGCAAGGCTGGCACCCGTATTTCAGAAGCGGGAACGGGGACCTGGAGGTCAAGTAGCTTTTCCGGCCATTTGATGGGGTCCAGCCCTTGTGAGGACTGTGCTGCTGCCTGTCCTCCAAGAGACCCGCCACTCCCTCGTCAGCCCCTCCATCATGGGGCACGAGCTTCCTGGAGTTTGGCTGCTGGGAAGGGGCTGGGTGGCTGGACTCTGGTCATCTTCGTCTTGGTGTGATGGGAGCCTGAGTGCAGCTGCGCCCTGGGCGGCCAGCGTGGACAGACTTCAGAGTGAGGTGGGGGCACCAGGCACCTGCAGGATACCGTTCCGAAACCCGGATCTGGAAGCCCCATGACCCGGCCTGGCAGGGCCCCCGGGCGACCCTCACTCCCACATAAGGGCAACACACACGTGTGTGCAGGCATGCAGCGGAGTGTGCCAGCCAGCCCGAGGGGCGCTGGCCACTGGAGGAGGTGAGAGGCGTCTGCACTGTGGCTGCAGATGGGGCCCAAGTCAGGGCCGGGCCTGCCCCTCAGTGGCCTCACACCCCAAGTCAGGGCTGGGCCTGCCCCTTGGTGGCCTCACACCTGTTCTCCCACAGCAGCTGCCTCTGTTCTTTCCACTCCCAGAAACGCTCATTTTTCACGGCTCTGCTCAGATTTCCCAGGGCCAGGGCCAGGCTGTGGGCGGGGTGAGCGATGGCGCCCTGCGTTCTGATCCAGCCTCGCCCCCAGCTGCTGTGTGGTCTCTGAGAGGGGTGGGCTCAGGGCCCGGGCCTCTCCTGCCCTGATCTCCCTGTTACCCTGGCCTCGGAGCCTCCCAGCAGCCCCTGCAGCCCTGGAGGCCTGTGAGGACAGGACTGGTCTGGCTCATCTGTCCCGTCAAGCCCCCATCCCGTGTGACAGAAGGGGAATAGGCTCCGAGAGGCTGTGAGTTGCCTCGGCCTGCACAGCGCGGAGACTGTCAGAGCTGGGATGGGGCCTATCGTCCATCCCCACAGCCTGCGCTCTCAGCCCGGGCACCTGCGCCTCAGCCACCAGGAGAGCCCCCGAGTCACAGATGGGGACACTGGGCTGCTGGCAGCCAGGCCAGAGCCAGGGCATCTGACGACAGCCGTGTTCTTTCCACCACACCCTGGCTTTCCCCGGTGTTTGGGAAATGGCTCAGTTCTGGGAAATCTTTAGTCAGGTCCAGGGAAAACAGGCCTGGCAGGTCTCTCTCCCCCAACCCCAGGCCGGCCTGTCACTTCTTCTAGGCAGCTGGCTACCTCTGTCCCCCCAGAGGCTCGAGGGGGGCAAGAGTACCACCCCTATCTTCCAAGCACAGCCACCCAGAAGGCTGGCAGGGGTACACAGGAGACCCTGCAGCCTGGCCATGTCCCTCAGGCCCCCTTGGTCTCGAGACCCCCCGGGGGTATAGACAGGGCCCCGCTGCTCCCTGGGTGCGTGGTTCGGGGAGATGAGGTGCTATAGGGACAGGCTGCGATCTGTCTATACCTGGAAAGGTCATCACGTGCCTGGGCTTGGCAGGACAGACCCTGGGTCTTCGGCCAGGGTGGGAGCTGCTACCAGGAAGGCCTGCAGGGCCTGTGAGCTTGAGTGAGGAAGTAGGAAGGTGTCAGGCAGACCTCAGGGATGGCTGGGGCTTGTGCTCAGGGAGGCTGTCTTGTGGGCCTCAGAGGAGCAGCTGTGGATGTGGCCACCTCCCACTCCTGACTGGGCAGGTGTGGGCTGGAGAGGTGGCCTCAGTGCGATACACCTGACCTTGCCCCTGCCCGTGACCTTGGCAGGATGACGACGAGAGGGATGTGGATGCCAGCCCCCCGGCAGGGCTGCAGGAAGCAGCAACGCTGGCCCCTACACGGAGGTCACGGCTGGCCGCTCGTTTCCGAGTCACAGCCCATTGGCTGCTGGTGGCAGCTGGGCGGGTCCTGGTCGTAACACTGCTTGCACTGGCAGGTACGCACCGAGGCAGGGGGCACTGGCAGTCACACTGGGAGGGGTCTTGGAGTTCCCTGATGACTGTGGAGACAGCGGGACACACGGCACAGGCCAGGTACAACCCTGTGTGCCCCTGCCCTGCCCCGCAGGCATCGCCCACCCCTCGGCCCTCTCCAGTGTCTACCTGCTGGTGTTCCTGGCCATCTGCACCTGGTGGGCCTGCCACTTTCCCATCAGCACTCGGGGCTTCAGCAGACTCTGCGTCGCGGTGGGGTGCTTCGGCGCCGGCCATCTCATCTGCCTCTACTGCTACCAGACGCCCTTGGCACAGGCTCTGCTCCCGCCTGCCGGCATCTGGGCTAGGTAACGGCTTGCCACACAGCCCCTTTTTCCTCCTACAACGGTCCTGCCCACCTGGCCCGTCTAGCCCCTGTGGCCCCACTGCCTCCGGGGTGGTGGGCCGTGACGGGTCTTCTCTGGACAGGGTGCTGGGTCTCAAGGACTTCGTGGGTCCCACCAACTGCTCCAGCCCCCACGCGCTGGTCCTCAACACCAGCCTGGACTGGCCTGTGTATGCCAGCCCCGGTGTCCTGCTGCTGCTGTGCTACGCCACGGCCTCTCTGCGCAAGCTCCGTGCGTACCGCCCCTCCGGCCAGGTGAGCACCTGCCACCCATGGGGGGTGGGCTGAGGCCAGGCCATGGGGCTGGTCTCAGGACCTCCTGCCTCTGGGTGGGGTGTGGAGCTGGTCTGGGCTCAAGACGCTGGTCTCTGCAGAGGAAGGAGGCGGCAAAGGGGGACGAGGCTCGGGAGCTGGAGCTAGCAGAGCTGGACCAGTGGCCCCAGGATCGGGAGGCTGACCAGGTGAGCAGCCAGGCAGGTGGAGGCGCCAGCGTGGGGGGCGCTGGGCCAGCCCCTGCATGGCTCACCGCTGCTTGCCCACAGCACGTGGTGCCCACAGCACCCGACACCGAGGCTGATAACTGCATCGTGCACGAGCTGACTGGCCAGAGCTCCCTCCGGCAGCGGCCTGGTAAGTACCGCACTGTCCAAGGTACGGCTGGGTTGGGGGGAGATGCCGGTGCTGCCCCCTGGTGGCCGCCTGGCGCTCTCGCATGCTCGCGCCGCACCTCTGCCTGCCGCCCCCTCGGGCGCCCAGGACATCCACGGGTCGGTGTCACTGACCCCCGAGACCCCCGGGGCAGCCGAGTGGCCATGTCACTGACCGACCCCCGAGACCCCCAGGGCAGCTGAGTGGCCGCGTCGTTGATCCCCAAGACCCCATGGGGGGCCTCCAGGTCCCCCAACCCCTCCCCAGAGAACGTGGCTATGCTGTCTTGGGCTGTTAGCTCTGGGAGCTGCTCCAGGTGGCCCAGTGGCCCCAGGAGGCTGCTCCTCCAGGGCAGGGGCTGGCCTGGGAACTCTGTGTTGGCCATGTCGCCTTGGGAGGGCCTGGGGGCTCTTTCTGGCTACTTTCTTTCTTCACCCTAACCCTTGATTTTCCATTTTGCAATGTGTTTCTGAATGAAGCAAATGAAGCCAGGGCCCTGGGGTGGGGGTCCTAAGAGTCTTCAGGTGCGCAGAGCTGCAAAGGTGGTCAGGGCCACCTTGTGCGCCCCACCCTTTCAAGGAAACTGAGGCCCAGAGAACGGCAGGTGCTGGCAGGGCGATCCCTGACGCTCTGGGACGGTGTCAGCCCAACCGCTGGAGCCCATGTGTTCTGCCCATAGCCCACCATGGCCACCGGGGGCCCGTCCCTCCTGCTGTGCTTGCCCAGGGCCCAGATTTTAGCGCATAGTCAGGGTGGGGGGGCCTGGAAATCACCCTGCCGGAGCTGACCTCTGTCCCCACCTGCAGTGCGGCCCAAGCAGGCTGAGCCCAGGGAGGCGTCCCCGCTCCACAGCCTGGGCCACCTCATCATGGACCAGAGCTATGTGTGCGCGCTCATCGCCATGATGGTAGGCGGCTGTGGGGGTTGGGGTGGGATGTGGCGGGGGAGGGTGGCTGGGCAGCCCCCTCTGCCGCGCAGGAGTGGGGCATCGCCTCGGTGGGGTGCGCTGGGCAGCTATGCAGCCCTCTCTGCCGCGCAGGTGTGGAGCATCACCTACCACAGCTGGCTGACCTTCGTGCTGCTGCTCTGGGCCTGCCTCATCTGGATGGTGCGCAGCCGCCACCAACTGGCCATGCTGTGCTCGCCCTGCATCCTGCTGTACGGGATGACGCTGTGCTGTCTACGCTACGTGTGGGCCATGGACCTGCGCCCTGAGCTGCCCACCACCCTGGGCCCCGTCAGCCTGCGCCAGCTGGGGCTGGAGCACACCCGCTACCCCTGCCTGGACCTTGGTGCCATGGTGAGCGTGCACCACCACATCCGGGGGTGCCCGGGTGCGCGGACCTGTTAGGATTGTCGTCCTGTTCAATGTCCACTTGCCCGGGGGAGTGGCAGCGCCAGGAAGGCAGATCTGTGTCTGTCTGTCCCCTTCTGCCCACCCAGGGCCAGCTCAGAGTAGCTTCTCAGTGAGCGTTTGTTGAGTGAATAAACAGACAACCTTGTGTTGGCACGGGCACCACCCCTGTGCCCCGACTTGTGTGTGAGCGTGGGCTCTGTCTGTTGGCATGGGCACCACCCCTGTGCCCCAACACTGTGTGAGCGTGGGCTCTGCCCATTGGCACAGGCACCACCCCTGCGCCCGACAGTGTGAGCGTGGGCTCTGCCCATTGGCACAGGCACCACCCCTGCGCCTCTGACACTGTGTGTGAGCATGGGCTCTGCCTGTTGACACAGGCACCATCCCTGCGCCCCTGACAGTGTGTGTGAGTGTGGGCTCTGCCCATTGGCACCATGCACAGCCCTGGGTCTCAGTGACAAGCTGTGCAGGCCATGTGTTCACAGGGTGCCTGCGTGTTCATGTGAGACGGGTGCCAGCATCGTGTCTGAACACCTGTTTGCAGGCCAGTGGGTGTGTCTCATCTTGTGAGACTCGTGAGCCTGCGTGTGCCAACATGTGCACCTGTGAGCTTGTGTGTATATGTGAGCACGCATGTGGGCAAATGTGCACTCCAGCATGTGGATGTGTGTGCAGGTACGTGCATGGATCTGTGCCCACGTGAACTAGTGAATCCGTGTGTGACTCTGCGTGTGAGTGAGAGTGAACCCATGCACTCATCCGTGGATGTGAGAGCGTGTGCTTGTGTGCCTCTGGATGGGTGTGAGCAAGAGGGTGTTTGGTGCCTGTGGGGAGGCTGCAGTGGATGGGCTGGTGCCAGCCGCCTCCCTGAGAGCTCTTGCCCCCGGCTATAGGAGGGTGCTGGGTCCCCCGGCTGTGGGAGGGGTGCTGGGCCCCCCGGCTGACTGTGACACCCCGCGCTTGTCACAGTTGCTCTACACCCTGACGTTCTGGCTCCTGCTGCGCCAGTTTGTGAAAGAGAAGCTGCTGAAGTGGGCAGAGTCTCCAGCTGCGCTGATGGAGGTCACCGTGGCAGACACAGGTGAGTAGTGGGCCAGAGGCGGGGGTTGTCCTCCTGCCTGCCCGCCCTGATGCCATCGCCTGCCCCTAGCTTGGCCCACAGAGCCCACGCGGACGCAGACGCTGTTGCAGAGCCTGGGGGAGCTGGTGAAGGGCGTGTATGCCAAGTTCTGGATCTATGTGTGTGCTGGCATGTTCATTGTGGTCAGCTTTGCCGGCCGCCTCGTGGTCTACAAGATTGTCTACATGTTCCTCTTCCTGCTCTGCCTCACCCTCTTCCAGGTGACTGGCGGGCCAGGGTGGGGGCTGGGGCACGGACCCTCCCCGTGGTCCTCACCACCCCCACCTCACCCGGCAGGTGTACTACAGCCTGTGGCGGAAGCTCCTCAAGGCCTTCTGGTGGCTCGTGGTGGCCTACACCATGCTGGTCCTCATCGCCGTCTACACCTTCCAGTTCCAGGACTTCCCTGCATACTGGCGCAACCTCACCGGCTTCACCAACGAGCAGTGAGTCCAGGCTGGGGCAGTGGGGCAGGGGCGCTGACACCCCGTGCACTTCTGCAGGGCTGCAGCGGCTCCGCCGGGGGCCAGGCTGGTGCTGATTCTGCCCCTCCGCAGGCTGGGGGACCTGGGCCTGGAGCAGTTCAGCGTGTCCGAGCTCTTCTCCAGCATCCTGGTGCCCGGCTTCTTCCTGCTGGCCTGCATCCTGCAGCTGCACTACTTTCACCGGCCCTTTATGCAGCTCACCGACATGGAGCACGTGTCCCCGCCTGGCACGCGCCTCCCGCGCTGGGCTCACAGGTGCGGCCCCGCCCTCCCTGTCCGGCCCTGGAGAGGTGCAGCCTCCTGGGCCAGGGAGGGAGCCAGGCGGGAGTTGGACAGGAGCCACATCCTCCACCTTCAGATCCCGATGGGCATTTGCTCATACCAAGGGGATGGCAGTAGCGTGGAGGTTGCAGGGACAGTGGGCACGAGTTGCGACACAGCTGTGCACCTGACCTGGCAGCAGAAGCGGTGCAGACAGGGCTTCTTCCAGCCCCAGGAAATGAGAGGGGCAGGAACCCAGCTGGGAGATGACATTTTCGGACCCTCTCCCAGGCAGGATACAGTGAGCGGGACCCCACTGCTGCAGGAGGAGCAGCAGCAGCAGCAGCAGGAGGAGGAGGAGGAGGACTCCAGGGACGAGGGGCTGGGTGTGGCCACTCCCCACCAGGCCATGCAGGTACCTGAAGGTGAGTCGGGCGGGCAGAGCACAGCTGCCACCCAGTCTGCTGTGCCATGTCCCAGCTGGGGGGGCGTTGACAGAGTCCCCTCTGAGCTCCAGAGCCTCTTCCTCACAGGGGACCCGGGAATCCCCATTTCTGCCCTGCACTGACCTTCACACCATCACAGGTGCAGCCAAGTGGGGCCTGGTGGCCGAGCGGCTGCTGGAGCTGGCAGCCGGCTTCTCGGACGTCCTCTCACGCGTGCAGGTGTTCCTGCGGCGGCTGCTGGAGCTTCACGTCTTCAAGCTGGTGGCCCTGTACACCGTCTGGGTGGCCCTGAAGGAGGTGAGTGTGGCAGGCAACTCAGCTTCCCATCTGGGGTGGGGTCGCTCTGGCCTGCCCGGCTGGCCTCCCCAAGCCCGGCCCCACATGCCCGCTGCCCTCAGGTGTCGGTGATGAACCTGCTGCTGGTGGTGCTGTGGGCCTTCGCCCTGCCCTACCCACGCTTCCGACCCATGGCCTCCTGCCTGTCCACTGTGTGGACCTGCGTCATCATCGTGTGTAAGATGCTGTACCAGCTCAAGGTTGTCAACCCCCAGGAGTATTCCAGCAACTGCACCGAGGTACTGGCCCCCGCGGGCTGGGACAGGAAGAAGCTCCAGGCAACTGTGTTCGCAGTCCCACCCTCTCGGGGCAGCTGCCTCAGTGCAGTGGGGCCAGCAATGGAGGTGGAGGACCCTCCCCTGGGGGGGCCAAGGGGAGTTCCTGGAGGAAGCATCCTTTTACCTCAACTGTGGACCAGGGGCCCACTCCTTGCACACAAGGGTGTCCCGCAGTGAGGACAGGAGGGCCCCACCCCAGGCCTGGGCAGGGGGAGACAGTCAGGCATCTCTGCCTGGGACTTTCTCACACATCCCTTCTTCTCCCTGGACCTCTCTTCACTCCCCTAGCCCCTGCCTGTGGTCTCCCTGTTTCTCAAACACCTGGTCCCCTTCCCCGTGAAGATGGCTCCAAGGCTGGCAGCCCCCGTGTCCCTGGCTGGGGGAGCGGTGGACCTGCCCCAGAGCTGTGGCTGTGGTGGGCTCCAGGCAGGGCCGGGGGGCACTGTGGCCTGGGAGGGGGCACTGATGCCCGGCCTCTTGCCAGCCCTCCCCCAACAGCACCAACTTGCTGCCCACGGAGATCAGCCAGTCCCTGCTGTACCGGGGGCCCGTGGACCCTGCCAACTGGTTTGGGGTGCGGAAAGGGTTCCCCAACCTGGGCTACATCCAGGTGAGTGAGGGGCTGGTGGGCGGCTGGGCAGGCGAGTAGCCGGCTGCCCCCTGACCCTTGCCCTCCGCAGAACCACCTGCAGGTCCTGCTGCTGCTGGTATTCGAGGCCATCGTGTACCGGCGCCAGGAGCACTACCGCCGGCAGCACCAGCTGGCCCCGCTGCCTGCCCAGGTTGTGTTTGCCAGCGGCACCCGCCAGCAGCTGGACCAGGATCTGCTCGGCTGCCTCAAGTACTTCATCAACTTCTTCTTCTACAAATTCGGGCTGGAGGTGAGGCAAGGACATTGCCTACCCCTGGGGCAGGGCTTGGCCGTTGGGAGGGAGGGACGGCTGCACCGTGCAGGTGCCGCGAGCCTGGCCCCACCTGGGTCTGCCTGGGCCACAGCGGGTAGGGGACCCAGGGCCCGGCAAGGCTTCCCCGGACTCCTGTGGTGTGTCGGTGCTGACAACAGGCAGAGAGCCAAGTTAGATCCACTCTACCGTACAGCCCACCTCCTGGAGCCTCAGTTTCCCCTGCACGATGGCAACTGCCAGCCACTCCTGCCCTCTTGACAGCGCTGCTGGCCCTGTCCTTGCTTGATGCCCACAGCCTCCAGGCAGGGCTGCTGCAAGCCTGAGGCCTGCTGGGTGGGATGAGAAAGTCCCTCTCCCCCCAGACTCAGTGCATCCCCACGCCCCACCCTCTCGCCTCCCCAGATCTGCTTCCTGATGGCCGTGAACGTGATCGGGCAGCGCATGAACTTTATGGTGACCCTGCACGGCTGCTGGCTGGTGGCCATCCTCACCCGCAGGCGCCGCCAGGCCATCGCCCGCCTCTGGCCCAACTACTGCCTGTTCCTGGCGCTGTTCCTGCTGTACCAGTACCTGCTGTGCCTGGGGATGCCCCCGGCCCTGTGCATCGGTGAGGGGCATGTGGCTTGGGTGGGCGTGTGCTTTGTGGCTTTGTGGACGCCTGTGGGGGTGTTTCCCACCTGCCCCGGGCTCCTGTCCACCCTCCTAGACTTAGCCTCGGCCTCTTCCAGTCCCTCCTGCCTGCTCCACATCCTACTCAGGCGCCATCACCTGCGTCCTGTCTCTCGGGGGCGGCCTGGCCCCCTCCAGGCTGTGCTGTTCTCTTTTCCTTTTTTGCCCAGTATTCTATCTTGAAATATTTCAAACCTTCAGGAAAGTTGTGAGTCACACAAGGAGCGCTGCGTCCTCTCCAGGCCTCGCGCGGGTTGGCCGTGATGCCTCACACCCAAGTGCTGCCTTGAGCATGCGTCTCTTGGGGGTGTCTGAGCCCACAGCCCCACAATCGTGGTCCCGTCTCCTGGCAGTGCCATCGTCAAACGTGTCCTCTTCATTCAAACAGCCCGGGCCTCAGCACCCTTCTTTGTGGCCGTTTGGTTTTCAGATAGGATCTGGTCTGATGTTTGCTCTAGTCTCTTGTCTTGGGTCTAAGCCGCCCCCGCCTCTCCTGTCTCTTGGGAAGTTCCGGAGGGAGGCCGGCAGTGTTGCTGACACCCTGAGACTGGATTTGCGTGGCTGTCCTGGTGCTGAGGGTCTGCTCAAGGCACACAGCACCCTGCGGTCTGAGATGGGGAGTCACATTTGTGCATGCGGCCAGCTCAGGGGCGTCCCACCTGCCCCACAGTGGCACCCAGCCTGTTGGCACTGGTGGGCTGTGTGGGGTCAGCCTTGTGGTTTCATGAAACAGACTTTCTTTCTATTGTCCCTGTGTGTCTGTCAGCTGGGATTCCCATCAAGGAGAGCTGCCATTTATCACTGGCTGCTTTCCGAGAATTCTGTCATCCACAGACCCTGGGCCTCCCCGCTGCTGAGTGGGTCCTGGCCCCTCTGGCCACACACTGTTACATCATCTCCCCTTATTTGGCTGGGCATGGTGGTTCACACCTGTGATCCCAGCACTTTGGGAGGCTGAGGCAGGAGCATCCCTTGAGGCCAGGAGTTTGAAACCACTCTGGTCAACATTAGCAAGAAGCCTTTTTTTTTTTTTTTTTGAGATAGAGTCTTGCTCCATCACCCAGGCTGGAGTGCAGTGGCACAATCTCGGCTCACTGCAGCCTCCGCCTCCCCGGTTCAAGCAATTCTCCTGTCTCAGCCTCTCAAGTAGCTGGGATTACAGGCACCCACCACCACGCCCAGCTAATTTTTGTATTTTTAGTAGAGACGGGGTTTCACCATGTTGGCCAGGCTGGTCTTGAACTCCTGATCTCAGGTGATCCACCCGCGTCAGCCTCCCAAAGTGCTGGGGTTACAGGTGTGAGCCACCGCGCCCGGCCCTCTTTCCTAATGGTGGTTTTCTGTTTCCTCATCTCTTCTACACATATTAATTGGTATCTTCCGTAAGGAAAAGCTGTCCTTTGTCCCCTGCTGATTTCTTTATTCAGGTATTTATGTCTGTGTGAGCACTGATGTTGGTCATCATCTCTGGAACTGGCTGTGGGACCAGCACTGTTTACTTTGTCTCGTGTGGTCCCAGCTTCAGGCCCTGGGAGCTCTGGGCCCTCTCCACCTGCCCCGCCCTTTTCAAGTCCGTCTTGTTTTCTTTTTCTTTTTCCTTTTTTTTTTTTTTTTTTTTTAAGATGAAGTCCTGCTCTGTCATCCAGGCTGGAGTGCAGTGGCGCTGTCTCTGCTCACTGCAACCGCCACCTCCTGGGTTCAATAGATTCTCCTGCCTCAGCCTCCCTCCTGAGTAGCTGGGATTACAGGCGCCTGCCACCATGCCCGGCTAATTTTTGTATTTTTAGTAGAGACGGGGTTTCACCATGTTGGCCAGGCTGGTCTTGAACTCCTGACCTCAGGTGATCCACCCGCCTCGGCCTCCCAAATTACAAGGCTCCCTCCTGGGATTACAGGCATGAGCCGCCGCGCCTGGCCCCGTCTTGTTTTCTGCTCCCAGGCGCTGCTGCCTCATCTTCTGCTTCCCAGGCCCAACCCTGTGCTCACAGCCACTGCTCCGGGGAGCCCGATCGAGTTCCAGGAGTGTGAGGTTTAGAGCCCGGGGTCTGGACTCTGGGTGTGCCTGTTGCTACAGGGCTGCCTCCGCCTCTGGGCCCTCCAGCTCTTCCTTGTTGAAACATCTGCTTTCGAGCATCACCGAGGCCAGCTCCCCTTTTCCTGTCCACCTCTTCCTTGTTGAAATACCTGCTTTCGAGCGTCACCTAGGCCAGCTCCCCTTCTGCCTCCTTCCACGAGGCTGCACCCTGCAGTCGCCATCCTGTGAGATCAGCATGTCCTGGGTTCCCCAACATTGAGGGTAACTTTTTGTATTGTGAGGTTCCCTCTGTGGCAGATGGTGCTGTGGGTTTTGCAGACATGTGGAGTCACATCCACCCCCTCAGTCCTTAGGGACCGACCCTCCCTGCCTCACACGCCTCTCAGGAAGTGTGGCCGGGGGCCGGCAGTGCCACAGCTCCCTCCCCCAGCAGGCCCTGGCCCCTCCCATCCCCAGCACGTGGTCCTGTCAGGACACCACGTCAGCAGGACTCACAGCAGGTGGCCTTTGGGTCTGGCTTCTTTCACTCGGCAGAGCACACTGAGGTCTGTCTAGGCTGTCGCATGGATCCCGGTCCCACGTGCTGAGCAGCACGTTCCCTGCTGTGGCTGCTGCAGGTTGAACCTTTCCCGGCTGCAGGCGTCCGTGCAGCTTCTGGCTGTTGTTTTCAGAGCTGTCCTATCACACGTGCTGTCCTATCACACGCACTGTTGTATCATGGAATATGACGCCGTGTGGGCCACAACTCAGGGAGGCCCAGCAGCCCCCATCCCCGTGTTCTCTGGCCTCCTGCTCGGTTCCTTTGCCCCCAGGGGCTTGGTGCATAGTTTAAGGAATGTGTGTGTGTGAACACCCAGGACACTAGAGCTGTCAGTTCTCAAGACACCAGGTGTGCATGAGGTGATTCCCACGGACCCTGAGGGTTGGTGATAGTCTCGGGCTCTGAGGCCCTTGGTCAACGGGTGGGGACCGGGTGTCTCAGGCCCCAGGCAGGCCAGGCCCTTCCTGACATGACACCCCCACCCCCAGATTACCCGTGGCGCTGGAGCCGGGCCGTCCCCATGAACTCCGCACTCATCAAGTGGCTGTACCTGCCTGATTTCTTCCGGGCCCCCAACTCCACCAACCTCATCAGTGAGTGCCGCCCACCACCCCTGCCTCCACAGACGACCCTCAGAGTACATTCACACCCCCAAATCTGCTCACAAGTGTGCACACAGGTGTGCACAGGCGGAACTGTAGTCAGGCACGTGGCAGCCTGCAGGCCCTGACCTCACATGCACACACACAGACCTCAGCATGTGCGCCCAGCAGCCCTTGTGCAGACGCCCCCACACCGGTGCTACCCCAGGGACACGCGGCCACTCACCCAGGCAGACGTGTGTCTGCTCCCAGCGGCTGCACGCTGACAGGCCTGGGGTGGGAGGCGGGATTTATGTGCCGTGCCCACCTCATGTGGGTCCCCGTGTGGCACAGCAGCGGCTCCTATGTCCTGCAGGTGATTTCCTCCTGCTGCTCTGCGCCTCCCAGCAGTGGCAGGTGTTCTCGGCTGAGCGCACGGAGGAGTGGCAGCGCATGGCTGGCGTCAACACCGACCGCCTGGAGCCACTGCGGGGGGAGCCCAACCCTGTGCCCAACTTTATCCACTGCAGGTGGGTTCCATGCCACCCTCCACGGGGAACCTTCTGGGAGGGGTGGCCGGGGCACCCGCCGTGACGCTCCGGCCTGGCAGGTCCTATCTTGACATGCTGAAGGTGGCCGTCTTCCGATACCTGTTCTGGTTGGTGCTGGTGGTGGTGTTTGTCACGGGGGCCACCCGCATCAGCATCTTCGGGCTGGGCTACCTGCTGGCCTGCTTCTACCTGCTGCTCTTCGGCACCGCCCTGCTGCAGAGGGACACGCGGGCCCGCCTCGTGCTGTGGGACTGCCTCATTCTGTACAACGTCACCGTCATCATCTCCAAGAACATGCTGTCGGTGAGCCCAGCCCCGGCCCCACCTGCCCGCCCTGCCCTGGGGCCCCGCTGGCCCCGCTGACCCTGCTCTCCCCCAGCTCCTGGCCTGCGTCTTCGTGGAGCAGATGCAGACTGGCTTCTGCTGGGTCATCCAGCTCTTCAGCCTTGTGTGCACCGTCAAGGGCTACTATGACCGTGAGTGGCGAGGACGGCAGCTGGGGAGGGCGTGGGGAAGCCCCCTGCTCCTGGACCCTGGGCCTGACCCTTGCCGGTGCCTGCCTTGTAGCCAAGGAGATGATGGACAGAGACCAGGACTGCCTGCTGCCTGTGGAGGAGGCTGGCATCATCTGGGACAGCGTCTGCTTCTTCTTCTTGCTGCTGCAGCGCCGCGTCTTCCTTAGCCATTACTACCTGCACGTCAGGGCCGACCTCCAGGCCACTGCCCTGCTAGCCTCCAGGCAAGCTCTGGCCCAGACACAGCCCAGAGCTCCCGTCTTGGGGCTGGGAGGGGGCAATGGGAGGCACCTTGCTGTCTCAGGCCCCGGCCCATGGAGAGCGGGCTCTGCCTGGGTGTGTCATCTAGAGGGAGAATGAAGGACGGCAGACCCCCGGCATCATCACACTCTGCCCCAGTGCTGGGTCTGTCAGAGACCACAGGCTGCAGTTCTGATGGTGGCTGCTGTCTCACCCCCGGCCAACTTTCTCGCTAAGGGCTAAGTTTCTCCACCAGTGGGAGGGCCACTGTGTGGTGTCGCGAATGCCCCAGGGAGGGGTTCTGGCTTGGGGCCAGCTTTGCCTGCTTCCCTGCAGCTGTGGTGGGGTGGGTGCCACCAGATGCCCCTGCATCTGTACAGCAGAAGGGCCTGTCCTCACCACAGACAGCACGGGGGTGGGGGGGCAGCAGATGCCTCCCCCGTTAGTGCCTCTTGCCCAGCGTGGGCAGAGAGGAGCAG
The DNA here is from genome assembly GCF_028885625.2 of Pongo pygmaeus. NCBI lineage: Eukaryota > Metazoa > Chordata > Mammalia > Primates > Hominidae > Pongo > Pongo pygmaeus. The sequence goes on along the minus strand of NC_072391.2, from coordinate 86,036,999 downwards.
GCTGAGCTGTCCTGGGCTGAGTGAGGAGCGGCGGCTGCCCATGCTGCTGGGGCCGAGCGCCTGGTGCTTACACCCCATCCCCGCCTCCCCACAGGGGCTTCGCCCTCTACAATGCTGCCAACCTCAAGAGCATCGACTTCCACCGCAGGATAGAGGAGAAGTCCCTGGCCCAGCTGAAAAGACAGTAGGTGCCTCTGGGGTGGGGACTCCCTGGCTCCTCCCCCTGATGCTCAGCATACCCCACCTTTCCCCGCCGCAGGATGGAGCGTATCCGTGCCAAGCAGGAGAAGCACAGGCAGGGCCGGGCGGACCGCAGTCGCCCCCAGGAAACCCTGGGCCCCAAGGACCCCGGCCCGGAGCCAGGTGAGTGCAGCTGGAGTCCAGCACCCAAGGCCCCGTGTCCAGCATGTCTGTGCCTGCTGGCGTGTGCTGCGTCTGTGCCCATGTGACATCCCACAGGGCTCCCAGCCCACCTGTCCTGTCCGCGTGATCACCCTCTGTCTGGCAGGCCCCACGGCCGCCCCGTGACTGTCCGTCCATGCACATGGGCTCTGAGCCCCATGGCCCCAATCACTGTGGGTGTCCGTGTCTGTCTCCACCTATCCTGTCCCCAAGACGGGGGCACTCACAGCCCCGACCCCTCCTGGTGCCTTGACTGCTTCCTCATGCTCACCCCGCCCCTCCACAGGGCCCGACAGTCCAGGGGGCTCCTCCCCGCCACGGAGGCAGTGGTGGCGGCCCTGGCTGGACCATGCCACAGGTACCCCCAATTAGCCCGCCTGTGGCCATCCTCTCAGGCCCTCTGTGCCCCCACCTGTCCTCTGCCTGGCCTGCTATCTTCCCCTCCCTTCCCCCGACCCCCAGGCCCTGAGCGTCAGGACGTGCTCAGGCCTCCTGGGTCGGGGGGTGCCTCACTGGCTGCAGACCCCTGGGCTGAATATGTCCTCTCCCGGCTATGCCCCAGCCCTTCCAACGGTGGGAGTCTCGGAGCTTGCCCGGATGACACATGGTGGCTGAGCAGCGATCTCACCTGGGGCCCAGCAGCACTGCGTTATTCTGGTTTTTTTGTTTCTTTTTGAGATGTAGTCTTGCTCTGTCCTCAGGCTGGAGTGCAGTGGCATGATCTCAGCTCACTGCAACCTCCACCTCCCGGGTTCAAGTGATCCTCCTGCCTCAGCCTCCCAAGTAGCTGAGACTACAAGCATGTGCCCCACTCCAGGCCATTTTTTTTTTTTTTTTTTTGGAGATGGTGTCTTGCCCTGTCACCCAGGCTATAGTGCAATGGTGTGATCTTGGCTCACTGCAACCCCCGCCTCCCAGGTTCAAAGGATTCTCCTGCCTCAGCCTCCCAAGTAGCTGGGATTACAGGTGCCCACCACCATGCCCAGCTAATTTTTAGTAGAGATGGGGTTTCACCATGTTGGCCAGGCTGGTCTCGAACCTCTGACTTCAGGTGATCCGCCCGCCTCAGCCTCCCACAGTGCTGGGATTACAGGCGTCAGCCACCGCGCCCGGCCTGTTCTGTTTTTCTAACTCTCACACAGCCTCCTGGGTTTTCCTCGGTCCTCTGCAGTCGGCCCACTCCGCACCCCAGCCCGCACTGGCTCTGCTCCTCAGCTGCCCTGCCCGCCTCTGTCTTGTCCCACCGCGCTGGCCTGTGTCCTGTGCCTGCACCGCAGGGGAAGGGTGGCTCTCGGGCCTTGGCCCATGCAGGCGGAGGGGGTCTGGCTGGGAGTCTCCCTGCATGGAAGGCTGGCTCTCAGCGCTGCCTGCCCACAGTCATCCACTCCGGGGACTACTTCCTGTTTGAGTCCGACAGCGAGGAAGAGGAGGAGGCTGCCCCTGAAGACCCTAGGCCGTCGGCACAGAGTGCCTTCCAGGTGAGGTGGGAGAGCCCCGTCGGCCCCACTCCAACCACAGAGCTTGTGGTCCTGGACCAGGGCAGCATAGGGGGTGCCAGATGCCCCCAGGGCCTGGGAGCCCAGCTCCTCCACCTCCAGTTAGCCCACCCAGCCCCATCCAGGCCTCCCAAGTCCCATGGGAAACCAGGCTACAGGGCCATGGGTCACGTGTAGCCTGCTGCCCCACAGTCTTGGCTCTGACCACCCAAGTTCTGGTGGCTGCCTGTGGCCTGACCTGTGAGACAGGCCCAATACCTTTGTGCTGTCCGCCTGGCTATCCTGGGTCCGTCTTTGGGCCCCTGGCTCTCGGTGTTAGACCAGGAGTTGGGTGGGCTGCACGGGTGGGGGTCTTCCCCCACAGCCCCTCAGGGTCCCCATCCGGGAGGGGCTCAGGGACACGGAGGTCCCTGGGAGACACAGAGCAGGGATCTGGATCTGGCACCCGGCTTGCCCAACCCCAGCTTCCCGCCTGGGTCTGATGGCTCGGGAGGCCGGGTCCTAACCCAGGGGCTGGCCCACAGCTGGCGTACCAGGCATGGGTGACCAACGCCCAGACGGTGCTGAGGCGGCGGCAGCAGGAACAGGAGCAGGCAAGGCAGGAGCAGGCAGGACAGCTACCCACAGGTGAGCTGGGGGGCGTGGGGACTCTGAGGGGAAGCCGCGGGACTGCCAGTTACTGACCAGCATCCTGTGCCCAGGAGGTGGCCCCAGCCAGGAGGTGGAACCGGCAGAGGGCTCCGAGGAGGCAGCGGCAGGTACGTGGGCCCCGGGGCTGGGGAGTGGGAGGTCTCTCTTGGCCTCACAGGCTGCCCCTCCAGGGTCCCCTCCCGCCCTCCCACAGGCCGGAGCCACATGGTGCAGAGGGTGCTGAGCACGGCGCAGTTCCTGTGGATGCTGGGGCAGGCGCTAGTGGACGGGCTGACACGCTGGCTGCAGGAGTTCACCCGGCACCATAGCACCATGAGCGACGTGCTGCGGGCAGAGCGCTACTTCCTCACACAGGAGCTCCTGCAGGTGAGCCCGCCCGTGCACCATGCTCGTCCCTGCTCTGCCTGACCACGCCCCTGCCTGCTTCACAGCCTGGTCCCGCGCCCACTGCACGAAACCCCGTGTGGGGACAAGAGCTGGACACAGCCCTGAGCCCCTTCATGTGCCCTGCAGGGCGGTGAAGTGCACCGGGGCGTGTTGGATCAGCTGTACACAAGCCAGGCCGAGGCCACACTGCCAGGCCCCACCGAGGCCCCCAATGCCCCAAGCACCGTGTCCAGGTAGGTGCTGGGGTGACCCGAGCCCCAGCTGCTGCCCCTGGAGGGTGGGCAACGCCCAGCCATCCCCGACCCTCGCCATTCCCTTGTCCACCAAAGGACCGTGGGCACTTTCCACCCTGCCCCTCCCTGCAGCCTGGGGTCAGGCCATAGAGCAGGATTCTCTGTGACTCGGCTTCCCTCCCCAGTGGGCTGGGCGCGGAGGAGCCGCTCAGCGGCATGACAGACGACACGGGCAGCCCCCTGAGCACCGGCTACCACACGCGCAGTGGCAGTGAGGAGGCGGTCACCGACCCCGGGGAGCGCGAGGCTGGCGCCTCTCTGTACCAGGGACGGATGCGGACGGCCAGCGAGCTGCTCCTGGACAGGTGGGGGCGGGACGCGCACAACACCAGCCTCACCGTGGCCCTCGGGGAGCAGCCGAACAGGGGCAGGAGCCTGTCTGTGACCGGCAGCACATCGGGCCGTTGCGCCTTCGGGCGGTCCCAGGCTTCCCCAAACTCGCGGGTCTCCCTGCAGGCGCCTGCACATCCCAGAGCTAGAGGAGGCAGAGCTGTTTGCGGAGGGGCAGGGCCGGGCGCTGCAGCTGCTGCGGGCCGTGTACCAGTGCGTGGCCGCCCACTCGGAGCTGCTCTGCTACTTCATCATCATCCTCAACCACATGGTCACGGCCTCCGCCGGCTCGCTGGTGCTGCCCGTGCTTGTCTTCCTGTGGGCCATGCTGTCCATCCCGAGGCCCAGCAAGCGCTTCTGGATGACGGCCATCGTCTTCACCGAGGTGGGCCGAGGACGCGGGGGAGGGGGCGCCCGGCCTGCCACACCGTGACCCTCCCCGCGTGCTGAGCCCCCTCCCCCACAGGTCACAGTGGTTGTCAAGTACCTGTTCCAGTTTGGGTTCTTCCCCTGGAACAGCCACGTGGTGCTGCGGCGCTACGAGAACAAGCCCTACTTCCCGCCCCGCATCCTGGGCCTGGAGAAGACTGACGGCTACATCAAGTACGACCTGGTGCAGCTCATGGCCCTCTTCTTCCACCGCTCCCAGCTGCTGGTGAGTGTGAGCCCTGGCTGGCAGTGCGGGGCTGGGTGGGCCCTCTGGGCACCTGTGCTCTCCACCGGGGAGGCAAGGCCCCCTCACCACACTCTCCCACCCCTCAGTGCTATGGCCTCTGGGACCACGAGGAGGACTCACCATCCAAGGAGCATGACAAGAGCGGCGAGGAGGAGCAGGGAGCCGAGGAGGGGCCAGGGGTGCCTGGGGTCACCACCAAGGACCACGTTCAGGTGAAAGCGAGGGTCGGACCTACGGACGGGACCCCAGAACCCCAGGTGGAGCTCAGGCCCCGTGACACGAGGCGCATCAGTCTACGTTTTAGAAGAAGGAAGAAGGAGGGCCCAGCACGGAAAGGACCGGCAGCCATCGGTATAAGCGCCCTGCCCCACAACCTCCTGCCTACCCAGTTCTCTGAGTGGGGCTACTGCAGGGAGGGTCTTTCTCAGATGAGACGGCCAAGCCCAGTGCGAGGCCCACCTGGATCCCAGGAAGGCGCCACTTCTGAGCCACAGCTCCCGGCTCTACCTGCAGAGCCGTCCCTGGCTGCTGCCCCCAGGGATGCCCCCCACTTGCAGGGCGACTGTTGGCCTGGGCTGGCCCCTCACAGTTGCCCCAGACAGGACACAGCCCCAGCTGTCTCCTTGCCAGTGACACTAGGAGCTTCCTGTGCTCCATCCGCTTGTGTGTCAACCAGGGAGAATGCCAGCCTCTTAGGGTGGTCAGGAGCCATGAGCCAGGCCCAGTCCCCAGGGGGCCCGGGCAGAAGTCAGCTTTTCCCTACAGAAGCTGAGGACAGGGAGGAAGAAGAGGGGGAGGAAGAGAAAGAGGCCCCCACGGGAAGAGAGAAGAGGCCAAGCCGCTCTGGAGGAAGAGTAAGGGCGGCCGGGCGGCGGCTGCAGGGCTTCTGCCTGTCCCTGTGAGTGATGGCGGCCAGGGGCAGCTGGGGAGTGGGGGTGGGGAGGCAGGTACTGGCACCAGGCTGAGCATCCCCTTCCGCAGGGCCCAGGGCACATACCGGCCGCTACGGCGCTTCTTCCACGACATCCTGCACACCAAGTACCGCGCAGCCACCGACGTCTATGCCCTCATGTTCCTGGCTGATGTTGTCGACTTCATCATCATCATTTTTGGCTTCTGGGCCTTTGGGGTAAGCCAGGCCCGGGACCCCCCCACCAGTGTACGCAGAGCTCAGCAGCCACCCACATCCCGTGGGCCTGGCTCCCCCTGACCTGTGCTCTCCTGGCCACAGAAGCACTCGGCGGCCACGGACATCACGTCCTCCCTATCAGACGACCAGGTACCCGAGGCCTTCCTGGTCATGCTGCTGATCCAGTTCAGCACCATGGTGGTGGACCGCGCCCTCTACCTGCGCAAGACCGTGTTGGGCAAGCTGGCCTTCCAGGTGGTGCTGGTGCTGGCCATCCACCTATGGATGTTCTTCATCCTGCCCGCCGTTACTGAGAGGTGGGCCCACACGTGGGGGCGCTCGGTCTCCAGGGGCGGGGCAGTGCGGGCTGGGGGCCCTGCGGGGCTCTGTTTCTGATGGGGTCCTTGACCTGGCCATCCCACCCCAGGATGTTCAGCCAGAATGCGGTGGCCCAGCTGTGGTACTTCGTGAAATGCATCTACTTCGCCCTGTCCGCCTACCAGATCCGCTGCGGCTACCCCACCCGCATCCTCGGCAACTTCCTCACCAAGAAGTACAATCACCTCAACCTCTTCCTCTTCCAGGGGTGAGTGCAGGTCCACCGGGGTGGGGGTCACGGCCTGGGCAGGAGGGAGCCCACCTGACGGGAACCCTGGCTGTGGGCAGGTTCCGGCTGGTGCCGTTCCTGGTGGAGCTGCGGGCAGTGATGGACTGGGTGTGGACGGACACCACGCTGTCCCTGTCCAGCTGGATGTGCGTGGAGGACATCTATGCCAACATCTTCATCATCAAATGCAGCCGAGAGACAGAGAAGGTGACTGGGCCCAGGGCGGGGGCCTGGACAAGGGCCAGGGATGTGCCCTCTCCCTAAGACAGAGGCACTGCTGCCACGAGAACCCGTGGTGCTGGAGGCCCTCCCAGGGCTCGGAGCCCATGGGGACATGAGGCGAGCCCACCCACTAGCTGATCATGAGGCCAGTGATCTTGGCAGCTGCGAGTGCGTGCCGGGGGCAGAAGTGGGCAGTGGAGTTGGTCTTGTTCCAGGCAGGCGGGCAGCAGAGCAGGGCCTGGTGCAGGGAGGACCAGACAGACACTGTTTCCTGCGTTCTTGTTGAATGGCTTTCTTCAGAGAGAATTCATGCATCAGACCACTCACCCATTTCAAAAGTACAATTCAGGGGTTTTTAGTAGATTCACAGTTGAGCATCTGCCTTTTCACCACTTCAAAAAGAAACCCTGGGCCGGGCATAGCGGCTCACACCTGTCATCCCAGCACTTTAAGAGATCGAGGAGGGAGGTACTGCTCAAGGCCAGGAGTTCAAGATCTGCCTGGGCAACACAGTGAGACCCTGCCTCAGCAAATGTAAAAATTAAAAAATTAGCTGGCAATGGCAGCTCATGCCTATGGTCCCAGCACTTTGGGAGGCCAAAGGAGGAGGATCAGTTGAGGCCAGGAGTTTAAGACCAGCCTGGGCAACATAGTGAGACTCTCTCTACAAAAAAATAAACGTTAGCTGGGTGTGATGGTGCACACTTGTGCTCCCAGCTACTCTGGAGGCTGAGGTGGGAGGATGGCTTCAGGCCAGGAGGTCAGGACTGCATTAAGCCTGATCACACCACTGCACTCCAGCTTGGGCAACACAGTGAGACCCTGTCTCTAAAAAAGTAAAAAGAAGAAACCCAGTGCCCATTGGCTGTCACTCTGTTTCCCCCTCCCCTGGCCCCTAGTAACCCCTTGTCTAGGTCCTGGTTCTATGGGATTTGCCTACAGTGGATATTTCATGAAAACAGGCTCAGACAGCATTTGTCCTTTTGTAACTGGCTTTCCTCACTCAGCATGGTGTCTCTGAGGTCCACCCATGTGGCAGTACGGCCTTCCTGTTTATGGGCAAATGATATTCTGTGGCATGGATGGACCACAACATGCTCATCTGTTGATGGGCTGACTGATGGGCTGTTGCCCGTGATGCTGCCAGGCACGCCAGTGTACACGTGTGTGTGCCCGTGCCCCAGGTTCTGTGGCTGCACGCCAGGGCTGGAAGTGCTGGTGATGGTTTCCATCGTGAGGAGCTGCTGGTTTTCCACAGCGGCTCCACCATCTTAGGTTCCCACCAGCAACATGAGGTTCCAGTTTCTCCACATCCTCGACAACCTGTTACTATGTCTTTTTTGTTCTGGACATTCCTGCTGAACGGGTGGCTTGCTGTGGGCTTTTCTCAGTTCCCTGTTGACCAACATTGAGCGTCTTTTCATGTGCTTGGCCATTTGTGTATCTTCTCTGGGGAAATGTCTATTCAAATCCTTTCTCCGTATTTTAGTTGGGCTTTTGAGATAGGATCTCGCTCTGTCGCTCAGGCTGAAGTGCAGTGGCATGATCTTGGCTCACTGCAGCCTCCGCCTCCCAGGTTCAAGCGATTCTCCCACCTCAGCCTCCCGAGTAGCTGTGACTACAGGTGCGCACCACCAGGCCTGGCTAGTTTTTGTATTTTTGGCCAGGTTGGTCTCAAATTCCTGACCTCAAAGTGCTGGGATGACAAGCGTGAGCCGCCGTGCCCAGCAGTTGGGTTGTTTTTTATTAGAGTTTTTTCTGTTTTTCTGCAGATACATTGGCTAGAAATGACTGAGTTGGAAGAATTCTCTGTATTCTCTGGTTGCTAGAACTTTATCAATACAATTTGCAGAAAATTTCTCCAATTCTATGGACAGTCTCTTAAATTTTCTTGGTGTCTTTGGAAGCACAGAGTATTTATCTTGGTAATATCTGGTTTACTTTGTTTTCCTTTGCCAAATCCAGGTTCATGAAGATTTGCACGTTTTCTTCTAAAAGTTCTATAGTTTTAGCTCTGAAGTTTAGCTCTTTGATCCACTTTGAGGTAAATTTTGGCACACGGTATGAGGCAGGAGTTGCATTTCATTCTCCTGCCTGGGGTGGCGCCTGCACCGTGTTGAAAAGGTTGTCCGTTCCCACTGAACGGTCACAGCTCCCTTGTCTAAGATCAATGGCCCCTGAACACGAGGGTTCCAACTAGACTCTTAGTTCTACTCCACTGGCCTGCATCTGCTCACCATTAGTACCGCTGTGCCATGCCGAAGTCAGGCTGGGGCTTTTGTAGGCTGCTGGGTGAGCTGGAGAATGCGGTCGTGTGACCCGCAGGAAGGGCAGAGCTGAGCGTATGATCTGTGTCGTTCCCCTCCAGAAATACCCGCAGCCCAAAGGGCAGAAGAAGAAGAAGATCGTCAAGTACGGCATGGGTGGCCTCATCATCCTCTTCCTCATCGCCATCATCTGGTTCCCGCTGCTCTTCATGTCGCTGGTGCGCTCCGTGGTCGGGGTTGTCAACCAGCCCATCGATGTCACTGTCACCCTCAAGCTCGGTGGCTATGAGGTGAGCATGTGTGGGTCCGCCTGTCCATTCCCATCCCCTGGGGGTTCTGGCCAAGGCAGCGCGCCACCCCCAGCTGCTCCTCCACGTTCATCTTCGTGGCCCTGTGTCTCCGTACCTGCCCCAGCCGCTGTTCACCATGAGCGCCCAGCAGCCGTCCATCACCCCCTTCACGGCCCAGGCCTATGAGGCGCTGTCCCGGCAGTTTGACCCCCAGCCGGTAAGTGGCCTCCGCCCTGGGACAGCTGGGGGGGAGGTGGCTGCAGTCACTGAGGGTGTCATTTGTACCCAGCTGGCCATGCAGTTCATCAGCCAGTACAGCCCTGAGGACATCGTCACGGCACAGATAGAGGGCAGCTCCGGGGCGCTGTGGCGCATTAGCCCACCAAGCCGTGCCCAGATGAAGCGGGAACTCTACAACGGCACGGCCGACATCACCCTGCGCTTCACCTGGAACTTCCAGAGGTGCGTCCTGGACTTGGGGCAGTGCCTGGGTGGGTGAACCCACCACAGTGGGTGACGCTGTGTTCCCACCCACAGGGACCTGGCCAAGGGAGGCACCGTGGAGTATGCCAACGAGAAGCACATGCTGGCCCTGGCCCCCAACAGCACTGCACGGCGGCAGCTGGCCAGCCTGCTCGAGGGCACCTCGGACCAGTCTGTGTGAGTGAAGGGCCCGGGCGGTGGGCAGGAGGGCTGCGCCAGGTTGGCTGGGCCAGGCCTGACCTTCCAGCACCTCCCTGCAGGGTCATCCCCAATCTCTTCCCCAAGTACATCCGTGCCCCCAACGGGCCCGAAGCCAACCCTGTGAAGCAGCTGCAGCCCAGTGAGTGTGGGTGTGGGGGTTGGGGGAGGCTAGAGAGGGGTGACCTGCGGCCCCAACCGTCTTTTCGCTCTGCCCCAGATGAGGAGGCCGACTACCTCGGCGTGCGTATCCAGCTGCGGAGGGAGCAGGGTGCGGGGGCCACCGGCTTCCTCGAATGGTGGGTCATCGAGCTGCAGGAGTGCCGGACCGACTGCAACCTGCTGCCCATGGTCATTTTCAGCGACAAGGTCAGCCCACCGAGCCTCGGCTTCCTGGCTGGCTACGGGTGAGTGAGTGGCTGGGGGGCACCCCGCGGCTTGGGGGGCTCTGGGCGGCCCCAGGACTCACCAGCTTCCCCCGCAGCATCATGGGGCTGTACGTGTCCATCGTGCTGGTCATCGGCAAGTTCGTGCGCGGATTCTTCAGCGAGATCTCGCACTCCATTATGTTCGAGGAGCTGCCGTGCGTGGACCGCATCCTCAAGCTCTGCCAGGACATCTTCCTGGTGCGGGAGACTCGGGAGCTGGAGCTGGAGGAGGAGTTGTACGCCAAGCTCATCTTCCTCTACCGCTCCCCGGAGACCATGATCAAGTGGACTCGTGAGAAGGAGTAGGAGCTGCTGCTGGCGCCCGAGAGGGAAGGAGCCGGCCTGCTGGGCAGCGTGGCCACAAGGGGCGGTACTCCTCAGGCCGGGGGAGCCGCTGCCCCGTCCAAGGCCGCCAGCTGTGATGCATCCTCCCGGCCTGCCTGAGCCCTGATGCTGCTGTCAGAGAAGGACACTGCGTCCCCACAGCCTGCGTGGCGCTGCCGTCCCCCACGCGTACTGTAGAGTTTTTTTAATTAAAAATGTTTTATTTATACAAATGGACAATCACAGGCCAGTCCCCCATCCTTGCCTTCCGGCTCCAGTGTGGTGGACCAGGTGGCCACCGCCTGCTGTCTTGGCAAGCACGTCCTCACGCTCAGCTCTGGCCCACCTCGTTGTCACTGTCCTCAATCAGACAGTCCCGGATCTCCTGCAAGACCCAGGCCCTAGAGAGAAAGCTGCAGTGGGCACCAGCCCCGAGGCCCCTGCCCCACGCGCCACAGCAGTGTGGGCCCCGGTACCTCTGTGTGCGGAGCTGGGCCTCGGCCAGGATGTACGGTGGCAGGGGGTCCAGTGAGGGCTGCAACAGAGGCCAGTGTCGAGGGGCCACGAAACCCGCCAGCACCCCCTCAAGCCACCCACGAGGGGGACAGCCTTCCCGTGTCCCCAAGCCGGCCCGGGACAGGTGGGCACGTACTCACCAAGTCCTTCATGTTCACACGGCAGCTGTAGCACAGCTGCTCCTCAATGCAGGCTTGGGGGTCCTCCCTGCGGGAGCAGAGCTGGCTGTGTGCCCACCTTGGCACCTCGGTGCCGTGCAGTGTGGGGTAAGGACAGGTCCCCCTTCCCCCATGCAGCTGGCCATGGGTGGCAGGGACAGGGACTCACCTCCTGCAGGCCCCCTGGCCACAGCCCTGGGCCCGGCCCACCCCTGGAGAACAGCAGGGCCCCGGGGGTGTCCGGGTCTCAGTCAGGGGGATGGGCGACTGCATCTGGGAGAGACGTGAAGAGGTCTGAGCCCCAAAAGCCGTGGCACTGTCTGCAAGCAGAGAGGAACTGAGGGAGCCTGGGGCTGCTGAGCCCCCACGCCCACTCCCTGGCTCCCTCCCCCCATCACCCCAAAAGCATGAAACACAGACCAGCGGCGTCGATGTCCAGGGCACACATGCAGAGGAGGCAGCGGGGGCTGGAGTCGCCGGCAGCAGGGCCATCCCGGGGGGCCTTCACCAGCTTCTCACTTGTCCTGTGGCCGGGTTGTGGGAGGAGCAGGTGAATCACACGGGCTGCGGCTCCACCCTAAGCCCTGGCCTGAGCACGAGTGGTGAGCTCAGGACCCGCACATAACGGCGCACACACCTGTACACAGTGCTGACAGTGGAGGGGAACTGGGTCTGCAGCCTGAGGATGAAGGCCTCCATCAGCCGGTGGATGCTGGCCTTTTCAGGGGCCTAGGGACAATCAGATTGGGGGCTACAGGAAAGCCCAGAGGCCAGCCCCAGGCTGGGGCAGAGAGTCCCCAGGGCAGGTGCCGTGGGTTCCACACTGCTGGACCACATGGGTCTGGCTTTGCTGCGACTGCTCAAGGCAGCCAGAGAACCGGCTTCAGCGGTGCACCCACTGTGGGGTCCTCCTGTCACCCCCACGCCCTCAGGGCACAGGGTGGGCTCAGAGGATGCAGCACTGCTGGGGGCCACAGCAGGAGTCCCTGAAGGTGTGCTGGTGACCTGAGCCTGTGAGAGGCTGCCCAGCCCACATGGCCCACCCTGGTGTCAATGGTGAGAGAGGCTGCCCAGCCCACACAGCCCACCCTGGTGTTGATGGTGAGAGAGGCTGCTCAGCCCACACAGCCCACCTTGGTGTCGACGGCTGGTGTGAAGACAGAAGGAACGGAGAACAGGCGATTGTAGAAAGCGACCTCCTTCAGGGTGTGGTCCCGCATGGGCCGCACCACCACCACATCCCCGTGCCGCTCATCCGAGAAGCCCTGGGGGAGGCAGGGGCTGTGTGGTCCAGGTCAAGGCCCGAATGTGCTCGCCCCTCCTCCCCTGCCAGGTAGGGGAGGTCACAGACCCCACCACCATCCGAGAGGCCGCAGGACTGCTACGCGAGAGGCTCCTCTCCAGTGAAGGTGGCCGAAGGGGTGAAGGTAGGGATGGGCCTCCTGAACACCCAGGCCCCTGCCTACCGTATCCCAGGCCAGGAAGGCCCCTCGACCCAGCGCCAGGTTGGTCATGAGTTTGATGGCCAAGCGTGTGCAGCTGTCCCCAGTCATGACCTTGGAGTAGCCGTGGGCTCGGGCCATGTGCAGGATCAGGTGGGTCCTAAAGCACAGAGCATCTCAGGGGCCTGGGGGGTGCAGGACCCGGGGAAGGGGGGCTCTCAGGTGTCTGGGGGGGTCAGGGCCCAGGGAAGGGGGGCTCTCAGGGGTCTGAGGGGGGTCAGGGCCCGGGGAAGGGGGGTTCTCAGGGCCTCACCGCAAGGTCTGCAGAAGCTCCTCCTTGGCCGTCAGTGTCCTCACTGAGCAGAACAGTTGGGAAAGAGCCTCAGTCTGGGCAGCGGCAGGCAGTCTTGCCAGGCTCCGGGGGTCCAGTGGGGGCTGGGGTGGCTGTTCCTCCCCTTGAGTCGGGCCAGGACCACCCCTGGCCCCCAGCACATGCTGCTGCTGGAGGAAGCTGTCCACGGCCGCCTTGTAGGCCCTCTCGGATCCCACCGGCTCCTGGGCAGAGCACCAAAGCACCGACGGTGGCAGGCTGAACACCTTCCGAGATGAGGGAGAGGCCAGTGAGGCCGGGGACACACGCAGGTGCCCCACACAGACAGCCCCACCTTCCAGGATGGGGGAGACGGCAGTGAGGCTGGGACACGAGCAGGTGCCTCCCACCCCCCACCGACAGCCCCACCTTCTGGGACGAGGGAGAGGCCAGTGAGGCTGGGACATGGGCAGGTGCCCCCCAGAGGTCACCTCCGGGACCCCTTTCCAGGGACAGCCCTCCCACCTCCTCCAAGGCCACCACGTGCCATGGGAACCCAGTTGCTTGCAGAATGGGCTTCACTTCGGCCAGGGTCTTTGATCTCTCCTCTAGGCTCTGGCCACAGGCTGCTCCCTCTGAAAAACCCAGGCAGAAAGAGTCAGGGCTCAGAGAGGAGCCAGGCAGGGCAGGGTGCAGGGCCACCTCCACCTAGGGAAACCCTTCGAGGCCTCGCTCTGCAGGGCGGTGCTTCCTGGCGGAGCTGTGGGGTGTCAGCCATTTTCCTTTGGGCAGGAGTTTCTCCCTTGTGGCTGACCTCAGCGCTACAGTGAACACCCCAGGAGTTCGTTCTGCAGGAGCAAGGGTCAGGGAGTCGGCCCCTGGGCCCCCCTCACCATCAGCACTTAACTCGCCCTTCTTTGTCCCCGGACCCCATGATGGGGGCTGGGCAGCTGCCACTCCTGCTCCCACCCCCGACTTTCTAAGGATGTTCTTAGACTCCAGAAACAGTGATGCCACCTAACGATGGACACATCTGCTGCCTCCTTCAGGGAGATGTCCCCACCAGGGCCTCAGTGCAGGGGCAGCACCAGCAACTCAACATATCCTACCAGAGGGAGGACCCGCACCAGAGGGAGGGTCCACACCAGAGGGAGGGCCCACACCAGAGGGAGGGTCTACACCAGAGGGAGGGCCCACACCAGAGGGAGGGTCCACGCCAGAGGGAGGGCCCACACCAGAGGGAGGGTCCACACCAGAGGGAGGATCTGCAGGGCTTACCCCAAGCGGCCAGGGATTAGGAGGAGCAATGGCCCCACATACCGTCAACAAAGATGACCCCTGCCACAAAGCGCAGTCTTTTGGCAGAATCTTGGCTCAGGCCCTAGAGGGAGAAGCAGCAGGGACTCAGCCCCCAGCCATAAGCCACAGGACACTTTTCCAGCTCAGAATATTCTTCATCTGGATTTAACACCATCTTGGAAGGTGAAGTGGCCTTCCCCTGCCATTGCGTTTATTGGACAAAGCCATTCAGACTCGGGCCAGGCAGGCCCAGTAGGCGAGGCCGCACGCCCGACTCATTTTAAAGGGTAGCCTGGGGGTCTTCATCACCCTGGTAAAACATGTCCCTCACCAGCTGGTCCTGATGTCCCAACAACGCCCCAGGAGAGGGGGCTGGGATTACGGGGCCACTGTGCCACCATCCCACACGCTTCTGACCACTAAGGGAGCACTTGCTCTCACAAGCAGAAACCAACAGCCTGCGAGAGGCTGGGGCGCCGCTGGGCACAGGAAGTGCAGCACCAGTGTTACACAGAGGGCTGGGCCAGTTCCCTCACAACACCCTCCTGGCAGGTTCAGGGGACCTCAGAAAACAGAAAACTAATTTCAGCAGTGCCATGCAGTGTGCCCATCCTGAGACCAACACCCCACCCCTCAACCCGGCAGAGCCGACCCCTCTCCTCTCAACCACCCACCCTACAGAAACAGCCTCCTCCGGTGTGCACCTCTCACTGGGAGTGCGGAGAAACCAAGCACATCCCGCTCCTGTGCCCTCCTGAGAAGCCCGACCTGCCTCAGACTTCCTGAGCTGGCCCTTGACACACCACGGGCACAGCCCCACCACCCCCAGCCGAGCCCTGTGTGCAGCCTGAGCCTGCCTCCACCTCCCTGCGCGTGCCGTCTCCTCCACCTCAAACGCTGCTCCCTTTGCTTCTCCTGGCAAACCCCCTCCCCTTTCCCAATCTTCCCTCGGGTCACACACGGCTGAGCCAAGATGCAGCTTTCCACTGACTGTGTTTCTATGCAGGTTGAGCAAATGGACAGAAGTCAAGTAGGCCGCACACACACACTCTGGACCCAGCTTCTGATTTGTGCACCTGCTGTAAACACATCTGAGAGTGGGCTGCACACACGCACTGTGGACTCAGCTTCTGATTGGTGCACCTGTTGTAAACACATCTGAGAACTCTCCAGGTGTCCAGGCCGCGGGGTAGACTGCTCTCTAGCCCCAACCAAGAGCCCCTCAGCAGGCTGAGAAGGGAGGCCCCCAGCCCGAAGCTCAGCCCAGCAGCCCAGGTCCAGGGGGTGGTGAACACGCACCTCAAGAACCTGCCAGACCATGGAGCTGGACGAAGGCCCCCCAGACCACGCCAAGAGCACCTGGGGGAGAAAAAACATCACTCAGGGCACCGCACCTCCAACACGGGCAGACACCCCACCTCGTGGACATCCAGGACATCGAGTCTGCCCTCAAAGGCCAGGGAGGAGCTGGCGGGCTGCAGCAGGCCAGGCTGCCTGTGGGAGGGACAAGCGGGGACCTCGAGGGGCCAGGCTGCTCAGTTAGACCCCCAGGACCCAGACGCTACCTTCTCTCCTGGAAAGATGAGCCGGTTCTTCCCCAGCATGGCTCTGAACTTGTGGACGTAGAAGGCCTTGAAACAGTCCCTGCAACACAGACCTGAGATGAGGGAGCCGCTTGCTACCCGCACGGTGGGCAGCGTCCTGAGGCGCTGCCAGGTGATGACGTCCTTTACCAATTTCCATCTTTAAAAGCAGCATCTTCACATCCAGGCTCTGCCCAGAGACTGGTGAAAGGGGCGGGGTTGGGGGCCCCTCTGGCGGTGGCTTCCTCAGGGTGAACATGAGGCTCACTGGTCCCTCCCACAACCCCACCAGGTACGAACTGCACAGCCATGGAGGCTGCATCCAACAAATGAGGGGCCAGAGCCCAGGCATCCCTTCACCACAGGCGCTCAGAAGGGCCCAGCTGGTGGAGTGGACAGACTTAGGCATGTACAGGGCAAAGCCAACCCAGACCCCATAAAAAAAAGACCCACCACATAGAGACACCACCTCTTAGAGGTGAAATGCGGAAATGGAGCGGGCCACAGTGAGGACCCACCATGTAGAGACACCACCTCTTTGGGGTGAAGTGCGGAAATGGGGTGGGCCACAGTGAGGGCTCAGTATCCTGGCACCCCAGAGCTGGCATCTTTAGTGTGCTGGGCTCAACTGGGCCAGGAATGGCTAAGAGGCTCACTCACAGAGTGGCCTGGTCTCCTCCCCTAACCCCACAGAATCAGAACTTCCAGGCCTGGGAACTGCATTTTTAAGAGACAGGGTCTCGATCTGTCACCCAGGCTGGAGTGCAGTGGCGCAGTTATAGCTCACTGCAGCCTCAAACTCCTGGATTCATGTGATCCTTCTGCCTCGGCTACCCAGGTAGATAGGACTACAGGTCACAGGTACATGCCACCATGCCTGGCTAATTGTTGTATTTTTTGTAGAGACAAGGTCTCGCTATGTTGCCCAGACTGGTCTCAAACTCCTGGCCTGAAGTGATCCTCCTGCCTGGGCCTCCCCGAGTGCTGAGACTGCAGGTGTGAGCCACTGTGCCCCACTGTAATCTTTGTTCCTAATAAACTTTCCAGCCATCTGACTCTGGCTCACTGGGTCAGAGGCTCTTGGCCCTGGCTGGCTCTATGTTAGAATCGCACAAACCAATTAAGTCCAATTGTCTAGGGGTGAGGCCTAGGAGTCTGCATTTTAAAGCTCTCCTGCAATCCTGGCAGGCAGGGTGAAGAGCAGCACCCGGTACAGAGCGGACACTGCCACTGCAAGAGTCACCCTGCACCCGGGGCTCCAAGTCTCTTCCTTCCTGTCAGACACACTTGATGTGCACAGCAGTCCCTCCCTACGTTGAATGGATACCATGTACAAGAGGCCGAAATGACCCCCCTGTGGTTCCTTTACAGACAGTAAAGCAAGTCTGTGTTTAACAGCAAGATGCCAGGCGAGGGACTGCAGGTAACTGGCAAGTGTCAAGGCTGGGACATGGGAAGTGACCCCCAGGAACGAGCTTTGAGTGTGGGGAGTCTCACACAAGGAGACACGGGTGCTGGGCTTTACCTCCGCACTGTGGACCAGGAGAGCCTGTGCGCCCTACACCACCAGCTGGGATTCAAGCGTGGTGGGTCCACATGGACATGCTGCGTCTGGGCTCCTGAAACCACGCTGTCCCCTGTGGGTCAGGGAAGGCCAAGGTTTCTCCCACGTGCTGATCTGAGTGATCCCTGGGGAGCCCAGCTCGACGTAGACTCCTAAGGCCTTCCCCTGGAGAGCCGGCTCCCCACTGTTCCTTGGGACCAGCAAGCACAGCAGAGCAAAAGCTCTGGCCTCAGCAGGAGCCCTTCTGGCCACAGGGGCCTGGCATACAGCCACAGCAGCCTCTCCTCAGTGAATTCTGCCGGCAGCCTGGTGTGCTTGGCTATTTCAGATGCTCCTGGGTGGTTAAAGAAGTACCTACCTTGGCCAGGTGTGGTGGCTCATGCCTGTAATCCCAGCACTTTGGGAGGCCGAGGCAGGTGGATCACTTGAGGTCAGGAGTTCGAAACCAGCCTGGCCAACATGGTGAAACCCTGTCTCTACTAAAAATACAAAAACAATTAGCTGGGCATGGTGGCAGGCACCTGTAATCCCAGCTACTCAGGAGGCTGAGGCAGGAGAATCACTTGAACCCAGGAGGTGGAGGTTGCGGTGAGCTGGGATCACGCACTCCAGCTGTTGCACTCCAGCCTGGGCGACAGAGCAAGACTCCATCTCAAAAAAACAAACAACAACAAAAAAAAAAACCACACACCACCACTGGGAATTAAGAGGGCTGAAAGGAGAGAGACCTGGTCCTCCCTTCAGGGAGCTATGAGTCTAGTGGAAACAACGGAATACAATGGCTACAAGCCAAGAAAGACATGACAAGCGCCTGGGGGAAAGCTGGAGGTCTTCCAAGCCTCTATCCCGCCACAGATGAAACAAGCATCTCACATGAGATTAAAAACTTTCACCCAGACCATCTGCCAAGTTCCCAAGATGCTCTGATCCGCCCCTAGATGTATTCCAGCTGCCCCCAAACACTCGGTCCTCCTACACCTTATCCCAATCTAGACACCACAGCCCCACTTCCAACTGTTCCCATAAGCTCCATCAGAAACCTCATCAGTGGATCTGTGGCTAGCTCATGGGAAACTGTTTCCCAAGCAGGAAACCAATGCTTTCACCTCCACTTCAACACCAGGGGCACCAGGGGCCACATCAGAAGCAGGAATAAAGTAAGTACATGTTTTTTAAAAAAATTAATAAAGCATCACAAGTTGGGGCTATCCTGTCTGCTCAGCGAGGCCATGTTTGCCAGGGTCTCAGCCACCTCCAGGCCTCACCTGCAGAAGGCATCTCCGGCTCGTATCACCACAACGGGCTGGGCTTCCTTGCACTTCACACACTTCTGCTCACGGCTTTGGAGATGGGAGTGGGGAGAAGAGAGAAATACAGATTACATCTTCCCCACCCCTAGTAGGCTTTGGGGAGACAGCTCCTGTTTCTCACCCTGAGTTGGGTCAGAGGAAGGCACCTCGGTACACACAAAAACCCAGGCTTGTGTTTTGTCCAAACTTCAAGAAAAACAAAGGCTCTGGGGGCATGTTTAGCCTGTAAAAGCCGGCTCAGGGGGCACATAAAGGCAGCTTTTCAGTCTCCCAAGGCTGACACGGGGGGAAGAGACAGCTTCACGGAACCAGTTCTCTCCGAATAAGGACAGCACCGTCAGCGGCAGAGCCGTCCCCAGGGGCTGCTAGGATGAGAGGTGCGAGCCAGCGGAGTAAGCCCCCTTCTAGGTGCTCGTCACCGCTTGACAGGCATTCCCCGAGTGCTAGGCAGCGAGGTCCCGGTCTCTACGCGGGAAGTCCCGGAGCAAGCCCGGCCGGGGCCCTTCGGGGCAGGAGTGCGGCGGGAAGGCGAGGGGCGGCTTGGCGGGTCCGGCCGCCAGCTCTTACCTGGGCCGCGGCACCGGGGGCGGCTCCCCAGGCGCCGGCTCCCCGTAGTCCTCGCCCACCTGACACATGGGCACGCCGGGTCCCGTCGCAGACTGTGGTGGCGACAGCGCGAGGGCGCGCCCTGATGACGTCGGAGTGACGCCGTGACGGCCGCGAAGCCCGGCTGGGGGAGGCGCCCTACAATGACGTCAGCGCGGCGCAGTAGCGGCTGTGACTAGCTGGCCCGGCCGGGCCGGGCCAGGACACCGGGCGGCGGGCGGCGGGGGCCTGGCCCCGGGATGGCTATGTTCCGCAGCCTGGTGGCCTCGGCTCAGCAGCGGCAGCCGCCGGCCGGGCCGGCGGGCGGCGACAGCGGCCTGGAGGCTCAGTACACCTGCCCCATCTGCCTGGAGGTCTATCACCGGCCCGTGGCCATCGGCAGCTGCGGCCACACGTGAGCGCGCCCGCCCGGGGGCCGCGGGGAGGGGGCCGTGCCCCGCCGCGGGAGGGGTCGCGAGGCCGGCGGCCGCCCCGGTGCAGCCCCGGACTGGGCGCGCGGGGACTCGGGGCGCCGGGGCCTCGGGGCGCGTGGGGTCCGGGTTTCCCTGTGCCGCGCCGCCTCTGCCCTCTGGGCGCGTTCATCCTCCGCGCAGCCTCCTTCGCGCCAGCCGCAGGCGCCCGGTCCGACTGCTTCTTCGGTTCACGGGGCGACCTGCGGCCCTGCCCAAGCTCGGGGTCCCCGGCGGCTGCGGCGGGCGCTCGGGTACTCAGAGGGCAGCAGGTGCCACCGCTCCGCCAGTGGTGGTGGATTTGGGCTTGTGCGGCTGGAATGGGCAGTTGTAAATAAATGACTTGTAGTTTTTGCTATCAACTCTTGTTCGGACCCGCTGTCTGCCTGTTTTGACTACAGAAAGGAGTTCCCTAAAGTTTAGAGGGGCTTGTTTGGAGTCTGATGTTCTTATGTTTCGTTTGAAGGAGAACTTGGGTCACACCGATCACTGAGTAGCCAGGCAGGCTGGTCCACAGAGGAGCAGACACTGACCACCTTGCTGGGGTTTCCAGCTGCACCAGGGCTCACAGCCGGCTCCTCCAGGGTGTTTCAGGAACAGAAACTCGAGGACGTGGCTCTCCTGGCGGGGAGCTGTGCTCAAGTATTCTGGAGCTGCCAGCCCCGTTGGGAGGAAGCCGAGATCAGTATCTGCTCTCTCCTAAGTGCTGAATAATACAGCTCTTGAGCAAAATTAGCAGTGGCAGGGTAGAGAGAGAGCAGGAGGGCTTCCCCGCAGACATCCAAGCTGCTGAGGTGGTGGAGTGGAGTGGGGGTGCACCCAGGCTGGTAGGAGGCTCTAGAACATTTTGCAAGCAAAGGCAGCTGACTTCAGGGGCTCCTGGTACAGAGGGAGCTGGGACTGCTAGGTGGATGTGTGCTGGTCACCCACGGAGGTGGCAGGGCCAGTGTCAGGATGCAGAGCTGCCTTCATTACCTGTGTCAGGCTGCACAGGCGCCTGCCCACGCTGGGACAGCTCTACCTACTTCTCTTGTGAGGCTGCTAAAGGCTCTGCCCCTGCTCCTCCATCTCACTTAGCTGTGACATTTTGGGGGGGCAGCCTCTGAACGGGATTTTTTTTTTTTTTTTTTGAGACAGAGTCTTTCTCTTGTCACTCAGGCTGGAGTGCAGTGGCGCCATCTCGGCTCACCGCAACCTCCATCTCCTGGGTTCAAGTGATCCTCCTGCCTTAGCCTCCGGAGTAGCTGGGATTGCAGGCACCCACCACCACGCCCGGCTAATTGCTGTATTTTTAGTAGACACGGGGTTTCACCATGTTGGCCAGGCTGGTCTCGAACTCCTGACCTCCGGTGACCTGCCCACCTCGGCCTCCCAAAGTGCTGGGATGACAGGCATGAGCCACCACGCCTGGCAGGACTTCCTTCTTGGGAGCAGGTAGTAGCGGGTGTTTGAAGGTGTGTTCTGCACCTTCTCATCTGTTACTGAGCGCTGTGAGGCTTGACTTAGGCCTTGTTTTAGAAAAGCCTCCCATAGGCTTTGGGTGCCAACACCTTCACCGTGCGGTCGGCCACAGCATCTCCACTTCCCTAACCTGCACAAATTGGTCTTTGCCCTTGTTTTTCAAATGCGTCTTTTCCTAAAATGTAGTTTTCATAACACAGAATCCAGAACCACATGGAATTGTGGAGCATCTTTCCTATCAACTCCCCTCCACCATGCTTTTCTTGGTAGAATTTGACAACCATCCTAGTCTCACTGCGGGTCCTGCAAGAGCTTTTCACACAGGCTTTGCCTTTCAAAGATTTTTCTCCCCGACTTTTCCTGCTGGCTTTTGTTTTCTGGCTGTTCTCTCTGCTTCTAACTTTGTTTCTTGTTGGTGTTGCTAAGGCATGCATGCAAATGAGCACAGAAAGTTTAAAGGCTCTTCAGGTTCCCTTGGGAAGTTTGTTGCTGGTCTGGTTCTGTCCCCTCCGCAAGCTCCTCAACCAGAGCAGCTTCCTCCTCCAGGGTAGATCTCTCATGGCAAGAGTATCCCGGTGTGGGGGCATGCACCCTGCTCTAGCCCTCGGGCAGGAGGCCCCCTGGGGGCCCAGCAGGAGCTGTTCTCAGCCAGGGGACAGTCCGAGCAGTGAGCCACCTCTGTAACCAGAAGCCCGTGCACCAGGACACGCGTGATCACGAACCTGCCTGGAAGGGCTGTGTGAGCAGCCTCCACCCGTGCAGGACAGCTGTGGGGCTTGCTGAGGGTGCTGGCCTGCCAGCCAGGCAGATCCCTGAAGCATGGGCCGTCCCAGCTTCTCAGCTTGTGCAGCGGCCAGTGTGGGAGACACGTCGGCAGTCCCAGGTGCCTGCTGGGAGGGCCAGTACGTGTCGCCCCTCCCTTTGTAAGGCTGTTGACGCCCCCACACCCATCACCCTCAGTCACTTCCTTCAGCTGAGAAGCTGCTCAGCACCAGCCCCTGGGTGGGCGCAGACAGGAACTTCCTGTGGGGGAAGCGGGCACTATTCCCGGCTGCTGACTCTCTGAACACCAGGCTGGCAGTCACTGGAAACTAGGACGATAGAGCACCCGCCCTGTGGGTGCCTCATTCTGCCTCCTGCTCCTCGGGCCCAGCTGCCCTGCCGGTCAGGCTGGGTTCCCTCTTGTGTCTTCCCCGAGTCCTTCCGGGGAGGACGAGGCTGTCTTCCTCCCAGCCAACCTTCTGGGCACCTTTCCTCTCTTCCCACGCTCTGCCTGGGACCCTTTTCCTTCCCCTCAGCCCACGGCCGTGCTGTGCAGCCGAGCCCCCGCCTGGTCTGTGGCAGCTCAGGGTTCACTCAGGAGGTGCAGCATCCAGTCGTTTCCAGTGTTTGCAATTATGCAACAATCGATGCAATTCTAGAAGATTCTTCCCACTCCAGAAAGAAACCCAGGGCTCTCCCCCTCGCCTGGCACCCACTTGTCCGCTTTCTGGTCACTGGGTTTGTCTCTGCTGGACGTTGAGTGTGAGCGGACTCCCACGACACGGGTGGGCCGTGCTTGCTGTCTACCCTGCACTGTTTTCCAGGCCTTCCGGCGCGTGGTGGGGCTGCACGCCTCTTCCCGGCCGAACGCCCTTTCCGTGGGTGTGCGCGCCACACTGTTTCTTCTTTTGTTTATCGACGGGCACCTGAGCTGTTTCCGCTTCTCCTGCCGAGAGTGCCTGAGTAGGGGGTCCCCTGAGGCCTCCCCACGTGGACCGTCTTGCCAGCACCTTCCTCCCGTGATTGGGTGAAGTAGGTGGTCCCCCGGCTCGAATCCAGGGGTCAGTGCCAGGGGTGACCCTGGAAATACCTGCTGGGGCGCCTGGTGAGACCTCGGGTGAGGTGGGTAAAGTGAGCGAGCGACCTCTTTACTCTGCAGGAATAAGGCTTGTTCATTTTCTGACGGGTCTCAAACTGAGTCCCACTTTCTGTCACACGAAGTTTCATGTGGGAGCCACCAGCCAGGTGGTGGCTCTGTGGGAATCCAGTGGTGGCAAAGAGGGCCTGGGGGACAGCAGGAGGGACTTAAGATGCCTGCTTGGCCGCCTTTGCCTGAGGCCCTCAGCCTTCCTCCTTGCAGAAAGGGCCTTTTCTTGAGGGATGTGGAAATCTCTTGACAGCAAAGAGGACTGTGGCCCTGAATTCAGCTGAGTCGTTTGTGAACCCAGGGCCTGCCCACAGCCCCTCTGTCCAGTGGGGCTCCTGTACCAGCCCTGTGACCCTGCCAGGGAGAAGGGAAGCTACACCCCCGGGTGCCGTAGCCTTCCTGGGACTGGGGGGCTCCGCCTCAGTTCCAGCTCCTCGCCGCAGCTCAGCTGTCCCCACAGTGCTCCTCACGAGGCCGGATGTGGCTGCCCTAGTATTAAGCTCCTTCTCTGTTTGCACCGGGGGCTCTCGCGCCTGGTGCTCCCGCTGGCTGGTGGTGCGCCCCTCCAAGGGGTGTGTGCGTCTGCAGAGCGGGAGGCAGTTGTAAATAGCAGCAGGAGGGTGTGTGAGCCCAAGGACGCCCCTGCTGCTGGAGTCCGGAGTGCGCATGGGGCTGTGGGATGCTCAGCCTGTCCTCACGATGTGGTGTCCCCAGGGGCAGTGCCAAGAGCCAGGGCCCATGGGAGCCTCAGGTCCCCAACAGTGCCCAGGACCCGAGCCTCCGCCCAGATGGAGCAGGACCCCCTCCTGCCTGCAAAGCTGTCCCAAGCCTGGTGACTGCCACCCAGCCTCAGGATGTGCTGCTGCTTGGCTGGCTGTGGCCCTTCCCTCTCCAGTGCGTCTGGAGCCCCTGGGGCCTGGCCATTTCCTTTCCCACGATTGTTTGAGGTTTTATCCCCCAGAGTGTGGAGCTGGGAGAGTTTCCAGAGTCCCCGGGCCGTCCCCGTGCCCCACAGCCCACCCAGGTGTTGGCACCATGTCAGGGTGAACCTGGTAGGCCGAGTGGGGGCTTCTGCCTGTGGGGGCTCCTGCCTGTGGGAGCTCCTCTGGGCCACGTGTGGGGACAGCCATAGTGACGGCTCTGCCCCTAGCCAGAAAACCACAGGGGCCCTACTGTCAGGAGGGACCGGGGCCACACTTTAGCCGGATGGGGCCCATCCAGCTGGTGGGCCCTGGACACAGGAGTGACCGTCTCCAGAGACGGCGACAGCGATAAGGGGAGCTGCCCCTGTGGATCCCACAAATGCTGGGTCCTAAGAAGGGCCCCAAGCGAGGCCTGCGGTTCGGGAGACCCGAGCGGCGGGCTGGCACTCAGACCCCTGTGCCCTGCAGGTTCTGCGGGGAGTGCCTCCAGCCCTGCCTGCAAGTGCCATCCCCGCTGTGCCCACTCTGCCGCCTGCCCTTCGACCCCAAGAAGGTGGACAAGGCCACCCATGTGGAGAAGCAGCTCTCGTCCTACAAAGCGCCCTGTCGAGGCTGCAACAAAAAGGTACCCGCTTGCTCAGCCGCCCTGGAGCGGGGGGTCACTTGATGGGCAGCCTCAGCCCACCGGTTATGCAGAGGGCGGGGGCCGGGGCCATCTCTCTTTCCTGTTGAGTAATCGCGGTCTCTGCTCCTGCACCAGGAAGCCAGCCCTGGCGCCTCCCTGCCCTCCCGTCTTCATCTCTCACTTCCCGTGGTGACAGCTGACAGGGTGGGGGGGCGGGGGGGGCAGCCTGGTGGGGGTAGCACTGTCAGAGCCCCCTAGCCAGGCCAAGGGAACCCACGTGGGTTGTGGCCAGTATAGGGACCAGGGGGCTAAGTTGAAACCTTCCCAATGCGGCCTTCCCCTGCCAGCTGATAGCGGGGACAGCGCTGGGGGCTCCAAGGTCACAAGGGCTACGGGCAGAGTCAAGGACATCTAAGGGCTGAGTACCCTCCAGCTGCCAGGAGTGCCAGAGCCAGGCTGACGGGTGCTGCCACACCCACATCAGAGCAGCCTAAGGGCCTGCAGCTTGTCATGGGCCTTGTTGGCCCCCATCTCCATCCTGTCTTGCTGCCTGGCCCGCGCCCCATGGCCGTCCCTGGCACATCCGCTTCAGGGTGGAGAGTCCCCAGCCGGTTCCCCGTTCTTTCAGTGGCTTCCAGAGGACTGAGCAGCTAGAGTTGATTTTTGCATTTGCATTTCCCAATGTTGCCGTATCTCAGGTTAATAAGTTCTATGAAGCGCTCACACTAGTACGTGACCCCTCGGTGGTTTGTCCTCGAGGTCGAAGGTCCAGATGTCCAGGGGCTGCCCTGGACTCCAGAGTGGTGCGGCTGAGCAGGCTGTGGCCTTGGGTGCTTGGGCACTTCCCGTCTCTCCCCTGCTCAGAGTTCCTTTCTCCTGGGCAGCCAGAAAGGATCAGAATGGGTCACATGCAGTGTGGCCTCCCCCATATCACAGCAGCTCGGTTCTCTAATCTGGGTCTTCAGATGCGGCTGTGTCTCCCGGCACCTTGCTGGGATGTGGTGCGTCCCTCGGAGTCCAGCAGCCCTTGGGCAGAGCTGGGTGCCAAGCTTGTGTCCAAGAGGGCCTCAGACACCTGCGGTCTTGCGGCCTATTGCCCTGGACAGTGGGTGTGCTGTGGGTGGAGGATGGTGCCCTGCCTCCACGGAAGCATCCCCAGCTTGCCTCTCAGTCGCACGGAGCGTCTGTTCCCAGCCTGGGGCATTTCTGAGTGGCCTCCACTTTGCCTCTTCCTTTTTCTGGAGCAAGTATTTGAATTCCTGCAGGTGCCAGAGATCTCCTTACCTGTTTCCCACTACGCTTCTCCAGCCAGGTTTCTGCCCTCGGCCAGACTGTCCTGCAGTGACTTGCTTTTGGCCATGGAGTAGTGGCTGCTCAGTGCCTGTGATTGTTTTAGCAGCAGAAGGGACCGGGTCCCCCTGCTGCTGGTAACACAGACGCTTGCTTACAGTTCTCTGGTCCTGGACACCTGAGGTCTCGGCCTCCCCAGGATGGCCCTTCCAGATTCTCAGGACCGCCTTGCCCTCCCCGCCCTGTCTCTCTCCTAGGTGACCCTGGCAAAGATGAGAGTGCACATTTCGTCCTGCCTGAAGGTCCAGGAGCAGATGGCCAACTGCCCCAAGTTCGTCCCCGTGGTGCCCACATCCCAGCCTATCCCCAGGTAGGCGCCCTGCTGGGCAAGGGAGAGGAACCGTCCTCGGCGGTTTCCTCGTTCTGGGAGCAAGCGCAGTGCCCCGTCCCAGAGAGGCTGGGGGAGTCACCCGGGGCCAGGTCCACTCTGGGGAAGTGGACCTTCCTTGCCACCCTGCAGGAAGGCTCCTGTGCTGCCCTCCCTGGCATACCCACCAGGCCCCCTGGGGTAGGGACAGCTCAGGTGTGGGGAGCAGGAGGAGGGCGCAGGCCAGGACCACACATCACCTCCCAGCAGGTGGATGGGCCGAGAGACGGCTCCTCCCAGGGCAGCGCCAGCAGAGTCTCTGCCGTTTGGCTGGCCTAGTTGTGTGGGGTGGACGAGGGTCCTGGGTGTGTCCTCAGGAGGCCACGGCGTGCAGAGGCACGGGGGGCACCCAGCCACTGCCATGCTCTTGCAGCCTACAGAGGGCAGGCCTGGGGCCACGCCTGTGTTTGAGAGAAGTCGGGGGGCAGGGCCCCTAGACACCTAGCCGTGCCACTCACTCTACCCCCACCCCGGCAGCAACATCCCCAACAGGTCCACCTTCGCCTGCCCGTACTGTGGCGCCCGCAACCTGGACCAGCAGGAGCTGGTGAAGCACTGTGTGGAAAGCCACCGCAGCGACCCCAACCGCGTGGTGAGCAGTGCCTGCCCCAAGCGATGCCTGCTCCAGGGGAGGCCTGTGCGGGACAGTGCAAGGCCCAGGAGCCTGCTCCCGGCGAGTCCGGGGGTGCCCAGGCCACAAAGGCCTCCTGGGACCCAGGGTGGGGACTTGGCTGCCCCAGCAGCACCTGGCGGAAACCGGGGAGTGTCCATAAGTCCTTCAGGGTGACGCGCACTGAATAACTCGCTTGTCACCGGGGCACGCACCTCCAGGTCTGGGGTGCCTTCCCAGGCTGAGGCAGCACTGACGGGGCTCAGTGGAGGGCCCCCAGTCCTACTGCGGATACCCCGCCTCTCCCCGGTCCAGCCCATCTTGACCCCAGTGCCTGTTCCAGGTGTGCCCCATCTGCTCGGCAATGCCTTGGGGGGACCCCAGCTACAAGAGCGCCAACTTCCTGCAGCACCTGCTTCACCGACACAAGTTCTCCTACGACACCTTTGTGGTAGGCATCCCGCCAGCACCGTCCTCCCCCACCCCCTTCTCATCCACCCTCCTCCTGCTCCGGCCCCTCGCCAGCCTCAGGGTCCTCAGGGTTCAGAGGAAGCCAGACACAGAAGCCTCGTTTCAGGTGGCCACATTCCCCCTGCAGGTGGGGAGTGATGGCAGCTGAGTTGGAGTGGCCACTAGAGGGCGCCCAAGCCTCTCGAGGACATGGACCACGCAGGGCAGGTCCCTGCCTGCCCACCCCACAGAACCCCTCGAGGGTGAGCCAGGCTTCCTTCTGGAAGCTTTCTGGAGAGAGCTGGAAGGACTTTCATCAACATCGAACACTCCAGCCCTGTCTCCTTTTCCCACCCGCTGCGGGTCAGACATGCACCTGGTCCCCAGGCCTGCAGACCCTCGCGCAAACGCTTCACTCCTGGCGCGGCCCCTCCCTGCCAAGCCGTGTTCATTCCTGGCCCTGGCTAACAGTCCCGGCGACGGCTGTCACTCACCCTGCCAGTCGTCCGGGACCCATGCTCCGCCTGCCTCAGGATGGAAATTGTTAGAGGTCAGGGAGCCCTGGCCGGCCTGCTCACCTCGTAAACCCCGGGCTTAGAGTCCGAGCTGAACCAGCAGCCATCCATTCCGAGTGCCCCCGTACCCAGCGGGTGACGGTCACACCTTCAAGTCGGCACCTTCTCACCCCCCAGAGGACCGTGCAGGCCCCGAGCCTGTGGGGACAGCGAAGCTGGGTCCTTCCTGTGTCCTGCTGGAGGGAGGCAGGAAGGGTGGACACGCCTGTGTAGGTGATGGGCAGAGGGGACCTCTCCTTCCTGTCTCCCTCGAGCCCGGTGCATGTCTTTTTCCTGTCTCCAGGACTACAGTATTGACGAGGAGGCCGCTTTCCAGGCCGCTCTGGCCCTGTCTCTCTCTGAGAACTGAAGGGAAGCGCAACCACCCAACTGCGTCTGGGGTCAGGGATGTCCCCGCTCGAGGGACAGGGCCAGGCTCCTGTGTCGCACCTGGCACCTGCTCGGGAGCGCACCTCACCGGACCAGGAGGAGCCTGCACCTGCGCAGGAGAGGAGCCAGGGCCGAGCCTCCGGGCCTGAATACGGGCCAGCCGCCAAGGCCGCCAGAGCAGGGCCGCCTGGTCCCACCGGCGTTGCTGGGTTCTTCGGTGCTTCTGGCCGAGCAGGCGGCCTCCTCGGGCAGGGCTGACCGCTGGGACCTGGAGCCACCGCCGTCTCTTCAAAGCCATGATACCCCCTCGTGGGAAGAAGGGATCGACGCACGAGTCGTGCTCCGCAGTCGAGCCGGGAGGAACCCAGGCTGCCGCCCTGCCCAGCCCGAGCCGGCCCCGGCTCCGCTTCCACCTTGCGCATTTGGTACTGGCTTTTGTGATACTTAGGAACCCTGGCATCTTTTCTATATTATCCAGTGTGATAATCTTTTCACGTTTTATAGAGCAAAGACAGAGTAGTTACTCTTCATATTGCAATATCTGTGTTTGACTAGGAATAATAGTATTTTTATGGAACATTTACAAAATTATATTTTTTAAAAAAACAATCAAAACAAGCATTGGGGGATTGGGGCAAGGAGGGAAGGAGCAGTGGGGCAGCTGCCAGAGCTCAGGCGAGCCGTGGGGTCTGCTGTGGGGTCTGCCTTGGGCCACCCACTGTGTGTCTGGGTCCTTGAGGTTTGTACGTGTCTCTTTGATGACTAGGAAGAAATCCCAGCACCCCAGCCACAGGCTGTGGCTACTCCCAGCAGAGGCGGGGCCGGCAGAGCAGGGGCCTCCTTCACCCAGAGTCCTGGCCTTGGCCCGCTGTCACCTTCAAAGCTGACTATGCCCCGCTGCGGGAGGGGACAGCACCCCAGTGGTGGCAGAGCTTGGGGGCCTGGGCAGGGGCCCTCTTGGTGGGCCGGGCAACACGTCAACATTCTTTTCTGTTCTTGGCATTAATTATTGCTGTCTTTTTTTTAAAAAAAAGTTTAAATAAAATGTCTCAGAGCATCTCTAGCAGCCTCGACTGGGTTTTGTGCTCCACGGTGCGGAATCGCCAGCTGCTGTCTGTGTTGGAGGTCGGCTGTGTCCTCCCCAGGCAGCTCATGCTGGGGGTGCAGCCTGCCGCCCGTGTGTGCCCTGGGCCCGAGCCTCACTCAGCCATGGAGGGTCCCACACAGTCATCTAGACGTTGGCACTGAGCCCTCCTCCCTCTGAGAGGACCACCCCGTTCCCACACCCACAGGGCTGCTGGGGTTCAGACTCCTGGGCTGCTTGCTTTTTCTTAGAGGTGGGGTCTCACTCTGCTGCCCAGGCTGGAGTGCAGTGGTGCAATCATAGCTCACCACAGCCTCGATCTCCTGGGCTCAAGTGGTCCACTCGCCTTGACCTCCTGTGTCACTGGGACTACAGGTATGCGCCACCTCAGCATCTCCTGGATTGGTTTCTGAGCATACTGAGTGTTATGCTAACTGCCTGTAACTCTCTGAGGGGCCACCACCAGGGCCATGGGATGCCCTGTTCTCCAGTCTCCAAAGGCCTCAGGCCAACAAGAATCACCTGCTCGACAGCCAACCCCAGGGCAGCTGGCCATCATAGCTCAGTCACTGTTTCCTGCCTCCTCCCTCCCACTCTCAGTTAAGGAGTGTTTCCAGCCTCTGTTCTGGATTCCTTACTCGCAGGGGAGGTGGCTGTCCTGACCCCGAAGGCCACAGCTTGGGCCGGACACACAGGAGCCTCCGCCAGTTGTCACTTGAAAGGAGACACTTACCCCCTAGGAAGCAGGGCTGATTTCCAACTGCCCTCGCCAAGGGCCACTGGAGTCCCCATCTCCCCTTCCCGCTTCTCTTTGACCCCTGATGACATGGTCCTGTGTCTGGGAGGCCCTCATCAGGGCAGCACCAAACTCCAGGGAACAGCAGAGCCACCTGCCAGCCTGCCCTTCCCTGCGGCCTTCCAGAAGGAGGCTCGAGACACAGTGTCCCCTGGAGCCACGTGGGCCTCTGACTGGTGCCCAGTGAGGCCGACAGTCCCGGCCGTGTGTTCACCACCCGGCCACTGGCCAAGCCTGTCTCACCCCTTGGGCAGCCTACCCGCCACCCACCTCCCGGCAGGAGCAGCGACGGGGGCAGCTCTCCACGTCCAAGCCTCCTCCACGTCTGACAGAGGGTGACACGGAGCTGTCACAAGGGCATGACCCTGGGTACCCAGGAAGGCTGAAGACAGCTCTGGGCTCAACAGCAGCCCTCGGGGAGGTGATGCCTAAGTCTCTACACCTCACCTGGGGAGGGCAAAGCACCTTCAAGTCACTGAGCGGCGCCTCACCGCCTCGGGGAAGGGAGAGGAGCTGGCGTGTTGTGGGAGGCATGGACGGGCTGGGGCTGGGAACTGCCTCCCCTTGCTCTGCTCTGCCCCAGGCCCCCAATTCCGTGGCAGGTGCCTCAGGGGACGAATCCCGACTTGGGCTGGTCTGAGGCCCCCCGCTCTGTGTCACCCTCAGCTCTGAGGCCCCCTCTTGGCACCGCACTGTGACTGCTGCGCTGGGGACTCAGCAAGGCCAGGGCGGGCACTGGGCCCAGGGCAGGCAGGAGAAAGACTCCCCGGGCGCCCACTGATGCTCACACTATGGATAGGAACGGTTTTAACATACTGTGGCCTCTGAAAGAGGCAGAAGCCTGTCCCTGTGTGCTTGTCCTGCTGGCCTCAGGCGACGCGACTGCCCTCCCTCCCTGACTGAACCGCAGCCCCAAGCCTCCTACAAGCCAGCAGTGCCCAGAGTGAGGGGACACAGAGCGGAGCCCAGACAAGGAGCCGTCCCTGTCACATTTGGCCTGCCCCACTCCCAAACCCTGGGCCACCTCCGAACTGTCAGCCCTGCCGAGGACCCGCTCCCAAGCCCCGCGCCACCTCCCAACACCGAGGAAGCAAAACCCTGTCCCCTCTCGGTTGAACCCAGGCCTCCCGCTGCTGCCACTCCCAGGAGGGCTGTCAGAGGAAGCCCAGGACCCCCTCCTGACGACTCTCTCTGTCCCTGCACACAATTCTGGAGGGAGCAGGCCTGTCCCCACGAGGTCCCCTCATGGAGTCCACAGGAGAGCTGAGAGCCACAGGCCAGCGTCTGGGTGAAGGTGCGGCCTCA
Organism: Pongo pygmaeus; assembly: GCF_028885625.2. Lineage (NCBI taxonomy): Eukaryota > Metazoa > Chordata > Mammalia > Primates > Hominidae > Pongo > Pongo pygmaeus. The sequence continues at coordinate 86,005,755 of NC_072391.2, read as the reverse complement.
GCTTTCCTCACCGGCCCGGCCGCCTCTCGGGTGACCTGGTGTCTGGGAGGGTCTGCCCAGGGGAGGACTCCAGAACGAACCCCAGCAAAGTGGGGAACTCAGGTCTGTCAGAGCTCAGACCCTGCCGTGGCGGGAGGAGACCTCAGGCACGGAGCGAGACCCCTGCTCCATTTTTCTTGTTAACAAAGCCCTAGGTAGAGCCAAATGTCTGCACCCCCGATACCCGTGGGGGCTGTCCCAGTGACAGTGGGGAGGCCGGGACCCCTCCTACGGCCACATGAGGGAAGTGGGCCGAAGCCCCTCACGTCGGGGGGTGGGGGCGTGCACAGCGCCGGAGCCAGAGGGCCGCCCACTCCGACCACAGGGGCTGCGGCAGCTCGGATGTGGACCCACCGCTCTCAGGCAGAGTCCTGGAAGCCTGGGTCTCCCTCCCACCCTGGAGTCCACCAGGGCCTGACAGCGAAGCACAAAGCCAGATGGGGCTCGCCCTGGAGGAGCTGTGGCTCCTGCCCTGCGGGGTCCAGGCCCGTCGCAGACCTGCGGCAGCATGCCCTTGTTTTCACGTTATGCAACAGCATGGGGAGCACGAACCCTGCTCCCCAGAAAGCGCATCCAGGTCTCAGGGACCAGGGAACTTCTCCATTAGCAAGGGGTCAGGTGGGAATGGAGAGCCCCTGGCCCCAGGCTGGGCCCCTAAGAAACTGCTGATAATTCTTATACCTGGATCTCAGCAGCAACGACCGGCATTTTGGGCACTCCGAGGCGGCGGCAGCAGGGTGTGGTTCACAAGACTCAGCTCAGGCCTTTCCAGAACTGTAGGTGTGCGTGGTGGGGGGCTGCCTCCAATAAGGGGCCTCCCAGCTGCAGCTCCTCTACCCCGGGGCCCAGCACACCTGCCGCAGCAGCCTGACCCTCCCAGGATCCTCTGGGTGCGTCTGGGTGGTGCCTTAGGATTCCTCTAATTTGGGGTCACCTGGTTTTAGGCTCCTGAGGCCCTAGGGAAGGAGGCAGAAGCCACTGCTCCTGTTGCATAGATGGAAAGAGATATTCAGAAAACCTGCCCCAAATCCCCTGCTAACAAGAGGCAAACCGGGCTGACATTCCACAGTGTGGTCCAGCCGGGGCACCTACTTGGCAGCCCACCTGGAAAACCCCAGAGGCCTCCATAGGGAACCCTAACTCTGCCCAGGATGTGATGCAGGGAGGAAGAAGGTGAGGAGGGAGGGCGCTCTCAGCTACAGTCACCCTCCTCCGATCCAAAACACCTGGGAGGACCCGGCCCCATCGAGGGATGGCCTGAAAAAGCCGCCTCCGGTGTTGCTGCCTCCGCCGCCCTTCCTTCTATAACCACATCCCCAGGGTTCTCCGCTCTCTAAACTCACTCTAGGAAAAAGAGGCCTAAATTCACTCAGCAAGGCATCACCATGTCAAAGGCACTTTGGAATTTTGACAAAAATAGCCTAAGGAAGGCATCTCTAATTATCAGTGGGCTCTCGGGCAAAAGTAGAGATACTTTTGAGAAGGAGTCTCCCAGGTTCAAGCAATTCTCCTGCCTCAGCTCCTCAAGTAGCTGGGATTACAGGCACGCGCCATCACGCCTGGCTAATTTTTGTATCTTTAGTAGAGGCAGGGTTCCACTACGTTGGCCAGGCTGGTCTGAACTCCTGACCTCAAGCGATCCGCCCAGCTTGGCCTCCCAAAGTGCTGGGATTACAGGCGTGAGCCACTGTGGCTGGCCGGAAATATATTTTTGCAGGGCAAGGGGAAACTCCACATGGCACCCACTCAGAGCCCGGGCCTCGGCGGGTAGAAGCCTGGCTGGAAGCCCACCCAGACCCTCTGACGTGCAGTCCTGGTCTTGGCCGCGGTTTGGGCTCTTCCAGTGGAGAATGGCATGCTGAACCTGGGGCTGGGGCAACCCCTGCAGAGTCCACCATGTGAGCTTCCCAGAGTCTCTGGAGAGGAGCGGCTGTGGCACCAGCCCCAGGAAACGGGAGTGGCACCCACGTGGTGCTTTTCTTGGAACCCTCAGTGCACCTGCTGTGGGTTTGTGGGGACTGGGGTGTGTTCTGCATGGACAGCAGTGGCCTGTTTCCACGAGTCCCTCGAATCAGGGGCAGGCCAGGGCCTGTGGCCTCATCCCGGTCTGGACGCTGGGTCTCCTGGGCCGCTGTATCAAGGGGCCACAACCTGGGGTGCCGAACACAACAGGAGTCTAAGTGTCTCCAGCTCAGGAGGAAGTCCAGCACCCAGGTGTGGGCGGGCTCTGCCATGGGGCAGGGGTGGGGGCCGGGGGCGGCCGCAGTGGCCTGGTGCTTCTTGGCTGGCTCCTGTGGTCAACACACAACTCCTCTGCACCTGCACGTCACCCTCCCCCTGCGCTCTGAATCCAAGCTTTCTCTTTTTATCAGAGCACCAGTCCTTGGATTAGGGCCCACCCTAATGGCCTGACTTTGATTTGATGGCACCTGTGAAGACTCAATTTTCAATAAGGCCCCATGCCCAGAGGTTAGGGGGGAACCCAGCATCTTTTAGGGGGACACAGTTCAATCCACAGTGCCGTCTGTCAGCGCGCTGTCAATGCCATCCCTGGCATTTCTGCAGGCACTGGGGCTCCAAGGACCCTGCTGATGCGGTGACCCAGGGTGCAGGCCACAGAGAAAGCACCTTCACGAAGGGCCTGTGGAACCCGCTGCTGGCCTGCATCTGGAAGGGATGCCAAGTCCCTCTCCCCCAGGGGTCCCCTCTCCTATGTCTCCCCCCCCAGGTCCCCCAGTCCCAGGCCCGCCCCTGTTTGCAGGAGCCCTGGACAGTGCTCATCTGGGTCCCAGGCGTGATGCGGCCCCAGCCCCTTGCCCTTGCGGGTCCCGGGCATGATGCGGCCCCAGCCCCTTGTCCGGCAGGCATTGCTCCCTTTGTAGCTGGATGAGAGAACACACTCAGTGGACCTGAGTTCCTCCTTCCCTCAGCTGCAGAGTGTGGCCCCACAGCCTGCCCACCGCCTGCCGCGCGAGTAAGGTGTCAGCTCCCTTACACGGCAAGTGGGAAGCTCAAAGGACCCTGGCAGAGAGCGGACAGCGGAGCTGGAACCGAGCTCAGGTATCCAACTCTGAAGGACAATGCTGGGGACCCCACAGATCCCTCTCCTGGCGCCCGGGACTTACCCGCTGATGCCCAGCTTCCGTGTCACCTCAGAGCAGCTACTGCGACTTCCCACACACATACGCCCATGGACACACGCACAAACACGCCTGTGGCCTGCAGACTCACATGCACACTGCCTCGCTGCTTGATAGCTCAATTCTCACCTCATCTGCTGCAGGCCTAAGGGCCCTCTCAGCACCGGTCACTCTCCCTGGCCTGTGCTGAGGCATTGTGCAGTTTCATGTGTTTTACGAGTGGTGTGGGTAGGGACTGTTCTAATGGGCAGCACAGCCAAGCCTGCAGCCTGGGCACCAGGAGGACACCATGCTCAACCGCCCATGCCAGGGGCCAGAAATGAGCACTTAGGGGCATCTCTCCCACCCAGCATCTGGGCTCCCCATGCTCCCTGCACTTCCTTTAATCAGACCATTCAGGCATTTGCTCGTGAACCTGCAGTGACCACTGCCCATTCCCTGTGCGTACGGCCCGTTGCCACACACTCTCTTCTCTCTGCCTGACCCTTCACTTCTGCCTTGTGGGATCTGGGAACGGAGGATGGCCCTCCCCACTCCTGGCGCCCTCCTTGCCCAGGATCTGTGAATAGTAAGTCTTTGAACATGTTTCCTACTGCGGTGGGGGCTGAATTTGTACCTTCCACAAGGAAGAACCAGGAGCTGCCCAGGCTGGGTTTTCTCGGGGTTGTGGGGAACACAGGGCAAGCTCCCAGCACCAGAGCGATGGCCAGGCAGGCATAACCTGGACGTGAATCAGACAGGAGCCATGGGGCGTCTGCCAGTGTGAGCAAGTTTCCTGGAGGGACTCATGGTTGCAGGTCAGACAATTAGGCATTAGGCCATCTGCCAGGCAAAAGACACATCTCGGGAAAGACACACGGCAAATACCATGTCCATCCCCTTCATCTCCCAAGAGCACAGGGCTGCCAGCCACCTAGCACTGGCACTGAAAGCCAGTTTCGCTGGGGGCTCTGAAAACAACCCTGTCTGCCTCTCAGAACCTGCATATCACACAGGATGTGTCCACTGAACCCCAGCTTAAGAACCACCCTTCCTGGCCAGGTGTGGTGGCTCACGCCTGTAATCCCAGCACTCTGGGAGACTGAGGCAGGTGGATCACCTGAAGTCAGGAGTTGGAGACCAGCCTGGACAACATGGTGAAATCTTGTCTCTACGAAAAATACAAAAATTAGCCAAGCATGGTGGCACATGCCTGTAATCCCAGCTACTTGGGAGGCTGAGGCAGGAGAATCACTTGAACCCAGGGGTGGAGGTTGCGTTGAGCCAAGATCACGCCACTGCACTCCAGTCTGGGCGACAGAGTGAGACTTCGTCTCAAAAACAAAAAAACAAAAAAACAAAAAACCACCCTCCCTCTGACAATCCGGCCCTCAGACGGTGGTGTGAGCAGCCATAAACAGTAGTGAGGTCCCCTTCACAGAGGGGGACCAAGCACACAGTGGCACCCAGTCTGGCTGGACGTTGAGATTTCAAGCACTGGGTTCACATTTCCATGGGTCCATGACCTTGGGCCGCATGGGATTGTCCCGAGTCAGGACATCGGCCTCGATGAACTGCCTCTGCTCCTACAAGAGGGGCTATCTCTCTGAGTCCAAGGACAAGCAAGGCCCAGCTGCCAGACTCTCCTTTGAGGGCCTGGGTCTTCACCTGAGTGTCTCCACTCGAGACAGACAGGGTCTACGTGCCCCCAGAGCATGGGGCAGGGCCTCTAGAAAGGCCATGCTGTCTGCAAGCTCCTGCTTCTCTTCCATCCAGTTCAACAAGCCCTGCTGAACCCCCAGCATGCGCCTGACCACAGGCGGGCATTGTGCAGGTAGCAAGGGCTGAGCCCTTCCTGGTCTAGCTCTCAAGGACTGTGTTCTAATTTGGAGTGAGGGTTTCCAAGGTTTGGGTCATAAAGCCCTATCAGTAAAAAACGAGCAGTGGCTCCTGCCTGTAATCCCAGCACTTTGGGAGGTCAAGGCGGGCAGATCACTTGAGATGAGGAGTTCAAGACCAGCCTAGCCAACATGGCAAAACCCAGTCTCTAGTAAAAACACAAAAATTAGCTGGGCGTGGTGGTGCATACCTGTAATCCCAGCTATTTGGGAGGCTGAGGCAGGAGAATTGCTTGAACCTGGGAGGCGGAGGTTGGAGTGAGATGCCATCTCAAAACAAACAACAGTCAATGGTGACAGAGATGTCTACCTTGATGGATACCTGTGTGCACATCTCCAGGCACTGTGGTTACATTCACTGTAAAACCAGAAAAGCAAGAAGACATACGCATAGGAAGGATGAAAGTGTCAACATAAATGGAACTGTAACCGTTTCTGCCCTGACCGGCAGTTCCTGGGGTGGGCTACCCACTGGAAAACAGCTCCTGGGCGTCGGATGGAGGCAGATGGGAGGGGCCAGGCTGCCAGGCCCAGCACAAGTCATCATCCCGATGTCCTAGATGTCCAGGGAAGGGGGCGAGGACCTGGGTCGCCTGCTGCAGTTCAGGAGGGCGAGTCTAGCAGGCTGTGGGCCGTGGGTTTCCCACTGCAGGGGCACGTAAGTTTAACCCCCAGAGCCAAGCTGCCGGTAACAAGGAATAGAGGACACAGAGAGGATGGAGACGGCCGCCCTCCCCCAATCCCCACCCCCAAGGCTGCACATGTGGGAAGGGGGACGCTAATGTTTCCCTCTGTGGGGCCTTCTTGGGTCCAGCCTGGACACCGCCCTGTGAGTCACAGCTGAAGAGTGAGTCTGCAGCCAACTTGAGCGTCCCTGGGGGGCAAGTTGTTGCGGCAGCCCTAGGACCCCACCCCAAAGGTGCTCGCAGGCTCTCTGGGGCGTTCCCAGGATGAGATCAGTCACTCTCCACGGGAGGGCTACAGCAGCCCTGAGTAACACCAAGCTCTAGCTGGGATTAGGAGATAAGCTTGCTGGGGCTTGGTGGGTGGCCACACAACGGGTAGGTGGGCGGGGAGGGACGGTGTGGGTGGAGGCTTGGCTCAGGTATCTGCAAGCGTTATCTGTGTCTGCGAGGGAGACAGAGAAGGAAGGGAGGCTATAAATAGAAACCTTTCCAGGCGAGGAACAGGTGAATAAGCAGAAGGCAGGCATGTGTCCTCTGAAATCCACACTCCCGGCAGGGTGGTGCCAGGCCGTGGTAGCAGGAGAGGCGGGCACCTTCTTCCAGGGGCGCCCCCACCTGTCCTTCCACTCCCCCTCACCAAGTGGCAGACAAGCTGGAGTGTGGCTGGGTCCCAATCCCACTGTGTCCTAACCTCTCACAGCCTTGGTCTTCTTTTTTTTTTTTTTTAATTTTTTGAGACAGGGTCCTGTTCTGTTGTCCAGACTGGAGTGCAGTGGGATCATCATAGCTCACAGCAGCCTCCACCTCCTGGAGGCTACTGCAACAAGCAATCCTCCCTCCTCAGCCTCCTGAGTAGCTGGGACTGAAGATAGGTGTTGCCACACCTGGCTAATTAAAACAAATTTTTTTTTTTTTGTAGAGACGGGGTCGCATCTTGTTTTTCAGGCCGGTCTCAAACTCCTGGGCTCAAGCAGTCCTCTTGTCTCAGCCTCCCACAGTGCTGGGATTACAGGTGTGAGCTGCTGAGCCCAGCCTCACAGCCTTGGTTTTTTTCATTGGCAAAGTGGGGCTGATGCTAGCCCAGCTTTTCACACTCTGGACGTGTGATGTGGGACGTGGGATGCTGGTGTGGCTTGGCCCTCCTCCCTGCTGTCTGTCCCTCAGAGCTTCCATGGACTCACCACCCCTCACCTTCCCCACCCCCGGCCCACAGAGGGCAAAGGCCACCCAGCTCTGAGGTGGAAGCCCTGCCGGGGAGGCAGGCTGGCGGCACAGCCAGGGACACCCTATGTGCACGCCAGCCCAGAGACGGCCCCACCTGGCCCCCAACGTTATGAAATGTCCATGTCAAAAGATACCCAGACACTGGACACAGCGGCTCCCAGCTCTTTATGGCCCTGAGGGTTTTACAGGACCACAAACGAGGGAAACGGGTCACACGTGCAGCTGTTGCAGGATTCATGTGATTCGCCGGTTTTATTAAACTTCTCATAACCAGGTCCGACCCCCTGGGAATTCCAGAATTCCAGGCCGAGTCCGCTGTCCCCCAAAAAAGAGCTTTCTGGAGGCACTGGGCAAACTCCTAAGGGGCTATCCAGTGGAGGAAGCCTTCAGAGACTGCAGCCCGTCCAGAAACGGCCACTGTCTCCAGGTCACCGGTCCCGGTCCTGTTCCAGAGCATTGACTCTGGGCGGCCACTAGGGCTGGTCACTGGGGTCAGCTTCCTTTTGCCTAGACTCTCCCCATCAACCCCGTCCTGTCAGTTTATAGAAGGGATGGGGAAGGTGAAGTCGTGAAGACAATGTCATTCTCCGAAATAAGAGCTGTCCGAAGACCTCGCTCCACCGACGTTTCTACATTCTGCGGAGTGGATCCTCGCTCGGTTTCCACTCAGCTTTGAACTCTGTCCTTTCACTCACGGCGAGTGGGTGGCCAGGCCCGAGGGGTCGGTGTGTGACTCGGCGGCGCGCGCGCCAGAGGAGTCTCGTGGGGAGGACACCGGCGGCCACGCGCTCCCCGCCCCGCCCCGCCCGCGCACCTGTCCTGGGCGTGTTGCCCGCGACCCCGCCTCGCCCTCAGCTCCGCCCCCGTGGCCACGCCCCACTCGCGCCGGGCGCTGGTTGGCGGAGGCGGCGCGCTATGCTAATGAGCCTGACCCCCTTCAAGCGCCGGCGGACGCGGCAGTCCGGACCCAGGCGCGCCCCTCCCGCCCCAGCCCACCCCGGCTTGCCGCCCGGGAGGGGAACATGCCGCGCTCCTTCCTGGTGAAAACGCACTCCAGCCACAGGGTCCCCAACTACCGGCGGCTGGAGACGCAGAGAGGTACTGACTACCCGATCCCCGAGCCCCTGCCAGGACTCGACCCTGCGGGGCGGGAGAGAGACAGAGGCCCCTGGGAGCGGGGGCTGGGGAGACACCTGTTCCAGGCGGGAGGAGAAGGAGCCAGCGCCTCTGCGCAGCGGCTGCGGCTGCAGGGAGGGAGGTGGCCCACGGGCGCCTCCACTTCAGGGCACTGAGCCCCGCCTCCGGCAGGGCAGGCGGGATTCTCTCCCCACTTGGAGAAGTTTTCTAAGTTTTCTAAGCCCCCAAGTCTCCCTGGAACTCACCCCTGATATACAGCCGCCCGTCCCAACCACTACAGTTCCACCTAAAGGCACCCTGGAGTCATCTTGCTGGCACACACGTTTGGGAGGTGTCGCAGGGTGCTGGGTGGGAGGGAAGGAGGGCCGTCTGGGGCGGCCCGGCTCAGGGACCCCCGGAGCATGCTGACTGGGGGTGTAAGCACAGGGGATGGTGAGAAGGACACATGGGCTTTTTCTGGTGCAAAGGCACTGCCCCTTCTCCATTCAGTTCAGGTGAGCCTCCTCCCGTCGTCTCCCTCCCTCCCCCACCTCCCCTCACCCCAGAAGCCCTCCTGCTCACCCCGGCAGGCTTGCCTGGTCAGGCTGGGCTAAAGGGCTGCAATCCTCCACACACCGGCTAGGCTGGGGAGATGGGTGCCCAGCAACCGGGCTGCCCGTTCACTCCCACTACCTGCTAGGCTTACGGACACGAGAGAAGAGGACTCTGTCCTTCAGACGACAGCCTGCCACACGGGCGGTGAGAGCAGTCCCCACCTGGCTTGGCAGCTTCTTGGGACAAAGACCCACTGAGGGGCGCCGGCGGACGCAGTGGTCGGGACTCATGCTCTGTGACCGGTGGGGGAGAGCAGGAAGGGCACTGCTGGGGCTGTGGCCCCCAGCAACACCGCCAAGAGGCCTTTATCCCAGCTCAGAACCCAGAGTTGGGGATGGTGGGGATCCCACCTGGACCCACACCCGAGGCCCAGGCTGCCACCAGGGGGTGCCAGCTAGGACCATGCTTTTCAAATGTGCATTTTGAAATCAGTTTCATGAGTCACCACCAGCAATTTTGTAAAATAAAATAGAGCAGAAACTGTTGGAGTGCCTGGCTCATGGTGAAGGACACTGGCTTCAGTTATGTGGATGTGGATGCGCATGTAACTACAGATGTGTACAGAATTTACATGGGTCATAGTTGCAAGTTTCAAAGTGTTGCGTAGGGTCCATCGAGTATGCAAATCTGGGTAGCTGTGCTGGGCCCAGTGGGCAACCGTCGTGAGTAGCACTGCCCCGCAGTGCTCTCTGCTCCCTGCCCCCGCTCCCCTCCTCACTGTAGCCCCAGCTGCCTGGCTTTCTGACAGCCAGGGGGCCCTGGCGACTTTCTGCCAAGATGTTACCCCAGGATAGACCTGAGGTGCTGGGATTTGGGGCCCCTCAATCTCTCCTTTTAAATAAGTGGCTCCTATGGCTCCCCAGGGAACCCTTGAAGCCAGCAAGGTACTTAACAGTCTCTTCAGCTGGGTGTGGTGGCTCATGCCTGTAATCTCAGCACTTTGGGAGGCCGAGGAGGGCAGATCACCTGAGGTCAGGAGTTTGAAACCAGCCTGGCCAACATGGCGAAACCCCGTCCCTACTAAAAATACAGAAGTTACCCCGGTGTGCTGGCAGGTGCCTATAATCCCAGATACTCAGGAGGCTGAGGTAGGAGAATCACTTGAACCCGGGAGATGGAGGTTGCAGTGAGCCACGATTGCACCCCTGCACTCCAACCTGGGCAACAGAGCGAGGCTCTGTCTCAAAACAAAACAAAACAGTCTCTTCTCCCCAGGATCTGGACCGCAGCATGAATGAAAAAGCAAGCAAAACCCAGAGAGTATGGGGAAAGCATTCAAAATCCCAGCAGAAACCCATGGTCAGCCTGACGGGGCGAGACTGTCTCTTGCCCTGTCCTGCCTCTGGGCTCAGCCACTGGGCCCACAAACAGGGTCCTGGCTCTGTGACAATGCCTGGAGGCAGAAAGGTGGCCATGTCTTAGAGATGGAGACAAGAAATGGTGACTTTTTCCTGCAGAGAGGCCCCAGCAAAGCTGGGAAACCCAGGGCTCCCCCAGTGCTGTCTCCCCAGAACTCTCTTGGACGCTGCCTCTTAGCCTGTCATTGCCCTCACTTCTGGGTGGACAGAAACCTGATGACTCTGTAATTAGGAAAACTGAGGGTGGGAGGAGGTCAGGTCAGCAGACAGTGGCAGATGGGAGGCATTCCTTTGAATCCCCTATTCCTCCTCATCCTCATAGCACTTGTTATTGTCTATTTTTTTCAGTCCTACTGGGTGTGAGCATCTCATTGTGATTGCGATTTGTGCTTCCCTGACGGCTAATGGCATTGAGCATCTTTGCATGTGTTTATTGGCCATTTGTGTATTGTCTTTGGAGAAATAGTTATTCAAATCCCTTGCCCAGGCCGGGTGCGGTAGCTCACGCTTGTAATCCAGCACTTTGGGAGGCTGAGGTGGGCAGATCACTTGAGGAGTTTGAGACGAGTCTGGCCAATGTGGCAAAATCCCGTGTCTACTAAACATACAAAAATTAGCCGGGCATGGTGGCAGGTGCCTGTAATCCCAGCCGTCAGGAGGCTGAGGCAGGAGAATTGTTTGAACCTGGGAGGCGGAGGTTGCAGTGAGCTGAGATCGCGCCATTGCACTCCAGCCTGGGCGATAAGAGTGAGACTCCATCTCAAAAAAGAAAAAGCAAAAGGACCAGGTGCGGTGGCTTATGCCTGTAATCCCAGTACTTTGGGAGGCTGATGCAGGCGGATCACAAGGTCAAGAGTTCGAGACCAGCCTGGCCAACGTGGTAAAACCCTGTCTCTACTAAGAATACAAAAATAAGCCAGGCGTGGTGGCACATGCCTGTAATGCCAGCTACTCGGGAGGCTGAGGCAGGAGAATTGCTTGAACCAGGGAGGCGGAGGTTGCAATGAGCCTAGATCGCGCCATTGCATTCCAGCCCGGGTGACAGAGCAAGACTCCATCTGGGGGAAAAAAAAAATTAGCCAGGCATGGTGGCGCACACCTGTAGTCCCAGCTACTTGAGAGTCTGAGGCAGGAGAATCATTTGGACCTGGGAGGTGGAGGTTGCAGCTTGCAGTGAGCCAATTTCACACCACTGCACTCCAGCCTGGGCGACAGAGCAAGACTCTGTCTCAAAAAGAAAAGGGTGGGGGGGCCAGGTGCAGTGGCTCACACCTGTGATCCCAGCACTTAGGGAGGCCGAGGCGGGTGGATCACGAGGTCAGGAGATCGAGACCATCCTGGCTAGAGATCGAGTGAAATCCTGTCTCTACTAAAAAAATACAAAAAAAATTAGCCGGGCGTGGTGGTGGGCACCTGTACTCCAAGCTACGCAGGAGGCTGAGGCAGGAGAATCGCTTGAACCCAGGAGGTGGAGGTTGCAGTGAGCCGAGATCGCGCCACTGCCCTCCAGCCTGGCGACAGAGCGAGACTCCGTCTCTAAAAAAAAAAAATCCCTTGCCCATATTAAAATTGTATTATTTGTCTTTTTATTGTTGACTTGCTAACATCCTTTATATGTTCTAGTGTTCTAGATGCTATTACTGATCAGAAGTCTGATTTGCAAATATTTTCTCCTGTTCTATGGGTTGTCTGTCTCTACCCAAAGCCTCAGCATGGAGGTAGAAACAGAGCCAGAGATCCATTTTAACACATATAGAGTAAGAAAGGGATTGAGGGCCGTTGGGAGATTTTGGCTTTGGGGAAATACAGAGTGTGACTCTTACCTGCAGACTAACCTGTTTATCTGGGGGCTGCTGCCCTTAAGTGGATCAACCATGTGTGCAGTGTGCCAGCCCCCAAATACAGGAACCATCGTCCTTGGGAGGAGCCCAGCCAGGGGTAATTCTGAAAGCCCAGGCCAGAGCACCCCAGCCACGTGGCTCGGCTGCGTTCAGAGCACAGCACAGTGGGTACTGGTCAGCGGCCAGGGAGGCTTCTGAGCTCACTGCCTCATTATCCACAAAAGGAGATGCCCGAGGGGCAATTGTGGGGTGACTGGAGGGTGATTAGTTATGAGTGGGCTGATTTTACACTCAGCCGGCACCTTGCTGCCAAGCGTCTGACTTATGGCTGCTGCGTGGGCGCCCGGAGGATGCCGGCCCAGGCTGGGACCCCTCCAGAGGTGGGCAGGGCTCATCAGAGGGGCCCGCCCAGCCGAGGCATAAAGGGCCCTCCTTTACCCACGAGGCCTGTTTCATGTTCCTGAACACGAAGGGTCCCGTCAGATGTTTCTTTGTGTTTAAAGAGGAAGTGAGATTCGCTCACTAGACCGCGGGGCCTTCTTGTTCTAGATGACTCCACTCCTGGCCATGCTGTCACTTCCCTGCACAGCACCGCCAGCTCCCTTGCAAGCTGGGTCTGCACGCAGGTTCCCGGCTACACCTCCCACGCCAGGCTGCTGATGGGCTGTGACTGGGTCCATGAATTGGAGTTGGAAAACACAAAGTGCTGGGGATTCAGTCTTCATCTTTCTATTCTCTTCCCTCCGCCCCTCTAGAAATCAATGGTGCCTGCTCTGCCTGTGGGGGACTGGTGGTACCCCTCCTCCCCCAAGACAAGGAGGCCCCTTCTGTGCCCGGTGACCTTCCCCAGCCCTGGGACCGCTCCTCGGCCGTCGCTTGCATCTCCCTGCCCCTCCTGCCACGGATCGAGGAAGCTCTGGGGGCTTCTGGGCCGGACGCCTTGGAAGTCAGCCGGGTCGACCCTCGGGCCAGCCGGGCCGCCATTGTACCCCTCAAAGACAGCCTGAACCACCTCAACCTGCCCCCACTGCTGGTGCTGCCCACACGGTGGTCCCCGAACCTGGGCCCAGACCGGCACGGGGCTCCGGAAAAACTGCTTGGGGCTGAGCGGATACCCCGAGCCCCGGGCGGCTTTGAGTGCTTCCACTGCCACAAACCCTACCACACGCTGGCCGGGCTGGCCAGGCACCGGCAGCTGCACTGCCACCTGCAGGTGGGGCGCGTCTTCACCTGCAAGTACTGCGACAAGGAGTACACCAGCCTGGGCGCCCTCAAGATGCACATCCGCACCCACACGCTGCCCTGCACCTGCAAGATCTGTGGCAAGGCCTTCTCCAGGCCCTGGCTACTGCAGGGCCATGTCCGCACCCACACAGGTAGGACAGGGTGAGGGTCTGCAAGGACGGTCTGGGCTGGGGGAAGAGGGTGGGCTGTGGGAGTTAGAACAGGAGGAGGGGTGATTTTATAAACAATAGCATATGGGCATTCACATTCAGCTTCTGCCTCTTGACTTATCTGTACAAAGTCCCACAGACCACACACTAGAGGCCAGAAGTCCAAAATCCAGGTGTCAGCAGGGGCCAGTGCAGGAGCCATGCCTGTAATCCCAGAACTTTGGGAGACTGAGGGAGGAGGATCACTTCAAGCCAGGGGTTCAGGACCAGCCTGGCCAACAAGCAAGACCCCAGTCTCTACTAAAAATCGAAACAGCTGAGTGTGATGGCACATGCTGGTAGGCCCAGCTACTCAGGAGGCTGAGGCAGGAGGATCACTTGAGCCCAGGAGGTTGAGGCTGCAGTGAGCCGTGGTCATGCCACTGCACTCCAGCCTGAGCAACAGAGTGAGACCCCAACTCAAAACAAACAAAACAAAACAAAACAAAAACACCGGCCAGGCACGGTGGCTCATGCCTATAATCCCAGCATTTTAGGAGGCGGAGGTGTGTGGATCACCTGTGGTCATGAGTTCGAGGCCAGCCTGGCCAATATATGAAACTCTGTCTCTACTAAAAATACAAAAATTAGCCGGGCATGGCAGTGCAGACCTGTAATCCCAGCTGCTATTCGGGAGACTGAAGCAGGAGAATCACTTGAACCCAGGAGGTGGAGGTTGCATTGAGCCAAGATGGCACCACTGCACTCCAGCCTGGTGACAGAGTGAGACTCTGTCTCAAAAAAAAAAAAAAAAATCAGAAAAATAATGCCATTAAAGTACAAAAGTGGCCTGCTCTTCCCAAGAGCCAGCCAGCAGCCTCTGCCCGGGCTTTCTGTCAACCTCAGCGTGCAAAGAATAAAAACAGAAAGGAAGAAAGGGCTCCAAGAATAAGCTTCAGTCTCCACATCAGGCCCAGAGGTTCACACTTTTTTTTTTTTTTGGTCTGAGGCAGGGTCTCACTCTATTGCTCAGGCTGGAGTGCAGTGGTTTGATCGCAGCTCACTGCAGCTTCGACTGCCTGGGTTCAAGTGATTCTCCTGCCTCAGCCTCCTGAGTAGCTGGGACCACAGACATGCATCACCATGCCCAGCCAATTTTTAAATTATTTGTAGAAATAGGGGTCTCGCTATGTTGCCTAGGCTGGTCTTGAACTTCTGGGCTCAATCCATCTTCTCATCTTGACCTCCCAAAGTGCTGGGATTACAGGCATGAGCCACTGTGCCCAGCTAGTCACACTTTTTCTTTTTCTTTTCTTTTCTTTTTTTTTTTTTTTTTGAGACAGAGTCTCACTCTTTCGCCCAGGCCGGACTGCAGTGGCTCTATGTCAGCTCACTGCAAGCTCTGCCTCCTGGGTTCACGCCATTCTCCTGCCTCAGCCTCCCGAGTAGCTGGGACTACAGGCACCTGCCACCACACCCGGCTAATTTTTTGTATTTTTAGCAGAGACGGGGTTTCACCATGTTAGCCAGGATGGTCTCGATCTCCTGACCTCGTGATCCGTCTGCCTCGGCCTCCCAAAGTGCTGGGATTACAGGCGTGAGCCACCGTGCCCGGCCTACTAGTTCACACTTTTTCTAACTGGAGGTTCCCTACCTCCTAAGTCATGACTTTTGTGACTGGGACCTTCTGAGTCAGACCTAGGTGCAGGCCAGAGGGAAGGCCTTTTCCAGGTCTCCGGGAAATCCTTTCTGGTTTTTCTCAAGTCTTTGATGACAACACCCCCCACACACCCCTTTTCCATGACAAAGGGCCCTGGGGCTTGGTGCCCTCAGCCTGGGAGTGAGGAGTGTTGGGAGGCCCTGCAGGAGGCCGGCCTGGCCAGGAGCATGCCCAGTGTCCCACCAGCAGGAATGCAGGTGCTCTGGGCCCCTCAGGGGCTGCAGGCTGGGGTCTCTCAGGACTCTATGGGGCTACAGGAATGAACAAATGATTCCCAGTCACCCTTCCCTTTACAGGTATTGGGCCAAGGTCCCAACAGGACTTTGTCCAGATCCCCTGTTGTCCTGATGGGAGGTGGTTCCTAAATTCTGCCTCCTCAAGGTGCACAGCTCCGCCCCTGCTCTGGATTCTGCTGCAGCTGGCCAGACCCCCCCCACTTGCCTGTCAGTGGCCAGAAACAGCTGTCAGGGGCCCCCAGTGCTTCCCCTGTCCTCTCCCAGGGGCCAAGGCCCCAGGGAGGGCTACTGCAGCAACACTAGGAGATCTAGCACCTGTGGCTGCCTGTGCTCCTGGGAGGGGCTTCAGGTGATGCGTCTCGCCCAGGTGTGGCGTGCCACCCCGTCCCCACACAGCTCAACCTTGGGTGCTCGGGCTGTGAGCATTTGTGGGGAAGGGATGGGAGTATCCATTGATGGGCAGGGTGGGTGCTTTAGCCTTCATGCCATCTTCCATGGTGTCACTGGCCCCCTTCTTCCTCCCACAGGGGAGAAGCCCTATGCCTGCTCGCACTGCAGCAGGGCCTTTGCCGACCGCTCCAACCTTCGGGCCCATCTGCAAACGCACTCAGACACCAAGAAGTACCAGTGCCAGCGCTGTGCCAAGACCTTCTCCCGCATGTCCCTCCTGGTGCGGCACGAGGAGTCTGGCTGCTGCCCGGGCCCCTGAGAGGCACGTGGTCGGCGCAGGTAGGAGGGATGGTCCTCACCCCGAGAGCTGGTGTCCCTCCTGCCACCAGAGGAGCCAGGAGTCTGGGAGGGCAGGGCCTGGCCTCACACTTGGTGCATCCTCCACATCTGTGTCCAATCAGAACCAAAGAAGTCCAGCGGGGCCACTGGGCCGGAGGACACTCACCCAGGCCTCCCACCCCGCGGAGCCCACTCAGAGGAGACTCCTCTCCCAGGGAAGACTTTCATCAGAACAAGAGCCATGGTTCCACTTCAACATGGTCAGGTCTCCGGGTCTACCCTTCCAAGAGTCAGAGCCTTGGGGAGGTGGCCACCAGCATGGGCCGGCACTGCCGCCGGATGGCTCGCAAGGCTGCCTAGTTCCTGCAGCAGAAATGAACAGTTCTGACTTATAGTGAGCACGGCCCTGTGTTCCTTCCTCAGTAGGCACAACTACCTCTCAGCCGGCCCCCGCCAGCCTTTGGTTTGGGGTCTGGGACAAGCTGTCCCATGTCACACGTCTACGTGCATGTGCACACACACTCAAACATGTACACACACGTGCCCTCCCCACCTCACTAGACTCTCCGGAAGACGGGGCAGGACTGCGAGAGCCCACGGTTGGTGATTCGGGTGCGTTGGGATGAGGCGGAGTGCCTCTGGGATTTGTCCTGCTCAGAGCCTCGGGGGGATTTGTCCTGCTCAGAGCCTCGGGGGGCTGGGGTCTCAGGGCACTCAGGCAAGAACAGCTGTGGGGTAATAAATGGTCTCTGCACACCTGCATGTTCCGTTCTTCGAAGCTTTGAGTCTTGGCCAATCCCCTGGTTCTGCGGAGGAGGAGGTGGGACTCTGAGAAACCCCCTGAGACGGCAGGATTCGGATTCGGGGACCGCCTGGGGCCTTTAGCCACCAAATAGGCAGGAGACTCTGGGTGAGGGCCTGCCACTGTGAAAAACTCTTCTGAGAGGGGGGGACACTGCCATCGGGTGAGCAGGGGACGCCATCGTGGGCAGAAGCCAACGCGGGAGTAGGAGAGCATCCCACGGCACAGAGGAACGGCCGAGAGGCTCCAGCTTGTGCCGGGCAGAGGGCCGAGACCAAGCCCGGGGCAGGTGTTGTGCGGCCGGGGGCAGTGAGTCCTCCCTGCTGCCTGGTCAAAAGAAGGACTCAGGGCTCCTGCTGCAGCCCTCAAGCGCTGAGAGGGTCTGACATGATCACTGCCGTCTTGCAGAGGGTCTGGGCCTCTGTCCACCCATGGTACCTGGGGCATCCGTGAACTGGAATCCCAGACCCTTGCCCTGCCCTGCTGAGACACTGTGCCAAATCGACATGGTTGCCTACACTCGAGACCCCCCTCCCTGGAGTCCTGCTCCCACCATCCAGTGGGGTGGTGGCATTTCCTTCTTACACGTGGCCTCTTCTCACCGCCGAGCTGTTGGGCGGCCGCCCACTGGGCTCGTCCTCCTCTTCCCAGCATGTCTCAACCTCTCCAGCTCAACCACAGGGGCAGCATCCAGGAAGGAGCAAGGAGGCCCCTCCTAGTCCCTGACACCTTCGCTGACGAGGACGGTGGAAGGGAGGTTTCCGGGAGGGGACACCTGTCCCTCAGGAGGGCTGGGCCGCTGTCAGCTGCTCTGCTTCCGGCTCCAGCCAGGAAGACATCATCGTCTTGGTCTTGGAATGGAGCCACATGGAGAGCGGCAAGGGCTCCCCTTGCTCCCAGAGCCCGCTGAGCCTCCCGTCCATCCGTCTGTCCATGAGAATATTCAGGAGGGCTCACAGGGACCACACACAAAGCCCCTTGTTGCTCAGCCACTTGGCGGCTCCAGTCCCAACTCGGGCAGCGGGAGCCCCACTTGGGGCAGCCCCACCTGCAGATCAGCCTGGCTGACACCTGCCAGGTGCTGACGGGCCCTTGGGCAGATGGCTTGACGACACCTGTTTGAGGAGCCTTGGGGACATCCCAGAGGAAACTTGACCTATACCTTGGGCTCCGCTGGATCAAGGGTGACCTTGAGTAAACAGACTCCCCAGGAGAGCTTGGGCTCCAGCCGCTACCAGCCTCCACGTGAGCTGGTGGAGTGAAGACGCTGAGAAAGCCTCTCTCGCCTTCCTGGGTGGGGACCACTGCCTCCCCTACAGGGACTGGCCGTCCCCAGAGAGGGAGGCGCCCACTCAGCTGCCATAACAAAGGACCCCAGCCTGAGTGGCTGAAACAACAGAGTTTCATTCTCCCCCAGTCCTGGAGGCTGGAAGTCCCAGATCCAGGTGAAGGCAGGGCTGGTTCCTCCGGAGGCTGTGAGGGCGGGCTGTTCCAGGCTTTCTTGTGGCTTTGGGAGTCTCGGGCGAGCCTTGGCTTCCCGTGGCATCTCCCTGTGTGTGTCTGTTTCTGTCTCTCCTCTTCTTATGAGGACACAGTCATGTTACCCTGCTCCAGGAGGCCCCCATCTTAACTCATGACATCTGCAAAGCCTCTATTTCCAAATATGGTCACATGCGGAGGGCCCGAGAATTAGGACTTCAACATATGGAAGTGGGGGGCGCGATTCCACCTAAACAGCCAGTGGGAACATGGGGCTTTGCCAAGAGCTGCCTTGAGGGTCCTTGCACTCAATGCTGAGGAGAGGGGAGGCCTCACCCTCTTCTTTTGTCCCTCAGTCTACAAAGGATCATAAGGGCCAGGCATGGGAGTTCACGCCTGTAATCCCAGCCCTGTGGGAGGCCAAGGTGGGTGGATCACTTGAGCCCAGGAGTTTGAGACCAGCCTGGGTAACATGGCAAAACTCTGTCTCTACTGAAAATACAAAAAAATGAGCTGGGTATGGTGGCACACCCCTGTAGTCCAAGCTATTCAGGAGGCTGAGGCAGGAGTATTGCTTGTGCCCAGGAGGTGGAGGTTGCAGTGAGCCAAGATCACACCACTGCACCCAGCCTGGGCGACAGATCGAGACCCTGTGTGAAAACAAAAACACACACACAAAGGATCATGGGGGACAGCTGATCTTAACTGATGGGGTTTACTGGAAGAATCTCTTTCAAAGGTTGCATCCAAGTCACCTTCCCCAGTGGCCATGGCTGTTCCCTCACCCATCTCCTCTCCCTCATCCCCATCAGGGCAAAGGCAGGGGACAGGCCAGCACCCGGGTCTTGAGGAGGAGTAGGACTAAGAGCCTGTCCTCCAGGGCCCCCTCCCTCCTGACTGTCTCCCGGAGCTCTTGCCTCTTCTGCTTCACGGTCAGGCTGCCAGGGGTGAGGGTCTCCACCGGCCTGGAAAAAGGCAAGAGCTCCAACCACGGTTTCTGTTAAGTCTCGGCATCTCACAGGAGGGCTTTTTTTTTTTTTTTTTTTTTTTTTTTTGTAGCATCCAGATCCCTAAAGGAAGCTATATTGTAAATTGTGTTCTATTTCTGGGTCCCAATATCTAAATGAGGCGATTGCACCTGTTGGGAATGAAGGACAGGAATTTCACAAGCCGAAAATAAAGCTGAATGTTTTCCCTTCTGTCTCAGCCCATGGAAAATGCTCTTATATTTATATCTGGGCGGGCAGGGGCTGGGAGGGAGAGGACGGGTTGGCAGAGAGAGGGGCAGAGGAAAGGCAGGGCACCTGCCAGGGGCCTGGGGTGTAAAGAATGGAGGAGCCACTCCACTTAGGGCAGGTCTGGCCCAAGTCAGAGGCAGCGAGGGTGGCCAGCCCCACCCAGGACACCCCCAGCCACTGCCCACCAGCCCCGCCCTTCACTGCTGGCCTCTCCTCCTTGTTCTGCCTGACCATCCCCAAGTTAACCTGGAGTGGTCACTTAAAATCTGGGGTTCTGGAGCCCTATCCAACACCTGCAGCTTGAGCACCAGGAAGGGGGCGTCTCAGCCTTGCTCACAGTCTCCGGGGGCTTGGGGCCGGGCGACCTCTTCCTCCCAGGACTCAGGCCTTCCTTTCCCCACCCAAATCTTCACTCATCACATCCACTCTCCTCCCTCTTCCAGGGGCACTGTCAGAGTCTTTCTTCTGGGCGGGAGGCGGGGCAAGGATGGACAGAAGGCTGCAGGACCTGAGCACACTGGAAGCGGGTGTTTCAGTGACGGCCCAGTGATGTCTGGGTGAGGGTGGAAGCCTAGGAAATCCCTGAGTATCCTGGGCAAGAGGAAGAGACTGTCCCGAGCTCTGAAAGGCAGGGGCTGCACCCTCCTCACAGCAGGAAAAGTCCCCTGATGATGTCTCCCCTGATAGCACACAGCAGGCCTCAGACAGGACCCACACCCGGCGTGCAGGAAGGAAAATTAGTAGGGCCCTGCATGCCTCTCGCTGTCCTGTGACTCATAGTGTAAAAGCAAAGAGGACGCCTGGCCTCCTAGAAACAGGTGTTGAGGGACGGCGGGCCTCTGGGTGACCGGGTCCCTCTCTCTACTCCCCGTTGAAAGAAACCCCGAACGCCAAAAGGCGCTAAGGTTATTGCCTTCGTGTCCAAGAGCCCAGAGCATCCTATAAATATCATTTTGGCCCAGAATAATCAGGGGGGTTCTCTAGGTGTTTGAAAATAGCCTGCTTGCTACTATCTATATTCAGAGAACCCACTCCTGGCCTCCACTTGCGTGGCTAAGTATAGCTCCCTGGCAGAGTTCAATGGAACAAAAGCTTCCAGGCATACACGACCTCGTGGATGGTAGAACATTCCCAGAAGAGCACCTCAGCTGCCACGACTCAGAGGAGCTCAGAGAGAGGCTGGCATTGACCTGGTCACCTCCCATCGCCCAGTCTTGAGCCGGATAAATCTGTGGACCTCTCAGCAAACAAGAGGCATTCTTGCCAGACCCAGGAGCAAGATGCTCTGATGCTAGTTTTGTCCTTCTTGAGGGGTTGAGTTAGTCACAAAGCTTTGGTTTCTTCATCTATAAAAGAGGGATTGTGCAAACTTCTACGTCAGAATTAAAGAGAACTCCAAGAAAACCACAGAAAAACCAAAGGCTGGCCGGGCGCAGTGGCTCACGCCTGTAATCCCAGCATTTTGGGAGGCTGAGGTGGGTAGATCATCTGAGGCCAGGAGTTCGAGACCAGCCTGGCCAACATGGTGAAACCCTGTCTCTACTACAAATACAAAAATTAGCCAGGCGTGGTGGTGTGCGCCTGCAATCCCAGCTACTCATGAGGCTGAGGCAGGAGGATCACTTGAACCTGGGAGGCAGAGGTTGCAGTGAGCTGAGATCGCCCCACTGCACTCCAGCCTGGGTGACAGAGCGAGACCCTGCCTTAAAAAACAAAAAAAGAAAAGAAAAAAAAAAACCAAAGACATTTAGGACACCCAAAATAAAACTGCCAACCTAAGGAACACTCTCAGCTTTGACTCCTCTTAGGATCTCTATTTCTGGACGCCAGGTTCTGGCTGCAGCCAGTCTGTCTTCACAGCCACCCCTGGCCCGGCCCACGGCACTGTCTGAGAGCTGCTCAGCACCTGCCCCGGGGTTGGGTAGAGCTGTATCATGCGAATGGGCAAAGGCGGCAGGGTTTCAGACCCAGGGCCCAGCCTAACAGGGTAGATAGACACCTCCCATCTTGCCAGGGGTCATGCGCCATCTCTAGGAATCCCAAGGAAATGCAGGGCCCCTTCCCACAGGATGTCAATCAGCACTGCCACCCCCAGCTCCTTCCCGGAAACCCCCACCTCAAGGCCAAATCTGGGAATCTTAAAGCAGGCCCCTTCTCTTCAGCAGCTCCCCTGCTTCTCCCTCCCCTCCCCTCCCATCCTCTGTGCTTGTTCTCTGAGTGAGGGTGAGCCTGTGATACATCCGCAGGAAGACGCAGATCACTGCAGTATTGCTTATCCAGCCCCAAATACCAGCTCCTTTTCCCTTCCTCTGGGAATAGGCAGCGGGGAGGCCCAGGAAACTTCAGAAATGAAGCTGAGAGGCGAGAGAAGATCACAGAGCACTTCTCATCCGCACAGGGCCCTTGTGAAACTCAACTGTTTTGCATTGGCCAAAAGAGGGGCTGAGATGGAGACACAGCCCAGCCAGTGGGTCCTGGTCCTGTTGCCGTCCCATCCACCGAGCATCATTTCTGCGGTGCCGTGGACAGGGCGTGCCCCCACACCGCACCCCAGCTGGGCTCTGCTCAGCATGGTGGGGTCTCCCTCGTCTCAGAACAAGTTGTTCTCACAGGTGGTCTGCAGACCCCTTGAGACCCTCTAAGTGGCTTCTGCTGGGCAGAGCTGCTCTCCTGTTTGGCACATGCACCCATGGTGCAAAAGCAGCCATAGCCACGTGAGTGCTGGCACATTCCCCACGCGCCAGAAAACAATCACAGCTCCGGGATGGACCTCGTGGTCACAGCTCAGCCCTGGGTCCACGGTGGCTCGTCGGGATGGCCCTCGTGGTCACAGCTCAGCCCTGGGTCCACGGCGGCTCGTGTGGAGGGAGCCGATGGCAGTGCACGCAGCCCCGCACACGCCGAGGTCCACTCTCTGCACAGCACACGCTCACACGGAGGAAAGATGGCAGCACTGTGAGAACACGGACCTGGGTCTTGGCAGGAATGAGGTGAGCCTGCCACTTCAAGAGGAACAACAGACAGAACTTACTGCCAATGGTAAAACTTACACAGTCTAATGAAAAAGAAAATTTGGAAACTTTCACCTTCCACTAAAAGCCTAACAGCTTCCCATGCTTACTTTCTGAGGGGAAAGTCATTTCCTGATACTGTAAAATGAAGCAGGTCAGCATCTGGAAGCCCCGTGTAAGGCAGTGAATCAAAACCAAGGCTGTCCAAATGACCGATGTGGATGTTAGGAACCCCTGCCTGGGTCAAAGGCCAAAGTGAGACAGACCAGTAGATTCCACGGATACCAGGAGGAAACTCTTACTGACAGGTGGGCCTCAGATTCCACCTTGCAACTCACCTTGAAGAAAGCCCACTGCTGGAGTTTTGGTGCAGCACCCAAGAACAGCCACCCTCATCTTAAGAGGCCAGGAAAGCAGGTTGCCCCTGCAGGTCTGGAGAGCACAGATTCTCTCCAAACGCATCAACCAAACGACATCATGCAGAGGCACCCAGGAGGGTCCAGCTGTCCACATCTGCCACACCAGATGTGAAAAAGATTTAGACAAACTTTGTTGTTTTTGCTTTTTTGAGACAGGGTCTCTCTCTGTTACCCAGGCTGGAGTGCAGTGGCACAATCTTGGCTCACTGCAGTCTCGACCTCCCAGGCTCAAGGGATCCTCCCACAGCCTCCCGAGTAGCTGGGACTACAGGTGCACGCCACCAGGCCCAGCTAATATTTTGCATTTTTTGTAGATACTGGGTCTCATCTTGTTGCCCAGGCTGGTCTCAAACTCCTGAGCTCAAGGATTCTGCTGGCCTCAGCCTCCCAAAGTGCAAGGATTACAGGTGTGAGCTACACCGTGCCCCTAGTCTAATTTTATTTTATTTTCTTCTCTTTTCTTCTTTTTGAGATAGGATCAGGCTCTGTTGCTCAGGCTGCAGTGCAGTGGTGCCCCCAATCAGGGCTCACTGAAGCCTCAACCTCCTAGGCTCAAGCAATCCTCCTGCCTCAGCCTCATGAGTAGCTGGGTGTGTGCCACATGCCTAGCTAACTTTTTATACAGACAGGGTCTCGCGATGTTGTCCAGGCTGGTATTGAACTCCTGAATTCAAGCCATCCTCCTGCCTTGGCCTCCCCAAGTGCTGGGATCACAGATGTGTGTGCCCCTGTCCCTGGCTGATACTTTTTTTTTTTTTTTTGAGATGGAGTCTCACTCTGTTGCCCAGGCTGGAGTGCAGTGGTACGATCCCAGCTCACTGCAGCCTCCGACTCCTGGGTTTAAGCGATTCTCCTGCCTCAGCCTCCCGAGTAGCTGGGACTACAGGCACCCACCACCATGCCCAGCTAATTTTTGTATTTTTAGTAGAGATGGGGTTTCACCATGTTGGCCAGGCTGGTCTCGAACTCCTGACCTCATGATCCACCCGCCTCAGCCTCCCAAAGTACTGGGATTAAAGGCATGAGCCACTGCACCCAGCTGATACTAATTTCTAATGAGGGTAAATACAGATTTGTTTCCCTTCTCTGGAAAGAGATCTGCTTGTTCTTTGGCAAAACATTTAATCCCATTATCAGTCCCAGGAGGCTTGGGCAATCCCGCCTCTCTGTCCACCCAGGCACCATGAATCAAGCCCCAGATATTCCCACCCAGGATCACCATGGTGCGGGAAAGCGAGCTGGAAAACTGTGAGCTGGATGCTTGTGTCCCTGAAGGGAAATACTTTCCGAGGTGAGTGGCTCGAACACAAGGACGGCAGGGCTATTTGAGCCACCAGCCCAGCTGGCCAGGTTTCCGGCCACGTGCATACAGTAAGTGAGGGTGCATTTGCAGCTCTTGGTTTGGAAAACTGGAAGCTACAGAAGAAGCTGTATTTACTCACTGATTTAACCAAATGCACATTCTGTTTCTTCTGAAAGATGACCACACTCACCCAAGAGCTTCTCTGGGGGTCAATACTACTACTCCCTGCAGATAAACACGGGTGGGCCCCTTCAAACGGCTTTATCATCTACAAGAAACCATCCTTATCCCCACAGGTGAGGAAACGGGCACAGAGAGGTTAAGTAGCTTGCCTGAAGTCACACAGTGAATCAGTAGCAGAGCTGTTCTTTAAACTCAGGCAATTTAGACCCAGAGTTTGTAATTTATTTTATTTATTTATTTATTTATTTATGATGGAGTCTCATTCTGTTGCCCATGCTGGAGTGCAGTGGTGCGATCTCAGCTCACTGCAACCTCCACCTCCCAGGTTCAAGCGACTCTCCTGCCTCAGTCTCCCAAGTAGCTGGGACTACAGGCACGCACCACCATACCCGGCTAATTTTTGTATTTTTAGCAGAGACGGGATTTTGCCACGTTGGCCAGGCTTAGTCTCGAACTCCTGACTTCAAGTGATCCACACGTCTCGGCCTCCGAAAGTGCTGGGATTACAGGCGTGAGCCACCGCACCCAGCCAGAGTCTGTCATTTTTGTCTCTAATTTATATTGTCACTCGGTAAGAAATTCTGAGATTTCCTTTCACTTGTTTTTTGTTTTGTAAGAGAGTCTCGCTCTGTTGCCCAGGCTGGAGTGTAGTGGTGCGATCTCGGCTGACTGCAACCTCTACCTCTCGGTTCAAGCGATTCTCCTGCCTCAGCCTCCCAAGTAGCTGGGACTACAGGTGCATGTCACCACACCCAGCTAATTTTTGTATTTTTTAGTAGAGAGGGGGTTTTGCCATGTTGGCCAGGCTGGTCTTACTCCTGACCTCAGGTGATTTGCATGCTTCAGCCTCCCAAAGTGCTGGGATTATAAGTATGAGCAACTGCAACTGGCTTTTTTTTTTTTTTTTTTTGAGATTGAGTCTCCCCTCTGTCACCCACGCTGGAGTACAATGGAGCAAGGAGCAATCTCAGCTCACTGCAGCCTCTGTTTCCCAGGTTCAAGCCATTCTCCTACCTCAGCTTCCTCCCAAGTAGCTGGGACTACAGGTGCATGCCATCACACCCAGCTAATTTTTGTATTTTTTAGTAGAGAGGGGGCTTCACCATGTTGGCCAGGCTGGTCTTGAACTCCTGACCTCAAGTGATCCGCCCGCCTCGGCCTCCCAAAGTGCTGGGATTACAGGCGTGAGCCACCGTGACCGGCCCCTTTGACTTTGAAGTCAGAGTAGGGTATCTGATCAGGACAGCAAATATGGTGCTGCTTTTTATATTGGGGCCAGTGTGTGGGGTGATATGGTGGGAGGAGCTGCAGGAAGACAGTGGATTGAGATCTGGACTCAAGCAGTCCTGTGGGGAAGCCAGGTTTCTCTACTGACTCTTGTTTAGAGGAGAAGACTAGGCGTGGTGGCTCACGCCTGTAATCCCAGCACTTTGGGAGGCCGAGGTGGGAGGATCACTTGAACCCAGGAGTTTAAGACAAGCCTGGGCAACATAGCAAGACCCTGTTTCTACAAAAAACAAAAAATTAAAAAATCGGTTGGGTGTGGTGGCTAAGTCTGTAATCTCAGTACCTCAAGAGGCCAAGCCAGGAGGATTGCTTGAGCATAGGAGGCCAAGTTTGCAGTGAGCCAATGACCTTGCCAGTGCATTCCAGTCTGGGCAACAGAGTGAGACCCTGTCTCAAAATAAACAAATGAAAAATAAAAAGTAAGTATCTAACGCAGGAATAGAAAATCAAATACTGCGTCTTCTCACTTATAAGTGGGAGCTAAATGGTAAAAACTTATGAACACAAGGAAACAACAGACACGGGGGTCCACTTGAGGGTGGAGGGCGGGAGGAGGGAGAGGAGCAGAGAAGATAACTATTGGGTACTGGGCTTAGTACCTGCGTGATGAAATAATCTTTACAACAAACTCCCGTGACATGTGTTTATTTATGTAACAAACCTTCAAATGTACCCCCAAACCTAAAATAAAAGTTAAAAAAAAGTACCGAATTGTAAACTCCTCTGGAATAAATATTTCCTTGTCTTTTTTTAATTTAAATTTTCATTTTTAAAATGCCCATATTCCCTGAGTCCTTGCTTCTTTTTACCTCTCCAATCGCCTGGCTTGATGGTGTCTCACATTTGCTGGCGGCTTCCAGAAAAACATTCCCACTGAGGCCTCCCAATGCAAGGCAGATATAGAGCAAGCTAGACACATGCCTTCCTTTCCAGTCGCTTTCTGACTTTTCAAAGTCCCAGATGCCTGGGCATGGAGAAAGGACAGGAAACGCCAGGAAGCAGGAAGCCCCGGGGATCAGCAGTAGGATGCTGTGCAGGCTGTGCTCGGGGCCCCTCTGCTGGCCTGTCCGGGCCAAACCCCCAGGGCTGCAGGCCTGGAGCCAGGCAGGACATGCTCAGCCCTGGCTGGGCTTCCCCTCCTTGCCCCAACACGAGTCAGGGCCCGCCCATGGGCTCCAGCTGCCTGGCTTCCCATTCATCTCCCAGACCCTCTCCCCTCATGAATCAGGGCCACACACAGCCTACCCATACCATACTCAGCAGAGCACCCATGCCTGTGGCTGAAGTGCAGTGGTGTGATCAGAGCTCACTGAAGCTTTGAACTCCTGGGCTCACGTGATCATCCTGCTTTAGCCTCTCTAGTAGCGGGGAGTACAGGTGTGCACCACTACAGCCAGCTAATTTTTAAAAAATTTTTTTGTAGGCTGGATGCGGTGGCTCACGTCTGTAATCCCAGCACTTTGGGAGGCTGAAGCGGGTGGATTACGTGGTCAGGAGATCGAGACCACGACCATCCTGGCTAACACGGTGAAACCCCGTCTCTACTAAAAATACAAAAAAATTGGCTGGGTGTGGTGGTGCACACCTGGAGTCCCAACTACTTGGAAGGCTGAGGCAGGACAGTCACTTGAGCCTGGGAGGCGGAGGTTGCAGTGAGCCGAGATTGCGCCACTGCACTCCAGCCTGGGCAATGGAACAAGACTGTCTAAAAAATAATAATAATAATAATTTTTTTTTGTAGAGATGGTGGAGTCTCGCTATGTCGCCCAGACTGGTCTTGAACTCCTGGCCTCAAGCAGTCCTCCCAAATCCCAAAGTGCTGCTGGGCTTACAGGCATGGACCACCATGCCTGGCCTATTTTCAACACACATACAGGCTGAGGTTCAGGAGAGCCTGGGCTACAGGCGTCAGTGCGGGGATCGACGTCTGACATCTTTCAGGGCGGTAGTTCATCCTAGTTCTCCACTCAATAAGGGAGTCTGCCCACAAGCACACTGTCGGCACCCATTGCTGCATGGCTCAACTGTGAGTATGACTTAGATAATTGTAATAATGAAAATAAGGAATGCTGATGGAGGGATAGGATAAGAAGGTATGTGATTGGGAGATGGAAGAGAATTCCTTATTTCTATTTAGTCATAATCAATAGAGGTTATCTAAAACAAAAAAATAGGGGCAGGCGCAGTGGGTCACGCCTGCAATCGCAGCACTCTGGGAGGCCGAGACGGGTGGATCACAAGGTCAGGAGATCGAGACCATCCTGGCTAACACAGTGAAACCCCGTCTCTACTAAAAATAACAAAAAAAAGTAGCCGGTCGTGGTGGTGGGCGCCTGTAGTCCCAGCTACTCAGGAGGCTGAGGCAGGAGAATGGCGTGAACCTGGGAGGCGGAGGTTGCAGTGAGCCAAGATCGCGCCACACTCCAGCCTGGGTGACAGAGCGAGACTCTGTCTCAAAAAATAAAATAATAATAATAATAATAATAAAAACGCCAGGCATGGTGGCTCACGCCTGTAATCCCAGTGCTTTGGGAGGCCGAGGCAGGCGTATCACTTGAGGCCAGGAGTTTGAGACCAGCCTGGCCAAACATGGCAAAACCCCATCTCTACTAAAAACACAAAAATTTGCCAGGCCTGCTGGTACACGCTTATAATCCCAGCTACTTGGGAGGCTGAGGCACAAGAATCACTTGAAACCAGGAGGCAGAAGTTGCAGTGAGCTATGATTGCCCCACTGCACTCCAGCCTGGGTGACACAGCGAGACCCTATCTAAAAAAAAAAAAAAAAAAAAAAGAGCAGCCTGGGCAACACAGTAAGACCTCCATCTCTACAAAATAAAAAATAAAAATTAGTCAGGAGTGGTGGCACTTATCACAGCTACTCGGGAGGCTGAAGTGGGAGGATCACCTGAGCCCAGGAGGTTGAGGCTGCTGTGAGCTGATGGTGCCACCGCACTCCAGCCTGGACAACGGAGTGAGACCCTGTCTCTAAACAAAAATAAATTGTCTTTTTTTTTCTACTGGACTTAAACAATCTGCCCTCCTTGGCCTCCCAAAGCGCCAGGCCTGTGTCTTCTTTTTCATCACAGCGTGGCAGAAGGAAGGAGGTGACTGGAAGCCCCACTCTCTCTGAGTAGCTGAGGGAATACACCCTGACTATAGGCCGAGACAGTCCACATCAGCTCTTCAACAGGATTTAGTGGCTTTGCATAAAATGGAAAAATGGCTGTGATTGCAAGAGAAATTAAAAATAACAACCATCTGAAATGCAAATTGAAAACAGTGAGACCCCACTTGTCACTCTGGGAGGTGACCCACTGTGCTGATGAAGGCGTGCAGGCACTCTCAGACTTTCGCAGAGAGACCTGAGTAATCAATGGACTTCCACAAACGGCGACTTGCCAACAGCTATCAAAAGTACTCAGGCACATCCCACTTGGCCCAGCAATTCCACTCCCAGGAATTCCTCCTGCAGAAATACATGTGCACAAACAATGTAGAAAAGCAGTTTATAGTAACAACCCAACTGTCCATCAGGACAGACCAGGTATATTTACACAACAAACAAGGAAGCTTTTTACTAAATTGGGATGATCTCTAAGAAGCAGGTACGTAGAAAGAGCAAGGTGGGAGAACACGCTATGTGCTTGTACTACACACGTCAACGAAAAAATACACAAAGAATTGACAGGCCAGGTGGAGTAGCTCACACCTAATCCCAGTACTTTGGGAGACTGAGATGGGACGGTTCCCTGAGGCCAGGACTTCAAATCAGCCTGGCAACATAGCAAGACCCCCACACATCTCTACAAAAAAATTAAGAAAAAAATTAGCCGGGCATGGTGGTGTGTACCTGTAGTCCCAACTGAGATAGGAGGATCCCTTGAGCTAGGAGGCCAAGGCTGCATGGAGCTTTGATCCTACCACTGCCCTCCAGCCTGAGCAACAGAGTGAGAAAAAAACAATTTTTTTCTATTTCTACAAAAAAATAAAGAAATTATAAGTATGATGGTTCTGGTAATAGAACTAGGTGGCCGGGCAGAGTGAACA
Organism: Pongo pygmaeus; assembly: GCF_028885625.2. Lineage (NCBI taxonomy): Eukaryota > Metazoa > Chordata > Mammalia > Primates > Hominidae > Pongo > Pongo pygmaeus. The sequence goes on along the minus strand of NC_072391.2, from coordinate 85,976,029 downwards.
CTTCACACTGCATACTCCCGTATTTTCTGAAATCTCAGCTTTTTTTTTTTTTTTTTGAGATGGAGTCTTGCTCTGTCACCCTGGCTGGAGTACAGCAGCGCCGTCCCGGCTCACTGCAACTTCCGCCTCCTGAGTTCAAGCAATTGTCCTACCTCAGCCTCCCCAGTAGCTGGGATTATAGGCATGCACCACCACGCCCACCTAATTATTGTATTTTTAGTAGAGACAGGGTTTCACCATGTTGGCCAGGCTGGTCTCAAACTCCTGACCTCGTGATCCGCCCACCTCGGCCTCCCAAAGTGCTGGGATTACAGGTGTGAGCCACCTTGCCCAGCCAATCTGAGCTATTTAAAAACTAAAAGTAAAATTTTAAAGGGGAATGGGGAAATGGGAAGTTATTGTTTAAAGGGGACAGAGTTTCTGTTTGGGATGAGAAAATTCTAGAAATAGTGGGGGCGTGGCACATGATTGGCATGAGGAACGGCACGCTTAAATGTTTCCTGTATGTTTCACAGGAGAAGTCAATGCACACACAAGCGCCACAAGCCAGTGCAAGGCTTTGCTCCTGCAGGGCCTTAGAGGGGGTATTTGAGACGCCCACCTTAATGCAGGATGGACCCAGCTCCGGGCTGCAGGGCTTCCCCGCCCCGGGGTCTTTCACGTGAGCCCCGTCGGGGGACCCTGGCCCAGGATACGGCTCGGAGAAGGCTGTGGGCGGCGGGACAGGGTGCCTTTGGCTGCCGGGTTAAGAGTGGATCCCGGGATACATCCTCCAGCGCCTGACCTCGGGCCTGTGTGCACCCCCATACCCAGCGGGGCCATCCGAGAGCTTCAAGGAGGGCACAGCGCGACCCGCCCTCCCCTCAGACCCGCACAGCGCCCCACGGCCCCCACACAGCCTCCCACACAGCGCCCCACGGCCCCCGCACAGCCTCCCACACAGCGCTCCACGGCCCCCGCACAGCCTCCCACACAGCGCTCCACGGCCCCCGCACAGCCTCCCACACAGCGCTCCACGGCCCCCGCACAGCCTCCCACACAGCGCTCCACGGCCCCCGCACAGCCTCCCACACATCGCCCCACGGCCCCCGCACAGCTTCCCACGGCCCCCACCCAGCCTCCCACACGGCGCCCCACGGCCTCTGCACAGCCTCCCACACAGCGCCCCACGGCCCCCGCACAGCCTCCCACACAGCGCTCCACGGCCCCCGCACAGCCTCCCACACAGCGCTCCACGGCCCCCGCACAGCCTCCCACACAGCGCCCCACGGCCCCCGCACAGCTTCCCACACAGCGCCCCACGGACACCGCGCAGCCTCCCACACAGCGCCCCACGGCCCCCGCACAGCTTCCCACGGCCCCCACCCAGCCTCCCACACGGCGCCCCACGGCCTCTGCACAGCCTCCCACACATCGCCCCACGGCCCCCGCACAGCTTCCCACGGCCCCCGCACAGCCTCCCACACAGCGCCCCACGGCCCCCGCACAGCTTCCCACACAGCGCCCCACGGACACCGCACAGCCTCCCACACAGCGCCCCACGGCCCCCGCACAGCTTCCCACACAGCGCCCCACGGACACCGCACAGCCTCCCACACAGCGCCCCACGGCCCCCGCACAGCTTCCCACGGCCCCCACCCAGCCTCCCACACAGCGCCCCACGGCCTCTGCACAGCCTCCCACACATCGCCCCACGGCCCCCGCACAGCTTCCCACACAGCGCCCCACGGACACCGCACAGCCTCCCACACAGCGCCCCACGGCCTCTGCACAGCCTCCCACACATCGCCCCACGGCCCCCGCACAGCTTCCCACGGCCCCCGCACAGCCTCCCACACAGCGCCCCACGGCCCCCGCACAGCTTCCCACGGCCCCCACCCAGCCTCCCACACAGCGCCCCACGGCCCCCGCACAGCTTCCCACACAGCGCCCCACGGACACCGCACAGCCTCCCACACAGCGCCCCACGGCCTCTGCACAGCCTCCCACACATCGCCCCACGGCCCCCGCACAGCTTCCCACGGCCCCCGCACAGCCTCCCACACAGCGCCCCACGGCCCCCGCACAGCTTCCCACACAGCGCCCCACGGACACCGCACAGCCTCCCACACAGCGCCCCACGGCCTCTGCACAGCCTCCCACGGCACCCGCACAGCGCCTCACACAGCGCCCCACGGCCCCTTCATGGTCCGCGCACAGCGCCTCACAACCCGCGCACAGCGCCTCACAACCCGCACACAGCGCCTCACGGAGCCTTCACGGCCCCCGCAGTCACCCACACGGCGCCTCACACAGAGCCTCACGGACCCCGCACAGCGCCTCAAGGTCTCCGCACAGCCCCCAGCACAGCGCCTCACACAGCCCTTCGCACAGCCCCCCGCACAGCTCCTCCCGGGCCCCACACAGCTGCCGCACAGCCCCGCAGAGCACCAGCAGACAGGTACCCCCACAGGCAACGGCGCCCACCGCTCCGCACCCAGACCCTGCGGCGCCGACGCGGACGCCAGGCACCTGCGCACACGGCGCCTGCGCAGACAACACCCCGCCCCAGGCTTGGCGTGCGCACCCCGCGGGTGGGGCGGACTCACGTCAGCAACCCATCGTCCGATCCCGTCCATTGGCTGAGAGGTAATGCGTGCGCCCGACTCGCCGCTGATTGGTCGGCGCGCGAGCAGCCGGGCTCGCACGGGCCAATCCTGTGGTAGCGCGTGAGGCGGCAGAGCCCTCTGGGGTGGGATCGCGGGCCGTAAGTGGCTGTGGAGCCCGGGACGCCGCGCGGTGGGACCATGGCCTCGGAGAAGCCGCTGGCGGCAGTCACTTGTACCGCGCCGGTCAACATCGCGGTCATCAAGTACTGTGAGTGCCGCGGGCCGGCCTGGGACGGGGATGGCCGGGAGCGAGGCCGGGTACGCGGGGGTCGCGCGCTGATTCGGCGGCGCGCTCGGTCCTGCCCTTCCAGGGCCTCGACAGACGGGGAAACTGAGGCTTAAGGAGGGGCGCGGCGGTGGTCCGGCGGGGCCGCGCGCTCCTTCGCGTGACGAGCTCGGCGCCACCTGTTCCCCCGCGACGGCTGCCGCCCCTGCAGGGTCACCTGGCGCCTGCCCATTAGCGATTACCGAACTTTAACTATCGAAATAATCAATCATCGATTCCCATGAATCGTAAGAATCCGCCGTGGTGGTGCGCGTTTGTGGCTCCAGCTACTCGGGAGGCTGAGGCGGGAGGATGGCCTGAGCCCGGGAGGTCGAGGCTGCAGTGAGCCGAGATCGCGCCACTGCCCCCCAGCTCGACACCCTGTGTCCCTCCCTCGCCCCATTTCTCCCACTGGTGACCTCCAAGGAGCGGTAACTGGGGGGCCCGCAGGCCCACATCCGTGCGGGAGAGGCCGGTCCGCACCTGTGCGTTCACAGCCCCGCCCCTCCCCTCGCGCCGGGGCTACCTGGCCACCACTGACCACTCATTTCTGTAACGTCATTTCAAAATGTTCTGAAACTGGAATCACAGTTATGTGGCCCACCCAGCATCTTTTGAGTTTGGCTTATTTCATTCAGCATAGAATGTGGACGTGCCCGAGGATTGTATCAGTGCTTTGCCCCTCTGTTGCTGAGCCAGTCCGTGGAATCCATGGACCACCCTCTAGCCAAGGCCTCACCCCGTAAAGAGCATCTGAGGTTTTCTTTCTTTCTTTCTTCTTTCTTTCTTTTCTTTCCAGAAGCCACCACCACGACTGGCTAATTATTTTGTGTTTCCCTTACCAATAAAGCTGCCATAAAATGTTGTGTGCAGGTTTTTGTGTGAACATACATTTCCATTCTTCTGGGATAAATGCCCAGGAGTGCGATTGCTGGGTCAGATGGTAGATATATATATGCTTCTCTCTCTCTTTCTATGTATGTATGTGTGTTCATATATATATATGTATGTATGTATGTATGTTTGTGTGTGTATATATATATATACACCTATATAGATATATGTGTGTGTATATATATACATATATATATTATATATATACTGTTTTTTTTAAGAAACTGTCTAATTGTTTTTCAGAGTGGCTGGGCTATTTTGCATCCCTATCATGATGCAGCTTTTCCACATCCTCACCAGCATTTGGTGGAGTTGCTGTTTTTCATTTTAGCCGCGTCCTGCTAGGGATGTGCTGACAGGGTGCTGTGGTCCTCATTCGTGTTTCCTTATTGGCCAGTGATGTGGAGCATCTTTCTTTGTGCTTATTTGCCATCTGTGGGTTTTCTTGGTGAAATGTCTCTTCATGTTCTGTGTCCATGCTCTAACTGGATGGTTTGCTTTTTTACTATAAGTTTTGAGAGTTCATTACACATTCTAGGCTGGGCACGCTGGCTCAAGCCTGTAATCACAGCACTTGGGGAGGCTGAGGTGGGTGGATCACCTGAGGTCAGGAGTTTGAGACCAGTTTGGCCAACATCGTGAAACCCCCGTCTCTACTAAAAAAAAATAAAATATGTATTCTAGATATTAGTCTTCTGTTGGACATGTGGTTTGCAGGTATTGTCTCCCAAACTAGCTAATCTTTTTGTCCTCTTAACAAAGAGCCAGTTTTTCATTTTAAAGAAGTTCAGTGTATCAATTTTGATGTCAAGTCTAAGACCTCTTTGCTTAGCCCTATGTCCTGAAGATTTTCTGCTTTCCTCCAAGTTGTATAGGATTGCCTTTTATATTTAAATCTGTGATCCAAGGTTGTCCAGTTAGCCCAGAAAGGCTATCCTTCCTCTATTGAATTGCTTTTGCACTTTTGTAAAAAAAAAAAAAAAAAAAATCAGCTGGGCATGTTTGTGTGGGTCTATTTCTGGATTTTCTCTTCTGCTTTTTTTTTTTTTTTTTTTTTTTTTGAGACAGAGTCTTGCTCTGTCACCCAGGCTGGAGTGCAGTGGCACAATCTTGGCTCACTGTAACCTCCATCTCCTGGGTTCAAGCAATTCTCCTGCCTTAGTCTTCCGAGTAGTTGGGACTACATGCACGTGCCACCACACTTGGCTAATTTTTGTATTTTTAGTAGAGATGGGTTTCACCATGTTAGCCAGGCTCATCTCAAGCTCCTGACCTTGTGATCTGTCCACCTCAGCCTCCCAAAGTGCTGGGATTACAGGCGTGAGCCACCGCGCCTGGCCTTTTATTTTTATTTTATTTATTTTTTTGAGAGAGACTCTCACTGTGACACCCAGGCTGGAGTGCAATGGTGTGATCTCAGCTTACTGCAACCTCCGCTTCCCGGGTTCAACCGATTCTCCTGCCTCAGCCTCCCGAGTAGCTGGGACTACAGGTGTGCACCACCACACCCGGCTAATTTTTGTATTTTTAGTGGAGACGGGGTTTTGCCATATTGACCAGGCTGGTCTTAAACTCCTGACCTCAAGGGATCTGCCTGCTTCGGCCTCCCAAAGTGCTGGGATCATAGGTGTGAGCCACTGCGCCTCACCAACAGTGATATTTATGGAAACTTGTCCATTTTCTTGTAACGTTCAGAGACTCTGGTCTTCTTTAAACCTTACATTTCAGCTGGTTTTTGATAGCGTGCTGGTGGAGGGGGTGCTGGCTCATGACAAGGAGGCAGAAGTCCAGGTTCCCCTCCCCACCAACGCTGCCCCATCCCCACCAGGCCCTCAGGAATTCCTGAGTGTCTGCTTGGCCTCTGACAAGAGCCGGCAGGTCAGGGGAGTCCAGGCCCCCGTGTGCTCTCCGCCGACTCCTGGGGAGGTGAAAGTCCCTGCTCCTTCAGGGAGGGAAAGGGGGCAGGGCACTGTTCCAGCCTGGAGTGTGGGAGGAATCTGTTTCTTTTTTTCTTTCTTTTTTTTTTTTTTTTTTTGAGAAAGGGTCTCCCTCTGTCGCCAGGCTGGAGTAAGTAAGGCTGGAGTGCAGTGGTGCCACCTCGGCTCAGTGCAACCTCCGCCTCCCAAGTTCAAGCGATTTTCCCACCTCAGCCTCCTGAGTAGCTGGGATAACAGGCATGCGTCACTACAGCCTGGCTAATCTTTGTATTTTTAGTAGAGATGGGGTTTCACCATATTGGTCAGGTTGGTCTCAAACTCCCGACCTCAGGTGATCTGCCCACCTTGGCCTCCCAAAATGCTGGGATTACAGGTGTGAGCCACCGCGCCCGGCCTCCCAGTGTCCTGGGATTACAGGCATCAGCCATTGCGCCCGGCCTGCAAAGTGCTGGGATTACAGGTGTGAGCCACTGTGCCCGGCCAGGAGTCTGTTTCTGTGTTGCTAGGCTGCCCTTCCTGGTCCTGCTAGGGAGGGCTGGCTTTGGTTGGCAGTTCCAGCTTCTGCAGGGCTAGGTCTAGGGCAGGCAGAAAAGAAAGCCGGGGGGCTCCCCCTGCACTGTCCCGCAGCCGCCCTCTGTCACCCGTGAGAGTCTCACCTGTGAGGTCCAGGGTCTTAGTTGTCCTCGGTGGGAGGAAGAGGGAGAAGACCCCTGGCCCACCTTCCTGAAAGCAGAGGTTCGCCTGGCCTGTCAGGGCAGCCGCGTCTGCCTGCAAGGAGGGCCGCTCAGTGCTGTGTGTGAAAGAGCCTTGCGAACTGCAGAGCGTGGTTCTCTGCCAGGTGTCCACATTTATCACCCCTGGAACTGTCCGCCGTCCCCAGAGACCTCCCCTCGCACAAAACCGAGCAGATTGTGTGCTTAGCGAAGACACCGTGAAATAAGACTTCAGCTGAAGCACTGCGCAGTGCTCCCAGGGCAAACGTTTCCTTTCGGGCTTTCCGGAAGGCTGATTTCACTTGCTGTCCCATGGCCATGCTGGGCAGAAAGGGGTTTATCCTGGATGTTCCTGGGGAATATGAGCAGTGAGATCTGAGGAGTTCTCAGAGCTGGGCTCCTTTTGTTTGGGAAGATGGAGGGGAGGCAGGCCGCAGTCAGAGCGATCCGCACCTGGGCACTCACAGATGGTGGAGTAGAAGCAATGCAGGAGCAGGGAGCGGGGAGGGAGGTTGGCTGGCCTCCAGCTGTGTTCTGGGAGCCTGAGCTCAGTGGGGTGGGAGCAGTTGTTGCAGGCCGGGGTCTAGCAGGAGGACAGGCACACAGGTTGTGCGGTGAAAGACAGGACTGAGGCGGCTGGGGGCCGTGGGTGGGAGGTAGGGGCACCTGTGGGGAACACTGGGGGACGGTGGGCCGGGAAGCCCACCGGCCTGGCCTTGGCTGTTCATTACAGGGGGCAAGCGCGATGAGGAGCTGGTTCTGCCCATCAACTCCTCTCTCAGCGTCACTCTGCACCAGGACCAGGTATGTGTGGACTGACGACTAAACACCACAGTGCCATTTCTAGAACGTTTGTAGAACAGTTGGTACAGTTGGGTATGGTGGCTCACATCTGCAGTCCCAGCACTTTGGGAGGGTCTCTTGAGCCCAGGTATTGGAGACCGCAGTGAACCATGATCGCGCCACTGCACTCCAGCCTGGGTGACGGAGCAAGACCCTGTCTCTGAAACAAAAAAAATTAGTACCTTTTTACCTAAAGGCTAGGATGAGATGGCTTAGCGACGACTCCCAGCCAGCACGCAGTGTCTGTTCCACCTCCCAGTATTAGGAGAGCTGAGCACAGCACACACATGCCCCCAGGTCTCATCACACATGTGCACACCATACCCCAGGGGCTCCCTTGGGAGTCCCCGTCTCTTTATGCAGGACAAGGCCTGCTTGCTCCACAAGGTGTGGCCCACGCTTTCATCCCCCACGGGCTTCCCCACTGCCCAGCTGAGACTGGCTTTTCCCCCCCTGCCCTCAGCAGGGTTGACCTTGCTTGAGTGGGCAGCCACGAGGCTCTGTCAGTAGAAAGGAGTACCTGGCTGGCATCGGTCCTCAATGCTGGCCTCTGAGGTGGCCCTGGGTTTCCTTTTCAGTTAAAAACCACCACGACGGCCATCATCAGCAAGGACTTCACCGAGGACCGGATTTGGCTGAATGGCCGGGAGGAGGACGTGGGGCAGCCGCGGCTCCAGGCCTGCCTGCGGGAGAGTGAGTTGGGGTCCCTGTAAGCCCATCCCTCCCTGTTGTCAGCAGGGTCCGAGCGTCCAGAAAGTGCTTCTGCCTCTGTGCCCCTCCTGAGGCAGCAGGCGGCGTGGCTGGGAACCAGACATGCCCGCTGGGCCGCCAGCTCCAAGGCAGTGGCCCACCTCAATGACCAGCTGGGCTTGGGTCGATCTGGGGTTTTCCTGGGTAAGAAACTCTCCACGAGGAGTCTGGCAGGCAGAGGCCTGGTGTTCAGCTGTGACCCTGGGCAGGTGGGCAGGAGCACGGCGGGCAGGGTGCTGACGGCTGGGCCACACGCTGTCTCATTGTCTCTGCAGTCCGCTGCCTGGCCCAGAAGCGGAGGAACTCACGGGATGGGGACCCGCTGCCCTCCAGCCTCAGCTTCAAGGTGCATGTGGCATCAGTGAACAACTTCCCCACGGCTGCGGGCCTGGCCTCCTCGGCGGCGGGCTATGCCTGCCTAGGTGGGTGCCCACAGAGACCCACGGGGTTCTGGGCTGTGGGCACAGGAGCTACTTCATGCTCTTCCCGGGTCAGGGAGCCCACTGCTGGGCGTGGCTGAAAGAGCATCCCCTCACCCCAGGCCTCCCTGGCCTCTCTGGAGTTGTTCAGTCTCTTCCCAGAGCACATCTGAACATTTTCATCTTCCAGTTGCAGCTGGCGTGGGGCTCTCGCCTGTGATCCCAGTACTTAAGAGGCTGATGGGGGAGAAGCACTTTAGGCCAGGAGTTCAAGACCAGCCTGGGCCACATAGTGAGACCCCCCCCCATCTCTACAAAAAATAAAAAAATCTTCCAGTTGCTCCATGTGGAGCCCCTCTAGATTGTCAGTGATAGAAACCACTTCAAACTGGCTCAGACCTAAAATAGCGATGATTTTGTGGCTCACGTAACTGAGGATTCCAATGGGCACAGCTGGTTGCAGGCCCCGCTGGACCCAGTTCTCTGCCAGCCCCAGGCCACTTTCTGGCAGCTTCCCACCCAGTGTCAGAGCCTGTCCCCACGGTGGTGTCTCACACCATCTTCACCCCTCAATTCCAGGGATGATGCTTCCTGGCCCAGCTGGGCTCCAGTGCCTTCCCTGAACCACCCTCAGTGACCAGGGTGGGTGACCAGACCTGGGGTGGGGTTGCTCTGCTGGAGTCCTGTGGAAGGAGGGGAGAAGGTGGCTCCTGTGCTGGGTGGGCAGGGGGCACGTCTTGTGGAGTCCAGCTCTGTCCTGGCTTCAGTCCCTGCCCCACACAACCTTAAAATTCCTTCCCACCCTCAAAGCCCAGCTTGGGTGTCCTCGGGGGCCTTTCTCCCCCCTTCCAGGGGGCTTCCTGCTCTGCCGCAGGTACCTTTTGTTGCCCTTGTCGCAGGCCACAAGCTTTGCAGGCCGTGAACAGAGAGTGTCCGAGAGTGGAACTAGTGGAGGTGGGGGTCAGATGGCTGGGCTGGTGAATGCTGGCCTCGAAGGCTGATGGCCCAGAAGCCCTGTCATCTGGAAATCCCCATTTGCCGTGGGGTGTGGGACGTTCCCGGGGCGGTGAGCTGTCAAGGAGCACAGCGCAGGCAGCTCTGAGGACCCTCCCCGAATCCGCATGCCTGCAGCCTACACCCTGGCCCGTGTCTACGGCGTGGAGAGTGACCTCTCAGAAGTGGCTCGCCGGGGCTCCGGCAGCGCCTGCCGGAGCCTGTATGGGGGCTTTGTGGAGTGGCAGATGGGAGAGCAGGCTGACGGGAAGGACAGCATCGCCTGGCAAGTGGCCCCCGAGTCACACTGGCCTGAACTCCGCGTGCTCATCCTTGTGGTGAGTGGGGTGGGGCGGGTGGAGCAGCAGCCAGGTGGCCTCTGTCCCTAGTCAGGGCTGCTGCTGGGAGCAGGAGCGAAGGCGTCCATCCAGGCTTTGCTTGGCTGCTGGGGCCAGTGGGGGCTGAAGAAACAGAAGCGTGGTTGAGTGCTCAGGAAGCGCTCCCATGCGGCGGGCGCCACCACCCATTGGGATCTAGAAGTTGCCCCTGCATCACCCCTGCTGTGGCCAGGAGGCCTCCGTGGTCAGGCAGGTGGCACTGACTCCCACCCTCGCTGCCTACATTGGCTGAGGGAGGGCAGAGTGTTTGGGGCTGAGGTCCTCGGGGCTGGCCCCCTGCAGGGTGTGGCCCAGGCTGTCTCTCCCTCGTGCAGGTGAGCGCTGAGAAGAAGCTGACAGGCAGTACTGTGGGCATGCGGGCCAGTGTGGAGACCAGCCCCCTGCTGCGGGTAAGGCCAGGAGCGGGCAGTCCCGGGGCCCTGGGAGTCACGCTTGTGCCCGGCTCTGCCCTCAGCCTCTGTCTGGGCCCGAGTGCTCTCACACCTGCGGCAGCCCCGCCAAGACCAGGTGGAGGAGCCAAATGCAGAGATGGGGCTTGAGCCGGTCCTCCAACCCCGGAGTCTCTCCTTGAACCCTGTTTTCGAGACCCCCAGCGGCTCCATGGGAAACACCCTGTGCCTTGCAGTTCCGGGCTGACTCCGTGGTGCCCGCGCGTGTGGCGGAGATGGCCCGCTGCATCCGGGAGCGAGACTTCCCCAGCTTCGCCCAGCTGACCATGAAGGACAGCAACCAGTTCCACGCCACCTGCCTCGACACCTTCCCACCCATCTCTTACCTCAATGCCATCTCCTGGCGCATCATCCACCTGGTGCACCGCTTCAACGCCCACCACGGGGACACCAAGGTGACGCGGGCCGGGAGGGCAGAGGCCGTGCTCTCGTGCTGTAGCGCGTGTCTAGGCTTGTGCTGCTGTGGAGACGGCCCCGGGACTCGCGTGCAGGGCAATCTGTGTCTGAAGGCTCGGCCCTGCTGTGTGCGAAGCTCACTGACCATCCGGGTTCTTCTGTTTCATTTTGTTTCTTGACTTGCTCGGGTCACGGCCCCACCACCTTTTTCCTGGGTTCACAGGCAGAGGTGTCAAGTACCAGGCACTTGGGGTCACAGCTCCATTCCAGTGTGGCCCTGAGGGCCTAGACTGAGCTCTTGGAGAGCCCAAGGCCCCCTGGCAGACTAGAGGGTTGGGGGGACAAGGGCCAGGCACCACGTGAATAGCCAGGGTGACTGCTATGTGTTCCAGGTGGCGTACACCTTTGACGCGGGCCCCAATGCCGTGATTTTCGCCCTGGACGACACTGTGGCTGAGTTTGTGGCTGCTGTGAGGCACAGCTTTCCCCCAGGCTCGAATGGAGACACGTGAGTGTGGACCCCTCCCCTCCTCCTTTTTGGGAGACGGTGCCAGGAACTCTGGTCGGAAGAGACGGAGGCACCTGAAGGCTGTGGCACTGAGATGGGGAGTCCCAGGGCAGGCGGCAGTCCCCGGAGCGTGGGAGCCACGGGCAGGGTGTCCCCATAGAGCCATCCCACAGCCCACGTCCACAGGGAAGAAAGAGAGGCGGCTCACGCGTGTGTGAGCAATGCCCGGGTCTCCCACCTCCTGAGAGATGGCGTCCCCTGCAGCTCGGGAGCCCGCAGGACCTTATCCTATAGAACAGTGGCTTAGGAAATACACATGCACTCCCAGATGTGTGTATAAGTGTCCGACATTTTGAAGGAAACGAGTCGAAGCCCCTGATTTCCTTCTTACCGAAGCGAGTTAGAGCCAGTCAAGGCCACCGGGTGTTGACCCCGCCCCTGCAGTTGGGTGTTTTTTCTTGGGTGGGGTCCGGCAGCTGCATCTTGGCGCCACAGAGCCCCCATGTATGCCCTGCTCGGTGCACAGCTTGGCCCGGCCTCCTTACGCCCCGCGGCTGTTGATTTCTTCCCTCCCGTGTTTTAATGGTGTCTTATTCTCAGTGTGAGAGGTGCCTCCCATTTAAGGGTGTCTGGAAGTGTGTGGAGATGTGCGTCCGTCCCGGGTGGAGCAATAATACCTTCTAATGGTCAGGGGCGTGCCCTGTGGGATGGACTCAGACCCACACCCCAGGACTGCCCGCCTGGGAAGCACCAGGCTCGTGGCTGCTGCTCCGGGTGGGGCTTGCAGGCTTTCGCTGTTCTGCAGAACGCAGTGATGAACGCACCAGCTTGAATTGGGCACTTCCCTGAGCTGTTACCCCATGGGGCTTGGCAGCACCCTTGGCCAGACGTGGGTACAGCCTGGGCATAGCTGTTTACCACATAACCTAAAATTTACTGTCTCAGCCATTCGAGAGTGTACAATCCTGTGGTGTTGAGGACATTCACAGGGTCATGTAGCCACCACCTCAAGCCACCTCCTTTTTTCATCACCCCTAAAAGAAACCTGTCCCCATAGCAGCCACCTGCCGTCTCCCCCTCCCTGAGCCCTGACAGCCAGGAATGCACTTCCCATCTCTGGACTTGCCTGTTGTAGACTGTTGTAGACGCTTAGAGAAATGGATGCATTCACCGTGCCCCTGCCCTGCTTTTCCAGGTTTCTGAAGGGGCTGCAGGTGAGGCCGGCCCCTCTCTCAGCTGAGCTTCAGGCTGCGCTGGCCATGGAGCCGTCCCCCGGTGGGGTCAAATACATCATTGCCACTCAGGTGAGGCCTGGGGCTCAGCCAGTACCCCGGGGTTTCCTTTCCTGCCAGGGGGGCCCGCCCAGCCCCTTGCAGGCTCAGCGCGGCTCCCTGTCCCTACCGTGTCTCAGGCAGGAGGCCAGAACGCCTTTGTCCATTCATTTGCTCTCAAAGTGGACGTTACAGGCCACTGGCGATGCTCAGAGCAGCAGGGCTGCGCTGGGGGTGGGAGGGTGAGTCTGACACAGGCTCCCAGGGAGACAGGTGGGGAGCATCAGCCCCTTGAATAGGGAGCACCTGGGGTGGGGGCTGCTGGGGTCCCCGCCCCCCAACCGCGCCAGCAGACCGGGGTTCCTGCTCTCTGACCTGTTCCGAGAGCCAAGCCTGCATCCAGTGATCACGGCCGCCCAAGCCATTGCCTCCACCTTCCTCTCAGGGGCTGTGTGCACAGGGCTGCCTGTTCCCAGGCTCTGTGGTTCTCTGTCCACCCCGTGACAGAAGCAGTGCCCAGGGCAGGGGACTCGCAGCTGGCAGGGGCGGCTGTGCCTGCAGGAGCTACGTGTGGGTGTCACCACTCAGGCGCTTTAGCTTCTGACCAGGACCCACTGTAAGGGCGGGGGCACACCACTACCCTCCTGTGTCCGGCCCTACAGATGCTGGGCACAGGATGAGGTGCTGCCATTTCTGGTGACCTGACATGGATCTCTACCCCCAGGTGGGGCCAGGGCCTCAAATCCTGGATGACCCCTGCGCCCACCTTCTGGGTCCTGATGGCCTGCCGAAGCCAGCTGCCTGACTGCCTCAGCAGGGACCGCACGCCGCTTGGAGAAGGGGTGGCCTCGCCAGAGCTAGGGAGCGGGTGTGGTGGGCTGGCCGGACTACTGGGACATGTGGGTGGTGGCTTGACCCCGGGCCCATGGACAGCTTGCTGTGGGGCAGTGCAGGGAGTCCTGCGGCCGCCCAGGTGTCAGGAGAGGTCCCCGCCGAGTGCTTCAGCTGCCCTAAGCTGCACCAGCGCCTTGCCAAGATGGGATGGGGTGGGGGTATGAGAACTGGCAGAGCCTCGGTGCAGCAGGGCTGAAGGGCTTTCTCACCCCGCTCTGGCTACGCCCAGTTCTCTGAGACAGGAGCTCAGTGGGGAGGTGGTGTCCCTCCAACGGACCAGGGAAGGGGTCACTGTGCTGGGAGCAGCCTCCTTGGGCCTCAGGAAACCACCAAGTGCCTCAGATGGTGGCTGCCCACGGCACTTCTGCTGAGACCCTGCCCCAGGCCTAGGTGTGGCTGGAATGGTGGCAGGAGTGGGCACCAGTGCGGCCCCGGTGGCCGTGGGGAATAAACTAGCATTGCTGCCTCCTGCCTCCTGCTGTTTTTCTGTTTCGTAAACCAGCATCCCGGGGTTCCTGCTCTGAGTGACCCTGGGACCTGTCAGGGAGTCCAGGTGTGCCCCACGAGGGCCTGGGGGAGGGGCAGGCTGGGCAGAGCCACAGAGGGGCTCCCCTCAAACCCCACATTGGCTCAGATGGGACCCTCGGGAGCAGCCCCAGGTCTAAAGTCTTCCCATGGGCGCTGGGCTCACCACCCCCACACCAGCCCCTGCCTCCCGTACCCAGGCCGGACGTGACGGGGCCGTCCCTGCATTCTGTGCTTTCCCAGTTGTGCACATCCTGTCTCCTCCCTCGAGTCTCAGTCACAGTCCAGTGACATGGTGAGGGGAGGCCCCCTGCAGTGTCTGACCCAGGCCACGCCTGTGCCAGCCCAGAGCCGGGGGAGGAAATGGGGGCTGGGCCTCTGGTCCCCACGGGGAGGCCACCCTTGTCCTTGGTAGCATCAGGGTGCAGAGGTGTTCCCGGGCTGTAGGGGTGACTCCCCCACCCCCCAAGGCTCTGGAGAGGCCGATTTGCTCAGGAAGCCGACCTTAACACCTTTTTCTGCTATTAATAGAAGCCTCGTTGACACGGGACCCTCGGTTGGGTCCGGAGCTTTGGGCTGGGGCACTTGTCACTGCTTGAGAGCTGAAGTCTGGGAAGCGCAGGGGCTCCCCGCCTGGGCTGGGGCTGCCGGGCAGGGCCCCTCCTATGCCTAGGCGGGGGCTAGAGAGGGCGGGGGCAGAAGGCTCCGGGACAGTCCTGGACCCTACAGACGCGGGTCTCCGCCCAGCCGCGGTCACCTGGGGGGCTGGGGGCGGGGCCTGGGCGAGGCGGGGTTCGGCCAGGAGCGCAGGGGAGGCGGTGCGCGCCTAGCAGTGTCCCAGCCGGGTTCGTGCCGCCATGGGGCAGATCGAGTGGGCTATGTGGGCCAACGAGCAGGCGCTGGCGTCCGGCCTGAGTGAGTGCACGTCAGGGACGGTGGAGGCTGCAGCCTGGAGGGGTGTCCCAAGGCCCCAGCCGGGACCTCGGGCTACTTACAGGGCAGGGAAGTGGGGCGCCAGGAGGGCCAGGCTGGGCCGGGGTCAGGCCAGGAGGGTGCGGGGAAGGGGGGCGGAACCCTCAGGCCGCAGGCTGGAGGGAGGAGTTCTGAGACCCCCAGTATTCCCTTGCAGACCCTGCAGAGCGCGCCGCCCCTCCCCCATTCCCTTCTCTCGGTCCCCCGACTCCGCGAAGGAGGAAGTTGCAGCGCAGGGGAAGAGGCGGTTCAGCCCCGGTGGTTTCCGGGGTCACCGCCCCGAAGCCCCCGAGTGGGGGCTCTGGCCTGGGCATCGGGAGAAGCTCCCCTGCCCCTCGGTAGCCAGCTGGCCTGGAGGTCGCTCTCCCTGGGCTTGGGGTGAGGAGTGGGCTCATGCCCCGGGGCTCAGCCCTCCCCATCTGGAGTCTGCGCTGGAGGCGGTCTGAGATTTCACAAGGCGCTGAAACCACCCAGTGACGGCCCTGCCCAGTCCAGCTGCACAGGCGCTTTGCTCTTGGGGTGGGATGGCACAGCCCCCAGTCACCCTGCTGTGCATTTGCTCAGAGGTTCTGGTGAGGGTCCATTTGGAAATGGACCCTCTCGGGACCAGGGCCAGGGAGTGTCGGGCCCAGCACGGGTGAGGCTGGGCTCAGGCGGGGTCTGAGGGCAGAGGCACCAGTGCAGCAGCTCCAGGAAGGACCCGCACCAGGGGAGGAGTGCCTGGGAACGGCCTGGGGGCTGAGGGTGAGGAGGAGGGGCCCGCTGCCACCACTCCCCTGGGGCTCTGAGCGCCCTCCCTGTTGTCTGGAGAGTGCGTGGGCGTGGGAGCAGAGCTCTCAGGGTGGGAGGCCTGGAGGATGGGGCCCTGCAGCCTGTCCTGTGCCCAGGAAAGTGACCGCCTGCTTCGAGTCGGCTGCCAAGAACTCGGTGGGTCAGTTCAGACAGCTCTCCCCAGAGCCGCCCCATGAGACTCACCCTGCCTGCCCCGCACTCCCTCCGGGAAGTAGACGGACTGAGGGCACCCAGCTGGGAGCCAGGAGACCTGGGCTCTAGTCTGGCCTCCTGCTGAGACCCTCCAGGGGCTCCTGGCCCGAAGAGTTAGAGCCGGACTGGACGCCCTGCGCTGCCCGCCCTGGCCTCCCGGTTCTCCGGCCCCCTCCTCCAGCTGCCGTGCTTCCTTCCTGTTCCTAGATCTCCTGAGCATGCCTCAGGGCCTCGGCACAAGCTGCTGCTTCTGCAGAGCCTCATGGCTGTCTCATTTATTTCTCAATTCAAATGCCACCTGCTTGGGGAGGTCTTTCCAGAGCGTGCAGCCCCAGGAGGCAGCTGGCCCAGAGACAGCAGGGCCTTGACAGAGTCCCCCTTGTACACAGCAGGTGCGCTGTAAATGTGGCTGGGTGCCAGAATACGTCCTCAGACCTCCCTGGTGGCACCAGCGGCAGCTTTGCACCCTCTTTCGGATGGCAGGCTCGGGACCAGGACGGTCCGCCAAAGATGCATGGACAATTGGCTGAATAGACTCAAGGACACTGCCCTCCCCTCCTCCGACGCAGACAGACAAACCGAGAGTTAATGTGTAGCTGGGCTCAAACCAAGGATAGGAAATCTTCAAACAAGACCGTGTACAGACAGAAACAGACAGGCTGGCAGGGCGAGGGGGCTACACCTATAATCCCAGCACTTGGGGAGGCTGAGGCGGGTGGATCACGAGGGCAGGAGGTCGAGACCATCCTGGCTAATACAGTGAAACTCTGTCTCTACTAAAAATACAAAAAATTAGCCGGGTATGGTGGCAGGTGCCCGTAGTCCCAGCTACTCAGGAGGCTAAGGCAGGAGAATCGCTTGAACCTGGGAGGCGGAGGTTGTAGTGAGCCGAGATCATGCCACAGAACTCCAGCATGGGTGACAGGGCAAGACTCTGTCTCAAAAAAAAAAAAAAAAAAAGGAAAAGAAAAAGAAATAAAATAGTAGGAAGGACCAGGCGCCGTGGCTCACGCCTGTAATCCCAACACTTTGGGAGGCCAAGGCAGGTGGATTCCCTGAGGTCAGGAGTTCGAGACCAGCCTGGCCAATGTGGTGAAACCCCATCTCTAATAAAAATATAAAAATTAGCTGGGCGTGGTGGTGGGCGCCTGTAGTCCCAGCTACTCAGGAGGCTGAGGCAGGAGAATTGCTTGAACCCGGGAGGCAGAGGTTGCAGTGAGTCGAGATCACGCCACTGCACTCCAGCCTGGGCGACAGAGCAAGACTCCGTCTCGCAAAAAAAAAAAAATAGTAAGGGGGAATATTGGACAATACCCCCCCAAAAATGTGCAGAAATAGCCATATCAGACGAAACCGAAATTAAGGCGAAACAGCTGACGGGTTAAGAGGAACTCTGTATCGGGAGGAAAGAGACACTCCCCCAAGAAGACGCAGAAACCACACTCGGCCTGTTGGCTTTCAGTGCATCAAACAAAGACTCACGGTGACAAGGGGGTCCATTTGGGGGTCCCAGAGCCCACTGCAGCCTGCAGGTCGGGCCGTCCTTGGCCAGTCCTGGGACTCAGAGCCCGGGCATGTCCAGCACCCTCTCTGCCAGCCCATGCACCACAGGCTCTGCTCTTCACCGGCGCAGAGGGGTGCCTCCTGGGGGTGTCCCCGACCCTGTCACTGTGCTGTGGGGATGGGTAGGGGGCAGCTCTGGGTAGCCTGGTGGCCCACAGTAGGTAGAGAAGGGGGGTGGCCCAGGCCCCCGGGATGGGAGCCCCACAGTGCCTGACCCACTTTTCCCCGCAGTCCTCATCACCGGGGGCATCGTGGCCACAGCTGGGCGCTTCACCCAGTGGTACTTTGGTGCCTACTCCATGTATCCTTCCACCTGAGGCTGGGGTGGGCGGGGAACGCCCAGGGCAGAGCTGGGGAGCCACTTCACAGTGAGCTGTTTGCCTCTGCTCCCCACCACCGCAGCCAGGCTGGGACACAGGGTGGGCTGTGCACGGGTTGGGCAGCCCAGGCCCCAGCAGCCAGGCCCCTCGCCTAGACCATGTGGTGGTCAGCGGCAGACCTGCCAGTCTGAGTCCTGGTGAGGGGTGGGCAGGGGGTTGTCACCAGAGGGCCAGGGCCAGCACTGAGGCCTCCCCGTTGGACTGCTGGGATCTCCTCTGCCCCCTCCTGTCAGTCATCCCCCTTGAGCGGCCCCTCCACCTCCTCTGCCCCGTCTCAGCCCTGCCGCCCAGCCGGACCTCGCGACAAGGAGCACTGGGCAGCGCGGTGGGAGGGCGGGCGTGGGCAGCCCCGAGTGCTGGACCTGCTGGAACCTCCTGTGGCTGCCTCCTGGCTCTATGACCTCAGGCAGTGGCTGCCCCCCCCACCTTTTTTGAGACAGGGTCTCGCTCTGTCCCCCAGGCTGGAGTGCAGTGGTGCAGTTGTGACTCATGGCAGCCCCCACCTGGGCTCAGGCCACCCTCTTACCCCAGCCTCTGGAGTAGCTGGGACCACAGGCACACACCACCGCACCTGGCTTTTAAATTTTTTGTAGAGATGAGGGTCTCACTATGTTGCCCAGGCTGGTCTCAAACTCCTGGGCTCCAGTGATCCTCCTGCCTCAGCCTCCAAAAGTGCTGGGATTCTAGGCGTGAGCCACCGTGCTTGGGCCCCTCTCTGTGTTGTCTTCACTAAAGGCAGTTCCCTGTGGCCC
Organism: Pongo pygmaeus; assembly: GCF_028885625.2. Classification (NCBI taxonomy): domain Eukaryota; kingdom Metazoa; phylum Chordata; class Mammalia; order Primates; family Hominidae; genus Pongo; species Pongo pygmaeus. The sequence goes on along the minus strand of NC_072391.2, from coordinate 85,957,475 downwards.
CTCAGGCTGAGCTGGGCTGTTCCTTAACCATATGGCTTCAGTGTGGCGGGCGTGTTTGTCTGCCTGCTGGAGTACCCCCGGGGGAAGAGGAAGAAGGGCTCCACCATGGAGCGCTGGTGAGTCTTCTCCTGCTCTGGGGTCTCTCCTGGGGCTGTGGGGCCCAGGCAGGGCTCACAGGGTCAGGTGGAGCCTGGTTCCTCACTTGGAGGCTCCGGAATCAACCCTTTGGTGCTTGTGGGTAAACCAAGGCCGGTGCCTGCCCAGTGTGTTTTCTGGGAGGAAAGAGGCCTGGGTGCTCTGGGGTGGTCAGCAGGGCAGCAGGGGAGTCCTGAGTGGGAGAGGCCCAGCCGCGCTGTCTCCCCTTCCTCCCTCCCCCAGGGGGCAGAAGTATATGACTGCCGTGGTGAAGCTGTTCGGGCCCTTCACCAGGAATTACTACGTTCGGGCCGTCCTGCATCTCCTGTGAGTCCCCGCCCCGCATCCCCTCTCAGGCTCAGGAGGGCTTGGAGCCGACCCTCCCCACTGTCCCACCAGCCGGGCTGCCTGGACAGGAGCCACCCCCACTTACCTCAGTGTTTTTCCAAACAAAAATTCTGGTCCCCGGCTCTGGCAGGGCCCCCGGAGCCTGTGTCTGCTGGTAGTGTGCGGGATTTGTAAGGATCCACTCCAAACCTGAGTAGCTCCGATCCGTCGCCACGGTCTGGGGTCAGCAGGCCCTGCTCGGGGGTCTTGCCTGGGCTTCCTGGTAGGGTGGAGGGTTCCGTGCTGTGTGTCCGGTGGTTGCTGCCAGCTGAGGCCAGGACACCCACATGTCGCTGGTTCCTCCGAGCAAGTGCTCCAGAGCCGCTCGCGTCCACATCAAGGCCGAGAACACCCAGGACCGAAACAAGCCCTGGTCGGCGCACGTCCCCGGGGTCTGCGGTCTGCCTTGTGCTGAGACTTTGCAGCCCCGGGCCGCGCAGGTCCCCTTGGTCCGCGGTCTGCCTTGTGCTGAGACTTTGCGGCCTTGGCCCCCAGACCTGGGGCTCCGTTCCCCTTTCTGAGTGCCCTTCTGTGTCCCTGCTTCCCACCCCCTGTCCCCCAGGCTCTCGGTGCCCGCCGGCTTCCTGCTGGCCACCATCCTTGGGACCGCCTGCCTGGCCATCGCGAGCGGCATCTACCTGCTGGTGAGTGGCGCCCTCTGAGGTCGGCCCCGGCCACCCCCCACCCCCAGCCCCTGCCCTGACACCCTCGGACACGCATGGCCCTTGAAGCCGGCTCTGTAGGCTGAGCCAAGGCTGGGAGCAAGTGCGAGCCCGGGCGTATGCTCACAGCACGGCGGGGACGCAGCGGTTGCCGCTGCCATTTTTGGCGTGTCTCGTGAGTCGGGTCATTTCCTTGCATTTCCTCATTAACCTGCACCACAGCCCTGGGAGGGGTACTGGGGTCCCCACTTTACAAAGATGCGGAGGCTCAGGGAGGTGCTGTGGCTGGCCTGGGGTCACGCAGCTGGCCGAAGACTGTGCCTGGGCTTGGGTCCCTTTATCAGGCTTTTCTCACCTAAACCCTATTCGCGCTGATTCATGGGCGGTGCCAGGATGCAGACATTTTCTTAAACTGCCGACACCTGGGTTTGGTTTAGGACCACAGCACCCTGTTAGAGGGCTGCCCATCCCATGGGATACAGTGATCTTTCTGAGACGCCAGGGATGGGTGGGAGGACAGGGTGCAGCCTGGCCAGGCCTTGGGTGAAATGCCCTCTGCCTACCCTGGGCTCCGGAACAGATGGCTGCAGGCCAACTCTCACTGCGGGGGTTTCTGGGTGGACAGAGCCCTCAGACTTTGCTTATTTAAATCCTTTTGTCCATAGAGCCAAGTCCCTCCTGCCCACCGAGGCAACTGCCGTCCCCTTGCTGTGCGTCTTCTAGTGTGTGTGCATGTTAAATGTGCAGTACTTTCTGTGTACGCCTTCCACGTACGGAAGTGGAGTTCTGTTTCAAGGCTCACTGACCTGCCACCGGCAGGACTCTCCTTTAGAACCCCTTCCTGTTGCCAAACGCTCATGTGAGCTGTTGCTTTGTTTTCCAGGGGCCACCCACATGCCCCCTGTCTCCCTGCTGCCACGCACAGCTAGTGGCTCCTGGAGACCTCAGAAGGAATTCCTTGTGCTAAACCCAGAGAGGAATTGCTGGGTCAGGCATCAGCCTCTGCACTGTTCACCCTGCTGGGCTCAGCTGCTCCCCAGCAGACAATGCACCACCAGCCATGTGGTCCCATCTCCCCTACCATGCACTAGGCTTTCTCCCACACTTGCCAGTTTCACAGCACGAGCTGGCCGTGTGGAGCTGGGACTCGCCCTTCTCTGACTGTGGATTTGAGCTGTTGGAGCTTCTTCTCCCTTGAGTTGCCTGTTCATATCCTTTGCCCATTTTTCTATTGTGGTTTTTGTCTTTTTCTTTTTCTTCCTTTTTTTTTTTGAGACGGAGTCTTGCGCTGTTGCCCAGGCTGGAGTGCAGTGGCGTGATCTCGGCTCACTGCAACCTTCGCCTCCTGGGTTCAAGCAATTCTCCTGCCCCAGCCTCCTGAGTAGCTGGGACTACAGGCACCCGCCACCATGCCTGGCTAATTTTTTGTATTTTTAGTAGAGACGGGGTTTCACCGCGTTAGCCAGGATGGTCTCGATCTCCTGACCTCATGATCTGCCCGCCTCAGCCTCCCAAAGTGCTGGGATTACAGGCGTGAGCCACTGCGCCCGGCCTGATTGTCTTTTCCTTAAGTTGCAGGAATTCCACATATATTTTAGCTATTGAGCCTTTGTAACCTTTAGACACTGGGGATGCCTTCCTGCTTTCTGGTAAGGGTCTGTTAACTTGGCCCGTGGAGGAGTCCTTCACTGCATCAAAGAGCAGAGGTTTCCCTGTTCACTTGCTCTATGGTCTGTGCTTTGTGAAAACACCTTTCCCTGGCCCTGGGTCCTACGTTCACGTACCTGCATTTTCTTCTATCAGCCTTCTAGTTTTGCTCTTCAGGACGGAATGTTTCCATTTTGGAGTTAGGTGGGATCACACATGTCCAGTTTCTCTTTCTGTTCATGACGTATATGATGTGACATATTTTTCTACCAGATATTATGGGATAGAAGATGAAAAGCACACACTCCCAGGTCTACTTGACCTGTTGCAGTGGAACCTCTGGGCATGGGCCCAGGAGTCTGTATTTTTAGTAAAAGCCCGTGGAATCATACATCCTTCAAGCTCTCCCCCCACCACCCCCATGTGCAGAAATGCCTGGGCACCCTTGGGGGGCTGCCGGCCAGGGTGGGTGAATGGCGCCCACCAGACGGAGCAGGGCCTGCTACTCTCCTGGGCCACCGCTCCTGCTGGACCTCGGGCGTGCCTCCCTGCCTTCCCTGCCCTTGGCGCGCCTTGGGAGGAGAATTTGGGTGCTAGAATTTGCATCTGGGAGTGTCCACCAGGGGATCTTCCAGAAGCCCAGGGGTTCCGGCCCCACTCCTGGCATGAAGAAATAGCTTGGGCTGGTGTCAGGCCGACCCAGGTCCTGGCTGTGTGGCCTCGGGCACATCACTTAACCTCTCTGAGCGGCAGTCACACCATCCCGCGTGGGATTCAGACTTGAGCCTGTCCCGGGGCCCCTGGCGGGGTGGGCCTCCAGGGAGGGAGGGCGGGCGCTGGGGCGCGGCCCAACCCCTCAGTGCCCCGCAGGCGGCTGTGCGTGGCGAGCAGTGGACACCCATCGAGCCCAAGCCCCGGGAGCGGCCGCAGATCGGAGGCACCATCAAGCAGCCGCCCAGCAATCCCCCGCCGCGGCCCCCGGCCGAGGCCCGCAAGAAGCCCAGCGAGGAGGAGGCTGCGGCGGCGGCGGGGGGACCCCCGGGAGGTCCCCAGGTCAACCCCATCCCGGTGACCGACGAGGTCGTGTGACCTCCCCCCGGACCTGCCCGCCCGCAATAAACGCAGCGAAGCCGGGAGCGCGTGAGCCTCTGCCTGGGGCCGGTGGGCGGGGCCGGGGTAGCGAAGGTTCCCGAGGCTTGGGCAGGCACCCCGTTTCCTGCGAGCCGGGCCGCATCCCAGTTTCATTAGCATCAGCATCGCCTTCCTTCTCAGCAGCACACGAAATCCCGGGTACCGTATATTCCACGAAATACAGTACCTGGATTCCAGGTGTGTGCCTCCCTAGACAGGTCCTCCCGGGCCTGGAGGAGGCAGCGGAGTCCTCCCTTGACAGCTCTTGCAGGCCCTCCACACCTATCGCCTCCCTAAGGGGCTTGGATTCCACAGGAGGCCGCTGGCGTTAAGTGAAAAGGGAACAGGGCGGGAGCCAGGTGGTGAGCCTCTACCCTGTGCCTCTTTTCTGTAGAAGCTGGGGTGAAGCTGGTGGCGGATGTGCCCTTGTTTGCCCCCACACTGATGCTGGGGGGCCCTCCAGCTGCCCAGGACACTCAGGCCAAGTTGCAGGGGCTTCTGGCCACCCCTTCCCCTCACTTGTGCGCAGGCTGTGGCTGGCTGCACACGCACCTGCCCACAGGTCCTCACCACCACCCCAGCCCAGTGCCCCCAAAGCTTTGCCCGGCATCAGCCACATCCCCCACCGTTGGGCTCTCGCCAAGGCACCCACTCCCCTGAGGCCGGAGAAGCCCTTGCCTGCTGCTTGCCCACCTGCTCTCCCAGCAACTCACACTTCAGAGCCAGGGTCCTCTGTTCCTGGGGCCTTCAGAATCCACCCCCCACCAGCCAACACTCGGCACCATACAGATGTCTCAATCCAGCCTCATCTCAGCCATCCCCAGGTCACCAAGCTTCAGGTCACCCTTGAAACCCCCACATCCAATCCTGGCCCAAATCCAGACCCCAGCTACATGGGCCATCCCCACCCAGGCCACCTGCCGCTTGCCGCTCTGCCTTCACCCCCTGAAACCATCCTGATACTGCCATTTAAACCCAAAGCCGCACCCCAGTGCCTCCAGCTCAGAATCCGCAAGCTCAGCTTCCTCCAATGACAGCCACAAGCTTCTGATGGCCCCGGGGCAGACACGGTCTGCACCCCTAGCACCCTGCCCTGCCCCCGCGGTGCCCCCGTGGTGCCTCCTCACCTGGCGTCGGCCACACAGGCCACTCTCCGACCCTTGGACACACCCAGCATGTGTCTTCTCAGGGCCTTTGCATGGGCTCTTCCTGCTGCCTGGAGCTGTTCCCTGCATGGCTGCCTGGCTCCTTCCTCCTCCCTTCAGGTCTTCGAGGCCTCCCTGACCCTCTGCGTAGAACTGCAGCCCCTTGGCTGAGCGCGGCGGCTCATGCCTGTAATCCCAGCACTTTGGGAGGCCGAGGCGGGCAGATCACGAGGCCAGGAGATCGAGACCATCCTGGCTAACACAGTGAAACCGTCTCTACTAAAAATACAAAAAATTAGCCAGGCGTGGCGGTGGGTGCCTGTAGTCCCAGCTACTCAGGAGGCTGAGGCAGGAGAATGGCGTGAACCCGGGAGGCGGAGCTTGCAGTGAGCCGAGATCGCACCACTGCACTCCAGCCTGGGCGACAGCGAGACTCCGTCTCAAAAAAGAAAAAAAAGAACTGCAGCCCCTCCCCCAGAGCCTCTGTCCTGGACTCATTTACAGACTACACACCACTTGTTTCATTAGTCACCGTGGGGGCAGGACGAGTTTTCACCATTTTGTTCTCAGCTTGTTCCCAGTGCCAGGCGCTTAGTAGAAACTCATATGGCTGGGTGCCGTGGCTGACGCCTGTAATCCCAACACTCTGGGAGGCCAAGGTGGGAGGATCACTTGAACTCAGGAGTTCGAGACCAACCTGGCCAACATGGTGAAACCCCACCTCTACTAAAAATACAAATATGAGTTGGGTGTGGTGGTGCATGCTTGTACTGGGAAGCTGAGCTGGGAGGATCACTTGAACTCAGAAGGTGGGGGTGGCAGTGAGCTGAAGTCATACCACACTGCACTCCAGCCTGGGCAAGAGAGTGAGACCCTTTCTCGAAAAAGAAAAGAAACTCAATAAAATTTGTGTTGAATGAAAATCCCATCTCCTGGACAAAGGCCACCACCTCCAGGAAGTCTTCCCTGAGGGCTCCTCCGCTGGGAGTCTGAGTGGAGTCCTTGTTCTTCTGTGCAGCACCCCCACCCCCATCTCCAGGCACCTGGACGCAGTAGGTGGGTGAGCCAGGGGGCCAGGCAGGGGAGGGGCTAACAACAGCCCAGCAGCCCCACGGCAATGTCAGCCCTTGGGGCTGGGGGCTTAGAGACTGAGACCCTGAGACTGTCACAGGCCTGGGCCCCCTTTCCACGACTGGGGCTGCTCCCCCTGGGGCCCCTTAACTAAAATCTCCAACAGAGCCTGGGCCCCGGAGCGTGGCTAGTTCACCTTCAGGGAGGGCACCTTGGCCTTGGATATTGATCTGAACCATGAAAGCTGGGGGCCCTGCCTTGAGCCGACAGCCCTGCAGTTCATCCTCAGAGACTCTTGCTTTGGGGGCCGAGAGGGTGCCCCTAGGCGTTCACATCATTACAAAGCGTAGGGCTCAAGGCTGTGCTTGGGGAAGGAGGCTCATTCCTGTTCCCAGGGGTGTCCTCAGGGGAGACACTGTGGGCAGAGCAGGGACACCTGTGCTCCCCCGTGCTAAAGCTCAGTCCCACCTGCATGCACTGCTCGCTGCTGCATAGACCTTTCTAGAAGGACGCCCCAGAATTGGGTCCGTGGCTGGCCTGGACCAGGGCTGAGAGGGAGAATGTCGCATTGAATGTTGGCCTCTGGGGATGTGTTCATCAGTTTAATAATACACGTATACTTAAATACTTGTTTAAGAAACAGGGGTACTTCCAAGGAGGTTGGGGAGAGGCAGCCTGGGGGTCCTGAGGCCAGTGATAGGGTGAGGGAAGCCAGGAGCAGGGCAGGCAGCCAAGGTACAGGCAGCCGTGTGACACCTTTTCTGTGGCTTTAAGGGCCGGAAAGAGATGCTGAGCTCCTTCTACCCCCAACTACTGAGGCTAGAGATGGGGAGAATAGTGGGGGGCTGTCCTCCAGGCACGGGGAATGCCCAGACCCCAAGGGTAGTGTTGGGGGAGGTATATAAATAACAATAAATACACATAAATAGGGGGTGCCCTCTGGGGAGCACGTGTGTCCAGTCTAGGGGCTCCACCGCCTCGGCGGTCACACTGAACGGGGCAGCACGCAGGTGCAGCCGACAGGCACGTGGATGAACTCGGTGTGGAAGGCGAAGGCCCCGGGCGTGGGGAGCCCCGAGCCGTCGCGGGAGCAGGGCCGGCGGCGCAGCACCAGCAGGCTCTGGAGCAGCCGCACGGAGTTGAGGGCAGCTGTCTCGCGGCCTGTCCGCGCGTCAATACAGCCTCTGCACAGGCACTCGGCGAAGGCCAGCTTCTGCGGATAGCGGTCCTCGTCTGTGTCCACGCTGCGGGACGGGGCGCACAGTGAGTCTCTGGCCCTACCCTCTCCTCCTGGAGGCCCCTCTCCCCTCAGGGCCCCTCTCCGCGTGCTCAGGATGGGACCTGAGGCAGCGAGGGCCGAGCCACACGGGCTTGGAGTGCAGTCGGGCTCATATGTGGTGGTAATCCATGTCTCCCCAGGGCCCTCCAAGAGCACAGAGCAGGGGCTGGAGGCCTCTAGGAGCCTCCCTCCCACTTCTTCACCCAGCCCCACTTCTGCAGGAGCTCAGGTGAGGGGCCCAGGATTTCCCCAGGGGACCCTGGCCACCAAGGACAGTGGCAGGCAGGGCATGGCCGGCCGCAAGCAGCAGCTCAGCCGCCCAGGTCAGCAGGGCCGGAGGGAGGGAGCTCAGGTGGCCACGCCCACTTGACAGGTGAGAAGCACCAACGCCCAGAGAGCTCTCCCGCCAGGGGAGGGGCCGCCCCACGCCACAGCGGAATCCCCAGGTCCTCACCGGTATCTCCAGGGCGAGATGGAGCGCTGGTGGGTGTCTGCCTCCAACACCTCCTCCGGCCGCAGCACCGGGCACTGGGTCGTAGCTGAGGGCCTCTCATGCCTCCTCCTGTGGCCTGCTGCCTCCAGGCTGGACACCAGGGCTACAGGCAAAGCCTGTCCCCACTTGGCACCTCGAGCCAGCAGGTGTGGTGGGGCCTGGCCAAGCGGCAGTTCCTCAGCCGAGTAGCAGCGTGGGGTACCGTGACTGTGGGGGTGCCCCCTGAGGGAGGGGTCATGGTGGGCCAGGCATGCGTGCAGCCAGGTCAGAAACAGGAGGCCAGGGAGGAGCTGGTGAAACAGGCAGGTGGGTGGTTAGGAGGTGCCCAGGGCAGGGGGCACCTCACTTCCACCTCAGCTTTCCTTGTTCCCAGGGGAAGGATGGAGTACAGCCCTCCCTCTATAGATGGGGAAACTGAAGCCCAGAGAGGCTAGCCCTTCAGCCCAAGACACCCAGCATGCCAGGGCTCCGAGGATCTGCAGCTGCCTCCCCTACCCCCAGATTGAGGGGTTTCCCAGACCCCATCCCAACACCCTCATCCCAGGCTCAGAGAACCCCAGCCCTTCCAGGCCAGGCTGCGCATCCAAGCAGCATCCATCCAAGTGGCGTGTGGAGAGGCTCACCGTCATGGTGGTGGCAGCGGGGCAGGCTGGGTTTGGAGCGGCCTGCACACCTGGCGGCAATCCCACAGGTGCACCTGGCCATGCACCTGGCAGCAGCCGCTTTTATACCTGAGGCCACACCTGGGGGAAATTCCGGCACCACTTCCTCCTCGGGAAGGGCCCAGCTGGGACACTTCCTTCTCTGGTCCCCGCAGCCCCCGCCTGCTGTGCATCAGACACAGACATGCAAGAAGGCCCCAGGGGGCTCTGTCCTGTTACCCCCTCCCCCGAGAGAGACTCCGCCCAACCCGAGCACCTGCACAGGGTGCTGCCTTGTCTGACATTCTCAAACTTTTTTTTTTTTTTGAGACAGGGTCTTGCTGTCACCCAGGCTGGAGTGAAATGGTGCTGTCTCAGCTCACTGCAACCTCCACCTCCCAGGTTCAAGCGATTCTCCTGCCTCAGCCTTCCGAGTAGCTGGGATTATAGGCACCCGCCACCATGCCTGGCTAATTTTTGTATTTTTAGTACAGACAGGGTTTTGCCATATCGGCCAGGCTGGTCTGGGGCTCCTGACCTCAAGTGATCTGCTCACCTTGGCCTCCCAAAGTGCTGGGATTACAGGAGTGAGCCACTGCGCCCAGCCTTGAACCTCCTATAAGAGGGTTTCTGTTTGCGTATCCGTCAGCACCTTGCTGATTCAACTTGTAGGTTTTCATCTGGACCTGATGGTGGCGGGGCGCTTTTGCACCCTACACAGTTCTCCTCCGTCCGCTGCTGGTGGGTGCCAAGGGTGGTTCAATGTGTTAGCTGAGACGATCAAGATCAGGTGAGGCTCACATGCCCCCTTCACCCAGGTGGGAGAGGTCCCGGAGGAGATGGGGGAGGCAGGCACATCTTCAGGTCTCTGTTGGGCTTCTGTGTTTTTTTTGGTTTTGTTTTGTTTTTTGAGGTGGAGTCTGACTCTGTCGCCCAGGTGGGGAGTATAGTGGTGCGATCCCGGCTCACTACAAGCTCAGCTTCCCGGGTTCACACCATTCTCCTGCCTCAGCCTCCCGAGTAGCTGGGACCACAGGCACCCACCACCACGCCCGGCTAATTTTTTGTATTTTTAGTAGAGACGGGGTTTCACCATGTTAGCCAGGATGGTCTCGATCTCCTGACCTCGTGATCTGCCCACCTCGGCCTCCCATAGTGCTGGGATCACAGGCGTGAGTCACTGCACCTGGCCTAGGCTTCTGTGGTTTTATTGAGAAAAAAGTTCAGTTAAAAAGTCTGAGTTGGAGGTGTGAGGAGTGAGGTGTGAGTGAGGTGTGAGGAGTGAGGAGTGAGAAGTGAGGTGTGAGGTGTGAGGTGTGAGGCGTGAGGCGTGAGGTGTGAGGTGTGAGGTGTGAGGCGTGAGGCGTGAGGCGTGAGGTGTGAGTGAGGAATGAGTGAGGAGTGAGGAGTGAGGCGTGAGGAGGTGTGAGGTGTGAGGCGTGAGGCGTGAGGCGTGAGGCGTGAGGCGTGAGTGGGGAGTGGGGAGTGGGGAGTGAGGTGTGAGGTGTGAGGTGTGAGGAGTGAGGAGTGAGGTGTGGGGAGTGGGGAGTGGGGAGTGGGGAGTGGGGAGTGGGGAGTGGGGAGTGGGGAGTGAGGAGTGAGGAGTGAGGAGTGGGGTGTGGGGAGTGGGGAGTGGGGAGTGGGGAGTGGGGAGTGGGGAGTGGGGAGTGGGGAGTGGGGTGTGGGGAGTGAGGAGTGAGGTGTGGGGTGTGGGGAGTGGGGAGTGGGGAGTGGGGAGTGGGGAGTGGGGAGTGGGGTGTGGGGAGTGGGGAGTGGGGAGTGGGGAGTGGGGAGTGGGGAGTGGGGAGTGGGGAGTGGGGAGTGGGGTGTGGGGAGTGAGGAGTGAGGAGTGAGGAGTGAGGTGTGGGGAGTGGGGAGTGGGGAGTGGGGAGTGGGGAGTGGGGAGTGGGGAGTGGGGAGTGGGGAGTGGGGAGTGAGGAGTGAGGAGTGAGGAGTGAGGTGTGAGGAGTGAGGTGTGAGGAGTCAGGAGTGAGTGAGGAGTGGGGAGTGAGGAGTGAGGTGTGAGGAGTGAGGAGTGAGGAGTGAGGAGTGAGGAGTGAGGTGTGAGGAGTGAGGTGTGAGGAGTCAGGAGTGAGTGAGGAGTGGGGAGTGAGGAGTGAGGTGTGAGGTGTGAGGTGTGAGGTGTGAGGTGTGAGGTGTGAGGAGTGAGGAGTGAGGTGTGAGGTGTGAGGAGTGAGGTGTGAGGTGTGAGGAGTGAGGTGTGAGGAGTGAGGAGTGAGGTGTGAGGTGTGAGGTGTGAGGTGTGAGGTGTGAGGTGTGAGGAGTGAGGAGTGAGGTGTGAGGTGTGAGGAGTGAGGTGTGAGGAGTGAGGAGTGAGGAGTGAGGTGTGAGGTGTGAGGTGTGAGGAGTGAGGAGTGAGGTGTGAGGAGTGAGGAGTGAGGAGTGAGGTGTGAGGTGTGAGGTGTGAGGTGTGAGGTGTGAGGAGTGAGGAGTGAGGTGTGAGGTGTGAGGAGTGAGGTGTGAGGAGTGAGGAGTGAGGAGTGAGGTGTGAGGTGTGAGGTGTGAGGTGTGAGGTGTGAGGAGTGAGGAGTGAGGAGTGAGGTGTGAGGTGTGAGGAGTGAGGTGTGAGGTGTGAGGAGTGAGGAGTGAGGTGTGAGGAGTGAGGAGTGAGGTGTGAGGAGTGAGGAGTGAGGTGTGAGGTGTGAGGAGTGAGGAGTGAGGAGTGAGGTGTGAGGTGTGAGGTGTGAGGTGTGAGGTGTGAGGAGTGAGGTGTGAGTGAGGAGTGAGGAGTGAGGTGTGAGGTGTGAGGTGTGAGGTGTGAGGTGTGAGGAGTGAGGAGTGAGGAGTGAGGAGTGAGGTGTGAGGTGTGAGGTGTGAGGTGTGAGGTGTGAGGAGTGAGGTGTGAGTGAGGAGTGAGGAGTGAGGTGTGAGGTGTGAGGTGTGAGGTGTGAGGTGTGAGGAGTGAGGAGTGAGGAGTGAGGTGTGAGGTGTGAGGTGTGAGGTGTGAGGTGTGAGGAGTGAGGTGTGAGTGAGGAGTGAGGAGTGAGGTGTGAGGTGTGAGGTGTGAGGTGTGAGGTGTGAGGTGTGAGGTGTGAGGAGTGAGGAGTGAGGTGTGAGGTGTGAGGTGTGAGGTGTGAGGAGTGAGGTGTGAGGTGTGAGGAGTGAGGTGTGAGGAGTGAGGAGTGAGGTGTGAGGAGTGAGGAGTGAGGTGTGAGGTGTGAGGAGTGGGGAGTGGGGAGTGGGGAGTGAGGAGTGAGGTGTGAGGAGTGAGGAGTGAGGAGTGAGGTGTGAGGAGTGAGGAGTGAGGAGTGAGGTGTGAGGAGTGAGGAGTGAGGTGTGAGGAGTGAGGAGTGAGGTGTGAGGAGTGAGGAGTGAGGTGTGAGGTGTGAGGAGTGAGGAGTGGGGAGTGGGGAGTGAGGAGTGAGGTGTGAGGAGTGAGGAGTGAGGAGTGAGGTGTGAGGAGTGAGGTGTGAGGAGTGAGGTGTGAGGAGTGAGGTGTGAGGAGTGAGGAGTGAGGAGTGAGGTGTGAGGAGTGAGGTGTGAGGAGTGAGGTGTGAGGAGTGAGGAGTGAGGAGTGAGGTGTGAGGAGTGAGGAGTGGGGAGTGGGGAGTGAGGAGTGAGGTGTGAGGAGTGAGGTGTGAGGAGTGAGGAGTGAGGAGTGAGGTGTGAGGAGTGAGGTGTGAGGTGTGAGGAGTGAGGAGTGAGGAGTGAGGTGTGAGGAGTGAGGTGTGAGGAGTGAGGTGTGAGGAGTGAGGAGTGAGGAGTGAGGTGTGAGGAGTGAGGTGTGAGGAGTGAGGTGTGAGGAGTGAGGAGTGAGGAGTGAGGTGTGAGGTGTGAGGAGTGAGGAGTGGGGAGTGAGGAGTGAGGAGTGAGGTGTGAGGAGTGAGGAGTGAGGAGTGAGGTGTGAGGAGTGAGGTGTGAGGAGTGAGGTGTGAGGAGTGAGGAGTGAGGAGTGAGGTGTGAGGTGTGAGGAGTGAGGAGTGGGGAGTGGGGAGTGAGGAGTGAGGTGTGAGGAGTGAGGAGTGAGGAGTGAGGTGTGAGGAGTGAGGAGTGAGGAGTGAGGTGTGAGGAGTGAGGTGTGAGGAGTCAGGAGTGAGTGAGGAGTGGGGAGTGAGGTGTGAGGTGTGAGGTGTGAGGTGTGAGGTGTGAGGTGTGAGGTGTGAGTGAGGAGTGAGGAGTTAGGCGTGAGGTGTGAGGCGTGAGGCGTGAGGTGTGAGGTGTGAGGAGTGAGGAGTGAGGCATGAGGTGTGAGGCGTGAGGCGTGAGGTGTGAGGTGTGAGGTGTGAGGTGTGAGGTGTGAGGTGTGAGTGAGGAGTGAGGAGTTAGGCGTGAGGTGTGAGGAGTGAGGAGTGAGGAGTGAGGAGTGAGGAGTGAGGAGTTAGGCATGAGGTGTGAGGCGTGAGGTGTGAGGTGTGAGGTGTGAGGTGTGACCAGCACACATAGGAAGCTTTATGTAAGCGGGGCCAGGGGCTGCCTTTGGCCTCCTTGCTTGGTGAGGCTGGCTGGGGTGGGGGTGCTGGAGGTGCCTTTGTTTCCCTGGAAAGGGACAGCTGCAGCCAGAGCTGGGGAAGTTTTGAATGCCGGGGGTTTGATGTCATCCTGAGGAGGGTTCCCCTGGAGTCCCCAGGGCCCCTGGCCACACCAGAGGTGGGGGAATCTGTCCGCCCTGGTCCCCTCAGCTTCGGGGTGAGGGCGGGAGGGAGGGTGCTTGTGTGCCCCCAGCCTTTCCTCCCCTGCCGCGGTGCAGATGTGTTCCACGGAGGTGTCCTCTAAGCTTAAAACCTCAGTCTCTCTGAACACAAAAGCCCCCAAGTGGGGTGGGGCTGAGGCAGCACTGGGACCCCTGGGCCCTCCAGCACCTCCTCTTGGCCGCTGTGTGGCTCTCGGCTTGTCTGCCTTGGGCCTCTGGGGGTGAAGGAGGCTGTGCCCCAGAGTTAATAGTCTGGGAGGAATCAAAGACGGATTGCTGGAGTCCCCAGGGCGGCTCCTCCCTACAGTGCCCCTGCCCACCCACCCTCTGCTTGCATACCTCCTATGACGGGGAGCTCACTATCCATGCTGGTTTCCTAGGGCTGTGCTAACCATGCACCACAAACTAGGGGGTGTGAAATGGGAGAAGTTTATTCCACGAGGCCGTGGAGCTGGGAGTGTTCAGGGTTGGGTCCTCCTGGAGGCTCTTCCAGCCCTCGGTCTCCCGGGCTTGCGGCTCCTCCTGTAGCCTCTCTGCTGCATCCGCCTTTTCTTCTTCTGTGGTTTATAGGGACGTGGGTTGTTGGATTTAGGGCCAGTCTAAAAGATAATCCCTCCCGCCTTCTCAGGACGTGGGACCTGCCCTAACCCAGGATGAGCCATCTCAAGATCCTTTCCCTAATTACATCAAAGCAAAAGCCCCTCTTCCAAATGAGCATGCGTTCACAGGTCGGGTTAGGGTGTGGGTAGAGCCTTTTCCAGGACACAGCAGAACCCACCGCATCCCCAGCAGGACAGGTGCTCCTGTGTGGGTTGGCCCTGCCTTAGACTGGGCTGATACAGCCCTCTCTGCACGGGTGCTTGGCTGTCTCAGAAAAATTCCAGCCTATCACAGCCCTCCCCAAAAGGCGGCCTGAGCGCCTTGAGGGCCACGTCTGTGGCAGCCCCATCTGTGTACCCAGGGCTGAGAGTGGTGCAGGGCACACAGGAGGGTGCTTTGTAAACAACACAGAATGGAAAAAGGAGGGAGGAGAGCGGCTCTCCCCATGGGTAAAGAGGGATGATAGCAGCTCCAGTGCCAGGGCTGCCCTGAGGCGCATTAGCATCACCTGCCTGGCTCAGGTGGTCGCAGCCCGTAGCACCTGCCACCAGGAGGCTGACAAGCACTCTTACTGTTGGGAGACAGGGCGGCGGCAGTGGGGCGGGGGTGTTTGTCTTTTCTCCAGAGTCCACTCAGCCATTCTTCTGGGGACAAAAACTCAAGACCCCCCGCAACCTCTGCATGTCAAGCACAGCCTGGGGGGAGGGGGCTGGGCCCCTCCCTGGCTCCGGCGTCTCTGGGGGCCTCCCCTGGGCTGAGACCTACGAAGCAGTCCCGGGGTCCCTTCTGCCACAGACAAGGGCCCAGGGAAGCCTCATTGGAAACGGCCCGAGGGGCCTGCAGCTGGGTGCTCAAGATGTTTTGTGCAAACCCTGACAAGTCACCGCGCTCAGCATGGCCAGGCCTGGCCTCCCCGGTGCTCTGCCCAACCTGCCCAGTTGCGGCTTGGGGCTGGGGCTGCAGGCCAGGCCGGGTGGGGAATCTTGAGGAGGGGAGGAGGGTGCCTTCGTGCAGGGTTAGGGAACGCACAGTGTTGGGAGGGAAAGACAAATTGATGTCAGTCCTGGTCCTCTGCTGGGAGTCCTTGTGCAGTGCACGACCTGCTCAACCATACCCAAGAAAGAGAGGAAGGGGGAGGGAATAGGAGCCAGAGGGAATGGAGGAAAACGCCAGGAAAACACGAGGAGAGCGAGAAGCCCTCCACCTCGGCCTAGTGCCCTCGTCCCCCATCCCCAGGTGGAGCCAGTGACCCTCCCTCCTGGCACGGGGAACAGGTCTGTCCACACGTGGACCACACGCCGTTCCCTCGGGCAGGACCTGGTCGGCCTGATGAGGGCAGCCAGTGCCTGAGGAGGTAAATGGCCGAGTGGAAAACTTCGGCAGGAGGGAGTGAGCAGAGGGAGCCGGAGCCCTCAGGCACAGGAGTGTCCTCCCCGGCCCACCTCCCTCGGCTGGGCGCCCCGGCATCCCGCTCCCCTCCCAGGGGAAGATGGAAGAAGGCAGCCCCACCGTGGACTCCGCTACGCCCCCGCCTCCTTCCTCCTCCGACCCGGGGCTGCCTTCTTCCCAGAGGCCGCCGCCCCATCTCCCCCTCTGGTCCTGAGGTGGGACGGCCGGACTCCCAGGCACAGGCTGCACCACGAGAACAGCGCCAGCGACCCAGCCAGCGCCGCGCGTCTCCCCACCTTCCGCGTGCTGCCAGCGCTGTCCCGGGGGTCGCAGGGCCAGGAAGACACGCCCGGGGGGACTTGCGGGACCTGCGGACTGGGCGGGGCCCGGGGTCCTGTGGGCGCAGAGGACGGGAGGACGCAGGGCGGCCTGAGCTCCTGCGGGTGGCTGAGGCAAGCGCAGAAATACCGGGTTGGGCAAGACTGGAAAAGCGGCGGCAGGAAGGCTGGAGGGCGGCCCGGAGGCGGAGGCCCAGACAGGCCGGCTCTCAAACCACAACCCGGGGCCCGCCCCCAGCAGACCACGACCCCGGACCCTGGTCGGGAGATGCGGAACGAGGGGCTGCAGACAAACGCAGGGCCGGGCGGGTCAGAGGCAGCGCGGGGGACGCCCCCCAGACGCAGCGAAGGACGGACCCACAGTCAGGAGCCCTTTAGCGCCCCGAGCGGGCCTGCGGGAAGAGGGGTGAGGCAGGGAGGGCACTGGACAGGGCGGAAGGAAGCGCTCTCTCCAGGGTCTCCCCCCCACATCAAGGCGCAGGTGCACAGTGGGTCACGCGCAGCCGGCTGCCCACAACACAGGTGTGTCCAGCCGGGGGCACTGCTGGTGGGGGTGCAAAATCGTCATGAGACGTTGGCTGGGACAGCAGAGGGCCCCTCCCTGCGGCGCGGCCGCCCCCACCCCCTCATGGGTTTTCCCCGGCAGGAGTGGTCTCATGTGTCTTGGCCTTTTCCCCGTCTGTGGATCCGTCTAGGGCCACCGCCTCCAAGCAGGGTCTACGTCTGCCTGCCCACCCAGAGCCCAGCCGAACGGGTGGGTGGGAGCGTGGCTGTGGGGGAGGAGCTGCGGGCAGAGGGCAGAGGCCCTGGGGCACCCTCTGGGAGGGGCTGGCGGGCGGACGCCGTTGCCAGAACCCCACACGGGCTTTCTAGTCACTGCATGGGAAGCGAAGAGAACGTGAGTGCCAACCGCCTGGAGCAGGACGTCCCTGGAGGGTGTGGACACCCATCGATGCCTGTCACACAGCAAGGCCGTCCTTCCCAGCTGCGTGACCGAACATCCTCTCCACTAGACCACGTGGAGGCAGTCACCCTCCTAGGACAGGCCCCTCTGCACAGGTGCCCAATAGCCAGAGGGATGGGTAGCCACACCTGGGGTCCGCTGCCACCCGATGCGAGTTCAAACCCAGCTCCAGACTGAGGTGCCTAGGGCTGGGGCCGGGGGCTGATCAGCCACAGAGGGGACCTCGCCTGGTCCCAGTCCACAGGTGAGCTGTGGTGGGCTCACCTGTCCGCTCCTGGCAGTAAAGAGACAGTCACTGCAGATGCTAGCTTGAGGTGCCCCATACTGGGGGCACAGAGCGCCATTTCCTGGCTTCCAGCCCTCATGGTGCAGCTCACAAATGACAGGCTGCAGGCTGGCACCCAGGGTGGCCTGGACTCCAGCTCCCTGGACTTGAAGGCCGCCCTTTTCAGAGAATGGGAATTCCCTTTGCACCTGGCTTTGACCTGATGGCAAATTGGATAAGCCTCAAAAAATTGCGACTGGGTGCAGTGGCTCATGCCTGTAATCCCAGCACTTTGGGAGGCCGACATGGGTGGATCATGAGTTCAGGAGATGGAGACCATCCTGGCTAACACGGTGAAACCCCGTCTCTACTAAAAATACAAAAAAATTAGCCGGACGTGGTGGCGGGCGCCTGTAGTCCCGGCTACTCGGGAGGCTGAGGCAGGAGAATGGCGTGAACCCGGGAGGCGGAGCTTGCAGTGAGCCGAGATCGTGCCACTGCACTCCAGCCTGGGCGACAGAGCGAGACTCCGTCTCAAAAAAAAAAAAAAAAGAAGAAAAACATTGCTGAGACACATGATCCAGGCCGCTGGGACACGAGATGAACTGCGTAGCCTGCGCTGTGGAAGGAAGGTGGGTATAAAATGGGAACAGTCCCCTCAGGAGTGCACAGGTGGTCCACCTGCGGTGCTCGCTCACGCCCAGCTCCTCTGCCCACACTCTAATTGTCATTTCATCCAGGGGAAGAGTGGCATGGACGCAGGTCATGCCGGGAGCGGAAGCGCGGCTTGCTGCCTCCCTGGGGTTCAGCTCGCGGCCCTGTGGGAGGGAGCTCTCTCTCGGGGGTCTCATCCTGAACCTCGTGTCAGGAAGCAGATGAGGGAGACGGGTGCGCCGCAGGCCTGGGAACCACACCGCGGCTACTTGAATCTGATTAAAGGAGGCACTGGAGGCCCTGGAGCGTGCACCTGGGGGTCCTGGGGGGCTCTGCCAGTGGCCCCGGCTGTGGAACATGGCATCACACGCAGGGCCTGGCTCAGCAGGTCCGGGGCCTGCGCACGGAGCAGGTGGTGGTCACTGCAGAGGTGGCAGCTGGGCTTGGGGCTGGGAGTCAGCCCTGGTCCTCTTCCCTCCAGCAGCTCCACAGCCCCTGCAGGGAAAGTACCTCCACCTCACGGACCACGGAAGCCCCAACCCAGCCCCATGAATGGGGAATCTGAGGTGCAATGCTCTCCTGGGCTGGGTCTGAAGGCAGGAGCTGCTCCACAGCCGGTCCTCCTTGGGGGAGTGAGTGTGCAGCCACACCCTTGCCCCCCAGTGGCTCCTGAGTGCTGGGCCGAGTGCAGTGCACGACACAGAGGCAGCCCCGGCTGTGCATGGGCAGAGGGCGCACACACCACGAGGGCAAGGACAGCTGCTTATCAAAATATTTTATTTTAGGAGACCCCTCAAAAAAAGACCCTCCACATTAGACAGACGCCCCAACACCACCCTTGGCCTTTTTTTGGTCTTTTCTGTATTTTTTCCTTTTTAAATCAACTAAAACAATTTGATGCTTAAAATAAAAGACAGGAAATATTTCCTGATGAGACTTTAGTCGAGAATATAGATATATTTCTGATCCGGGGGTGGGTGATCGGGGGCGGGGGAGGAGAAGGAGGTGCCACCAGTGGTTCGCGAGGTTCCGTTTCTCAGCTCAGGAGGGAGCCTGGCTGCCTGGACCCGGGCTAGGGACCCAGAGCTGGGGCTCCACAGGCCTGACCAGGGCCAGGGAAGAAGACGGTGGAGGAGGAAGAGAAGGCGGGGCTGGCGGCTGGGGCTTGTAATTTACATGAGAACCGTGCTGGCCACTAGCGCTGTCTGTGTCTGTCTGTCCTGCGGGACTTCTGCTCTGGGGAGGGAGGCTGGGATTCAGCGTCGTTGTCATTTCCTGTGTGGCTTCTTTTCCAGCTGAGAAACTTTTTTTTCTTTTTTACTTTTTAAAAAGAACCACAGCCAAAGTAAGACATTAACTGCAAAATCCAAAATGGCTGCGCTTACCCTATGTATAAAAATGCGTCCAGTCCAGTCGGGGCACGGCCTATGCTTTCCCAGGGATCTTGGCCCGCTTGCGTGCAATAGCATCCTCCACGGCCTTCAGCTGTTTCAGCAGCTCCTCCCGCCGTGACAGCGTGCTGGCCTTCCCTGATTTGGTGCTGGCGGCGCCAGGATCTGAGGCTTTGCCGGGCACGCTCGTGACCTTGCTGGAGCTCTTGGACTGGGGTGACAGCTGGCGTTTCCTACAAGGGGGTGGGGAAGACCTTGAGCCCCCAGAAGCCGCGTCTGCAGGTGGAAGGGGCAGCGCGGGTGACCTCCCTGTAGGGGAGCTTCCACTGTGTCCTCAGCGGCCACCAGGACAGGCAAGAGGCTCCCTGGATGGCCAGGCTCCCACTGCCACAAGCAGGCCTGGTCCTAGCCACTGGCTCCCGGGCTTTGTGGGGCAGACTGGGAGGGTCCTGGGCTGGCCCCGCACAACCTCCTGTTAGTCTTCCCACCTCTGTACCCAGGGCTCTTTGCCCAACGGCATGCGGAGCAGACGGCAGCCTCCAGCCTCAACCAGGGCAGGAGCGTGTGTGTGGGGGTGGGGCTGCAATTCGCTGTCCCTGCCCCTCACCCCTTCAGAGCAGCAGGAGCTGCAGTGATGCCTCCAGCCTGGCCCAGTGCTAGCCCTGCTGCTGCTGGCCTCTCTGGGGAAGAGGCTGGGGCTATAGCCCCCTCAGTGTGCCCAGGGCACATGCTGGGTGGGACTCACCTGTCAGCCGGGGCTGCAGGGGCTTTGGAGTTCTGGCCTCTCTGCCGCTCTGGCTTCGGGGAGCCCAGTCTCCCACCTGACTTCCGGTCCCGAGAACCTGGGTGATAGGTGCAGAGTGAGACCACCCTCCTGATTTACAGGGGATGGCAGTGTGGGTGGCCTCACCGATGCCAGGGACTCACTTCTAAAGCCTGAGGCTGCTTAGTTCACCGCCTTCGTTTTTATAAAGAAATAAAAAGGGGAGAGCCAAGTAGGAGAGAAGAGAGATGCGGTCACCAAGGCGTCTGGAAATGAGGCTGAGGCCAAACCTGGGCTCCAGGTTCCACCAAGCAGCCAGTATCTCGCGCAGACAGATAAAACTCCTTCCTAGCTTTGAAGACATTTATCACATGGGTCTTCAAATATCAAACAACAAGAAAGACATGGCAGTAAAGAAATACAAGCAAAGCCGAGAGACCAGGAGTGTTTCACTCTGGCAATGTTAGGAGGGAGGCGCGGCAGCCAAGGCGGGGTCCACTGCCCAGCGCAGGCCCAAGGCTCCTGTGTGAACAAAGGTCCGAAGGACCCCAGTGGCCCTGGCTCCAACCCCAGGCAAGGGCAGCAAGGCTGTCCCAGACCAGCCACACAGGGCACAGGCCCTGGGCTTAGGGACAAAGATGAGCAGCTTCCTCTTCCTGTGCCCGACAAACCCAGAGAACTGCTTGGGAAGGCGTCTGGAAGCCCCCTGCCTGTTCTCTGTGTCTGGGAGTGTCTGTGCGGGTGGCCAGGCCCCCTTGTCCTCTATTTGGTTTGAGCTCCACCCATCAAAGCCAGCCAGGACAATCTCCCTGTCTTTCCATCTGGGCCCCAGCTCTTGGGGTGTGGTCAGGATAGCTGGGGGTCCCCGAGGCCCTTTCAGGTCGATGTGGCTCCACAGTAGCACAGACACTATCTGCCTGTCACTCAGTCCGCAGGAGCCTGGGAAGACCTCCAGAAGGCACGAGGCATGTGGGTCCAGCTGTCTTCCGTCAGCCAGACTAAAGAGATTTGCAAAAATGGAAAAACCAATGCCATTCCTGCTCATTTGTTTTGGAAAATATATTTTGCAAAAATGGCACATGTGTAAAAAAAATACAGTTGCTCTTGTTGCCCAAGCTGCAGTGCAATGGCGCAATCTCAGCTCACTGCAACCTCTGCCTCCCGGGTTCAAGTGATTCTCCTGCCTCAGCCTCCCAAGTAGCTGGGATACAGACGCAGGCCACTATGCCCAACTAATTTTTTGTATTTTTAGTAGAAACGGGGTTTCACCATGTTAGCCAGGCTGGTCTCGAACTCCTGACCTCAGATGATCTGCCCACCTTGGCCTCCCAAAGTGCTGGGATTATAGGCGTGAGCCACCATGCCTGGTCCTGTTATTTTTAAACAAATATTTAAAACCTTTTCTTCGTTTTAGTTTTCAACACCCTAAACACCGACAGGAGTCATCTGCAAGTCAGATGTTTTCTGGACCCTCCTCCTACTTGTTAAGAGCAATGGGGTCTGAGACCCAGCTGCTCCGCATCCCCAGGCTCCCGTCCCTCTGCCCTGCCCCCTAGGGGCTGGGAGGCTCACCTCGGTCTGGGGATGTGTTGGCCCGCTTGGCTGGAGGAGGGCTCTGCCTGTCCTTGTCTGATGGTTCATAGCGCTTCCTGCTTCCTTTATCAGCCGCCTGGGACAAGAGAGAGGCCGGTGAGGACGGCAGGGCCAGGAGCCAGCAGCCGTGTCCTCGCCCCAGAGGACATGGGTTCCTTGCCAGCAACCTGCTCTGCTCCCAAAGGTCCCACCACACACCCATGAGACCCCGTAGCCCTGAGTGAGACCTCCATGACCCGGACCAAGGGCACCCCCACTGTGCACTTGGGGCCCTTCACGTTCCCCGGGAAGCACCCTGCAGGCCTTCCTGCTCCCCGCGGGGGCCACTCTAGGAGGACCTGGGACCCCTGAAGCCAGGCCTCTCGCCCTTCCAGCAGAGGACAGGGATGTGTCCTGCTGAGGACACAGGACAGGGACCGAGGCTTCCTGTATTGTGTTGAGACTGCCTGGCAGGGAATGGCGGCCACAGGCACAGAGAGAACACCCTCTCTGTTCAGAGGCCAGCAGCACCCGAACCTCCCCAGATGCTCACACTTCCCGGCCCAGGCCGGGAAGATGGAGTCTCGCTCTGTTACCCAGGCTGTGCTGACACCTGCAAGGCCCCACTGGCCCTCACTCAGGCTCCGTGCCCCAGGAGGAAGCTGTCCTCAGGAAGCAGATGGACCCAGGCCTAGACGCTGGGGCAGCCACCAGGAGGGCCCTTGCCCTCACCTTATTCAACAGTGTCAACTTGATCTCCTTGTGGGCCACAAACGTGCCCTGCTGGGGCTGCCCGGGGGGTGCCTGCTGGGGTGTCGAGGGCTGCTGGGAGGACTTCCCCCCTGCTGGAGGTTTTGCAGATTTGGGTGGTTGTGTGGACGAATCCCTTTTCCGCTTTTCCTCTTTAACACCGTCTTCTTTCTTAGATTTTCCTACCAATGATAAATCCGCAGTCATGGGGGTACTGGTGATTTACCCATGGCCACACCAACAGCCAGGCAAAGTCTGTGCTGATGCCGCCCTCCTCCCCACGGAGCTGCTCGCCAAAGGTACCAGGGCTCCTCAGTACCTTTCTCCTTCCTGGTCTGGGCTGGGGCCGGGGACCGAGAGCTGGCTGAGGACACGGGGCTAGCCAGGTCTGCGTACATGTCCTCCGAGTCCACGCTGTGTGCAGAGCTGCTGCTCGACGTAGCACTGGACACTGAGGAGACGCTGCTCACGCTCAGGGACCTGGACACACAAGCACATCTCACCACAGCCCAACCAGACTGGAGGGAGGGGCCGGCGGGGGGGTGCTCCATGGTCCACTTTTACCCAGTGTCCATTTATGGATCATGTACCCACGGAATGTGCAATTTTTGGGGGGGGCACTGGGCAGTTCCAGGGTTACACAGTAAGGGACGTCCCCATGGCTGGGCCAGGGCCCCATTTCACTAACGAATATCAGGTTGCAGCCAGGCATGGTTGCTCACGCCTGTAATCCCAGCACTCTGGGAGACTGAGATGGGCAGATTTCGTCATAAGCAATGGGGTCCAAGACGCAGCTGAACTGACGTCGGGAGTTTGGGACCAGTCTGGCCAACATGGTAAAACCCCATTTCTACTAAAAATACAAAAATTAGCCGGGCGTGGTTGCGGGTGCCTGTGATCCCAGCTACTGGGGAGGCTGAGGCAAAAAAATCGCTTGAACCCGGGAGGTGGAGGTTGCAGTGAGCCGAGACCATGCCATCGCATTCCAGCCTGGGCGACAAGAGCGAAACTCCGTCTCAAAACAAACAAACAACAAAACGAATGTCAGGTTGCTTTCTGGGAAGGAAACAGGACCGAGCTGACCCAGCAGTGGCAAGGATGGAATTTAAGCAGAGTCCCTGGCTTAGACACCTGTGACAAAAGGGAGACAGCCTCAGCCCACAGGGAAATTAAAAACACAAGGAGCAATTCCGCACAGTCTCAGGGAATACCTGAGGAACACACGGCAGACAGACTGGAAACATCAGGTCTGTAGCTCCACTGGCGTGCACTCAACACGGACACAGAGCACACAGGACTGGCACCTGAGTCTGCCCTGCCCATATGCTGCTCGAGAAAACACCAACCACGTCTTCCAGGTACGTTGGGTACCGGAACAGGGAACAGGGGAATGTAAGAGAACCATTTTTTTTTTTTTTTTTTTCTTTCAAAAGTCAGGTCTTTAAAACATTTCAGACCTATTAAGAAACATTTAGGCCAGGCGCGGTGGCTCATGCCTATAATCCCAGGAGTTTGGGAGACCACAGTGGGAGGATCACTTGAGCCCAGGAGTTTGAGACCAGCCTGGGCAACACAGCAAGACCATGTCTCTCCAGAAACATAACAAACAAAAGAAAAAAAAATGTGACAAATATATAAACTACCTGCTGCCTGGAAATGAAAAAGTTCTATGCAAGGAATCTAAGGACTGATTTAATACTTTCTTTTAAAACAACTAAATAGCAAAAACCCTTTGTTTCTTTTTTGAGACAGGATCTCTGTTGTCCAGGCTGGAATGCAATGGCGTGATCACAGCTCATTCAACCTTGACCTCCCAAGTAGCTGGGACTACAGGGCACACACCACTATACCCAGATAATTAAAACAAACTTCTGGGCTGCGTGCGGTGGCTCACACCTGTAATCCCAGCACTTTGGGAAGCCGAGGCAGATGGATCACCTGAGGTCAGGAGTTCAAGATCAGCAACGTGGTAAAACCCAGTCTACTAAAAATACAAAATTAGGCTGCACGCGGCAGCTCACGCATGTAATCCCAGCACTTTGGGAGGCCGAGGAGGGTGGACTGCCTGAGCTCAGGACTTTGAGACCAACCTGGGCAACATGGTGAAACCCCGTCTCTACTAAAATACAGAAAATCAGCTGGGTGTGGCAGCGTGCGCCTGTAGTCTCAGCTACTCGGGAGGCTGAGGTTGAACCCAGGAGGTGGAGGTTGCGAGATCGCGCCATTGCACTCCAGCCTGGGCAACAAGAACGAAACTGTCTCAAAAAAAAAAAAAACCGAAAAAAAACAAAAAAAACCTTTTTCTGTGCAGATGGGGTCTGTGTTGCTCAGGCTGGTCGTCAAGTCCTGGGCTCAAGCAATCCTCCTGCCTTGGCCTCCCACATTGCTGGGATCACAGGTGTGAGCCCCCGCGCCTGGCCCACAAAGCTTTTCCATGTATTCTCTTCTCAGATGTTTTTTATCGGCTTCCCCACCCCCTCAGGCCGGTTCCCTCGACAGGTGTGATAGGTCGCACAGGCCCAGCCTCTGCCCCTGCTGGGCTGGAAGCTGCTGGCTCCTCCCCAGGTGCAGGTGCTCTCTCAGGGTGCTGGGGCATCAAGTCAGCAGGGCAGAGGCACCTCCTCCTGACCTGAGTGCCCCCGAGTTTGTGAAGCTGTTTTTGTGGGGGGAGGGGGTCTCCCTATCACGAGTCCTGGCCCATTTTCTCCTGTGTCAAAGCTTCAACCGCAGCCTTGCATGGCCCCAAGGTGACTCAGATCCAGAAGGGCCCCAGCCCGCCTGTGGGAGACAGCCCAACCCACACTGGCTGCTTCTGGGACTTCCTGGCCCCGACGGGGAGGGAGAAACAGAGGCACAGGGTGACGGGGATGACCTGGATCGGGAGCTGGAACCACTATAGCTGCTGCCACTGCCACTGCCGCTGCCGCTTAGCGTCCGCCTGTAACACAAGCAACGGCGGGGCTCAGGGGACGTGCCCTCCGCAGCCCCTCGCGGCCTCCCCTCCCCACCAGCAGCCCTGTGAGGTGAGCCTCCAGACTGGTCTTGCTACTGCCTTGGAACAGGGCCTGCGCCTGTCTTCCTTTAGGCGCAGTGTTTTGTCAAGATAAAAAGTGCAGTCTCTCACGGCAGCACCTTCCAGCGCAGACGGGGGCCACGGCGGGAAGGCCTGTGCTCCCTGCTATGCTGTCCCTTCCCCTTCACGCTCCAGAAACACAGGCTCAGGGAGGGGACAGGGCAGGTTCCCGGGTAAGGGCTCACTGGGTGCTGCTGCTCGGCTGGGGGGCGCCTCCCGCCACCTGGCTCTGGACCCTGGCACTCTGGATTTCCGGCAGTGCCAGCATCACAGTGGCACCAAGAACACAGCCCGAGGGCCCCGGACGCCGGAGTGCTCACCTCCTGGGGGGGGTCCTGGCTGGCCGCTCCTTCCTCCTGGCTTCCCGAGGGTCTCCTGGCTTCGTGGGCTCGGGGACGGGAGCAGTGGTTTTGGTGGCCTGTGGTGGGGCTGGAGGCGGGGCCGGCTTCTTCACTGACTTCTCTCTGTGAGACAGGGAGGCTCAAGCAGGGCAGGGCTGGTGGACAAAGCCCTGCTGGCCTACGTCCCCTTTAAATGTACCCACACCTCGGGGAATGACACTGCATGCCTGTGATGCTAAGTGAGCACGCTCGTGCCTGGACATGGTTCCCCATCCATCAGTGTCAGAGTGCTTGGGAACGGCTTCAAAGCCCCCAGCAGCCCTTCCGGGCTCCCCTCTAACAGGCAAGAGCTACAGGCACCGCCAGGTAGTGGGGAGAGCAGGCTAATAGGAAGACCCCTTAAGAACACCCGGCTGCTGCCGTGTCCCCAGGGCTGTGCTCCGTCCCCAGAGCTCCTGAGGGAGTGCTGCCGTGCAAGGGCGGCCTGTGAGAACAGGGGCTGTGCCCAGTGCCCCCCAGCCCAGTCACCCTCTGGGGCCAGCCCTCTGAGGCATCCTCACCTCTTTGGTCCCAAACACAAATGAGAGATGGAGACGGAGGGAGGAGGCTGCAGCCTCTGGAGGCCTGGCCGGCCAGGACTTGCCCACAGGCCGGGCACTCACCCTGCTTTCCCGGGTGGCGGGGCCGGCTCTCCCTTGGTTCTGATGGAAGGTCTATGCGGGGAAGGTGTTGGGGACGGGGACGGGGACGAAGAGAAGGACCGGGACCTAGGGGAGTGAACAAAGGTGTCAGAAGGGGCCTGGGGGTGTTTCTTCACCAGCCCAAGCCCACTGAGGACCCACCCAGACCCATGGAGAAGGACACGAATTTCCATTTATGTGCCTCAGTTTTAACTTCAGTTCTGGACTGTTCTGTCATCTGCTAAAAACACAGGCCCAGAGTAGACCGGAGAGTGTGGAAGGTGTCAGCATTCACTGGCGGGTCCTCTGGGAGGCAAGTGCCATGTTCACGTGTGTGCAGGACAGGAGGAGACAGGCTCCTTGGCAGTGGGGCAGCAGCACAGCTCCCAGAGAAACACCCGCAAGACAGGGCTGGGTCTGGCCCCTTCCTCGGCCTGTCCCCGGAGGACTGGAGTGCCCCAACTCGAGGATCTCAGGCTGTGGCCCTCAGTGACAGCACGCATCTACACAAGGACGAGGGCCTGCAATGCTGGTGTTTGGTGGGGGACACAGGACATGACCCCCTGGCCATCCTAGTTCAGCTGCCAGCAGGGACTTTCAATACCCCAAGGGGCTATTGGCGCCACAACTAAAGCCACATTCGCAGGTGCCTATGCTCATTGCACCTGCCGAGGGCCCTTCATGGGCCCTGGGGACATACCTGGACCGGCTTCCTGAGAACGAGCTGTGTCTGGAAGAGCGGCTGGAGTAGGAGCTGTAGGATGAAGACCGGGATCGTGACCGGGAGGAGCCGGAGCCGGAGTAGGACGATGACCGCGAAGATGACCTGGCGTGGGCGGGAGGGAGCATGGCGAGAAGTGAGAAGGGCCCTCCCTGCCCCACACACCCTGTGCTGACCTGCTGCTCTCCGGCACAGACCTGAATGCACAGCTACACACACGCGCACAGACGCACACATGCACAGCTACACACCCACAGATGCACAGCTACACATGCACACAGATGCACAGCTACACACGTGCAACAGCTACACACGTGCACACAATGTACAGCTACACACGTGCAGATGCACAGCTACACATGCGCAGATGCACAGCTACACATGCGCAGATGCACAGCTACACACATGTGCACAGCTGCACACGCGCGCTCACAGATGCACAGCTACAAACGCGCACAGACACATACAGCCTCCCCCAGACACTCTTCAGTCCCATCCCTCCTCAGTGGAGAACGGCATTTAGAAATCAAGACCTGGGCGTGGGGTATGCCTGCTGTTACCGGGTGACGCTGCCTGAGTGGACAGAGCCAGGATGTGTGTGCTGACCCAGCTCACGTGGGTCTGTGTGTGTGCCTATCTGTCCATCTGCGTCCACTTTCAGTGAAGCCTGGCCTCCCACACACACCTCCTGTTCCTGCCGAGCATCGTGGGGTCTACCCTGGCCCCCTGCTTTCCGTCATCCCTCACTCGGGAGCCAGGCTCCTGTGTGCTGCGACCAGGACTGTACGTGGAGGGGCACAGCTTCAGGTCCAGTCTGCAGGAACACATGGACTCACTGGGCCCCGGGTCTGTGCGTCCTCCCACATCCAGGTGCCCCTCCCTCCAGTGTGGCCTGCGACTCCCTGGGAGCAGTCGGGCTCAGTCGCCGGAGTCTGTGCCCCATTTGGGGTCACTGTGTCAGTCCTACTTGGCACTGATGCTCTTTGCTGAATGTATAAACGCCGGGCTAGTCCCACTGACTGGTCTGCAGGTAATGACGCCACAGCAAACAGTGGGGCTGGGGTGTTCCCCACCTGACCCAGTGAGGTACGCGGTGTTCAGCTGACGACAAGGTGCTGACACCCCAGCCGTCCCACGAGCCCTCCTTACCTGGAGGAATTAGAGGCAGAGGCTGACGAGGCTGATGTTTTCCGACGCCTTCGAGCCCGGCTCGGGGAGACCGACACCCCGAGTTTCTTCTTGGGAGACTTGGATCGGCGCCAAGGGTCCTTCCACTCATCTGCTCTCTTCACCTGCGGCCCCGTGGTGGTGGCCTCCTTCTTTGGTGGCTCAGCTTGGCGGCTGAAATCACAGAGGCATTGGCGACTCTCGGCCACCTTCCGCTTCACAGCAATGCCGTGTGCGACAGCAGCGGGGGAGACTATGGATCTCATGCCTGGCTTATTTAAGAATCACCTGAGAAACAAAGGGTCCTAAGGGGAAAACAGGCCACTCACAAAACCCACCACCACATGGACTTGGGTGATGTCCGTGGCCCTTGGCCCAGTGTCTGTTATCCAGGGCAACACCCAGATTTCTCCTGAACCAGAATGGCAGTTACTTTTTGTGGGTGTCATTACTTACTGAATTTCCATCTTCCCAACTACGCTGTCAGCTCTAGGAGGGACAGGGATGGTGTCTGCCATGTCTAAAACTATCTCTAGTGCTGACATACTAGTAGGTTCATAATAAATATCTATGAAATAAGCCCGGGTATGGTGGCTCACGCCTGCAATCCCAGCACTTTCCGAGGACGAGGCGGGCGGATTACTTGAGGTCGGGAGTTCCAGACCAGCCTGACCAACATGGTGAAACCCGTCTCTATTAAAAATACAAAAATTAGGCTGGACGCGATGGCTCATGCCTGTAATCCCAGCACTTTGGGAGGCTGAGGTGGGCGGATCACGAGGTCAGGAGTTCGAGACCAGCCTGGCCAACATGGTGAAACTCCATGTCTACTAAAAATACAAAAATTAGGCCGGGTGCGGTGGCTCACCTGTAATCCCAGCACTTTGGGAGGCCGAGGCGGGCAAATCACGAGGTCAAGAGATCGAGACCATCCTGGCTAACACAGTGAAACCCCATCTCTACTAAAAATATAAAACATTAGCCAGGCGTGGTGGCAGGCACCTGTAGTCCCAGCTACTCGGGAGGCTGAGGCAGAAGAATGGCGTGAACCCAGGAGGCGGAGCTTGCAGTGAGCCGAGATCGCGCCACTGCACTCCAGCCTGGGCAACAGAGTGAGACTCCGTCTCAAAACAAAAACAAAAACAAAAATTAGTTGGATGTGGTGGCGGGCACCTGTAATCCCAGCTACTTGGCAAGGTGAGGCAGGAGAATTGCTTGAATCTGGGAGGCGGAGGTTGTAGTGAGCTGAGACTGTGCCACTGCACGCCAATCTGGACGACAGAGCAAGACTTTGTCTCAAAACAAAACAAAATAAAACAAAACAAAACAAAAAACAAAACAAAAATTAGCTGGGTGTGGTAACACGTGCCTGTAATCCCAGCTACTCGGGAGCCTGAGGGCAGGAGAATGGTTTGAACCCAGGAGGCAGAGGTTGCAGTGAGCTGAGACTGCGCCACTGCACTCCAGACTGGGCAACAGAGTGAGACTCCATCTCAAAAAACAAACAAAAAAACCCAAACACAAATGATATTAAAGTGACCCCTTATATATAAATCTTTATCCGACTTTTTAAAGGGTAAACTCCCGAGCAATGGAATTAATGGGTCAAAGGAAATACACATTTTACAGGTTCTTGGTAGGTTATCAGATATTTTTTCCTCATTCAGCCAGCAGTGTGCAGTGCCGAACCTGGGCTCGGTGTCACCACTAAGAACCACAACCGCCACCCAGACACAAACTAACCCCAAATCCTGGCAATTGTATAAGCAGAACGTGGCTTTTTTTTTTTTCTTTTTTAGAGACAGGGTCTTGCTCTGTTACCCACGTGGGCTGGAGTGTGGTGGCATAATCACTGCAGCCTTGAGCTTCCAGGCTGAAGGGATCCTCCCACCTCAGCCTCTTGAGTAGCCGGGACTGCAGGTGTGCACCACCATACCCAGGACCACCACACCCAGGTCATTAAACATCGATTTGAGGTCTCCCTATGTTGCCCAGGCTGGTCTCAAATTCCTGGCCTCAAGTGGTCCTCCCACCCCGGCCTCTGAGAGTGCTGGGGTTATAAGCTTGAGCCGCCATGCCTGGCCTGCACACACATTTTAAAAAGCTGGTTTAGTTCCTGTGTTACTGTGAGTACGTCTTGCTCACCTATGGCTCTGCTGTGGTACCATCTGCTTACGTCACACAACAACACATGAAACCACCAAAACCATCAATGTTTATGTTTTCAGAGCTTGTTTAACCAATCGGCCGGCAAACATGCCTGCTATCTGCTGAGAATGCATGACGGGGGCAGCTCCCCACTTAACACTGTCCTAAGGACACGGACACGCGACATCACAGCTTCAGCTCCTGTACGTCAGCTCAAAACCCCAAGAGCTATTGCCACATCTGGGTGTCTCCTGGAAAAGTAATCCAGGAAGGAAGTAAACACCTGTCTGATGATCCTCCCTGTCACAGGCTACTAGAGAGCTACTTTCACCTTTATACTTCCTGTATAACTCTCATCCTAAAACCCCAAGAGGAAACGCAGCACCAATGAGTCACAGGGACGGTGCGGCCCTTCCAACACAGGGAGAGGGAACGGGCAGAAGTCAAGGCGTGGTCGGGACCACCTCTTGACTCTTCAGGTGAAGCTGTAACAGCGTGTGGAGTCCTTGCTGCGGTGAGGGGAAGGAAAAACAGCGTCTGCTTGCCCCCTGCCACGGCATGGAAATAAAACCAGCTGAGGTCCAGAGAGGCGGGCAGTGCAGGCCTTCACAATCTCAGGGCAGCTGGTGCTTGCCCCCCAGAAAGAGGTGCTCATTCCCTCTGGAGACAATCATACCGAATTTCAAAATGAAGATGGCCAGAGGCAGGCCCAGCAGGGGTCAGTGAGGTCTCTCCCTCTGTGGGCCAGGGCTGTGGACGGGCCTGCACCAACTCATCACTGCACAGTGCGCCTTCCGCTGCCACCGGCTACACCATTTTCCTTCTGAAGCAGCTGCTTCCAGGCCCATGGAGCAAGGAGGTCCTATCCAGCAAGTCCATGTTCCCATGTGTGGGACACGGTGGTACTGATTTTAACCAGGATGCAGATAACCATTTTTTTCCCTTTTTTTTTTTTGAGACAGAGTCTTGCTCTGTTGCCCAGGCTGGAGTGCAGTGGTGCGATCTCGGCTCACTGCAACGCCTCCTGGGTTCATGCCATTTTCCTGCCTCAGCCTCCCAAGTAGCTGGGACTACAGGCGTCCACCACCACACCCAACTAATTTTTTGTATTTTTAGTAGAGGCTGGGTTTCACCATGTTAGCCAGCATGGTCTCGAACTCCTGATCTCGTGATCCGCCCACCTCGGCCTCTCAAGGTGCTGGGATTACAGGTGTGAGCCACTGCATCCGGCCCATTTTTGTTTGTTTGTTTTTGCTTTTGAGATGGAGTCTCGCTCTGTCACCCAGGCTGGAGTGCAGTGGCACAATCTCGGCTCACTGCAACCTCCACCTCCCGGGTTCAAGTGATTCTTCCACCTCAGCCTCCTGGGTCGCTGGGATTACAGGCGCCCGCCACCATGACGGGCTAGTTTTTGTATTTTTTGTAGAGATGGGGTTTCACCAAGTTGGCCAGGCTGGTCTCAAACTCCAGACCTCAAGTGATCCGCCCGCCTCGGCCCAGACAGCCACTGTTACTTCTGACTTTATTACTACAGTGACTGAGCAGGACAAATGATCTGGGACCAGCTTTACAGTAATGATGCAAAATTCCTACTGGACCAGATGCACTGGCTCACGCCTGTAATCCCAGCACTGCGGGAGGCTGAGGTGGAAGGATCGCTCGAGGCCAGGGGTTTCAGACCAGCCTGGGCAACACGGCAAAACCCTGTCTCTACAAAAAATACGAGAATTATCCAGGCATGGTGTTGTGGGCCCGTGGTCAGTCGGGGGCTGAGGCAGGAGAATCACTTCAGCCTGGGAGGTCAAGACTGCAGTGAGCCGTGATTGTGCCCCTGTACTCCAGCCTGGGCGAAAGGGCAAGACCCTGTCTCCAATAGAAAAAAATAAAAATAAAAAAAATGAAAACCAGTAAAAGTATTTAAAATATGCAAATACATAAGCAGTATCTGGATACAGAAAATTATGCAAGTGGGGGCCGGACATGGTGGCTCACGCCTGTAATCACAACACTTTGGGAGGCCGAGACAGGCAGATCACTTGAGGCCAGGAGTTTGAGACCAACCTGGGCAATATGGTGAAACCCCGTCTCTACTAAAAATACAAAAATTAGCCAGGCATGGTGGTGCGTGCCTGTAATTCCAGCTGCTCGAGAGGCTGAGGCATAAGAATTGCTTGAACTTTGAGCCCAGGCGCGGTGGCTCATGCCTGTAATCCCAGCACTTTGGGAGGCCAAGGCAGGTGGATCACGAGGTCAGGAGATTGAGACCATCCTGGCTAACATGGTGAAACCCCATCTCTACTAAATATACAAAAAAAATTGGCCAGGTGTGGTGGCGGGCGCCTGTAGTCCCAGCCACTCGAGAGGCTGAGGCAGGAGAATGGCGTGAACCTGGGAGGCAGAGCTTGCAGTGAGCCGAGATCGCGCCACTGCACTCCAGCGTGGGCGACGGAGCGAGACTCCGTCTCAAAAAAAGAAAAATTACGCAGGTGGCACAAGAATTGGGTGGGTCTGGGAACTGATCTGTGTTGTGAAGTCACATCTACGGATTCCGAGAACCAAATATAAATGAACTGCGCCCCAGCTGGTGTCTTTCCCCAAACCACGAAGACGGCTTTGGTCGTGTGTGCACAGCTCTGGCAGTCAGTTCCAGCGGCAGGTGTCTCGGGAGGCTGAGAGAGTGCTCACCAAGAAAGCTCCACGTGCGAAACAGTCATGTGACGCTGGGGGGAGGCAGGGCTGGGCCGGTCCGAGGGGCAGAGCCAGTGCCGGGAAGCAGCTCCAGCCTGGCCATCTTCCTCATGCTCCCTCTACTGCTTACAGTTTCCCAAACTTTACAAAATCATTGTGTCTCACATTTATTACAGAAAACATCTCAAATGTTATTTAAGGATTTTTCTATTTCTGTAAAGAAAACCATTTAATGCTGTTAACTCCTACATGCTCTCAGGAATCTTCTAATAGTTTTTTTTGTTTTTCTTTGAGACAGAGTCTCGCTGTCACCCACGCTGGAGCGGAGTGTCGGCTCACTGCAACCTCTGCCTCCTGGGTTCAAATGATTCTCCTGCTTCCGCCTCCTGAGTAGCTGGGACTACAGGCACATGCCACCATGCTCAGCTAATTTTTGTATTTTAAGTAGAGATCAGGTTTCACTGGGTTGGCCAGGCTGGTCTCGAACTCCCAACCTCAGGTGATCCACCCACCTCAGCCTACCAAAGTGCTGGGATTACAGGTGTGAGCTACAGTGCCCAGCCTTGTAATTGTTTTTATGGTACATTCTCATCTCTTATGAAAGGTCTGGCTGATCCCAGGCTGGAGGGAAGAGCTTGTGGTGTCAAGACCCAGCCGGGAGGTGCAAGGAACAGCCCTGTGTGCACCAGGAAGCCATAGGAGACGGCTGGGATGGGAACCATGACGAGAGAGCTGGGCTCAGGCCGTGGTGCCCTGGAGTCCTACTGCAGGCCAGCACCTCTGACCACTGTGCCTGTAACCTTGGTCCTATGGTGGCTAACAGGTTGCACTTGGGGCAATGGGGCTGGGACCATTGGGCGTTATCTCCACTGTGCTTTGATCGCGAGTCTCCAGGCCCCAAGGCTGCGGCAGAAAGCAAGGCTGAGCACTGGCTTTCTACAGCCCAGGGACCCGAGGCATGTGCCCTTCTCTCAGCAAAGGATGTCACCCCAGGGGACATCCTGATTAGACTTGGAAAAACCAGGCAGATACAAAATAAACAAAACCAAAACACACAACATGGGTGCCCCAGGACAGCCCACTGTGTGCGGCTCAGCTCCTTCACAAGTGGGGGCCTGCACGGAGGGAGCCAATGTGGGCTGAGAACGCTCGCAAGGGATGGCCCAGTCATGAAGGCCCACCTCCAAGCTGGGCCAGGACAGATCTGGAATTTGCATGAACACTTCCAACCAGAGGAAAAACCCTCCAGATGACCTCGGACTGAGGAAGTAGCCTTTCCTGCAGCACAGGGCCCGCGCTATCATCTGGCCCCCACTCCCCGTTGAAGGCCACAGGAGACTAAGGGGCAAAGGTCAGCTCTACCACCAATGCAAACATGCCAGAGGCAGACAAAACCAAGGGCCCAAGGCTGGCAAACTCATAGCTCATGCCTCACCGATGCCAGCAGCGACACGAGGTGCCACAGACGCCAGGCTGCTACAGGCCACGTGTCCAGAAACTCCAACCCGAGCAGCTGCCAAGTTTGGGGTCAAAAGTGAAAAAGGATAAAAACGCATGATTGAGCTCTTCCTCAATCGAAAGAGCTAAGCACCTACATCAACAAGGGAAAAGGGAGATGGAAGCCTATGTGCCTCCTCGGGCTGAGCCTGCTCAGAGGCAGCTCTGGGAGCACCTCCACAGCAAAGCTTCTCTCCTGGCTTGTTCTGTGAGTGCCTGTGGAGCATTTAGCTACGGGCCACATGCTCTGCCCACCTCCCTTAAAACAACAGAAAAAGCCCAAAGCAGATCTGGAGTGCCAGCCCCATGTCTTTACCTTTTGCAAAAAAAAAAAAAAAAAGTGGAGTCCAATGGACGGCCTGAGTGGCCGTCACCTTCTCTGTGACTTGTGCAGAAGGCCACGCGGCCTCACTCACACCTGCAAGAGCCAGTCTCAGCGCAGAGCAGATACAAACACCAGCAACTGCGCCTTCTCTGTGAATTAAACTGCACATGAAAATCCCTAACTCCACTAATCCCTTACCCAGAAGGTTGGTCTAAAATAGGGTTTCTTAACCTTTTTGGGGGAGTCACAAATCCCTCTGAAGAAGACTGTGTAGCCTGGTCCACTCCCAGCAGAGATCTTGAGACTCCTGGGGTGCCTCAAACTGGCAGATGAGAGGGCTCAGCCCAAATAATTGAGCATGAAGCGGCGGCCCGGGAAGCAGGTGCCCACTGGATGGGCCGCGAAAGGGGTGCGGACACTGCGGTGTCCGGAACTTACCAGGGAAGAGTGAGAATGAAGAGCCCGGGGTGAGTAGGTGCTGAGGGGCGAGTGCTTCCCGTCTCAGGGGTCCACCCCACAACCCCACCGCAGAAGCCTGCCTAGCTCAAGCCCTGAAGGGGCACCCAAAGCCGCAAAGGTTAACCTGGAAGTTGAATAGCTTGGAGACAGCAGGCAGCCCAGACAGCTCCCGCTGGAAGGTCCCCAGTCAGCGTTTACATTTCTAATGACAATGACTAGCCAAAGAGCATCGTAATGTGCCTCGGCTGTGAGCACGCCCATCGGCCTAGCTATAAAGATTAGAAGTAGGTTTCACAAAACGGACCGCCCCCTTAGCTCTACAGATGCATTTGATAGAACTGATTGAAAGGTTCTGCTCTCATCATTTTAAAACAGCCCAGATGGAGGAGTGTGTAAGCCTCAAAAGGCAAACCAGGACGAAGAGGGGCACAACTCCGCCTCCAGCCGCAGGTCCAGGGGGAGCTGGTCAGGAAGTCCTGCCAGAGATCCCGACGGGGACAAGCTAGCCAGTAACTCCCAGAGCCAAACAGCTTAGGCAGTTAAGAGAGAACCTCAGGAAAGAGGGGTATTAGGTTAAAGATAAGGAAAAGAAAGGGCTCCCCCATGGACAGAGGGCTGGCCATCAGATGGCTCAAGGCAGTGTTTCGTATTAAGGCTCAGCATTCTCCTTCCCGGGGGAGGCCCTCAACTCTACCCAGGACACCCATGGCACCCAAACAGTGGCGAATCTCGCTTCTCCCGCTGCACGACTGCGCCCCATCTCGTGAAGCTCGGGGTGGTGAAGTGTCTGCTATAACGAGCTTGGGCTGCGCTTTAGACGAAACAAAAGTGACTGTGCTTCACTAGGGTGTAGCCCCCATGCAAGGCCTAGCCCTGGTGCAGCCGTGCCAGATACCGCAGAGCCCCTCATTCGTGTTTTGCTCGGTAGCTGAAGGCAGAATCTTCCCAAATGGATCTCCCTGGGTAAAACTGTGTCATTTTCTTCCAGTTTAGGTGAGAAAAGTTCTTTCTATCCACCTAATGATTACAAACTCCCAACCTGCCAAAGGCCCACCCATTCAATACGTGTATTACTGCAAAGGGAATTCAGCTGCTCCTGAAAAGGCAGCCAGGCCAGTTCTGGCTGATAAGGGAGAAGGAAGCAGGAGCACTGGCTGGAAATTCTGCGCTGGGGAAACCCTTGTCCTCCAGGCAGGTAGCGGGCCTGGCAGGGCTCCCGCAAAGGTGAGTGAAGCCAAGACCGGGGACTCCCCAGCACCCGGAAGCCGGCTGAATGAATCCAGGCAAGCGACGCAGAGAACGTCAGCCCTGCCGCTGGCAGCTCGCAGAAGGGGCTGAGGGCAGCCCCAGGAGCACAGGCAAGTACTTCAGGAAGGAAAGAAAGGGACGTGAGCCTCGCAGAAGGGAAATGAACCAGGTCAGAAACAGGTGGGAAGAGCGGCTCGGCCCAGTTTGGTGAGAACAGCTGTGTTTGATTTTAAGAAAAACTAATTTAGTACAGAGTTTCCTGAACCCTAGCTGTGAGCCCAGCTCAGGCCAGAGAATATCTGAGCACCTCCCAGTCCCTTCCTGAATGTGAGACTCCTCTGTGAAGCTGAGGGCTCAGGGGCTGGCGATGACAACCTGCTGTCTGGTGGCCATGCTGGCAGAGTTACCCTCTCCAAGCCTCCTGGGATCTGGGGAGGCTGAGCACACAGGACAGAGAGGCATGGCAGTTGGGAATCTGCCCTCCCATTCCACGAGTCACTAACGCGCGGGCCACAGCACAGGAACACAGTGACCTTAGGCATGACGGCCCTCTACTACGTACCCCAAAAGTACATTCTTGTACACAGAAAACATCCCTGAGTTGGAATTACCGACTCCTGACTGGGAAGAGCCCCCGGCTCCTTAGAAACAGGCAGAATACATGACTAGGGGCTGGGGAAGGGGGTCTGTGGCCAGGCACGTGTGCCCATAAGCCACCAAAGTGGACATGCTGACGGACTCATAAACCCAGAGCCACACAGCACAGTGACCTTCCACGTGGATATCACTGCCTTTCTATGTCTCTGCTTCTAAAACCAAGGATCTGGGCAGTGTGAAAACCCCTATTTTGTGAATCTAGAAAGCAGACTGAGCTGGTTCTGTTTGTAGAAATCAATCTGCAATTTTAGCAACCCTGTAACAATCAATTATGACATGCACGTAAAAATGCAAGCTGATACCAAATTCAAAACTCAAGGACAGCACCCCCAAATATAAGTGAGTACCCCCAAATGTGGGTAAGCATCAACCTGTGCGGGACTCTGGGACAGGCACAGAGGCTGCAACGGGGAGCAGGGCAGACGGTGGTGCCCCAGGACCACCTGCTGCGAGGGCTCCAGATGGGCACTGAGGGCCATGAGGAACAAGAAAGCAGGCTGGCAAGCAGGAGGGGATGGGGAGACTTCCCTGTGCAGAGGAACCTGAGCAAAACCCTGGAGGAGGTGGAGGCAGCCCGTCCGGGCAGAGGGAACGGAGGAGATGGGGGCAGCCAGTCCTGGCAGAGGGAACGGAGGAGATGGGGGCAGCCCGTCCGGGCAGAGGGAACGGAGGAGGTGGGGGCAGCCCGTCCGGGCAGAGGGAACGGAGGAGGTGGTGGCAGCCTGTCAAAGGCAGAGGGAATGGAGGAGGTGGGGGCAGCCCGTAAAAGGCAGAGAGAACGGAGGAGGTGGGGGCAGCCTGTCTGGGCACAGGGAACGGAGGAGGTGGGGGCAGCCTGTCAAAGGCAGAGGCAATGGAGGAGGTGGGGGCAGCCCGTAAAAGCCACAGAGAACAGAGGAGGTGGGGGCAGCCTGTCCAGGCAGAGAGAACAGAGGAGGTGGGGGCAGCCTGTTTGGGCAGAGGGAACGGAGGAGGTGGGGGCAGTCCATCTGGGCAGAGGGAACAGAAGAGGTGGGGCAGCCCGTCCAGGCAGACGGAATGGAGGAAGTGGGGGCAGCCCGTCTGGGCAGAGGAAGCGGCTGGGGGTGTGTGCACGGGGTGCTGGGCCACACCTTTGCAGTGGGGTCCCAGGGGAGAAGGCAGCCTTAGGCTGAGTCCACACTGAAAATACTGTGTGTGCTGTAGGGGAAGGGCTTCTATCCAAAAGGGCTTGAAAGGCTGAAGAAGGCGGCACAATGTCAAGGTCAATGCCAGTTTCCCCATTTGGATGACCATATAAACTTCAAAATAACTTAGAGATTACTGTAACATAAAAGGATTAAAAACATCTGAAATATGTCACTTATTCTGAATGTTCTTTAAGAAGATTACTTTGCCTAATGTTAAGAAAGTATGACAAAATACAGCACATTTAAGGAAGTCCATTCATTGTGAGCTGGAGAATGAAAACAGTCAAAACTGGCACTTGCCACCGGCTAAGCAGCAGCTACAGCCATGAGAGACCCTGAAACAAAGGCCTGTGAAGTCCTGCTTGAGAGCTGACTTTCAGAAAAGAGTAGACGACTTGTGTTCCACTGTACACAAGAGCGGGTGTCGTCCAGCCACATGGACAAGATGATGAGGACAAGGGGCTTGTTTTTGTCCCGTGGTGGAAAGCAAATCCTTCCAGAGCTACAGTCGCAGGTCCTGATGGCTGCCAGGTCTCTGAGGGGAGCATGAGACTTGTGGCCCCTCCAAGTGTGGCCACTGCGTGGCTCCAGCCACGAAGCTGCCCACGCCTGCAGGTCCAGCAGAGTCCAGTGTTACTGGAAGGTGTAGGCCCAAATGTGGATTTTTATGAGAGCCAAGTCAAACAACAACCCTGGGTTGGAAGTACAGACTCCTGACTGGGAAGTCCTGCAGGCCACGGCCCTGGAAGGGTCTCGGGCTGTTTCCCAATAAGGAACTGCCTTGATCCCTCCTTGCGTTTCACCCCCACGGGGACGCTGACACAAACCAACCCTGAGACGGAGCAAAGTTCATGCTCTCATCGACCCCCCCCCCCGCCGCCTTTTTTTGAGACAGGGTCTCAGCCTGGATCAAAGACCTATGTGTAAGAGCTAAAACTATAAAACTCTTACAAGAGAACACGGTAGTAAATCTTTATGACCCTGTATTAGTCAATGGTATCTTACATGACACCAAAACCATAAGCAATAAAATAGAAAACATTAATTAGAACTGCACATCATCAACGTGATAAGGGACTTGTATCTGGAATACATAAAGGACTCTTACCACTAAATAATAAAAAACAAAAAATGAGCAAAGGATCTGAATAGGCGTTTCTCCAAAGAAGATACACAAATGGTCGATAAGCACAGAAGAAGATGCTCTCATTATCATCCATCATCAGAGAAATACAAATCTCAACGGCAGGGAGATGTCACACCCACCAAGACAGCTGTCATCAACAAGACGGACCACATCAAGTGTAGACAAGGATGTGGAGAGATGGCGCCCTCCTACGCGGCCAGCGGGAATGTAAAAGGTGCAGCTGCTGTGCACAACAGTTTGGGGGTTTCTCAAATAGCTAAACACAGAGTGACCACATGATCTAGCAATTCCACACTGAGGTATATGCTCAAGAAAAATGAAAACCTATGTCCACACAAAAACTTGCACACAAATTCATATCCACAACAGCCAAAAGGTGGAAACAACCCAACATCCATCAACAGACAGAGAAATGCAATGCGGTGCATCCATGGAGGAATAAAGCACTGACCCACGCTACAACGTGGACAAATGTTGAAAACGTTCAAAGTGGAAGAGGCCAGTTAGAAGAGGCCGTGTATTGCACACTTCTGTTTCTACAAAGTGTTCTCAATGGGCAGGTTCCTAGAGACACAAAGCTGCTAAGAGACTGGGAAGTGTGGGGAAAATGGAAAGTGACTGCTAATAGGCACAATGTTTCTTCTCTTTATTTTGAGACAGAATTTTGCTCTACTACCCAGGCTAGAGCACAGCAGTGCAATCTCGGCTCACTGCAACCTCAACCCTCTGGGCTTAAGCCATCCTCCCGAGTAGCTGGGACCACAGTAGTGCACTACCACGCCCTGCTAATATTTTCTATTCTTTTGTAGAGACGGGATTTTGCCATGTTGCCCAGGCTGATCTCAACTCCTGAGCTCAAGCAATCTGTCCACCCTGGCCGCCCAAAGTGCTGACATTACAAGAGTGAGCCACTGTGCCCAGCCTAGATTTTTTTTAAACAATTTTTAATTTTTTTTTTTTTTTAGATACAGGGTCTCACTGTGTCATCCAGGCTGGAGTGCAGCCATGCGATTGTAGCTCATGGCAGCCTCCAACACCTGGGCGATCCTGTAATCCTCCTGCCTTGGCCTCCCAAGTAGCTGGGACCTCGCCCAGCTAATTTTTATTTATTTATTTTTTTTATAGGGATGGAGTCTTGCTTTGCTACCCAGGTGGGTCTCAAACTCCTGGCTTCAAGCAATCCACCTGCCTCAGCCTCCCAACGTGCAAGGTACAAGTGTGAGCCACCGCAAGGTTTCACTTTAGGGGGCAAAAGTGCTCTCATGTTGATTGCGATGACGGCTGCACAACTCTGAATATTCTAGAAACCACTGATTGTACACTTTACATGGGTATGTTGCAGCGTACATTAATTATATTTCAATAAAGTTGTAAAAAACACCCACCAAAAACATCATCCAGTACTCTAATGTCCACTGAGGCCCATCCATTCTGCTCTAACAGTCAAGTATATTTGAGAGAAAAAAAGGGCTGTCCTGAGCCCCAGCGCCTGCCTGTCTCACGGGTCTTGGCTGTGCCCCCAGCAGCTGGCAGCAAGGATCATTCTGCACCCAAGGCACCCACTCCACAAAGGAAAAACAGCAGCCCGCCCGGCCCTCCCCTGCATGCTGGCTGCTAGAGTGCCTCACCCCAGCCAGCAACACGGACGCCCCACAGCACCTGAGCCCAGTCCCAAGCTCTGGGGGCCAGGCGTGCTTTGGAATTCAGAACTCTCCTGAGAACAGTAACATGGTGCCCAGGGTGTGAGTTACACACCGTGCGTGGTATACAAGGGCAGCGCCTATTAAAACACACCGATGTTTGCAGGTGGACTGTAAGCATTTTCACATCAGTGAGATCCTCTAGAATGAGAAGAGCCTCCCAGGAGCTCAGGGCAGATGTCACGGCCTTGGGAGTTTTACAGAAAGGCCCTGCATTGGAGAGCTGTGGGTTTGGAACTATGGGCTCGGGCCGTGGGCCTGCACTGGTCCCCTGGGCTCCAGAGCTATGGGCCGCAGAGGGGAAGCGCGGGCCGAGGGGACTAGGTACAGAGCTGCATGCCGGACCTCCCACACACCCCTGGGCTTCAGGAAGCAGGGTCTACCTTGGTGGCTGCGGGGAGCGGGGCTTGGGCTTCCCCTTCTCCTTCTCCCGCTCCTTCTCCCGGTCGCGGTCACGGTGCTGCCGGTCCTTCTCGTCCCGCTTGGCTCGCTCACGCTCCCACTCCTCCTTCCTCCGCTGCCGCTCCTTGTCGCGCTCGCGCTCCCGCTCTCGCTCGCGCTCCCTCTGCCGGCGCTCCCGCTCTCGGTCCCGCTCCCGCTCCCGCTCGCGCTCGCGCTGTCTGTTCTCTCTCTCTCGCTCCCGCTCCCTTTCCTTTGTTAAAAAGCCAAACACATGGGGACACCGTGCGTTATTTGGGTGACAGAGGCACTGAAAGCCTTGGCTCCAACACCACGTGATCTGTCTGTGTCACAAAATCACACCTGTACCCCACAGACCTACACACAAAATGCCAAGTGCTCCCGACTATGATTGAACTCTGTGCGGTGGAGTACAGAGGAGATGGCAAGAGAGAAGCAGGATCAGGGAGCACCCTCAAGTGGGGATCTCATTCCCAGCTCTCTCCTTAAAACACAATGTTAAAAACCGGGTCAGATGCCAAATTAGAGCAAACACAAACTAGGAGTGAAATCATCCCAACCGCCAATTCTAGACTAACTCAGGGCAGCAATTCTGCAGTCACAGCCCAGTGTCGTTGGCACAGACGGCCTTCGGCCGTGTGGCCTGGGCAAGTCCATTTGTCCATCCAGAGACGGGAGTTCCAGGCTTGTCCCGGGTGGGTGCAGCCACAGCAGAGCACATGCCCTGCCTTTGGAGCAGAGTGGGCACCCAAAAGGCTGCTTCTGTTCTTCTAGTACAATCCTCGGATGCCCTTTCCAACTTTTCCTCTGCTCTTACTCATTCATTTGCTCTAATATTCAAGGTTAAAACTGAATAAAGTCCAATCACAACGCACCTGATGGGTTTCAGGCTTGAGGCCTCTGCTGGGGAGATGCAGGGTGCACCCCGAGCCTCCCTGCTGCCCCTCCCTCGGACACAGCAGAGAGGAACGCAGTGGAAAGGGATCCTGGGGCTTTCTCCCACCTTCCAGGGTACCCTGCCCAGGGGTAAGCAGCAGGACCCTGCAGCCCACCTGCAATGAGGAAGCTGCTCTATGGAGAGACGGGGCACAAGAGCATCGAGCAGGGGGACTTTTCCGGCACGATGGGGCCCTCTTCCCTCTGTGAGCTCACCCTGATGGGCTCCTGAGGAGACAGCCACACCTGGTCCTCAAAGCTCATGACTGTCGCCGCAGTCACAGAACAGGAACTACACAGCAGCTTCTAACTGACCCTTCCCTGGGGCAACTTCATCAAATCACCCTAACAGCTAAGATGAGGAACTCACAATCTGAAGCACATAATTCATCAATACGCTAAACTCTGAGGCTCAGACCAGGGAGATTTCCACGGAGGAAATCTCAGTACGGACCAGTCTTCCATGAGAGCAGCGAGGTGCAGCAGCCCCGCAGGAACAGACTTAACAAGCTGGCTGAAGTAGATGAGAACAGGCGCCGCATCCTAAACGGGATCACTGAGGGGCGGGGAAGAGTGACACGCCCGAGCAGGGAGACGCAGGCACCCCTGGACACAGGCATCAGTAAGCATACTGGCAAATCTCATTTTCAAAACCAGGCCGAGCTAGGCACAGTGGCTCACGCCTATAATCCCAGCACTTTGGGAGGCCGAGGCAGGCAGATCACCTGAGGTCGGGAGTTTGAGACCAGCCTGACCAACATGGCAAAACCCTGTCTCTACTAAAAATACAAAAAATCAGCCAGCTGTGATGGGATTCAGTAGATGGCCTCCTGAATCCCAGCTACTCAGGAGGCTGAGGCAGGAGAACTGCTTGAATCTGGGAGGCAGAGGTTGCAGTGAGGTGAGATCACGCCACTGAACTCCAGCCTGGGTGACAGAGTTAAACTCCGTCTCCAAAACAAACAACCCAGGTCGGGCGCAGTGGCTCATGTCTTTAATCCCAGCACTCTGGGAGGCTAAGGCAGGCAGATTGCTTGAACTCAGGAGTTCGAAACCAGCCTGGACAACATGGTAAAACCCCGTCTCTACAAAAAAAATACAAAAAAATTAGCTGGGCATGGTGGTGCATGCATGTGGTCCCAACTACTCGGGAGGCTAAGGTTGGAGAATCATTTGAACCTAGGAGGTAGAGGTTGCAGTGAGCCGAGATTGCACCATTTGCACTCCAGCCTGGGTGACAGAGTGAGACCCTATCTCAAAAAACAAACAAACAAACAAACACCACACAAAAAAACAAAACCATAGCAAGAACCAGTTTTCAGGCAAGTCTTTGTTCAAATGACCATTAATTTAATTGCTGGCTCTAAATTAGTTCTCCATAACAATCAATTTGGTTTTGAAATTGGTACATTGTGCTGACTCTATAAGCTCATATAAAGCCCTATATTTTTTACTATAAATAAAAAGGGATAACTTGAATGAACAGATCATGAAGTTCATATGTGGATACTGAAGTCATACTTACTCGGTAATTATGATACGACTCTGTTTCTGTATACTGCACCCTGAAATTCTCATACTGTCCGCCACGCCAAAACCGCTCAATTTCATAGTCATAATAAGGGTCCGCGTAAGGCTCGAGTCTGAAAGGGCCAATGAAAAAGAACTCTCATCACTTAGGAATACTGGTGTAAACAGACCACAGGAAACATTAAGGACAGAAAGTAACAGACCGTGACTCAGTGGGGTTTACTCCAGGAGCGCAAGGT
Organism: Pongo pygmaeus; assembly: GCF_028885625.2. Taxonomy (NCBI): domain Eukaryota; kingdom Metazoa; phylum Chordata; class Mammalia; order Primates; family Hominidae; genus Pongo; species Pongo pygmaeus. The sequence goes on along the minus strand of NC_072391.2, from coordinate 85,913,402 downwards.
TAGCTCAAGGTTAGGAAATCCGTTCACAAACTACATTTAAGAGCAGGCCAAAAGTCAAAGGGTTCTATTCACAGATGACAAAAACATCTGACAAAAATTCAATAGACTTTTTCATAAAAATACTCAAGAAAATAGGAAGTGAGGGCCACGTGCAGTGGCTCATGCCTATAATCCCAGCACCGTGGGAGGCCGAGGCAGGTGGATCACCTGAGGTCAGGAGTTTGAGACCAGCCTGACCAACATGGAGAAACCCTGTCTCTACTAAAAATACAAAATTAGTTGGGTGTGGTGGCAGGCGCCTGTAATCCCAGCTACTCAGGAGGCAGGAGAATCACTTGAACCCAGGAGGCTGAGGTTGCCATGAGCCAAGATTGTGCCATTGCACTCTGGCCTGTGCAACAAGAGTGAAACTCCGTCTCAAAAATTAAATAAGAAAAAAAAAAAAAAGAAAAGAAAATAGGAAGTGACACTTCAGCATGATAAAAATATACTGACACACTTTGGAACTAAAGTCAGCACCTTTCTCACTGGGGAATAGGAGGAGCTCCCCCAGGAGTCTCTGCAACCACCTGTCCCTGTGTGGAGGCACCCCCTGACTGGACAAGGGGAGCCCACTACAGGCACAAGAACACGAAAACAAGGAGCAAAATGAGCTCAAATTTGCAAAATGATATGAAAAACCCAGAAACTGGATAAAGCCAATTCAAATAAACAAAAAAGAAACTTGGAAAGGCAGAAGATAAAAAAATTAACATAGAAATCAGTGTCTTCACAGACACAGATTACAACCAGTTAGGAGGCAGAGTGGAGAAAACTGCATTTACAATAGCAAGAAAGAAGAAAATAATACTTAGGAATAAAATATCAACACATTTCACCAGAAATGTGCAGAGCTGATTCCTGAGAGACACAAAGCGTGTGTGAATAAATGGGGAGATGCCTGAGAGACATGAAGCTGCGTGAATAAATGGGGAGACGCCTGACATGAAGCGTGTGAATAAATGGGGAGACGCTTGACATGAAGCGTGCGTGAATAAATGGGGAGAAAACTCTTGCACTGGGACAGGGCAGCTTGGAATAGCCCACAAGTCAGTCCTTCCTACACTGACTGATAAATTTAACACAACCCCAGCAAAAACACCAATGAGCTTCTTTACGGAGCCAGACAAGCTGACACCGTTCACATGAAAATCGCACCCCAAGAGCGGCCAAGAAAACCCTGGAAATGAAAAGACACGCCAGACACGCCCTCTGAGACGTTAAACATCCTAAAAAGCCTGTTAATTAAGCCAGTACCACCGCAGCACATGAAAACTGGCGGCCAGGAGGAGGCAGGAGGTCCAGACACAGACCCAGGCACGCCCAGAGAGGTGGCATCTCAGGGACAGAGGGGATTCATTGAACAGGGAGGGGACAACTGTCTAGCTGCTGGGAAGGTCAGGCTCTCTTCCCCCCTGCGCACAGGGTCGGGGGGTCTGCTCTAAACTCCGGGCGGGGCCCACAACTCTGCATCTCCTTGCCTGCGAAGCAGAGGAAACAAAGTGTACACTAGCAACAGGAGGTCCCTGGAGGCCCCTCCAGGGTATGTCTCAGCCCCAGGCCAACCCTTTGCTTCGGGTAGACTGGGTGGGAACCTGAGGCATCATGGCTTGAGGTAGCTCCAGCGATGCGTGGCTACGAACACCCTCGAGGCCTCCTCAACTCTCCACATGGCCTAGAACTGGCTCAAAGGACACAGCTTCAGTCCGTTCCCATCAGTTGGACATCATTCAATCTAATGTGCACACTACTCAAACCACACTGAATTGTAACACTCAGGCAACATTTGTAGAGAACTGTGGCAATATGACATCATGCTACATGAAAACGAAGAGGAAGCCTGGACAGCATGCGAGACATCGTCTCTACAAAAAATACAACATTAGCCAGGTCTGGTGGCGCACAGCTGTGGCCCCCAACTACTCGCCGGGCTGAGGCTGATTGCGTGAGCCCAGGAGGGTAGAAAAGCCTTTCCCAAAATGAGTGTGAGGCGTGTGTTCTCTGACAAGAGGACTGTGCCCGCAAATTTGTTTTTGGGAAACTGTACTTAAGCAAAATGAAAAGGCCTCTTTCCTGCAGGCTTTCTGGAAGTCGTGGGTGAGCGGACAGGAATGAGGCACACAGCGTTTCCTCAGCGTGGCTGCCTCGGAACCATCTGCTCCGCAGCATGCGTTCTAGACAATGTGTCAACACAACATGCCACCAGGAACTGCAACCATGCCAACAACGGACTCCTCAGCACCATCTTGAAAAATTCTGAAACACTCTTGAAATGAATTTGGAAGGTGTTGAATTCGATTGAAAAATAAATGCTACTGGGCAGTATCATGGTCTGCACAAACTCTTCCCAAACTGTTTTAGGGAACCCAAAATGTCAATGGGTCTTTTGAGAAAAGGGTTCTGTGGTCAAGCAAGGTTGGGCAAAGCTGGCTCGCAGCAACTGGGAGGCTCGCGCCTCGTTCTGCAGTCACCACTTAACCAGCCAACACTAACAGTGTCGTGTGCACACACATGGATTCTGCACTCCAGAGGCCCCGCGTCCCCAGAGGTCTGGGCACCGTCAGACTCAGCACTGGCACGTGGAGTGGACCTACTCCTCGCTGGAGAGGAGAACCCGAGGTCCTGGCCGAGGGGAACCATTGGACATGCCCATCAGGGGCAGGTGGTTTCTTGCCACCAGGGAGAGGCATGGCAGGTGAAAAGTCGAGTAATTAGAGAACATGTAAGACAGAAGTTTGGAGCTTCGAGATCACTTTGTTTAACCATTTCATTTCAGTGACAAGGAAACCGGAGCTCAAAAAGTACTAGGAAAAAGTTCTAAAATGTCTAACACTATTCACTTTTAATCTAGGGATTATGCAATATTACACAATGAAATGCAACTTGCATTTGCAAAATTCAGGTTGAAATCGTGCTGACCGCAACCCAGGTGGAGAGAGGCTGTGCTCTGCAAAGGCTGGGAGTCAGATGCTCACGTGCCCCTGCTTGCTGCAGAGACCCAAGGTGAAAAGGAGGGTCCCAGGCAGCTCACAAAGGGAGCAGCGATGCAGCCCCCTGCTGCCTCTTGCCCTCACCCCAACCCAGCATGGTCTGCCTGGTGCCCACCTGCCTGTTGCCCACCTTCCTGTTGCAACACTGGCCACTGAAAGTGAAGGCAGGGGATGAGGTCCCCAAAGGCATGCAGAGGCCACAGGCAATGCCTGGGCACCCATACAGCCATCTGCCCTCAGAGTCTGTGGGACTGTGGGCTTACCCATGTGGAGCAGGCCCTGTCTTACTCTCCAGATAGCCCAACCCTCCCTCCCTGCTCACTCAGGGGGCTTCCCTACAGGGCACCAACAAATCCCAGGTAAAATCCACTTGTGCTCTCTCAGTTAAGCATCTGGGACAAAGGAGGTGCCCGACCAGCATCTGGTAGACCTGTTACCTGACGAAAGGGAGTGTGCTTTTTGAAAATTACTGTTCTGGTTCCTCTGTATCCCAGCCTGACATCCTACTCCAAAGAACAGCAGCCTGCACCTCCGCCTCTAATACACTGGCACCGCACCACTTTCTGTGCTAGGGGCGTATGGGGAGTTGGCAGGGGCCCAGTCCGTGGCCCTGGCCATGGCCTGACAGCCTGACTCTGATTTAATCAGAAACTCTGTTCACGGTGGGGCTACTACTGATGACCGCATTTCTCACAGGTGACATCCTGTGCACACTAGAGGCCCTTGTGTCTTTTGGGTCACATGTCCCTATTAGACTTCTAGAATATTCTGGGCACAGGATCTCCAGTAGCCCTATGCAGAGATGACATTTCTTTTTTTTTTTTTGAGATGGAGTCCCGCTCTGTCGCCCAGGCTGGAGTGCAGTGGCGCGATCTCGGCTCACTGCAAGCTCTGCCTCCCGGGTTCACGCCATTCTCCCGCCTCAGCCTCCCGAGTAGCTGGGACTACAGGCGCCCGCCACCACGCCCGGCTAATTTTTTGTATTTTTAGTAGAGATGGGGTTTCACCATGTTAGCCAGAATGGTCTCGATCTCCTGACCTCGTGATCTGCCCGCCTTGGCCTCCCAGAGTGCTGGGATTATAGGCGTGAGCCACCACGCCCGGCCGTCATTTCATTTCTTAATGTCTTACATATGTGAGAACTTTTTTTTTTTTTTTTTGGACAAAGAGTCTCACTCTGTCACCTAGGCTGGAGTGCAGTGGCACGATCTCAGTTGCTGCAACCTCCACCTCTCGTGCTCAAGAGATTCTCCCACCTCAGCCTCTTGAGTAGCTGGGACTACAGGTGTGTGTCACCATGCCCAACTAATTTTTGTATATTTTGTAGAGATGGGGTTTTGCCATGTTGTCCAGACTGGTCTTCAACTCCCGAGCTCAACTGATCTGCCAGCCTCGACCTCCCAAAACACTAGGATTATAGGCATTACTAGCTACTGTATCCAGCCAATATGTGAGGTTTTATATGTCAGATGGTAGCTGAACAAAGTGCTTGAGGTGGTAGAAAAGGAATATTTAAAGCTGTGAATCAGGGTGCATCTGTCTAGCAAAGTATTATTATTATTATTATTATTTTAAGAGATGGGGCTGGGCGCGGTGGCTCACGCCTGTAATCCCAGCACTTTGGGAGGCCAAGGCCGGCGGATCACGAGGTCGGGAGATCAAGACCATCCTGGCTAACATGGTGAAACCCCGTCTACTAAAAATACAAAAAATTGGCTGGGCGTGGTGGTGGGCACCTGTTAGTCCCAGCTACTCAAGAGGCTGAGGCAGGACAATGGCGTGAACCCAGGAAGCGGAGCTTACAGTGAGCCAAGATCGCACCACTGCACTCTAGCCTAGGCAACAGAGTGAGACTCCATCTCCAAAAAAAAAAAAAAAAAAAAAAAAGGAACAACAATTTTCTTGTCCTTTATTTCCTCAAGACTTCTCGAACAGGCCTCATATTCCACTGGTTCTACAATGAAGTGCCTAGAGCTCCATCCTGTAGTAAGCAAAACCTGCCTGCATGAAGGTGCTTCTATGAGACAATTATTTGCAAAACTCAACATCAGGTGGCTAACGTCTATATTCCCACCAACTTAGGAGGCTCAGGCGCGAGGATTGCTTGAGTCCAGGAGTTGGAGACCAGCCTGAGCAACACAGCAAGACCTCATCTCAAAAAACCAACAGAAAACCCTCAACATTAGGAAATAAAATAACGTGGTATCTTTCGAGAACTTACGTCCCTGGAATTACTTAAAATCAATGATTCTCAAACTTTAATATGCATCAGAATTACCTGGAGGGCTTGTTAAAAACAAACCACTGGCCTGGGCTCTCTCTGGAGTTTCAGACTCAGTCTGTCTAGCGTTGGGCTAAGAATCTGACCTTTCACATGCTGCCGGGGGCAGATGTGGCTGAGGTTGAGGCACCACACCAGGAGGTCACAGCTATGAATCCAGGTTGCACTCTCCTCACCTGTGTGGCAGGGACATGGCCCTGACCTCAGCCTGCTGTGACCCAAAACAGGTCAGGAGCACCGTATGCAAAGCCTGTCATGCAGCAGGATTGCAACACGTTGAGTGCTGCTGGCTTGGCCTCTTCTGTGCCATTAAGGCCCTGGAGCCTGACTGCCAAGTGGGCTGCCAGCCACCCTCCTGCACACCCTACAAGCTGCGGCCTGCTTTGCCAGCTGTTCCAGGTGAGGCCCAACCTGCAGCTGGCACAGGTAGGACTGAGAAGGCTGGGTGACAAGGGGACCCACTCCTGCCAACAGCACGCACCAGGACACCTGCACTTGCAGTGCAGCTCCTTCCTTCCCTCTGGGTCTCAGCAGCCCAGCTGCACTGGCTCCCTCCACTCACTGTTTTCCTCTGCAGTCACCTACCTGGTGGACCCACCTTTCCCTTAGATGCTCTTTGTGACAATCATAGGGGGTCTCCACCCTCCTGGCAGAACCCTGACAGTTCTTTCCACTGTGTCTATCAGAAACAGCCAGGGCACCTCGCTACTGTGACACATGCACCCTGACCCTGTTCCCAGAGGTCCTGACTCATCAGGTCTTGGGGAGGGCCTGGCACAAAAGGCCTCAGGTTAACTGTTAACATACAGAGGCTACTCTATAAAAACAAACAAAATAAAAAATACAGAAAAACCTGGCTCTCAGACACCAGTGAAAACCTTTCAGCCCTGACTGCTGAGGCTTTAACATTTGGGGGTCCTGCAGTGTAGATACCGGCTCCTGGGAGAGAAGCTAGGGAGCTAGAAGCCAGCTTCTGTCACCTGGTGCCAGGATGGGAGACACCTGTTTCTGTAACCAACACTGACAGGCAAAACACACACAGAGGGCACTCCAAAAAACCTCAGAGACCTGCCGAACCACTTCCAAGCAGGCAGTTTCTGGTCCCTGTTCCCACCAGGGAAACTAGAAATAGAGTGTCAACGATCACATCCAGGTTCTAAAATCCATCCTTCCCCACACATATTTATAGAGACCTCTGTGCACACGAGCTCTGGGGAAGGAAAGATGATATCCACAACTAACAAAAAAACACGGAGGCCTCCAGGGCTTCAGGAGACACCCCCGGTGATCCTGCAGAGTTCTGACTCAAATGCTCCTTTCTGTGATCTGACATTCCACACGAAATTTAATTAGAAAATGTACATGTTAACCAAGTCTTTAAATACCTATCCCTTCAACCCCTAAGCTCTCACTTGCTGGGGCAGGTGTGGGCCACTGGGGCTTCCTCCCCCAACTTCCGCACACAGAAAGCCCAGGGAAGCCTGCTCGCAGCAAGAAGGCCTTGAGAAGGGCCTTGCAGGGCCAAGTCGACAGGACCGAATCCTGGAGTGCAAGCCCTGCACGCCTTCCTTTGTTGTGCACCATTTATTGTCACTCCAGATAGAGATCATAGTGATTATGATTCCCTCATACATTTCCCTCCAGAAATGTACAGGCTGCTAAAGCCTCAGCATAATGGAGCGCCAATTCAGATCTGACCGAATTATAATCCAGTTCCCCGCCCTGAACCTCACCGTGCCATCCACAGAGGAAAACAGCACTTTGTATGCCACGCAATCCCCCAAAATCTGACTTCCACCCTTCAACCCAGGCACTTCTTCTGTAAGACAGGATTTTTAAAGACCAGGCATAAATGGGCTGGGTGCAGTGGGTCACGCCTGTAATCCCAGTACTCTGGGAGGCAGAGGTGGGTGGATCACTTGAGGTCAGGAGTTCGAGACCATCCTGGCCAACATGGTGAAACCCATCTCTACTAAAAATACAAAAATGAGTTGGGTATGGTAGCACACACCTGTAGTCCCAGCTACTCAGGAGGCTGAAGCAGGAGAATCACTTCAACCCAGGGAGGCGGAGGTTGCAGTGAGCCAAGATTGTGCCACTGCACTCCAGCTTGGGCGACAGAGCAAGACTCCGTCTCAGGAAAAAAAAAAAAAAAAAAAAAACAAAAACCAGCCATCAATGCCCTGGAGGAGAAGCAGTGAAGGCAGAACAGCCCTGACAAAGCAGAGGCCGCAGCTGTTGTGCTCCTGGCTTGTGGCAACCTCCACACATTTCCTGGCTCCTGGGTAATGTGGGCAGCGGTGAGGAGCCAGAAACACAGACTTGTGGGGCTCTAGAGGCCTCAAGGACAGCTGCAAAAACTCTCAGAGCTCAGGAACCACAACGGTGTGAGTGCTGTCAGTCAAGGCCCACGGCACAGAGCCGTAATGCTTCCTTCCGAGAAGCAAAAAACTGAGATGAGCTCTGAGAACCGTCCCTAAATGCTCTCAGGAACATCACTGCAACTCCAGCGAGTGGGGCTGGGCCTCAGCCGAGCGCACCCTGGGGCCCTGCACATGGCTGCTCTCCGGAGCGTGGCCGCACGCAGGAAGGAAACGGAGCGGCAGGCAGGGCCATTCCTTACACTGTGTCTCTGACATCTCTCGGGATCCGAGAATTCCAATCTCGAAAAACTTCATTTTCTTTGTCAAATTCCCGTTCATCTTCGCCAATGGTCACCGTAAACCTTTTCTCTTCAAAATCAGGCTCCTGTTCTTTTCGGATAGTTGCTTTTTTTAAAACCTACCATTGTAAGAAGAAAGAAGTCAACATGGAGCGGAATACTGGGCATCACTGTTAGGAAACATAAAGGGAGCCATCCCACCCGACCGCAGCAGCCCCGCAGGAGCAGGAGCTGCACGCTGCAAGTGCTTGAGGGGTGAGGGGCGGACACAGCACAGGTGTCTTTCTGGGGAGGGCAGTCTGTGCCCGTCTCTGCACAAACAGCTGCCCCCGGCCTCCGTGTGCCCACATGAGGTGCTCATCACTTCCTTCAACTACCCTTGGAACTGAATCCAGGGTTCAGTCACTCAGTGACAAGCAGCAGGTGGAGTGGCTGGAGTCTCAGAGGGAAGGAGGTGACATGCCGAGGGAGTGAGGAGGAACATCTTGTCCATCATTTCCCAGCAGAGAGGCTGACCAGGAAAATGAGGAAGCGGGGCTGGGTGCCGGCAGAGTGGTCCCCAGAGCTTAAGCTCACACACTGGGGCCAACGTGGGCCTAGAGGGAGCAAGTGTGCAGTGACAGGGCCAGAAAGCTCCAAGTTTTCTCCAGGAAGAGCAGACACGGAGTCTCAGGAGTGTGGGGCACAGATCCTGGGGGTGCGGCTCGGGCAGCCTTGCCAGGCTTTCTGTGAGTGGCTGGAGACTGCACCCTGTGCTCCTGGGCAGTGCCAGCTGCGGTGTGGCCCAGTGCTGATCCGGCCCCATGAAGACAGTGGGTATGCCCTGGACTGAACTCCCTGGCCTACTGAGCTGCTGCCTGAGACAGTTAGATATAACTCTCCATCCTTCCAGGCCTGGTGGCGCATGCCTGTAATCCCAGCTACTTGGGAGGCCGAGGCAGGAGAATCACATGAACCTGGGAGGCAGAGGCCGCAGTGAGTTGAGATTGGGCCATTGCACTCCAGCCTGGGCAACAAGAGCGATACTGTCTCAAAATAAATAAATAAATAAAAAATAAAGAAAGACACCGCAGAAACATACGCCTAACTTCAGAGATTTCTGAGGCTGTCTCTGGACCGAGGAAATACAAGTTTTGTCAAGAACCACTCCTGTAATAGCATCTTTCTTGTCGGGATTTCTGCTGAATTCTGTTACCTCCTTTGCATGCCGGAGTCCTCGTTCCCAGGCACTCTCTGTTGGGGGCTCTGGAGCAGGTGGAGGCAAAATTTCATCAACTACTGGCCCACCCTATTGAAAAATGAGAAGGGAGAAGGTGAGAAAGTAAAACTTTCAAGTGTACAGAGAAACCAGACAGTAAAAACATCAACTACAACACAAGCCGGCCGCGTGTGGCCACTCTCCTTCCACCAAGCCTGACTCCGTCCCCGGAAAGCCGAGGCCTGCTTCCACTCGGGACAACAGAAGCAGCCGAAAGGGGGCACTGAGCCTGCGCTAAGGCACAGTGACTTGTCTTAAGCTTGAGATTCAGACAGAGCTCAGCTGGCTGATGTGCTAACAATGAAAGAAGAGGCATCACGCACCCAAGGGTTGGCGGGCATCAGCGGGTGAGGTCCGAGAGGCGGGGCGCCATTAGGCGGGAAAGGGTCGGCTTTGGTGATTAGGGAGTAGTTCCCCTTGTCGTTCACTCCAGGGTGTATAAACCTACAATTCATTCCCCAGGTACAGTTCCCTATGGAAACAAAAGTGAGATCAGAAAGGGTCCACAAGAGCCTAATTGCACAAGGGCAGCTGCTGGGGTGGGGGGTGGGAGGGGGCAGAGGACATGTTTACCCAGGCCTGATGGCAAGCCACACAGTAGTGGGGACTGAGCGGGGATGTGGGCGGGATGAGCCTGGAGAGGCTGAGCCAGACAGTTGCACCTGCCCAGGCACGGCAGTTCCCCAGAGGCTGCCAGGCACCTCGGTCAGAGGAAACAGCCCGTTTCAAAGTCACTTTGTGGAGAGTTCATGCATATCAACTGTCTGAGTATTAATTTTCCCCTTAAACCAGAAAAGCCCCAGAGCTTTGCTTCCAGCCCTGGCCCAGGCTCATCTAGGTACAACTGGACGTTAATTGTATTTGTGCTGAAACAGACATCAATGAGAAGCATTAACAATGATCAGAAGCCTGCAGGTGTGCTCAGGGTCCCCTTGGCCACCTCTGTACGTCTGCATTTCTCTCACAGAGAAAACTCTCACAGAGCATTTCAAGATATTTCTGGAACTTAAACAGGGCTTTTACACTTTGCTCATAAATAACAATCACAAACCTTCATCTTCAATAGAACATCTGGGTTAGTAAAGGAAACCTCAACTTTTAAGTGCAGAATATAAGACATCTAAGTGTCTAACTCAATTACTGAGTGAATCACTTTTTAAAAATGTACTTTTTTTGAATAGATAATATGTATACATTGTTTAAAACCAAATATGGCATATAGTATCTAAGTGGTTTTAAAAATTTTTTCAATGGGTTAACATGTAGTTAGATTTTAAATCATTTAAAATTTTAACCTTAAACATCATGAACACTTAAACTTGCATTAAAACCAACTCAATACAACGTAATAACAATATCAATCCAAATTAAACATGAAAGAAAACTTAAAATTGCTTCTCTGGAAATGCAAAAATGACAAGTAATTTTTAAAATTTCTAAAAGCGTTTCAGAGATCACACATAAGTCAAAAGACGTTGGGAGGCCAGGCGTGGTGGCTCACGATGTCAGGAGAGCAAGACCATCCTGGCTAACATGGCGAAACCCAGTCTCTACTAAAAAACACAAAAAATTAGCCGGATGTGGTGGCGGGCGCCTGTAGTCCCAGCTACTCGGGAGGCCGAGGCAGGAGAATGGCGTGAACCTGGGAGACAGAGCTTGCAGTGAGCCGAGATCGTGCCACTGCATTCCAGCCTGGGCAACAGAGCGAGACTGTCTCAAAAACAACAACAACAAAAACCAAAAGAGGTTGGGAAATGTTATTCTATAGGGGGCTCAAAAATCCAGAGCCTCAGAGAGATTTAAAGAAAAACTGACTATGCAGTCATCCATCTAAGAGACTCAACACACTACAGAGCTCTTCATGGTTTGCCTCTGAAAACACTCATGCAGTATTCAAAATCACGTGTGTAACTAAACAAGTAAAAAAAGCTCATTGTAAAAAATGTCCAAGTACAGAAAAGTGCTGACAATAGAAACCACAGTTTTTCTGTACTCCTTTTTCTTCTTTTTTCAGATGGAGTCTCGCTCTGTCACCCAGGCTGGAGTGCAATGATGCAATCTCGGCTCACTGCAACCTCCACCACCTGGGTTTCAGTGATTCTCCTGCCTCAGCCTCCTGAGTAGCTGGGATTACAGGCGGGCACCACCATGCCCGGCTAATTTTTATATTTTTAGTAGAGACGGGACTTCACCAAGTTGGTCAGGCTGGTCTCGAACTCCTGACCTTGTGATCTGCCAGCCTCAGCCTCCCAAAGTGCTGGGATTACAGGCGTGAGCCACCACACTTGGCCTCTGTACTTCTTTTTCATCTAAAATATGTATCTGGGTGGTGGCTAAATGTTATTGTTCTTTTCTGTATTTATGAAAATTTTTAGGACATCACCTACGAACCCACTGTCAAAAAAGATCCTTTCTCACTGATATTGGCACGGGGAGAAAAAAGGAACAAGGCAGAAGAGAACAAACCAGTGAGCACCAAAGAGCAAGCTGAGAAGGCGAGCGTGGGGCTGCCGCTAGAGACCAGATGCTGGCGGGTGACAGTGTTCAGCTCTCGGGGGCCACCTGCCTGGGGGTGCTGAGCACTGTCCTGCCCCTAGCCAGAGTAAAGGGGAAGATGGCTCTGGAAAGCAGCACAGTTGGTCTGCATGTCTAGCTGGGACACACATCCAGCAGACGTCAGGCAAAAAGAACACCGTTGTCCCATCTACCTTTTTAAAATGTGAACTTTTATCTGTGCAGGAACACACCCAACTGTTGGGAATGTGGGAAGAGGCTTTAGATTTTATTTTCTTGCCTTCTGCCAGCCCATATTACTTTCTTTCCTTTTTTTTAATTTCTTTTTTTTTTGAGATGGAGTCTCGCTCTGTTGCCCAGGCTGGAGTGCAGTGGAGCGACCTAGGCTCATTGCAACCTCTGCCTCGCAGTTCAAGCGATTCTCCTGCCTCAGCCTCCCGAGTAGCTGGGATTACAGGTGTGCACCACCATGCCCGGCTTATTTTTGTATTTTTAGTAGAGACAGGGTTTCTCCATGTTAGCCAGGCTGGTCTCAAACTCCTGACGTCAGGTGATTCGCCCACCTCGGCCTCCCAAAGAGCTGGGATTACAAGTGTCAGTTACCGTCCTCAGCCTTACTTTCATAATTTAAAAAGCAATTTGTTAAAAAAAAAAAAGAAAGAAAGAAATTATCCAGAAAATAGAAGCAAAAATAAAGATCTTCTGGTTTACAAATTGTATAATCTTCTGTTTCTAACTGGGACTTCAAACCCAAAATTTATGTGGATTGTGATTCTAACAGTATAAAGACAGTTCTGCAGATACTGTGTACACAGACATGGCCTCAGGCCAGAAGAGGACGAGGAGGGACAGAGGCCGCTGGAGCGGGGCGGAGGCGGCTCCTCCACTGCTGAAATGTCTAAGTACTATTTCTGGCTTCAAGACAGGATGATGGTCTTTTTCTTAACTGGAATGTCAGCACAGCAGCAACTGGTTTTTGTTTTGTTTTGTTTATGTTTTTTTGAGACGGAGTTTTGTTCTTGTTGCCCAGGATGGAGTGCAATGGCACGATCTCAGCTCACTGCAACCTCCGCTTCCCAGGTTCAAGTGATTCTCCTGCCTCAGCCTCCCGAGTAGCTGGAATTATAGGCATGCACCACCACGCCTGGCTAATTTTGTATTTTTAGTAGAGACGAGGTTTCTCTATGTTGGTCAGGCTGGTCTTGAGCTTGCGACCGCAGGTGATCCGCCCGCCTCAGCCTCCCAAAGTGCTGGGATTACAGGCATGAACCACCGCGCCCAGCCAACTGTTTTATTCTCTTATTAATCTTTACGCCTGTGTAAACATTGTATTATTTTACATATATGAAATATTTCATAATCAAACGAAATACTTGTAAATAAAAAATACCCACCCACCCTAAAAGGTGCACTGTGAAGTCAACCTCCTATCCCACGCCTCCAGGGCCATTCCCAGAGGCAGTTATCAATATACTGGGGCTCCATCCATCAATCATTGCCCCCTTTTACCTGAGCATATATATTATGCTCTGTGTTGAACCTTGCTTTTTTTCACTAAACAATGTAACTACAGAAAGGGAACCTGCATGCTCAGCAGCAACAAACTCAAACTGGATCAGGGAAACAGACAGGAAACAGATAGGAAACGTGGAAAATCCGGAAACTAAACACAGAGATGGCAGGAACTGAGGCTCAGCTCATGCTCCAGCACAGCCCACATATGAAATATTTTTAAATGTCTCTTCTGATTTTGAATACAGTAAATATCAATTCCCTGTGTTTACTTGGTTTATATGGGTTATTTCTATGGATACGTATGATATTAGAAATTAAAAGAGACATTTAAAGCTATCTCATTATTTAACAATAACAAGATATCCAATATATAGTAACAAATATTTATGAAACTGCTTTTAAAATATTTGGTGAGAGGAATGGCATTCTTTTTTGCGAATCTCTTGAATGTTGACCCTGGAAAACCTCTGGCCTCCCATCTGCACGCGATCGACCATGAAAGGCTGCTGTGGCTGAAGCAGGAGAGGACATTACAGCCCCACACAGAGACGCAGCTAGAAAGGGAGGGGCACCTAAAAGCCTTTTCAGATGTGCTCAGAGCTTCTTCCTGACACCGCACTCAGCAAGGGAAGGCTCCTTACAGTGAGCTGCAATTGAACCCTATCACCACACTTTTCCAACTTGGTTCTTCTGAAATCCATTGGTCTATCTTGAACTTTGAATGGGTCTTGATTCTGTGACATCCCGCAATGGTCACCTGAGAAAGTCCTGACACACCGAGAAGCTGGTGAGCACACAAAGTCCAATTTTCAACTGAAAGCTCCAATTTTAATACTGCTAACACAGTCCGTTGTTCTCCTTGAAGTCGCAGGCTCACTTTGTTCCTGCCAGGACCCAGATCTGCATTCCCTGGCATGTCTGCCAGTCTTTCTCATGAATGTGTGCTCCACGGAGAGCACATAGGGTCAGCCGCAGCTCCAGCCTTGCATGTGCTGCCCCTTGAGGCTGCTGGACTTGGGTGCTGGCAGGGGCTGTACCCACGCTGCCACTCCACCACGCTGAGTACTGAGACACGCACAGAAGCTCTGCTTTCTGGCTTTCCACAATTTCAGTTACCTGCGTCCGAAAATATTAAATCGAAAATTCCAAAAATAATTCCTAAGTTTTAAATGATGTTCTGTGCTGAGTAGCATGATGAAATCTTGTGCCGACCTCCTCTGTCCCACCTGGGACACGAATCATCCCTTTGTCCAGCAGATCCAAGCTGTCCACGACGCTAATTGCCCACTAGTCACTTAGCAGCCCTCTTGGCCAACAACCGTTGGGGGTACGGTGGTGCTGTGCTCACTGTGGATCACTGGGGGCAGGTGACCTTCCTTCTGACGCATTGGCAGGAGGTCAAGACGGGCCCAATGCTAAGTGGCAGGGCCCCCGTGTCATCACATGAGCATATTTCATCCCACGCCATCAGAGGGCTGAGGGCAGTAAAGTGAGCTCTTTTGAGAGACCACATTCACATTTTTATTACAATTGCTCTATTTTATGATTGGCTATTGTTGTTAATCTCTTACTGTGCCTAAGTTATAAATTAAACTTTATCATAGGGATATGCTTATATAATCATGGAACTGTATACTTAAAATGGGTCAATTTCATGGCACATAAATATTACTTTAATAAAGTTTTTTAAAAAAGCCTTACAAATAATAAATAAAACATCTATACTCAAGTGTAAGATTTAATTAAATTACAGTTCTTACTACTACAGCACAGACATGAAGTAAAGTGGCATTTGAAATGCCAGTGCATGGTGAACGCCTGGCTCAGCCTTACTGTTATTATAAATATACTTTCGATTTGGGAGGCCGAGGCGGGCAGATCATTTGAGGTCAGGAGTTTGAGACCAGCGTGACCAACTGAAATACAAAATTTAGCCACTACTAAAATACAAAAATTAGCCGGGCATGGTGGCATGCGCCTGTAATCTCAGCTACTCGGGAGGCTGAGGCAGGAGAATCGTTTGAACCCAGGAGGTAGAGGTTGCAAGTGAGCTGAGATCACGCCATTGCACTCCAGCCTGGGCAACAGAGGGAGACTGTGTCTCAAAAAAGTAAAATAAAATAAAATAAAAATAAAAATAAATAAATATAGTTTTGATCTCAGGGTCCCCTGAAAGGGTCTCATGGACTCCCAGGGGTTCACAGACGACACTCAGACCTGCTGCTTTAAATACAGTTTTGCAAGGATTCAAAACTGAGCAAAAGACATTTCTCCAAGAAGATATACAAATGACCTATTAAGCACATGAAAAAAGACACCCCACCACCAATCTTCAGGGAAGGCAGATCAAAACCCAGTAAGATATTACCTCCTACCCACTGGAATGGCTACTATCAAAAAAAAACAGAGAACAGAGTACTGGTGAGGACGTGGAGAAACTAGAAGCCCCCACACCACTGGTGGGAAAGTAAAATGGCACAGCCACTGTGGAAAACAGCTTGGCGGCTCCTCAAAAGATGAAACATACAACTACCACGTCATCAGCAACTCCACTGCCAGCGGCTCCACAAAAGATGAAACATACAACCACCAAGTCATCAGCAACTCCACTGCCAGGCACGTGCGAAAGAGCTGAAAGCAGGGTCTGAAGAGATTTTTACGTCCACGTTCACAGCAGCTCTATTCACAATCGCCTAGAGCTGGAAACCACCAAAGTGTCCATCCACAGATGAGGGAAACACCCAATGCAGCTGCTCCACACTAACAAATATTAGTCAATTTTTTTTTTTTTTTTTGAAACCAAGTCTTGTTCTGTCGCCCAGGCTGGAATGCAGTGGCGTGAGCTCGGCTCACTGCAACCTCCACCTCCTGCGTTCAAGCGATTCTCCTGCCTTGGCCTCCCAAGTAGCTGGAATTACAGGTGTGCTCTACCACGCCCAGCTAATTTTGTATTTTTAGTAGAGACAGGGTTTCACCATGTTGAGCAGGCTGGTCTCCTCGAGTGATCCACCCACCTCGGCCTCCCAAACTGCTATGATTACAGGTATCAGCCACCGCACCTATTATTCAATCTTAAAAAGACAGAAGGCCAGGCGCGGTGGCTCACACCTGTAATCCCAGCACTTTGGGAGGCTGAGGAGGGTGGATCATGAGGTCAGGAGATCGAGACCATCCTGGCTAACACAGTGAAACTCCGTCTCTACCAAAAACTACAAAAATTACCTGGGTGTGGTGGTGGGCGCCTGTAGTCCCAACTACTCAGGAGGCTGAGGCAGGAGAATGGCGTGAACTCAGGAGGCGGAGCTTGCAGTGAGCCGAGATGGTGCCACTGCACTCCAGCCTGGGCAACAGAGTGAGATTTCACCTCAAAAAAAAAAAAAAAAAAAAAAAGGTATTCCACCACAATTTTAAAAAATTGGGGGGAGCAGAGCCAAGGAGATCAGACCCAAAAAATGGACTGGGATGCTTGTTCACTGAGGGATAAATCAGAAGCCCAAAGTAGGGGCCAGGTGTGGTGGCTCACACCTGTAATCCCAGCACTCTGGGAGGCTGAGGTGAGCGGATCACCTGAGGTCTGGGGTTCGAGACCAGCCTGACCAACATGATGAAACCCCATGTCTGCTAAAAATACAAAAATGAGTTGGGGGTGGTGGCAGATGCCTGTAATCGCAGCTACTCGGGAGTCTGAGACAGGAGAATCGCTTGAACCCAGGTGGAGGTTCCAATGAGCTGAGATCTCACCATTGCACTCCAGCCCAGGTGACAGAGTGAGACACTGTCTCAAAAAAAAAAAAAAAAAGAAAGAAAGAAACCCAAAGTGGGACACAGTTTAAAGAAGATGCTACTTACTCCTCTGTGGACAGAACTTTGTGTTCTGATGATCCAACACAGGCCCACGAGAGGTAAAAGCATCCCATGAAGAAGTACAGCTCCAGTGGTAGTGTATGTGCTGTGGAGCTGGGCAGGTGCACACAAAGCACTGATCTCTAAAATGTGAGCAAGTTGTGTTCCCAGTGCATTTTGTTGTCAATTGGTCACAAATCTCAACGTGTCCACTAAGCAATTACATGATTAATCTCTATATCACAACGTGTCACAGAGATAAAGCTAAGAGAGGCCGGAGCAGTGGCTCATGCCTGTCATCCCCATACTTTGGGAGGCTGAGGTGGAAGGATTGCTTAAGCCTAGTATTTGAGACCAGCCTGGGCAATATAGTGAGATCCCGTCTCTACAAGTAATTTAAAAAAGAAAGATGAGCTCTTGCAATGTTGCCCAGGCTGGTCTCCAACTCCTGGGCTCAAGCGGTCCTCCCCATTCAGCTTCCCAAAGTGCCAGGATTACAGGTATGAGCTACCACGCCCAGCCACCGACTTTTTTCTAAGAAAAGAATTTTCTAATTGTGATACAATTCACGTAACATAAAATACGCCCATTTAATTTGTACAATTCACTGGTTTGCAGTATATTCACAAAGTTGTGTAAGCATCACTACTAGCTAGTTCTAGCACATTCCATCACCCCAAAGAGGAAATCCTGTACTCACTAGCTATCACTCTCCACCCCTAGCCCCGACAACGAGGAATCAATCTACTTTCCGTCTCTGTGGATCTGTGGCCTTCTGTGCTCCCTTCTGTCACTCAGCGCGTCTTTAAGGCTCGTCCACGTTGTGGCGTGAGTCACAATCTGCTTTCTGAGCACGTCTTTAAGGCTCGTCCACATTGTGGCATGAGTCACAATCTACTTTCTGTCTCTTTGGATCTGTGGCCTTCTGTGCTCCCTTCTGTCACTCAGCACGTCTTCAAGGTTTGTCCACATTGTGGCGTGAGCCAGTGCTTCATTCCCTTTATGACCAAGTAGCATTCCACTGCATGGACAGGCCACACTTGTTTATCCATTCCTCACTTTTTGGGTACCTGGGTTGTTTCTTTTTGGTTACTGGAAATTATGCTGCTGTGAATATTCATGCACAAGCTTTCATATAAATGCACATGTCCGTTTCTCTTGGATGCATACCTGGAGTGGAACTGCTGGGTCATACAGTGAGTACCCGGGAGCTTCTGAGGAACTGTCTCCTGAAGCAGCTGCACCGTTTTACCCTCTCATGAGCAGTGAATGAGGGCTCCGACATCTCCATATCCTTGCCAACACAACAAACTTCATTTTGTTTTTAAAATAACTTGTTGCTATTGGAGGGATCATAAACTGACGAATTTCAATTTCATATAAACTGCAGGTAGGCAGAAACATTTAAGTCCAAATTTCTCATAACAAAGAAGCAGCAGAAGACATGATCTAGAAAACGGTAAGAGTCAGCCACTTCCTCTGTACCATATCACCTCACTCTACAGAATAAAAACACTTCTGAAATGAGTTATTGATAACACCTGATTAAGTCGCAAAAAATGCTGCCTTTTCAAGAGACAGAGTCTCACTGTCGCCCAGGCTAGAGTACAGTGGCATAATCATGGCACAACTGCAGCCTCAACTTCCCAGGCTCAAGTGATCTGCCCCCCTCAGCCCCCACCCCCCACGTAGCTGGGACTACACGTGCGTGCCACCAAGCCCTGTTAATTTTTCATTTTTTGTAGAGACAAGGTCTCACTATGTTGCCCAGGCTGGTCTCAAACTCATTTCTTGACTGCGGAAACCCTTCCACATGGTCTCACTCGCTGAAACCCAAACTCAGTACTTAGTCTAACCTTGGGGGCACCACCTTCCAATTCTGACCAACCCACATGATGTGCAAGGAGACAGGATCCTGTCTGTGTTCATCCAGGCATCTCCCAATGAAGGGAATGAAGAGTTCCAGTAACGATCTCTCTTCGTCTGTTTTGTGCTTCTGTTGTTAAATTCTGGAACTAGCTCAGCCGTGAGCCCCGAGCTCCTGGTCCAGAGTCTCCCTGCCCTGGTGGATGCTGCAGCCTCCTGCAGTTGGAACCATCAGGCCAACGCTGACTGGCTGGTCAAGCTTCCTAGTCACGCTGCCACCCAGAGACCAGAGCCCTGCACTGTGATGGGTGCTGATTCAAAATGACTGCAAATGTGTACACGTACATGTGTATAGATTGTTCTCCATCACTTTCATACAGAAATCTGAGACACTGATGTTGTTAATTCCCACACTATTATGAAAAAGAGGTCTTCTGCTTAAATTTCAATTTCCTGAAATACTGACACTGTAAATACCAAAGCTTTTCCAAAATGTACTGCACATTTCTCTGCATTCTTAGGAGTGTCTGTGACAATCTACGGCTCTAAGTCTACCGCCCTCACAGGCTCTCCCCAGTGGGGGCCCCTCACATGCACGTGTGACTTGGGTGCGTCAACTGTTTTTGCTTGGCAAAACCAAGCAAGCACACACCCACAGGAGTGAGCCTGACCCGGGGTTCCCATGAGCCCCGCATCATCAGGTCATCTCTTGTACAGGGGCGTTCCTGGCTGCTCTAAGAGCACAGCCTGCCTCTGAATGATGGGACTCCGCCACACCCCAAGGGTGTGTCCTGCCTGTCCCCGATGCTCGACTGGCTCACGTGCCTCTAAGGAGGAGGTTCCGAACAGCTCTCTGCCCCTCAAAGACCCCCTTTCCTTCTGGCTTCACAGCTGTGTTCTGGATCCAGGAGAAGGAAGTCTGGCCTCTGGAGTAGGGGGACTTTAAGGTACTGAAGAGAGTGAATATAGCGTATTTTGTACCTTTAACCTGGCCTCTGAATGGTATGGAATTGGATATTGGTGGAAGAAGAGTGGATAATGGTGTCACAACATCTGGAAAAGAAGTACAGGAAGCTCTTGTGAGCTTTAGACGGCACACACAGGCTGGCAGTGACAGTCATCTATGGGCTTACAGCAAAATTAAGAGAAAGAGAAAAAATCTTCCCACCTTTCCAAGGGGAACGCTGAATTACAAGAAATATGCCAAAACTACTGCTGCACATCAAAGATACCCTTACAAGTTGGAAATTCTCATTTCCATTTCCGAATCCCCCAAGACATTAAGCAGCGAAACAAAAAGCCCTAACATCATCAGGCTAGAGTTCTGCCACATTTTAAAATGGGTCAGCCCAGATTTTTCTGACACTTTCTTACATTGCCCCCTGCTGCAGCTCCTGAACTCACACCATTCCTTCTACAGGAGAGAGCCCTGCTGCCCTTAGTGGCCATCTCTGGCCATTTCGAAATCCATTCCACAAGAACAAACGCTTCGGACACATCTTGCAGAAAAAGGGGCCATCTCTACAGAGGTGGGGAAAATGCTAATTCTGGTGTCTAGAACATTCGGCCTTATGAAAAGGACCACTTTGAAAAATGACTGATGCCATCTGCATTATACTTATGGGTCTGCTGCGATCGGAAGTGCCTGGGACCACCGGTGTGAGAATGAGAATGACCAGGCTGCTCCCACCAAGGCAGTCATTAAAGTGATGAAAGCACCAATAAAAGGGCCTATTGTTTACTGTCAATATTGCCACCACCACCTAGCCAGTCTTGCCCAGAGAACTGCCTTGAGCAGAGCAAGGCCTGCCAAGGTGAGCCAGCACCACAGCCCCAGAAGCTGGGGCCCCAGCTGGCTGCGAGAAGGCCTCACACGCAGACAATTACCTTTCATGAAGAACCGGCAGGTGGGACGAGGCCTCACCTTCCTGTCACTGGGGTCCTTCACTTCACCTTCTTCTAGGTCATCATCCTGAAACAGAGAACACCGTCTTAGCATTGGGGAGGCATCTATCAATCAGCACTGCTTTCTCCAAACCAGAAGGGGCAGGAAGCTGGGTGTGGAACCTGGATATTGTCACAGGAATTGAATTCACGTCAATTTTCCAAATCTTAGGTCCCAGATCTACATAGCAGGGATGATCAGAGCGTGCCCGGCAGCTCTAAGCGTCCCGCTGCAGCGCCAGGGAGAAGCACTGTGCAGCACACAGGGTAATTTACAGAGTGGGCTTTCGTGACATTTCTCTTAACTATCAACTCTGGGCAGGAAATAGTAACACTTCGGGGTTTTAAAACTTTTAATATTTAAATAAAATTTGGAGAACAAAATATTTTATGTCCCTTAAACACAAACTTCCTCTAATTTACAATTCTTGGGGAGGGGAGGAGTTGGGTACCTCGGGGCAGCGATGCCAGCAGCCGGGAGTGGCCCGCCTTGAGGCTCATCCTCAACCAGCTCCTCACCCTGGCTGTCAAGTCTCAGAACCACCCAGGAGCTCTAAGCTGGGCCTCTCACCCACAGGCACTCGGATGCACAGCCAAACCTGACCCTTGCTTGGTGCTCTCCCCAAGCCACCCACTGTTCCAGGGCCTGTTCCCAAGGACGTGCAGCTGAGACCCCTCTTTACACCACCCCAGCCCACGTGGGCACCAGCTGCCCACCTGACATCCCTGACACAGGACCATCCAGGATGGAAGTACTCGTCACCCTGATCCCGGCCTCTTCCAGCCAGCCCTAGCGTAACCAATCTCACCGGTCCCATGCAACCCCTCTTGATCCCCCTCCCCATCTCCTGCACTCTGCACCACTGCCCATCACACCCAGCCTGGTAAAACCACCTTCTAACTGACCTCTCTCATTCCCTCCTCAACTCCTCCAGTCTCGCTTCACAGTGCGAAGCGCCCTTTTCCAATTCCAGGCCTGACCGTGTTCTTCCCTCTCCCCTTCCTGATTATTCAACTCATTTTCAGATGGAAGCTTGAGCCCCTTTCCTTGGGGTGGCCTTCCCTGAGCTCCCCCCAGGACAGGTCCTCGCAGCCCCAGGCCCTGCAGGTGTTGCAGCCACACCTGAGCATCCTTGTGTTGATGACACCACCACCTGCCTGGCTGAACCCTGTGCCCCACCAGGGCAGGCCCACGTCTGTCAGGGCAGGCCCATCACCAAGTTGCTGGGTCCAGGCAGCACCTGGCTCACAGTAAACAGTCCGTAATTATCTGTTGAATGAAAAAATGCTGAAACCAATCCCTGGATTTATGATAACCTAAACTTTCACAGCTTAAATATTTGCATCATTTTTTGCCTCAAAGATATTTGGTTATTAAAAAGTATTTTATAAGGAAAAGAACAGATTCCTGAGAGTTATATCTCTTAAGTAATCCAGCAGAATCACTTTTTAAAGAAATGATCAAATATAACAAATTAAAAAAAAGAAATGATCAGAGAAGGCATGTTTAATTTATGCCAAGTGACAGGACGCCTCTCTTCTCTGGTCTTTTAGTTTGTGTCTTCTTTTTACTACTATTCTTACAGTAATGAGCATCACACTAAAATCTTAATGTGGTATTCTATGTAAGCTCAAATCTAAGTTGAGAACACATTCTTTGTTCCCATGAGAAAAACAAAACTCATTTGGAAAGTTCAAATCCATTCCAATCTTCCTGCCTTACTTGGAAGTGAGTGTGCAGGAGTTGAGGTGGTGAGAAGGGTTTTTCCCCATCAGGATGAATAGGAAACTAGATCAGATGTAGCACTGTTTCTGCAAAGATGTAACCATCAACATTCACAGAAGCAAAAAAGGAGAACAATGTAACCACCTTAAGATTGGAGGGAGGACCCTGTAGCTACTAAAGGTGATCAGTAAACAGGCCAGAGTTGCATACTGAAGGTGCGAGACACCATTTCAACCCAAAGAACATAGACCAGCACCTACACACTGACCCCAGTCACCCAGCCTCTACACCCTCAAGGACCAGGGGCTGTACATATTGGTGTGCTGGGCTTATGGCCCCTCTTTCAGTTAAACAAACAAACAAAAATAATCCACCAATCACTCAGCAATATAATATTGTGAATTTTCAACTAACCACCATTTAGCACAGTGGTCTTTTAAATAATGGATGATTACCATGCTTTTTTTTTTTGGAGACAGAGTCCTGCTCTGTCGCCCAGGCTGGAGTGCAGTGGCATGATATCGGCTCACTGCAACCTCTGCCTCCCGGGTTCAAGCAATTCTCTTGCCTCAGCCTCCTGAGTAGCTGGGATTACAGGTGCCCGACATCACGCCTGGCTAATTTTGTTATTTTTAGTAGAGACAGGGTTTTGCCACGTTGGCCAGGCTGGTCTTGAACTCCTGACCTCAGGTGATCTGCCTGCCTTGGCCTCCCAAAGTGCTAGGATTACAGGTGTGAGCCACCACGCCCGGCCTCCGTGCCCAATTTTTATTCTCACTTTATACGTGTAAATAACAAAATTCAACCTCCCAAAATAAATAAATAAAGAAATCACTAAATAATGGATAATTAAAACAAGTTCTTAAATTTTAGAGTATCATGCAAAGACAACTCAAGACAGGGACCCAGAGCTGAAGTCATCTGAGATTGTCACACTGAGTGTCTGGCACGCAGGAACTCCGGGCCTCCTGCTCATGTGACCCGAGCCACAGAGAGTAGGAAGCAGAGGACAAGGAGGGGCCGGAGTGGACCAGCTAGCTGCAAACTGGCCTAAAAATGGATGGTGCCCGTGGGGCTCTCAGCACACACCACCTGGGACAGGCCAAGTTGACATGGACACTGAGGGTGAGTGTGAGGAGGCACACAGGCCTCAGTGCACCCATCTGAAGCTGGGTCTCCAGGCTGGCACACTCCTGCTGGTGCTTTCTCACCGCAGGGGAAATACACACGTGGATAAAAGACACCAGGCTGAGGGCATCATCTACTCCAATTTTAAGAGCCTTTATAAAATTCACATGCAGTGGGGGAAAAGGCCCAGGTTCAAATCCTGGGTCCAGGCTGTCGTGACTGTTAGTGTGGACAGGTCACCTGATCTGCAAAGCTTGCCTTCCCCTTTGCACAACGGGGCAGGTGCCCCAGAGCAGGCTGATGTGGGCTGAAGGAAAATGCTGCACCGTGCTTATAACATGAGCAGCAAGTGCTCAGCAAGTGCGCATGGGTCCTCTATTTCAAAGGAAATACCTCACTGGTAATGTGCTAAATAGGATTAACTCAGAGCAATGATACAGGTGATTTTCGCTTTCTTTGTGCAGCCTTTTCTTTTCCTTTCTTAAATAGAAAAGAACCCTGTGAACACGTATTACTTACACAAGAAAAAAGTTATTTCACACTGGAGTTTCTGTACAAAGGCAGATGCAGATAAGGAAACGGGGCCACTGCGTGGAGCTGCTGAGCCAGAGGAAGCCGAGCAGCTGGCCCCGGGCCCAACCTGGCATGGCCACTCAGGCCAACCACAACCTCCTGAATCCTGGGCGTCTTATCTGTAGGATGTGGGTGAAAATACGGGTCTATCATTCCTTATCTGAAACCTGTGGGGCCAAGTGTCTTTTGAGAATTCAGAAATATCCTGGCTTCAGAAAGGTGACAACACAGGGTCTAAAACGGTAGCCTGTGAGGTACACAGCAATCCTGTGCAGAGGTCTCGGGACCCCTCCCACAAGAGGGGAGGCAGGAGGCTATGAACGGCCTCACGTCAGCTTGGGCCAGGTCTGCCACCAGGTGAGGAAAAGGTTTCAGTTCTCAGAGCTTCTGAGGCTTCAGAGCTGTGAGTAAGGACGGTGGCCTGCGCTTTTTCATGTGGCTATGCGGAACACTAACTATGCTAAGGGGCACAGAAGGCCTCTGAGCCTACTACTGATGCTACGGGGCCCTTTTTCCAAGTGTGGTACAGGCTACTGCTTCCTGGGCTTTGGCAATAGAATGGGTGCACCTGGCACCTTATCCGTGACACGGAAGAGAACCCCACTTGGAGTGGAAACCCACAGCCACGAGGCTCACTGGACAATCTTCTGCAGAAGAGCTCACGGATCCAGACATAAAAGGCGGGTGGATAACGAGGTCAGGAAGTCGAGACCAGCCTGGCCAAGATGGTGAAACCCCATTTCTACTAAAAATACAAAAATCAGCTGGTCGTGGTGGTGGGTGCCTGTAATCTCAGCTACCTGGGAGGCTGAGGCAGGAGAATCGCTTGAACCCGGGAGGCGGAGGTTGCAGTGAGCCAAGATCGTGCCACTGTACTCCAGCCTGGGCAACAGAGCAAGACTCCATCTCAAAAAAAAAAAAAAAAAGGAAAGGTGGATTTGAACAGGAGAAAATATTAAAGACCACGTGCAAAGAAAATGTTCCAAAAGGTGGACTGAGAGCTACCAATTATGACAGGAGTCATGTGGCCCACCCACTCAGGAAGGGCCCACTGTGCTGCTGGCTGGCTGGGAGGCCACCCTACAAATGTAGGAGGTCCTCAATAAGAGGAGAATGGAACAAAATGGGAACCCTATCCTTTCCAAGGGCCAGTGTGCTCCAGGTGATGGAAGGTCTGCTAACCAAATGACAAGTCAGATATATACACAGAACATGGAGTGAGCAAAAGAGCGGGCAGACAGACCCAGGCCAGGCCTCTCAACTGTAACGGCAAATCAGAGCCTCGCCAGGCTGGAAGGAGCTTGTCATCTCCCAGCAGGAAAGATGGTTCTGGGGAGAGACTAGATGTGTAGAAGAAAGAAAGGAGAGGCTGCTACATGGCATGAGTGGGTCAGGGTGGGCTCCACACACTCTTCAGGGGGACGGCAGGAGCATAAAAACAAGGCCTGCTGCACCCAGCTCTCTTCCATGCCGCTTCCTGAACAGGTAAGAGACCAGTGACTGAAGGTCAACTGGCGTCAGGGACGCCCTCACCCACACCACAAATGAGCCAGGTGCTGCAAACAGCTGGTCCCAGCCCCGTATGGAAACTTTCCGCCCCACCACGCAGGCCAGCAGCACTTCCAGAAGATACTTGTATCGGAGGGTGTTCTGGCAGCACACCAAACACAGATTCAAGGCCTTAGGCACAAGCTATGTGGTTTAAACAAAGAATTTCAAGGGCTTATTGTACAAACTGATGTCCCAATCAAGGAAAGTGTACCCCATAATCAGTTCACCTGTCCCAGTGACCCAAAATCTAAAAGGGACATGTGCCGTGAGAGAAGAGAAAGCGCTTCTGAAAAAGAATGATACATCAGGCCAGGGACAGTGGCTTGGCACTTTGGGAGGCCCAAGTGGGAGGATCACTTGAGGCCAAGAGTTCAAGACCAGCCTAGGCAACATAGTAAGACCCCATCTCTGTTTTTTAAATTAAAAGCAATAAAAATTAAAAATAAAAATTAAGAAAAAAAGAAAAGAATGCTAAATCAAATGGTTCTCTAGACTTTGCCACTCAGTTGTTCCAGGTATCCAGTAGACCAGGGTGCCAAGGGGTAGGCCATGAGGCTGCAGGCATGCAGGGAAAGCCTCTAGGCAAATCAGTCCCTCTCCCGACTGGGCCGGTAAGACCCTGCTGGGATCTGGAATGCTGTGAGGCCTCAGAAACATCCATTTGCGAAGGTACAAAGAGCGTACTTCTTCCACAGAGAAACATCCAGGTAGCTGACGTGACACCAGGGCTCTACTTGAAGGCAATGAGAAAAACGTCTTCTAGAATGGACACTTTCCACTACACGCAGAGGCTGCTTTCCAGGGACTGAAAGGAAAGGGGACTGGGCGAAAGGCCTGGTGGGAAGCTGACTGCTCAGGGACCCGGCGCACCCCAGGGCTCCCAGTCCATCAGAGAAACACAGCTAGAGACAGGGAGCAGGGTGCGGTGCAGGAACGCAGCAGGGCCTCTGAGAAAGAGGCAGGCACAGGAGGTGTGCTTGGTGGAGATGCGGCAGAGATGCAAGAGTGGACGACAGGCTTGGAACTGGGCCTGAGAGGAGGAAAAAGCTGGAAGCAGCCGGAGTGGCAGCTCTTCATGCACAGGATGGCGTGGTGTGTACCTGTGCTGGGTCCTTCCCGCAAGGGTGGAGGGCTGATGCTGCTCACGTGAACTCCCCTCCATCTGTGACTGGCTCTTGAGTGTAGACCTTCCACTCACTGCCACTTCACATTACAAAGGCTCTCACCTTCAATGTGCCCTGGGCAAGTGGGATTCCTCTACTGACTGGCTGCCCACCATGTGCCAGGCCCCAGGGAGATAGGGGAACCAGCCAGGTAGCCCCCTGTTTTAGGAAACATGTTCTTGGGAGTAGGGGAAGCAGTAGGCGCGCGCGCACACACACACACACACGCACACGCACACACACACACCACACACACGAAACGTTCTTGGAAGTAGGGGAAGCAGTAGGCGCGCACACACACACACACACACACACACACACACACGTGTCACGACAGAGAGGCAGAGGCAACAGAGAAACAGCCTACTCAAATGCTGAGGTTGACACATAAAGGATGGAGGAGCCTGAGACGCTGCTGGGAGTGGGAACAAGAGGAGACCACGGGAGCTCCTGGGGCAAGCCACCCAGGGGCCTGAAGTCAAATGTGCTCTCGTAGAGGCTGAACCCACCATTCACAGCACTGCCCACCTTGGTTAAAGGCCTGCTGCCCCCACAGCAGGAGCGGGCCCTGCTCTGCCCAGTCAAACTCAGCATGTGGCACAGCAAGGTCCACCTGAGCTGGCGTCCAGGAGCACAGACCTATGGGGGATGTGGGCTGCTGGAGGCAGTCTGTGCGGTGGAAGAAACCTGCCTCCCCGGTTGCCAACGGAGCTGTGATGGGGTTTCTACAGCAGCACCCCATTTTCAACTGTGGGTCCCCTCGTAAGACGGTGCCAGGCAGGGCAGGCAAGGTCTAGGTAGGCAAAAATGGCAAATGGGGTTTTTCTTCCATGCACTATGTCTAGGGGAAACCAGCACATCCAAGCCCTTGGCAGCCAGGGCCATTCTCCAAGGCAGCTGGGCCCATCTACTGCACTGCTTGTGCCCGTGGTGCAGCACTGAGAACTCACAGTATGCCCCACAGACACGGCTTTTCAGGACCACTATGGGGACCGCTGACCCGTCTGATGAATCTCCCCCAAGACTTGAGGGTCCGCAGCCAGTCCTCTTAAGAGGAACTAGAGCACGCCAGAGCCCTGGGTGCAGGGCCTGCTGCACTCCCAGTGGTGGTGCAGACAGGGCTGTTACCCCCAGGACACAAAAACTCAGTCTCATGGGCATCCTCAACCTAACTAGTTCCCCCAAACTGATGAACCTGAATCTCACCATGTCTCCTTTCCCTCTGCCAGCCCTGGGGTAGGTCTCCTCTTGCAAAAAGCACTAGCTGAAGAGACCACTTCCTACACTTTGTTGTGAAAAGATGAAACATCTAAAATTCTAAGCTTGTAGGTGCACACACGTCCCATAAAGTTAGATTAGCAATACTTCAAACCCTATAAATTACTGAGCAGTGCCACAGCTATCAGCTATGGCCAAAAAGTCATATCCAAACATGCACTGAGAGTACGCACACCAGCACGCTACTGGAGAAGCATGGCACTCGCCGGGTGTGGTGCCTCAAGCCTGTGATCCCAGCACTGTGGGAGGCTGAGACGGCTGGATCACCTGAGGTCAGGAGTTTGAAACAAGCCTGACCAACATGGTGACACCTCATCTCTACTAAAAATACCAAAATTAGCCAGTGGTGGCGGGCACCTATAATCCCAGCTACTCAGGAGGCTGAGGCAGGATAATTGCCTGAACCTGGGGGTAGAGGCTGTAGTGAGCTGAGATGGCGCCACTGCACTCCAGCCTGGGTTACAGAGTAGACTCTCTCTCAAAAAAAAGGAGCATGGCACTCAAGGCAAACCAGTGGTTACACATCTAACTGGCAGCCTTTACCTGCCTCAACCCAGAACATGAAATCAGAGAGATACTCTCTGCAGACACCCTTCACTGCAGCGACTCCCCATAAGCACAATCCCCTTCCCCGGGATCCTTCAAAAAAAAAAAAAAAAACAAACAAAAAAAACCCCAGTTCTGTTCAACTGCTCTGTCCCTTGCTCACCTCCTTTGAGTTCAACAGCTCTGGAAAGTATCACTCAGGAGGACTTTGGGCTGTTTCTCCCGAAACACTCATAGTTTTTCCAACAGCATCAACTGCCAAGAAAACCCCACCTACCCATACCTAGGATCATAGATAGTACTATCTTCCCCTCAACCTGAAGGCCACATTAATTTAATGTACAAAAAAGTGTGCTGGCTTTGTCAGAAGTTGAGGTGCCCACCACAGTCTTTTCAGGGATACGTCCAAAGAGGCCTGGCCCAGCTGGTGCCCTCTCCAGAGGTCAGGCTCTAGGACCAGCATAAAAATGCCTAGAACATCCAAAACCAGATGGAAACTTTCCTCATTCTTTTCAGTCCAAAAACCTGACAAGAGTGGAAACCCACGCAGTTTCTGGTTGAGTGTTAACTTGAGTATCACTTGCAGACGGCAGAGATAAGGGCAGACATTAACCCTTCACTCCCAGAAC
Source organism: Pongo pygmaeus (assembly GCF_028885625.2). Lineage (NCBI taxonomy): Eukaryota > Metazoa > Chordata > Mammalia > Primates > Hominidae > Pongo > Pongo pygmaeus. The sequence continues at coordinate 85,883,896 of NC_072391.2, read as the reverse complement.
CTAAAAAAACTGGGCGCTAGATCTTTTACTACAACCCAAACAATCCCACCAGCTGGCCGGCTGAGGGCCACGCAAACCCTGCTGGCAGCTTCTGGAGCTGCCTATTCTCATTCTCAATTTCCAGCTCTTTCTCTCCAATCACTATGGGACTGACCCCAAAACAAGCCTCTCATTCTCCTGCACCATCCCTAGTAAGAAATCACTCAGTCAGTGCCACACAGAGTCCCTCCTTTCCAGCACCTGTCTGTGTCAGGCTGCTGGGCAGGACGCCCTGCAACACTCTGCTCCATCATACTCACGTCTATTTCCCCATCATCGATTTCTCCATCATCGTCCTCTTTCTTTTTCTCCTTGGCAGCCTCCGGGGATTCCTTTTCTCCCACACTCTGAACACCAGCCTTCCCCTCCTCCCTGGGAGCGCCTTCGCCCTTCTCCTCATCATCCTCAGCCCCTGCTTTCTCAGCCTCGTCCTCCTGGACGGTGGGAGCCGGCTCCTCAGGGACCTCCTCATCGTAGTCTAGCTCATGCTCATCCAGCTCCCTGGTGACTGAGGAGGCCTCATCCCTAAGGTCGCTTGTCCGGTCTTCCTCCCCTTCGTCCCCCTCCTCCTCGCAGGGGGAGCTGGTCGGGCCCCGGCTCAGCTCATTCACCTCTGAGTCCTGGTCTTGGGATTTAGGCTCACTTGCCCGGTCCTCCTCGTCGGAGTGATTATCTTCCTCCTCCTGGCTCGGCCCCCTGGCTGCACTTTCCTCATCCTCCAGGTCAGAAGCCCTCACCCCCGCCCCGTCCAAATCCTGATCGGACCCGCTGTCCCTCAGAATGTCATCGTCCGAGAGCCCCTGTGGCTGCTCTTCATCCTCTGGAGAGTGAGGATCCCGTTCAGGGCTCTCGGCCACATCCATCGGTACCCACGGTTCTGCAAAAGAGAGAATACAGATTGACAGCCTTTAGCAAAATGGAAAACAAACCTTGTCCCCACTTGCCTGGCCTGAAGAAGCAGGACTTCCACCTTGCTTGGCCCCACATGGCCCTGCCCCAAATCCCACACTCCACTCTGCAGAGAAAGACAGGCCATAACTCCACTCCACAAGGCTAGACTGCTCAGCTAAGCTGGGTGTTAAGTGACTCCCGTTTTTGGCAATCTGGCAAAATGAGATGTGGCAGAATGAGATGTAGCCCAGCCTAGCCCTTCCCTGCTCAAGGACAGCCCACACAAGTTAGCAGAAACTGAGTAACAAGATACGGATTGCAAAGGACAGCTGTTTAAATTCTTAGAGGAGTATTTACTTTTGAAATTAAAGATAAACTGTATCATGGAACAAGGCAGCAAAACTGCAGGCCCAGATCTCACCATTTTTCTGGAGTCACCCTGAAGCAGGAACCTGGCCAGCCTTCGGCAGTTTCCAAGTCTGGAGCCTTTTCTGTTACTGAACACACTTCTCGAAAGCCGGCCTCCGAGGGCCTCCCAGAATCCCTTAGCTGCCCTTTAGCAATGCAGGCTCAGAGCCCTGCCTGCGTGTTCACTGGCCCCTCCAGCACGTGTCGAGGGCCGTGTTGACCTGCTCAGCAACCCACACTCCTAAGCTGAGAACCCCTCTTCCCATACAAGTAGCTGCTGTAGAAAAGAACTCTGGCAGGAAACTTGACACACTTAAGTACCGTACGTATGTAAAAGATGAGGCTGGCCAGGTACGGTGGCTCGCATCTATAATCCCAGCACTTTGGGAGGTTGCAACGGGATCATTTGAGCCCAGGAGTTCGAGACCAGCCTGGGCAACATGGTGAGGCCCTATCTCTGTAAAAAAAAAAATACTAAAATTCAGGCCAGGCGCGGTGGCTCACACCTGTAATCCCAGCACTTTGGGAGGCCGAGGCGGGTGGATCACGAGGTCAGGAGATCGAGACCATCCTGGCTAACATGGTGAAGCCCCGTCTCTATGAAAAATACAAAAAATTAGCCGGGCGTGGTGGCAGGCGCCTGTAGTCCCAGCTACTCGGGAGGCTGAGGCAGGAGAAAGGCGTGAACCCGGGAGGTAGAGCTTGCATTGAGCGGAGATCGCACCACTGCACTCCAACCTAGGCGGTGCTACGCGAGACTCCGTCTCAAAAGAAAACTCAAATCATTTAAAATTCATCACTTTATAAAAACTAAATGGGCCGAAGGTGGTGGCTCACGCCTGTAATCCCAGCACTTTGGAAGGCTGAGGTGGGTGGATCACCTGAGGTCAGGAGTTCAGGACAAGCCCGGTCAACATGGCGAAACCCTGTCTCTACTAAAAATACAAAACATTAGCTGGGAGTGGTGGCCGGCACCTGTAATCCTAGCTACTTGGGAGGCTGAGGCAGGAGAATTGCTTGAACTCGGGGGGGGGGGGTGTGGAGGTTGCAGTGAGCCAAGATTGTGCCATTGCTCTCCAGCATGGGCAAAAAGAGCAAAACTCCATCTCAAAAAAAAAAAAAACTAAATGGTTAGCAATAACATAGATTTACAAACCAACCAATCCATTCCAAGTCACTTAAAAGCAGGCAGTTCTGAAAATGATTCACTTTTTGGTTTCCTAACTACACTATTCGGTTACTATCCAGAGACAGGACTACTGGGAGGAATTATTAAAAAGTCAGTCCTAAGCCAGGAGTGGTGGCATGTGCCTGTAATCCTGGCTACTTGTGTGGCTGAGGTGGGAGGATCACTTGAGCCCACGAGTTCGAGTCCAGCCTGGATAACATGGTGAGACCCTCGTCTTTTTTTATTAAAGGTAGTCCTAAACTGGTATACGCTGCTGAAAATGGTAAAGTCAAGGAGCCGATCCCCAAACAGTATCACAGGGGCGCTTGCTGCACAGAGCATTTCTGCAGCCCAAGGCAACAAAAGCAAGGATGACAAGCGCCAAGGCTGCTAAGGCCTCTACGCTTTCAGGGTTCAAGACTGGGAGTCTGTGTGGGGTTGTAGCAGTAAGTCACCGGTGGCAAACTGGCAATTCTCTCTCTTGCCTAGCTATTGACATTAGTAACATCCTATACTACCTTTGTACGCTTCTTATTACAATGTATAAACATCTTCCTCATAGAAGGGCAGGTAGTTCACATCTCCCCAGCTGCCTAGGCGGAGTGCCTGGTACCCAGTAGGATGCCCCAAGCTGAACCCAGACCTGAAATGTGACAAATTCTGATTCTCATGTTTTATAACCTAATGTCAGCCTTGGAAACAAAGTGATCTCTTAAATAAACCAACTTTTATGCAAAACTAAATGTCCCCTCAAACTAGTTTTAAAAATCACACAATTGGCTGGGTGTGGTGGCTCATGCCTGTAATCCCAGCACTTTGGGAGGCTGAGGCAGGAGGATCACGAGGTCGGGAGTTGGAGATCAGCTTGACCAACACAGTGAAACCCCATCTCTACTAAAAATACAAAAATTAGCTGGGCATGGTGGCATGTGCCTGTAGTCCCAGCTACTCAGGAGGCTGAGGCAGGAGAATCACTTGAACCCAGGAGGAGGAGGTTGCAGTGAGCCGAGATCGTGCCACTGCACTCCAACCTGGGCAGCAGAGTGAGACTCCGTTTCAAAAAATAGTAATAAGGTGCTAGGAAGGGAAACGTACCCTCTTAAGTGTAGACAATGAAATGAGAAGTGTAGACAGGGGTGTCAGTAGACGAGTCTCAACTGACACCCACGTTTGTAATTTGTGCTCAGTTTGGTCTTCTTACACTATCTATAACTGAAGATTTTCAGCACGATTTACAACTAAATCCTTAGTCCTCTGATCCACCAGATGGGTGAACTTGCCTAACGAATGAAATAACAAGTGCCCATCATCCCGTCTCTGCTGCTTTCTGCATTTGGCAGATGATACTTGATAGATATTTGTTGAACATATGCCAAAAAACTCGTTACTTGAGGCACTACCTGTTGCCTACCAGAAAGGAATTTAAAATAAGTGCCCAGGAGGAGGAGGTTGCAGTGAGCCGAAGATCGTGCCACTGCACTCCAGCCTGGGCAACAGAGTGAGACTCCGTCTCAAAAAATAATAGTAATAATAAAGAGTAGGTGCTACCTCCCTTCCAAGCAGCCCCTCTGGGAGGATGCATAGACTCCAATGGCACTGCTGAAATGCAGAGCATTTGGGGACCTTCTCATTTTGAATGACCTTTCAAGCCTGAAGAAGTCTTCTGGTATTCTTAGTGGTGGCAAATCTTCCTCCTCTCAAGCTAGTCACTTTGATAAAGTGCTGCAAGTCAGAGTCTCACCTGATAAGGTGAGCTACCAACCATCTAAGTAAACTTTTGGTCAAACCTGGAAGGTGACTATTGAATAAGACTGATTTTCCCATATGACTACGTTTTTACTACCAAAACAGGAGTTCTAAAGAGGTTCTGGCAAAGAAGCACCGATGAAATACAAGCACATTTTGGGACAATTACTTTCAACAGAACAGTCCCTATGTGAATGCCTAAGTTCTGGTACATCTGGTTAAAATTCTGACTCATAACCTCATGGACTTAAAATATCTAAATGAAGGTTATCAAGGTTGGTGACAGACCCCACGTGCAAACTGACCAAGCGTGACCACTAAACTCCTTGATAAAGAGGTACTCACCTTGAGATGCTCTGTAGCTGTGACAAAATACAAATCTCTTTAAACACGATCTAGGCTACAAGTTAACTTACCTGTTTGCTTTCTGGAGTGACTCCACAAAGCTTTCTTACAACATTTCAGCATGTCCCACCTAAAACGGGAGAGGAGTTTCCGGCTTTGGGACACATTTGACTGGTTCCAGGGCTGGCTGCGCTCCATACTGCCCTTAGATAGTAAAATTATCAGGCAAAGACTCTCCTCCCAAGGCTGGGAAGCGGGATTCAGCCGAGGTCAAGGCTCACCCGGAGAATCCCAACTACTGAACGGGAAACGACTACTCTACAGACAACAGGCTGGAGGTGAGTCTCACAGGAGAAATGATGAGCACCTTGCTACACCCCAAACGGTACTTCAGAAGCCAAACACTCTCTTCTTCCATTTTCCCAAACGGGTCTGAAGAATGACCTACTCTTGCAAATGAGTTAGCGTTGTTCGAACAAAGCTCATTTAAAACGGCCACTCTACCCGGCAAACTCAGCTGTCATAAAGTATTCAAGAAAAATTTTTGGCAGGAGCAAGGCTGTAAGTTTCAGTTCTTCCAGCATTATAGCTGCAGTTGGTCTATATAAAGGACCCAGCACCTCTGATCTCCTAATCCAAGGGGCAAAGGAAGTTACATACTCCTAAGAGACCGGCGCGCGTCTTGGGGCAATCACTACGTCCAACCTGTGCACACTTGGAAGCTGCGGAGCAAGTTCCGGGAGGTTCATAAAGAGCTCAAAGTTCTCCGAAGAGCCCAGCAACAGCCCGGGCTGACCTACTCCGGAGGTGAAGCTGGGCGCCTCTCACCGCCCCTTAGCGGGCGGCACACATGTGCCACGCGAGTGGCCCGGAAGAGAAATGACAGCTTCAGGAAAATAAACTCCGCCGCGGGGCGCGGAGGCAGCACGCGAGGAGCTCGGGCGCCCAGGCCGCCCCAGGACCGCGGGGCCGGCTTACGGACGGAACGCGGGGTGGTGCCTGTTTCAAGGTCCCCCTCCCTGGGCCCGAGGGCCACGCTTCGGCTGGCGGGTCCGCACGGCCGGAGGCGCGCCGGGCTCCCGGGCCTCACTCCCGCCGCCGCCGCCGCCGCCTCGGCGGCCTCCTCCTCCCGCCGCCGCCGGCCCGGCCTCCCGCCGCCCGCCCGGCCCCAGCTAACCTCAGCGCTAGGGCGGAGAGGGGGCCACGGCTCCGCTGGAGTCGGAGCGGCGTGGAGAAGACGTCCCTTGGCCCTTCCGCTCTTCACAGGCTCTGGCTCCAGGCTCGACGCGGGCGGAACAAACGGGCTCCACTACCCGCGGGGGCCGGCCATTGTGCGACGTCATCAAGCCGCGACGGTCGTCCTACGGCCGGCGGGCTTCCCTCCCTCGCCCCGCCCCCTCCAGCTTCCTTCCGGCCTCCGCGCGGTTCCGCCCCCGCAGCGCGCGCCCGGACCCGCGCGCGCCCGTGGAACCCCCGCTACAGCGCAGGCGCCACGGGGAGTTCGCTCCTCAGGCGGCGGGCGTCCGGGTCCGCGCCTGCGCACAGGGCTCCCCGCGGCCGCCGGGTCACGTGACGGGGCTCCGGCTCGACCGGCAGGTTCTTCATCGCTGGGGATGATCGAGTTCATCAAAGCGGAAAACTTAAGGCGGTTTTCGTCGTGCCGATACCTCCCGCTTTATTGAATGTTGATAGTAAGTGCTTAGCTCCGGAATTATTTTTTGAGGTATCGACTTTAGATTAAAAGCCTAACAATTCTTACCTTTCCCGTGGGCTGCCTGGCTCCCTCACGGTTCAACGCGAGCAGCGCCAGCGAGGGGACCTGTCGCGTGTCCTGCTCAGCTCGGTGTCCCCCCACAGCCCGGGGCGTCCAGGGGCTGCAGCGGTGCGAGCTGCTCTAGAGACGGAGGGCCCGGCCGGAGACCAGGGGCCGGCGGTTTCATCCTGCGCTGGCCCTTGCCAACGATGTGGCTGGTCCTGGGGATCACAGGGCTTCGCTCACCACATCTTCCTCCATATCCCCAAGGTGGAAACAAGGGGGCGAGATGTCCACAAACTGAGGAACAGACAAACAAAATGCGGGCTGTCCATGCAGTGGAGTGTGAGTCAGTCATCAAGAAGAGTGAAGTTCAGACCCATGCCACAACATGCGTGAACCTTGGAAACATACTAAGTAAAGCAAGCCAATCGCAAAAGGACAAAAACTGTGCGACTCCATGCTATGGACCGAATTCTGTCCCCCTAACATTTGTATGTGAAGCCTTAATCCCCAACGTGACTGTGTTTGCAGAAAGGGCCTTTAGAGAAGTAGTTAAGGTTAAATGAGATTATAAGGGTGGGGTCCTGATCTGATAGGATTACTGTCCTTGGAAGAGGTACCACACGCCTGGCACTGTGGCTCACACCTGTAATCCCAGCACTTTGGGAGGCCGAGGTGGGAGGACCACCTCCTCCAGGAGTTTGAGACCAGCCTGGGCAACAAAGCAAGACCCCTGTCTCTACAAAAAAATTAACAGGGCACTGTGGTGCGTGCCTGTAGTCCCAGCAACTTGTTATGGTTGTGTAAGAGGAATGTGAATTCAACCCTGGTGATTTTGGGTCGTGTCAGGAGCAGCCCTGCGACACCAGTTGGCACCTTCTGCAGGCTCTATGTGTCGATAAGACAAGGTCCCACCCAGCAAGTGCCCCCTGCTCAGTTGACGAACATAAGCCTGCATGGACGTTACTGTCTGTGTAAAGGAGCAGCCGGCACCTGGCCGCGATCTGAGTTTGATGAACAGTAAACTCTGTTGGTCACAGCCTCTTTGGAAAACAATGTCAGTTTAAAAGAAGTGTCCTGTGACCAGCAGTGCCACCCTCAACAGGGTTCTCCAAGTGGGACTCGGGCAAGCAGCCTCAGTATCACGAGGGGTTGTTAGGAATGTGCCTTCCTGGGCCCTGCCCCAGAGTGGCTGCACCAGCGACTGGTAGTGGGGTCCCGGGGGGCCCTGTGGTCCGTGAAGAGCTCTCAGGGGATTCTGATGCCCGGTGGCACAGGTGGGCCACCGGACTGGGGTGTCATCTGCCCATGGGCACGAGACATGAACAAGGACATAGCAGGTCTGTTAGTAGTCAGAACTAAAAGAACAAGGAGCCGGGCGCGGTGGCTCATGCCTGTAATCCCAGCACTTTGAGAGGCCGAGGCGGGCGGATCGCGAGGTCAGGAGATCGAGACCATCCTGGCTAACACAGTGAAACCCCGCCTCTACTACAAATACAAAAAATTAGCCGGGCGTGGTGGCGGGCACCTGTAGTCCCAGCTACTCAGGAGGCTGAGGCAGGAGAATGGCATGAACCCGGGAGGCGGAGCTTGCAGTGAGCCGAGATCATGCCACTGCACCCCAGCCTGGGCAACAGAGCGAGACTTTGTCTCAAAAAAAAAAAAAAAAAACCGAGAAAACCACCCAGATGTTGATCAACAGATGATTGTAATATTGTAATAGTAATCTGGTACAACATTTGCAACATTGTGGTTGTTAAAAATGCTAATACATGAACCTTCAGTGTGTATACACATATATAAATAAATGGGTGAAGACCATCTGTGATGTTGCATGACAAAGGCAAGTGTAGAAGCAGACAGGGTGGGCACATTTCTTTTCTTTTCTTTTTTTTTTTTTTTGAGACGGCGTCTCACGCTGTTGCCCAGGCTGGGGTGCAGTGGCACGATCTCGGCTCTCTGCAACCTCCGCCTTCCGGGTTCAAGTAATTCTCCTGCCTCAGCCTCTTGAGTAGCTGGGACTACAGGCGCCTGCCACCACGCCTGGCTAATTTTCTGTATTTTTAGTAAAGACAGGGTTTCACTGTGTTAGCCAGGGTGGTCTCCATCTTCTGACCTCATGATCCTCCCCCCTTGGCCTCCCAAAGTGTTGGGATTACAAGCGTGAGCCACTGCGCCCAGCCCACGTTTCTATAAAATTAAAATCATGAGTGGTTTTGTTGAGGGTATAGGGCACCCAGAGCCTGCGGTCTGTGCTAGGAGTGAAAGTGGTGGCCCCACTCCAGAAGCCTGCGACGGCGCTCACTGAACCGCAGCCTGTGTGTAGCTGGAACCTGGGTGGTGCTACTCCTCCGTGACTTCCCGGAAGAGATAAGCTGCGACGTCCAGCAAAAGACACATCCAAGATCGTTCACCCCAGCGTGACTTGTTACACTCTGGACTAGAAGGAACCCCAAGGTGCTTCAGTGATAGAACGATGAACCAGCTGTGGTGTAACCCCCACGCCATGGAATATCATACAGGAACAAAAAGGACACGCTACCCCTACAAGCAATATGGATCTCAGAGGCAGGATGTTGTGCAGAAGAAGCCAGACACAAATGCTTCGGCTCTTGTTGGTGCGACTCATTACAGGCAGCTGAATCTGCGGTGATGGGGGCCCCAGGAGCAGTGACCAGGAGGCAGTGCCAGGGAGCCTGCAGTGGGGGCTGATAGTCAGTAGCTTGACCTGGTTGGGATGTTCTATTTTTAAGGTGGAGTCCATGATGTTTGTTTATTTGTTTATTTCATAGAGGTGGGGGTGTTGTAGAGGTGGGGGTCTCACTGTGTTGCCCAGGCTGGTCTCAAACTCCAGGCCTCAAGCCATCCTCCCGCCTTGGCCTCCCAAAGTGCTGAGATTACAGGTGTGAGCCACTGCATGGGGCCATTATTGTTATTAGTGCTTAAAAATATTTAGTAAACATTTTATTTAGCCTAAAAACACTTCATTCAGAGAACAGAGGCTGGACGGAACATGGCGTGCCAGGCGGTGAGAGAACTGACCCTCCTCTTCCAGAGCAGGAAGTGGATAAATGACTTTTAAGCCTAATTTCTGGGGTGGTAAAACTCTTCTGTATGAAGAAGTACAAATATGTAATGTCCCATGATGGCAGCTATGGGACATTACATATTTGCCAAAACCCACATAACGTACAACGCCAAGAGTGAACTGTAACGTAAACTGTGGACTTAAGTAAATGATCGTGTCCCGATACGGGCTGGTTGGTTGTGATGCAGGGCAGGTGAGGCCCAAAGTGGAGCTTAGCCTGCGAGCGTTCTTGGCTTTGCCCGAGAAAGAATTCAAGGACAAGCCGGAGGTAGAAGAGAACAACTTGATTGAAGAGGCAGTGTGACAGGTCCGTGACGGCTCCTGCAGAGTTGGGCTGCCTGGAAGGCAGAGAGCAGCAGCTCAGGGCACTTCTGCAGACCCATTATACCCACTTTTAATTACATGCAGATTAAGGGGCAGTTTAAGCAGAAATTTCTAGGGAAGGAGTAGTCACTTCTGGGTCACTGAGTCATTGCCGTGGAAAGGGGTGGGAGTGTTGCCATGGCGATGGTAAACTGACACAGAACACTGGTGGGTGTGTCTTTTTTTTTTTTTTCCCGAGATGGAGTCTCCCTCTGTCACCCACATTGGAGTGCAGTGGCCTGATCTCGGCTCACCGCAACCTCTGTCTCCTGGGCTCAAGCAATTCTTCTGCTTCAATCTCCTGAGTAGCTGGGGCTGCAGGCATAGGACATCATGCCCGGCTAATTTTTGTGTTTTTAGTAGAGACGGGGTTTCACCATGTTGGCCAGGCTGGTCTCAAACTCCTGACCTCTGGTGATCTGCCTGCCTGGGCCTCTCAAAGTGCTGGGATTACAGGCATGAGCCACTGCGCCTGGCCTGGTGTGTCTTATAAAAAGCTGCTTCTGCCCCGCCCTGTTTTAGCCAGTCCTGTTTGGTCCCAGCTCCAAGCCCTGCCTCTGGAGTCGAGTCCTGCCTCCGATCTCAATTGTAATAAATGTTCTGCACCAGTGCAGGGTGTTAATAAGAGGGGAGATGGGCAGGGGTGCTGGGGGTACAGGGGAACTCTGCTCATTTTTCTTTTTTTTTTTTTGAGATGGAGTCTCGCTCTGTCACCCACGCTGGAGTGCAGTAGCGCAATCTCGGCTCACTGCAAGCTTCACCTCCCAGGTTCACGCCATTCTCCTGCCTCAGCCTCCCGAGTAGCTGGGACTACAGGCGCCCATCACCACGCCTGGCTAATTTTTGTGTATTTTTTAGTGGAGACGGGGTTTCACCATGTTAGCCAGGATGGTCTCGATCTCCTGACCTCGTGATCCCCCCGCCTCGGCCTCCCAAAGTGCTGGGATTACAGGCGGGAGCCACTGTGCCTGGCCTCTCATTTTTCTTTAAACCTAAAACTGGTCTAAAAAATTAATTTCATATTTTTTTTTCACGAGAATGTGGAGCAACTGGAATCACATACTCTGTTGCCGGGAGTGTAAATAGTGCCCCTATTAAGAAAAAGTCAAGAAACATCGGTATGAATATTACTGGAGATCGGGAAAATGCCGGAAGAGACCATGAAAAGAGTTAAAACTTGTTGCCAATTGGGGGTGGAAATTGGGAGGGAAGAGGCAGGAAGCTAGTTTTAAAAATCAACTTTAGGCCAGGTGTGGTGGCTCACGTCTGTAATCCCAGCACTTTGGGAGGCCGAGGCAGGTAGATCACCTGAGGTCAGGAGTTCGAGACCAGCCTAGTCAACATGGTGAAACTTCGTCTCTACTAAAAATACAAAAATTAGCCGGGCATGGTGGCGGGCACCTGTAATCGTAGCTACTCGGGAGGCTGAGGCAGGGGAATCACTTGAACCCAAAAGGCAGAGGTTGCAGTGAGCCAAGATTGCGCCACTGCCCTCTAGCCTGGGCGACAAGAGCAAAACTCTGTCTCAAAACAACAAAACAAAAAACAACAACAACAAAAGCCTAACTTTATTGAGATCTAGTTTACGTTTGCCAAAATGAACACTTTTTTTATTTTTATTTTTTTGAGACGGAGCCTTGCACTGTTGCCCAGGCTGGAGTGCAGTGGCGCAATCTCAGCTCACTGCAACCTCTGCCTCCTGGGTTCCATCGATTCTCCTGCCTCAGCCTCCTGAGTAGCTGGGACTACAAGGGTGCGCCACCACGCCTGGCTAATTTTTGTATTTTTTAATAGAGACGAGGTTTCACCATATTGGCCTGCCTCGGCCACCTGCCTCGGCCTCCCAAAGTGCTGGGATTACAGGCGTGAGCCACCACGCCCAGCCCAAAATGCACACTTGTAAGTGTGCAGTTTGATGAGTTTTCACAAAGTGTGCATTCACACAGGCCCACCTCGCTAGCAGAGCCCTGTGACAATGACTCAGCCCTTAGGGCACCTGCTAGGAGAGAAGAGTTGGAGGCAGGAACTTCTTCCAGTTGCCTTATGTGCAGAGGAGGAGGCTGAGGCCCAGAGATCACTCGTCCAAGACCACCCCCGGCTTAGCCAGAGCCCACACTGAAACCCAGCGTTCTCAGCTGTTTTTTTGGCATTGTGCAAAGCTGCTTGCAAAGAAAGTAGTGACTGCCCCATTGAAGAGCAAGGGGAAGCAATGCAGGCTTTCGAGCAGGGGAGCAACATGAAGAAAGTAGCATGTTATCATTTTGAAGGCCTCCTATATCTGAACCACTACTGATTATGTTGCTATTAAGTGCTTTTTCTCTTGGTTTTCAGTGATCTCCTCTTTTTTTTTTTTTTCTTTTTTTGGAGACAGAGTCTTACTCATCCCCCAGGCTGGAGTGTAGTGGCACGATCTCGGCTTACTGCAACCTCCGCCTCCCGGGTTCAAGCGATTCTCCTGTCTCAGCCTCCCGAGTAGCTGAGACTACAGGCATGTGCCACCATGCCTGGCTAATTTTTGTATTTTTAGTAAAGACAGGGTTTCATCATGTTGGCCAGGTTGGTCTCAAACTCCCAACCTCAGGTGATCCACCAGACTTGGCCTCCCAATGTGGTGGGATTACAGGTGTGAGCTGCCGCGCCCTGCCCTTTCCACATTTTTGAGACGGGGTCTTGCATGTGTTGCCCAGGCTGGAATGCAGTGGTGCAATCATGGTTCACTGCAGCCTCAAACTCTTGGGCTCAAGCGCTCCTCCCACCTCAGCCCTCAGAGCAGCTGGGAGTACAGGTGTGCACCACCTTGCCCAGCTATTGTTTTCATTTTTTGTAGAGATGGGTTCCCAGTGTGTTACCCAAGCTGGTCTCAAACTCCTGCGCTCAAATGATTTTCCCACCTTGGCCTCCTAAAGTGCTGGGATTATGGGCATCAGCACCATGTCTGGTGATCTGGTCCCTTCTTCTTTTTTATTTTTATTTTATTCTTTTTTGAGACAAGGTCTCACTCTGTTGCCCAAGCTGGAGTGCAGTGGCGTGAACAGGGCTCACTGCAGCCTCGACCCCCTGAGCTCAAGTGATCCTCCCACCTCAGCCTCCCTCGTACCTGGGACTACAGGCATGCATTCCTGGCTTCTGGTCCCTTTTAAGAGCATGCCTTGTGCTATGGTTTGAATGTTTCTCCCACACTTTATGTGTTGGGAACTTAATCTCCACAAGTATATGCTTTTGGAGGTAATTAGGATTGGATGAGGTCATCAGAGTGGGCCCGCATGATGGGACTAGTGGCCTCATAACAAGGGAACAGGCTGGGCGTGGCGGCCCACGCCTGTAATCCCAGCACTTTGGGAGGCTGAGGTGGGCGGAGCACGAGGTCAGGAGTTCGAGACCAGCCCGGCCAATATGACAAAACCCTGTCTGTACTAAAAATACAGAAATTAGTCGGGCGTCGTGGCAGGTGCCTGTAATCCCAGCTACTTGGGAGGCTGAGGCAGGAGGCGGAGGTTGCAGTGACCCAAGATGGTACCACTTACTCCAGCCTGGGTGACAAAGCGAGACTCCGTCTTGAAAAAAAAGAAGAGAAAGAGAGACTTGGGCTGGTGTGCTCTTGCCCTGTCAGATGCCAGCGCCATGCTCTTGGACCTCCAGCCTTCAGAACTGTAAGAAACAAACCTCTCTTCTCTATAAATTACCCACTCTTAGCTATAGCAACAGGAAGCACTAAGACACCTTGTAACTTTTCTTATTCCTTTTTTTTGTGCTGCGATTACAGGCATGAGCCATCGCACCCAGGTTGGCCCTGTCCAGACTTGCTTTGGGGGTTACAGCCCTTGTTCCCAGGGAGTGGAACTTCTGTGCTCCCAAGGGAAAGCCTGTGATGGTCACCAGCCCCCGCCCCCCACAGGTCTTGGTCTCCAGCCCGTGGCAGCTGCCGACACCCCTGCTCAGCTCTCCATCCTCCCGGGAGCCTTTTCTGTTGGGTTTCTTGCAGTTTCTTGGGGGCATATTCAGCTTAGGGGGTGGCCACGGCCTAAAGGGGATTTGCACTCAGGGCTTTGGGCTCTTTCTGCAAGTTCTCTCAGGCCCCAGCAGGTTTGGAGCCTCAAACTCTAATCCCTGTTTCTCAGCTCGGCAAGGCTGTGCTTTCTGCTTTCGGACCTCCACGTCAATGCGGGAAGATGCCCCACGAGGAAAACCAGGGTGAACGTGGGCTCACTTTCTTGTTTATGTTCGCTCGAGGGACATAGCCCCGGGCCCCGCCAGCGCTGGTTACTCCCCACAGGCCCCGTTACATGCGTGTATCACACAGCGAAGCGTGTGTGTCCAGCCTGTATCCATGTAGTCAGCGGCAGGGCGAGTGCGATACCAGCGGTTCTGTCTGAAAGCATTTTAGGAAGGATAGCCCTTGCTATTTCCTCAAAGGGCCACCAGAGGGCACTCCCACTCAGCCCGGCCGCTGTTCCGGGGGGGGAAGGGGAGATGGGGGGGGGAAGGGGATAGAGGGGTGGGGGTGGGGGTGGGGGATGGGGGATGGGGGGTGTGGGTGGTCCCGGGCCCTGGACTGCAGATGAAACCTGCAGGAAGCCCTGTCTGTTCTGTGTGGGACCCCCACTTCCATCGTGGCCCCCACCGCAGACGCAGCAAGTCCACTCCAGTCCCTGTTCCAGCCTCTGGAGGGGTGCCGGCTCTGACCCCATCTGGCCCCCTGCGTTTCCCTCGAGATGTCCATGGGCCCCCAACTCTTTGACGAGGTCTCAGACACGCCAGGGAGGCCGGGGAAAGGATTCCTGGGGCAGCTGAGCCTGAGGCTGGGGACTTTTCTGTTGTTTCTGCAGCCCTAGGGCCTGGCACCGTAGGACCTCTGCAGGCTGGTTGGGGTGAATGAATGATTGACTGATGAATGAATGAATAAATGTCAGTTCGGCTCCCATTTCACCGCCTGGAATTTGGGACTCAGACTGGCTTCCTGGCTTCTCAGCTTGCAGACGGCCTATTGTGGGACTTCACCTCATGATCGTGTGAGTCAATACTCCCAATAAACTCCCCTCCATGTATACATCTGTCCTATTAGTGCTGTCCCTCTAGAGAACCCTGACTCATACACTGGGGGTGATGTCAACGCTGCTGTGACTGTCATTTTCTGGTTCTAGAGAAACAGTGGACCCACTGAGACCAAGGGCAAGGGGAGGAAAGGCCCGGGGTGGGGCTGAAGACACAGGTTCCAGGCCCAGCTCTGCTGCTCACCGATGAGGCTTCTCCTCTGTTGAGCAGGTACAATCGTAGGGCCCTACTCTTGAGCTTGCTGTGTGGGTTGACGGTGGCGGTCCACATACAAACACTCAGCATGGTGCCTGGCATGCAGACAGGGTTTTGTAAATCTTGGTCGTCATAGAGGATTCCATTTTTTACCACCGAGCACTTCATGACCCCTTTGGGCAAATGACTTCCCTCTCTGGACCCCTGTCTCCACTTCCACGTGGTGGCGGGCTCAGGACAGATGGCTTTGTAGCTCCATCCCATGCCATTTCATTAGCTCCGCCCATGGCATTTCATTCCATTCTCTTCCTTAGCTTCTCCATGCCTTGGCTTCCCTGTTGGGGTGATTTCAGCACCACAGGGAGGACAGCAGCCTAGGAGCTGTCCATGGAGCTGAATTCACGGGAGGGCACCTGGTGGAGAAGGCGGGGTGGGGCTGGAGGTGGGGGTGGGAGGGAAGCAGCAGGGGATGGCCAGAAAGGGAGGGAGCTTGGCATCCACTGGGCACAACTGGGTCTTCCACACCATGACAGCTCATGGAGTCAGCCTTTCCCGTTGTTCCAGGTGGCCCCAGTTGGGAGCTGAGGTGTGTTGATTGGGGTGCTGGGAACAATAGCCTGCCAGCTGTGGCTTGGCCATCCCCTCTGCCAGCGCTTTCCCGCCCATCAGCCCTTTTCCCTGGAGTCCCTCCTTCAGCCAGGTCCTGAAAAGTCACATCTTTTGGCCAAGCTGCTGAAAATACCACTCAGCCAGAACTCATGTGCTCATGCCAGCCTCATTCATGACACCCCCAAACCAGAAACAGCCCAGGAGCCCATCAACAGCTTCATGGGAAAATGTATTGCAGTCTATCCCATCACTGGACTCTTCCGCAGCAGTGAAGACAGGTAAATTATAGTCTATTCCATCACTGGACTCTTACGCAGCAGTGAAGACAGGTGAATTATAGTCTATTCCATCACTGGACTCTTATGCAGCAGTGAAGACAGGTGAATTATAGTCTATTCCATCACTGGACTCTTACGCAGCAGTGAAGACAGGCGAATTATAGTCTATTCCATCACTGGCCTCTTATACAGCAGTGAAGACAGGTGAATTATAGTCTATTCCATCACTGGACTCTTATGCAGCAGTGAAGACAGGTGAATTATAGTCTATTCCATCACTGGACTCTTACACAGCAGTGAAGACAGGTGAATTATAGTCTGTTCCATCACTGGACTCTTACGCAGCAGTGAAGACAGGTGAATTATAGTCTATTCCATCACTGGACTCTTACGCAGCAGTGAAGACAGGTGAATTATAGTCTATTCCATCACTGGACTCTTACGCAGCAGTGAAGACAGGTGAATTATAGTCTATTCCATCACTGGACTCTTACGCAGCAGTGAAGACAGGTGAATTATAGTCTATTCCATCACTGGACTCTTACACAGCAGTGAAGACAGGTGAATTATAGTCTGTTCCATCACTGGACTCTTACGCAGCAGTGAAGACAGGTGAATTATAGTCTATTCCATCACTGGACTCTTACGCAGCAGTGAAGACAGGCGAATTATAGTCTATTCCATCACTGGACTCTTATACAGCAGTGAAGACAGGCGAATTGCCGTTATGCGCAGCATGGATGCCTCTCTCAAACAATCACATGGAGCAGAAGTGGCCAGGCTCAATTCTGTGGAATCCTGTGTGGATCACAAACAGGCAACATAGAGGATGGTGTTTTGGGGTGCATGTTGAGGGAGAGAAGGTGTTCTCTTCATCACAATGGTGGCTGGCCTCCAGGAAGGGAGGGACAGTGGCTGGGAGGCCAGGGGCCTCTGGGATGCTGAAAAATTCTTTTTCTTCTTCTACTTCTTCTTTTTTTTTTTTTTTTGAGACGGAGACTCACTGTGTGGCCGAAGCTGGAATGCAGTGGTGGGACCTCGGCTCACAGCAACCTCTGCCTCCCAGTTCAAGCGATTCTCATGCCTCAGCCTCCTGAGTAGCTGGAATTACATGCGCCTGCCACCATGCCAGGTTAATTTTTCATATTTTTAGTAGAGATTGGGTTTCACCATGTTGGCCTGGCTGATCTCGAACTTCTGACCTCAGGTGATCTGCCCACCTTGGCCTCCCAAAGTGCTGGGATTACAGGGCATGAGCCACCGCACCCAGCCCAGAGTGGTTAATTTTATGTTACATGAATTTAACTCTAAAAAAAAGACAGGAAGGGGAAAGAAAGAAAGAAAAGGCAGGGGGCCGGGTGCGGTGGCTCATGCCTGTAATTCCAGCACTTTCGATGGCCAAGGTGGGTGGATCACGAGGTCAGGAGATTGAGACCATCCTAGCTAACACGGTGAAAACCCGTGTCTACTAAAAATACAAAAAATTAGCCAGGCGTGGTGGCAGGTGCCTGTAGTCCCGGCTACTCAGGAGGCTGAGGCAGGAGAATGGCGTGAACCCAGGAGGCGGAGCTTGCAGTGAGCCGAGATCGTGCCACTGCACTCCAGCCTGGGTGACAGAGTGAGACTCCGTCTCCAAAAAAAAAAAAAAAGGGGGCGGGGAACAGCAAGGGGCCCAGGGGAGTCAAGGTGTCTGTGAGTGTCCCCAGCAGCCCACCTCTCCTCCCCTCCCCCCAACCTTCAGGCCCCGGAAGCACAGGGCTGTCCCCTGGAGAAGTCTGGAGTGACTTAAAACACAGATATGGGGACCCATCTGATTCTGAGTTTCTGGCCAACAGCGCTCCATGTGGTTCAGAAGTTGCATTGTCTCAGGATGGGAGCAAAGTCCTGCTAATAGCTGTCAAGGGCTGGCCTCTTGCCAGGGCCTTGGCCCAACTTTCTCCTTTGCTCCTCCCAAAGGCCCTGGGAAGCAGGGTACTGATGGTAAGAAATGAAGCTCAGAGAGTTTCAGTGCCGAACTCAACATTGAACCACCAGAGCACAGGAGGGCACGGGACTCACAGCACTGGAGCATGGGGGACGCGGGACTCACACTCCCAGAGAACTGGAAGATGTGGAATTCACACCCCCAGAGAACGGGAGGACGCGGAACTCACACCACCATAGCACAGGAGGGCACGGGACTCACAGCTCTGGAGCATGGGGGACGCGGGACTCACGCCCCCAGGGAACGGGAGGACGCGGGACTCACACCCCCAGAGAACGGGAGGACGCGGGACTCACACCCCCAGAGAACGGGAGGACGCGGGACTCACACCCCCAGAGAACGGGAGGACGCGGGACTCACACCCCCAGAGAACGGGAGGACGCGGGACTCACACCCCCAGAGAACGGGAGGACGCGGGACTCACACCCCCAGAGAACGGGAGGACGCGGGACTCACACCCCCAGAGAACGGGAGGACGCGGGACTCACAGCACCATAGTATGGGAGGGCGCGGGACTCACAGCTCTGGAGCATGGGGGACGCGGGACTCACGCACCCAGGGAACGGGAGGACGCGGGACTCACACCCCCAGAGAACGGGAGGACACGGGACTCACACCCCCAGAGAACGGGAGGACGCGGGACTCACACCCCCAGAGAACGGGAGGACGCGGGACTCACACCCCCAGAGAACGGGAGGACACGGGACTCACAGCACCATAGCACAGGAGGGCACGGGACTCACAGCTCTGGAGCATGGGGGACGCGGGACTCACGCCCCCAGAGAACGGGAGGACGCGAGACTCACACCCCCAGAGAACGGGAGGACGCGGGACTCACACCCCCGGAGCATGGGGGGACGCAGGACTTACAGCACATCTTTAACTCCTAATCCCATCTACTGGGGAGGCTGAGGCAGGAGAATCGCTTGAACCCAGGAGGCAGAGGTTGCAGTGAGCTGAGATCGAGCCACTGCACTCCAGCCTGAGTGACAGAGCGAGACTCTTTTGTCATTTCCCTTTACTCCATGGCTACTTTGGTTTTTCTTTTCTTTTCTTTTCTTTTTTTTTTTTTTTTGAGATGGAGAGCTGGAGTGCAGTGGCATGATCTCCGCTCACTTGAACCTCCGCCTTTTTTGTATTTCTAGTAGAGAGAGGCCTAGAAGGCTCAGCTGCAGCCGCCTGCCCCGCAGGGCATTCCTGGCCCAGAAAGGGTAAAATCAGACTCTAAACTCATTCAGCTGAGTGGCTTGTCCTGGGTCTGCTGTAACAAGTGACCACCAATGGGCGGCTTAAAGCAACAGAAGCTGGCTGGGCACAGTAGCTACACCTGCAATCCCAGCGCTTGGGAGGCTGAGGCGGGAGGATCGCTTGAAGCCAGGAGTTTAAGTCCTGGCTGGGCAGCATAGTGATACCCCCATCTCTAAAAAAAGATGGTACACGCCTGTAGTTCCAGCTACTCTGGAGGCTGAGGCGGGAGGCTTTCTTCAGCCCAGGAGGTCGAGGCTACAGTGAGCCATAATTGCGCCACTGCACTCCAACCGGGGCAAGAGAGTGAGAGCCTGTCTCAAACAACAACAATAATGACAACAAAAACACCCAGAAACACATCGCCTCACAGCTCCGTAGGCCAGATGTCTGGTAGCACACGAAGTGGAGAGCGAGGCATGGGCAGGGCTGCAGGCTACAGGGGAGGCTCCCCACTGCCTCTTCCAGGTTCCCAGGCCCCAGGCATCCGTGGCTCCCGTGCCTTGAGGCTGCATTGCTCTTGCTCTGCCTCTGTGGTCCCACGCCTCTCCTCTTCCATCTGTGTCCAATCTCCCTCTGCCTCCCTCTTAGGAGAACTCATGATCACGTTGGGTGTGTCCAGATGCCTTATTTCTCTCCATCTTTAACTCAATCATGTCTACAAAGACCTTTCTTCCACACGCAGTCACGTCACGTTCACAGGGTTAGGGTTAGGGACGTGGATGTCTTTTTTTTTTTTTTTGAGACGGAGTCTTGCCTGTGGCCCAGGCTGGAGTGCAGTGGCACAATCTTGGTTCACTGCAAGCTCCCCCTCCTAGGTTCACACCATTCTCCTACCTCAGCCTCCTGAGTAGCCGGGACTACAGGCGCCTGCCACCATGCCCAGCTAATTTTTTGTATTTTTAGTAGAGACGGGGTTTCACCGTGTTAGCCGGGCGGTCTCGATCTCCTGACCTCGTGATCTGCCCACCTCGGCCTCCCAAAGTGCTGGGATCACAGGCTTGAGGCACCGTGCCCGGCCAGGGACGTGGATGTCTTTCAGGGGCCATTTTCAGTGGCCACATCACATGTGAGTGAGGGGACCAGGCCCTGGTTTCTGAGCCCCCGTGGTGTGCTCAGTCCTTGTGAGGTTATAGGTGAGGTAAGAATAGTGGCCCCCAGCGTGGAGCCTGTTTCCATTTCTCTTTTTCTCCCTCTAAGGCAGCACAGGTGGCCCAGCTGTGCCCTCCCGAGCAGGTGAGGCTGGCTGAGCCCTCTGGGTTCTCCATCCTTGCCTGTAAGTAGGGCTGAAAACAGCACTTTCGCCCAGGTGCTAGGAAATGAGACGCTGTGTGTAAAGTGACTGGCGGCTGCCTGGCCTGGTGGTAAAGCTCCTGGAAATGGGCGACTGTGTGAGTCCAGGCTCACACTGCTCTAAAGAACTACTGGAGACTGGGTCATTTATGAAGAAAGAGGTTTAATTGCCTCACAGTTCCACAGGCTGTGTAGGAAACATGGCTGGGAGTCCTCAGGAAACGCACAATCATGGTGGAAGGTGAAGGGGAAGCAGGCACATCCTCACATGGCGGCAGAAGAGAGAGAGAGAGCACGAGGGGGGAAGCGCCACATACTTTAAAACCATCAGATCTCGTGAGAACTCACTATCATGAGAATAGTGAGGGGGACATCCACCCCCGTGATCCAGTCACCTCCTACCAGGCCCCTCCCCTAACCTTGGGAATGACAATTCGACATGAGACCTGGGTGGGGACACAGAGCCAAACCACATCAGTGGCTTTCGGGAGATCTGAGTAGCAATGAAGGCACGGCCCCCTTGGGAGAAAGTGTCTTGTGAATTCTGCGGTACTCACCATGGGCTGGGCGGGTTTTCATTGGGGGCGGCAGGGCCTTGGGGGTGGGGCCACACTCTGGGGAACCCTTTGGGTCGGGGAGTGAGCCCCGCTCTGGGCATAGGCAGCCCCAGCACAGCAGAGGGCGTTCCTTAGGTCCGGAAGGGGGCACAGTCAGGTGTGAGTTCTGGGCCCTGAGCTGGGGCCATCATCTCCTCCCGAGAGAGAGCACAGGTGCCATTGCAGGTGCTGCTAGGTGCTGTGCTGCGTGCCCTCTGAGCTTGGCGACGTTCCACTGAGCTGTGAGAGTCTCTATCCTGGGCTCTGTGGAGACCAGGATGAGAATAAGATGAGGACCAGTGGCTTCCAGGAGCCCCAGTCTTAGAGGTGGAGACAAAGAGCTGTGGAGGGGCCGGGAGTGGAGAGGAGCTGGGGGGTAGGCAGAGGGGGTGGGGATGGGGCAGGAGGCATGGAAGGGGCAGGGGACAGACAAAGGGCCACTGGAGCCAGATTAAGACAGAGGGGAGGTGTTAAGACTTGGAGCCGAAAGTGCTGGGAATTAAGGGGAAATTCTACTAAAAGTTTATGGTAAGACACTGGGATGGGGGCCGGGTGCAGTGGCTCATGCCTGTAATCCCAGCACTTTGGGAGGCTGAGGCAGACAGATCACTTGAGGTCAAGAGTTCAAGACCAGCCTGGCCAACATGGCGAAACCCTGTCTCTACTAAAAACAAAAAATTAGCTGAGTGTGGTGGTGCGCGCCTGTAATCCCAGCTACTTGGGAGACTGAGGCAGGAGGATCGCTTGAACCCTGGAGGCGGAGGTTGGAGTGAGCTGAGATTGCCTCACTGCACTCCAGCCTGGGTGACAAGAGTGAAACTCTATCTATAAAAAAAAAAAGCCAAAAATGCTGAGAATTAAGGCAAAATTCTGCTAAAAGTTTATGGTAACACCTGGGATGGGAAAGGTCAGGTGTGCAGGAGGATAAGGCCCGAGGTAGAGAGATGCCCCTGGCTTGGGGCCTTGACAAGGCTGGAGGAATGGGGCCGTGGGGAAGTGGGGGGTGGCGCCTGGCTCAGACAAGGGTTCCCTGGTGGAGGGTTGGCGGCTGTGGGAGGGAGCGGGGAGGCTGGAAGCTGCAGGGCCTCCCTCAAAGCCAACCAGGCCTTTGGCGCCAGCATGGAGGGTCTTGGGCCAGCCCTGGAAGGGGAGTCCTTCATCCCTCTCTCCCGGGCTCCCAGCTGCTCACTGCCTATCCCTGCTCAAGAGAGGAGGCGGAAGGCTGTGTCAGGGAGGCCCAGCTGGGCTGGGGGTGGGGCCGAGGCTGCTGCTGCGGGTCTTCAGATGAGGACGCGAATGCTCCTAGGGGCCTGGCTGAGGCGGGACCAGCGGAAGGAGTAGGGAGGAGGGTTGGGACAGAGACTGGATCCCGGAGATACAGGGCAAGGGCAGGGGCTGGTGTGAGCTCACCCATAACCTCCAGGTTCGAGTCTCTCCCCCTGAGTGCTCCAGACCTGACCCTTGCTCTTCCCTTGGGACCCCACTGGCAAAAGGGACTTTGCAGATATGACTGAGTTAAGGATCAAGAGAGGGGAGATGACCCTGGATTATCCGGGCGGGTCCCCCTGAACCACAAAGTTCCTCGTAAGAGGCGGGCAGCAGGTCAGAGAGGAGAGGAGAGGCTGCCCTGCTGGCTCTGAAGATGGAGGAGGGACTGAGAGCCTAAGAACGCAGGCGGCCTCTGGAAGCTGGGAAAAGCAAGGAACGGATTCTCCCCGGAGCCCTTCCAGGAGGAAGCAGCCCTGCCCACACCTCAAGTTTAGCCCTGAGAAACCCGTGTTAGCTTCTGGCCTGCAGAACTGTGAGAGGATGAAGCTGTGTGGTTTCAAGTCACTAACTCTGGGGTCTTTTGTTCCAGCAGCCACAGGACCCTCGTCCAGGAACCAGCACCCCAGCCTGAACGGGGCTTCCTGATGACCTGCCCAGGCTCCCACCTCTCTGCTAGCTGGGGCTGTAAACATTTTATACTTGTGATGAGGCCACCAGCAAACACGGAGGCCTTCCTCCGGCGGTGACCCAGTGATGAGCCTGGGCCGATATCCCCAGGCACACTGGGGTTTTCACGGAAGCAATAACATCTCTGTCATTTTTTTCCAGACCTCACTGAAGATCCCCCTACCCCAGGCTCAAGTCAGAGAGAGAGGAGGTGACAGTGCTGGAATTTCAGCTGGGCATCTGTCCCAGCTCTGCACTGAGTGCGTCCAGCCCCTGCTGGAGCTTGCAGACGGCAGCCCTGCAGGAACCCACCAGGGCTGACTCCTTCCTCCCCAGATCCCACAAAACAGCAACGGATCTCCACCGGCACGTGTTCCCCTCTACGTTCACATGAAGTGTCTTTTAATGGAAAGTGTATAAACTCGTTAATTTTGGTTACTGCACAGAAGTTAGGCAAGTTCCTGCAGCTTTATTCAATGACAAATGCTGTCCCTCCTGAGTGTGAAATTAACTCACTTTTCTTTTCTTTTTTTTTTTGAGATGGAGTCTCGCTCTTTCACCCAGGCTGGAGTGCAGTGGCGCGATCTCGGCTCACTGCCAGCTCCGCCTCCCAGGTTCACGCCATTCTCCTGCCTCAGCCTCCTGAGTAGCTGGGACTACAGGCGCCCGCCACCACACCCAGCTAATTTTTTGTATTTTTCGTAGAGATGGGGTTTCAGTGTGTTAGCCAGGATGGTGTCGATCTCCTGACCTTGCGATCCGCCTGCCTCGGCCTCCCAAAGTGCTGGGATTACAGGCGTGAGCCACCGCGCCTGGCAAATTGACTCACTTTTCATGGCAGGTTTGAGGGAGACAGAGAAAACTCTTCTCTCACCTGAAACCGTGGCTTTGAGAAAAATAAAGTAGAACGACCGTGGCTCTTGGGAGCACGATCTGAAGGACTTGGCAAAATGTTTCCTCTTAGTGGCACCTGTGATGCCAGGTCTGTGAAAAGCCCAGGGAGCCCGGCTGGCATCACCTCTGTGGCGTCCCGTGGGCCTCTGGCCATGCTGTGTCGTAGGAGAAAGAGCCACCAGGCAGCTGTGTCTTGGAGGAGCCTCCCCGCTGCTGTCAGAGGTGCAGTGTGCACTTAAATAGCAAGAACCTGGGCGCAAAGCTGTGAGGCCCGGGGCTGGGTTTCTGCCCCTGCTGTCACACATGACCACCAACCGGGAGGTAGGAGTTTTAAAACAATAGACATTTACTCTCTCACAGCTCTGGAGGCCACAAATCTGAAACCAAGGGGCCTCAGGGCTGCCCTCCCTGCAGGGCTCAGGGAGGCCCCTTCCTGCCTCTCCAGCTCCTGGCTGGTGGCTTCCTCGCTGTCCGTTTTCACACAGCCCCTCCTCTGTGTCTCTGTGTCCCTCTCCTTATAAGGACATAAGCCACAGCGGCCCAGAGCTGTGACCCTTCATCTTAACCTTCATCACCTCTGCAAAGACCCTGGTTCCACACTCACAGGTCCTGGGGCTAGGGACACAGCTCAACCTAAAACAGCCTCTAAGTGAGGGGGTTTCAGAGGAAGATTGCCCCAGCTCCTCCGTGCTGAGAAGGACTTGGACATGGAAGAGTACGGGAAGAGCATTCCCGCCGCTTGGAACAGCCCACAGGTGGAGGCATACGTCAGGAGGAGCAGGGCCCTGTGGGCCCAGTGGGTGTGGAAGGTCGTGTGGCGCAGTGTGTCTTCCAGAGGGCTCAGGAGTGTGGGGCTGGGAGCCACAGAGCCTGTGGCAGGCAGGTGTGACCAGGGACAAGCGTGTTGCTGGGGGAGACAGATCTGGAGGATCAGCGAGCCCAGGCTTCCCAGCGGTGGAGCCCCTGGACAAGGTTGTGTCCCTGTGGGAGGCAGAGGGCTTTTTCAGCCTTCATTTCAGGAACAATGACATGAAGCCCTGAGAAGGAGGAGCTCAGCCAGGAGCGGAAGGAGCTGGGCTCGAGCCTGGGGTTCAGTTCTACCAAACCCAGTCCAGATCTGGCACCTGTCAGCAGCCAATGAGCACATTAAAAAATGTGATGAGGCCAGGCGATGGCTCACACCTGTAAACACTGCACTTTGGGAGGCTGAGGTGGGAGGATTGCCTGAAGCCAGTTCAAGACCAGCCTGGGCAACACAGTGAGGCCCCCATCTCTGCAAAAACTATAAATAAAAAAAATGAGGCCTGCTGCGGTGGCTCATGCCTGTAATCCCAGCAATTTGGGAGGCCCAGGCAGGTGGATCACTTGAGGTTAGAAGTTCAAGACCAGCCTGACCAACATGGTGAAAACTTGTCTCTACTAAAACAAAAACAAAAGCAAAAATTACCCACATGTGGTGGTGCACGCCTGTAATCCCAGCTACTCAGGAGGCTGAGGCAGGAGAATCACTTGAACCCGGGAGGCGGAGGTTGCAGTGAGCCGAGATTGCGCCTCTGCACTCCAGCCTGGGCGACAGAGCGATTAGCCGGGTGTGGTGGTGCACACCTGTAGTCCCAAGTACTTGGGTGGCTGAGGCTGGAGGATGGCTTGAGCCCAGGAATCTAAGGTGGTAGTGAGCTGAGATCACACCACTACACTCCCCCCTCGCTCCAGGGTGACAGGGTGAGGCCCTGTCTCAGAGTAAATAAATAAATAAGTAAATGAAAAATAAAAATGTGACAAGACCAGGTGCTCATTGATGACTGAATGGAAAAACAAAATGGGGTCCATCTGTGCCTGGAAAATTCTTCAGCCATAAAAAGGAGCGGAACCCTGACACAGGCTACACTGGGACGAACCTTGAGACCCTTCTGCAGAGTGAAAGACGCCGGTCACAAGAGGCTGCACGCGTGTGCCTCTGTGTCTCCGGAACGCCACGACAGGCAAAGCCACGGCAGCAGGGAGGATTGGGGGTGCCTGGGCTGGGGAGGGGGAGAGGCAGGCGGCTGCTAATGGGGTGGGTTTTTTTGTTGTTGTTTTGTTTTTTGAGATGGAGTCTCGCTGTGTTGCCTAAGCTGGAGTACAGTGGCATGATCTCAGCTCACGGCAACCTCCACCTCCTGGGTCCAAGCAATTCTCCTGCCTCAGCCTCCCAAGTAGCTGGGATTATAGGTACGCACCACCACACCCAGCTAATTTTTGTATTTTTAGTAGAGACGGGGTTTCACCATGTTGGCCAGGCTGGTCTCAAACTCCTGACCTCAGGTGATCCACCTGCCTCGGCCTCTCAAAGTGCTGGGGTTACAGGCCTGAGCCACCGTGCCTGGCCTGAATGCACATTTTAAAAGAGTCTCGGCCAGGCATGGTGGCTCACGCCTGTAATCCCATCTACTTGGGAGGCTGAGGCATGAGAATTACTTGAACCTGGGAGGTAGAGGTTGCAATGAGCCCAGATTACACCACTGCACTCCAACTGGGCGACAGAGACTCTTAAATAAATACATAAAGAGTCTCATTTGCATAATTTCATGTAATGATGAGCAGAGCCCTCTGAAGGTCACTATCCGGGCAGCCTCTCATCTGAGCTGGGCTCGGAGCCTGGACTGTCCTCTCCCGGGAGCCCCTCAGGCTCCGTGTTTTCATGGGCCAAGGTTGCTGTCAGACTGCCTGAGTCCTCAGGGCTCTGAGTCCAGCAGAAAGGAGGAGATGGTGTCCACGCCCATGTCCTCTTCTTTCCGCCAGCCTCACTGTAGCCTGGCCTTGCTACCTGGCCACTTCCTCTGGGCCACGCCGCTCCAGGAAGGAGCCCAAGGGCAGCCTTCTGCGTGGGGGCCACTGCGCCATCCGTGGCCACGTGAGCTGCTCCAGAGGGCAAGGTCCCCGGCCTCCCTGGGTCAATCAGAGCTGGCTGTGCTTTGCCTGTTTGGCGGTAGAGCTGCGCCGTCTTGGGGACGGGGGTGCACACAGGAGGAGGCTCCTTTTGTTGGAGCAGAGTTGGGGTTGGGGTGGGGGCCACCCTCTCCCCTGGCCTGGCCTGGAAGGAGAGAACAGGCATGATGTGTGTCTTCCGGAAGATGGCAATGGGCACGGAGCAGAAGGAGACCAAAGGCCCGCCTGCAGCTCCCGCGTTTTGGTAGGGGGCATTGCGCGTGTTCAGGAAGTGTGAGGTTCCTGTCTTCTCTGACAGCAAGGGCTCGGATCAGGAGCCAGGGGTAGGAGCGCAGACCTCAGGGGGAGACGACCAACCTTCACTCCCTCTGTGTTCTCTGGGCCTGTTCCCAGGTCAGAGGGCTGTGCTGGGGAGGTACCACACAGTTGGACTCAGCCACAGCTAAGTTTTGATTGAAGGCTCCTCCCAGGCACTCACCCTCTTTCCCCTCTCCAGTGAGCCCCCGCTGGGTGCCTGAGCTGCAGGAACCTGCAAAACACCTTTGTGCCTCCCAGGCTTCAGACTGACTTCAGAGTTTCTTTTCTTTTTTTTTTTTTTTTGAGATGGAGTTTTGCTCTGTCCCCAGGCTGGAGTGCAGTGGCGTGATCTCGGTTCACTGCAACCTCTGCCTCCTAGGTTTAAGTGATTCTTCTGCCTCAGCCTCCCGTGTAGCTGGGACTATAGGTGTGCACATAACCATGCCCAGCTAATTTTTGTATTTTTAGTAGAGACGGGGTTTCACCATGTTGGCCAGGATGGTCTTGATCTCTTGACCTCGTGATCCACCTGCCTCAGCCTCCCAAAGTGTTGGGATTACAGGCATGAACCACCACGCCTGGCCTCTTGTTGCTATTTAGAGGAGGACAAACGACTTACAATCTAACGCAGATCAGAAGTGACTGCCAGTGTTTCTGACTGAGACTTAAATAATGAGTCACTCTGATGTTTGCACTGCAGTTTGAAGCAACACGATGTCTCCTTTTGTGAAATTAACTCTGAAATGGCCCCACGTTTAAAGAAGTAACTTTATTCTGCTTTGATATTTCAGCTCATTTTGAAACCCAAGCTTGGTCTCCTCTCTTTGCCATGTGAATTGTCCATGGATTCCGGCTGAAAGCGGCGGACCCTGGCTGGCGGGTGCAGGTGCAATACAGTTAGAGCTGGAGGCAGTCCTGCCTCATGCAGCCGCTGCCGGGGCTCAGAATTTAACCACTTGGACCCTCTGTTTCCTCTTCAGTAAGACAAAGCCAGCACTAGAAGGGTTAAGATTGGAACAGACTTTCCTCAACTCTGATCCATGGACCTGTGCGTTGGTGCCAATGTTTTCATCGATGTGCAGTGAAATGAAGAAAAGGAGCACCAAGTGGAATAAATCATTTCACGTGGGCTGGGCGCGGTGGCTCACGCCTGTGATCCCAGCACTTTGGGAGGCCAAGGCGGGTGGATCGCTTGAGCCCAGGAGTTTGAGACCAGCTTGGGCAACATAGGGAGAACTTGTCTCTATTAAAAAAAATAATACTTTCATGTAAAAGGCTTTTTGTTCAGATATTATGCTATCCTACTGTATTTGGTGCTAAAAGGTGCTTTTATGAAATATTGAGACTATTAAGCAATAGTTAAAAAAATTAGTGTCAGTATCTGGAAAAAATGTAAGGTTAGAGTCCTATGCAAACCCAGAAGTGATTGTTGACAGTTTTCTGGTTTGTGATTTTTCCAAAGTCGGGGGACCCCTGTTCGGAGTGGCGCTGCCTCACGGGTGCCTTCAGGTGAACCCTGGCGGGGGGCAGAGTCCCTGGGAGGGAGATGGGCCCAGGTAGTCAGTCCAGCCAGAGCAGAGAAGGCAGTCAGTCAACATGCAGGCCCTGCCCCTGGCTTTGGTGCCAGATAAAGGGATGTCCCAGGAGTTCCTCTGAGACCCTGGAGCCTGTGGCTGGTGCGCCTGGGAGGAAGGGAGGTGTGAGCCAGGCGCCCAGATCACAGGGCTGGTGGGTGGGGCAGGAAGAGGGCCAGTGCCCTACATGAACCTGCCAGGGCTGTGGGCCTGGAAGCCCTTTCCCCCCGGAAGGGGGACAGGGTCATTGACAGTGACCATCTGGCTGGTGCTGACGTGGAGGGTGGGGATTGGAGCCACTGGGGTGGGATCCTCTGGCCATCCACTGGGAACCCGACCTTACGGGGGAAAGGGCGGTGGCGGTCAAGCTGCTGTCAATCCCTACTGTAGTGCGTGGGTCGGGGCTCTGTGCCCTGGAGACCCGCGGTCATCTTTCTGGCCACAGGATGTCCTGCCTCTTCTATGCCTCTTGGGTCTGGGGGGAACCAAGGGTCTGGGAGGGGAACTGTGAAGTCTCATGGCTCAAAAGGGCCAAGGCGGGGTGAGGCCAGGGTGTCTGCAGCCCAAGCACATACCCATCAGCTTCACGCTCCGGCAGTTGTCACCCTCTGTTCCCTCACCTTCCCCACCCTGTGTTTCCTCACCTTCCCCACCCTCTGTTCCCTCACCTTCCTCACCCTCTGTTCCCTCACCTTCCTCACCCTCTGTTCCCTCACCTTCCTCACCCTCTGTTCCCTCACCTTCCCCACCCTCTGTTCCCTCACCTTCCCCACCCTGTTTCCTCACCTTCCTCACCCTGTGTTCCCTCACCTTCCTCACCCTCTGTTCCCTCACCTTCCCCACCCTCTGTTTCCTCACCTTCCTCACCCTCTGTTCCCTCACCTTCCCCACCCTCTGTTCCCTCACCTTCCCCACCCTCTGTTCCCTCACCTTCCCCACCCTCTGTTTCCTCACCTTCCTCACCCTCTGTTCCCTCACCTTCCTCACCCTCTGTTCCCTCACCTTCCCCACCCTCTGTTCCCTCACCTTCCCCACCCTCTGTTCCCTCACCTTCCTCACCCTCTGTTTCCTCACCTTCCCCACCCTGTTTCCTCACCTTCCTCACCCTGTGTTCCCTCACCTTCCCCACCCTCTGTTCCCTCACCTTCCTCACCCTCTGTTCCCTCACCTTCCCCACCCTCTGTTCCCTCACCTTCCCCACCCTCTGTTCCCTCACCTTCCTCACCCTGTGTTCCCTCACCTTCCTCACCCTGTGTTCCCTCACCTTCCTCACCCTCTGTTCCCTCACCTTCCTCACCCTCTGTTCCCTCACCTTCCTCACCCTCTGTTCCCTCACCTTCCCCACCCTCTGTTCCCTCACCTTCCCCACCCTCTGTTTCCTCACCTTCCCCACCCTCTGTTCCCTCACCTTCCCCACCCTCTGTTCCCTCACCTTCCCCACCCTCTGTTCCCTCACCTTCCTCACCCTCTGTTCCCTCACCTTCCCCACCCTGTTTCCTCACCTTCCCCACCCTCTGTTCCCTCACCTTCCCCACCCTCTGTTCCCTCACCTTCCCCACCCTCTGTTCCCTCACCTTCCCCACCCTCTGTTCCCTCACCTTCCCCACCCTCTGTTCCCTCACCTTCCTCACCCTCTGTTCCCTCACCTTCCCCACCCTGTTTCCTCACCTTCCCCACCCTGTTTCCTCACCTTCCTCACCCTCTGTTCCCTCACCTTCCCCACCCTGTTTCCTCACCTTCCCCACCCTGTTTCCTCACCTTCCTCACCCTCTGTTTCCTCACCTTCCCCACCCTCTGTTCCCTCACCTTCCTCACCCTCTGTTCCCTCACCTTCCCCACCCTGTTTCCTCACCTTCCCCACCCTGTTTCCTCACCTTCCTCACCCTCTGTTCCCTCACCTTCCCCACCCTGTTTCCTCACCTTCCCCACCCTGTTTCCTCACCTTCCTCACCCTCTGTTCCCTCACCTTCCCCACCCTCTGTTCCCTCACCTTCCCCACCCTCTGTTCCCTCACCTTCCCCACCCTCTGTTCCCTCACCTTCCCCACCCTCTGTTCCCTCACCTTCCCCACCCTCTGTTCCCTCACCTTCCCCACCCTCTGTTCCCTCACCTTCCCCACCCTCTGTTCCCTCACCTTCCCCACCCTCTGTTCCCTCACCTTCCCCACCCTCTGTTCCCTCACCTTCCCCACCCTCTGTTCCCTCACCTCCCCCACCCTCTGTTCCCTCACCTTCCCCACCCTCTGTTCCCTCACCTTCCCCACCCTCTGTTCCCTCACCTTCCCCACCCTCTGTTCCCTCACCTTCCCCACCCTCTGTTCCCTCACCTTCCCCACCCTCTGTTCCCTCACCTTCCCCACCCTCTGTTCCCTCACCTTCCCCACCCTCTGTTCCCTCACCTTCCCCACCCTCTGTTCCCTCACCTTCCCCACCCTCTGTTCCCTCACCTTCCCCACCCTCTGTTCCCTCACCTTCCCCACCCTCTGTTCCCTCACCTTCCTCACCCTCTGTTCCCTCACCTTCCCCACCCTCTGTTCCCTCACCTTCCCCACCCTCTGTTCCCTCACCTTCCCCACCCTCTGTTCCCTCACCTTCCCCACCCTCTGTTCCCTCACCTTCCCCACCCTCTGTTCCCTCACCTTCCCCACCCTCTGTTCCCTCACCTTCCCCACCCTCTGTTCCCTCACCTTCCTCACCCTCTGTTCCCTCACCTTCCCCACCCTCTGTTCCCTCACCTTCCCCACCCTCTGTTCCCTCACCTTCCCCACCCTCTGTTCCCTCACCTTCCCCACCCTCTGTTCCCTCACCTTCCTCACCCTCTGTTCCCTCACCTTCCTCACCCTCTGTTTCCTCACCTTCCCCACCCTCTGTTCCCTCACCTTCCCCACCCTCTGTTCCCTCACCTTCCCCACCCTCTGTTCCCTCACCTTCCTCACCCTCTGTTCCCTCACCTTCCTCACCCTCTGTTTTCTCACCTTCGAAATGAGCAGAAAGGTGCAGGGATGGGCGATGGGTCTGGACAGATGTTTCTCCACAGACACACAGTGGCCAGTGAGCATGGGGATGCTGCGTGGCACTGCCCGTCACTGGAGAATGCAGATCACAGCCCCAGTGAGATGCCCCTTCGCATGCATTCAGAGGCTGAAGTCAGACAGCGCCCCAGCATGTGTTGGTGGGATGTGGAGGCCTGGCATGCACTGCTGGTGGGAACAGCAAACAGTGTGGCCGCTGTGGAAAGCAGGGTGACAGCTCCTCAAAAGCTCAACCTCGGGCCCGGGTGCGGTGGCTCATGCCTGTAATCCCAGCATTTTGAGAGGCTGAGGCAGGAGGATTGCTTAAGTAAGGAGGTGGAGACCAGACTGGGCAACATAGTGAGATGCCATCGCTACAAAAAGTAAAAAAAATTAGCTGGGAATGGTGGTGCACGCCTGTGGTCCTCAGCACGTAGGAGGCTAAGGTGGGAGGACCCCTTGAGCTCAGGAGGTTGAGGCTGCAGTGCACGGTGATAGCGCCATTGTACGCCCTCTGCCTTTGAGTGGAGAGTGATGATTTCCTCGTGCTGGTTGGAGACCGGAGCATGCCATGTTCATGCTTCCTGAACTTTTATCTGACTTTACTTGTATTATTATTATTGCAAGGTATAAACAAAAGTAGATGCAAGATGGTCGGGCACAGGACCCCTCCCCCAGCTCATGAGGTGCCACTGGGATCTTTTTGCAGCCCTGGCAGGCCCTCTCTGTCCTGTGTCCCACCCTACCCCAAGTCCCTGCTATCCTGAGTCGGGCGCAGTGGTCTTCAGGAGCCTCCTGTGGGGCTCACGGAAGTGGGGCTCACGGGCTGAGGTCCAGGCGTGAGCAGGGCTGGCCCCAGCTAGGAGCTCCCGGGGAGAACCAGCTCCTTGTTCTGGAGGCCTCCCCATTTGTTGGCTCACGGCACCCCCCCATCTTCAAAGCACATTGAGTCCTCCCATCCCACCTCTCTGCTGTTCTCTCCTGACCGCTCTTCCACTGATAAGAACCTTGTGATTACACTGCGCCCACCAGGATGATCCAGGGTAATCTCCGTGTCTTGGGTCAGCTGATGAACAACCTCAACTTCCCCTGCAGCCTTAACTCCCCTCTGCTGCGTGAGGCTGCGCCTTCACAGGCTCATCCTGGGGATGAAAACACAGGCATCTTTGGGGCCATTCTTCTGCCCGCCGCCTCTCCCCTGGCATCGTTGTCTATGTCTGCTGCCTGTATTTGAATCCAGTGTATGTGTGCACCTGCGTGGCCCTGTATCTCCCCACAGCATCCATGCTAAGATTCCCTGTGCTGACTCACAGAGCCAGACGTGGTGGCACAGGCCCATAATCCCAGCTACTCAGGAGGCTAAGGCTGGAGAATCGCTTGAACCTGGGAGGTGGAGGTTGCAGTGAGCCAAGATCAAGCCACTGCACTCCAGCCTGGGTGACAGAGTGAGACTCTGTCTCAAAACCGCCCCCCCCAAAAAAAACCCAAAAAACTAGTAGTTAGACTGTGTGTTACCATGTGCTGATGTTTATTAGTTACTGAACTTGGGATTAACCGACTTCTTTGTCAACAAGGTCTAAACCAAGCCACACACCCTCATGGTAGCCTCTTCCAAGTCTGAGGTTTGGTGAGGGAGGGTGAGTGCAGCCCTGAAGTGGGAGCAACCAAAGCACAAAGCATGATGTGAGCAGGAGCCCAGCTCCCTCCAGCAGCTGCAGATATTGCATCAAAAATTGCCTCAGTGTTGGACAGGTGCAGCGGCTCATGCCTGTAATTCAAGCACTTTGGGAGGCTGAGGCAGGAGGAGCAATTGAGCACAGCAGTTCGCAGACCAGCCTGGGCAATATAGTGAGACCCTGTCTCTTATTTTATTTATTTATTTATTTTTGAGACAGAGTCTGGCTCTGTCGCCCAGGCTGGAGTCAGTGGCGCGATCTCCGCTCACTGCAATCTCCGCTTCCCAGGTTCACGCCATTCTCCTGCCTCAGCTTCCCAAGTAGCTGGGATGATGAGTAGCTGGGACTACAGGCGCCCACCACCACGCCTGGCTAATTTTTTGTATTTTTTTAGTAGAGACGGTGTTTCACCGTGTTAGCCAGGATGTTCTCAATCTCCTAACCTCGTGATCCACCCATCTTGGCCTCCCAAAGTACTGGGATTACAGGCATGAGCCACTGCGCCTGGCCCCGTCTCTTAATAATAAAATTTTTATAAAAAAGAAATTGCCTTGGTGTGTTCCATGGTGGTGTCTGTGATTGTGGGAACCAGTTTCCTTTTCCTTGGCTATTTTCAAATTTCACTGGTTCTTTAAAAAAACACACAGTAGAACTTTAAAACAACAACAACTAAAGTCATACATGGACACCCAACAAACACCACAGCTCCTGGCGATATGAAAAGTGGCTTTTGACTCACAGGGAGTCAGGGCTGCACTGAGCAGTTTGCAAATCTCAGCTCCAATGATCATGAGGTATGAACAGACTCGCCAAGGCTACCTGCCTGAAACCACAAGTGCAGCCTACAGTGATGAATCTTTGGCAGTGCTTTTTTTTTTTTCTTTTTTCTTTTTTGAGACAGAGTCTCGCTCTGGCGTCCAGGCTGGAGTGCAGTGGTGTGATCTTGGCTTCTTGGCTCACTGCAACCTCTGCCTCCCAGGTTCAAGTGACTCTCCTACCTCAGCCTCCCGAGCAGCTGGTACTACAGGCGCCCGCCACCATGCCTGACTGATTTTTGTATTTTTAGTAGAGATGGGGTTTCACATATTGGCCAGGCTGGTCTCGAACTCCTGACCTTGTGATCTGCCTGCCTTGGCCTCCCAAAGTGCTGGGATTACAGATGTGAGCCACCACACCCGGCCTCCCAGAGTGCTGGGATTATAGGTGTGAGCCACCACGCCTGGCCAGTCTTTGATAGTTGTAAGGATTATTTTCATCATTACCATCATCGTCACTATCATCACCATCACCACCATCATCAGAATGTGCCTTTTCAACTTTAGAAACGAAAAATGCCATAAAACATATTCACTGCAGATGAAGCAACAGATAACGCAGCAGTAAAAAGAGCGAATTTACTGACTAGAAAGTCGATCAGAAGAAATGACCCATTACGAGTGCAGAGAGATAAGGAGATAGAAAATCTGAAAGAGAAGCTAAGAGGTACAGAGTAGAGAAGAGAATCTAATAGAAATCTAATCAGAGCTCCAGAAACGAGAGCAGAGGGAATGGGGAGAGGCAACATTCGAAACCAAAATGGCTGGGGATTTTTCAAAAATGTTGAAAGAGAAGAATTCTCAGATGTAGGAATGCCACGGAGGATACACACTTAGTGAACTGTACTACAATTGCAGGCTGTTAATGATGAAGAGATCCTGAAAGAGGGGATGAGAAAGAAATACAGCTGACTACTCTAAAGAACTACAGCCGACGACTCTAAAGGACTACAGCCGACGACTCTAAAGGACTACAGCCGACGACTCTAAAGGACTACAGCCGACGACTCTAAAGGACTACAGCCGACGACTCTTCATCAACAATGAGAGTCAGAGAAAAGTGGAAGCACATCTTTTCTTTCTTTCTTTCTTTTTTTTTTTTGAGACAGAGTTTCACTCTTGTTGTCCAGGCTGGAGTGCAATGGCATGATCTCGGCTCTCTGCAACCTCTGCCTTCCGGGTTGAAGTGATTCTTCTGCCTCAGCCTCCTGAGTAGCTGGGATTACAAGCATGTGCCACCACGCCTGGCTAATTTTTTGTATTTTTAGTAGCGACGGGGGTTTATCCATGTTGGTCAGGCTGGTCTCGAACTCCCGACCTCAGGTGATCTACCCAGCTCGGCTTCCCAAAGTGCTGGGATTACAGGCATGAGCCACCATGCCAGGCCTAGCACATCTTCAAAGAATGAGAAAAGTGAACTGTCAAGCTGGATGGAGTGTCCAGCCAACTTCTCATTCAAGAATTATGGCACAATAAAGGCTTTTCAGATAAAACACTAGTATAGTTTTGCACAGTCAGACCCTCATTAATGGAACATTTACAGGATGCTATTAAGGAAGAAAGAACGCAATGCCAGGAAGCTGTGCTGGGATGGCTTGTGACCCAGCAATCTCCACCATCCATGGCCAGGCGGCATTTGAGGGGGCTGCACCTGCCTGCCAGGTGTGCTGAAGCTGCCTATCCACCTGCTGCTGGCACCTGGTGTCCCCCATTCCTGCACCGCCCGTCTGATGGGTGCAAGCTGCGTCTCTTCATTTATAATTCACCCTCCCTGACAACGTCTTCCCACCAGGCTCCTCCCTGTCTCCAGCCTTCCTGTGGGATGTGCAGACACTGGATCCCAAACCAGGACTCGAAACTTCAAGTCCAGGCTCTGGAGACTTCCTTGCCACCTCCATGTTTGATTGTGGAAGGAAGGAGGGCCCAGCTCTCTGGCCCTTCCCACCAGATGGCAGGAGAGACAAACTTGCTGGTTCTGTGCCCCCTCGGAGCCCCCAGTTGGCAGGGTCTAATGAGGAGTGCAGCTAACTGGTTAATGGGGAGAACCTCAGGGGGAGATGACAGCAGCCAGTGACAGTTGCCCAACAATCAATGTGCCCAGGCCAGGCAGGCTGGTGGGGAAGATGCATTGCAGGGGGCATGAGAGCACAGCCCATAGGGAGGACCCCCAGCCTCTTGAGAGGCCCATGCCTGCTTTCCATAGCCAGAGACCCTGTTAGGGCCAAGGGCGGACCACCCACACGCAGCCTCCGAGCTGTTCTGAGGTAGGAAACCAGCAGGACTTCTCTGGTCACAACCTTGCTGACCAAAACGTGATCTGGTCCAGAAAGGATAAAGTAAGGAAAGCAGCAGGAACCAGCAGATGGCGAGGAAGGCGATCCCTAGCTGCCTCATTGTTCTCTGGCATAACGCAGTCCCACCAGCACCATGACAGTTTACAAACACTATGGCAACGGCCTGGAAGTTACCTGCTTTACGTGGCAATGATGGGGAAGTTATTGCCCCTTGCCTAGAAAGTCCTAAGTAACAGCCGGGCGCGGTGGCTCGTGCCTGTAATCCCAGCACTGTGGGAGGCTGAGGCAGGTGATCACCTGAGGTCAGGAGTTTGAGACCAGCCTGACCAATATGGTGAAACCCTGTCTCTACTTAAAATACAAAAATTAGCCGGGTGTGGTGGTAGGCTTCTGTAATCCCAGCTACTTAGGAGGCTGAGGCAGGAGAATCACTTGAACCCGGGAGATGGAGGTTGCAGTGAGCCAAGATCATGCCACTGCACTCCAGCCTGGGAGACAGAGGAAGACTCTGTCTCAAAACAAAACAAAACAAACAAAAGGAAAGTCCTAAGTAACCTGCTCCTCAATTTGCATGAACCCACCTTTTAATTTGCATGTAATTGAAAGGGGGTTTAAGTGGTTATAAATACAGTCGCCAAGAGCACCGTGGACTCTGGGTGCAGTGACAGACTGCTGCCGTCTAACACCCCAGCCTGCCCTTGAATTCTTTCCTGGCTAAGCCTCAATCGCGTGGTCCACCTGTCCTGCATCAGGAAGAGAATCAAGGCCATGTGCTGCCGGCTCACGGCAATAACCAGGCGTGTGGAGCTTGGGTCTCTGGCTCAGGCACCACACCTGCCTGGCTCTGCCTCAGGCTGGTGGCATATGCCCATGAGAGCATATGAGACCTTCTTTGAGCCATCAGCGGTCTCCTGGGGGGATCTGGGCTGTGCAGGAGGGGCCCAGAATTTCAGACTGGAGTTAGGGTGTGTGCCAGGCCTGCTCCAGCTTCTCTCGGCTGCTTGGGGTTTGGGGTTCAACATGGAGGACTCGGATTGGCCAGGACACCAAGACCCTCTTCACCCTTCCCTGCCCCTTTCCACCCCCTGCCTGCACAGGCCACATTCTCCTAGGCATTCCTTCAGCCTCAGCCCGTGCCCTGCGTTCGAGGGTGGGGCTCCTGCCCTCGCCACCCTGTTCACCAGGAGCGTCAGAGAAGGGGAGGGCCAAGCGTGCACTCCACGCAGGGCAGGACGTGGCCCCTGGGCAGAGATCTGGGTCCAGCTCTCTCCCTTCCCCGCCCCTGCCTCAGTTGACCAAGGCCTGGTGAGCAGGGATGTGTCTGCTCCTGCTGGTGAGCTAGTGAGGTCGGCGCCCACGGTCTGGGCACCTGCTGTGTGTGCAGTTCTCACACCTGCCAGAGAGCAAACTGCTGGGAGCTGGTTAAATGCAGATTCCCAGGCCCTGGCCGGCAGGGAGGGAAGCAGCCAGCCAGAAGCTGCTGCAGGTCTGTGGGCAGCGCTGGGGAGGACTGGGGCTCTGAGGGGACAGAGGGGCTCTGAGGGTGCCAGATGGGGAGGCCATGCTGGCATGAGGGCCGCCGTGTACAAGGCAGGGCTCAGGCTGTGTATTTCCCTTGCATCTTGGTGGTCACTCCTGTGACCCTGGGCAAGTCCCGTGCCTGGGAGCCCCCTGCTCCCTGCCCAAGGACAGCATCAGAGGATGTGCCTCCAGGGTCGTGTTGGAAGCAGCCTAGAACAGCCCTGTGAGGTTGGGATTCTGCCAGGTTCGCCACTCTCCCCAGGTCCAGGCCACCCGGCCGTCTGGTGGCCGAGCTCCTCCCGGGTGGCCGGTCACCTCCCCTGCTCCTTCCCTCCATGTGGAAATGGATGCGTTTCTGAACAGCTGTGAGACCTCCTGCTCTGCGCCTCCCTCCTCCATGCGACCCGCCCTAACCCTAACCCCTGCCCGGAGCTCCCGACCCTCCCTGCCCCTGCCTGACTCACCTCTGAGACACTCCCAGCCCAAGGTCCCGAGGCGAGTTCTGTCCACAGCCGCATGGTTTACTCTTCTCTTCACCTCTCCCTGGCACCTCCAAGGAGGAGGAGTTGGGTGTTGAGGGGGTGAGGCTGCCTCCTCCTGCTCTTCCTCCCTCCCGCTCTGCAAGGCCCCGGCAGCTGCAGGGCAGGCCAGAGTGCAACGGTGCTGCCTCCTGGCGTCCTGAGGCTCTGCCTGAGACTCCAAAGCGGGGCTCTCCCGAGGGGTCGAGGGGTCGGCTTGGGGAGGAACAGGTGGGGACCGGTTTTCAGAGCAGACCCATTCAATGGTTGCCAGCTCACGCAGACCCCCAGCCACAGATGATGTCCTGCTCTGCATGTTGGTGTCCTGGTGTGGGAGACAAGGCCGGCAGTGGGGGCCCTCTCCACTCCCACCCTTCCTCAGGCAGGCTGGGGTGGGCTTCTGCTAGGCCTGAGCTTTCTGTAAGCCGGGGCCCGGCTGGGAGCCAGAGCCCAGCCTTACGGCTGGTGGTAGAGAACTGAGTGCTGGAAGCCAGCAGAGGGATATGCCCCGGCCCAGCTTTGCCCGCCAGGTGCCTGGGCAGAAGGCGTGTCCCGACGGAACCTTGGTGCCCTCGTGCACAGTCAGGGCACCCAGCCCATGGTGTGGCTGAGAGGACAGACCCTGTGTCTGGCAGAGAAAGGGGCCGCAGGAGGACGAGGCTGCCCTGCATCATCTCATGGACGTTGTGCCCCAAGTAGCGTGAGGGACTCCCGGCAGGCTGGGGTGACCCTGCCTAGGGGTTGCCAGCCTGCAAGGGGCTTTGAGCTGTATGCAGCTCAGGTAGAAGGGAGCAGGTGCCCTCTCGGAAGAAGGACGGTGGAGGCGGGAGGCCCATCCTGCGCAGGGCAGGGGAGGGGTACAGCCTGGCTGGGTGGCCCTGAGGTGGAACTTTTAAGCTAGTCTTGAGGGGAGAAGGAGTTTCACAGGCAAAGCAGGGGGAAGTGGGGAGGGGGGAGTGGGGAGGGAGCAGCTTGGAATGCAGCGGCCGAGAAGCTCAGGTCACACATGGGACTCAGTGGACAGTGTGATTGGAGAGTGGGCTGTGACGGTAACCATGTGCCATGAGTGGACAGTGTGGCTGGAAAGTGGACTGTGACAGTGGGACTGACTGCTGGGCATGGGGAGGGGCTGGCTGTGGTCCACACACACCCTTTCGACTTCAACGGATGCAGGCCCCTCCTCTGTGCCGGCCACTTGTGGGTGCCTGGGAGGCAGAGGTCCAGCAGGCGCAGCCCCAGCTTTCAAAGGAGACAGGCCAGTAGGCGACGGGCAAGAGAACAGAGATGCAGAGTGACCGTTCCTATGGGGGAGCGAGCTGGGGACAGAGATGCAGAGTGACCGTTCCTATGCGGGAGCGAGCTGGGGACAGAGGTGCAGTGACCATTCCTACACGGGAAATGAGCCAGGGACAGGTCTGAGGGGGCACCTAAGCTGAGAGCTCCTGAACCCTCCAGGCAAATTCATGCAGAACAATGCAAATGACGAGCAGACTTGAGGGGTCCATGCCTCCCGTCCCCGCTGTCATCTGGTCTTCAACAAAAGGGGTGTCTGTGAGGAAAAGGCTGCTTGCCTTTCCTGGAGCTCAGGTCCCTGGGAGGGGGTGGCAGCCCTGTCTGTCCAGTGGCCTTGGCCACAGCCCCATCTGGCCAGACCCTAGTGGGCAGGTGGACAAAGACATCAGAGACCACTGAAAGCGTTGCAGACCCAGGACCACGAGCTGCGGGCAGGAGAGCGAGCCCTGGACGAGCTGGGAAGTGCCTCGGGCTTCTGAGGCTAGAGGCCGCTGCCTTGTTTGCCTGCACTCCCCAGGGCCGCTGGGCAAAGCTGAAAGAAATGCAGCTAGTTCAAGTAGAGTTGGAAATGGGCTGGGAATGGTGGCTCGCGCCTCTCATCCTAATGCTTTGGGAGGCTGAGGCTGCAGAAGCACTGGAGGTCAGGAGTTTGAGACCACCTTGGACAACACAGCAAGACCTTGTCTCTATAAAAATGTTTTAAAAGTTAGCCAGGTGTGGTGGGTCAAGCCTGTAGTCCCAGCTACTTGGGAGGCTGAGGCAGGAAGATGGTTTCAGCCCAGGAGTTTGAGGCTGCAGTGACTTATGATCGTGCCACTGAACTCCAGCCTGGGGAACAGAGCAAGACCTTAGCTCTAAAAAAACAGGGTTGCCCAGCCTGGGCAGCATAGGGAGACACCATTTCTACAAAAAATACAAAAACTAGCTGGGCATGGTCGTGTACCAGCCCCAGTTACTCAGGAGACTGAGGTGTGAGGATCACTTGAGCCCACGAGGTCAAGGCTGCAGTGAGTATCCCAGGGCACTCCAGCCTGGGCAAGAGAGTGGGACCCCGTCTCCAAAAATAAAAAAATAAAGTGACGTTGGGAATAGAAGAGTGTTTTTGTTCTCCAGTGAGAAAGCACGCTGGAGGCTGCCCACAGCCGCCCAGCTGCAAACGGCAAGGTGACACCGTGGCTGACCGCGGTCATCCAAGTATTCCCTCAGTGTGGCCGGCCCATACAGCCCAGCAGGGCAGGGAGGACAGGGTGGGGTGCCCTGGCCCTTGCACCGACTCAGCCACCACAGGTGACTCCACCACACAGTTGTCCTCAGCCCTGGCTCTGAGGGAGAGATGCACCCACCAGTGAGCATCAGGACCCCCTCGAGGCCAGGGAAGGCTTTGGCCTTGGTCTCCCTCTCCTGTCCACCTACTCGCCTGTTCTTCCCCCAGCCTTGGCGACCACAGGGCTTCATCCTCCCCAGGGCGCCCCCACCCCTGCCATCCCTGGTGGTCTGTGACCGGATGGGGGACATCGGACCCCCACGACCATGCAGGGTTGGGGGATGGCCAGCCAGGTCAGTGCCCTTCCCTTCCATGTCTGGTGGCCAAGTAGGCCGTGGAGAGGGTCAGCAGTGTGGAGGCTGCTCTCCCTAGG
Source organism: Pongo pygmaeus (assembly GCF_028885625.2). Classification (NCBI taxonomy): domain Eukaryota; kingdom Metazoa; phylum Chordata; class Mammalia; order Primates; family Hominidae; genus Pongo; species Pongo pygmaeus. The sequence goes on along the minus strand of NC_072391.2, from coordinate 85,842,448 downwards.
CGGGTATGGACAGGGGTGGGGTGGGGTAGGCCCAGAGCGGCTGGCCCTGCAGTGGTTCAGTGTGTGCTGTGGCCTCCGACCTGAGGCTCGGTCTAGCTCTTAGCACCACCAGTGGTGTGACTCCGGCAGGGGCCCAGCCACTCTGGGCCGCAGTGGCCTGTGTACACACCAGGGGTGGATGTGACACTGGCTGCGTGTGCCTACTGGCTCAGAGAACTAGACTGGCCCACCACCATACTCGTCAAACTGAACTTCTTTATTAAGTGCCAAGGGTCCAGGCGGGCGCTGCCCCCTGCGGCCCCCTCCGCCGAGGCCTGTGCGCGGCGGGGTTCCCAGGAGCGAGAGTCCGTGCGGCCTGGGGGCGGCCCCCTCCCCGCATCGCAGGGGAGCGTGCAAAGCGTCTGAGGCTGTAGTGTGGGCGCTCACTTCACGTGCTCGGCGGCGTGAGAGGAGCAGTAATACTTCTTGTGGGCGATGAAGGTGGACAGGCTGCTGAACTTGATGTTGCAAAGACGGCAGTACCGGTGGTTGCCGTTGGGCAGGGGCGCCGGCGTGCTCTTGCTGGGGGTCTGGACGCCCTTGTCCGAGTAGGAGGGGGGCGCCGGCGGGGGCGGCACGGCCTCGGGCGCGGCGGCCGGGGACGGGGGCGGGCCGGGCGGAGGCTCCTGGGGCTCCGGGCCGAGGCCGTCCCGGGGGCCACGGGACCCGGGCTGCGGGGAGGCGGCGGGCGCGGGAGCGGGCGAGGGGCCGCGGTCGGCCGGCGTCCGGGCCTCGACCCCCGGGCCGGCCAGGGGCGCGCCGAGCAGCAGGCCGTGCGCCAGGCGGAAATGCTCCAGCAGGTCCCCGCGCACCGGGCCGTTCGGGGGGCAGTAGGGGCAAGCCGCGGCAGGCAGGCCGAGCGCGCCGGGCGGTGGCGCAGCGGGGCACGAGTACTTCTTGTGCGCCAGGTAGGCCTCGAGGCTGTGGAAGCTCACGCGGCAGGCCGTGCACTCGTGGTAGTCGGCCAGCGCGGGTGCCGGGGCTCCGGGGAGCGGGCGTCGCGGCTTCTTGCTCAGGTCGATGGGGCCGTCGGCCGCGGGGCCGGGCGAGCGCGCAGGGGCGGGGCCGGGGCCGCTTCCGCTTCCGGGCCGCGGCGACTCGGGCGCGGGGGCGTGGCCGGGCGGCGGGGGCGGCGGGGCGCCGGCCGCGTGCAGCTCGTAGAGCTTGCGGCGTCTGCGCGTGCGCACGGGCGCGGCGGGAGTAGGGGCCGGGGGCGCAGCCGGCCCAGGGGGTCCCGGGGGCGCGGCCGGTCGGCGCGGTGGCGGGTCGTGGCGCGAGGCGCAGTAGTATCGCTTGTGCACGGTGTAGGTCTCGTGGCGGCTGAAGCGGATGTTGCAGGCCTCGCACAGCGTGCGGCTGGGGTCGTCCTCCGCGTCGTCCACGGAGCTACCCGGGCTCTGGCTGCCCTCGCTGCCCCGGCCGCCCGCGCCGTCCTCGGGCGTGGCCGCGCCCCCAGCCCCGTCCTCGCGCGATCCGGGGCCCGGGGACGAGCGCGGCGCGTCGGGCTCGGCGGGCGGGCCGGGGGGCGCGCGGGCCGGGCCGGGGGGTGCCTTGGGCCTGCGCGCGGCGGGCGCGTCCTCGGGCGCCCGGCGGCCTGAACAGTAGAGGCGCTTGTGCACGTAGTAGTTGTTGACGTTGCTGAAGGTGATCTCGCACTCGAAGCACGTAGCGCCCTTGGGGGCCCCCGGGAAGAGCCCGGTCTGTGCGCCGCCGGCTCCCGCGCCCGCGCCCTGCTGTAGCCGGCTGTGCACCAGTTCGGACATCTTGGCCAGGATCTCCGAGGCGGGGGGCGCCGCGTCGGGCCCGAACACGTACTGCGGCAGGAACAGGGCCCCGGCCAGGCCCAGCTCGCCGGGCACCGGGCTGGAGCCCGGTGTGGGGCTGGACAGCTCGGCCTTTACCCTGGCCGGGGCGGGGCTGCGCGGCGACGGCGTCCGCGACGGGGCCTGGGGCCCACGCTCTCCGGGGCCCGGCATGGGGGCCGCCTCCGGCTCCTCCACCACCTCCACCTTGATGCTCCTGGGGGCCGCCGGGGGCTCGCTGCTGCCTCCATTCTGGGGGGCCACTCTGGCCTCTCCGTTGGTGGCCTCGGCCAGGGCCTTTCTGTCCAGTCCTGGCGATGGGGTGGGCGCCAGGCCCAGGTCCGCGGAGGCCAGGGGGCCTTGCAGGGCCGTGTGCTGTTGCTGGAAGCTGCCCAGACTGTCTGCAGAGAGATCGCAGGGGTGGCACCTCAGGCCCGGGGCGGGACCTGGCCGGTCAGAGCTGGAGGGCGAGCTCCGGGAGGGGAGGGGTGGGTGGAAGTGGTTTAGAGCGAAGGCTGAAATGGACCCCCACCTGTCTTGGGCGACAAGCCCACTCCCTTCTCACTGCTCAGGGGGCCCAAGGGGCAGGGGGTGGCCCCCACAGGGCTGCTCACCTGGGGGCAGCTTGGTTGCTGGGTGCCCTGGCGAGTAGATCTCACCCTTGGAGCCAGGCTGGCAGACCATGTGGTTGGTGACCAGGTGGCTGTAGAGGATGTCCCTTGTGGTGGAGATGAAGCCACAGCTGTGGCAGACACCTGTGGGCCATGGCGAGGTGGTCAAGGCCCAGGGCGGGGGGCGGGGCCCACACACCTCCCGGCGCCTGCGGTGCCTACCGCTCAGCGTGTCCGTGTGCACCTTGAGGTGCCGCTCGCAGTTGGCCTTGGTGGTGAAGGCCGACAGGCAGATCAGGCACACGAAGGGCCTCTCTCCTGGAACACAGGGCGCGTGAGAGCGGTGCCCGGGCCAGCTTGACCTTGGGACTCCAGGGATGAGGAAGGCGACAGGGCCCAGGGCCGTGATCTGTGCAGGGGGACCCTGTGCTGAAGGGTCTTTAAATTCCTCCCCCTCCTCCGCCTTTTGTCTCTAGAGACTGCAGTGGGCCCAGCCCTCAGCTGACTACCCAGATAGCCCACAGGCCAGCCTGCCTGCTCTGGGCCCCTGCGGGGCTCTTGGGTGTGCCGGAGACCGCACAGGTGAACCGTGGCACCGTGTGTGCTCGCATGTGGGTTTTCCCGGGCGGCCTGCGGGACTGGGTGGGGAAGCAGCCGGCATCCTGAGGACCCGAGTCCGGGGTGGGGGCTCACCGCTGTGGGGGCTCACCGCTGTGGCTGCGCATGTGGATCTCCAAGGAGCTGGCGCTGGGGCAGCTCTTGCGGCACTGGGGGAAGGGGCAGATGCGCTCATTGGGGTAGGTCTCTTTGGGCTTCTCGTCTGTGGCGGCCGCGGCTGGGGAGCCGGTGCCCTGGCGGCTGGCGCAGTAGTAGAGCAGGTGCGCCTGCAGGTTGCGCTCGCTGCGGTACCAGATGCCACAGTCCTTGCAGGGGAAGACGTCTTCTGTGGGGTGGGAAGCAGGCGGGGTCAGGCTGAAGGCCAGCCTGCCAGCCAGGGCAAGGCTGTGGGCCGAGGCAGGGCCTGGCCGTGACGGACCCCACGGTCCTCCCCACCCCAGGAGCTGAGGCTTTGACCCCTTCCTGTAACTGTAAGCCTCCTGGATGGTCCTGTGACAGCCCCACTCCCTTCCGTAGATCCCAGGAGCCCTGGGACCCGTGGGGAGTGAGTGGGGTCTGAGTGAACCCCTATGGGTCCGCTTCCAATGGTGAGCCCCATAAGGAGATGCTTTGGCCTCATGGGGGCAGAAGGAAGAAGTGGACACCGCCGGGTGTAGCATCCATGACATACTGGGGTGACCCTGTGGACCCGGGAGGCCGTGGAAGAGGAAATGTGTGTGTACAGATGTGCGTGCAGGTGCGTGGGAGTGCCAGGCTGCAAAGAAAACCCACGCGCACAGTCCCGGGCACTCAGGCACACGATGGCTGCTGACTGCAGTTCTAGGAATGTGGGCATGAGACTAGGAGTGCAGAAGTTAGGAAGCCCCCATGCGCCCACACACCTGGGTGGCTCCATGTCAGTGATCACCTGGCTGGTCAGATTTGCCGAATTTACCACACTGACCCCAAATGGGCTGCTTATAACTGTTGAGAGTTTTGGGGGCTTGCACTCTGCTTACGGTGGTTTTGTCAGCGGGGGAGGACTTCTCTAGCGTGTTCTCGGTTTGTCTTTATAGCAGTTTAAGGAATGTTCTCTGCGCCAGAGCCCTGCCCCATCTGCCAATGGCCCCTTGGCTGAAGACAGCGAAGGGGAGGGCCTGTTCAGCTTGGCCTTGGCCTCCATGTGGAACCCAGGGGCCCTGGGATTCCTTATCTGGCTTTCAAGCCTGTTCCACTTAGAGACCGATGTGATATCTGGCTTCTGCCTCCGCAGGTTAGTGCTGGTTTCTCACCCAGCTTCTCCAATGTTGATCCCGAGTCTGCAGTTATCACGCAGGGGTGGCCCCTACCCCCGCGCCCTCCCCTCTGCGGCCTGCTCGCCACCTCTGCCTCTTGGGAGGAATTTCAGTGCCTGGGTGAGGTGGCTCTTCCTCCTGCACCTCGCTGTTCTAGCGACTTTCTGGCTCACATCTCCCTCCTGTGCTGTTGATTTCTGTTTCTCAAGTTCCTTTTACTTGGGGGCTGCAGGCAGCTCTGTCCTCTCTCAGCTGAGGCCTTGAGCTGGGTCCCAGATCTGGGAGGCCACGGGGTGGGTTTGTTTCTGCGTCTCCAAGGTCATTGTGGGGGACTGTGTTGCTGCAGGGATGTGGGGAGAGGGGCCGTGGCCATGCAGTTTAGAAAGGCTGCCCGCCTGCTGGTGACCACAGGCCAAGTCCGGTGGCCTGCGGAGGGGCCTCCAGGCAGGTGCCTCTGCATCCTGCTTCACAGGTGAGATGGGCCCAGAGTGCCGGAGGCTCAAGAATTAAACTGGATCTGACCCTGGAATTGGTTCCTACGGCTCTTGCAGAGCAGCAGACAAGCATCGGCCGTGCCCTGGCAGCTGCAGAAGTGTTAGGGCAGGACTCAGGAATGTCAACAAGATGTCTGGCCCATGGTGGTGTCTTTCCGAAGCAGTGTTCCCAGGACACTGCTGCCTGGGGATGAGGCATGTCAGACCCGCGAGGGGGAAACCGAGGCAGAGGCTGAGCCTGGGGCACCCGCAGCTGCCCCTCAGAGACTGGGAGGTGGTCTCCTCAGGCCGTGTGGGCAAGGACCCTGCTGGAGGATGGGACCCTCACCAGCCTGCTGTCCCCACTGTCTTACTGTAGTCATCAGCAGGGTGCTCCCCTGGAGTTGGGTCTCCTGGGCACCCTGAGACACTATGGGGGCACCCCCTCTCCATCCTGGTGGAGGGGTGCTCTGGCCTCCCATCCCCTCCGCGCCTTCTTCCAGGGAAGAGGAGAAGGCAGATGGGGACCCCCTTTGCTCCCGGTTCCTTTCAGTCACCTGTGGCCCAAGTTCTCTTCTGACCTCCTGGCTCCCTGGGGCAGTGGCTTGCCCTGCCCAGGCCCAGCCTCCGCCACCAACCTGGACTTAGGTGTGGACCTGGCTGCTCAGCCCCTTCTCTCCAGTGTCACCAGCCGTGCCCACCAGCACATAACATGGGCCATTATGTCCTGGGTACCTCGCACACAAGCCCAGCCCCCTCTGGCCAGCTGGCCCCTGCGCAGGCCTCCTCTCTGACCCTCCCTGGAGCGGCCTTGGTCAGGGTCATGGTGACCTCTGCACTGTCAGGACCAGCAGTCATTTCTCTGCCGTTGGTCTCGCCACAGCCTGGATGTGGCAGACCACCTGCCGCCCTCCAGGGCCCCCTCTAACCTATCTCAGCTCACTCTCCGTACCTTGGGAGATGTCCCCTGTCCCCTGACTCCAGGGTCCACAGGGCTCTCTGAGCCCCATCCTGTCCCTCAGTGGACTCTGTGGCTTCTCTTTTGCATCTAGCAGGTGTCTCGAGGTCAGGACACTCAAAGAGTGGGGGTCTGCTCCCCAGACTCCCGTACGGGCTGACATCCCCCCAATGGCTGCATACTTGGCCCTGCGGGTCCCTTTGCCCCTAACCACTGGCTGCCTCCACCTACTTCAAGCCGTCTTCACATCTCACTTGCTCACAAAGGTCGCTTTTCTTCCAGTTTTGTGACTCTGTGGTCACCAAAGCTAAACCTGGGTCTTACTGTCCCCCTCCAAACGTCCTCTGGTGCAGTCCCCGTTCCCCTGGGAAGCCCCAGCCGCTGGCCGGAGCCAGACTTGCCGCGTATTCCCCGCATGCCTCGTGCCTGTCCACGGTGGCCACACGCTGTCCTTGGCCACAGAGGTGCACGGGACGCACCATCACTCTCAGCTCATTTTAAAAAGTTTCAGCAGATATGAGATCTTTTGTGTTGCCCAGTCTGGCCTTGAACTCCTGGGCTCAAACGGTCCTCCTGCCTCGGCCTCCCACTGTACTGGGATCACAGGTGTGGCTCCTGCACCCGGCCGGGGGTGAGTGACTCATGATTCCCACAGCCACCCTCAGAGGTTCTGAGAGAGCCACTGCAGGAGTGACATCTGTCCACTTCAGGCGTCCCCAGGGGTGGCTCTGTCCCCAGGGACATGTGGCCACGTGTAGAGAGATTTTGGTGGCATGTGCCTGAAGTCCCAGCTACTCAGGAGGCTGAGGCAGGATGGCTTGAGACTAGGACTTTATGACCATCCTGGGTAACAGAGTGAGACCTTGTCTCGAAAAAAAACAACAAAAAACCCAACCAACAGATGTCTTGGTTGTTACAACTTGGAGGTGGAGGTGGTGGCAGCACCTAGCGGGCTGGGGCCAGGGCTGCTGCTCACAGCCTGTGGTGCCCAGGGAGACCTCCACTGTGGAATGACCCGGCCTCAAACGCCAGGAGGGCCGAGGTGAGGGTCCTGCTCTGCCCCACAGTCAGGGCCGCCCCCACGTCCGCCCCCAGGGAAAGTGCAGGCTTCTGGTGTGGTGTGCGGGGCAGAGCCAGGTCTGTGCCTAAGCCCGCTTGCCTGCTGGCAGGGGCTTTCCCTGTGGTGGCCCTGGGCTCTGGGGACCCTCACTGTCCCTGTGTGTTCTGCACTTGGGACCACCCACATCACCTCCTTCCCTGCCTTCCCTCTCAGTCTGTTGGCAGCCTGCGGCCCCCCAGCTTCCCACCGTCAGCTCCCACCCTCTCCTGCCCTGCCCGTCCCTCCTTGGTGGAGCAGCCGCCCTGGGCCCGGGGAGCCCAGCACTCACTGTTGATCACCGCGGTGGCAAGGATGGAGGCCATCCCGGCCTGCTGGGGCAGGAGCTGGAGGTCGTGTGCAGGGGCCGGGCACGTGGGCTCTGCTGGCTCCCTCTTCACAGGGTGGCCGGGGGTGCTGTGGGGCTCGGCCGTGAGGAGCACGCTCAGGAGTCCCCCCGCGGGCACCGGCTTGGTGACTCTGCACCAGAGTGTGTCATCTGGAGGGAGACAGGTGTCCAAACCTAGGACCTTGTGCCCCACTGCCCTGTCCCGTCTTAAACAAGGGGCGGAGGATGGGGTCAGGAGAGCGGCCACCCGGGTTCACAGCCGTGGCTGGCTGGCTGCCAGGGCCGTCCTGCCTCGGGGGTGAGGCTGGGTGGTCCCCTGTGGGTGCTCACAGCCTGCCTGCCTCCAGGCCTCCTTGCCCTGGGCCCATCCTAGTGGGAGGGCCCTGAGGAAGTCTCCCAGGAAAGGGATGACGTGGAGGGCGGGTGGTGGGGTAACTAGGGGAGACCCTGGGTGGCCACTCAGGGAAGGCAGCCAGAGGTGGGGCCCTAGAGTGGACCCCGCTCTCCAGGAAACTGTCCAAGGGCGGCTCTTCCTGCAGCTGCCTGCAGGGGGCAGCCTCAGCCCACAAAGCCCAGGCTGTGCGGGGCCGGCTTGTTCACCTGCGATGCCGGGCTGTGTCCCCTGCGGTGCTACCTTCAGGTCTGAGCCGGCCCTGCCCACGCGCACCATAGCCTGTCCCCACCCCGCACTGGGGCTAGGGACTCCACTGGCCAGTGGACCCTGCCTAAGCCCAGAGGGCCTCCCGCTTCTTCCCTGGGTGCTCGGAGGTGGAGGCCGCCCAGACGTGCCACCCTAGTAGCAGCAGCACGGCAAGGCCCCTCGACTTCCTGGACGGCCACCTTGACCGTTCCTGGAGCCAGCCCGACGACGTGGAAGATGGTCCAGTGGCACCTGCCAGCCAGCCTGGCATCGGGGTCCCTGCTGCTGCCCTTGGTGGGTTCCCAGAGGTGCAGCCGAGGCAGGGAGGAGATACGGGGATCACGGTGTCCCCCAGAGGGGCAGAATCCTCTCCCCGCCCCCCCCCCCCCGCCACAGACACCTGTCCTGGCTCAGCCTGCCAGTCGGTACCCTCATACAGGGACTCATGGTCTGGGCTGACTGGTCCCAGTAGAGCGTCTGCTTCACGCTGCAGTGCCCGGGGCCAGCGGCTCCCTGTGCCCCATCCCCCGCCCTAGCAGGCTGGTTTCCCTTTAAGGGCCCAGCCCAGGGGGAGCCAAGTGACCCCCACCTTCCGGAAGGCTTGGGACGGAGGTGCCGCGTCATACTGACCCTTCCTGTGGATCTCTGTGTTGGCCTCGGCCTCAGTCAGGGCCTGGGGCAGCGTCCTCAGCCAGCAGGCCTCGTCCACCAGCAGCAGGGTCAGGGCTGGGCTCTGCGGAGGGGGGCAGGAACAGGTGGGGAGGGGTCCATCAGCAGCCTGTCTGGGGGTTCCCGTGGGTATGTGGGGCATCTGTGACACGGATCTGCCTCCCGGCTTCATGGATCTGCCTCCCGGCTTGGCTGCTAGGCCAAACTGTGGACAGTCATTGGCCCAAGAGCTGGCAGAGCCGTGGGATGGGCCATCTGTGCCATAGCTGGCTGGCGGGGCTAACACCGTGCTGGGGCTGGGAGGCTTGGCAGGGAGTAGTACCTTCCAGGGTTGGGTACAGGGAGTAGTACCTTCCAGGGTTGGGCACAGGGTTCTTGTGGAGACTGAGGCCCGGAGAGGTCGAGCAACATGCCCCAGGTCACGCAGCCAGTGAGCAGCAGAGCCTGAACTTACACCCGGGTCTGCATATCTGTGTATCTGTGTTCTCCCTACTGCTCGCCCACCTTTGCCCCCGGAGTGCTGGGTGTGAAACCGCTGTTCCCACAGGGGCTGGACCTGGTAGAGGCTCCTTCCACACAGACCCTAGATGCCTCCAGAATGACCTCTGTGGGCTGGGGCCGAGATTAGCCCAGAAGATACGGCACCTCCCTAGCAACGCTTGGGCCTCAGTGTCCCCCTGACAGCATGGCTCCCCTCCCTGCCACAGGGCGTGGCAGGGCCACCTGCGTTCCCACTCGCTCCCGGGGCCGGCACACAGTGGACGCTGGGGAGCACCCGGTGGGCTCAGCAGGTCTGTCCCCACCCTGAGGCTGGTCAGGCCCCTTCCTGTGGGCCTGAGACACCAGCACTGTGTTGGATCAGCCCTGGCCCCCCGGCCTCACTGTCACCCTGGAAAGCAGGCAGTACCCTCCTCTCCATCTCATGGGTGAGGAAACTGAGGCCCGGGAAGGGGAGGGACAGAGCTCATGCCAGTGCCCGGGGCCATGCCATGCTGTCAGCGGTGGTTCAGGCTAGGTCTGGAAGGAAAACACTCTGGGCTCGGCCCTCAGGGCGGCTGCCGGCGGAGCCTGTGGAGGCCGCCTCGTTTCCTGCGTCCATTGCATCCCGGCCGCCAGCCGAATGGCAGAGGAAATAAATGCGAGGGGCCCCATCCCAGTGCAGTCGGGGGCTGGGACAGGGCGAGGTGGGGCGGGCAGTCCGTGGCCTCACTCTTTGGTGCCCAACACTGGTCAGACATCAAGGGGAGAAAGTGGTGATGGAGGAAGGGGTGACCGCCGCTGCCGCTCAGGCCTTGGTCCCTCCTGCAAGGCTGACTCAGCCTCCGTGGCCTGACCTTCAGCCCTGTGCTGTTCACTGCACTGGTGGTCCCCAAGCTCAGCCACCTGGGCGTCCAATCCAGAGGCACAGCACACACGCGTGCTCCAGCACTTCCTGTAAACACACTTTTTGTTCTGTACAAATGAATGCCTTTTCATCAGAAACTTCCTGCATCGTGACCTTTGCCTGAAAAGCCAGTGTCACCTACAAATGCTGCCGCTGGCACGGCACAGGTTTGCGCAGCCCTGTGGTGAGGACGGCAGTCGGCCCAACCCTGCCATGGCAGAAGGGGCTGGGCTGGTGACAGTGCAGGGGTGTCCCCCGTGGGTTTGGGGTACCTCCCCACTAGGTGCCAGCCCATGAGCTTTCCTGGACTTTGCCAGCACGCGTGGGACCCTGTGGGCCGCAGAGCTGGGCAGTGGGGTCCCAGCCAGGCTTGGCCTCCCTGCTGTGACCTTGGGCAGGGCACGACCAGACCCTCTGGGCCACCCCTGCCTCTTGGCCCATCCGCAGGGCACTCAGGAATCTAGCAAGATACGGCCTTCGGGCTGGGATGTTCAGTGACCACTCAGGCAAGGTTGGGGCAGGCTGGCCAGCAGAGCAGGTGGCTTCCACGTCACCTGCCTGCTACCGCACGGCTCAGCCACAGGACGGGTGAGCAGAGCTAAGCTGGCCAGTGGGCTGGCCCTGGCTGGGGCGGGTGCAACCCTGCAGTCCCAGTGTGAAGCCATCCCCAGCAGCCACCCGAACCCCTGGCTCAGCTTCTCCTCTGCAGACGGGGCTCTGCCCTCTCCCCACATGGCTGTTGGGGGACAGAGGGGAGGCCGAGCCCCTGCTCACTCTGGACCCACCCCAAGCCCACCATTAGCCTTTGAGGCAGTCTCAGGTGGGTCAGTCCTATCTCCTTTGACTCAGTTTCCTCCCAGTATGTTGGGAGGCCATGATCTGTGTGAAGCTTTTTGCCTGCCTGGCAGGTTCCCAGCACAGGATGCATATTAGCTCCAGCCCTGGCTGTTGCTTTTGGGTTTACCCGGCAGGACAAATTGGGCAGGGGGTGCTGTCCACAGGGCACGTCCGGGGCAGCAGATGCTGAGTGTCCACTGTAGTGAGTGGCTCCCCCGAAGAAGGTGCTTTGCCCAGGCTGGCATCGGGTGGGTGCCCCCCTTTTAAAGGATACCCCAGTGATTCCCAGGGCCACAGAGCAGGGCTCAAGAGCTGCACGTCAGTTGTGGGGTTCTGCTGGCTCCGATGGGGGCTTCCGCTGGGGCAGGCTGGGGGGTAAACCCCAGGGGCAATGGGCAGGCACATTCCTGGCACAAAGGTGGGTGACCAGCGGCTACTGTGTCCCGGCTGCGCCCGAGCCAGGCGGGCAGCGCTGGGCGAGGCTGCTGGGGCCTGGCCCTCCCCACCCTGGCCTTCCTGAGCCTCTAATGAATATTAATGAGCAGAGGAGGGTGAAAAAAATTAATCTGCTTGATCCTCCGATGGGTGCTGCGGTAACGATATGAAATCTAATTATTCGTCCCAATATTTCTAAACCCTCAAACTGAGACTGACAGCCTCCCGGTCGGTTTAATGCTTATCACTCCCAGGAGCAGCGTGTTCGCAGCATGATAAAAACACGCACCGCAACTTTGCTGACGCTGCACAACCCCCCGAGTTTTCTGTGGCAGTCCCAAGTGGAGGGAAGGCGCCATGTTCCCGCCCGGCCCCGCCGAGTGCACCCCGTGTTTGTGGGGCACGACGGGGCGCCTGCCCTGGGTGTGCAGGTGGGGAGGGGCATGGGGAAGGAGGGCGAGGCTCCCATCCGGCACCCGCCCCCGACCCGGGAGGGAACAGGTAGGAGACCTAGGGGTGCAAGATAAGCAGCTCGGGCCACTCTACCACAGCCCCCACTGCCAAACACTCTCAGAGGGGCCTGCCGCTCCCACTTTTGTGATCACAGGCTGGGAAGGGGTGAGGGCCTCCCTGCCAGTCTGCCCTGGCTTCTGAGGATGCAGGGGCCACCCTGACACCTCCCAGGGGAGAGGGGAGCACAGCCTCACCTGGGGCCACCAGGGTCCCCAGCCTGGAGGTGGCAAGGACATGGCCAGCCCTGAGCCAGTGTCTTGCCCGGTGCCAAGTGGCCAGACCCCTGAAGCCAGCTGGGGGCCACCCGCCCATCCTGGGAGCCACTGCTGGGGCCGGGGCCGCGGCCGCGGCCGGGAGACGCAGGGGCAGGAAAAGCCAATTTCAGCTTCTGCTTCCCTTGAGGAGGGGCTGGCTGGGCTAGGTCTGCCTGTTGAGTTTTTTCTCTGTCTCTTGTTTTTTCCCCTCCTCTGATCAGGCCTGGAACAGAAGCCCTTTCTCTGGTGCTGCAGGCCCTTCCTGACCCTGCTCTGCCTGTGGGCAGTGGGGAGCAAGTGGGGAGGGGGCCTATTTTTTTTTTTTTTTGAGATGAAGTCTCACTCTTGTCCCCCAGCCTGGAGTGCGATGGCGCGATCTTGGCTCACTGCAACCTCCACCTCTGGGGATCAAGCAATTCTGCCTCAGCCTCCCGAGTAGCTGGGATTACAGGCACGCACCACCACACCCAGCTAATTTTTGTAGTTTAAGTAGAGACGGGGTTTCACTATGTTGGCCAGGCTGGTCTTGAACTGCTGACCTCAGGCGATCTGCCCGCCTTGGCCTTCCAAAGTGCTGGGATTACAGGCGTGAGCCACCGCGCCTGGCCTTAGGAGGGGGCCTATTTTTAACTTCCCAACCGGGCCCTCCTGCCAAGACTCTCAGAGATGTGGGCGCTGCGGCCATCTTCCCTCCCAGGGTGCCACAGGCTCGGCACCCAGCCTGGTCAGGCAGGTGTGTCCAGGGTCCACGGAGGACCCTAGAGCCCACCCTCCTTGCCGCCCCTTGGGGTTGCCCTGACCCTCCTCCGGGCCCTGGCCGGCCCCACCAGCAGCGGCCACTTTAAATTCCCCGGGCGGACCTGAGAATGCTCCTTGTTTCCCCCAACAAAGAGGTCAGTGTCTCGATTCTGCAGTGGCACCGATAGCCATCGGAAACCCTATCTGCGCCGCATCCGCTGTGACAACTTTATTTGAGGCCGTTCTCAAACCTTGCTGTGCAGCTCTGAAGCAGCTTGCAGGGCTGCTGGGGTGGCCCGGCCCATGGAGCCAAACGGCCGGTCCCGCAGAAGCCCCGTGGGGCTGCTTGGCCATCCCCAGGCCACTGCGGGGTAGCAGGCCAGCAGCAGGTTCACGGGAGGGTGGGAGCTAAGGCTGAGGCTGCTGAGGCCCCAGCCCGTCTTTCCTCCAGCCCATCCTGAGAAGTCCTTCACCTCCCCGTCACCTTACCAGAGGCACCAGCTGGTCCCTCAGCGCCTCTGTCTCCCTCGATCATGCAAGGAGTACACTTCCCAGGTGAGGGCCTGAGGCCTGCACGACTACAAGCCAGGTCCGTGAGACCCCTGCCGCCTTGCTGCTGCCACTTCATCCACTCGGTCACTCACTCGCTCACTCCCTTATCTGGCAGGCAGACCTTGCGCACCAGCTGTTGCCAGGTGTGGGGAACACAGTGAACAGAACTGCGTCTCCTGTGGGTGCTGGAGTGTGGAGCCGGCCAGAAACAGCAGGTAGGCGCCTGGAGGGGCAGCGACAGAGACACGGGACAGGCTAAGACGGGGAGTGGGAGTGGCTGTGCCAGGATGTTGGCCGAGACCTGGAGGGTGAGGACGGGAGGATGTGGATATGAGGGGGCCAAGGAACAGCACGGGGGAGGAAACAGCACGGAGAGGGAACAGCACAGGGGAGGGAACAGCACGGAGGGGCGGGGAACAGCACAGGGGAGGGACTAGCACGGAGGGGTGGGGAACAGCACAGGGGAGAGGGAACAGCATGGAGCAGGGGAGGGGACAGCACAGGGTGGGGGAACAGCACGGGGGAGGGAACAGCACAGGGGAGAGGGAACAGCACGGGGGAGGGAACAGCACGGGTTGGGGGAACAGCACAGGGGAGGGAACAGCACAGGGGAGGGAAAAGCACAGGGTGGGGGAACAGCACGGGGGAGGGAACAGCACAGGGGAGAGGGAACAGCATGAAGGAGGGAACAGCACCGGTTGGGGGAACAGCACAGAGTGGGGGAACAGCACGGGGGGGGAACAGCACAGGGGAGGGAACAGCACAGGGCGGGGGAACAGCACGGGGGAGGGAACAGCACGGGTTGGGGGAACAGCACGGGGGAGGGAACAGCACAGGGGAGAGGGAACAGCATGAGGGAGGGAACAGCACGGGGGAGGGAACAGCACGGGTTGGGGGAACAGCACGGGGGAGGGAACAGCACAGGGGAGAGGGAACAGCATGAGGGAGGGAACAGCATGGGTTGGGGGAACAGCACAGGGGAGGGAACAGCACGGGTTGGGGGAACAGCACGGGGGAGAGGGAACAGCACGGGGGAGGGAACAGCACAGGGGGAGGGAACAGCACTGGGGAGGGAACAGCACAGGGGGAGGGAACAGCACGGGGGAGGGAACAGCACGGGGGAGGGAACAGCACGGGTCGGGGGAACAGCACAGGGGAGGGAACAGCACGGGTCGGGGGAACAGCACAGGGGAGGGAACAGCACGGGTCGGGGGAACAGCACAGGGGAGGGAACAGCACGGGGGGGGGAACAGCACGGGGGAGGGAACAGCACGCGGGGGGGAACAGCACGCGGGGGGGAACAGCACGGGGGAGGGAACAGCACGGGTTGGGGGAACAGCACAGGGGAGGGAACAGCACGGGTTGGGGGAACAGCACAGGGGAGGGAACAGCACAGGGGAGGGAACAGCACGGGGCGGGGAACAGCACGGGGGAGGGAACAGCACGGGGGGAGGGAACAGCACGGGGGAGGGAACAGCACGGGTTGGGGGCACAGCACGGGTTGGGGGAACAGCACAGGGGAGGGAACAGCACGGAGGGGGGGAACAGCATGAGGGAGGGAACAGCACAGGTTGGGGGAACAGCACAGGGGAGGGAACAGCACGGGTTGGGGGAACAGCACGGGGGAGAGGGAACAGCATGAGGGAGGGACAGCACGGGTTGGGGGAACAGCACGGGGGAAGGAACAGCACGGGTTGGGGGAACAGCATGGGGGAGAGGGAACAGCATGAGGGAGGGACAGCACGGGTTGGGGGAACAGCACAGGGGGAGGGAACAGCGTGGGGGAGGGAACACGGTGTTTGTGCTCAGGATACCTTAGCGGGGGGTCCCTGATCCACGATGGCCTGAGGCTTTCTCACCTGGGGATGGGGCTGGGACCCCTGGAGGCACCACAGGGTCTGAGCAGTCCTCTGAAACCATGCAGGGAGCCCCAGAGCCTGGCGTCAGGGGTCATCGCCATGGCAGAACCTGATCTCCTAGGAGGGGAAGGCTGGCCTTGGGGAGCTAAGTCAGGCCACTCTCCCTTTAGTTTTCACAGCACGGAGGAGGGAACAGCACGGAGGCGGGGGAAACAGCATGGAGTGGCAGTGGGGAACAGCACAGAGGAGGGAACAGCACAGGGGAGGGAACACTGAGGTTGGCCTCAGGCCATATATCCATCCACCCATCCATCCATCCATCCATCCACCTACCTGTCCATCATCCACCCACCCACCTAATCATCCATCCACTGACCCACCCTCCCATCCATCCATCCATCCACCCACCTGTCCATCATCCACCCACCCACCTAATCATCCATCCATCCACCCACTCTCCCAACCATCCATCCATCCACCCACACTCCCTCCCTCCTATCCATCCATCCATCCACCCACCCACACTCCCTCCCTCCCTCCCATCCATCCGTTCATCTACTCACCCACCTAATTATCCATCCTCCACCCACCCTCCCAGACATCCATCCATCCATCCACCTACCCATCCACCCATCCATCTATTCATCCATCTATCCACCCACCCACCTAATCATCTATCCATCCACCCAATCATCCATCCATCCACCCACCCTCCCATCCATCCATCTACCCACCCATCGATCCATCCACCAACCCATCCACCCATCCACCAACCCATCCACCTAATAATCCATCCATCCACCCATCCACCCACCCTCCCATCCATCCTCCCATCCATCCATCCATCCATCCATCCATCCTCCCATCCATCCATCCTTTCAGCCACCCACCCATTCGTTCATCTATCCACCTACCCACCCACTCATCCATCCACCCATACATCTGTCCGTCCATCCACCATCCATCTACCCACCCATCCATCCATCTATCCACCCATTCACCCACTCATTTATCCATCCACCTATCCATCTATCCATCCACTCATCCATCCACCCATCTATTCATCTATCCACTCATCCATCTATCCACCCCCCTTCACCCACTCATCCATCCACCTACCTATCTATCCATCCATTCATCCACTCATCCATCTATCCATCTACCCAGCCGTCAATCCATCTACCTACTCATCTGCCCATCTACCCATCTACCCACACATCCACCCACCCATCCATCTACCCATGCATCCATCCATTCACCCATCATCCATCCATCCATCCATCCACCCACCTTCTCAGCCAGCCACCCATTCATTCATCCATCCATCTATCCACCCACTCATCCATCCACCCATACATGTATTCATCCATACATCCACCTGATTATCCTCCCATCCATCCACTTATCCACCAGCTATCTACCCACCCATCCATCTACCCACCATCCATCCATCTATCCATCCACCCAGCCATCAATCCATCTACCTACACATCTGTCCATCTACCCATCTACCCACCCATCCATCTGTCCATCCGTTCATCCACCTGTCCATCCACCCACCCACCCACCCTCCTATCCATCCATCCATCCACCCACCATCCATCTGTCCATCTATTCATCCATCTATTCATCATCCACCCACCCTTCCATCCATCCATCCATCCATCCACCCACCCACCCTCCCATCCATCCACCCATCCATCCATCCACCCATCCATCCATCCACCTATCCATCATCCACTCACCCACCTAATCATCCATCCACCCACTCTCCCACCCACCCTCCCATCCATCCATCCATCCATACATACATACATCCACCCACCCTCCCATCCATCCATCCATCCATCCATCCTTTCAGCCACCCACCCATTCATTCATCCATTCATCTATCCACCCACCCACTCATCCATCCACCCATAAGTCTATCCATCCATCTACCTGGTTATCCATCCACCATCTATCTATCCACCCATTCACCCACTCATGTATCCATCCACCTGTCCATCTATCCATCCATTCATCCATCCTCTCATCCATTCATCTATCCACTCATCCATCTGTCCACTCCTTCACCCACTCACCCACCCATCCATCCATCCATCAATCCATCCACTCATCCATCAATCCATCCACCCAGCCATCCATCCATCTACCTACACATCTGTCCATCTACCCATCTACTCACCCAACCATCCACCCATCCATCTACCCATGCATCCACCCATCCACCTATCCATCCATCCATCCATCTATCCATCTATCCATCCACCTACCCACCCACCGACCCACTCATCCATCTGTCCATCCATTCACTCATCCACCCAGCCCTCCAGCCACATATCCATCCATCCATCCATCCATCCATCCATCCATCCATCCACCTACCCATCCATCCATCCATCCATCCATCCATCCACCTACCCATCCATCCATCCATCCATCCATCCATCCATCCACCTACCCATCCATCCATCTATCCATCCATCCATCTACCCATCCATCCATCCATCCATCCATCCACCTACCCATCCATCCATCCATCCATCTATCCATCCATCTACCCATCCATCCATCCATCCATCTACCCATCCCTCCGTCCACCTACCCATCCACCACGAGCGTTTCTTCTGTATCTGACTATACATTCTGAAGCTGGCTGGGCCCCTCAGGCCCCTTTCCTCCAACCCCTGGCGTGGCAGGGGTGGGAGCTGTTGCTGCATCAGGGAAGCGTCCTGCCCCAGGTCACACAGCAAGTCGGTGCCAGAGTCCACACTCCTGACTCGGCTGGGGACTTGTGCACTCATTTTCCTCTGTGGGTGCCCACCCCCCATGTCCAGAGGTGGGGGACTGAGGGGGAAGCCACCCTGTCCCTGTTCACCCCTGCCTGTGAGCAAGCCCTAGGCCTCTGGAGGCCATCGGGGAGGGTCACAGCATCGCATCTGCACCCCTCCCCCTTCTCCTTCTACAAAGAGAGAAGAAAAACCAGCAGCAGCTGGGGCGATCCAGGCAGGAGGCAAAGTCCTCCTCAGGGAGGGGTCGGGGAGAGAACTGGGACCTGTCAGCCAAGAGCGACAGGGGCCCACTGAGACGCAAAAATATTTAGACAATAAATGAAGTATCGGAAAGGCGTGCATATCTTGAAGAAATCAATCATCTTGTACGGTGTGTCTGGACACTCGGCGCCAAGGCGGAGATAGCGCCTCGCTGGGGAGATAAGGGTTAATCAAGGATTTAATTCTGCAGGAGATAAAGCAGAGGAGGGAAGAGTGGAGCGGGGGCTCCTTCCTCCCCGGGCTCACCGCAGAGCCTTAGCGGCTCCTCTGGCCTTGGCTCCCCTTGTGCCCCCAGACGTTATCTCCCCACTTGGGAGGGTTTCTAACCCCGTGCCCGTATCCCCAGGATGGCCTGTGCCCTAGGCCAGAGCAGGACTAAATGCGGAGGCAGGCGGACAGGGAGGGGTGACTGCAGCTAGGGCAAAGGGCAGCCCGTGGGGATGACTCCTGGGCCGGTGCCAGCCCCTCAGCCCTACCATTAAGGAGCCTGCGAGGGTCTCCGGGGATGGGCAGATGTGGGTTCTAGTTCTCCCTCTGCTGTTTGATCCTGGGTATTTGGGCAATTAACTTAACATCTTGGAGCCTCAGTTTTCTCATCTGTAAAATGGAGTGGCAGGACCCACCTCGTAGGGTGCGGGGATGAGGAAGTGAGGATGGGCGTGTCATGTGTCTGGAACTCACAGAGCCCTCCAATCTCAGCCTCTATGGTCTTTGCCCCTGGTCTCTACCTATGGGTTTTCTTGACACTTTGAGAGTTCAGAGATGAGAGCCACGGAGCTCCTAGCCCATCCACGCATTCCTCCTGGCAACCATAAATGCCTGCCAACATCCCCACATCCCAGCACCCCAGAAGGATCAACTGCCGCTTGCACGCGTACAGTGATGGGGAGCTCACCCCCTACAGAGCCAGCTCTAAACACCATGGCTTCCTTCCCGTGGTGGAGCTGAAATGTGGCTCCTCCCATGGAGAAAACTGACCACCACTGAGCTTCCACTGCCGTCCTTCCACCGCCCTGCTCCAGGCCACGGGGCCAGGCAGCCACCCCTCCTGCAGGGCTGCTGGCCGCAGTGCCCACTGAGCCATGCCTCGTGTCAAGCACCACTCCTGACCATCTCATGTGACCTGCCCAGCTGCCCTGGCAGGCAGGGGTGCCCTGGGCTTCCCTGCACCACAGATAAGCTTGCAGCCCTGCCCACGCCCCCTCTCAGGGTCTGCAGGCTCAGACGTAAAAGGAAGCTTTAGGCGTCCCTGTGTCTCACCCAAGGTCCCAAAGGCTGAGGAAGTGGAGGCTCACAGTGGGCAGGAGCCTGCCTGGAGATGCACAGCAAGGAAATGGCATAAAGGCAGGAGACTCCAGGGCCTGGCAAAGGGGGATGCCCTCTGTCCTGGGCCAGCTTCCCAATGACTCCCTGAGCGGCCTGGGACACGCGTCTGCCCGCTCAGCTGCAAAAGGCTGTGTGAACGGCCCAGGAGGCCCCAGACCCTATGCCGCCCATGATGCACCCCATACGTACTTACAGGTTTCTATATACCAGTGCCCTTCCTTAGCTGACACGTGTTTTAAAAGAAACCATGATACCCTCTTCGGAGGAAACCGTACTGACTTGTCATAAGTCAGAGGTAGCCCCAGAAGTACATCCAAGACAAACGACACAGGCCTTTGTGTCTAGCAGCAAGGGGCTGCCTTGGAAGGCTCTGCCAGGCAGGGGCTGTCACCAAGGAGATGAGCACACGTGCCGAGGCCATGGAGACCATGGGCCTGACGGCCGTGCCTGTCGTCAGAAGGGTCCGTGGGGACAGACGCAGAACTACCCTCTCGCTCTCTGCTGTAGCATCCCCACCGTCCCAGTACCCCAAGGCCTGGGCCATTGCTTTGTTCCTCCCTCCCCTTGAATGCTCTTCTCCTCTGCTCCAATGCCCAGTCATCTGTCAAGGTCCTGCTTAAAGAACCCCTCCTCCAGGAAGTCCTCCCTGAGGCACCAAAGGCCCCATATCACCTCCTACAGGAAGCCGTCCCTGGGCCTCAAGGCAGTGAATCCCTCCCTATGCTCCAGGTCCCAATATCTCAGGCCCACATCTTCCCACAGGCTCCACACAAAGTGGCCAGAGCTCCTGGGCTGGCATCTAAGCTGGGCCTGTCCCCTGGGTCGGTGTTGCCCTGCATCTGGTGGGCGGGCAGGGGCGGGGATGGGGGCTTCTTACCGGCTCCGCCTGCCTGGGGGATGAGGCTCTGGTCTGGACACTCCCGTGGAACGGGCCCCAGGACAGGCCCGTGGCGAGGCTGAGTCGGGCCCGTATGCGCCTCTGCCCATCCTGCACCACCGGCTCCAGCTCGTCTGCAGAGAGACATCGCAGGCATGAGGCGTGCCCGGTCTGGGGCCTGTCCAGCCCACCTCCCGCTAGGGTTGGCCCAAGGGGCAGTGGAGGGTGGTAGTCCTGGGGGCCTGGGCTGAGTGGCAGGGGCTGGGCAGGAGCTGGGTCCCAGGGGCCTGGGCAGCCCTGCAGCAAGATCTCTAGGGCACTGTGGGGTGTAGGGACGCAGCCAGGAGGATGCCTGTGGCTGGGTTTGAGCGAGCTGTGAGCCCTGTGATGGTCGTTCTCCAGAGCAAGGGCTGCGGGTTGGATAAGCCCACAGAGCCCGGCCGCACAGTGCAACGCTGGCATGAGTTTGTGTCATGGCTGACTGGTGGCCCCCAAAAGATACATCAGCCTGCAGTCTATGAACCTGCTCATATTTGGAAAAAGGGTCTTTGCAAATGTAATTAGATTAAGGCTCTTGAGATCAATGGGATTATCAGGTGGGCCCTAAAACCAATGACAAGTATCTTTCTAAGAGACACAGAAAAGGAGAGAGAAAAAACCATGGGAAGATGGAGGTGGAGATGGGAGGCAGCCATGAGGGTCGCCTGAAGCCCCCAGAAGCTGAGAGTGGCAGGAGGGAGCCTCTGGAAGGAGCCTGGTACTGCCGACACTTGGAGCCTCCAAGCTGTGCGAGGACACACTCTGCTGCCTGAAGCCCTAGGTCATGCTAACTTAACACCCAGCCCAGGACACACACGCACCTGGCCCTCACTTGCCTCCTGGAGCCTCAGCCTCCTTGGTGGACAACAGGGACGTGGCTCCTCCCAGGCCACACACCCTCTGCCCAGGAAGGCCGGGCCACCTCTACCTCTCCTGAGGCCAGGGCTGCCTGGGCGCATGGAGGCCTCACGTGACCTGGCCTGGTCCCCTGGCCGCAGTGCTGTGGCGGCCCCACTTCCTGGAGCCCCGATTGGGCAGGCTGTGGCCTTAATGGGCCTGATGATCAGATAGCTGCTTGCCTAATGGCAGAGATAACATGTAAATACACCGGAGGCCCTGCTAAAACGTTTTAACTGGGTCTTTGTCTTCCCCAGGGCAGATAAGATGGCAGCGAACCAGGACTGAGAGGCCGAGGAGGCCTGCGCCCCTTTATCAGCCCCCAGGAAGGGAAGAGCGGACTGGGGGCAGCAGGAGCGGTTCTGCCGTCTCAGCTTCAGGGCTGCCAGCCCACCCAGAATGCCTGGGTCCCGGCCCAGGGCTCTGACCACTGGGCCGCCCTCCTCCCCTGCCCCTGCAGGGCTTGGCACCAAGAGGATGCCCAGTGTGGGCTGGGTCCCAGCATCACAATCACACGGGCCAGCCCGCACCACGTGGCCCTATGGGGGACCGGGAACACCCATTCCTGTGACGGTCATCCCCCTGCACAGACAAGGACATCGAGGCCCCTGGAGGCTATGCGGCTAGCAGTAGGGCACCGGGGTCCAAACCCAGAGGCCTGGCTCCAGGGGCACCCCTGCGTGTGACAGTGGTGGGGGGCCCGGCCCCTGATGTCCTGGCTGTACCTGCGACTCTGGCCCACCTGGCCAGGCCTCAGGGGTAGGCATGGGAGAGAAGAGACTCCCCAGATGGGAGCTCCCGGTGTGTGCTCATCTGTCCCTCTCTCTGTCCGGCCTCTGGCGGGTCCTGAGTGCCACCATCAAGTGAGCCTGTGTGTCACCCCTGAGTCAGGGCTGGGGCCACAGGGAAGCATTTGGAATCCCATCCGGACCGTCAGAAACGCTTGGAGCTTCGTGGGGTGGGCCCTGCATGCAGGCCTCTGTTCTCCTGCTGGGGCCTGGGGGGCAGGGCGGGGTGGGGGGGCAAAGAGGACCCTTGTCTGAGAAGCCTCTGAGGGCACGTCTGGACCCATGAGTGGCTGTGACTTCCTTTCAGAGAGGGAAGGGGTGGCATGCCTTCCCCTCAGGTTCCAGAACATTCTTGACCAGAGCCCCTGCTGTTCCTGAGACACTGCCGTGCACCTGGGGCTGGTGCCCACCTTTCCAGGGGTAGGAGGAGCTTGGGCCTGTAGCGTCCACACCTGCCGCGTGTCACACCTCAAGGGTGCCGAGGTCCCTGTCCTGGCAGCCCTGGGCTCTCACTTGGCCCCTGCCCTCATGGGGAAGTGGGAGGGCAGAACTGGTGCCCACCCTACCCGGCCCACGATGCACCCACAGGCAAACGGTCCTGCTCCCTAATCAGAGCTCCAGGGCCAGCCGGCCAAGCCTCCCAGATAAGAGCATGGCTGGCATTTCCCGTGGCGGCCGCCCCTTCTGGGTATCACGCACTGCCAGAGAGGGCTGGCTCTGATAAAGGTGGCCGTTCCACTCGCCCAGGGGCAGAACCCATCACTCAGGGATGGCCGGGGGCTGGGCGAGGGGCCTCCAAGGAGTCCAGGGATCGGAGGGGTGTGGGGCTGGGGACCAGGGCAATGGTCACCATGACAACCCATCTCCCTGGACCAGGGTTCAGGTTGCGTCTCCAAGGGGCTGTGCACAGGAAAGGTGCCTCTTGGGGGTGGATGCAGGTGCCTGGATTGGTAAGGGGAGAATGGCTGATCTTAGCCCCAGCTCACCCCAGGTGCCCTTGTGCAGTATTCAGCCTGTGCAACTGAACATGGAGGCCGTGGTGGTTCTCAACGCCCTTCTGCTCACGTAACCTATATCCAGCCCCCTGTTCCTGCAGAGACCCTCTCCCAACCGGAAGTAAAATTGCATTGGAAAGTGGGGGTGGGTAAGGCCTCCTACTCCTGGCAGATGGGGTGCCTCCTGAGGACTTGACTCAAGGCTGAGAATGGATGGAAGTGTCCGTGAGTGAGGGTGAGGGGCCTGGAGCCTAGAGCCGGGGGATGCTGAGCTGGGTGGGAATGGGCAGGAAAACACAGGCAGTTGTCTTTTAAATGGTCTCTGAAATGGCTGGGGGATCCAGACAGTGGCACCCATGGAGATGGTCAGCGCCCAACCCCACCACCAGGAAGCCTGGGGCCCAGCGAGGCTGAGGAGTGCCCAAGCCACAATGGGAGCTCTGGCTGGAGGTGGGACCACAACCCACCGTGAGCTCAGTGCTTGTCCCGCCACAAAACCCTGTGGGGCACCTGGGGCAGCAACAGGCAAGCCACAGCCTTGGCCTTGGGGCTCCCAGAAAACACAGGCAGTGGCCAGACACCCCCACTGGCACCGACAGCTCTGAGGGTGGGCCAGTCAGGGTCGGCTTCCAGGGGGTGGTGTCCTTCCCTGCCAGCCTCCTGTGACCGGTCTTTCTGCTTTCTCTTCCCCAGCTCCAGAACAACTGGGGTGAGCCCAGCAGAGATGCCAGCTCCGGCCAGGTTGTCTCTGCAGCTGAAGAATGGGGACGCTAGCTGTGGCTCCCAAAAACCCACAAACCCAACATGAGTGCCTGCCCCACGGACCCAAATGAGCGCCCGCCCCACGGACCCAACTGAGCTCCCGCCCCACGGACCCAACATGAGTGCCCGCCCCACGGACCCAACATGAGTGCCCGCCCCACGGACCCAACTGAGTACCCGCCCCACGGACCCAACATGAGTACCCGCCCCACGGACCCAACTGAGTGCCCGCCCCACGGACCCAACATGAGTGCCCGCCCCATGGACCAAGCCTCAGCCAGGCCCAGCAGGACTTGTGAGGATTCTTTCCAGCTGTGCTGAAGTTACTCCACCCAACGTACGTGGGGGAGACAGATCCGAGAGGTTAAGCAGCTGGCCCAAGGGTAGGCAGCGGGTGGGTAGGTTTGAACCAGAGCCCCAGGGCTCTTCTGAGCTGAGGTGGGAGGGAGCGGCTGGTGGCCCCGTGGCTGACTCTTCCTGCTCTGACCTCAGTTTCCCCATCTCTAGATGGGTCTCCTGAGGAGGGGGCGGGCCCCAGGCCACATGGGTGAGCCCAGCCGGGGGCATGGGGCCGTCACTACAGGCACAGCACTGGGACAAGGACTAATTTATTCAGGCAAACAAGACGCACACACCATTTCCAGAACAAACACGCTGTGCTGGGATTCAATTTCACCCCCAAGCATCTGCGAGGAACCAAATGAGAAGTTCCAGCCATTGCATATTTATATGATTGAAAGGTCCACGTGGGTCTTAAAACCCTACAATGACACCCCGTGGGGAGGGAAGCAGTGGGGGACCGAGGACCAGGCAGAGCTCGGCGCTGCCGGCTGAACCAACTCCACAGAGTGGGAACCTGGCTGAGGGGAGCCCGGTGGGTCTGGCCAGGGTCCAGGGCCTTTTGGGGGTGCCTGGGGAGGGAGAGCTGGGGTTTGGAATCCACAGGCCTGGGGCCAAGTCCTGCCTCTGCCCAGCTTGCCAGCGGTTGTGTGTGCTCTGAGCCTCAGTTTACCCATATGGAGAAGGGGGTGCCAGCATGACGTTCCCTCGGGCTCGTGCCGTGAGGTTAGGGGGTGTGTCTGCCAGTGCAGCCAGCACTGTTCTCTCTCTCCTAGCTGCCCAGATGGGCTGAGAAGCTGCACTAGGTGGGCATCCTAAGGCCTGGGGCCCAGCCCAGGGCTGCCCCCTGGGACTTGGCCTTCACCCCTGGACTCTGGTTCTGCCCCTGAGGCCTTAGAGGCCCCTGTGGCCTCCCTCGACAACGTGGCCAACAGTGTCCAGCGCAGGAACCGTGGCCCCTCCGTGACGCGCGTGTGGCAGCAAGCCAGTGGAGGAGCGTCTGCTCCCATCCCACAGGCCCAGAGACTCCAGCAAGCAGCTGGGGGTCACACAGCAGGGAGGGCAGTTGCTCCCGAGACCAGACCCTGAAGCTGCTCTCTGACAGAGGATCCAAGGCTACACCCAGGGTCTTCTGCCTCCTGAACCCACTCTGCTCAGCCGCCCGCCTCCCCAGGCCTGTTTCTCCACCTGCTCCTGAACCCTCTCTGCTCAGCCGCCCGCCTCCCCAGGCCTGTTTCTCCACCTGAGCCATGGCCATGGCAGGCTGGCTCACAGCTCTGACTTGAGGAGGCAGGTGAAGGCATCACCCTGTGGGTCTGCGGACGTCTGGGAACCGGGGCCCCTCCTGCACACAGCTGGCCTTCCCGTCTTCCAGGGGCCAGCCTCTGTGTGTGCCTAATGGCTGGTAGCCTCTGGAGTGCAAAGTCCAGCCACCCCATATGGTGGGCTCTGTGGTTGGTGCCCACCGTGGGGTCACCCCAGCACCCACTTATCTAATCGGCCCCATCGCTCCGCCCGGCCCCGCCCTGTGACTCCCATAGGCCAGCTGGGCCTGGCTTTGTTGGGAGCGGCCCTGTCTCAGGGATCATGCTGTTTGCATTTGATAAAAGTCACAAAAAAGGAAAGAAAAAGGAGTGAGGGGGAGGGAAGAAAAAACCCCAGGCTGACGGGGTTCTGGAAGTCTCTGTGGGTCAGCAGGCTGGCGGTGAGGCTGGTGCACAGACCATGTGGGGGCCCCGAGAACACCAGCTTCCAACACATCCTGTACAGACACAGAAACCGAGGCCAGAGGGGTGAGCGGTTCCCCAAGGTCATATGGGAGGCAGACAAGGGTGGCCGGGGTCAGCTGCGTGGGGCGGGGCAATCCGGCCCCTCTGTCCACCACAACGCGCCGTGTGCAGATTCGCTTGCTGATCACGTGCTCGGTTCCCGCGCAGGCAAACCCCACGGGGCCCCTGAGGGCCTGGAGCCCATTTAACAGGGGGCGAGGTGACCTGCCCAAGGTCACCAGCTCCAAAGTCAGACCCTCCTGGGTGGAAAAGCCCGTAATCTGGGTGGCAGCTGAGGCCCCAAGACAGAGAGAGGTGACAGAAGGGGAGGGGAGGCTAAGTAGCTCCTCCTCCGCCCCGTGACCTCCATGCAAAGTCTGTGTCCCCTCTGCAGCCTCAGCAGCAGGCTCTGGCTCTGTGTGCTGCAGCCACCTACGGGAGGCAGAGCCCTGGTTCCCAGGATTCACCAACCAGGGCCCACGGCAGGCACCGAAGGCCACATCTGGGAGAGGTTCAGAGTGAGCGTCGGGATGGGCCTGTGCCAAGGAGAGGCTGGGGAACCCACGTGGAGCCCAAGGCCTGTGGTTGGACTCTGTGGCCTGCTCTGCGGCCACGGAAGCCTCTTGGGCAGTGGAAAGGGTGGTCCTGTGTGGATGTCATGGCCTCCTTCACATGTGATCCTCCCAAGATCTGGCTGGGAACAAACCCGGGCCTGGTGAGAAATGGATGGGGGACAAGGCTGGGGGTCCAACAACTTCTTTTCTTTTCTTTTTTTTTTTTTCTTTTTTTTGAGACAGAATCTTGCACTGTCACCCAGCCTTGAGTGCAGCGGTGCTATCTCGGCTCACTGCAGCCTCCGCCTCCCGGGATCAAGCAATTCTCCCATCTCAGCCTCCCGAGTAGCTGGGAGTACAGGTGCGCGCCACCGCACCCGGCTAATTTTTGTATTTTTAGTAAAGAAGGGGTTTCGCCATGTTGGCCAGGCATGTCTTGAACTCCTGACCTCAAATGATCTGCCCACCTCAGCCTCCCAAAGTACTGGGATTACAGGTGTGAGCCGCTGTACCCGGCCCACCAGCAACTTCTTGACACATTCTCAACCCACTGGGCCCCTATCTGTGGTCCCCTTTTTAGGTTCCTGTTTACAGATGGGGCAACCAATGCCCAGAGGAGGGAGTGGCTGCTGGAGACCCCCGAGTGGAGCCCAGGATGGGCTGGGGAAGGGTGTCCTCCCAGGAGGGCTGTGGGGCTGGGCCCATCTGCAGAGGGGCCTCACAAGGGTCCCTTGTGAGCATCCGAATGCCTGGGTACACGGGTGAGGTCAGGGTGCACTGTGGGCATCTGGCTCTCTGCAGGGGGCCTTTCCCACAGCATGTGGGCCCCTCAGGGCTGCCACTTCTCCCCGAGGCCCACATCTGCCGAAGATGGATGGCATCTCCCATGGGGGCTGGTGTTCCCAGGCCTGTAGAATCCACAAGACCCAACCCAGGCTATGGACAGTGGCTGAGCATCATCCTCTGAGCCATACCCCATCCAGCCAACCTGCCAGGGCATGGAGAAGGCTGAGCACCGTCCTCTGAGCCATACCCCATCCAGCCAACCTGCCAGGGCATGGAGAAGGCTGAGCACCGTCCTCTGAGCCATACCCCATCCAGCCAACCTGCCAGGGCATGGAGAAGGCTGACACACCCAGGCAGCCCAGGTCTAGGACCAGGAGACCAGAGCCATGGGGCACCAGTCAGTCAGTGTGTTCCCTGGATCAAGCCACACCTGAATGCGGGGACCCGGTGCTGACGGGGCGAGGCCAAGAGCTTGGGGGATGATGGGGACCATTTCTCCTGTTCTCGTCTGTGAAAAGCAAGGCCTGAGAAGCTGGGGGCCACGTCGGAGGTTACACAGCCAGCAAGTGGCATGGGAGAGTCGAGCCCAGGTCCTCTGATCGCAAACCCATGACTGCAGCCCAGGCCATACCCCACTTGCAGTGAATCCCACCCACTGGGTAGTGGGCCCTCCGTGAAGCCCCTTCCCCGTTCACAGACAGGAGCTACCGAGCGGAGCGGGCAGAAGGCAACCTGGAAAGGCCAGCAGGACCGCAGCCCTCACTCGCGGCGGTGGCCCCAGCTGTGGCACTCAGGACAGCCGAGATGGAAGGAACAACGTGACACACGCTAGCGAGAAGGAGATGGAGCCGCCGATGGGAGGCAGAGACAGAGCTGCAGGCGGATGAGACGCGGGTGACGGGAGCCATGGATGCACCAGAGCTTGGAG
The DNA here is from genome assembly GCF_028885625.2 of Pongo pygmaeus. Taxonomy (NCBI): domain Eukaryota; kingdom Metazoa; phylum Chordata; class Mammalia; order Primates; family Hominidae; genus Pongo; species Pongo pygmaeus. Next base: position 85,814,231 of record NC_072391.2, on the reverse strand, counting down.
GCAAAGCCCCTCGAGGCCTCTGCAGATTAGCCCGGTTTTTGGGGGCCTGATGAGGGTTCCCACCCTGCCTCCCCTTGGGTACCCCCCAGCACCCCTCAGAGGGTCCAAGTCCTTGAGGAGGGCTGGGTCTGGGAGAGGCGGCAGAGGAGCCTGGGAGCTGCACGCCCAGGATGGGTAGAGAAATGGATCAGCTTCGCTGTTGAAAAACCAGATGTCACATACGTCTGGGCCCTCTGGCCACGCTGGGGAAATGGCTCTGCTCCTCAGGGCTGTGCCCCGTGCACACCCAGTGATGGCCACCACCCTGCGGACGCACACTCAGTGCACAGCCTGCCCTGCCCGCCCGCCCCCATTCAGTCCTTTCTGGATTATTCTGTGTTATTGTGTGCCCAGCATTGCAGACAAGCCCCAGCACAAGACCTGAGTCCATTTCACTGAGGGGGAAACAAAGGAGGGGCTGCCCAAGGCCCCCCAGCGCCTTGCCCTGGAAGACCCCAGGCCCATCACTTCCTGGGAGGCTTCCAGCTCCTCCACCCTGGTCCCCCTGCCCTGGTGCCCCCCACCCCTGCCCTGGTCTCCCCACCCCCTGCTCTGGCCTCCCCAACCCCTGCCCTGGTCTCCCTGCCCCCTGCCCCTGGTGCCCCCACCCCTGCCCTGGCCTTCCTGCCCCCTGCCCCTGGTCTCCTCTACCTTCTGCCTGGCATGGCCCCTGTTGGCCTCCTGGCCATGGTGCCTGGCCTCTGCTGGGCCACAAACCTCAGAGCACCCTGGAGGCCAGTGGAGAGCCCAGAGTGGGGTTGGCCCAGAGCCCCAGGCCTCCTGGACAAGGGTTTTCTTCTCACCCCAGGCCAGAGGTTAACAAAGGTTTTTTGTTTTGAACCCCAGAACTTGCCTTCCTGAGATGTTTCCCTCACACCCTGCACTCACTGTGGATGGCCGTGGGGGACCGGGGGTGCGGGGGGTGCCTGCCCTCGGGGTGGGCACGTGGTTGGAAAGCCCCATGGGGGCCCTGCCAGTGGCTGCACCTGCCGAGGGTCTCTCTCTGCTAGAGGTGGACCTCGCGCCCGGTGTGCCCACCCTCCGAGCAGCGGCCCACCCAGCACGGTGGTCTCCTTGCCAAGATGTGCTCAGGGCCCACATTGCAGGGGGCCTGGGTGGGGTCAGCAGACAGGCGGCATGGGCTGCATTCCTGGGAGCTGACGGCAGGGGGTGCTGGCTCCAGGGAGTGGTAGGTGCCAGGCACGGTGCTGCCTCAGGGCCAGCCCACATGGCGCTGTGCCAGGACCTCAGGAAGCTGCCGTGTGGAGGGCGATGCCGGCCCCTCCCACCTCCTCCCTGCCTCCCAGGTCCCCAGAGTGCTCACCACCTCCTGGGGCACCAAGGGGCAGAGCTCTTGATTTCATTAACTCTGTCTTCCTGCTAGACCGTCAGCCCCTCAGGGCCGGCTGTTGACGGCTGTGTCCCCAAGGCACTGGGACACCGTGGATCTGAGTGCCTGTGTTTGGAGGAGGAGGGCACCACCGCCTGGAAGAAGACCCTGCTAGAGGACGCTGGGGAGGGACTGGCCTCCTCGCGGAAGCTCTAGCTGGCTCTGGGCTGCCCTTCTACAAATGGGCAGTAAGGAGTAGCAGGCGCAGGGGCCATGGCTTGGCTTGGCCAAGCCTGGGTCTGGCGTCCACTGTGGAGCAGCTGCGTCAGCCGCCGGGCGAGGGAGCGGCAGGAAGGGCTGGCCCCAGGTGCCGCAGCCCCTAGCCCTGCCCCGCCCACCCGCCAGCTGGTGCCTGTGAACTTCTCTTCCTATCGCCTGGAACATCGCTGCAATTATTGATTTTTTGACACAGAACAACAGCCCATCTTTATCGGGCTGAACCCTGGCCCCAGCTAATGGCAGAGCTGGGACCGCCTGGGAATAGCAAGGAGGGCAGGGTGGGGCCCAGCTCTCCTGCAGGGACCTGGGGGCCCTCGCACCTGCAGGCCCAGTGGCCCGTCCTGGGGAGGGGGTGTCTCTAAGGGAAGGGGCAAGGCCCTGGCCCCACAGGGGCAGTGGGGCAGTGCTCAGGCCCAGAACTGCCCTTTCAGAGGCCTCGAGGGCAGCTCGGAGCCAGGTCTTGCCTGTCTGAACCCTTTCCATGGTGCTCTCTGGGGACTGTGGTCTCAGACACCACTACCTTGGCCCCGTCTGGGGCAGCTGGACTGGCAGGCAGAGCTCCACGATGCACAGGGGGGCCATGTCCCTCCATGTAGCCTTAAGGGGTCTGTGCACGGGGCCCAGCAAGGGGCTCTTTCTTCATGCACCCTGGGCGGTGTCTCTGCCACTCTGTGGCACCTCCCCAGGGCTGAGGAGTCTGAGAGCCACAGCCTCATGTCACCTCCAAGCTGGGAGACTGGCGGCCTCTCTGGGCTTCTGGAAGGCTAAACACCCTGGGTTCTGGGCCTTGGTCTTCCCGCCTGGGAAGTGGGGAGAGGGAGATGATTTGCCTTCAGGTCCTAGTAATCTGGTCTTCGGGGACCCTGAGGCCTGAGAACTGGGGTGGGGGTCCCTGGCTCTCCCCAGCCTTGCCTCGTCCTATTGGTGGCTGAAAACAGGATGTCAGATAAGCTGTTTGCACAGGACATATTTTCTTTACCTTATCTGTGTCCTATCGGCCTGGGCGCCCTGGCCTCTGCCCTGTTTTTCCAGGGTCTGGATGCCGCTGAGGGCCCTTTCTTTCTACCAGGCCCCTGCTCAGCCTGTTCATTTGCCCCCTGGGGGCTCTGTCTCTGCTTCATAAATGGGAGAGGGTGAGTGAGGGTCCAGGGTGCTGCCCCAGCCCTGGGCGAGACCATCTACCCAGCCTGGCAGGCACCCACCCCCACTGAGGGCAGCTGTGGACACCCAGGCAGGTGCTGGTGAGGACGCTGGTGCCCACCGAGAGTGTCAGGACACTGCCACCCCCTAAGAATGGAAAAGTCCCTTCCAGAAAAGGCTGCTGCCCTGAGCCCTCACTGACCTTTCAGGCTCATCACCTCCACAGAGGAGGTGCTAACCAGGGGGAGACTGAGGCCTCGGGAGCCCAAAGTCTGCCTGGCAGCCCGAGGCTCTAACTGGGGTACAGGGCCTGTGCCCCGGGGTGAGCCCAGCCCCATGTGAGTCCCGGAGGCAGAAGGTGCTTCCGTGAACTGTGAATGTGTCTCCTCTTCTAAGAGCCACGTGTGGTTTTATGGGAAGCCACAGAGAGTGCTGTCATGGCACCGATCACCCCAACACATGAGAAGACCGAGGTCAGAGAGGACCTGGCGCCACAGAGAGGATCTGGCCCCACAGAGAGGCAGCTGGCTGTGAGTCAGATGCAGGCCAGGCAGAGGGTGCGGAAGACCAGGAAGCAGGAGGAGCCCTGGAGGCAGAGCAGGCCGGCTCCTCCCCAGACACAGATCCCTCCACTCAGGAACCGTGGGTCCCCCAGACACAGCTCCCTTCCCTGTGCCGCTGCTCAGGAACCACGGGGGTCCCCACTGGCCCCTGAATCAAGCACTGTGCTACAGTGGGGGTTCCTGTCCCAGGGGCGCCGTGCTCATCCACCCGACCTGCCCCGCGGAGCAGCACCCCCGCCGCCTCCCATCTGCCGAAGAGACTGCACACAGCCTTCCAGCCCCCCGGGGCCTTCATGGCTGGTGGGGTTGGGGGAATGACAGCTAAAGGCGGGTGGGGGTGGTGAGCGCTCTGAGGGCAGCCCCGGATCTGCCGTCCGGCCACCGTGTGTACAGAGAGACCCACAAATGGGCATCCACGTGGCCTCCGCTGCCCTTAGAACCATCCTCCTTCTCTGGAAGAAACGTGGCAAGACAGCAAAAATTAAAAAAAAAAATGGCTTGCCATCTTTGACATGCTGTCCTGAGCCCGCCCATGCTGGGATGATTTTTCTGGGATAAATTCCCAGGAGCCAACTGCTGAGTCAAGGGAGGCAGCAGCTGGTGGCGCTGGGGCAGCCAGGACCGGGTGGCTCCAACCTGCGAGGTGGGGACCCTCGGCTGGGGCGGGGAGTCTCCATGGCCGCAGGCGGCCCACAGGGCACAGGGACGGGGTTGGGAGACATGGAGGGGCGTGCACAGAGGCGTCAGGCCTATGGGGCAGAGGTGGGTCCTGAGTGCCCGGCGCCCGGGCCCCTGGGCAGGGTGGGAGAGGGCGGGGGGCTGGGGTGGGAGGCACCCTCACGAGACACAATAAACCCCCAGATAGCATCTTGCCGCATCTCAGGCCCTGCTCGGCCCTTTCGGGCAGGATATGACCAGCCCTCGAGCCGATGGCGGCCCCTTTGTCCCATCTCCGGGGACCGATCTTATCAGCTGCGTCCACGGCCGCTGTAATGGAAAAGCGCAGTGAGGAAATAAAAAGTTACACGCAGAGAAGGAGGAGAGATAAATAAATAAATAAATAAATAAATAGGGGGGTGGGTGGAGGAGCTGCTAGGAATGTTAAACTATGGGTTGGGGCATTTGCAGTGCTGGGGTCAGGAGGTCAGGGCTCACCGGCCTGGTCTCCACCTCGGACGAGCCACATGAACTCACTGGGCCTCAGTTTGCTCATCGGCCCAGGAGCCCCCTCCCTGGCTGGGGTTGATCCCATGGCAAACAGCAGTGGCAGGAGGGCCCGGCACCCACGCCCGCTACCTCCATCTTCACCAGCACCTGCGGGAGGGCCCCCACACCCACGCCCGCTACCTCCATCATCACCAGCACCTGCGGGAGGGCCCGGCACCCACGCCCGCTACCTCCATCATCACCAGCACCTGCGGGAGGGCCCGGCACCCACGCCCGCTACCTCCATCTTCACCAGCACCTGCGGGAGGGCCCCCACACCCACGCCCGCTACCTCCATCATCACCAGCACCTGCGGGAGGGCCCGGCACCCACGCCCGCTACCTCCATCATCACCAGCACCTGCGGGAGGGCCCGGCACCCACGCCCGCTACCTCCATCATCACCAGCACCTGCGGGAGGGCCCGGCACCCACGCCCGCTACCTCCATCATCACCAGCACCTGCGGGAGGGCCCGGCACCCACGCCCACTACCTCCATCTTCACCAGCACCTGCGGGAGGGCCCGGCACCCACGCCCACTACCTCCATCTTCACCAGCACCTGCGGGAGGGCCCCCACACCCACGCCCGCTACCTCCATCATCACCAGCACTGGCAGGAGGCCCTGCACCCACGCCCGCTATCTCCATTATCACCAGCACCTGCGGGAGGGCCCCACATCCATGACCGCTATCTCCATCACCAGCAGTGGTGTCTCGGTTTCCCTCCTGGGCAGGAGGAGGTGGAGAAGTCAGGCCAGTGTGGGGAGGGGCCAGCCTTAGAGACCCTGACATGTCCCCAGCCGAGGCTGAACCCCCACAGGGAGGGCCAGCTGTACCTGTCGGTCAGGTGAGGACACCGAGGTGCCGTCTAGGGACCCAGCACTGTTCCCAGGACCCAGCTCAGCCCAGGGTGGCCAAGATCGAAGCTGACCATGCAGATGTGCTGGGAAAGAGAAACTGTGGGCCCTGCCCTGCCCCAGCAGCCCCAGGCAGCCTGAACTGTCCTGTCTACGTCTCACAGATGAGGACCCTGAGCCCAGAACAGGGCACAACAGGCCCCAGGTCTGCGGTGAGAGAGGTGATACCTGGAAGCCAGCTGTGCCGTTGTGCCAGCGGGAGGGTTGGTGCCAGTACTGCTGGCAGCAACAGTCCTAGCAAGGTGACAGCATGACCCAGAGTGACAGCGACAGCACCAGCAAGGTGACAGTGGCCAGGCCAGCAGCAGCACTCTCTAATAGCACTGTTCCTGTGCTAGTGACAGTCACGGTGCCCACGCTGGTGGTGACACGGGTGTAGTGGTGGGAACAAGGGCAGCTGGGGCAGCAGCTGCCAGCGACATGCTTGTGGCCTGCCCAGCGCCTGCCCACTGTCCCAAGGGTCCTCCCAAGAGTGCCTTGTGGCCATCTTCCTGAGGAGGCCACCAGCTCAGGCGGGGAGCTGGCTGTGTCCCCGGCCATGTGGCAGGCCCAGGAGGGGCAAGGAGGGAAGCTTCTGGGCAGCAGCCCGGGCTCCAGGGGCTCGTCCAGGTGACACTGGTGGACCTGCCCCTGAGATGTCTGGGAGGGGCCGGTAGGGCAACGGCGGGTCCTGGGTGGGGGCTGGTGATGGGGGATGGCCGGGGCAGGAAGCTGGGTGGGAGGGCGGAGGAGGAAGCCAGCTTGATTAGCGCCTGCGGCCGAGATAGGCTGCCCTGGCCACAGATAGCCTCTCCCAGAAGGTGGTGAGGCCAGCGGGCAGCACGGCAGGCAGCCAGGCCCGGCCCCCGCCCCCCAACCACCGGGACGGCTGGAGACCCAGGGCTCCGCCTGCACTCCTCATGGGGCATCCACTCTCTGCTCACCCTCTGCTGGCATGGGGCCGAGGCGGGGCCCGGGGAGCCCACGGGACCCTGGGGGCTGGGCCCGGAGAGGCTGGATGGGTGGGCCTGGGCCCTTCCCTGGGAGGCAGGCCTGTGGGCTCTGTGCCCACTCAGCCCCTCCCCAGCATGGGGGTGGGGTGGCTACCTGACCTCTCCTGGCCTCAGTTTCCCATCTGTGAATGGGGACACTGCCCACTTCAGCCAAGCCCTTTCCCGGATCTCCCTCCGTCTGCCCCGGAGCCGTCCTCCACCCAGCCAGCGGGATTCAGGGGCCACCCAGGTGGGGTCCCCCACACTGTGCGCAGACCTGCTCCGTGTCCAGCCTGCTAGGCACCAGGCTCCGCCCTGTCCACGTGCCCGGTCCTGCCTGCCCCTTGGCCCCTTTGCTGCTCCCAAAGTCAGCTGGGCCGGCCCCACCCCAGGCCTCTGCACCCGGCTTCCTCTGCACCGGCCTGTGTCTACGGCCCGCTGCGTGGCCCCCGCAACTGCTCTCTCCTCCTCGGCGGCTGCTCTGGAGGCTGCGTCAGGGTCTGTTTTGCTCACACTGCGTCCCCCTGTCTATCACAGGGCTGGCACACAGTTGGCGCTCAATAAATGGAAGTACAAGGGAGTGAGTGAGTGCCGGCTCTGCCTGTGGTTTTGGGACGTCGAGGCCCAGGTGACTTTCCTGGGGTGGAGGCTGAAGTCAGGGCCAGGTTCAGGAGGCGGCTTCTGTATGGCCAGGGCCGGGGTAGGTGCGGGAGGTCAGCCAGGCCTCAGGGGCTGCAGATGGCTCTGGCCCCAACCTCAACCCTGTCCAGGGGCTCCGCCCACAGGGCCTTGCGTGGAGAGGCAGGCCTGGGGTCTGGTAGTGCAGGCAGGACCCGGCTGCAGCTGCCACCCAGCCCTGGGTCCAGTGCTTGGGAGAGGGGAGGGAAGGGTGTCATGGGAAAGCTCAGGGCCAGGGGCAGCCAAGGTGTCCACACCAACCACCCAGGGTCATGCTGGCCAGAGCCTGCGACCTCTGAACTCAGTTTCCAAGATAACTAGCCTCCACAGCCGCAGCCCAACGTGATGGGGCCTCAGGCTCTGAGCTGGCTGCTGCCTTACCCCTGCACTCACTCCAGATCAGCAGGGTGCCCCCGGCTCAGGGACTGTGCCCTCAGCTTGGGACACCGTTTCCAGACGCCCCTCACTCATTTGGGACTCAAATGTCAGCTCAGCGAGGCCGGCTCTACCTGCCCCTCGGACATGTGGGGTTCCTACCTTGTCATGATTTGAGGTGTCTCCCTCACCAGAGAGCAGATCCTGGAGGGCCTGGGCTGTGCTGGCCTGAGCACGTCCCTCATACACACACTGGTTGAATGAACATGCCACCTCCTTCTCTTAACCGCTCCCGGGCAGGACACCCATGTTCTTTCTGGTTCCAGGGCCCGTGTCCCCTCCATCACACATGTCCAGGGCAGGCCCATCCCTGTCTATCCAGCACCTGATATGTGCCTGGCCCCAAAGTGCTCAGCAAACCTCTGGGGAAGGGGTGTGGCTGCGAGACACAGCCCCTCCTCAGGTTCTGGCTCGGGCTCCCCAGGGCCCCCTCTGCCCAGCTGTGAAGTGGGGCGGGGTCTGAGGCTCCCTCTGGGGACCCCCCAGGTGGGCCCCTGTTCCCTAGGACAGCCAGAGGAGGTGGCTCCTGACCCAGCACTGGGTCTGGTCCCCGGAGCTGACCCCAGGCTGACCCCTGCCATCCGCCAGGGCCCCCTCCTCCGCCGTTAATCTAAGACTAATAGTGCTATCGGGGGCAGCGCCGGGCCGCTGATAAGGCAGAATAGCTGGAATGATTTCCCACCCACGCACACCGGGTAGGGAGGGAGCCAGTCGCCTATCGGCCCATCTCCCCGCTGTCCATCAGGCCGGGCCCCCGCCTCAGCCTCCACCCGATAGCAGGCCTTGAGGTTTGCGTAGACGCTCGGCCGGCGAGATTAGTCAGAGGGAGCTCGGCCCAGATAACCAGCCCGACGCCCTCACACACTCGGGTGAGGATTCCCAGCCTCGGGCGGGCCCTGTCGGGACCCTGGGGCGGGGGACCCTTCGTGGGCCTCAGGCAGGAAATAGCGGACAGAGCCCTCCTCCTGCCTCACAGCAGCTGCCTGCTCCCAGCGCCGGGATGCTGGACCAGATCGCTCACGGCACGGCATCTGGACGAACACCCCCTACCAAACCCTTCAGGATACCCATTTTACAGCCAAGAAAACCGAGGCAGCTCCTTGCAGTCCCAGGCACTGAGCCCCCGCCCTGACCCCTCTGAACCCCATCCCCGCCTGGGCCCTAATGCTCCAGCCACCACTGACCACTTGAACCTCAGCCTGAGCCAGCTCCTTGCACACAACCAACCCCACTCTACTGTGTCCGTCACACCTCGGCGTGGGGCTGGGGCTGGGGCCGTCCAGCTGCCGCCCCTCCCATCTCCCACACCCAGCCTGACACTCGGGCGTCCCTTCTACTGGCCAGCAGTGCCCTGGGGACATGGCCAGCCTTCCCATCTCTGCCACCAGAGCCCAGGACGGAGTGGGGATGGAAAAGGCATGACTTGTGTGATCAGCTGGAATTCACCTTGTCCATAGTAGTCCTGGGAGAGCTCCAGGTCCTGAGGCACTTAGGGGTGGAGCAAGCCAGAAGCAGGTGTGTGTGGCTCCTGGGCAGGGGCAGGCCTGGCAGCCCCCCACCCACAGGCAGCACTGCCCAAGTCCCAGCCCCATGTCCACTCAGGGTTGGACCACTGTGGCCAAGCCACCTCACCTCGCCGAGCCCCCGTTTCCCTAACTGTAGAGTGGGACCCAACTCAGACCTCACCTGCAGGACTGGCTGCCGGATGTGAGAGGCCCTGTATACCAGGAGTCAAGAGCGCCCCTCACAGGAAACGCCCAGTGAGAGGCGATCTCCTCAAGCCCCATGTACATGACCAGTGCTGGTGTGCTCTGACGCCTGGCAGTGTGTGGGGGAGGGTCCCCGTCCCCACCCTAAGCCCCCTCTCTGTTGCTTTCTCTCCCCTGTAGCCCACCCTGGGCCAGAGCAGGTGGGGACTTTTGTTCTACAGCCTGAAGCCCCCAGGTGGGGGCTTCAGGGTCCAGGGGAGCCCCCCTGTTCAGTCTCAGCCCCAGGGTACCCCAGGCCTCTCCTCCACCAAAGGCCCAGCTTCCCAGGCCCCACTTTGCCCCTGGAGTCAGTGGGGTGGGGCGGGGTCTGGGCTTCACGGGGATTGCTTGCCCGGGAACCGCACAGGCCAGGGCTGAGCCTCGGTGGTGCACCTGGGTCAGGTCCCCAAGCACCAACCCAGCCCACTCTGCCCTCCCTCTCCAATCCAGCCTGTCTCCAAGGCCAGGCTCTAGCCTGGAACCCCCAGCCCTGTGCTCTCAGGATAAAGTCAGCCCCGCCGCTGTCACATCCTGGGCCTCTCACCTCTGCCCAGGCTGGTCCCTCCTCATGGAAAACACTTCCAGGAGGCCAGGCAGGGGATGTGTGCTAAGCTCACCGGGAAAATTCTCCCTGACCCCCAAGGGCAGTGGATACCACTGCTGGGTGCCCTCCGGAAGCCTCCTCCCTCGGCTCCAGAGGTCTCGGATGGAGCATCTTGCCCTGCCCAAGGATGGCAGTGGGGTCACATGGAGCCCAGGCTCAGGCGGGAGCTGCAGGAGTCACTGCTGGGAGCCTGCCCCAGAGCCCATGTGCAGTGCAGCCACACTCTGCCCTAGACCACCCCAGCTCCCATCTCACAGGCGGACCCCTGTGCTCCTCTTGCCTTAGCATGCCCCCCTCCCCATGGCCCAGGTGCATTTTGTTTCATACATTTGGTTACCAGGAAAAAGCTCTAGGCCCCGAGACGCTTCCCAGTGAAGGGGACCTCACCACCCTGGCCCCCAAGTGGGCTCCTGGCCTCTCACCTTCTGTCCGGGGCCCATAGAGCCCCAGCTGCCCTCATGTTACTTCACACACACACAGTGGTGGGCAAGTCCTGTGGGCCTCTGAGGCCGCCTCCTCGCTCCCCAGCTAGCATGGCACCCTTGGCACGGTCCTGCCCTTAGCGTCAGGTCTCAGGCCGTCCTTCCCATCCTCGGTGCCTGCACCATGCTGCCTCCCAGACAGACACAGGCAGAGCTGGGAGCGACTCACTCTCTGCCCACCCTGCAGACCAGGCACCTCCTCTGCACTGGGACAGGTAGGCAGGTATGGGGCCAGAGGAAGGACGGACAAGTGAGGCCTCCTTGGTGCCTCAGGCAGCCCTGGGCGAGAAGCTTTCCTCCGAGCCCAGTTCCCCTCAGTTCTGCCTCACAGAGGGAGGGGGGAGGCCTGTTCCATGGGGAGGGGACTCCACACTCCAGGGTCCAGCCTCCACGCTCTCCGGCCTCTCCCTGCACCTGTTTCCTTGTGGCCCAGCCTGCACAATTACTCTCCGGGCAGATGACCACACAGGGCCCGTGAAACGGGTCAGCCCAGGACCCCAGGGAGTCGAATGGGACCCCGGCTCCACCCCTCCAAGTCCTAGTGGGGCTGGCATGTCCGAGCGCCTCCATTTTCCGAGGCAGGAGTGGGATGCCCAGGACTCAGCCCCACATCTCACGATGGGACAGGCCTGCAGGATGCGCCACGGCCGAGCTGCTCCCGAGCGCGTGCAGGGATTATAGATTATGGCTTAGCCATTTGCATAGCAGAATCTTAAGCAGCCGCCCCTCCGGCAAACAAGGTCATTTCAAAGATAAAATAGGAGCTCTCCGCCTCCTGCCGCCCATCCTTCCCTTTGCATCCGGGCTGGTGGCTCCAGGGAGGAAGAGGGAGTCCAGGCCCTGGTGGCCCCAGCTCTGCCTCCACCCGAGGTCTCTTCTCTGTGGCCACTTCTGGGATCGCGCTCAGACCCCGGCCCTTCTCTCCTCCTGCCAGCCCCTCCTGCTGCCTCACTGGAGTCCAAGGCCACAGGCCCAGTGACCAGGCCGCACTCCTGCCCGTCCACACCCACCTTGCCCCCCCACTCAGGCCCTGCGGCCTCCTACCCATGCAGGGCTGTGTCCTCTACTGCACCCCCCGCTCCCTACTGCAGGGCTCCGACTGGCCCTGGAGGCCCGTGGACACCCCCTCCTGGAATCAGCCCCCTCCCTGCTTCCCCCTCGCTTCCTGGGTTTGGTGTGGGTGGTGATGGCAGGGTTTGGTGTGTTGTGATCGGTCCCTGTGATGGGAGGCTCTGCCTGAGGCCTCTCACCCCGACGGGCCGTCCTGCTTTGGACAGCGAGGCCGCACTGCAACGACCCCACTGGTGGGTCCCTTCCGGCTCCTACCTGGAAGCCTCCCTGGTGCTGGGTGGGTAACGGGGTTTTGTGGGGGGTGAGCTTCTCCTGCCACGAGGCCATGGTGACCGCCACCGACGGGAGCACAAGGTGGCTGCTTCCGGCCCCTGCTTGGCCGCCTCTTGGCCGTGGAAAGGGGAGTTCCAGGTTGCAGATGGCGGCTTCTCCCCGTAGAACCTGCCTGCACACCCCAATGCGAGAGAACCCAGGCTGCCCCAGGGCAGCCGACAAGCTCAAGGCCTGCAGCCGAGGTCTGGGAAGTGGCTCCAGCCACGCTCTGCGCTACACACTCCGCAGCCTCCCTCCTCATAGAGGCTTCCTGAGGCTGTGGCTATCCTTACGTCCATTTTACAGACGTGGAAACTGAGGTCTGGAGAGGTCAGGCGGCCTGCCTGCTGTCACTCAGTGAGGCTGGACTGTAGGGCTTGTGCTCCCGTCTCAGAACAGCTCAAGGTGCCCTCATTTGAAGCCGTGGCGCTCGAGAGCAAAGCCGCTCGCAGCAGACACAGCTCAGAACTTTTGAAAACAAAAACCAGCACCCACTGAGTGCCTCCCTGATCTCTTTTTAGGGCTCTGGGACCACCAGGTATCAGGTAGGGCCAGGAAGGGCTGGGGTGGGGGCAGTAACAGGGCCAGGAGATCACAGGAAGTCAAGACAATGGCCATGTGCGTGCCGGGACAGCTCTCCCCACCCCGGGACAGCTCTCCCCAACCCGGGACAGCTCCCCGCACCCCGGGACAGCTCCCCGCATCCTGGGACAGCTCCCCACACCCTGGGACAGCTCTCCGAACCCCGGGACAGCTCTCCACACCCCGGGACAGCTCTCCACACCCCGGGACAGCTCCCCACACCCCGGGACAGCTCTCCCCACCCCGGGACAGCTCTCCCCAACCCGGGACAGCTCCCCGCACCCCGGGACAGCTCCCCGCACCCCGGGACAGCTCTCCGCACCCCAGGACAGCTCTCCGCACCCCGGGACAGCTCCCCGCACCCTGGTACAGCTCCCCGCACCCTGGGACAGCTCTCCGCACCCGGGGACAGCTCTCCATACCCCGGGACAGCTCCCCACACCCTGGCACAGCTCTCTGCTCCCCGGGACAGCTCTCCGGTGCTTACAAAGTCCTTGTGCGCCCAGGACCTCACTTATCTTTGCAGTGGGTGTTGAGGGCCTCTTGGGTGTCCCTTGGGAGGAGGAGAGGGGCTGGGAGGCCTCCTCTCTGCCTGGTGTTACATGGGTGCCTCCAGGGAGTCCCTGACCACCAGGGACAGGGCAGCCTGGCTGGACCCATGGTGGAGCTGTTGGGGGAGGCACCAAGGCAGGGCCTCTCTGCCTGGCTAACACTGTCCACCTTCTGGATGTCCACAAGTCCCAGTCGCTTTCCCTGGGTAATGGGTCTAACTGGGGTTGGGGTTGAGCGGTTTCCCAGGACACCAGTGAGCCCGGGTCCAGCCAGCAGATGAGGGCCCTGGGCTCCCGGCTCTGCAGCATGACCGGGTCCCATCCACATGCAGGACAGATGGGAAACAGGCTCAGGGCCCAGTCACTTCCCCAAAGCCACAGGGTGCTGAGTGCCCCTTGGTCCAAGCTGGTGCTCCCTCCACCCCAGATAGGAAAGGAGGATGGCGCCTCCCAGGCCGCCTCAAGAACAGGGCCCCAGGCCAGGTTCAGAGGGGCTGGGGCCTGCACTGTTTCCCACCCTTGGGATTGGGTGGGCTGGGGAGCAGCTGTGGGCCAGAGACCATGAAACAGAAATTGGGAGAGAAAGGGGCAGAGACAGGGGTGAAGGAGCGAGGCATGGAGAGAGACAGAGAGAGAGAGAGAAAGAGAAGCAGGGAGGGAAGAAGAGAGAAGGAGAACGGCAAAGAGAGAGGGAGAGAGGAAGGGAGAGAGGGAGAAGGCGAGGAGGGAGAGGGGAGAGAGAGAGGCACTCACACAAGACGGAGCATCAGAGAGAGCGTCTGGAGACAGAAGGGAGAGACGCTCAGGAGGAGCAGGGCAAATGTGGCTAATCCCCTATTGTGCCCCGGCCACTGGACCAGTCACCTGGCTGGGCACTGCCCTTGGGGCCACTGACCCTGCTGGCCATCGACGCACGGGCCGCCCCGAGAGATAACAGCCCACAGAGCCTCTCTGGCTTCCCCGCGGGTGATAGCTCGGCCTGTGTGGGTCTGATAGGCCGTGGCCACTGCAGCGGTTGGCCGGCGGCCGCGTATCAGCCCATCACCGCCCACTGCACAGAAATTCATATCTGTGGGAGCCGATAGGGCACCGCCCGGTCCTGAGGATGCACACAGCACAGGAAGCTCGGGGGTGCGCCCCAGCCCCAAACCACGGCCGGCCTCAGGGGCCCAGCCCTTCCCGGCGCCAGGCTCCATCCCCCAGGGCCTCCTCCGTCTGGAGAACAGGAGGATGATCTAACCCCTCTCAACACAGCAGGGGTGGACAGGGACCTGTGGGGTGGCGATCAAACCAGTGTCTGTGAACTCCAGGCCCAAACCTAGCTCCACCACCTCCCAGCCGCATGACGGTGGACGCGTCCTGCATCCCTGGGCTGGGTCTCCTCCTCCAGAGACTTGGGTCACCATCTCGGCCCCTCTTGGGGCTGCTGTGAGGACTGCCCAGCACCCCCTGTCTGCCCAGTGGCCAACTGGGTCCCACAGGTACACAATGGTCCCTGCCACTGTGTGGGTGGTCTCTGCTGATAGAGTGTGGGAGCTCTGTGGGCCCAAGGGGGGCCTGTGGGCACCCTCCCTGCTGCCCTATTCTATAGCTGGGGACACTGAGGCAGTCAGGGCAGCCCCTCCCGACCCCATAGCGCTGCCCTGAACGTGAAAAGGCCTCCCTGTCATGCTGACTCTGCGGCGAAGGCCTGAGGCACCAGCGCCTGACCGGGACCCCCGAAGGCACCAGCGCCTGACCGGGACCCCCGAAGGCACCAGCGCCTGACCGGGACCCCTGAAGGCACCAGTGCCTGTCCAACCCCTGACAGGTGTGTCCTGGGCCTGCTCCCCAACTGGTGTCCCTGAGGAGAAGGCACGCAGCCAGCAAGTTTCTGCCACGGCGCCTGGGACCTCCACCATCTTTGGGTCCTCGGTGGGTAAGCCACATCGTCTGCTGTGCTGGATGCCCGGTCCCCCTTCCTAGGGGGCAGCAGGGGGAGCCCGTGAGGACCGGTGGCCACGAGGCCCCAGCATTGCCTTGGGCAGCTCCACAGCCCATGCAAGTGTGACTCAGCTTCCCCATGGGGCCGGGTCATCCTCCTGGCTGCGGCTGCCCAGGCCCACCCCTCTCTCTGTGGTGCCCTGTTGTGGGAAGGGGCAGCGTTAAACAAGCGGCTGCCTACTTGCACCGGCGGGCACGCGGACCCATCGTGCACTCTCGCCGTGCTGCTGGGACCTCGCTGACCCCTTTCCATCTTGGCCCCCGGGAAGGAATGGGGTTCCTCTGCCTCAGCGAAGCCTTCCTTGCTTCCCAGCACGGCGAGCGCCTCACCACGCGTCTTCTCTCCACAGACGGGGCCCTGCTGGTGTCATTACGGCTGCTTGCGCGCTCTGCAACAGCCATCTGCTCCCGGCTATATGCCTGGCACACAGCAGGCACTCAATAAATGCTTGCTGCCGGGTACGGTGGTTCACGCCCGTAATCCCAGCACTTTGGGAGGCCAAGGCGGGCGGATCACGAGGTCAGGAGATCGAGACCATCCTGGCTAACATGGTGAAACCCCATCTCTACTAAAAATACAAAAAATTAGCCGGACAGTGGTGGCAGGCGCCTGTAGTCCCAGCTACTCGGGAGGCTGAGACAGAATGGCGTGAACCCGGGAGGTGGAGCTTGCAGTTAGCCGAGATCGCACCACTGCACTCCAGCCTGGGCAACAGAGCAAGACTCCGTCTCAAAAAAATAATAATAATAATAAATGCTTGCTGCACCTGGTTCGAGAACCTGCCCCTCCCCACGCTGTCTCTCCTCCACGGGGGACCTTGCAACCCTCCCTCCGCCTCTGCTGGGCCCCCTCCCTCCCTCACCCACCAGCTGACGGCCTCGGCCGGGCAGCTCTGGGAAGCCACCCCAGACGCTACTCCGGTTCCTCGGGCCGCGGGATTTATTAGGAATGACAGAAACAACCTGACTGCCAGTGTTTCCTGCATTCATAAATGAATGGAATTCACAGTCCCCGAAGGGGCCACAGGGAGAACACGTTCGTGGGACTTCTGGGGTCAGAACTCCAGCTGCAAATCACGGAGCAGAGTCACCAAACCACCCTCTAGGACACACCCTGTGGCCCAGGCCCCGCAGGGTATGTGGATCGGACTCCGTCCCCACAGGCTGCAGCCACTCTGGAGTGGGGTAGGGTCCTCTCCTGCCCTTCAGGCCTGACCGCCTGCCTGGGCACCTCAGCACAGCTCTGAATCTCGGCCCAGCTGGGAAGGCCACGGGCCCAGGCAGCTCAGAATGCAGCCTGCTGTTCCCACCTCCCTGCCTTTCCCACCTCTGAGGATTCTTTCCCAGCCACCACTCTGGCTCCTCTTCTGCGGCCCAGACCACGCTCTGATCCAGGGAACCCCCCAGCGCTTCCTTGTACACCACGTGAGGCCCGGGATTGGCGCGAGGGTGCCAGGCTCCAGCGATACCACCAGCTGCACAGGTTGGCTGAGCTTTGGACTAGGCACAGGCTTGGGCCTGGTGGGTCTCCAGCAACCTACACACCTGCCCCAGCATCCACGTGGCCCTGCTCCCAGGGGCCGGGCCAGGCTGCCCGGGAGGCGATGCTGCCGCCGCCACCACCCGCGTGGTTACCTGGCCCGCTCCAGGGACTGCCCGGCTCTTCCTCCGTGGGCCTGGGTTCTGGTTCCTGTCCTTCCAGCTCCTTGGGGCCTCCTGGGGATGTGGGGGGCAGCAGCGGTGGGGGTGAGTTAATATCTGCAGAGAGGAAAACACCGTCACATCCCTGCTGAGCACCAGGCACTGAGCTGCCCCTCCCTGTAGCTGGGAATGATGCTGAGGCGCTGGGCGCCGGGTTGGGGAGCTCGGGCCCAGAGCCACCCCCATGTCCTGGCTTGCTCTCACTGGGGTGGGACAGACATCCAAGTTTTCCTCTTGGTCTTTTAAAACCCCTCATCCCTCATTAATTGTTTCAATGATAATTGTTATTCCAGCTGCTGTTGATAATTAGGGCACAGGATGGCCAACCGGCCTGCCCCGGCCAGCAGGCACATGCGCAGAAGCCAGCTCCCCGGTCCCCTCTGCTGGCAGCTGGGGGCCCCTCCATCAGGCCCTGCACCGATTCCAGCCCAAAGGGCATGTTTGCATTCCCAGCTGGTCTGATAACCACCTCGGCCCCGATCGATGCGATCCCATAAAGCCCCCCCACCCCATGACGTCACGTGTCCACAGATTATTAATACCCACGATAAGGGCTGTGATTAACATCAAATAAGTCAATCACACAGTATAAAAGTCCTATTATTTTTGGCTATAAATCAAAGTGGCTGGCATCTGAGCTCCAGCCACTGCAAGGGAGCCTCGCTGGACCCGCCAAGCGGCAGACACAGCTCCTGCGCTGCTGTCTTATCGCACCCATCGCCACGCTATCACTACGGCCTGTGCCAGGTGCAGCCCTGGCTGTTTTTTCCAGCTCCTTCCCGGGCCCCACCCCCGCCCCCATGCGGCCCTGGCTCCTAGATCAGATAAGGAGCCTGGCTCCCCGGGAAGCCGGCCCGGGTCAAAGTCCACCTCCACTTGCCCTTTGCTGCAGCCCCTCCATCAGGGCGCCCTGCAGCTTGCTGGCGGCACCTGTGTGAGGCACTAAGGCTGGCGGTGGTGACAGCCAAGGGCCTCGGAGTCCACATGTGCCCTCTCCCCCCAGCCACCGAGGGACTGGCACCCAGCTCACATGTGCAGGAACTAAGGCTCCGTGAGGGTTAAGAGCCCGGCCCTGGGACCGGCCAGGGAGAGCTCTGGCTGCACCACAAGCAGTGTGTGCTGATGGATGGTGATGGCGGCAAGGACAGGGAGGAGTGGCAGCCAGCGGGCCCCTGGGCTGGACGCCTGCACCCGGCCTGGCTGTCCTGGGGCAAGGATGTCTCTGGGTGAGCTGGGGGAGATGGCGGCCCCAGCCCTGGAGTCAAGTCCCACTGGCTCTGGTGACCCCGGGGCCTGCTGCCAGAAAAAGGGGCCCAGGTGCAGCAGGCTGGGCATGTGCAGATGGGGGGATGAGGCCTGCTGGGCTCCTGGGGCTGTGGCCCACCCAGCGGGGACCCTGACATTCAGACTGGGAAATGCTGGGGTGGGAGTCCCCACTGAGAAGCCCCCCCTCCCAAGCCAGGGACCAAGGTCTGCCTGGGATCTCCACCCCAGCCCCTCGGCTGCAGACCCCTCTGAGACCTCTCCCCCGCCCCCGTTGGCCTTGGAGCCTTTGGATCTGCTGTCACTGCCTCCTGGCATCCCTCCGCCCATCAGGGGCAGCCCCACGCATCCATCTCTGCTCCACCCCAGCTCATGTCACCCACCTAGCATCCTCCCAAATGGTCCGGGTATGGCCACATCTCCTCCACATTGGAGTGGGGTAATTCACAGTCTGTGTGCAGAGGGTTTCGTGGCATGGGGGTATGAGATTGGCGCCTGGGGCTGCAAGTGGAGTGTGGGGGAGCTGGGCGGAGCCCACCCCACAACCTGCTGCTGTCTCTCTCGCACCTTGGAAAATGGGGGTGAGCATGCTGACCTCTCCTGGCACCTCTGTCCCGGGGAGGCCCCTTCTCCCAGGGTCTCTGGATGTGTCTGGGGTACAGCTGGCTCCAGCAGGCCTCCTTATGGCAGGTTAACTCTCTCCTGGGAGGGCAGGCCCTCTTTTCAGCTTGGGAAATGCCCTGCCCCATGGAATTGGCCACCAGGAGGGCCCAGGGAATGTGGAGGTGCCTGTGAGGGTGGAGGAAATCAGGCTAAACCCAGACCTGGGTGGGACCCCCACTAGGGCACTTGTGAGCTGAGTGACCCTGGCAAGTCACCAAACTTCTCTGGTCTGTGAATGGGGTGTGGTGTCTTAGCAGGAGACACCACTGTGCACCCAGCAGCCACTTGCACCCAGCATCCACTGTGCACCCAGCGTCCACTGCGCACCCAGCACCCACTTGCACCCAGTACCCACTGTGCACCCAGCATCCACTGTGCATCCAGGACCCATCTGCTGTGCACCCAACATCCACTGTGCACCCAGTACCCACTTGCACCCAGCACCCACTGTGCACCTAGCACCCACTGTGTACCCAGCACCCATCCACTGTGCATCTAGCACCCACTGTGCACCCAGCACCCATCCACTATGCACCCAGCATCCACTGTGCACGCAGCACCCACTTGCACCCAGCAGCCATCCACTGTGCACCCAGCACCCACTTGCACCCAGCACCCACTGTGCACTCAGCCCAAGCAGCATGCCAGCAGGGGCCACAGCTCAACAAGCCCCAGGGAGGGGGCCTCATGGTCCCCACTTCACAGAGGGTCTACTGAGGCTGGGAGGGACATGGATTCCCATCCAACCCTGGGCCAGACCTGCCCCATCTGGGCCTGGGTCTGCTCATCTGTCTGAGGGCTGGATTTCAGGCCGCACATGCAGCAGGTGTGCACATCTCCCCTTTCCTAGAGACCCCCCAGCCTCACTGAGGGCCTCCGGGCAACAGGCCTCTGGCTGCAAGACGCCTGTCCTGGACTCCTGCATATAGTTGGCCCACACCTCTCAGACACCACTGAGCTCCGAGTGCATGGTACGGGTAAGCAATGGAGGCCCCAGCTGGAGGCGCGGTGAGAGGGCTCAGTCTTACTCACCTGCGCTGGGAGGGCTTGGGGCTTCAGGCGCCGTGGCCTTTTGCTCCATGTGGCTGGCGCCCACCAACTGCACCTCCTCTCCGGCCTCCATGTCTCCGAGGGAACCTGTGGACACAAGACGAAGGGGGTTCAGGAGGAGCTCTGGGGGGACAGCTCCTGCCTCCTGACCCCTCCTGGCATAGGCACAGCCCTGGTGCCCAGGCGGAATTGGCAACTGGGCAGTGGTGAGGGTCATCCCTCACCCTGAGGTCAAAGGGCGGGTGGCTGTTAGCTGGGGGCTCCCTCTGGGTCCCTCAAGACTTGACATTTGGGCACGGTGGCTCACACCTGTGATCTCAGCAGTTTGGGAGGCCGAGGTGTGAGGATTGCTTGAGTCCAGGCGTTTGAGAGCGGCCTGGGCAACATGGCAAGACCCTGTCTCTATACAAAATACAAAAATTAGCTGGGTGTGGTGGCGCACACCTGTAGTCCCAGCTATTAGGAGGGCTGAGGTGGGAGGATCACTTGAGCCTGGGAGTTGGAGGCTGCAGTGAGCCGCGATTGCACTGCTGCACTCCAGCCTGGGTGACAGAGCGAGACCTCTGTCTCAAAAAAAAAAAAAAAAAAAAAAAGACCTGATGATCCTTGACGAACCCCCACCCTCTGCAACAATTCCAAAGCTGCAGGGTGGCCTCCACCTACCCTTACCTGCCCTGACCCTTGGCCTCCACCATGCCCACGGATTCCACTCTTGCCAGAGAAGAGTCGTGGACCCTGTGTCTCTCTCCCACCTGCTCCCCCCAGCACCAGGGGACAGGCCCCCACCTGCTCTGGCAGCCGTGGAGCAGCGAGCGGGCCCTCCCTGTACCGTAGGCCCAGCGTCCATCCAGGCCCCGAGGGTCGCCGTCGCCACGGCCTCCGCCTGGCATCACCTGCCAATGCCCCCCCCCCAGGGGCCCAGTCCCCGTGTGCTTCCCTCACACTCATTCTCTCGGTCTGGGAACTCCCTGGGGTGACGCCCTCGCCCAGCACAGGCCCCGCACAAAGGAGGCGCTCACAGACTTGTCGAGCGAACAACAAACCGAGCAGGGCACAGGTGTCTGCAGCACCTGGGGGTGGAGTGCCTCAGGGCCTGGGTCCCTCAGAGACTCACACATCGGGGTGGGGAAACTCTAGGAGCCCACCTTACAGGTGACAAGGCAGGACTGAGACAAGGCCATGCGGCCCAAGCACGGGAGCAGCTGCTCCGGACCCCACAGTGGCTGTGGAGTGGCGCTGAGTGCAGGTGTGCGTGCTGACATCCGCCGGCGGGGCTGGTGATGAGTGATGGTGTCCAGTGTGAACAGAGGACAGAGGTGCCCCTCCATATCCTGCCTGACTGCTCCCCGGGTCCCCAGGCCCTGACTCAGCCTGTGTGCTGGGACTGCCCTCTCCGCCCCCATCCTCTACAAGGCCTGACCCGCCCAGCCTTCTACTGTCCTGTGTGAGGCACGATGGGGGCAGAGCCTCCCGACACACTCAGGAGTGGGAGGGGCCGTGGCCCTCCTGAGCCCAGACCCCAGGTCCCGCAGCCGCCAAGCCCTGTGGTCACAGCAGAACATGAAGAAGAAAAGTCTGGAAACCATGTGTCTGTGAGTTCACGTGTCAGGGGAGCTGATGGGGCAGAGTGGGGGTGGGGCAGAACAGAAGACACCAGAGGGAAAGCCTGAGTGTTGCAGGCTGGAACAACCACCTCCTGAGGGCTGAGCTCCCCATCCCTGGAGGCAAGCAAGCTGCACGGATGGAGAACTGTTCAGGGTTTGTGCCTCTGGCTCGGTGGTTCCTGGCTTGTCTTGCCTCATGGCCCCTCTGGGAATCTGATGAAACCTGGTGCCTCCTCCCCAGAAAAACACACCGAGGCGCCCACACGTGCCCAGCTTCAAGAGCTTCTCTCCGAATCCCTGCCGTCCTCCTTCGCAGCCCCTCATGCTCCCTGCTTTGCTCCGTTTCTCCAGGGAAAGGCAGACGACGGGAGGGAGACGCGCTGGTGGGAGGTGGAGCCCGCTGACGCCTGAAACACCTGCCCAGCCAGTAACAAACGTGCCACCCGCCAGTGTCCAACGCCAGGTTCAGAGGCTGCCTCATGTGAGAGACCCCCGAAGATGCGAGAGAATGAGAAATGCCGTGACTGAGTTTCAGGCTGATGCCCAAGGCTGACCCCGACCCCGCCGTTCCACGCAGCAGGGAGGAGGGAAGGTGGATTTTCTGCGTGTTTGGACTCCAGCCCCGTCTCTGATCATGAGCAGGCTGTGGCTGGCTGATGCCATCAAACCAAACTGCTCCTGGAGGGGCAGACGCCTTTTCTGCCTTCTGCTGACACCTGAGGGCCAGGTGCCAGGTGCCGTTCCAGGATGCAGGGGTGCACCAGACCGCTGAACACTGCCCCGGGTGTCCAGGCCACTGTGGGGACAGTCAGAGAACAACAGATGGGCCCCGACCGAAAACAATGGCAAGTTCTAGAAGTGCAGTGAGGGAAGGGGCCACGAGAGAAAGACAGAAAAACACGGGGAGGGTAGGGGCTGCCGCCAGCAGATCTCGGAGGGAACAGTGGTTGTTGTGAGACCAGCCCCTAAGAAGACAGCTCTGGCAGAGGGGCCACATGTGCAAAGGTCCTGGGGCGAGGATGGAGGTGGTGGAGGAAGGGGAGGTCGGGGTCCAGGGTGTGCTGGCAGTCAAGGCTGAGGGCAGGCAGGGTCCTGGCCGTGCTGACCTCAGAGGCCACGGGGAGGTGGGGACCCTCATCCTGGGGCCACCGGGGAGCCATGGGGGGTCCTGGACAGGAGGGGCAGGTGTCACTGGGGAGCCATGGGGGGTCCTGGACAGGAGGGGCAGGCTGGACTCTCCTAGCTGCAGTCTTTGGGGCTCTAGCTGGGACCCATGAGTCCCGGCCTCCTCAGAGCACCTCAGAGCTGTAATTACAGGAGGTGGCTGGGCTCAGACCACACAGGAGCCAGCCCCAGGCGAGGGCTTGCAGCCTCCCATTAAAGCGCCCACACGGGCAGGCTCCAGGGCGGGCTGGGCCACCCCCGACCGGTCCAACTCCTGCCCCTGGGACAGGAGGCCCAACCCGAGTGCCCTCCCTCAGCACACGCCAGGGCAGAAAAGCAGCCGTGGCGGCCTCCCCTCCCCACCTCTGGGGTCGGCCCTGAGCAGGCAGTGCTATCCAGAAGGGCAGGAGGCGCTCGGCCGTCCCTGACTTGGCAGCAGCATGCGGAACAATCAGCTCAGCCCGGCTCCTCCCCTTTCTAGAGGCCCGGGCTTTCCGTGGCTGGCATGGAGCTGGGAGGGGCTGCCCAGGAGCTGTGGTTCCTCCTGCTGAGCAGCTGTAGGGCCTCAGGGCCTCAGTGACCTGCTCTGGCAAATGGGCTTGAGGCCACCTGCCTTCAGGGACTTCAGGGACCAGAGCACTAGGGCTGGGGTCCACAAGAGACACAGCCCTGTGCATACCTGCTGCAGCCCCAGGAAGGTGGGCTGGCTCTCCACGCCCCACCCAGGTGGGCCTCAGACACCCAGGGAGGCGCTGGGCTGGTGATGGGTTCTCCTATTTACACAAGAACAAAGGCGCCTGCTCCACACAAAGCCGTGGTGATGAGCGTGGAGAAAGAGGCTGCCAGGCTAATTTCAGTTCCAGCACAATTAAAACGGCTCTGATAATGCAGCAGACAATTGTCAGCTCACAAATAGGATGTGTCGAGGCGGATGCTGCCCTGGGCCCGCCTCGGTGTCTGAGAGCAGCTGCCTGGTACCCACCGAGCCCCTAAGTCAGCACCAGTCCCGTCTGTGGCCCACCTGGGGTCTGTGGGGACTGTCCAGGTGGGCGACAGAGCACTTGGGTCCCCACTGGCTGGGGGCATCTGTGAGCCACGGATGCTCTCTGCTGCTTTCCCCCCATGCCCGGGGCTAGCAAAGACTCCCCCTAGCCTCTTTGGGGACCCGCTCTCTGCCCAGTGATGCCAACAGCTGGAGCAGGCCAACCCACGGCCAGGCAGGCTGACAGCTGCTGCGTCCTTGCTGTGTGACCTCGAGCAAGTCACTCCACTCTCTGTGCTCAGTTTTCTGGTCTACAGATGGAAGCCACAGCAGCTCCCACCTCAGGAGATGAAACATGCAGCCTGCCCGCGTCCTCAGAGTCCAACACAGGGCAGGTGCTCAGCGAACATGAACTGTGGCTAGCACAGGTTTTGGGAAATGGGCGAGGGTGTGAATGGTTAAGACTGGACGGGCGGTGCTCAGCACTTTACAAATGCCCACCCTTAACCGCCCCCACCCACATAGTCCAGCGAGGTGGTCTTCCAATTTCATTTCGGATGGGGAACCTGGGGTGTAGAGGGTGGCGGCCCACACAGAGCTCAGCAGGTAGGGGCAGTCAGGAAAGTGCAGGGGGACAGGGTGCATGGAGGAGGGGGTACGAGAACAGTACGGGGACTTGGTGACGGCTGTGGCAGGGTGGAGTGGATTAGGGTAAGCAGGACCTTGGGGGCAGCCATCGTGGAAATCCCACTCACCAACCACATCCCAATACCCACAGCGGGAAGCCGAGCCATGCCCACTTTACAGGTGAGTAAACCAAGGCCCAGCAAGGCCGACTTGTGAGCTGCCCTGTCCACGGCCCCCGACGAGGAGGCAGCAGTGGTGGGGGTGGGGGTGGTGGGGCAGGAACTTGGGGCTGGGTTTCAGACCTGCACCCAGCACGTAGCCCTTCCCTGAGCCAGACACGGATCCCACGCCTCCCTCGCCCTGGGACCACCTGCAGTGAGGGTGCTGTCAGCCCCATTGCCTGGCCTGGCAGAGGTGAGTGGCCAAGGCCGCACCTGCCTGGAGGTGTCCAGGGGCCATGGTGGCGGTCACCGGTGGCCAGGGCAGCGCTGGGCTCGGCCCCTGCGGTGCCCGGAGCCCCTTGGTTATCACAGCCAGCAGACACCCGCGCGCCCATCCGTCTCCTGCTCATTAAGCCGGACGCCGAAATGGAAATGAAAACATAATAGCTATTTGATTGGGGGTGAGATATTTTGCATATTGGTTTGGCGCTGATAGCGGAATTTCATCAACTCCCTTTTTTCATGCTTTAAAACTGAATTACAGAGCTGGCTCTGTGCAGCGGGATGATCCCAGCTCCCTTCCAAGTCCCCGCACCGACGATTAAGGTGGCCCCTCCCGGCTTTGATGGCGAGGCGCTGGGGGGCTCCTTTGAACGACTGCCTTGCGGAAAGCCGGAGCCAGTCGCTGAGGAGAGGGGGGCATCCCCCAGACTGTGGGCCCTAGGGTGGCCATGCCAGGTGGGGTGCAGATGGGGGCTGTGGATGAGGAGTCTGAGGCCCCTGGGGAGGCCCCTGCGGTGCCCTTGGCTCTGTGGCCTTGGGCAAGCCTCCTGAAAACCAGGGCCCCGGCCCAGGGAGCACCCTGCCCTGGCTCAGAGTTTGAGACCAGCCTAAGTCTCCAGTGGGTGCCTGCAGGGGACACAGGTGCCTATGCTGGCCTCTCTTGGGAGTCCTCTCATTCTCGGTCTAGAGGGGAGGAAGTGGAGGTGCAGGTGCCTGCCCAGGCCCCATGTGAGCAGCTGGTGGGGCAGGTGGCCACTGGCAGCCACACGGCCCCGCTCCTCCCCCACCAGCACCATGGCTCTTTCCTTCACTCTTTCATCCGCTCCCTCACTTATCTGTCCCCTCACGCACTCACTTCTTCCTCCTTCGCTTTCGCTGGCTCCTTTCCCCTTCCTGAGCCCTTGGCGTGCCCCACCCTCATGAGGTGCCAGAGATCCTGCAGTGACCAGCCCCATCCCCCAGAAAGTGGAAGACGCCAGTGTGAGCACCACAGGAAAGAGTCAGAGGTGCCATCCAGGAAGGCTTCCTGGAGGAAGTAGCAAGTGGGTGGCAATCTGGATGGGGAGAGGAAGAGGTTGCCAGCACCGGGTCCAGGGAAAAGTGCTCCAGGAGGAAGGAACAGTAGGAGCTGAGGCTGGCACAGGGCAGGCAGCTTTTCCCTGAGCCTGGTTTCAGGGGATGAAACTGTCTTGCCAAAGGCTGGCATCAGGACTCAGCCAGGTGTTGGCAGCGGGCGCTGGGCGCAGACGTGGGGTTGTCACCACAGCTGCTGTCACTGTTTCTACTTTTCAGGGACGTGCCCCATCTTCCCCCTTCAGCGGGGGGTGTGAGTGGGTGAGGCCAGGGCTGGGGGAGGAAGTGCTGTGGGGGGGCTGCGTGGGGGAGGGAGGGATAGGGAGGGGAGCAGTGAGGGGCACAGGTCGGGGCAGAGGATGGGACGGGGAGATGGGAGAGGGGTGGGGCTCGGGAGGCAGAAGAGAAAGACCCCCAGGGCTGGCCTCCTGGTCTTGTTGGCCCTGGGCAGCTGGTGGGGGGGTCACAGCATTGCGAGGAGAGAGACCCTGGCCTCTGGCGGCACACAGCGGCCAGATAAGGCCCTGATAACAGACAGAAAATAGCAACAGATTCAGACTTTCCCACCAGCTGGGCAGTGGGCGGCTCGGGCCACGGTGAGGACAGAGAGGAGACGGGGACAGCCCGCTCGCTCTGTGGAGGCCACGCTATGGGAGCGCAGGGTGACTGGGGCCCAGGCCGGGTCTGGGGGCTGTGGTGAGCCATCGCAGAGGGGTCCCCCAAGCTGACCCGAGTCGAGTCTACAGCTTGACCTCTTGGCCGGCGGGCAGCATGACCTCTGGCCGAGCGCCCCCTCCCAGGTCCCTGGTGAGTGGCTGATGCTCTCCACACCCCCCAGCCCAGCTAGGAGCATCTCTCATCCTGTGAATCTTGCCAAGCAGGGAAACCGAGGCACAGAGAGCCGCGGTAGCAGCAGCCCGGCCCCGCCATCAAAGTGGGGTCTGCTGGCGATGCCAGCCCAGCACCACCTGCGTGGGGAGCCTGGCCCTGCGGCTGGGACTCGAGACTCACCGCCCACACCCTCAGGACCAAGTGGCCAGTACCTCACACGCAATCCATCGAGCAGCCAGGCTGACTTCCAGGCACAAGGGCAGCTGAGGGAGTGGGCGCAGAGCCTGGGAGAGCCCGGAGCAGACGGTGCCTTCTGTGCCTACCCACCTACCCACTGGGGAGCCCAGGCTCAGCACACGCCCTTGGAGCCTCGCGCCTCCTTCACGTCCAACCCATCACCCCGGTGTGGCCCGGAGCCGCTACTGCCATGTGGGGTCCAGGCCTCTGGACAAGTCCCCACCCCTGTTTCCCTCGGGTAGCATTTGTCACCTGGCTGCTTAAACCCACAGGTCCTCAGGTTGGCCCCCAACTCCTTCCCCTGCCGCCCCTGCCTTAGGGCCTCAGCACCCCCTGCTCCCACTACGGGAACCCTCGCCTCTCTCTGCAGTTCAAGCCTCCTCATCCCCCCGGCAGAGGCTCTTTCCCCTTCCAGCACCCCAGCTCAGCCGGAGCCTCGTGTTTATTTGCAGGTCACACTGGTTCACTGGCTGGACTGGGAGGGGGCGTGTGTGCCTCCGTGGGCCCAGCACAGCAGCTCAGTGAGCCCTGCAGGAGGCAGGACGGGCAACCGTGACAGCGACCCCTTACAGGGATGCCGGCGCGAGGTGCTAAAGAAAGAACCCAGGAACGGCTGTGTAGACGCAGACGCTGATGGAGATGAAGAATGAAGAGGCTCTCGGGGGCTATGAGAGGCCCCGGCTGGGAGGGCACCCCGCAGCAGCCCCACCCCTGGCCCACCAGCAGCTCCATCAGTTCGGGATCAGCACCTGCTGTCAGCCAGGGCCACTACAAAAGCGGATGCTGGTGAGAGTGCGGCTTACTAGAGCAGCGCCCTAACCAGCGCAGGAGCACGCGGCTGAACCTCCAGGGTCCCAGAGGGTCGTGGCAGGCTGGGGATGTGGCCTGAGCCCACCCCCTGGGCTGTGCTTCTGGGCCCAGACACCCTCCCCCATTGGTCCTGTCCCTCAACTGTGCCAGAGGGCCTGGGGCAGGGGAGACATGGGGGTTGAGCGGCTCCACCAAGAGGCAGACGGACAGAGCTCCCACACACCCTGCCATGGGGAGCTTGAGCCTCTTCTGAGTCCCAGACCCACCCGCCCCCAGGTCTGTTCTCCTTGCTCTCCCCTCAGAGGTCAGCCTCAGGCTGTGGGCTCCAGGAGGGCCAAGCCCACTGAAGCAGCCTCAGAGCCCAACACGCCCTCCAGGCCAAGCCTGGGGAGCTGCTGCTGAACCGAATGTCTCCAGGCTCAAGGAGGTGGCTGCTGTGCAGGGGCCCTGAGCCCTGACTCACTCCCAGTGACAGCCTTATAAATATTCAATTGAGATGGAATTCACATACAACCAACTGCATCCCCCGTAAGCACCCTCTTGGTTTTGCTTTTCTTTTCTTTTCTTTTTTGAGACGGGGTCTTGCTTTGTTGCCCTGGCTGGAGTGCACCTGTGCAATCATGGTTCACCGTATCCTCAAACCCCTGGACTCAAGTGATCCTCCGGCCTAAGCCTCCTGAGTAGCTGGGACCACAGGCTCATGCCACCATTGCTGGACTGAAGCAATCCCTCTACCTCAGCCTCCCAAAGTGTTGGGATTGCAGGCATGAGCCACTGCACCCAGCCATGTTTGGCTTTTAAAGGCAGGAAAATTTGCTGGAAAATGGGTATGCTGGTAATACGCAGCCCAAATAAAACCCAGGGCCGCACCTGGCCCAGTCTCAGGCAAAGAAACACACCGCGGTGACCCAAATCTGTGCTTGTTTCTCTTCAAGAGTCTGAAAGGAGTCACCGAAAATCTTACTCTTTCTAACATCAGCCACCTTCCCGTGCCCTTCTCTGCTGACCCAGGGCCCTCACAGGCCAAAGCCCACACGCCCAGCCCACGTGGCTGCTCAGCTCTCCCTTCCCAGCACTCATGTGAACTGTGCCCGCTTCTCTCCCTCCTCTCCTCTCCTCTCCTGTGTTCCCTCTACGTCCATGTCCCCACTTCCTCGTGGAAGGCAGGGAAGCCAGGTTGGCAGAGACCAGAACTCACTTTCAGGGCTGTGGGGAAGGTCTGCGTGGCCCCGGCCTGCAGATGGTGTGGAGAAGGGACCCGGTGCACGAGCGTGCGCGCGTCCAAATCTTCTCTCCATCGCTGTCACGCTGTATGTTTAGCGTAAGCACTGCCCTTGGGGGGCCGGGGTCTTGCAGCCAAAAGTGGTCCCGGGCCAGGAGTGGGAAGCCCTCAGGCCACCGGCTTAACTTCTGACCATCTCGGGCCCTCAAATTCCCTGCCTTTCCCTGCCTCTCTGGGAAGCCCTCCCTGGCTCAGGTTGGCCCCCATCGTATGCTCAAGTCGAGTCCCTCCTTCGGTGCCAACAGCCTGGATTCCACAACACACTTGCTGTGTGAAGAACTGTCTCCCTGCCTCTTCAGCCACACTTGGCCTTGTGGTCATGTTCACTAGGCAGCCCCCAACCCCTCACCTCCTCTGCTCAAACACCTCCCATGGGCCCCCAGGGATCTCGGAGCAAAAGCCAAACCCCTGCCCAGCTCCCACCTGGTTTCCGAAAATGGCCCTGCCCTGGCTGCCCCCTCTGCCAGAACTTCCAGCAGGCACCTGCTCTGCCCTCTCCCCTCCCTCCCTCAGCCCTCCCCAGTTCCCACGATGGCCGCCCTGCCACTTGGTGGCCCTCCCTCCCTCCCTTCACCTGTGCTCACGGCCGACCCCCAGCATCTAGAATGGTGCCCGGCACACAGTAGGTACCCAGCAAATGCTGATGGACACAGGAAGGGTCAGGGCCTGGAAACAGGCTGGTGGGGTGTGGCTGGTTTGGAGCGGGGTGTGGCTAGGTCATCCTGGGCTCCCCCAGCAGGGAGGCTGTGCAGAGCGATGGGGGCTTGGTTGGTTCCAGCGAGGGGACTTCGGGTCTCAGCCTGCTCACCCTGGGGTTGGTGAGCCAGGCTGAGTCCCACCTGGTTGGCTGAAGGTGCCCATGGCAAGGTGCCCTGCTACCTGCCCCTGTGGGGTCTGAGGCTTGGGTGGGTGTGGGGGCACCACGAGGAGAGGGATGAGACTCAGGGTCATGGGGCACCAGCATTGGGAGGGGGTCCTGCACCCACACCCCCTCAGCCCCACCACTTCTTCCTGTGGCCGGCCCAGTAACCGAGGGGTGGACCTGGTCGGCTTAACTGCCCCGGGCCCACAGCCACGCCCAGCCTCTGGCCACATGGTGTCCAGGCTGAGCAGCCCTCCAGGGGGCCGAGGGTAGGCCCAGGTACTCCTGCACACATATGTCCCAGGCAGCATCGGCTGCAGGCAATGCTGGGGCTCCTCTGAGCCCGGCCCCTCCCTGGGCAGAGGAGTAACCGTGGTAGGTGGCAGACAGTGGGCAGTGGCCAGCAAGCCTCGGAGTGGCCAGCAAGCCTCGGAGTGGCTGCACAGATAGCACAGATCCAGGTGTGCTGACCCAGCAGCCTGCCTGCACCCTTTTCCCGAGCCCTGCCCTGTACCCGGCATTGTCCTTGGGGTCCTCACAGTCAGGAGAGAGGACCTGGGCTTTCTCAGGCCCCAGCTCGCTCTCCCCTCCTCCTCCTCCCTTTTTCTCGGCTGTGCCCCCCCGGACCCCTGCCCCCACTCCGGGTTACTTGGGTGGGATTGGGACACAGGTCTATGCAGCTCCCAGGCCCGAGGTCTGGTCTCTCCCCTTGCTGGCCTCAGTTTCCCCTCCTGGCTCCCTGTCATAGGCAGATCACAGCTCAGCGAGGCCCTCCCTGGTCCCATAACTTCCCTCCCAATGTGTGCGCTCCTGCCCCCGCCATGGTCCCTGTGTGGCTGCCCACCCTCCACTCTGATAGCTCCCCGGGGCCTGGGCCCTGCCAGGTGCCCTCGACACCCCACGAGAGTGTCCACCTGCCTCGCCTGCTCTGGTGCAGGGCTGGCACCGGGCACATCTCCTCCCGGAGCTGTGGCTCCCTCTGACCAAATCAACACGAGTGCACAGCCCTTCACAGTTTATGAAGCTCTGCCAGGATCAAGCACAGGCCTGTAGGGAAACTGAGGCAGAGAGCAGCCAGACCTGTCCCTGCACGGTCCCAGCACGGGCCTCAGGCCAGCTGCCATTCAAGGCCAAGTGGAGTCTAGCTGGTGACTGTCTCTGGGCATAGGGGCTGCCCAGGTCCTGGTTTACACATCTGGCCGACGGGTATGGACTCATCAGTCTCGAAGATCTGCTGTGAACAGAGGATGGGAGGCTCTGCAGGAGGCAGAGGGGCCCCAGATGCGGGTTCCCGACAGCCCTGGGGGTTCTGCAGCAGGGGCGTTAAGAGCGGAGTGAATGAACGTCCTGTGTGTGGGGACGGAGGACGCCGTGGAGGCTCAGACAGTGTTCAGGATGGAGAAGAGCGGGCTGGCGTGGGGGGCTGGCTTCAGATGGGGTAGTCACCAGGGCTTCTCAGAGGGTGACCTTTACCTGCGACTGAGAAGAGCTCCAGGCAGAGAGCGCTGAAGACAGAGCCCCCCACCCCGAAGTGGGAAGGAGCCCTGCACAGCCCAGGAGTGGGAGGAGGCGGGTGGCGGCAAGGCGGGTGGCGGCGAGGCAGGGGGCTGGAGGCCTCGGAGGGAGCTGGGGTTTTATTCTGGGCACCGTGGGAAGCTACCATCAGACACTGAGCAGAATGCCAAAATCTGTCAGACTGTGGTAGGGTCCCTGGGCTGCTGGGGGAACCCTGGCCGGGCAGCTGCTGCATCTGCCACCACCTCCAGGCAGCCCCCCAGCTCTGGCCACCTCTTCGGGCTCCCTTGGATCCTCCCCCTGCCCTGAGCCTGCCCCTTCTCTGGGGCCACGGCCAGTGGGCTGGTCCCCCACCCATGTCCCCAGGGGCAGGGGCCCGGGCGGGGCAAGGCAGAGAGAAAGGGAGGCGGAGGAGGAGGGAAGAAAGAGCCGGGGCCTGAGAAAGCCCAGCCCGGCTGATAGGGGAGAGATTGGTTTCAGCCGGAGCCGCGGCCTGCCAAGTCCACATCCTATCGGTGCGGCCTGCGCTTACTCAACATTCATCACCGCTGAACTCGGAAACTTTATCGACGCTGAAGGTTGGCGCCATCTCTGGGCCCGGCCACTCCTGGCCCTCCGATGGGCCTGATAGCCACTGATAGATTACATGAGATTGCTTCACTCCGGAGAACCGATTACTAAACCCCTTGGGGAAGAGCCGAGGGGGTGCCCAGGGACGGGGTGTGGGTGGGGGTGGCGAGGCCGCGTGGGGCCGTGGCGGGCAAAGACCACCGCACAGGGTGAAGGCGAGGGTGGGGTCAGGCCATGTGTGTGGCAGGGTGGCCGAGGCCACGCACGCGGCTGCAAGCCCGCCGGAGGCCCAGGGAGGAGGAGAGGTCCCAGCACAGCCCCGAGAATCTGGGCTGGTGAGCAACCCCCTCCCCGGATGGCTGATAAGGGCTGATAGATGGGGCGGGGGCCGCGGCTCACAGAGCCGTCGCCGCGCAGCCTGCGTCAGATGGGTGGAGGCAGCTGGCTCCCTGGAAGGGAGCGGGGCTGCAGCAGGATGGGCCCAGCCGCGGGACAGGTGGGGCGCGCGCCCAGAGCCCGGGGCAGCGGGGCCGTCATGGCCCTCCCTAGCAGCCGACCGTCCTCCCGCCCTGCGGCTGTCACGGCCAGGCCTGTGGGTTCACCTCACCCCGCCCTCAAGGCCATGGTGAGAGGGGCCCCTCATCAACCGCTGTACAGCTGGGCTGAGGCCTGAGGGGCGGTGGGTGAGCTCACAAGCCCAGGAGACTCCAGGCTTTCATTCACAGCATCGAACCACAGCCCGAGGGTGGGTGGTTCCTGCCATCCTCTTCCAAGTGGGCCGTCCCAGAGATTCCCGGGGGCCAGGAGCAGGATTCACTCCAGACCCGGGGACCCTAGTGTCCAGACCCTCAGATGCCTTTCAGAAAGGAAGAAGTCATGCCCTCTGGCTCGGTTCAGCCTTTTCCTCGTTCCAGGGTCCCAGGCAGCAAAGCAACTGCTCCCACAGCACAGCTGCAGAAACGGAGGCTTCCCGGTCCCACGGGGGATGGCAGCGCAGGGCCTGCGCCCAGACCTCCTGCCCAGCTGGCCCCTCCTCCTGGTGGGGTCCAGGGCTGCGGCGTCCTGGAAGCTTGTGGGGCGCTAGAGCTCTGAGCTGTGATGGAGGCCTGCCCTGGGCCCGCTTCCCCGCCTGAAACCTGGAGTTAACACATCAGCCTCCAACCCACGGAGGCGGAGCCTAGGATGCCGGAGTGGGGCTGGGGCAAGGGTGGGAGCCACCATCAGGGAAAGCCTGTGCCGGGAGGGCGTGGAGTTCTGGGGACCCACTGCTGCCGGGTTCCCAGCACCGAATGCACTTGTGTCCTGAGCTGTACACTGGAAAGGGTTAATGTGGTAAATGTGATGTACACTTTACCACAATAAAAAATAGAAAATTCAGGCCGGGCGCGGTGGCTCACGCCTGTAATCCCAGCACTTTGGGAGGCCGAGGCGGGTGGATCATGAGGTCAGGAGATCGAGACCAGCCTGGCCAACATGGTGAAACGCTGTCTCTACTAAAAATACAAAAATTAGCTGGGCGTGGTGGCGGCACCTGTAGTCCTAGCTACTCGGGAGGCTGAGGCAGGAGAATCGCTTGAACCTGGCAGGCAGATGTTGCAGTGGGCCCAGATCGCACCACTGTACTCCAGCCTGGCGACACAGTGAGACTCAGTCTCAAAAAAAAAAAGAAAATTCAAACAAAAAAGCAGGAAATGCCACCTTCTCTGTGCTGTGGGCATAGCAGGCGCTCTGGTGCCTCTTCCCTTTCTCCTGGGACTGAGGCACAGAGCTGGCACATCCCTGCCTGTGTGCCCCACCCTGCGGGCACCTGCCCTGCCCATCACCATGCCTCCGGCCACTTGTGGGTGTGGACACTGAGGCTGGGGCTCGCTGGGGTTCAGCCCTGCACCCCCTCCATGAACTGTGGGTCCACAGATGGGGTGGGGTTGCCGGTTGCCATGCGTGGTGGGAGCCCAGATGAGGTGACCTGTCCTGAGAGTGGTCCCAACAAACTTCCGCTGCCCATCAGGGTTTGGCCCTGCTGGGCTCCTACCAGGGAGGCCCAGGCTTCTGGCTCCACTCCCTGAAGACCACACGGCCCCTGCCCCAGCCCACCCAAGGCTCTTGTGGACCTGCAGGTCCCCTCAGGAATAACCCACTGGAACATGGTGCGGAGCCAGCCCGAGGCCCAGAGCCCTCCCAGCCCACGGGGGCCTCACCCCGATTTCACAGAGATGGAGACGCAGCCTTAGTGTTAGTCACAGGCTCCGGTGTCTGTGGCAGATCCAAGTGTGAGTAAGTGGTGGGTAGGAATTCATGCCCAGGCCATGTGGCTTCAGAGCCGGGAGCCCTGACCCCTCCACTGTGTGCGGAAGCCGCCGCGGCCACGGCCATCTCGGGGTCCCGACCCCTCCACTGTGTGCGGAAGCCGCCGCGGCCACGGCCATCTGGGCGCCCGACCCCTCCACTGTGTGCGGAAGCCGCCACGGCCACGGCCATCTGGGGGCCCGACCCCTCCACTGTGTGCGGAAGCCGCCACGGCCACGGCCATCTGGGCGCCCGACCCCTCCACTGTGTGCGGAAGCCGCCACGGCCACGGCCATCTGGGCGCCCGACCCCTCCACTGTGTGTGGAAGCCGCTACAGCCACGATCATCTCGGGGTCCTGACGCCCCCAACTGTGAGCGGGAGCCACCGCGGCCATCTTGGGGTCCTGGCCCCTCCACTATGCGTGGGAGCCACCGTGGCCACGGTCATCTCAGAGCCCAGATGCTACAGCCCGAGCCAGACCCTGCGGCCGCTGGCCTTTGCGAGGGTGGAGGTTACACAGGGCTGGAGCCCTGGAGGGTCAGCTGGTTGGGAGCTCAGGGAGGCCAGCTCTTGTCTGAATTCTCAGCGCCCATCGCGGTCAGGGTGGAGTACGTGGAGAGGAAAAGTCTGGTCTATCATGGCTGCAGGGGAGCTGGGCTTTCCTCCTCCCGGCCACCTCGCTCCTTCAGAAGGCAGCGTCTGGGCAGCCCACTATGTAGCTGGCAAGGGCATACGGGGAAGGGAATGCCTGTCATGGAGGCTGGACCCCACCGGGTGAGGTGCTGGCATCTGAGCTGGGCCCTGGGTTAGTGCGTCACGCTGCGTCTCCTGCCCCTTGCTGGACGACCTCATCCCCTGCTCGGAGCTCCCACTGTGCGCTCGGCGAGGACGTGTTTCCCTATGCCACATCCTCACCTGTCACTCAGCGTCACCACCCGGCCCTCCACACCATGCCACATCCTCACCTGTCACTCAGCGTCACCACCCGGCCCTCCACACCATGCCACATCCTCACCTGTCACTCAGCGTCACCACCCGGCCCTCCACACCATGCCACATCCTCACCTGTCACTCAGCGTCACCACCCGGCCCTCCACACCATGCCACATCCTCACCTGTCACTCAGCGTCACCACCCGGCCCTCCACACCATGCCACATCCTCACCTGTCACTCAGTGTCACCACCCGGCCCTCCACACCATGCCACATCCTCACCTGTCACTCAGTGTCACCACCCGGCCCTCCACACCATGCCACATCCTCACCTGTCACTCAGTGTCACCACCCAGCCCTCCACACCACCAGTCCCCCAGCAACAGCCTAGTGGTTCTGCCACAGAGCACATCAGACCCCTGTGTTCACTCTCCCCCATCAGGCTGGGGCTCCATGAGGTCACCTGGGGTCCCTGATCCATGCCCAGCACACAGCAGGCACTCAGTACAGGTTTGGAGAGTATAGGCGACACCCGTGGGCATCCGGAGGCTGCCCGCCCCAGCCCGTCCAGCAGCCCCGTCCCCAGGATGGGTGGGGTGGCTCTGACAGCAAGGACCCCGCAGGAGTGAGTCACAGCCCCGGCACAGGGACAAGGACCCTGGCTCTCAGCAGGAGATGCCCCCACACTGGAGGGGCCTTTGCCCATGACAATGCTAGCTCTGGAGGCCCTGGCTTTTTCTCCGTTTCCTTTTTCCTTCGGCTTGCTTTGCTTCTGGGGACACAGCCAGGCACAGGGAGCAGATCCAGAAATCAGCTGGGGAGTATTTATGGAGCACCTATTGTATGCCCCAAGCTGTCCTGGGGGAGAATAGAGCTGCCTGCATGCGTGGAGACCCCTCTGCAGACTGGGAGGGCTGCGTGGGGAGATCCCCCGGGCTGGGCATGCACCTCTGACCCTCACCACGTGAGAGGCACCGCACCCCACGTTAGGGGGTGGGGCCCTGGCCAAGGTGATGTCTGGTTCTGGTCGGACGGCCCCTCCCTACTTCCTCTCCTTAGATCTCAGCCCAGACTCTTTCCCTCCTCGCCCCGCCACTATTTTCCACTTACACATTTTTGACAAACACCCACACCTGTGGCTGATTTTCAGGTGCCGTGGGAGCTGACAGGGCCTCCAGCCAGGTCTCAGGCCGGCGGAGCCTACCTCAGCCTGGTCTTGCCAACAAGACCCACCGTGCAGTGCGGGCGGATTCAGAACACAGGCGCATGCCCCCTAAGGTGTCCTGAGACCCCTATAGACATGGTCTCCTGGCACGTGAATTGCTGACAATGGGAAATCTGGAAGACCCCAGGTTTCCAGGCTATGCCACAGCCACAGACAGGAGGACCCCCAGAGAACCTGCCACCTCAGCCTCATGGTGTGGAAGGGGAAACTGAGGCCCAGGCCGGCAAGGGGCTTGCCGAAGAGCCCAGAAACCATCCTGGGAGGCAGACCTACTAGACCGCCTTCCAGTTTTACAGATGGGGAGGCTGAGGCTGGGCAAAGGGGTTGGGACTGTCATTCATTAAGATGGTGCCACGTCCCTGGCCCGGCCGGCACTTCAGAAGCTTGAGGTTCCGGACGGAAGTCAGCGCAGGGAGAGGGTGGAACAATGGGGGGCAGCCTGCAGGAGGGTCTGGAGTGCACCCAGACATGGGGGTGGGAGGGAGGCTGGCTGGCCCCGGGCCGTCCCTGCCGGGTTGTGAAACTCGCTGTTCCCATCTGGGAGTGGCTGCTGGCTGCACTCCTCTCGGGAACTCCTGGGTCCTGGTCCCCAACTCAGGTCACGTGGGTCTGGGCTCTGAGGGTTGGCAGGTCATCCAGAGGCCAGCCTGTCCATCCACCTGTGCCCAGGCAGCAAGGCCCCTAAAAGATGGGCCCTTCCAGAGCTGGTGGTGGTGGTGGCAGAGGTCTCCCATCCTGGGGCAGGGTCTAGGGTGGGAACTACTCCCCCAGGTCAAGGGCAGCCTCTGGAGGAGGCCCTGCCCCCACACAGCAGCTCAGCCAATCCCTGGGCCTCACCCCTGCTCATTTGCATACCCCATTTCCATTGGCTGCCAACAGGCTGGTTAGGACAGTGGTGCCCTGGCCATGGGGGTGGGGCTCTGGGGGGTGGGGCTCTGGGGGGGCGGGGCCCTGGGGGTATCAGATTCTGGGTGACTAGTCCCAGCCCCAAGTCTAGGGTCAGAAAGCTGCATGGGGCTGGTGGGGGGTTTAGTTACGGTGCAGGCTCTCCCCTTTCCTCGAAGGCTCCCTGACATCCATTCAGGGATGACTCAGAGCGGGAAAGATACTGGCCCAAGGTCGTACAGCCAAGAGGCCGGCACAGCTGGGATCTGGCCCCAAGTCCCAACCCCTCTCCAAGGCCAGCCTCTTTTCTCCTGGGGGGGACTGTTTAGGGCGACTTCTTATTTTTGGCTGCCTTGTCTCAGGGAGGGCTATTTGGGGGCTTTCTTTGCAAAATGATGATGATGATGACTTTCAAAGCACCCTGAGTGCTCAGCTCTCCCTCTAGATCTGGTGGCTCCATGCGCCGTAGGCAGTGGGCTCATGGGTGCGTCGGGGCGGTGGGCTCGCGGGTGCGTGAGGGGCGGTGGGCTCGCGGGTGGGTTGGGGCGGTGGGCTCGCGGGTGCGTCGGGGCGGTGGGCTCGTGGGTGGGTTGGGGCGGTGGGCTCGCGGGTGCGTGAGGGGCGGTGGGCTCGCGGGTGCGTGAGGGGCGGTGGGCTCGCGGGTGGGTTGGGGTGGTGGGCTCACGGGTGCGTCGGGGCGGTGGGCTCACGGGTGCGTGAGGGGCGGTGGGCTCGCGGGTGTGTGGGTGAGAGTGTGTTCTCGCTTTTGTTCCTGGCATTTGGGTGGGGTGAGATAAGGGGAAGGGGGGCCGCTCAGCTCGAGCAGGCAGATAGATAACGGCGATAGCACCTCCTCCACCGCACAGCACGCATCGCCCTTTTTATCAAGTTCCCTTTTCTTCTTTTTCGTTGTGGGGTGGTAGGGTAGAAAACACCCCACCCCCACCTCCCAAAGCCATGGAACTAGGGGGTGGGGGCCTCCCCCTCTCAGGTCCCAGCCACAAAGGGCACGGGTCAGCTTAGGGCCCGCTGTGCCCAACACACCCAGCAGCCAGCCCAGAGCCCGTGACTGGAGGAGGGAGGGGATCCAAGGCGGCTGCGAGGCCCGGGGTCTGGAGGTCCCAGGATGACAGGAGCAGCTGCGCATGTAGGGCAGGTCTCACGGTCTACACCATCAGCTCCTTGAAAGGACTCCAAGAGGGCGACCGGCCCCCCATTTTATAGGAAAGGGCGGCAAGGCCCAGAGAAGTGAAGTGTCACTGGGGCGGGTACTGAGCTCCTTCCTCGAGAAGCCCTGGGTGGGCACCGCTGGGAGGGGTGGGGAGACCTCAGGGGGGTTGGCCATGGCCTGCAGGGCAGGCTTGGGGCGTCGGCCCTATGTGACAGATGAGGAAACTGAGGCCTGAGCCTCTGGGATATGTGTGAGAACCAGGGCCATGGGGACAGATGCTGTACCCCCTGCTTGTTTGCTGCGGCCCCTGGTCTGGGTGACTGTGGCGACTATGGGGGACTGACAACGGGTAGACTCTTGGATCACAGGGACAAATGTTCTGGAGCCACTCTGGCCACCATGTGATGGGACGAGGTCCTAGGTGACATCACTGAGGTCATCGGCACACTGTAGTCGTTGGCGGAAAACCGTGCAGGAAGAATGCCAGTAGGATTCAGGGAGGGTGGGCTGCGGGCAGAGAGGGCTTTGGAGAGGTGGCCCCACCCCAGGGACCCTCACCCCGGGTCGTGTCCCCCCATTAATACCACTGCTGTTTTGGGGTTCACTGAGACCTGGTGCACAAGGGCCCCAGATGCTTTACCCACTTCTGCCCTAATTCCTCAAAGGCCAAGGAGGCTGGAACTATGGTCGTGCCCATGATACAGGTGAGGAAACTGAGAGGCTGCTGGCCAGGGGGCAGGATTTAAACGCGGGTCACTGGAGCTGACGTTTACCCCCTCCCCCACATACACACCCCACTGCACTGGAAATAGCTGACTTCCTTTTAGAATATGGAAACAAAACCAAACCCAAAAGTTAGAAAGAAACCAACTTTCTCACCAAAGGAGCTTATTTTCTGGGGACAGATGAAATGAACCCAAGAAAAAAGAATAGAGGCAGGCCAGCCTCCGCCCATCCCCTCCCACTGCCAGGATGGGCTGTGTGGCCCTCGGCCGTCCCCTGCCCTTTCTGTGCTTGGCCTTTCTCCCTGAAAGGGAGGGGTGAGCCCCCTGGGAGGCTCGTGGGCTGCCCCCCACTGCAAACACCCCAGAATCTCCAGCCAGGATGGAGACTGACCTCGGCTAGACTCTAAGCCAGAAGCCAGGGTCCCTTCTGTTCTCTTCATGCTGTGTGATCTTGGGTGAGTTACTCAACCTCGCTGAGCCTTCAGTTGTCTGAGGAGAATGAGGTCATAGGTGCCCCTCCCAGGGCTGCAGAGTACTCCATGCCAGAACTGCCAGGGCTGGGTAACGGAGCTGTTGCCTAACCACGGCCACTGTCAGGATCATTACAACTGGGGGTCCCAGAACCATCCAGACATGTCACCATCCACACTGCCCCAGGGATCCTGCCTTTGGGAACCCAGAGGATCTCATTTCTCAAGAGTCACTTAAAATATAAAATCCAGGAAGGGGGAAATGGCAAGCTGGCCTGCATCCACTGGGAGCCCAGGCGGCACCACAGGAAGCCTTTCTGCTAGCGAGGGAGCGGCCAGGCCACTGCCTCAAGGAGACATCGTAGCTGTGGGGCCTCGGTTTCCCCCCTGCACAGCGGGCCCCTTGGCCCCCTCCACCCCTAAGGCTGCTTCACCTGTCCCTCAGCAGGAGGATTAGCCGCACGCCGGGCTCTAATCACCGCTAATCGCTCCATCAGCGCCGGATCTCAGATCAGCTGAAGGAGGCGGCTTTATCCAGACAGACGCCGCGATGGCACCTGAGTCCCATCTGGGCACAGCTGTCAGGTGCAGCAGCAGGGCCAGGGATGGCTGGGCACAGGGTGGGAGCCGGGCTGGGGAGCACACAGGGTTTCTCAATGCAAGCAAGCCCCTCCCCCTCCCCAGCTGGCCAATGGGGCTCTGCCTGGGCCCTCCACATTTATTAAGTACCTACTGTATAGCCGGGCACTGTTCTAGGCACCAGGGGGACACCAGGGATCCAAACAGGCGAAATGCCCACCCTGGGGCATTGCATGGCTGGCAAGGCTGTGAGGAGAGCCCTGTGCTCCCACTCATTTGACAGGTGGGGAAACTGAGGCACAGAGACATGGCCCAGGACAGGTGCAGCCAGCCAAGCCCAGACTTCTGCTTTTCCTCCACCCTTTGCCCACCACCAGGCTGCTGGGAGGGGCACTTCCCTGACAGAGGGCTTCCCCGCAGGCCTGTGGGCCACGGTTACTAGCTCCCAACACCAGCCCATTTCCAGCATTACGATGTGTTTCTGCTGTTTGTCTTCTGAGCTGACACTGCGCCCTGCCTGTTCCTCCCCAGCCCGGGCCCTGCTGCGAGCTAACTCTGCACCTCCTGACATGGGGTCTGTGCAGAGGCCGCGGCGGTGTAGGCCGGATGCTCTGTGGTTCACGGCCTGGCCCAGGGGCCGAAAGAGGCTGGGAGAGACGGCCAAGGGCTCCCACCCACCCCAGGCCCCCATCCTCCTCACCCTCCTCCCTACCTTCTTTTTCAAAAACATAATTTATCTGTGTATTATCAAGAAATCCAGACACTTTAATCAGTGAGCTATGAAGTCAGAATTTCCATTCTTATCTTCGGGAGGAGTGGAAATGGAGGAGATAGGCGGCGGATCGCTGGTGGGGAATGTTAATGGGTGGAGAGGCTGGGCTATTGGCCACCGAGAAGCTGGTATCTCCTCCATTATCAAGGCTGTATCTCACCCACCATCTTGGCGCAGTAATGGGGCCAGTTCAACTTTCCCAGTTATCACAGGAGCTGAAACCTGTGCCCGCCAGAGGCCCGGACCAGGAGACAGTGCAGGGCAGACCAGGCCGCAGCCTGTAGAGCTGGAAGGGTATGGGGATGATCGGCTTGTGCCAGGGCCCCAGAGGGCCTGGGTGCCCACTGACCATTGCCATGGCGGAGTTAGGGGGTCTCTCTGCTCTCTGGGAAAATGTTTGGTTTTGGTGGAGCTGGGTGTGGGCCTATGAGCAATGGGGGAAACCGAGGCCGACTGCCTCAGGGTCCCAAGAAGGCTGGGGTAGTCCCAAGCCTTCCTGAGCTGTTCCAGGCCCATGAAGTGGAAAGAGGGTAGATGGTGTTGGGGACAGCAGCAGGACTGAGGTGTGAACACCCCATCCTCCTGCCTTGGGACTTGCAGGGTGTCCTGTCCCCTCTGGGAGCATATCCAGGGCTCAGGCCTGGGGTCGGGAACTATCACTCATAAACAGGTAGCCTGGGGGCACCTGGGGGCCCTGCCCCTGCGGGTCTCAACCCGAGGCATGGCTCACATGCCTCGGCCCCTCGGGCCCAGGTGTGCTCAGTGTACCCTTAAATTTTGAGGGGCTGCTCACCTGTCCTCAGGGCCCTTCCTCGAGACGGGGCACCCAGGCCCTAAACAGAGCACCTCTGTCCACTGGGAAGAAGGAGCCTCCAATCCACTCCTTCCAGCCCCCAAGGATTGACCGATGGACCACGGGGTACAGAGCAACTGCCTCGATCAAGGGCTCCTGGCTGGCTGGAGCCCCATCCCACAGTCTGGGACTTCCTGGAAGTGCCCAGGGCTGGCCCTGCCCTATGTGTGCCAGGTCTAGTTGTGGCTCTGATCTCTTTCCTACATTTCTAAGGCCCTGCAGTGGCCACCTTGGCGCAGAGCGGGGAAGGGACTTGCTCAGGGTCACACAGCCAGAGGACACAGTATTGAGGCCAGAGCTGGATCTGCCTAGAGACACAGGAAGGCCTCAGTTTCCTCAGCCTCAA
The DNA here is from genome assembly GCF_028885625.2 of Pongo pygmaeus. Taxonomy (NCBI): domain Eukaryota; kingdom Metazoa; phylum Chordata; class Mammalia; order Primates; family Hominidae; genus Pongo; species Pongo pygmaeus. The sequence continues at coordinate 85,772,415 of NC_072391.2, read as the reverse complement.
GACGGGCATCCCCTGGTCCAGCGGGAGCAGGGAAAGGTCTCCTATAAAAACCACCACTGCTGCCCTCCTCTCGTTCCCTCCTCAAAATATTTGCCAGGTGGTTTCCCCGCCCAGATCTAGGAGCTCAAGCTCCAGGGCTGGGGCTGACCTTGAAACTCTTTATGCCTCAGTTTCCCCATCTGCACACTGAGCCTCTTTCAAAGGCTGCCGGGAGAAGGACATGAGGCCACGTCTGTCAAATCCTGGGCACGGTGGCCGAGTGTGAGGCAGGGGCCTAGTAAATGCCCAGTAGGTGTTGTGACATCGGTGAACCTGGGGGCTGAGTGTGGAGAGGGGCTTAAGCCCTGGGGTCACATCGGGGGGAGGGCCCTGTGGCCACTGATGGCTCTGAGTCTTGGCTTCCTCTCCCATCACCAGGGTCTGGGCGCCTGCTGCCAGAGGAACCCCAAGAGAGGCTGAGAGGGCAGCTGCAGGCACCTGGTCCCTCACTGGGGGCTGAGAATGTCCAGGATAGACGCACCATCAACCGTGAGGCCCTGTCCCCTGTCCCCGGAGGACTCCCCAGCAGGTCTTTCATCATGCACCACTTTGGGAAGGAGCTACGACCATGTGGCCCTGGGGCCTCCTCTGCTCCTGCTCCCTGGGTCTGACTTGGGGAGTGGGGGCTTGATGGAAAAAAGGGAAGTTGGGGCAGGAGGCGGTGATGGGTGCAGGTGCCCAGAAGGAAGTGGGAAGGAGTGGGCCCATGCAAGGCCAGCCGTGACAGAGACACCTGAGGGACGTCAGCAACCTGGGGAGAGGAAGGGGGCCCCTGCCCTGTTTGTGTGGATTTTGTTACACAGCACAGACTGCAGGGGGCCCTGGACCGGGCTGCACCTCCCGTGTTGGGTGGCATCGCTCCTCACAGCCCCGTGAGGTGAGCATCACTGCTCCATTTTATAGTGGGGAAACTGAGGCTCAGGATGGCTGAGTGACTTGCACGAAGACTGGGCAACCCTGGAGCCCAGCCTGGTGCCTCACGATACCCCCATTTTGCAGAGATGGAGACTGAGGCTTGGAGAAGCAAGGTAACCTCCCTATAATGACAGAGAGTCTAGGACTCTCCACTCCAGGATTCCAACCATGGCAGCCCACAGGGAAGCTCCTGGAGCAACCCGGAAGCCCGCGGTGGCTGCCCCCTCCTTCTCAGGAAGCCACACCCCCGACAGTCCAGGAGGTCCTAGGCATAGGCAGCCTGCCCGGGAGCTGGGGCAGGGCCACCCTGCCCTGCCGCTGCCTCCACAGCCAGAGCACCACTGTGTGCTGTGAGACTCTTAGCACAGCCACCCACCAGCTCTGACCCCCGATTTTCTCACGTGCGAAATGGGTGGAGAACCCAAAGCTAAGTGGTGTCTGGAGAAGGGCAGGACGGGGATGCCCGTAAGGCACATAGCAGACCGGAGCCCTCAGCACGCCTGGCTCACTCCAGCCCCAGGTGGGGAACGGAGGGAACCGGGGGAGTCAGGGCCTGAGCTCTCGGAAGCTGCCCACCAGGCCCCAACACCCATTTCACAGCTGGGGAAGCTGAGGCTCCCAAGACCACAGCCAGCAGTCCAGGGGAAGCTGGGGAAGCAGACGGAGGCACGGGAGGCTGAGGGGAGGGGCCTGCTTATCTGCTAACCTGGCTCTGCCCAAGGTCAGCCACCACATTCCTGCCCCAGCAGGGCCACTGCCTTCCCCCAAAACACGAGGCAGCTGGGGAAGGAGGAGGAGATGGGGAGGAACCTGGGCCTCTCCGGGCCACGATGCAGTGGGGCTGGTGGCCTGGGGGTGCTGAGTGGGCAGTGCCCAGAGAAACCTGGGCCCACCCCCGGGGTCCACGGCCCCAGCTCCCACGTCACGTAACCTCATGCATGTCACGCCTCCAGGGCCTCTGTTTCTCGCCTGTAAAATGGGTTGGCCAATGCCAGCGATGATCTTAGCAGTGGGCCAGATCTCGGGCAAGAAGAGGACAGCTGGGGCTGGGGTGTGAGGCCGGCCCAGTCCAGGGCGTGGCACACTCAGGCAGAGTCCCTCCTCCCTTCAAAACCTAACACCTGAAGGAGGGGAGGGCCAGTGGGACTCTGCTAAACGTCCAGCTCTCAGGGCTTTTGGCAAAATATCAATAACGCAACCGGCAGCTCCAGAGGCAGCGAAGTCCCTCACAGACATGTCCCTAGGACAGCCCTTCCCAGCCCGGGCCCCACACAACAGCCGGGAAGGAGGTGTTCTCATTAAGCTCCTCCTTCAAGAGAGAAATAGAGGCCCCAGACACAGCCACTGGCCACAGGGTCACAGCAAGGCCAGGCCAGGACGTGAGGTTGCGCTGTTGTCTGAAGCGGTCCCCAGACTGGTCACCTCCCTCTCCAGAGTTGAAGGCCAGCATCCGCCCGGAGCCCTGAGGGTGCAGCCCAGGTGGTGGGGCAAAGCCTCTGCAGTGGGGATGGGGTGGGAACCTGGGGACTCCTCAGCAAGCAACCTGGTCCTCACCAGGCCTCCCGCCCCTCGGTCCTCACCAGGCCTCCCGCCCCTCAGTCCTTAGCCCACCCAGTGGCCCCATGAACAGCTGGGAGGCCGAGGCCCACGGGAGTCTGAGCACCATGTCACCTGGCATGAACAAGTCAGGTCCTCTTCCTGACCCGGGACCCGGGGTCTGCTCCAAACAGCTGCTATTTAAGCACCTACTGTATACCAGCCCTGTTAGACTACCCAACACTGCTCGGATAGGAGGGACCCTGTTATTCCCACTCTAAAGAGGAGTCTCTAAAGTGGGCATATGGAAGACACTGGCTGAGGCCACCTGGCTGAGAGCCACACCCCCATCCTCACTCTGGGGTCCTCAAATCAGTGCCACGTGCTAAACATGAAAGCTGGTGTTGGGCAGAGGGCAGGACCAGACCACCTCCCCTGTTTCTTCCTCCCACCAGGGCAGGACTCGAGTCCCAGCCTCTTAGGACCTTCTCATCCTCATCTGAAAAATGGGTGTGCCCATTGAACCAACCGAGGCAGGGAGGGCCGCCACCATGACACTGCCTGGGCCCAGAAAGACGGCAGGCAGCTCCCCAGGAACTGCCAGTGTGCCTTCCTGCGAGGACCCCTACTCCTCCTGACCCACCTTCCCAGGCTGAGAGCAGCCCACTGCTCTCCTGGCCCTGCCAACAGTAGGCTGGGGACCTTTGATAAACCCTGGGCCTCTCACTTGGCTGCCTGGCCCCAGAACCCCACTGGCTTGGCTTGGTCCAGACCCTCCCAGAGCCGGGTGCAGAGGTGGAGAGGCACAGGCAGGAGCATCATCTCAGCCCCTCCTTGCTGCCTTCGCCAAAGGGAAGCCCCAGCCCAAGAGGGCAAGAGTATGCCAAGGCCACACAGCCTGGGGAGTCGGGATGCGCTGGAGGGAAGGGCCAGCCAGCTAGAGGGTGGGTGTCAGGGGCTGCCCTGACCTGGAACCTGGGGCCGGTGCAGTGAGCTATGTGAGCAGCAGGGTTGAGGGGCCCTTCCACAGCAGGGCCCCTGTGTGTTTCACATGCTGGGCTGTCCTGGGAGACAGCTTGGGAAGAGGGATTGCTCCATCTCAGATAAGCTGGAAACCACAGATCTCACCCAAGTGATTGACCATGAAGGGGAAGAGGGGGAGGAAGAGGGGGAGGAGGAGGGGGAGGAGGAAGGGGAGGAGGAGGAAGAGGGGGAGGAGGAAGGGGAGGAGGAGGAGGAGGAAGGGGAGGAGGGGGAGGAGGAAGGGGAAGAGGAGAAGGGGGAAGGGGAGGAGGGGGAGGAGGAAGGGGAGGAGGAGGAAGAGGGGGAGGAGGAAGGGGAGGAGGAGGAAGAGGGGGAGGAGGAAGGGGAAGAGGAGGAGGAGGAAGGGGAAGAGGAGGAGGAGGAAGGGGAGGAGGGGGAGGAGGAAGGGGAAGAGGAGGAGGAGGAAGGGGAAGAGGGGGAGGAGGAAGGGGAAGAGGAGGAGGAGGAAGGGGAAGAGGGGAAGGGGGAAGGGGAGGAGGGGGAGGAGGAAGGCCCTTGCCAGACGGCACTGCCAGCCCCATGGGTGGGCGTCAGGCTGCTGGGGAGGAGGGAGAGGAAGGGGAGGAGAAAGAGGAGGAGGCAGAGGAGGAGGAAGAAGAGGAGGAGGGGGGAATGAAGGGAAGGAGGAGGAAGGGGAGGAAGGGGAAGGGGAGGAGGGGGAGAGGGTTAGTAGCAGCTGTCTTGGATAACAGGTATTTTCCTTCCATTCTCACAACAGTGCTCAGGGGACAGGTACTATCATCACGCTCACTTTGCAGATGGGAAAACAGAGGCTCACATGGGCAGGCCTTGCCCATAGTTCCACGGCCAGTAAGTGGCAGAGCTGTGGTGTGAGCAGGCCATGTCTATTTTGAGCCAAGCGTCCGTCTGGTCATTTATCTGACAGAGTTCCGGGAGGCCCACTCTGTGGGGATGGGACTGACCCAGTCCTGCTCTCAGAGAGCTTGTGGGCCTGAGCAGCGAGCGGGTGATGGGACAGGCTGGCAAGACCATCAGGCAGGTGTGGACGGGGCCTCTGAAGGAGCGCTGAGCTCCATGGGGGCCGCCTGCACACAGGCAAATTCCAGGGGCCAAAAGGAGCCCAAGAGCAGCCACCCAAGTCTCGACTTGCACACAGGCCCTAACGAGGGGCTCAGCCCTGATGTGCGCCGGCTCTCCCCTGGTCCTTAAGGCCACAAGCGCTGCCTGCAGCTTGCAGGTGGCTGATCCCTCACCCATGGGGTCATCTGCCTCCTAATGACACAACCAAGGACACTGCATCCAGAGTGGCGGGACTCAAAGATCGTGCAGCCAGGCGGGGCGCAGGCGACCCCCTCTGCAGGTTCTGGAACCCCCTTCCCTTCAGTCTGGGCCACTTCTGCCTGAGTGTAGGGTGGCAGACGAGGTCTGGAGAGCAGACCTGTGGCTGTAGCCTCAGTTTCCCCCTCTGTGAAATGGGGTCAGTGGCCACTGGGAACCTCCAGGAATACCCAGGGGTATGGTGGCCGGGTGTGCAGGAGCCCCACCAGGACCCCGAGTATGGCGTGGCCGGGCCGGGTCCATGGGGTTGGCGATACCGATCGGCAACAGCTGCCTCCAGGAGGAGGCTGTCGATGGCAGATAGACCAGCGGGAGTATTATTCACAAGCCCGTCAAGCCCAGGAACGTCTGGTTGGCATAGAAACAGGAGATAAGGGGCACAATTAATGGCATCACATTCCCTCCTCCTTTCTTCCCCAACTGACCCATTTAAATCCCCAGCGGTGCTGGATGCCACGCTGGGTTCCTGGTGACCTCCAGGGAGGGGCTGGCTGGGCTGACGGCAGTCCCAGGCCCAAGGAAGGCCCGGATAAGCCTCCCAGGGGACCCCCTCCCTCGTGCAGTCATGTCTTAGGAAGGAGGCCATCTGGGGAAAGACCTCAGAGGGCCTCTGGTCCCAAAGGCCCATTTCACAGATGTGGAGACTGAGGCTGAGAGAGGCCTAGGGTGGCAGGGCAGACAGAAGCCAGAGGATGGAGAGAAGGCAGCTCAGTGTTCGTGGACACACCCTTAAGGATCACAGGCCTGGCCGCCTGGGTTCCAACTCTGGCTCCATCACTTGCTTGGGCGAGAAACTTCTCTGTGCTTCAGTTTCCCCAGATGTAAAATAGTGATCAGAAGAGGACCTACTTTAAGTTAATACACAGCCTGGCACAGAGAGGGCTCTTAAGCATTGGCTGTTATGAATATTATTCTTACCATCAAATGAACATGAGCTGTCTGCCTTCCCTAAGGCCCAGGAAAGTGGGCAAACCACAACCGGCCCAGAGCTGGGTGACAGCGTGGGCTCCGGGGTCTGCCAGACCCTGCTGGATTCCCCTGCAGGTTTAGGGGTGGGGGGCCTTGAGAGTACCTCCCGATCTCTAATTCCCTCTGCTAAATGTGGCTTGAGGGCAGGTGCGGTGCCTCATGTCTGGAATCCCAGTGCTTTGGGAGGCTGAGCTGGGAGTACAGCTTGTGCCTAGGAGTTCAAGACCAGCCTGGGCAACATAGTGAGACTCCATGTCTATGTTTTTAAAAAATTTTAACTAAGGAAAAAAAAAAAAGAGAAAGAAAAACGTGGCTGGGATCAGGACTCTGAGATGACAGTGATGACTTCACAGCCTGAGCACCAAGCAGGCTGCAGGCACTGTCCCCTCAGGGTGCTGACTGGGGACGAGGCAACTCGGCCAAGGACCGGGTATGCTGAGAGCAGGACCTGCAGCCCCCGGATGGCAGACACTATCATATCCATTTTTCCAACAGGGGGAAACTGAAAGCTCTGGAAGGCACAGTAACTTGTCCCCTGTGGTTCAGCACCAGGGTCAGCCAGGCTGCCACAGCCCCTTCTTTCCTGGATCATGAGCATGGTAAGGTGGCCTCTGAGAGCCTCAACACCCGGGTGCCTCCCACACATGGAAGGCCAGTGTGGATGGCTCTGTGCAGACATCCCACTCATGTTCATAACACATCGCAGAAACCACCCCATCTCCCTCTGGGCCCAACCCAGCCCTCTCTCTGGAACTGGAAATGGCCCTTGCCAGATGGCACTGCCAGCCCCACGGGTGGGCGTTGGGCTGCTGGGGAGAGCAGGTGGGTGACTTTGAAGCTTGGAGGGAATTAGTCATCCTGTGGCTACCAATAATTTGTTTAATCAGACTCTGAGAGTGTGTGAAAAACACCTTCTTCTCAGCTGCAGCAGCTGCCTGGGCTGGAACGGGAGGGGCTCAGGGACCCTCCCTCCCCGGCTCCTTCCGGAAGGTCCTACCCATATGGCCTAGGGTTCTATCTGGCCTGTGGGATCCATGGGCCCTTCCACTGCAAAGTGCCTCTGTGGACCCTCAATATCTCCAGCCTGACCTGGGGACCCCCACAGCTCTGGGGACCTATTCCTGATTCCATTTTTCAGAGTGGGAGACCAAGGACCTGACCCACTCCATCACTCCTGACCTCACTCGCACCTGCTGGCACAGGCTGGTCCCCCAGCCCCAGGCGCCTCTCAGCCCTTGCTCCCCTGACAGCAGTGGAAAACTGAGGCCAGCCCTACTGTGCCAAAGGTCACCCCCTTCCAAGAAGTGTCCCTGACCACCGGACGTGCCCCCATGCTCCCCTTGGCTGCCCCCTCTGCCCCTCTCATTTGCCACTGGGACCCAGGGCCTGTATGCAGTAGTGCTCAGCAAACAGTACTCAGCCCAGGCAGGTCTGCGGTGCCTCCTCACCAGGGTACACTGGCCTCCCCCAAAGCAGCCTGGGCCATGGAAACCACCTTGATTTTTTTTTTTTTTTCAAGAAAACTCCAAGCAGTGTACACTTGGTTCTTGCTAGGAACTACCAGCAACACCAGCATGATTCAAGGGGAAAACACCCTCTCTCCCTCTGGAGGTGACAAACCCACCTCTAGCGGTCTCGCACCATCTACGAGGCCTCAGGGCGGGGTGTCCTCCCCCTTCCCCGTCCTGGCCCGGGCAAAGCCAGTTTTCTTTCATTTTGACGGACTGTACCACCGGCCACAGGGGAGGATCAACTTCTTGGCAATTAAGTGTGTTTGGGGAGAAAACTCCCCCAGACAGACCAGCGCACGGACGCCGGCTCCCCGGCCCCAACCCGGGCCGTTCCAAGCCCCCACTCGCCCCAGTCGCGACGCCCCCGCGCTGTTCCCCAACCCGGCCGGGCCTGGTGGCCAAAGATAAGGCCTCTTATCGCTCTTGGCGATCGCCATCGGGCCGACTGGCCAGGCGCTTATCGGAGCTCACATCGACTCGGGCGGGAGGAAAGCCCAGCGGGCTGGGGGCGCCGGGGGTCCCGAGCTGCCCCGGCCCCGCGCTCCGGGTCGGCAGCCCGGCCTATCGCGTCCGCCATCTGGACGGCCAAGGCCGCGCTCCCGCCTCGCCCTGCCCCCGCTCCCACGTTTGAAGTTAATAAATGGAAGCGCCTATCGCAGCCACCATCGGTTGCGCGCCTTATCAGCGCGGCACATCTATCTCCGCACGGAACAAAAGGCGCACAGAGGGGCGGGCAGCTGCGCCAGGGCTTTGATGGGGGCGCGGGTTGGGGGTGGGCGGCCCGAAGCGCTCGGCCCCCTCCGCTCTGCACTCGCGGCCCGGCCGCAGGTGAGGCCAGGGCAGCGGGCAGGCACAGGCGCTGGCAGAGGGCGGGCGGGCGCCGCCGCTTGGTGACAATCAGCCTTCGCATCTTAACGTGCTGAGATCTGCCAGGGGGAGGAGGCGCCCCGGGCCGCGAGCGACAGGGAGGGTCCGCGGCCCCGCCTCCCTCGTCCGGGCCCTGTCTCTGCCCCGGTCCCGGGCCGCAACGAGGATGGGCCGCGAGGGCTCACCGTGCACCCGCCGCGGTCCCAGTTCCCAAAGTGCGCGCGCTCTGCCCGCCCCGCTGGGCTGGGCTACGGGCTCTCGCTGGCGCTGGCGGCCTTATCAGCGCTGGAGATCGGTTCCCAACCTGCGATCTCCCTGCCCGAGCTATCTGCATTTCTCATCACAGCGAAACACACACACACACACACACCCCAGAACCGAACACAGGCGCTCGGGGGAGGAAGGAAAAAGAAACCAGAGCACAAGCGCGGATCGGGACCTGTGGGTGGCTTTTAATACTTGAGTTGACACGATAGAAGGCGACTTTCGGAAAACAGGTCCCGTTTGCGCTGAGGGAGTTGGGTTACGGGAACCGGTTCATGCCTGTGACCCCCGCCTCGGGAGACCTCCTGAGTAGGGAAGCTCCCACAGGCCCCGCACAAGGGGTCCTGGTGGCAGTGGTCGTGTGGACAAAGGAGGTAGTGCCCGGGCGCCTACGGCTGGGCAGCGGGCGGGTTTCCGTCGTGGCCTCCTGGCAGGGCTCAGACGACCTGCCCGTCAGGCTCCGGGGAGGCGCCCCGGGGAGGAAGACCTGCGCCTGGGCCCTGACTGTGAGGCGCAAAGTTATTATTGGCATAGGGTGGGGAGGGGAGCTTCCTTTGCTCTTGCTCTCTCCTGGCACGGCCCAGACGCCCAGGCCAGACGGTGGCCCCGACAGCGCAGTTCTCATCGTGGGGGTACTGGCAATGTGGCGGCGGGGCAGCAGCCTCTGACCCGGCAGGGAGCCGGACCAGCGAGAAACTTAGTCGCGTGCAGGCGCGACCCCGGCCCGGGGCTGCGTCCTGGGAGGCCCTTCTCTGACTCAGAGCAGCCCACTGGGATGCCAGGGGGTGCCCGCGGGCATCCGAGGGCACCATTTGTTGTCCATGCCGCCTTGGCTGGGACACTTGCAGGGTCCAGGAGGTGTCACCAGGCAGACAGGGCCTGGGTTCAGGACTCCAGCGCTAGGGCACGGGATGGGGGTGTCTGGGGGGCTGGAGCCAAGTGCCTAGGCTGCGGCAGCTGCGCGCTACCCCCTCCCCTGTCCTGCGGCTCTGAGACGGCATCGGTGGGGGTGGACGCGGGCCGGACTTGGCCAGGCATCTCCGCGGCCCCGGGTGTCCCCTCTCCCTCCCAGGTCTCTCTCTCCGCTTCTAGATACAAAGCCTGAGAGAGTCAACCGCGCGAGATAAGATCACAATTTCAGCCCGTCCCGACAGAACGATCTTATCAGGACGGGACTTGCAGAATGGAATATTTTAAACTTTATCTGAGCCCAGATCGGGGCCGCCCTATCGCCGCACCATCTCGCAGATGCGGGGGAGGGGCAGGCCGCGAGGGGCAGAGCGCTGCCCGGGCCGCGCGCCCAACCACCCTCCTCCCGGCCTCCGGGCGGTCCCCGCCTGGGCTGGACCCCCCGGTGCCCAAGCCGAGACGCGGGGGCCCAGGCCGCCGGCGGAGATTAGATTACGGCGCGCTTGGCACAGCACGGGGGGCGCGGCGCGGGGTGAAGGTCGCCGGCGCCCGGGGCAGAGCGGGGACGGGCGGGGGCGGCGCTGGTGGCGGGGCCCCGGTGGGGGTCGGGCGCGAGGAGGGGCCGGCGGGCAAAGTTTGACTCACGCTTGATCTGCCGGGGGTTGCTCTGTTTCCTCCTGGACATGTCTCCGGCGCCGCGCGCCCTCCCGGCGGCCGCCTCTAGCCCCGGGCGGGCGGCGGCGGGAGGCGGGGGCGCGGCGGGGCCGCGGGGCCGCTCATGCCCCCGGCCCCCGGTCTCCGCGGCCGCCCCGGCCCGCGCCCCCAGCCCGCGCGCCCAGCCCCGGAGCCGCTGGAGCTGCCGCGGAGGCCCGAGAGGCCACGGTCCTGCGCTGCGGGCGCGCGGACTGCCCGGCGGGCGGGTGCCGGCTCCTCCGCTCCCGCGCACTCGCCGCCGCCGCCGCTCGGCTTTTCTCAATGGAACCCGCGGGCGGCGAGCGGCGGAGCAGGCGGCCACTGCGAAGGCGCTCCGGGCGGGCTGGAGGCACGGGGCGGGGCCGGGCCTGAGCGTCGTCGGCCGCCGCGCCTCCCGCCCCGCCCCCGGCGCTCCGGCCCCGCCCCGCTCCTCCTGCCGGGCCCTGCACCTCTCCGGCTCCGCCCCCAGCGCCGCGGCCACGCCCCCGCCCGCCTGGCTCTTCACTGCTCTGGCTCCGCCCCCAGAGCCGCGACCGCGCCCCCGCCCGCCTAGCTCTTTTCGGCGCTGGCTCCGCCCCCAGCGCTGCGGCCCCGCCCCTGTCCGTCTGGGCCTTCAAGGCACTGGCCCCGCCCCACTCGATGCCCGCCCCTTCCTGGTTCGGCCCCGCCCCCGCCCCGGGGAGACCACTAGCCTCTCCCATTCCTCTTTTGCCCGGAGGCCATGTTCCCCCAGGCCGGGCTGGGGCTCTGAGACCTATTCGGTTCTGTTCTGCTGCCCCGCGGCACCGTATCCTGCGCCCCGCCTCTCGGCGCCAGCTCCGCCTCCAAACCTGACCCTACCTGGTTGGGCCCTGAGACGCCGAGGCTCCGCCCCCGCACTGTAACTCCGCCCCCAGCCCTTGGTCCGTCCCCAGACCCCTGGGCTCGGCCGCCCGCTCCACGTGCGCGGTGGGGGCAGTGACAACCGGCTCAGGAAGCCCGAGGCCTTGACGCCCACGTTTGTCTTGGGCCAGACTTGGGGTGTGGAGCGGATTCGGGCCAGGGAGGGGGCTTCCGTCCCAGACTGCGGTGGGGTCCGCCAACTGCGGTGGCCCCCAAATGGTGTCAGTCCGCGCCTTCAGGACAGCAATGAGAGCAGGACCTCGGGTCTTCCCCTGTGAGCTCAGACCAGGCTGGAAATCGAGGAGGGGGCGCGGGAGCCCGCAGCCCTGGGCGTTGCCACTTGGGGCCTTTCCTCACCGAGCCTCTCCAGGGCGCCCCGCAGGAGACCGACGAAGGAGTTGCCCACAGCGCCCGGGCCACAGCCCCCTCTCGGAGCAGTCAGAGGTCAGCGAGGTTTGTGGGCGCGGTGCTGTCAGCTCAGGCCTGGAAATGGAGAACTGTTGCCCTCTGGGGTGTGTTCAAGAGCCCCACTTCACGGTGGCTCGGGGACTTGCTCAAGGTCACGCATTGGGGGGCTGTCCCCCACTCCCAGCTGAGTTGTGTCATCTCCTTTTAATGTTCTCGGCCTACACTTGCTACCTGCTCCCCCATCCCCCGTACTCATAAGAAACGGGAGTCAGGGGGCCCAGGGGCAGACAAGAAGGACCCCTCCCATCTGACGACGAGATCATCGCACAGCAGGACTGTCGCACCACCTGCCAGCCTGCTGGGAGCTCCTAAGACCCCATCTCGTGCCAACTTCTGTGACCTATTACCTGGCTCCAAGGAAGGGAAGAAGTGGGGCTTACCCTCAGAGCCTGGGCTCTCTCCCTGGCACAGGAGAGTGGCGGGTGGGTAGGAGAGGCAGGGGTATGACACTGGATACGCGCCGCCCCTCCCCACAGCCATGGACAGACAGGAACACTGAGACCAGGAGGCCAAGAGAGCTGCCCAGGGGCATACGGGTCCTCCAGCCCTTCCTGCTCTCTGCCAGGGTCAAGTGGGCACAGCCTTCCCACAGCTGCTCTCCGGAGGGGGTGGGGCCCATGTCTGATTGGTTCACTCAACCCAGGACCTCCCCCCACCCCCCCGCCCCCGCCCAGTGCTTGTCAACTGGATGGAGCACCTACCTGTCTGGGTTTCCCACCAGGCCTCGCCTCCTTCCCCAAAGGAGGCCACTTTAGAGTATGTGAACCTGGGAGTTAGGGGAGTTCCTGGAGGAGGTGGCCATGGGCTGGCACCCGGGCTGGGTCTGAAGCTCCACGCACAGCAAGTGGCACCCAGGCTGGCGCTGCTGGAACGGGCAGAGATCTGTGTTGAGGTGGATTCCGAGGGTCAGCAGGAGACAGCCATGATCATCCATGACTGATGTCTGTCTAGGCTGCAGGAGGAGATGATGGGGATCATTTTGGCTGCTGCTTTGCCTGATCTGATTTATTCTTTGAGCCCATATATAGATGAAAACATGGAGGGACATGCCCAGGGCAGCCAGCGAAGGGGGCAGGCGGCAGGTCCAGACCACAGCCTGCTGCCCTGGCTCCGTCACTTGCAAGGCCCCATGCAAAATGAAAATATGAAAATATGGAGCCCCCTTGATCAAAACCCCAAAACCCCAAAACCCCAGGGCATCAAGGGCAGGATGTTGAGCCCGGTGTGGTGCCCTTCCCAGCTCAGGCCCTGTGCCCCTGCACCGGTCACAGGTCCCCTAACCCTGCCAGGGCTGCTTTTGTAGCACATTCCTTCTACACTCTGTCCCTCTACCTGCCCGGAGGGAGGCATTATTACAGATGAGAAAACTGCAGCCGAGAGGGGAGGCTGCCTGCTGATGTCGAGTGGTAAAGCTGCAGGACCTTGCACGCACCATTAAACCCTCAGGGCGGTCATGACGATAACCATACACTGAGGAAGAGACACAAGTCATGCTGTCTAGAGGATGGCCTGGGGGAGCCCAGAGCAGGAGCAGCCATCTCTGCCTGGGGAAATCAGAGAAGGGTTTCTGGAGGAGGTGACATCCAAGTGGGGCTTTCCAGGAGTCCCTGATCAGGTGGGAGAGGAACAGAGTGTGGGGTTGCTGAGGCTGTCCAGGCTGAGCCCACCTGGGACATCCACCCCCCACCTGCTGCCCATTGTGAACCCCAGTTTCCATCTGCCCCTGCGTATTCTCGAGGTGTGTTGAGATTCACATCCAAAGTCACTGGTGGGGAAGTTGGAATTGCATTCAGCCCGCATTGGGCTCTCCTCTGCTGGCTCCCAGGGAGAGCAGGGCCTGGAACACATAGGAAGTGCTGTCTGGCAGTGACCTGGAGACTGCCTCCCCTCCAAAAACAACCTCAGCCCAAAGAAGACATTTCTGGGGTTCGAGCAGTGGGGGTGTGCAGGGGTGGGCTGGGCCAGTGGACATGGAAGTCCAGCCTTCTATTGGGAGTAGAGGGGCGTGAGGGGGCAAATGCCTTACTATGCCTCTACTCTGCCTCCGCCCTGCCCCTGATGCTGGGTCGGTTTCAGGGGAGGTTCTCCTGTGCGTTGCCGACCCTGTACATTTGGAGGTAAGGGAGGAGGCACTCTGAGATGGCCTAAGGGCTCCCCAGCTCCCCAGCCTCCCCTCCCCTTTCCGGGACCTGTGTCAGCATCACCAGCACAGCACTGACTGTGCTTCCAGGCTTTGCCAGGTCTGTGCCACCTTTGCACAACTGGCTGGGGTGGGGGCGCAAGTTACCCCCATATTACAGATGCAGAAACCGAGGCTTGGAGTGGAACAGTTGCTTTTCAGGGGTCCTACATCTTGGAAGTGCTGGAGCTGGGAGGGAGCCCGGGAACTCTCACTCCAGAGCCAATGTTCTTCACCCTGAATGGGACGTTGGGAAAACTGGGTTTGAGTCTTGGCTCTGCCACTTTCCCTCCTACCTGTGGGCTATCGGCCATGGACCTGGCTCCTCTGACGGGCCAGTGCCGAGCCGCCCCAGCCCAGGAAGGCTGCCGGGGGCTGGGCAGCAGCTGTGGATGGGTGAGGGGCTAATTGTGGCACCACCTATGTGCCAGGCCGACTGTTGAGCTGCGACTCAAGGAGCCACAGAATGTTCTGGGAACTTAAGCTGGACCTTGAAGGATGAGGATGAAGAGGATGCTCAAAAAAGAGTGATGGGAGAGAGAAGGGCATTTCTGGTGGAGATGGTGCAGGGGCAGAAGCTGGAGGCCGGGTGGGGGGTGGACCCGGGGCTGCAGCGGCTGCAAGGCTGGTGCACCTGGAGGTCAGGCCATGTGAGGGCCTTGGAACCAGGCTGCAGCCAACTCCTCTGTCTGCTCCCCACCACTCCCCACAGCTGGCCTGTCACCAGGATCTGTGACTTCACTTCCTTATGGCTCTGAGAGGCCCCTCCCACCCTGCCCCAAACCTTCATCAGACTCATCTTACCCACTCTCCCCGACCCTGGCTGGTCCCTGATGGAAGGCTGAAGCCAGCGGGGCCTCCTAAGAGCCATGTGTTATAGCCTCAGGCTCTGCCCTTCCTTCATCCTGGAGCCTCCCTGTATGTGAGTCCAGGGGTCCCCCTTGGCACAAGCTATTGGGCTGCCGGGTGCGCCCTTCCCTCCGTTGCCTGGCCTGGTCTGCCCACCCCTCCTGAGGGAATCCCCTGAGTGCCCCAGGCAGGCTCAGGCCTCTCTGTCCCAGGGTGCAGGGCAGGCCCAGCTGCCTCCTCTTCCGCAGTCAGCGCTGCCCTCCTACAGCAGCAGCCACAGCAGACACTGTGGAGGGCCCTTCTGAGCCAGGCTGCACATTTACATATGTCAGCACACTCTGCTCACAGCAGCTCTCTGCAGAAGGAGCTGTCCGAATTCCCATTTGCCAGATTCACAAACAGAGGTTCAGAGAGGGGAAGTCACTTGCCTGAAGGAGCAAAGCAGGGAAGCACAGGGCAGGACTCTCCCAGGGACGCGCACGCTCTAAAACGCACAGGGGCGGCCGAGTTAGGGGAAGGGACCCCAGGACCTCTCCCGTGGTCCCCGCCCGGGCTGGGCCTCACTTCCCCCACTGCCAGTCATCCCCAGGCCTTGGCGCCGCTGGGCAGCCGTGCCAGGGGCCCATTCTGACATTTGTCAACGCTGGCTCTGTGAAGGGTTTAATTAACTTCCCGTTTCAATGGGGGGATAATGAGTTTTAAATACCACGTGACTCCATAAGGAGGTCAGGCGGCAGCGAAGATGTCAAAATAAATTAAGTTAGGAATCGGGAGCCCACTCACCGTGGGGGGTGGTCTGGCCGGCTCTAGGATGCTGCCTGGGCCACCCTGGGCGGAGGCTGCTGCTGCTGTGGCCCCGTTGTCACTGGGGCTGGCTCTGGCTTTGGAGACGGGGCTCAGGCAGTCCCATCCTCAGCCGGGACCCATCTGATCTATCAGACATACGAGGACAGCAGAAAGCGGGCTTGGCCTGGGACCATGCTGGATAAGCCCCTCTCCTGTGGGTCTCACAAGCTCTGCCCTCCAAGAGCCAATGGCCAGGCTCTTGCCTGGAGACCGTCCTTGGATATCAGCCAGGACTGACCTTTTCACGCAACTGCCCGTCTGTCCGATTTATCCGGCGGGGCAAGGTGATACCAGTGCAGACAGGAAATCTTATCTGGACATTTCTTAATCTCTGAGAGTGGGGGTCACGTACGACACAGATAGGACTCGCTTCCTTCCTCTCTCTCTCCTCTCCCTCCTTTCCTTCCTTCCTTCCCCCCTCCTCCTCCCCTCTTCCCTCCCTTCCTTCTTCTTCTCTCTCTTGTTTTTTTGAGACGGGAGTCTCACTCTGTCACCCAGGCTGGAGTGCAATGGTGCAATCTCTGCTCGTTGCAACCTCCACCTCCTGGGTTTAAGTAATTCTCCCTGCCTCAGCCTCCCAAGTAGCTGGGATTACAGGCACCTGCCACCATGCCCGGCTAATTTTTGTATTTTTAGTAGAGACAGGGTTTCACTATGTTGGCCAGGCTAGTCTTGAACTACTGACCTCAGGTGATCTGCTCACCTCCCAAAGTGCTGGGATTATAGGCGTGAGCCACTGCACCCAGCCTTGCTTCCTTCTTTCCATCCATAAATATGTCTTGAGCTCCCAACCCAGGTACTGAGATTAGGCAGTGAACACACACAAGTTGTCACTGTGTGTGATGGACTGTGCCAGGCAGAGGTGGTGGCCAACAGCAGTGAGTGGACAGCAGATGACACGGGGGGCTTCCATGTGCTATAAATCAGGTGGGGTGGGGGTTGCCATCTGACTAGGTGTCTAGGGGAGACCCAGTAACACTTGGGGAGGGTTTCAGGAGGAGGGCAGAGCCAGCGTGTGGCCAAGGCAGACTGTGGGCTGCAGCTCAGTTCCCCCGTCTCTGTCCACCTTGGGCTTGGCCCCGTGGCCCCGTGACCCACTTCGGTCAGTGAAGCGTCAGCAAATTGGAGGCAAGCAGAGGCTCACGGAGCAGGTGTGTGCACGGCTTCCTGAGGACGCCTGACCTGGGGCCTTGAGGATGAAAAACTGCCTGGAGTGAGGGGTGTCTAGCCCTGCCCCTGCTGACCTGCTGGTGGGTGGCAGCTGCCAGAATGAGCCCAGGTGAGGCCAGAAGACAGTCCACCCAGCCGACCTGTGGAAGCTTGGCCTGTCGTCAGTCCTGTTTTCAGCCACCAGCTTGGGGGCTGTTTGTGACATGGGCGTGGATGGTGCAGACGAACGCGGGTGAGCGGAGGCAGGGGTTGCGCACAGCTGCGGGACGCAGGGGCTGCGCATCTGGCACCGCCGGGGAAGCTCCCGGCACAGGACCCGAGGCATGATGAGGAGCCAGGAAACCTGTGCGCCATGGTGAGGTCAGCCTGGGCAGGACATCGAAAGCAGCCGTGGCCTGTGTGGTTGGTCCTAGGCGATGCTGCAGGAAGACCCGTTTGGTTTTCAAGCAGGACTTAGGAGCAATATGCGAGAGTGTGGATATGCCAGGCTGGAAAGAAAACTGCCACGCGTTTCCAGTCTCTCTCGCCGAGAAAGATGCTTAGAGGAAGCCCTGGCCTCAGAGTGAGGAGCTGGTCCAAGGTGTGGCTGCAAGACCGCGTGTCTGGCCCCAGGAAGACCCTGTTGCTGCATCTGGACATCGGCCTCCGGAATCTGAAGAGCTTGGCCACACAGCAGCCATGGCTGGCAGAGTGGAGAAGGGTCTGTCCATGAAGGTCGAAGGGGCCTTGCTCTGGTGGATGTGCCATGACATGAGATGGAAGGAGGTGGAGACAACACAGAGTGTGAAGAGGCCCGGGACCCCATGACCTTCACCAGGCAGGGGAGCGATGGGAGGTCCCTGAATGGCAGACTCAGCCGCCTCGAGGAGAGGACACCAGGCAGGGGAGTGAGGGAGGTCCTTGAACGGCAGACTCACCCGCTTCGAGGAGAGGACATGCCAGTGTGGAACCAGGCCCCAGGTGGCCGGGCTAACAGCACAGTCACTGTAGGGGGCAGGGCCCGGGCTTCGGAACCTCCTGTGGCAGTGACTGATGTGTGCCACCCTCCTCCCAGTTCCCGACAGGGGCATTGGTGGCGTTTGTCCTACACCCCGTGCCCTGCACCCCGAGGCACGGGCATACTTCACCAGAGGAATGACTTGATGGCCTCAGCCACACCTGGCCCTATCTAAATGTCAGGGCCCTGGGCCCGAGCCTGACACTGAGACACAGTGAGACTTTTGGGGAGACTTTTGGAGGGGGGAGTGTGCCCTGCATCTGGGTGGAATATAAATAATTTGTGGCCAGAGGGCAACGGTGATGGTTTTAAAACATGGCCCCAGGATCTGTGACACACCTCCGTGCGGGCGGGGAGACCCAGGCCCCGACTTGGATTTTGGCTCCGTGACTGCTTGGCCGGAAGGATGTGCGGGAAGCCACGCCACTTGGGCTCCCAGCCCAGCCCTCGAGAGGCCGGCGGTGTCTGGGTCTCGTCTTTCGGGCCCCTCGATGTTGGAACTCAATCACCATGTTGGGTGGAAGCTCACTCGGAGACGCCAGCCCCAGCAGGTGCCGCCGGCAGCAGACGAGCTGTGCCCACCCAGCCCTGCCCAAATGGTAGATTTGTGAGCAAAAGACGTGATTGTTGTTCTGAGCCACTGCGTGCCGGGGTGGCTTTTCTTGCAGCCAGAGATGACCGAGACAGAGGGTGGGAGACGGAGTCGGAGAGGGGCAGGGCCCCAGCCACGCCAGGCCCTGGGGGGCGAGGAAGCACCGAACTCCACAAGCCTCGCAGCAGGGGCCCAGGTCAGTGTGGAAGGCGCCAGCCGCTGCGTGTGCTTCTCTCCTCACAGAGAGAACGCCACTGCCTGGCGTGAGGCCAGCAGTTCACAAACGCCGTCTCACTCCTCACCACAGTCCCGGGAGGTCTCATGGAGCCCATTTTACAGACAGGGGAAACTGAGCTTGCAGTGTGAAATCCAGACGGGCGCAGGGAACCGCAGCTCCTTGCCTGGAATTGAGCCCTCAGAGGGAGCTGCTGGGAGCCAGGGCTGGAAAGGGTCTTGGACGTCACTTCGTCCATTTAACGGACGGAAGAACTGAGGCCCGGTGGGGGGTTGCTGGTGACCAGCCTGAGGCCTCTGGCCCCCAGCTCAGGGCTCTGCTGCTCCTGGGTACCTCCTCGTGCTGGCAGAACACATCTGCCCCCTCCTTGAGCCCAGAAGCAGCCCTGGGGGTCTCTTGGGCAGTGCAGGCCAAGGGGCAGTGTGTTCACCTCCCTGCCGTGCCCCGGGCCTCGGGAAGGACCAGCTCTGCCGCCTCTCCTCATGGCCACACGGCTGGTCAGTGAGACAGACGCTGCACTGGGGAAAGGGCTCTGCCGCCTCTCCTCAAGGACACTGAGAGTGAGACAGACACTGCATTGGGGAAAGGGACCATGGCCTTGGGACTCAGGCCAGGGCAGGCCTGGAAAGACGGACACCCCTGGGCCTCAGCATGGCTGTCCTGGGGCTGCAATCCACCCAGAATTGGGGACTGCCTCCCGCTGCTTCCCAGCCGGAACCTGGCGTGACCTGCTTGCTGTCCTTGCGCCAGGAGGGGGAGACACTGGGGCTGGAGCCCCCAGCTTCAGCTGCATCTCTGTGGCCCATACGTGGCACGTGGACAGAGGACACGGGCAGGACTGAGCTCCCCATGGGCTCCAGGGCCTCCAAGTCCCATCACCTCTGGGGTGTTTCAAGGAATCCCCACATTAGCCGCCCCAAAGTCACCGGGACACAGCCCCTTCCCCGGGGCCAGCCCTCTCCATCCCCCTCTCCCCACTGCATGAGCCTGGCCATCCACACATCTTCTCAGGAGAGCAGATGCTTCAAGGTGTAGGAGTGTGTAGGAGAGCCTGCTTTCAATAATGAGTTTCCTGGTAAACCGTCCCGGTAAACTGTTCCCTGAGGAGGGTGTGCCCCTATCCCACAGAACCCCCGACCCTGCCCTGCACACCTCCTCTCTGTGTGGCGGGGTGCGGGCATGAAGCCGGGCCTGCTGCTCACCACTGGCACCCTCCTACCCTCCCTCTGCTTCCTCGCCCCACAGGCTGAGACCCAAGGGCACCTGGCATGTGCTCCCCTGCCTGCGTCTCCTCCACAGCTGCCCGCCCCCTCTGTCTCCTCAGCCTGGCCCAGGGCACCCACTTCTCTCCTACCCCACTTCCCCAGCGGCCTTGGAATCTAGCCGTGGATGATGGGAAATAACGCTGCTGTCTATGGGAGCTCTCTGCATACTCATAGCCTCCCCGCCTCCCCCTGCTGCTTCGGGGCAGCCCATTGCGGGTGCTGGCCACAGAGGGACTCTGCAGTCTTGGGGCAAACTGGGCCTCAGAATCCTGGGTGGGAGAGACAGGGTCCCCAGGTTGGGAAGGTTGGTGTGGACGGTGACCCTGACTGTGCCTAGGGGGAGGGTTGGTGTGGAAGGTGACCCTGGCTGCGCACAGGGCCGGACCTCAGTGTCCACTCCCTCTGCAGGGGTCCCCGCAGGGCCTGCACAGGTCACACCCAGTGCTCCTCTGCTCCCAGCTCAAACACCTGTCCTTCAGGGAACCCTGCAGGGACTCCGCAGCACTCGCTCCTGTGGCTGTGTGAGCGACTGGCAGGCACCTGAGTGCACCCCGGGGGCCGAGTAGGCATGTGTCCGTGTGTGCGTGTGGGCGTGCGTCTGAATGCGCAGGTGTCCGCAGGGGTGAGGGCTGTGCTGTGTGCACGTGTGCAGTCAAGGGCTTCCCGCCTGTCTGTCCCCTTTAGTGTGTGGAGGTGCTGGGTGTGCACGTGGGTGGTTTGCAGGTCAGGTGGGTGTGGGGTCGGCAGGTGCGGTGCCTCTGGAGGCTGCAGGCGGCCGCCCTGCCCAGGTGGAGGCCGGGCCCCCTGGCCGGGTGAATGCTGCCACCTGGTGGCCAGGCGGGGGCTGTCCACATCCTGGATCTCCGGCCAAACAGTGGTTTCAGGCCCCACAGGAGGAGGGGTGAGTGGACAGGGGCAGGGCTCACTCCTGGCAGTCCCTGAGAAGGGACTCAGATGGCTCAGAGCAGCGGCCCTCCAATGTCAGCCCCCGAGGCTGGTGGGAGCGAGTGCCCAGCCCGTCCCAGAGCCGCTGACCCAAGTGGGGTGCCCTGGATGCTGCTGGCCTGGGCCCTGCCTGAGACACACTGCGCTGAACAGGAGCGAGTGTCCCAGACTGCAGACCTGGTGGGACCTCAAGAGTCTCCACCCATCAAGTCCATGGGACCTTTTCACACACCGAGCCCAGACAGGCAGCCCCGTGACCCACTGCTGCACCAACACCAACTTGGAGCCCCATGACCCACTGCTGCCCCAACACCAACTCAGAGCCCTGTGGGGGTGCAAGGTCCTTTCCATGCCCTTCCCTCCCACCCCCATCTACGGTCCTCCTGCGGAGCCTCCTCCCTGGGTATGAAGCCACCCGCTCACCGGCCAGGCATAGTCCCTGTGCCAGACCAGCACCTGTTCAGAAGGCCCCGCCTGGGGGTTGCGTCCGCTGGCTTCCCTGAGCCAGGCTCCTTGCACAGTGGGTGGGCAATGTGAGCAAACTGGGTGGGCAGATGGCTGCACCCCCACTCACCAGCCCCTCCTGCAGGCAGGGGCCCGGGGCGGGGAGGTGGTGGGGGTGGGTGGGCCACAGCCGCAGGTGAATTTCTCCTCTATCCAGGGAAGAGGGGCACCGTGTGCTTGGACAGAAGTGGTGAGACCCCGGTTAAGGTGTCTCATTTAGGAGCTCTGCTTCCCGTGGAAGAGGGGAGGAAAGCGAGGCTGGTGAGGCAGGGAGGGCTGGGGGCCTCCTCTGAGCAGCCTCCTCATCTGTCCAGTCGGGGGTCTACTCTGACCCACCCTCACTGGAGAGGGTCACTTGTCTCCTGGACACTGGGATCTTTGAGGGGCTCTGTAGGGCACAGGAGGCTGGGTGGGGAGGGTCTCCTTGTTCCACTCCTCCTGCGGCCCTGGCCCCTTCCCTGCGTCCCCCTCAATGGAGCCACTCTGCTCCCTGAGGACCCCATCCCAGAGCCAAGAAGTTTTGGAAACAGAGTGGGAGACTGAGGCAGTGCTGCTGACGGCCTCATGATCTTCGTGTGTTAACAAGCGGGAAGGTGTGGCTGCCCTGCTGGGAATCGTTTGTAAGATCCCACCCAGGTCCTGCTGGGGTCTAGAGCTCCCCATGCCCCCAGCCCCTGCAGCTGGCATGACGGTGTCCGACACCCACCCCGAGACCAGGGCTTTGAGGTCAGGTGCTGCCCTCCCCACGCTGGGTCCCTTCGCAGACGCCCTCACGGTGTGAGTTCCGCCAGCAACAAGCGGAAGGCGGGGGAGGCCCAGCGCCCACCTGGGGGAGGGGTGAAAGCTGACCAAGTCCATTGGCCAAGAAGATGAGAGGATGCCGTGATGGTCGGTGGCAGGTACTTCCACAGAACATTCCAGAAGACAGTCTCAGGAGAAGCTTGGAAGGGCACATGAGGGAGCAGGCTTTGAGGCAGGGACATGTGGACACCTTCAGGGACCAGAGTGTGGGAGAGAGGAGGGGACACAAGGCTGTGTCTCTGTGTAGGTGAGGGGGCCTGGCTTCCCAGCCTGGGAGGGCTGCGTCCTGGCGTGTGAAGGCTGGAAAACTCACACCAGACGGGTGCCTGGGGGGAGGCCCGAGGGTGGCAAAGCCCAGGCCCCACGCCCACTCTCCCTCAGCCCAGCCCCATCCCTCCCTGGGCTCCCTGGGCTGCTTCTGATGTGCGGGAGGGGCTCCAGGGCACCTCAGCCTCCCCTCTGTTCCTCCTGGGGGGCGAGAGGGGGGGCTCAGTGAGGATGGCCGGGGTGGGCTTGCCCCTTTCTGGAAAACCTGGCCACCCCTCACTGCTGAAGGGGTGGTGTGTTCCTCCTGGGGGGCGAGGGGTCCTCAGTGAGGATGGCCGGGGTGGGCCTGCCCCTTTCTGGAAAACCTGGCCACCCCTCACTGCTGAAGGGGTGGTGTGTTCCTCCTGGGGGGCAAGGAGGGTCCTCAGTGAGGATGGCTGGGGCGGGCTTGCCCCTTTCTGGGAAACCTGGCCACCCCCCACTGCTGCAGGGGTGTCACTGGGTCCTGCACGAGGCCCAGCAGCCCTGGCTGGGCACTTGGCCCACGGTGGCCCGAGAGTGGCAGCCGGCGCAGACACCCTGGGAGCCAAGTTCTGAGGCTCAGGGAGGTGCAGGCCAGGGTTGGGGGCCGGCGGGAGGACAGACGTCACGCAGCTGGAGGTTTTCTGCGAAAATAGTGGGAATATATTTGAAAAGACAAGTCACTATGATGTTTACAGTACAACCTCAGGGCCCCTCCGCTCTTGGTTTACGACACTCCGGAGGCAGGAGGCATTTTGAATGGCCCACAACACCTTCCAGAGAGGCGGTCTGGGCCTGATTTGGTCTCTTTCAAATATCAAAATAAAAACTTTTGACATACACATTGCACCCAAGGTAAAAACTAAACAATAGAGCAAAACAAACCATGGATCTTCAAGATTCTTACGGAGAGAAGGAAGCCCTCTCACCCTTCGACCCACCTTCACAGGCACGACTCTGTGAGAGGACAGGTGCGTCCCGGGCCTGGGTCAGGTCAGTGCACGAGGCTGCCCTGGCCGGGGCAGCAGCTCTGCAGCCCCAGCCCTGAGCATCCCCGTCTGGCAGCACAGACCTCGGGCTTGCAGCCCGGCAGGGGAGGCAGGGAGAGCGCCGCCACGCGGGTGCCCGTGCCCTCGATGCAGCCATGGTGGGGCCTCCCTGACCCCGTCTGTCCCACCCAATACCCCCATTAAAAAAAAAAAAATCAAGGAAGCCTGTATTCACATTACAACACGAAAATAGCACCAGAAACTTCAGAGTAACATTGCAGATAGGTGGAGCCCAGAGCTCCGTGCAGCAGGGAGGCTCTAGAGGGCGGCCATGGAGGCTGGGGGGGAACGGGGAGGGCCCGCGGGAGCTGGCACAGGGGCGGTTTCTTCCCAGTTCCATACGGGAACCCAGTTCCCAGCGTCAAGGTGCGCTAGAGATGGGCTTTTCTCCCGCAGCGCAAATGGAGGCTGGCATGAACCTGTGGTCAGAGGGAGGAGGCATGACCCTGTGGTCAGAGGGAGGAGGCCTGTTGTGCTCTTGGGGGACCAGGCGGCTCAGAAGCAACCCTTCTAAGTAGTGAGCACTGCCTTCCCCCACGTGGTTTCTAAGGTCACTTTGGAATTCCAGCAACAGCAGCAAGACTAAGAGGGAACCTGCCACCATCCCACGGCTGCCTTAACTTACTTCCCTTCTCCATGTGGGGAACGGGAGGCTGTGCAAATCTCCAAACATTGGCTTCTATGGTGTTGGTGTCCACAGGGTGCAGGGGTGTGGGTTGGGGGGATGGGCTGCTGTCTCTTCAAGTACTTGGTACCAAGAAAACAGCTGTGTGGACTCAAAAGGGCTGCAGTGGCCCCGTCTTTCACCCCCAGCCTTCCAGCAAGAAAGGGAATGCTGCCCACCCTGGGCCCTGTTTAAAGCATCACCACCTCAGCGCTGACATCAAGGCCTGAGCAGTTGCACAAGAAGTCAAGTGGCCACAGAGTGGACCATCTCAGGGAGCTGGAGCTGGCCAAGGAGGCAGGCCTAG
Organism: Pongo pygmaeus; assembly: GCF_028885625.2. Lineage (NCBI taxonomy): Eukaryota > Metazoa > Chordata > Mammalia > Primates > Hominidae > Pongo > Pongo pygmaeus. The sequence goes on along the minus strand of NC_072391.2, from coordinate 85,748,328 downwards.
ACAGGAACCCCCAGCTCTGCTCCCAGGCTCTTGCTCCTAGAAATTACTCAGAAGCATCTTTCTTTAAAGGGATTTTGAAGCCAGTTAGTCTCTGCCCGAAGAGCTGGCTGAGGAGGTCACTCTGGGCCTCGGCGGTCCGGTGGGTGTGCGGCTCGGCAGGTTCAGCACCGTGGACAGCTGTGCCCCTCTTGGGGGGCCTGAGCAGGGGTCTCCCCTGGGGGAAGGCCTTGCCCAGTCTGTCCTTCCTGTGTGTGTGGCCCGGCTCTGCCTTCCGCTGCTCTGACGGTGGCGGCCTGGGTTTGTTCTGGCTGTTGGGCTTGGGCTTGGTTGGGAGCACACGGCTGGGAGTTGCCTGCTTCCGAGGGGTCCGGGGGGGCTTGTCAGGGGCCGAGGGGGCTCTCCCGAAGCTCCCCACACTTTCACTCCTGGTTGGCCCTGGGACCTGGCCCTTTCTCCTCTTCATGCTGCTTTCTCCCTTCTCCTTGGGACCTGGGCTCCCGTGGGGCCCCTGCTCACCAGCTTCCCTTGTTCCCTTGGTGCAGGTTTTGGCCTGGGCTCGAGGGGGGAGCCTGTCTGGTGCAGGGCTCCGGCTGGGGAAGCTGGGCTTGGCTGGGGTGGTGGCTGTCTCGCTCTGGAGCTGCCCGCTGGCTGGCTGGGGCTGGCTGCCACCTCCTGTCTTGGTGCCGGGGCAAGGGCTTCCACTGCCCTGGGAGCTGGGGCCTGGTTTGGCTTTGGGGGTGGCGGGCTTCATCCCATTCTCTGTGCCACGGGCCAGCTCCCCGGGTGCCAGGCTCCCCACCGCCTTCCTCGGGTGCACTGGGAACTTGAGTGCTTTGCTGGGGGTGGATGCTGCCGACCTGTCCTTTGATGAGCTCTGGCAGCCCGCAGGCTTGGTGGCACTGCCCTTGTGGAAGGCGCCGCCGGGCCCCCCCTCAGACACCATGTGGCTTGAGGACACCTCCTTCTCTTTCTGAAGCAGGGTGTGGTCTTCCTGGAAATGGTCAGGGGTACATCTGCCACGGGCACCCGGGGCCCTGCGTTTCCCTGAGAACAGGAGAGGGGCCCTCTTTCCCTCTGCATCTTGGCTTCTGGCTCCCGGCCGCGGCACAGATGCCCCCAGAGGGAGAGCTTGCTGGAGAAGAGGCCCGGGGCTGCCTGGGGAAGCCTCGTTCTCTGGCCTCTCCAGGGCTCCCTCCAGCACGCAGTCCCCTCTGCCATCAGCCAAGGCAGCTGGGAAGGGAGACAGAGACGGCGGGGGACACTCCTGGTGGTTGGATGGCAGATCACAACCCCTGATCGGGTGGGTCACGGGGTCTACAGGCCTCTCCAGGGTCTCGGGCCATCCCTTGGTGGTGCTGGGAGCCACCTCCGAGCACAGGTGGAGCAGGGCTGGGAGGGAGCCCTCACTCAGGATGGGGCTGCTTCCCCGGGGAAGAGGCCTGTCCTCGCTGGGCCCAGGGGCGCTGCCGGGCATGGCCACCCTGCGCCGTTTGCTGGGCAGTGTGCCCTCGAGGGCCCGGGCCTTCTGTCCCGGCGCTCCCGGCCTCCGCACGCCGCGGAACGTGAAGGGCTGCCGCCCCCTCCTGAGGTGCTTGTCCATGTGGCGGTCGAACTGCTCCTTCTTGGCGAAGGTGTAGTTGCAGGAGCTGCAGGCGAAGGACTTCTTGATGATGCGCATAACCGTGGCGCAGAGCTCGCAGGCATACAGCGGCGTGTGCTGCAGCTCCGGCCGCTCCCGCAGCCCGTGCGCCCCGCCCAGGTGTGCCAGCAGCTCCCCGTGCTCGGGGTAGACCCGGGGGCACCGGGGACACAGGTAGACGCGCTGCGGGCTGTGCACCGCCAGGTGGCGCTGCAGCTTGAAGGGCTTGGGGAAGCGCTTCCCGCAGTGGTGGCAGTCGCGGGAGGGGTCCTTGCAGGCCTCGTGCACCGGGGTGGCTTGCAGAAGGGGCTCCCCGCCGGCCCAGGGGTCGGGGGACGGGCCGGGGGTCGTCTTGGGGGGGCCCGGGCTGCCGGCGTCAGCCAGGGCGTTGGCGGAGGCGCCGTCTGGTGTCGCGGCCCCGTCTGGGTTGCTGGGGGTGCTGCGCGCTCGGGGTTTCGCCCTCTCGCCCGGGCTCTCTTTCCTGGCTTCTCCCTCTTGCCCGCACGGGTCTCCCGGGCTCCCGGCGGCCTTGCCGGCGGAGCGCTTGCCCCTGTGGTGTTTGGGCGCGGGTTCCATGATGCTGTTCAGAAGGTGGGCGATGGCGCTGCTGCCCTCCAGGCCTCCGGACGGGTCCCCCAAGGACCTCCGCGCCTGCCCCCTGCGGGCGAAGCGGGCCGCGTGCTCACGCAGGTGCTCGTTGTACATCCAGACGTCGGCCACCTCCTTCAGGCACATGCCGCACGCCCAGGGCCCCGCCTTGCTCTGCGCGTGCCTCTCCTGCAGGTGGCCCCGCAGCAGCTCCCGCGAGCCGAACCTGCGCTCCACGCACATGTAGCAGGTGGGCGGCGGCGCGGGCGTGTGGGCCAGCTTGTGCAGGTCCAGCTCGCCCAGGCTGCGGAAGCGCTGGAAGCACACTCTGCACTTGTAGGAGGCCCGCTTGCCCTTGGCCGGCCGGCCTCTGCCTTGGGCCCTCCCTGCCCCTGCAGCCTCCTCTGTCCTTCGGCTCTGTGGCCCCTGTGAGCTCGCCGTGGCCTCGAAGTCTAAGAAGCTGGGGCCGGGGAGACCCACGGGGTCTTCAAAGGGTCCCAGAAAGCACAGGTCTTGCATCTCAAACTTGGTGCTGAGCACCTCAAAGTCCGCGGCACGGAGCGGCAGCAGGTGGGTGTTCCCGGGAAGCCCACCGTCACAGCGTTCTCTCTCCAGGCTGGGGGGCTCGGGGCTCACATCTCCGAGAGAAGAGGAGGAGTCATCGGCAGGGGCCGGCAGCTCCAGGCCTCGCCAAGACGCTGGGACCATGTGCAGCTCAGGAATGGCCTCGGGCCGATCGTCCTCGGGGCAGTGGGAGGGCAGCTTCTCTGCACCGGTTTCCCTGCTGGACTCCAGGGCCCACAGGCTGAGGCCGGGGGCCCAGGGGTCAATGCCAGGCACCCTGCTGTTGAGGAACCCATCCAGGAGGAAGGACTCGGGCAGACCTGCGGGATCCTCGTCCTCCCACGGGTCCTCATGGCAGAGGCAGAGGGAGCCGGAGTCGCTGAGGTCCGTGGGCAGGCGGGCTGGGCCCAGCGTGGGGCCACCGCCCTCCTCAAAGCTGGGCTGGGTTGGCAGCGAGCGCACCGGCTTCTCACAGCGCTTCCCATAGACACGCGGGTTCCTCTTTCGAGTCAAGCGGCCGCCTGGAGGGAAGAGCTGGGAGAAAGAGACCTCATCATCAAACAAGCTTGGAGGATCTTTGGCATTGGAGCCGGAGCCGGAGGCATCAGGAGTGGGGGCCTCAGGCCCCTGGACTCCACCCTGGGTGTCTGGGTTGTCCGGGAGGCCCTGGAGGCAGCTGCTGGTGGTGCTGTCCGCCGGAGAGCTGGAAGTCTCGGGAAAACCCAGGGGGCCCAAGGGGGTCGTGTTCTCCTCCCAGATGCCTTCCTCTGATCGGCTGTGGGCCCCGCTGCTGTCCTCCGCAGGCTCGCTCCCAGACTCTTTGCACACACCCAATGCCTTGGTCTCTCTTGGTCCCCAGAACCCCCTTGCCGAGGCTCCCTTCTGCCCAGCTGGCTGTTCCCCCAGAGCTGCACCGTCCATCCTCCCTGGACACAGCATCCGATCTCCAGGGGGCTTCTGGGCCCCAGTCTCCCCTGCACACAGAGCCTCCAGGTCAGTCTCTGCTGCACCCTCCATCACCCCAGGTCCCGGAGTGGCCAAGCGAGGCGGCTGCTCCCCGTCAGCCTCAGGCCCTCCTTCCACAGAGAGGCAGTGGCTCGGAGGGGCGGCGTAACTGGCCATCGCAGGGGATGGTCTGGAGCCGCGCCCATCTGAAATCACATCAGGAGATAGTGGAAGAGCGCTCTCCTCCCGGAGCCTTCTCCCTCTCGGCTTTCCCCTTTTCTTATTTGACTTCCCCTCTGAGTGGCTAGGAGAGTCCACGGTGGGCTCTCGGCGCCACCTCCGGCCTTCTCTTTTCTCTGCCTGTTTGGGATGGAGCTCATCTTCCCTGGCCTGGTCAGGTGTGGGCTTGGAGGCCGGAGTCTTCACATCTACCTCATGCTCAGTAGGGCTTGGAGGGTGCAGCTGCTGGCTGTGTGGGGAGCCCGGTGTTCTGAGAACCTCCTTTGAGCCCTGGGCAGGCGGTGGCTGGGTGACATGGCTGGGGTCTCCCCGCGAGTGATTTGGTCTCTCCTTCCCAGGCACCTTGTGGCTTTTCTTCCTGGGGGGCTGGCACTTTTGGGCTAGGGGCTCTAGAGGCTGCTGAGCAGGCAAGGCCTCTGGGCTCAGCTCCGCGGGGGCTCCCGGGTGTGGCCGGTGCTTCCTGGCCTTGTGCCGGCTCAGGCCCGGCCCGGAGCGGAAAGAGGCTGCGCAGACCTCACAGGTCACAGGCCCATGTGGAGCGTGGCCCTTCCACTGGCCGTTCTCTGTAGATGCAGGCTTCTTTTTATAGCCACGGGGCCTCTGTTTGAGGTCTTGGGGGCTGAGGGGGTCCCCCTGAGGAGTCTGGTGGGAGGCATTTCTGTGGCTTTGGGGGGAGTCAGACTGGAAGTCACTGGCTGTGCTGCTTGGAGCTGTGGTTCTTCCCAAGCACAGTCCCGTGGAAGGGCAGGTGACCCTGGGCATCTTGGTAACACCAGAGCGCCCGGTCTCAGGGGTCCCTGGGTCCTCCGGCTCCTTGCTGCTGGTCCCCATCTCACCTTCCAAGCAGGCGGGGGAGTCTGGCCCTGCACCCTGTAGCGTGGGAGGCTCAGTGGGCACAGCTGTGACAGCCTGGCCCTCCCTGTGTCCGAGGCGGGCAGTATTGCTTGGAGAATATGAGGAGTGGCCCGTGGGCATCCTGTCAGGGTTGGTGTGGGGCGGGGCTCCCCTGCTCTGGGGGTCTGGCCCTGGGAGTCCCCTGCCTGCCTGTGCCTCATCTTCGGTGGGAGTGCTGGACAGGCCTGCAGCCCTGACGATCACGCTGGGGGAGACGGCCCCCGCCAGGGGAGGAGAGGTGGCCCGGCCAGGAGACTCCCACAGCTTCTCTTTTCTGGAATCCTCTGGAATTCTTAAAGTGTTGTCTTTGGGGCTGTCCCCACCGTGAGTGCAGGTTACAGCACTGACGGAGCCAGGATGCCAGGAGGACGGGTCTTCCAGGGGGCTGCCCTCCCCCTGGAGAAGGCAACGAGCCAGGGCTTCCTTGGGATCGCAGGGGCTTGTTGTCAAGGACAGGGGAGCCATTGGGGAATCCTCAGCCCCAGCAGTATCTGTTGTGGCTCGGACACCATCTGCCTCTTCCAGAGGTGCCCAGGCAGGAGAACAGGCCAGCAGGTGCTGGGGGCCGGGAGGGTCCTTGCAGGATGGAGATGCTGGCAGCTGCCCCCCCAGCCCACCTTGGGCCCTGGTGGCACTGGAAGGCGAGGTAAGTGGGTCTTCATGGGGCAGGGGCCCAAGGCTGCAGGGCATGCGGGTGGCTGAAGTGGGTGAGGGGGCACAGGCAGCCAGGTCTCCGACAGAGGGTGCTGGGCTATCCCCTGTGGCCAGCGGCGGCTTGTTCAGGCTTGGGCTGGACGCCCTTTCTGGAGTCCGGCCCTCAGATCCATTTCGGGTGTGGGCTGCTGTCAAGGCCAGCGCCAGGGACTCCCTATCAGGGGACGGAGGGCTTGGGGTGGGCTGGGCCTCCTCCTGAAGGCTCATGGCTGTCCTGCTTCCCTTGCGTTTCTCTAGCAGGACTGCACCCTCGGCGGGGCTGGCCAGCGCTGTTTTGGGACTGGCATTGACTGAGGCATGGTTGTCCGTCCCCACTGGGCTCACCCCGTTCTCTGGCTGAAGCCAGTTGGCTGTGCCTTGGCCCTGGGTTTTCTCAGCTTGGCCAAGCAAGCCCCGATGTCCATCTGCCTGCAGCCCCAGCTGATGTCCGGCCACTGCAGGGAGAGTTGTCACCTGCACACCCCCTGGGGAGCCCTGGGCGGGGCCACAGGCCACCTTCCCTCTTTCCACAGTGCCCCCTTCCAGACCTGAGGGGTTCACTCGTGGAGGGCTCTGGGCAGCAGGTGTTAGCTTCTGCAAGCCCAGGATGCCATCTTTACTCTCAGCCACTCCAGGCCCTGGGAGCTGAAGCTGACATATGGGGGGGCTCAAAGCTGGGTCCTGGGACCTCCTGCTGGGGTGGGTGTTGGACACACAGGCAGGACTTGGCACAGGGACCAACCAAGCCTCCCTGCCCTGGGGGGCAGTCAGTGAGGAGGCCCCCGCCGGTGCAAACTCATTACCCTCAAAGCCAGGCCTCCCTGCTGTGGGGTGGAGGTGCCCACCTGCTCTGCCTGCAGAATGTCCCTGGGCAGCATGGCTGGGACTGGCACCAAAAGGCCAGGTGGCATCCAGAGGTGGAGCCCCGTCACCCTGAAATGCCAAGTCAGGGGCCAGATGGACAGCAGGGCTGCCAAAAGCTTCTGGAGCAGGGGCCTCTCGGTGGGGCTGGTCTGCTGTGCCGGGTTCTGGGAGGAACCCTCCTCTCTGTGCAGCGGCCTCTTGGTGGGGCTTGTCTGCTGTGCCCAGTTCTGGGAGGAACCCTTCTCTCTGTTCACAGGGAAGCGCCTGCAGGGAGTCTTCACTTTCTTGTGAGCTGGCGGCCTCCTTATTCTTAGGAAATGAAAGTTCCTGGTCGGGGATGCACTTCACTAAACTCCCGGCATCCAGCTGTGGCCCGGGCTGCTTGCTGGGGTCAGGCAGGCAGACATCTGTGGGGGGCCCGCTGTCTCCTTCTGCCTGGCAAAGTCCAGTCTTGGAGGCTCCGGCTTTCTGCACCGGCTGAAACTGGAAGTTGGCTCCCCTGGGACTGAAAGGAGCCCCAGAAACCAGGTCTTCCTGGGCACAGGAGAGAAGGGCTGCGTCTCTCGGATGGAAGGAGGCTGGGCAGGGCCACGTCCCCCTGGGCCGCCCCTGAACCGTTTCCACGGTGGCCACAGCCGATGCTGCACCATCCGGATGTGCAGTGGGTTCCCCAACGCACGTGAGCTCAGCTGCCGAGAACGTGTCCTTGTGGGGTGCAGTGGCCTGGCAGGTGCGCCGTTGGGAGGGTGGCTCTGTGCCTGTGCCCAGCTCCATCCTGCCCACAGACTCAGCTTCTCCGAGCTCTCTCGGGGCCCCATGTGTGTCTTTGCTCCTTTGCAGCTGACTTTCTAATTCGGTGACCAATTTCTGGATCTCCAGTTCGTCCTCGGACAGGTGACTCATAAGAGCAACACTACATCCACTCCCCTTCCCAGGCAAAGACGGGGCGGCGCCGGGAGCCACTGTCTGTTCAGGGGGACACGTCTTACTGAGCACCTTTCCCCCCGAGAGATCAGGAAAATGGCTAGGCAGCATCGGGGATACTTCCTCAAGCAGCAAAAAAGAGGGGTACGGTGGATCTGATGGCACCGTCTTCTGGGGAGGGTCGGCACATGCGAACGGCAGCCGGGAGTCCCTGTTTGCAGACAGGCTGCCATAGAGGGGCGGGTCGAATCTGTCCACCGGCAGGTCTGGGAAGAGGGATGTGGACTCCAAGGTCAGTGGCGATGCAGCTCTACCTGGCTCTGTCTCAGCCGTGCCAGGTGGGCTCCTCGGCAGCTGTGGCTCAAGGGAACCGGCATCCTCGCCTTCCTGGCAAAGGCAGGAGCTGCTGGCCGGCGGGGCATCCCTGGCTGAGGGCTTGGGGTGCAGTTCTTCCAGGAAACAGCCAGCCAGATCTTTGGGTCCGAGGAACAACTCACTGTGGGGGCTGCTGTAGGGCTGAGGCCCGTTTTTGGCAACTGGAACCCCCAAGGGGTCTCCGTTAAAACCAGCAGGGTCACAGCCAAAACTGGAGATCTCTGAAGACGGAACACTGGGTTTGGGGCAGGCGGTACTTGAAGGGTTAGCCATGGGTGCCAGAAATTCTCCAGGCTGGTGGGCAGGGGGGTCCTCACTGTTGTGGGAGACCGGGGCCTGTGTGCACCCAGGACCACCCAGCAGGCTGCCCACACCTGGCGTTGGCGAGCTTCCCTGGGGCGCCGTGTTGGCGAGGCTTCCCGATAGCTTGGGGGTGCGGGTGTCATGTCTGCTGGGCTGCGGCTGCTCTGGCGTCAGGAGACGGGGGCTTGCTCCCATTTCTCCCACACAGGCGTCTGGAGGAGAACGCAAAGCCTCTGTGAATTCTGTGCTGTCCGGGGCTGACTTTTTGGCAATTTCAGGCTCCTTGGCCTCCTGGGGGAAGTCCAGCGACGGGCGGGTTTCCTCTGAGGTCTCGGTGTTGGTGGGGACCTGCGGGGGATCCTTGGGGGCCACTGAGGGGCGATCAGCACACTTGGGGCCTCTCTCCCTGGCGGCTGCTCCCGCCTCTAGGCTTCGAGATGGGCCATGGGCCTGAGGGCTCCTGCGGGGGCCGGGGCGACGCCTGCCCGGCTCCTCGGGGTTCGTGGGGGCTCTGTCCCCGCCGGCTTCCTGCCTCACTGCCTTCCGGGGTTTCTGTTGCTGCTCATCCTCTCTGGGACCCTGGGTCAAGTCCATTTCCTTTCTCTTCTCGCCTCGGCACCGCCGGCCTCTGAAGCCGGGGCCCCGCTGCGGAGGCTGCTCGTCCTCCTCGGACTCCGAGGCGAAGTCGTACTCGCGGAGCCTGCGGTCCTCAGCTCGGGGCTGGGGCCTCTCCGCCTTCAGGGAGCCGCGCCTGTCCACCCGCCGCCCCAGCCGCCGGTAGCGCTTGTTCTTCTGCTGCACGATTTTCAGGATGAGCTCCTTGCCCCAGGTGCCGCCCCGAGCCTTCCTCTTCCTGGGGTCCTTCCTGGGGGGCAGCCGGAGGCGCTGGGAGCTCCGGGTCTCCTCCGAGAGGGCGGTGGCTCTCGGGACCTGGGGGGCGGGGTCTGCACAGCTCTGGGGGGCCTGAGTTCTAGGGCCCCGGGGGCGGGGTGCGGGCTGCTCCCCGAGACTGCCCTTCCTCCTGGGCCTCAGGCCGGAGGCTCTGCTGCCGCCGCCCGACCCCGACCCCTCTGCTGCGCCGCCCGACCCCGACCCCTCTGCTGCGCCGCCCGTGCCCAGATCCTTCCGGAACAGCTTCAACTGCTTCCCTCTCCTCTGCTGCCTGCCCTGGCTGGGCGCATCCGCCTCGATGGGGGCCAGACCCAGGGAACGCGTTTTGGGCCTCCCTCGGGCTGGGCAGCCCCTGTCCCCAGGGCGGGGGGTTTGGGGGTCCGGCGTGGCTGCTGGGAGCGGGGGCAGAGCTTTGTTCTCCGGAGTCACCCCCGCCTTGGTCTTAAGGGGCTGTCCAGTGCTGGGACCTCTGGGGCCAGAAGGCTCCTCGTCCGCGAAGACGTCGATGAAGCTGCTGTCGATCTCGGGGTTGTCCGACTGGTACTCCATGCCGTTGAGCGCCTCGGTGATGAGGCTGTCCAGCTTGGCGTCATCCTCCATGTCCAGGTCCGAGGCAGGGAGCGGGAAGGGGGTGGCGGCCAGGCTGGGCAAGAAGCCGGTCCTCAGGGGGTCGTCTTTGCCCTCGGCCTGGGCGTCCCCAGCTAACAGGAAGGTCTTCGTGTGGTTGAGCAGGCCTGGATGTGCGTCGGCAGGGACTTTGGGGGCAGCGGTGGGAGAGGGGAGCCCAGGGGGGCCTGGAGACCGCTGGTGGCCATCCTTGGCCCTGGCCAGGAGCAGGCCACAGAACTGCCGGTGCGCCAAGAAAGCCGCCAGGCTGCTGTAGTTGCGGTCACACTGCCTGCAGGTCAGCAGCACGTCCAGCTGGTCCAGGCTGGCGCTGCTGAGGGAGAAGTGGTGTGTGGGGTACGGGGGCGGCGCGCGGGGGAAGCCCTGCAGCCCTCCCCGACCCACCTCGGGGCCGTTGTGGGAGAATGGGGTCTCCTCCAGGCACCGGAAGGCACCCTCGGCTCCCAGCCCATCTGCAGGAAAAGGAAAGGCCTTGGCTGGCTCTGGCTGGTAGTGGGTGGGGAGGGAGTGGGGGGGCTCCGGGGACGGGAAGGGGCTGCCCGTCTCCTGGGGGTGAGTAGGTGGGTGGAAGAAGGCCGAGGGCCCAAGGGAGCCGGGGAGCTGGCTTTCCTCTGAGCTGGGGTTGGCCGGGCTGCTGGACATTGGCGACAGGGAAGAGCAGGTGCTGCCGGCCGTGTTGGTGGCTGGTGACGGCAGCGGGGACTCGCTGGGGGAGGCTCCTACTACCCTCGGTGGGGGCAGGCTGGGTGTCCCGTGGGGTGAAACCTGGGGCTGGGCCACCCTGAAGAACAGGGGCTGAGCCCCAGGGTCTGTCATTCCGTTGTAGGTGAACAGTGCTGGGGAGCCGCCCTGGCTGCTTCTCACGGCTGGCAGCTTCTCTCTGGGTCCTGGTGTCTTGCCAGCAGTGCCCAGGGCTCCTTGGCTGCCCCCCTGCCACTCGGGGGCCCCCGCGGGGAAAGGCAGCCGGCTCAGCATCTCCATTCCGTGGGGACTTGGCCCGGCGGTCGGCAGCACCTGGGGCCAAGGCAGGGGGGCACTCTGGGGGAGGCAGAGCCGCTGGCCTGGGCTGGGCTGGCCGTTAAAGAACATACTCCTGGTGGCAGCCAGGGGGCCCCCAGGAGGTGTGGGGTAAGGGGCTGCTGTGAGGTCCCATAGCTGGGGCAGCCTGGCGGGTGGGGGCCCTGGGGCAGCCAGCTCAGTGTCCAGAGGCCCCGGGCTGGTATCCACCCCGCTGGCTCCGTACGCCTGCCCTGGAAAGTGCCTCTGGGGTAGGGAGCTAGGGGGCCCTCTTGTGCTCCCCGGCCCATCCTGGGCTGAGGGTGGTCTTTCGGGAAGGATTTTGGTCAGGCTCTTGTGCAAACTGTCAGAGAAGGGTCTCGGGGCCGAGTGAGCAGCTCCAGGGGGAGAGAGGGCACCACTGAGGTCGCTGTGGGGGTTCAGGCCACCTGGCTGGCCCTGGTAGCAGGGCAGGGGTGAGGGTGCAGGCTGGGTGGGCAGTGGGTAGGCAGGGCCCGTGCCCACGGCCTCCTCCGGCCACGCTCCCTGGGGCTGATGGAAGGCAAACACCAGTGGCCCGTCGGTGAATGCGTGCCCAGCCACATCCGCAGGGAAGGGTTTTGTGCTGGCCCCATGCAGTGCTGGGAAAGGGAAGTGGAAGGAAACTCCCCTGGGGCTGCCGCCGGGCCTGCTGCCTTTGGAAACGGGTTCCGGCTCGGCGGGGGGAACCCCGAAATTAGCACCTGGGAAGCTATTCTCAGCAGCGGGAGGCCAGGAGTCGGTCCCACTGGCCTGGAATTCGGGATAGGAACTGGGCTGGAGGGGGCTGGTGCCCCTGCTCTGGGGGGGCCCTGGGGCTGGGGGCCTGGGGGTGGCGCTTGGTGAGGTATAGTTGGTGGAGGTAAAGCTGGAGGGTGTCTCCTGGAAGCACCTGTGGAAGCCAAGCTCTTCGGCGGCGGGTTGGGCCTCAGTCTTTGGGAGGCCCGGCCTCAGTGGAGCTCCAGTCCCAGGGCCCTGGGGGGCGTCCGCCTCAGGGAGCTGGGCAGCCTCCAGCTGTGGGTTCTCTGGTGTCTCGTCCAGGGTGGGCTTGGTCCTCGAGCTGGCGATGCTCAGACTGTAGCGCTGCGGGGGGCTGCCCTCTGCCCTGCCCGCCAGCCTTGAGGGAGCCTGCAAGGGGCTTCTCCCCGGTGGGGTCTGGGGGCTTCCCCCCTTCCCAGGGGTGCTGCTTGGGGCCTGGCCTCTCAGGGGTGGGGGCTCGAGCTCCCCATCCCTGGCCTGCCTTGGCTGGGCCTCGGGGAGCTCCATGGCCTGGGCTCGGCCGCCAGCCTCCCTGGCACCCTTGGTGGTCCTGGTAGCTGGGGTGTTGTCCTCCAGTGGGGGCTGGGAGGGGCGCCCCAGGCTGCTGGCAACTTGGCGGGGCTGCAGGTCTCCAGTCATGGTGGGGGGCGGCGCTCCTCGGGGGCGCTCCCCAGGCATGGCCCCTCCGTCCTGGCGCTAGGACAACGCAGCTATCCGAGGGGGGCCCCGCGGAATGGGCCGGACGGCCATCCTCAGCCCTCGATGGGCCCCAGGGAAGCCTGCGCTCATGGTCCTGAGTGGAGCCTGGAAGGAAAGGTCACAGGTGAGTGGGGCAGAGGAGCTGGGTGGCCCTCGCCTAGATAGGGAGCTTCCAGGCTCTCCATGCGGGTGTGGCCGGGCCAGAAGCAGAAGAGGCTGCGTGCAGCCGTCACAGAAGCTCTGAGCTTAGAAGGGATGCTCGGCTCAGCCCCTACCTAGAAGCAGGAAGGGAGAGGGCATCCCGCCAGATGGAGCAGGGACCCTTCCCCGTCTCAGGGAGAAGAGGGGCGGTGGAGCGCAGAGAGCGAGTGGAGGGGGGAGGGAGGGGGGAGCTTTCTGGGGTATGAGAAGGCCACTTACAGCCTCAGAGCAGTCCTTGGCCAGGCTGTGGAGAGGACAGGCCCCTGTGTGGGGCACAAGCTCCCAGCCTGCAGGAACTGCCCCAGGGCAGGGTCCTGGCAGCGTCCAGGAGGGCCCAGGTGGATGCCTACACCTGCCATGGGGAGGGCCTTCAGGCAGGAGGCTGCGTTGCAGGAAATAGGGGACTGAGGCAGCAGAAGCTCAACCTGAACCACTCAGGGCCTGGGCGGCTGGTTCCAAGCGGGGCCTCCCCTGCCATCAGCCAGGGTCTCCGTGCCACCAGGCCTTACAGGGTAACCTCCAGATCCTGCTCCGGGAAGCCCCCAGCCTCCGGACGGTGCCGGCTCCCATTCTGGCACATGCCAGATGTAGCAGGAGCCGCTTGCCCAGAGGAGCCTGCCCCTTGCTCACCCAGGGCTGGCTTCACACTGATCATGTCTGTTCTTATGTCATGACATATGGGACTGTCCTCTGTGCGGACAGGACTCAGACCCGAGCCATGGGCTGTGGCCACGAGGGGTGCAGGCCGTTAGGTGTGGGGGCCCCTTCTGACCTGCCCAGCAGGGACTGGGCGTCCTTTACACAGGAGAGCGAGGCAGGGCTCAGCCCTTGCGGGCATCCTCGTTACCACTGACCCCTGGGTCCTCATGGCAGGCCCTGAGAGGCAGATGACTTGGCCAGAGTCACACAGCCAGCAGCAGAGCAGCTGCGAGCTGAAGGGACAGGCCTCAGGCCTGGAGTGCTCTCAGAGACCCTGCTGCCTCTGTGGAGGGGGGGTGCCTCCTGAGGTCACAGGACCCTCCCACCGGCCTGAGCTAGTGGTGTCTCATGCCCCTCCTGGAATTCCCACGCTACAGCCGCCTGGGGACTCCTAACGCAGAGGCTAGCAGGCCCTCTGTCCCCAGCACAAGGTTGGTACCTGCACTTCCAGCTGGCTCTTCCTGCTGTGCCCAGGGACTGCCTGCACCGGGGAGGAGGGTCCTGCCCAATTTGGGCCAAGGTCTCCAGGGTGGGCGAGGTCCCAGCCTGCAAGCTCCACGTCACAGCACCAAGAAGAGTCATGCCAGCTGGGGGGCCTGGGTGCCCCTTCCTCCTCTGCCACCACCACTGAGGTACCTCCTGTCCCATGACCCCGGGAGGAGGGTCCCTTTCCCTCTTCTGGGATCCACTGCCAGGGGGCAAAGGCCTGGGAGTCCTTGGGGCCAGGATTCACAGGTGAGGTTTGTTGAGTGAATAAATGATGCTGGGTAGCTGAGCACTTTCCTGAACTGCCTGCCTTGTACTCACGGTGGCTCAGAGGTGATCTGTGATTGTCACCCTGAATTGATGGGTGAGGAATCCAGGCACAGAGAGGTGGGGAACCCACTCAAGGCCTCAGCCAGTGTAGGCGGTGTCCTCCTGGGAGGGCTGGCTCCTAGCCCTGCACATCTCCTGCCCTGCACTGGGCTTAGCCGTGTCCCACACGGCCCAGACACCCACTGGGGCCAGGCTGCAGGGGTAGGGGTCGGAACAGCAACAGCCAGGCCCCACATGAAGCCCAGTCCCACATGTCAGACCCCCCTACCCATGGCCAGAGTCCTCCAGGAGGTGATGGAGGAGGAGGGGGCTCAGAGTGGGGACCTCAGCCCAGATGGAGCATCAGAAAGGCCTCCTGGAGGAGGTGGCTTTTGCTGAGTCCCGGATGGTGGGGAGGAGTGTTGAGAACACAGCTGTGCCCAGTGGCCTTTGTCAAGGGAAGGAGTTGGTCTGATTTATCAAGGGAAGGATTGAGGCCTGCTGGCTCAGCGGCTGCCATGAGGAACATCAGGTGACACGCCCACCTGCTGGCTCAGAGCTGTGGCTGGAAGCCCTGCCCGGCAGGCCCCAGGAGTCAGCTCTCGGGAGGCAGTGGGCAGGCCCGATTACTGTCCTGAGAGGGAGAAGAAGGCCGGGTGGGTGGGGGTGGAGGGGGCCTCAGGACCATCAAGACAAGAGCATCTCTGGCCAGCCTTGGCACAGGCTGCCGCCTCTACATACCTGGGGAGTCGGGGGCCCCTCAGCTGGGTCGCTGCACAACTTCCTGAGGAATGAGAATTTCTTGGCTGAAAGCAAATGGAAAGCACGTCAGGGCCGATGTGGTGTGTGGCTCTGGACCAAGAGCCCCAGGAGGAGCCAGGGAGCCAGGTGGGAGGGAGCGGCTCCCGGGCAGAGCTGGCTGTGGCCTCAGGGCACCAGGAAGCCACCAAGAGCCACCAGAAGATGGGTGAGCTCCTCTCAGGGGTCAGCGGGCAGCTCAGCTGGCCTGGGGGACCCTGAAGGGTTTAGGGGTCACCTGGCTGCCTCAGCTGCAGCTTCGACGGCTATCTTACATTTCTTTTTGTTGGGTCTTTATGTATGCATAGATTGTGTGTTGATGCGGCTCCAAAACTCAAGACTCTATTACAAGTTGCAGTGAGAACGCTGCCCCTCCCATCCCTGCCACCATCCCTCCCCAGTCCCGCTGGGAAGACTAGAGGAGCTTCTGGTGTTTCCTCCCAGAGTCCCTTGATGCAAACACCAGCACACAGGAACACACGCTGCCTTTCCTCCTTCCTTGAACAGAAGATCATCGGTTACACTCACTGTTCTGCACCTGACTTTTTTTCATTTAACAACATATCCTGTAGATAATTCCACAACATTCCATGAAGAGGTTTCTCACTCTCTGTCCACTCGTCCTCGCATCCAGGCTGCAGAGCACCCAGACCTGTCTGGATGGACACTGGGCTGCTGCCTGCATTTGGCCCTTAGAAACAATACAGCAATGGTCACCACATGGCGACAGCCTGTGCTCCAAATGCTGTGGGCCTAGCTGCATCAAAGGGCACCTGCGTTTGACATTTGGAGGGAGATTGTCCAATTGTCAATCTGCGATGGTTTTAAAATATGGCCACACATTCTTTAACCCTCCTCCCTTCAAGAGGTGGAACCTCATTCTCTCCACTTGAACACAGCTGAGCTTGCTGCCTCACCGCTAATGAACAGAATATGCTGGAAGGAGGGGTGCTGGACTTCAAGATTGGGCCCTAAAAGGCACTGCAGCTTCCTCCTTGCACACTTAGACCACACATGTGGGGAAGCAGCTGCCATGCTTTCAGGGCACTCAAGCAGCCCCGTGGAGAGGCCATGAGGTGAGGAACAGAGGCCTCCTGCCTGTAGCTGTGTGAGGGAGCCATCTTGGAAGTGGCTTCCCCAGCCTCCGTTGGGCCTTTGGATGATGCTGCAGCCCCTGCTAACATTCTGACCAAAACCTTGTGAGGGAACCTGAGCCAGAACCACCCGCTAGGCTGTGCCTGCATCCTGACCTTTGGAAACGAAGAGATAATAAAGGTTTGTTGTTTGAGTCTGTTCTTTATTATACAGCAATAGACAACCTTAACTCACGCCCCTCCTAGCAATGTAGAGAACCCAAAGGCCCTAATGTAAGTCACTGTGTCACTGGAGGAAGCGTGTCCTTACCCAGAGATGTATAGACTGAGGCCCAGGGAGGGTGAAGAACTGCAGGAAGCCACTGGGACTCAGCAGTAGAGCCTTTGCCACACCGTTCCATCCATCTGTTCATGTATCCATCCATCCACCCACCTATCCATCCATCCATCTACCCACCCACCCATCCATCCATCCACCCACCCATCCATCCACCAACCCACCCATCCACCCATCCATCCATCCATCCATCCATCCATACACCCATCCGTCTGTCCATCCATCCACCCATCCACTCATCCATCCATCATCATCATCATCATCCACCTATCCATCCATCCATCATCTACCCATCCATCCACCCACCTACCCATCCATCCAGATACCCACCCACTCACCCATTGATCCATCTATCCATCCATCCATCCATCCATCCATGCATCCATGATTCCATCCATCCACTCATCCATCATCATCCATCCATCCATCCATCCATCCATCACCCACCCATCCATCCATCCATCCACCCATCCATCACCCACCCATCTACCCATCCATCCACCCATCCATCCACCCATCCATCACCCACCCACCCATCTGTCCATCTACCCATCCATCCATCCATCCACCCATCCATCACCCACCCACCCATCTGTCCATCCGTCCATCCGTCCATCCATCCATTCACTCATCCATCATTATCCATCCATCCACCCATCCATCACCCACCCATCCATCCATCCATCCACCCATCCATCACCCACCCATCTACCCATCCATCCATCCATCCATCCACCCATCCATCACCCACCCACCCATCTGTCCATCTACCCATCCATCCATCCATCCACCCATCCATCACCCACCCACCCATCTGTCCATCTGTCCATCCGTCCATCCATCCATCCATCCATCCATCCATTCACTCATCCATCATTATCCATCCATCCACCCATCCATCACCCATCCATCCATCCATCTATCCACCCATCCATCACCCACCCATCTACCCATCCATCCACCCATCCATCCACCCATCCATCTATCCACCCACCCATCTGTCCATCAACCCATCCATCCATCCATCCATCCACCCACCCATCCATCACCCACTCACCCATCTGTCCATCCGTCCATCCATCCACCCATCCATCCATCCATCCATTCACTCATCCATCATTATCTATCCATCCACCCATGTATCACCCACCCACCCAACTGTCCATCTACCCACCCATCCATCCACTCATCCATCACTCACCCACCCATCCACCCTTCCACCCATTCATCCACCCATCTATCCACCCACTCACACATTCGTCCATCCACCCGCCCATCCCCCCATCCACCTGCCCATCCACGCATTCATCCACCCATCCATCCATCCATCACTCACCCATCTATCAACCAATCCATCCATCCATCCATCCATCCATCCATCCATCCACCATCCACCATCCACCCTTTTACCATTCATCCACCCATCTATCCACCCACCCACTCACCCATTCATCCATCCACCCATTCATCCCATCTACCCATCCACCTGCCCATTCACCCATCCATCCATCACTCACCCATCTATCCACCCACTCATTCATCCATTTATCCATCCCTCCATCCATCCATTACTCACCTATCCATCCGCCCACCCATCCACCCTTCTACCATTCATCCACCCATCTATCCACCCACTCACCCATGCATCCATCCACGTGCCCGTCCCCCCATCCACCTGCGCATCCACCCACCCATTCACCCATCCATCCATCACTCACCCATCTAACCACCCACTCATCCATCCATCCACCCACTCATCCATCCATCCACCCACCCAGCCACCCATCCACCCTTCTACCCATTCATCCATCCACCCATCTATCCACCCACTCACCCATTCATCTACCCACCCGCCCATCCCCTCTAATCTACCCACTCATCTACCCACCCACCCATCCATCCACAAGTCTTTACATTTGTGTCAGATGCTGTGTCAGGCACTGGGCACACAGTGATGTGACAGATTCACAGCCTTGGGCTGACCAGAAAGTCAGTGAAATTGCTGCAAATGAGGAAGTTGCAGCCCAGAAAGGTGGTGTGACGGGTCCAAGGTCACACAACTGACACAGCCAAGCTGAGATTTGAAGGCAGGACTGCCTGTAACTGTGCTGCTTCCGTGCTGAACAAAGGGTGGCCCCACCCCACTGCCTCCACACCCTGTCCCTCTGTCCTTCCCATCCCCTGGGGTGGCCCTGCCTCTGCCTGCCCAGCTTGCGGGCAGAACTTGGCCATCCCATCCCCTTTCCTCTGCCCCAGGACAGCAGGGACATTTGCCTGCAGCACCCCGGGGCACTTGAGGGCCGGCTGCCAGCTCTCCCTCCAGGGGCTCAGGGATGTGTCCCAGTCCTTGGAGCTGGGGTGTGCATGGGGGCGGCATGTGCTCCAGGCCTTGGGTTCTGGCCCCGCCCAGGCTCTTGGCAGAGCCCCTTGGTGCCAGCCTGTCGGTGTGGGTTTCAGTAGGCCGGACCCCTTTGAAGTCGGGAGATCCTATCCCCCAGATCTAGGGCTGGCCCCAGGGAGACCCCGGAGGAGCGCAAGCGGCTCCTTTTCTCTCAGAAACAGGAACTGGCCCCTCTTTAGCCGGCCAAGCGCTCTGGTAACTCAAGAGCAGGTCGGGGTGGCTCTGGCTGGGGGTGTGGGGGATGCCAGTGCCTGAAAGGAGGGGTGCTCCTACCTGGGCTCCTGCCCCCACGCCTCTGCCCCACCCCTGGCCGCTGCTCCCCACCCTATTCCCCTCACCTCCTCTTTCAACCTGCTCAGTTTCAGCTACGGCCTGTCCACCCTCGTGAGCCAGGTTCTCCCTCATCCGCCCCCAGCCCCACCCCTGGCCCTTCCTTCCCAGCCCCTCCTGGGGCCTCTGCTGGAGAGGATCCCTCGGGTTGGGTTGCCCCTCCTCTTTCCCTTCTTCCCGACCCCTACTCGCTCCTGGCCGACCACGCAGGGGGCTTTGGGGCCGGCTCCACCTGGGCTTGCCTCTCAGATCCCGCACTCCAGGCCCCGTCCCAGCCTCTCTGAGCCTGTTTTCCCACCTGTGAAATGGGGATGATCAGAGTCTTGACCTCACAGGGTGTGGTCAGAGGGTTAAACAGAACAACGCAAGCCACCTCATGGAGCACACAAACCAGCACACAGTGAGTGCCTAGCAGATGTTTGCTCAGAAGCATGGCATCCCTCTTCCAGGAAGCCCTCCTGGATTGCGTGTGGTGTGAACTCCTCGGGCGTGTCTCCATGATCCTGCAATTCTCAAAGGGCACCTGTCCTTCCACATCCTGGTGGCCATCCCCTGGGGACCAGGCCTGGGAGCCCTGCACACTCGGCTGCACTGCCCAACTGGAGTGCCACTGTCCAATCGGGCCTCCTGGCCTCAGTTTCCCCAACTGTAAATGGAGGCTGGATCTGATGGGTCCTTGGGCCTGTCTGTGACACCCTGATATCAATGCTCACGAAGTCCCACTCGCAACCAGGCATCCCGAGCAACCCGCTCCTCCTCCTTGTGAACGGTCCCGGCCCTTTCAGCTGCAGCCGTCCCTGGTGTGGGGTAGGCTTCATTCTCCTGGTTGTTTCTGCTGTTGTCAGGGCTGGCCCGTGCCTTCCCAAACAGCAGGGACTGGCTTTCCCTTTCTCCTCAGCCCCTCTGTGGGGAGAGCGAAAAGCGTGGGGTTCCCGGCGAGGGGGAGCTGCAGGACAGCTGCACTTTCTTCCCTCGTCCCGCTGTGGGAGTGGAGCCTGGTGCACACGCCCTGTCTTCCCCACACATGGAACCTGCGTGTGGCCCCTGCTTTCTGGACATGGCACTTAGGAAGGACGGCATGGCTGAGAGCTGAACCTGCAGTCGGGATCTGGCCCCCACCTGCAGCCAGGGTCTGCTACTGTGTGCTGTGTGGCCTTAGGCCGGCCTCCACCCCTCTCTGTGCCTTCCTCCCTTTGGCAGAGGAGGGCACTGGGTGAGCCCCACAGGCCCCCGAATCCTGCCTGGCTCAATCCCAGCTCCAAGGCCCTGGCCTGAGAGAGAAGGGTGGGCACACGGGGCCTTCTGGGTGACCTGAGCGGCTGCTCTGATGATGTGACTCTTCAGCCGCGGCCTGGCCTTGGGTGAGGGTCTCCCAGGCATGGCGTTGGGGGCATTCCTGGCTGTTGGAGGAACGTTGAGGAGGGGTGGAGTGCTACTGAGGGGGCACATGGCGCTTCAAGGGGTGGGACCGGCATGGGCTTCAGGGACAGGGAGTGGGAGGCTGCCGGGGGTTAGGGAGGCTGTCCACACCCAATCCCAGGGCCCCACCTGTCCCACCCTGGACACCAAACAAGGGCCAAGAAATATGTGCCATGGGGTGGGACCGGGCTGGGAAGAGCAGCTGGGCTTCCAGGCCAAATGGGGGAAACTGAGGCTCACAGAACCTGCCCAAGGTCACACCGCAAGTCTGGGGAGCAGAGCCGGGGTCAGGATGTTGGCCTCCTGTGCTGAGCTCTCCAGGTCTGTTTGGGAGGCACTGGCCCGTCCTGGGACCAGCTCGGTCCACTCTGTTGGTTCCCTCCGGCCTCTGGCTGCCCACCAGGGCTGAGCCTGTCCGAGCTGTGTCACCCTGGGCACCGTCCCCTGCTGTCCGACCCCCCTTCGATGGCTTGGCACGGCCCCTGCAACCAGCTGGCCTCTCCCCGATGGGTGTGGAGCACAAAGCCAGACGCCATGTGTGCCAGCACTGCTGGGCAGCAGCCTCCGGTCCCAGGTCACCCGAGACAGCGAGGCTGGGAAAAGGGAGGAGTTCGGCTGTGTCCACAGCCTCTGTGCCCCGGCCTTCATCCTGAGCATCGTGTCTGCCCATCACACCCATCCGGCCCCATTTACAACTCGGGCAGGTGGCCAGGCTCACCCCAAACCCTGGTGGAGCCGAGCAGCCCAGGAGAAAAGCACGGGGGCCTCCCGTCTGCAGTCCTCACCGTACGGGGCCGCAGCGCTGGTGCCTCCTGACATTTATTTCACAAACATTCTCCTTTCCTTTTGCTTCAAACGCTGCCGCTTTGCTTAAAAACTGTTACCTGAGTGCTCAGATAAACCTTTGCAGGTAAAATTATATCTGAGATATGGCCCGGAGGGTACGTTTAAGAATACGGTGCAAATTATCAGCTGCATTTATCTTAATTACTTTGGGGGAAAGTGGAGGCCGGCGTTGGAGGGGCTGGGGAATGGTGTTCGTCCCACCTTATCGGGGTGCCTGTTTGAGATCCTTTAACAGGAGGGAGATAAGGGGACACATGGGGAAAGAAAATGATGTCTTCGAAAATGACAGGGAGGTGGCCGGGGGGTGGTGGGGATTTGTGCTTAAAGACGGAGCCCTGCCACCCACTGAAATTGCTGAGAGCTGGCACACGGCAAGAGGCAGGCAAGAACGGCAGACCCCCTCTCCTCTGCCCCTCTGTGCCACAAAGGCCAATATTCAGGGGGTCATTACCCAGAAAGACACCAGGACCTCATCAGTGGCCAGGCCCCAACCCAGCTCTGCTCAGTCTCCTAGACAACCGTCCACGGCCTCACCGAGATGGGCCTTCAGCTTTAGCTCCAATGCCACCTCCTCCAGGAAGCCCTCCCTGACCACAGAGCTGTTGCTGTTGGTCCCGGCTCTGTAGATAGTGTCCATTTGCTGCTGTACTGTCCCCTGTCCTCACTGCCGGCATCACACTGGTCGGGGCCGCAGGTCTTCTGCTTGCCCCCATCCTGGGCCTGGCAGGGAGTTGGTGCTCAGGAGCCCGGGTGGAGTCCAGCTGCGGCAGCTGTTATTCCTGGGGTCTCCGGGAGCTGCTCCTTGAACCTGGGGCTCTAGGTTAGGGTGAGGGACCAATTCGGGTGGACTGCAGGGTGGGGACAGGCCTCTCCTGTGAGCACACACGTGGACACACTCATGCACACATGTACAGGTGTGTGCGCAGCTACGCATGCTCACCCATGCACACGTGTGAGCACATGCTCATACGTGCATACATTCACACGTGCACACGCACACGTGGGCTCACACACACTCCCCTGCCAGGCCTCATTTCTGAGGCCCCACATGGGGCTTTGGGGCCTCATTTCTACAGGAGACTCCGAGAGCTCCCCGGCATGAGGAGGTGGAGGCGCTGTCCAGCAGAGGCGGGCGTGCAACTGTAGCATGCTGTCAGAAATGACTCTGCAGACACAACCTACCCTCTAAAGGTCGATGCTGTACCAGAGCCCGGCAAACACCAGCTGCCTCCATCAGCACATTTGTCTGAGGGTCCTGTTCTCCTCTGCCCAAAGGGTGCAGGAAGAGGGACCGTGTGGGGGGAGCGAGAACCGTTTGGGGTCGCCCCGCCAGGCATCTGGCTTGTGGGGACTGGATTGGGATTCGTTGGCCCCAGGAACCTTCCAGCGGAGCGAAGGTGAATAAAGCCGGGTGGGTGTCCCAAGGCTGAGACGGCTCGTCCAGAGCGTAGAGGCGGCAGGTGGTTAGAACGGGCGACAGTGCCCACGGTCCCAGAACCCACTTTAAAAACCAAAGACGGGGGTGCCTTTCCCTCATTGGCTGGTCGAGCAGCCCTGCCTTGGATTTCTAGAATGAGGATCGTTGAGGGTAACTCGTTCAGTGTGCCCACTTCACAGATGGGAACAGTGGCTCAGAAAGGGTGCCGGCCTGCCCCAGCCCACACAGCGGCAGAGCCTGGGCTCTTTCGCCCCTGGCTTTGAGCTCCCTTGCAGCGATGCTCTGGGCAGGGTGGTTGGGGGCCTTGCTCTCGGCCTCCTGGGGAAGGCAGAGAAGACAAACAGCCCTTCACGTGCCAAGCAGCGGCTCTGGAAAAGGGCAGGTGGCGCCCAGGTCTGCCTTTCTCTTGGAGCTGTCAGCCCTCACCCTGTCACACGGAGAAGGAAGCTGCATACCACAGAGACTCCACGGGACCCCAGGAGGACGCCCTGAGTGTGTGAGTGGCTGACCTTGACCCGACAGTCCCCAGGCCCTGGGGTAGACCCCGATCCCAGGACACGCCCCTGCTCAGGCCCTGGTCCCCCAAGAGGAGCCCTGGGTACCCCTCCCAGGGAGCGAGCGTGCCACTTCCTGCAGGACCCTTCTGAAGGCTGGGTCCTGGGGAGGGAGCCCTGGAAGGGTGAAGGGTGCGTGGCCCCGCGGGGTTTTGATTTTGTGGGCAAGGTTGTTACCATCCCTCCCCTAAAACAACCGATCACCACATGACTGCTTGTTGATGCTAGAAACCGTAGTTATTTTCCATTACTCTTTCCCAATGAAGCCCTGCATGCAATTTCTCACGGTAATGGTGGTGCCATCTGAAGTGGCTTCTTTCAGTGGTCTTTTCTGGGGCCTACCCAGACCCTCTGGGTCAGAAGCTTCCGGCTGGCTCCAGAGCTTGCCTTGGAGATCCTGCCGAAGTCACACACCACTAAGATCATGACGTGTGACAGTGTGAAGCTGGTCTGGGTGGGAGGTAGGACGGGAGGCCTGGGTGTCTTCTGTCTTCCAGCGTGGGGAAGCCTCAGCAGGCCCATCTCACAGATGAGGACGCCCAGGCTGCCAGAGCGTAAGTGAACTTCGAGCAGCGTCCTGGATTCCCCTGTGCAGTCAAGTGGCCTCCTGAGAAGGTCACGGCCTCTAGTTTTTGGGAACAGAGCCCATCCCACCTCGAGTGAGGTCTCTGCATGAGAAACCGGGACCGATGAGGCCCACATGGGGGCACCTGGTCCTCCCACTGCCCCAGCAGAGGTTTAATGAGTTGTCTCCTGAGTGAAATGATTAATGAGCTTCTGCGAGGCCTGGTGGCTGCGTTAATTACTCTCCTGCCGCTGTGGGGTTCGGAATCATATCAGCCTCCTTTTTCAATTAAAAGTGATTATAATTTTACCTCCTAAGGATGAGAGGATTACTGAAGTGCCCGGGGTGGGAGCTGGGTGGGGATGGGGTGTCTGCACTCTGGCTCTGCAGCGCTGGGAAGTGAGCCGTCCTGGGAGGGGCCGGGCTGCGTGCCTGCTGCCCCGGCTTGAGGAAGGACGCTATGAGCACCGACTGTGTGCCGGGTGTGGCCTTCCAGGCAATCGGTCCAATGATCATGCCGGGCTTGGGAGCTACATGCCTGGAAGAAGCCGTCGGTCCCAGTTTGCAGATGAGGAAATGGGGCTCAAGTGTCAGTGCTGGGTTAGGACACATGGCTTAGATGTGGGGCTGGGACGTGCACCCAGCTCTGGCCACTTCCGGGCGCTCTCCCTGCTCCTGAACAGGCTGGGTCCGTGTCCTCCTGCCCTTGGAAGACATCCTGTCTGGGTGGCCACCTGGAGTGCCAGCTGTGATTTTCCAGACACTTTGCAGAGGGGCTTGAGTGATGGGCATTCCCACTGCGCTGCCATTCCCAGGCTGGGGGCTCAGTCTCAGTGTGTTCAGCTGTAAAATGGGCACAGCACTGCCCTGCAGTGCAGGCCCCTGTGTTCCCAGGACACAGAGCCTTCCTCCGTCCTCCAGCCAGGGGTGGAGTCTGGCCGAGGTCTGAGGAGGGGCTTGGGGGAAAGGCCCTGGCTCCTGAGGTTGTGGGGCACTGCGGTGAGCCTTGGGCAGTTCAAGGCCCTGGGTGGCAGGCTGTGGTGGGGGCTCCCGGCCCCTCTCCAGGACCCTTGCTCAGCTGTGACTGGCACTGGCCTGACAGACCCTGAGATCCCGGAGGGTCCCTGATGTTCCGGGTGGTCACCAGGCCGGCACTGCCTCATGAATCCTCTCAAGGCCCCACAGGGTGGTTCTGTTCCTCCCCATTGCTCAGATGAGAAACCGAGGCTCAGAGAGGGGAAGGGACTTTTCCAAGGCCACACAGTGGGAAGTGGCACCCGGGACCGGAGTCTCTGCAAGGCCGAGGCAACGCCCTTCCCTGTTGCAAGTGTCTCCTCGAGGCTACCTGGGCCCTGGCACGGCTGACCCTGCTGTCCCCACTCGCTGTGTGGCCTCAGCTGGTCTCTGGGCAGCTGGAAACTGGAGGCCTGGCCGTGCCCCCTCTGCCCCGCCCTAACTGGCTGACCCATGGCTCTGGGAAGGCCGGGCTGGGTGGCAGTGGACGTCTGGGCGGGGCTGTCCTGCGCGTGGACCTCTGCCCACAGTGGCCTGGTGAGGGGTGGCCCTGTGCCGCCCGGGCACTGAAAAGCCCTGTTCCCTGGGGCGGCGGAAGTTACCCCCCACTGGGACGTCCTCCTGGGTTTGGCCTGTTCTCGAGAGCAGGAGGCCACAGCCAGGACAGAGGTGCCAACCTGAGGCCACAGGGCCTGCCTCTCCCTCAGACCCTCCTGCTGTGGGGCCCGCTCCCAGGCCACAGCTTGCTCCCAATCCAGGGCAGCTCTGCCGGGCCTGGGGGCCTCTGCTCTCACGGCTCTCTCCCAGGAGGCTGCCACCCTTCAAATCCCGGCTCCACAGCATCCCTGGGCCTCCAGCAACTCGAGTCTGTGGTCCACGGGCTCTTTGGGGTGGAGGTAACAAGACTGTGGCCTCCTCCAGGTGCCCCCGAGGCCAGATGCCTCCACCCTGCACCCACATTTGTTCTCGTTTCCCGATGCCCAGCAGGTGTTTGTGTTGGAGACTGAAGCCCGGGCGTGATGGGATCCGTGGCCGTGATCCGTGGCCGTGTCTGACCTGGAGGCCGGTGGCCTGCGGGGAGCAGCCTGAACCCAGGTGGCGGCTTTGGGCTCCCAAGGTTGGACTCTACTCTGTCTTCCTGGGGACTCGGGATCTAGGCCCTGAGGGTGACGGGGTGTGGACCCACTGCAGGGAGCCAGCCCTGAGGACCTGCAGCCTCCAGCTATCCTTCAGGGAGTCCCAGACCCTAGAGTGTAGGGAACGCTCGGATGCTGAGGGTCCCAGACGGCTCCACTGCATGGTCTTGGGGGTGTCACTGGCCAGGCGGCAGAAGGGCCCTTCTCCTCACCCCTCTTGGTGGAGGCTCAGGGTCACTGTCTCTAAGCGCCACCACAGCACCTGTTTCCATGGCACCTGCCTCCATGGCGTCTGCCACCACACTCACACAGCCCTGGGGGCTGGCCAGGTCACTCTCCCCACTGTTACGGAGCCTGCGGAGGCCTCTGTGGCACTGCCCAGGCACTGAGGCATGGAGCCCAGGAGCTGGGATCTCCCTGGGTCCTGCACCCTCCGGACCACAGCTGCAGCCAGCACTGCCGCAATCACCCCATTTCAGAGCTGAGAAAACCGAGCTCAACGGCCAGCTAGAGGCAGTGGCGGGACTTACTGAACCCTGCTATAACGCTGCCCCCAGCTCTGCAGGACACCCTCCGAGGCTCGCTCTGGACGGAATCACTTCTCCAGAGGCCTGGCTTCACAGGCAGGCAGGCAGGACGGCGGGGCCCAGTGGGGCTGAGCAGGGCTGCTACAGAGCCCAGGGCTCCCCGCTTTCAGAAAACACATCTGTGCTGGGAAAGCCACAGTGCGCCAGGCCTTGGCCTGCTGGGGGCGCCTGCTGGGCCTCTCCTTTGCTGTCTCCTCACTCCTGCGCTCCTCCTGCCACCTCCAGGACCCACAGGTGGGTGTTTTGAGGGTGAAGGGAAGAGAGAGGCTGAGGGGAGAGACAGAGCGGGTCTGTCCTGGAGTGTCACTGCCCAGGCCGCCAGTTCAGCACCCAGCCATCTCCGGCTGCTCTGCCTCCTTGGTCCCAGCCTCTCGTGCACACTGGATGGCAGCTGTTTGTCCCATTTATCACGTGCATGCGGGGACCCAGATTTTAATTAGCTTTACGCATGACTATGGCCCCCGTGCCTTGGATAAGGCAGAGATAATGGCCCAGATTTATTCAAGGAAGGATCAATGGGGATGCCACACCGCTAGCACCTGGCCTGGTGTCGCCGTGGTGTGCCCTGGGTCTCTCGGTGACCCTCCCACTCAGGTGGGGGTCGCAGGGCTTCCATGCCCGCAGTTGGATAAGCGGCCACTGCTGCCCGGGCCCTGGCTGCGCCGTCCTGCCTGCCTGCCTGTGGCTGCCAGGACACGGAGCACAGTGGCAGGCTTTCTGATTTTTCAGGAAAAGCCAGAAATCCAGGTTTTAAAGCGAAATCTCCCCATTTTAAAACTTTGGCAAGAATTCATGTAAAACAAGTAACTACTATGTGGGCCGAAGCCGTCGGCGTGGTTTATGGTGTGTGAGTGTTCTCTCTGGGCTGCCCATTTTCCAAGCTGTCCCCGCCCTGACGAGGTCCCCCGTTCACCCACTTGCTCTTTCGGGTATATTGACCGAGCGCGGGGACATCGCTGTGGATGAGACAGACTGCCCTCCCTGCCCCCCGACTCCGGCTGCATGCTGCTATCCCAGGGGCCCAGTCTGGGGTAACTCTAGGACAGAACAAAGGTCCCTGACTCTATGGCTGAGTCTGGGTTGCTGTTGCCCAGGAAAGGTCAAGGGTTTCTGGAACCGCCATTGGAGCAGGAAAAGCCTTCACTGGCAAAGACCTCATGAGCTCTGATGCAGCAGGGCTCAGAGAGGTTAAACGAGGTGCCTGCAGTCACACATCAGCGCTCAGAGAGGTTAAGCGAGGTGCCTGCAGTCACACAGCAGGGCTCAGAGAGGTTAAGCGAGGTGCCTGCAGTCACACAGCAGGGCTCAGAGAGGTTAAGCGAGGTGCCTGCAGTCACACAGCAGGGCTCAGAGAGGTTAAGCGAGGTGCCTGCAGTCACACAGCAGGGCTCAGAGAGGTTAAGCAAGGTACCTACAGTCACACAGCAGGGCTCAGAGAGGTTAAGCGAGGTGCCTGCAGTCACACAGCAGGGCTCAGAGAGGTTAAGCGAGGTGCCTGCAGTCACACAGCAGGCTGTGGAGAGGGCACGGGGAAGGTGGGCACTGGGTGGCTGTGTCTGAGGCTGCGCAGAGGCCTGAGTGGCCAAGTGGGGCTGGTGGACGTGTTACCTTGGGCCTGGGACTGGAGAGGGGATGGCAGAGCAGGGTGGGCCTGGGACAGGGGGCCTGGTGGGCTCCTGATGGAGGTTGGGGCTCTATGCTGGTCCCTGCCTCCCCCACTGCCTCTCCGGACCCCCCGCCCCCTGCACCTCCCTGGCCTGAGGCTGACTCGGCTCTGGCATGAGACAGAGGCGAGACCAACAGGCTATCGGGACCCCAGGTTCGCCCAGTGGGGCAGTGGCCCCCAGCTCCTTCCCAGAGCCTTTGGCCTCCCCTCCCAGGGGGAAGAGGGTGGTGGCCCCTCACCCCGGCCATCCACAGCCAGCAGCTGGACCTGGCCTTGCTGTCCGACACCACGCCAGGGCTCCATGAACATCAGGGTTTCGTCTCTTCTGGGAAGGCAGGGCAGGCTGGTGGGGGCCCTGTGAGGCCCCCAGAATGCTGAAGGGCAGAAGGGGACCCCAGGTGTGGGCCTGTTCAGCTGTGACAGAAAGGGAAAACAGGTGGGGGCCTCATGCACATGCTACAGATAAAGAAACCAAGCTCAGAGAGGGTGAGACACTCGCCATGGACACACAGCGAGAGGCCCCAGGCCCTGGAGCACTTGGGCTGGCATCCACCCTGCGCCACCTCAGGCCACCGCCGTCTCCTGCCCAGAAGATTTTGACACCTGTCTCCAGCTTCCTGGGGCTCCCTACACCCCATTCTCCCTGAGGCAGGCCAAGGGGTCCTTCCAAACACACCTGAGGCTGCACCCATGCGGGAGTGCCATGCTCACACCCCTGCCCACTTGCACCCCTGCCTGCTCACCTGCCTGCCTGAGCCCAAGCATACACACCTCCCGGCCTTGCCCCACTGCCCCACCACCCCTGCCCACCACTTCCCCGGACCACCTGCCAGGGCTGCGTTGGGCTCTGGAGGCCTTGGCCCAGATGCTGGGTCGCTGGGGTCTGAGCCACCCCCACGGAGCCGCTCACCTGCGTGTCGGTGTCATTGTCTGTGTGGCGCTTTCACCCTCTGAAGTTGTCATTGCTGAGGTTGGGTGGAGGGTGGGGGATTGTGAGGTGTGGGCTGAGGTGTGTCCCCCAAAAGCAAGTCCTAACCCCAGCACCTATGAATGTGACCTTATCTAGGAATAGGGTCTTTGCAGATGCGATTAGCTAAGAGGAGTCACACTGGATTACAGGGGCTCTACATCCAAAGACAGGTGTCCTTAGGAGAGGGTCCCATGAAGAGAAGCGAGACAGACACAGGAGGAGGCCACGTGAAGATGGAGGTAGAGGTGGAGTGAGGCGGCCACGAGCCAGGAATGCCTGGGACCTCCAGGGGGTGGAGGAGGAGGAGGTGGGAGGGACCTTCTCCAGGGGCCTGAGCAGGAGGTGGCCTTGCCCACACCTGTTGGCTCATCGCTTCACTGCAAACTTCACCATGACCTGCACCATCGACGGCATCACAGACGTCACCGTGAACTGTGTGACCTGCACCATGAACTCCACCATGAACAGCTGGGCTTCCCTCATCTGCTCAGTTACCTTCCTTCCCCTACCCCCACATCCCATCTATCAGCGGCTCTGCCTTCTAGAACCCAGCCTTTCCCAGTATCTGCTCTGAACCCCCTGACTCTCATCACCCACTGGAACACCCAGCATCCCCTTCCCGGGCTCTGCTGCACACCCTGCTTCACCATCTTCTAGCAGCCAGAGCTGGCCTGGAAGACCCGCACCAGGCCCACCCCACCCAGAGCCCTGGAACGCCCTGCCCTGCCCCCCTCCAAGATGGCCACCGCACCTGTTGCACTCAAGCCTCCGCTCACAGGTCATGAGCGAGGACCTCTGATCACTCTGCCCAAGCTGCCTGGATGCCCTGTTTGCATTTTCCTCACGCAGTGCTGCACATGTGTGAACACATGCATTTTGCATCTCCATTCAAAAAGTGTCCGTGAGTGCACACGTTCATATGGCGTATGTGCATGGGGTGCACACGGCCTATGAGGAGAAGGTCCTCCACCCTGAACACCCAGGACCCCTCCGCGGCTGGCCCCCTGCCCCTGGTGAGGGTCTCTTCCTGCCACACTCCCGGCTGCTGCCCTGAGCACGTGGGTGACCCGCCTGTGTCCTGGCTGCTGCCCCGAGGATGCAGGTGACTGGCCTGTGTCCTGGCTGCTGCCCTGAGGACTCGAGTGACCAGCCTCTGTCCCGGCTGCTGCCCTCCCGCTTTCATGTTTGTCCAGCCGTGCTCAGTCTCTGGTCATCCTCAAGTTCTCAAGTGTCTCCGAGGGAAGGATGGAGACCCTGTCGCTACCTCCATTTCACAGCTGGCTCCAAGAGACCCCGTCATCATCGCCTCTTTGCAGGTGGGGAAACTGAGTCACAGTGCGGTCAGGAACTGACCCTCCCTGAATGCTGACCTGAGCCTGGTCACATCACATCACAGGTGGGCGAGCCCCCAACTCCAGGCCACGCTCCCGGGGTCTCTGGGCCCATGACCCTCTCCACAGCAGAGGGGCCCCCAGAGAGAAGCTTTCTTGCAGCCCCAGCCCCATCTCCCCTGCTGGGCTGACCTTCAGCCCACACAAGCCCCAGCTGCTGGCTTCAGAAGGTGGGGCTGGATAGGATACAGCAGAAAGCCCCTCCCTCCCCGCTTCCCTATGAGTGTTTTTTTTTCATCATTTGCAGAAAAAGTAGGGAAGAAATGAAGAAACAGGGATATCTGCCAGGGGCTGGAAAAGGCACTGGGGCCATGTTTTCCTTCAATGGTGCATTGGGTGCTGGGCTCAGGCGGCCCCTCTCTCGGGCCAGCCGGGGTCTGCAGGGACGGTGGCCAGGCGGGAGGGTCAGGGCCAGCCTGGGAAGCCCATGTGGCCCCGGCAGTAAGCCTGGAAGGGAGAGACGATTCTGGAAGGAAAGCGGGGAGACACCAATTCAGTCCTGAGCAGTCAGTGCTGGTGGGGCGTTGGCAGTCTGGGAGGGCATTCCTGAGCCGCGTGCTGACCCCGCTTCTGG
This sequence comes from Pongo pygmaeus, assembly GCF_028885625.2. NCBI lineage: Eukaryota > Metazoa > Chordata > Mammalia > Primates > Hominidae > Pongo > Pongo pygmaeus. The sequence goes on along the minus strand of NC_072391.2, from coordinate 85,717,473 downwards.
TGAGGGTTCCACGGTGACAGCCCCTCCCTCTCATTCCTCAATCTTTTTCTCCTTCCAACTTCTTTTCTTAAAAACTTGCCCTCCCTTTGTTCCAAAAAGTACTAAGTGGGCTGGGCATGGTGGCTCACGCCTGTAATTCCAGCACTTTGGGAGGCCGAGGCGGGTGGATCACCTGAGGTCAGGAGTTCAAGCCCAGCCTGGCCAACATGGCGAAACCCCGTCCCTACTAAAAATACAAAAATTAGCCGGGTGTGGTGGTGTGCGCCTGTAGTCCCAGTTACCGGGAGGCTGAGGCAGGAGAACTGCTCAAACCTGGGAGGCGGAGGTTGTAGTGAGCTGAGATCACGCCATTGCACTCCAGCCTGGGCAACAGAGTGAGACTCTTTTGCAAAAACACACACACACAAAACAAAAAAAAGTACTAAGGGGGCTTAGGGAAAATGAGGCCTATACCACAAGAGGTTGAGACACAGACCACAAACCAAAAAGCTTACAGGAAGTCTAAGCTCTGAGCTTCCTGGCCACCAAGGCAAAAAGGGAACAACACACAGTGAGCTTGTCTCTTCCAGGACCTGAGCTAGGGGAGTGAGTGCCCGTGTGTCAGATGCATGCATTCACGTGATGCAGCAGGCACACACGTGCAGGCACGGCCGGGTGTGTGCACGTGGTTTCTATGTCCTACCTGTGATATTGTCTTAATTTGCACAAACCTGTACTCAGAGACAGAGTGGGCACCAGCAGGGCTCCACAGGAGACGCCCATGCCCCCAACTCACAGATGGCAGCGTCTGAGCACTGGCAGGGCCTGTGGTGTCACCATCCTGGGAATAATTTAAACCTGGGCCCACAGGTGGGACTTGGGGGCTAGGAACCATCTAGAAATGCATGCCAGGCCTGGAACCCAGGCTCTGCCACATGCCAGCCATCTGGGCAAATGACTGTCCTCTGCCCATGCCTCAGTTTCCCCTGCACAAAACGGGGAGAAGGACACAGCCACACAGGGTTGAAATGAAGATGAAATCAGACGTCTGATGCACAGGGCCTCGTTTGGTGTCAGGCACCTGGTGATTCCTCACTAAAAATGATCAGTCAGGATACTGAATTAGTGCGTCATCGGCCACGCTATAGATACAGAGAGTAACGCTGATGAGGGTCCGCCCCATCCCTGTCCAGCCTTGCTCCTTCCTTCGCGTAACACTGAGAAGAAGGTACCGTGAGCCCTGCCATGATGCCGGCTCCCAGCTCAGAGCTGCACGCAGGTGCTGGCGACAGGTTCCGGACGGATCCCTGGAAGTGTGGACGCAGCTGAGACAATTCCCAGTGACTCAGGAGCTCCCACCCTGGGGGGCCCAGCCCAACCTCACCCCTTTGGGAGCTCTGAGCAGCAGCCGCCCGCTCAGGGACAGCTAGCCGCAGAGCGCCAGGCACACACCTCAGTCCTGGGGCCGCAGACGGTGGAGAGAGAGCAAAGGCCCAGGCGCGGCGGTCACCAGCGGTCAGGGCAGGCTTCTCAGATAAGCACTGTCCCCAATATCACAGGCGAGATCTCCTGGTCTCTTAAAACACACGTTTATGCTGATTTTTAAGGCAGAAAGATTGTAGGAAATGAGAGAAAATGTCCATTGAGGGGGACCCACGAGGCACTGAGTGACCTGAGGGGCGCTGAACAGCCGCTAGGGGGAATCAGGAGACCTGGGGGCCGACGGGGGAAGCTGTGGCACCAACCCTGTGTCATCCCCAACCAAGAAAGCAAAAACAGTAACAGTACTCGAGGCATAACCCCATCTTTGTAAAAAGGCAAAGAAAAGCCACCTCTGTGCCCAGGCGTGCACACAGAGAGAGGACTCTGCGGCCCTCAGAGGCAGGGGCCGCAGGCGCGTGGGGTCGGATGCCCCTCTCCTCTCCCTGTTGAACCCTCTGTGTCTAAGTGCCTCACCCTGGGCAGGGACAGCTTTTGTAATGAGAAGAACCAATGCACGGGTCCTTCCGATAACTTGGAGATCCTCTGCTGAGCTGCAGGCGGCTGGCGCAGGCCACCTGGACCCTGGCCATGGGCAGCCCCCGAGGCAGGGAGGAGGACAGGAAGGCTACAGCGGGCAGCGGGGGCTTCCCAGCGTGGGGGGCACTGCAGGGCACTTGGATAGGCAGGTAAACTGAGGCACACACACACAGGGCCATCCTGAGACACATACCACACACACAGCTGCCCTGGAACACACACATGTGTACACGGATGAACACACATGTGCACACATACACGGCCACCCTGAGACACACCCACGTTTCTGCCCTCCCGCACCATTTCCCGTACTCAGCTCTGGGCCCCACGGAAGGGCGGTTTCCTGGGCAGTCCCACCTTTGGCGAGGCTGGGCAGGTTGTCAGGCCTGGCTGGACACTGTGGCTCATGGTGGCGTGGTCGGCTCCGGGCTGCTCCCTCCCAGGCCCTGTGGAAAGTTGTCCCTGGCTCCCGCCACCTTCCAGCTTTCCCATCTCAGCTGGTTTTAATTAATTTCCTTCAAAGTCCCCAAAAGCAATTCAGCCACGTTAGCGCTCACCAGCTGCCAAGACGCTCTGATGTGTGTGTGTGTGTTTTGGGGGCGGGGGTCGGGAGGACGCAGAAACCATCTTGCGTTGCTAACTGCAGAGGCTTTTCCGCTTCTGAGGCCAAGAGCTGCAGGGCTGGAGGCGTTTCTGGCCTGGGCCGTGGGGCGGGCTGGGCAGGGCTTGGCAGGGCGGGCTATGACCGGGACAGACGCTGTGGCCCCACCGAGGCGGCTCGGAGTGCCGGGAGCCTGCACACCCACGTGCACTTCCTGGGGGTACCCTAAGCACCCACACGGTCCGCGGGGCCCAGCTGCACCCTCTGCTCTGCTCTCATGGGTGTTTGGTGAAATCTCATTGGTGTTCACTTCCCTGGGGACCTGTGTCCACTCACTCCCCAGCCCTTCCCACTGGAGTCCCCTCCAGCCCCCAAGGCCCTGAGGCAAATGCCCCAGTGGCTGGGTGAGAACCCCAGGGAGGCAGGTGGACCACAGGGCACGCTGGGGAAACTCACGGCCCATCCCAAGGGGTGGCAGCACTCGGCCCCACCTAACTGTTGCGGGGAGGCACCGTGAGCCCATGTGGCCACTCCCCTCTGGTTTCCAACAGAAGCTTGGATATTCTCGTGCACTTCTAATATTTTAAAAACAGCGGTGGCCAAACCACAGCGGTAGCCCAGGGGCTACCCATGTGCCAGCCTCGTCCTGTATGAGGCCACACCCCAAGGCTCAGGGCTCAGATGCTCTTCCTCTGCTCTCCTCATCCTCCTTTCTAGCCCTGGCCCATCCCATCCCGTGGCTGCAAGTGTCCCCTCTGTGTGGACATCTGTTCCTTGCCTGCCCACCACCAATCTCCCATTGTTGGCAACAGCACCTCAAGCATGCTGTGTGGAGCTACCCTCCCTTGCCCTGTGTTCATGTGGTTCCGGGAGGGCTGACCCCCTCCCCGCCCTGTTAGACTGGATCTTCATGCTGATGTTTGAACACCTGGATCCAGCTATGCCTGAAGTCCCCCTGCACAGCCTGGTTATGTGAGCCAATAGAGTCTCCTTTCTGCTAAGCCTGTTTGGAGTTGCGTTCTGTCCTCCTGAAGCTGAAAAGTATCTTGACCAACATGACCCCACGTGGGGACTCACAGGCGACCCAGTTGGGTGCCGATTTTGTCCTGGGTCTGCTGTGCATCTGCACTGGCTGTCCTGAGGGCCTGACTCAGCCCTGTGGTCCCTAGCTACCTTTCTCCTCATAATGCCACTCACACTCACCCCTCTGGGTGGTCTGTGCCTCCTTCCTGCAGCATCCCTCTGTGCCCGCCCCCACCAGCACATGCACTCATTTGCATAGCAGCACGACCGTGGGCAATCACCCTGTACTAGAGCCTTCCACCTTTCCAAGGCCTCCCAGTTCTTCCCCTGCAACCCAGGCACAGATGACATCCCCACTGTGGCTCAGCCATGACAGCTGCCCCTTCCTCTCCCCACCGTGAAGGCCTAACAGAACATGGCCAAAGGGATATGTGGGTGGACGACCTCGAACCAACTCTAGTTTAAATCACACAGGTGAGCAGCTCACTTGTGCTGGTGAGTCACTAACAGCACACGCACCGCCGGCGCCACCCAGGGCCAGTCTATCGTGCCTCTCAAGGGCTGGCTGCGGTTCTTGTTGAAGTCCTTACAGGCGAAATGACCTGGGATCTCAAATCTGCTTTGAAAAGCACAGCAAGAATAAGCATGGGGGCAGAGACAGATGAAGCCAGGCTGCCCAGGGGTCAGCACCCATTGCAGCCAGGTGCCGGGGGTGTGGGGCTGTGACGTGTCTCTTGCTGCTCTTGTGTATGTTTAAAAATGTCCACAATAAAAGTGTAAACACAAAGGTCCTGTAAAAGAACAATTGCTGTTTTTCTAAGGATCCCAGAATTGCAGGGGAGCTGACCAGTCGGGGGGCTTTGGGCCCCCTGGCGGCACATAGGCTCTGTTTGCACTGTCAGTGTGGGGGCGGAGAGGCCTCTGGGGGGCCCTGTAGCACCGTCCCAAGCCACAGAGCTGAGCTGGTGGGAAGGGCGCTTTCCCTCCTTGCCCACCAGGAACCCCTGAATTTACTTTTGAACCAGGCTGAGGAGCGTCCTGGGACTGAGGGGAGGGCGCACCTGAGCTGAGGCGGGGGGCATCCAGACAGACTCAGGGCTTGGCCTCTAGGGAGGATGGAGGATGCTTTGTCGGCACCAGGCTACTTCTGAGAGTAAAACAATTCAAGTTAAAAGTTTGTAACAATTGCAGAACGGAAAGGGTCAATGATCAAGACAGAAACAAATGGTACAAACTGTGGGGGCCGAGGGCAGGAGGCCCTGCTCCCTGTCCCAGCAGCTGCTCTACCACCCTCGCCCGTCCCTGGTCCTAACCTCCCTGGCCTCTGCAGACGGTGGCCTGGATGGCAGCTCACAGGCCCCCCTGCTGACCCCGAGACCTGGAGCCCTCTGCCCTGTGTTTCAGCAGCTGCTCCCGATATGGTGGTGTGAACTCTGTGGTGCCTGGGAGAGCAGTGACCTGCCCAATCCCACCACTGTCCAAACGAGAGCCTGTGTTTGCCCCATTCAACAAGTGCGAGACGGAACCCAGAGCTACCAAACCCACACAGAGGATTTTAACATAACCATTAATAACACTATGTTACAAAAAATGAGAAGTCCAGGGTAAATGCTCACCCAGAGCAGGTATGAGACAGGAGGGACTGTTCTGGGCAACCAGGATGCGTGGCCACCCTGCGGAACAAAGCCCTGGCAACAGACGGACAGAAGCGTCCAGCACGGCCACTGGCCGCGGGCTCCCAACCGCACTGGGCCTCCACCCAAGGTTCTCTCCTGGACTCCCTGATTCCTCCCACACTTCTCCTTCTGAAATTTCTGGGCCCTGTAAAGTTAAAAGTGCCTGGATGCCCCGTGTCTCCCACGCATCCACACTCTGGTATGCACGGAGGGCGTTGCCATTTGCAGCTTCATCTTCCTGGGCCGGGCCGGCCTTTTGATGGGGTGCTCCTGTTCCTGGGGGGGTTCTCAGCTGAAAGAGTCAGCAGAGCCCAGGGAAAGCCTGACTGGTGGAGTGACCCTGGGCCAGCCACTGCCCCAGCCTGGCCTGCCTCAGTTTCCCCACTGGTAAGACGAAGTGCATAAGGGAGTTCAGTGGGAGATGAACTCAGCTCAGCAGAGGCCCTGGAACCGGAGGAATAATGTCCAGAGGCAGGCGGGGGCTGGGCCCCATTCTGTGCCCCCAGATCCCGGCAGGGCTGGCCTGGCATGAGAGAGGGCCCTGAGAAAGCAGGTGATGGTGGAGGCCCTGACCGTGGGGACAGACCCACGTCAACTGCAAAGGGGTCTGAGCTGCAACCAGCGTCCTGGGAAAGTCTCTACTCACAGAGGGAAACCGAGGCCCCTGCAGGGACACACTGTCCCTCTCCACAGGGACCTTCAAACACAACATGGCCCATGTAGCATCCTCTCCCTATGCTGGTGCCCCCAGACTGCCTCCTCACCATCCTCCCTCCCACTGCACTCCCGTGCCTTCATGGTCCAGCCATGGTGCTGCCCCCAGCACTCAGCATCCTTAGCATAACTGGGGTCCAGTTCTTGATCCACCTGTTTACCTGGGTGAATCTGCTTCCTGCACTAGATGAGACACTCCTGAAGGAGAGGGTACAGTAGGACAGGGTCACCACTGTGTTTCTGGTGCCTGGCACAATGCCTGGCAGACTGCAGTCACCATCCAGCATCTGCCACCCACTTACTCCCCCTTCCATCCATCCATTCACCCACCCATCCATCCACCATCTCTCCATCCATCCATCCATGCACTCATCCATCCATCTACCCATCCACTCATGTATCCATCCATCCACCCACCCATTCATCTATCATCTGTCCATCCATCCATCCATGCACTCACCTGTCCATCTACCCATCCACCCATGTATCCATCCATCCACTCACCCATCTATCCATCCATCTACCTATTCATCCACCCATGTATCCATCCATCCACCATCCATCCACCCATGCATCCATCCATCCATCCATCCATCCGTCCATCCATCCATCCACCCACCCACTCGCCCATCTATCCATCCACCTATTCATCCACCCCATGTATCCATCCATCCACCATCCATCCATCTACCCATCCATCTACCATCCATCCATCCATCCATCCACCATCCATCCACTCATCCATCCATCCATCCATCCATCCATCCATCCATCCATCCATCCACCCATCCACTTGCCCATCTATCCATCCACCTATTCATCCACCCGTGTATCCATCCATCCACCATCCATCCATCCACCCATCCATCTACCATCCATCCATCCATCTATCCACCATCCATCCACTCATCCATCCATCCATCCACCCATCCACCCAACCACTCGCCCATCTATCCATCCACCTATTCATCCACCCATGTATCCATCCATCCACCATCCATCCATCCACCCATCCATCTACCATCCATCCATCCATCTATCCACCATCCATCCACTCATCCATCCATCCATCCATCCACCCACCCATCCACTCGCCCATCTATCCATCCACCTATTCATCCACCCATGTATCCATCCATCCACCATCCATCCATCCATCCATCCATCCACTCACCCATCCACCCACCCCAGCATCCATCCATCCATCCATCTGCCCACCCACCTATCCATCCATTCTTCCCTCTATCCATCTGTCCATCATCAGGACTAGAATCTGGGTCTTGGGCCTGCAAGTACTCTATTCTAGCCCTTGGCTTACTGCAGGGCTGAAGGTGCTGTGGCGTCCTGGAGTAAGCCACAGCCGTACTGTCCCCCACTGCCCTGCCTCAACCAGAGAGGCCCTGACATTGTTAGGCTGGACAGCATGGTCCCCGTGGCACTGTCTTCTACTGCTCTGCATGCCCCCATGCTGGGAGAAGAGATAAGCTGCCCCTCTCTTGCATTCACTCTTGGTCATCTCTGGGTCCCATGGGAAAGAGAAACTGTACCCAGTCTTCCGGGGTCTGAACGCACTTTTCTGCGTGAGACTACTGAGTGTCCAAGGGCTCCGTGAACCACGGTCAGGGAGGGGCTGGGGTGGAGGGAGTCAGGCTTGGTGGGGGACAATGGCCTCTTCTTTTTCCTGCAGTGGATACCCTTCCACCCCCCTCCAGTCTGCAGAAGCAACCCCTGGCCTGTTGTTCAGCAGGACTGTTTCTGGGCCCCTCCATCTCCTGCCCCCGGCCACCCCCTGGCCCTCTGCTTAGTCCCTAGTGGTGGTAACCACTGTCCTGGGGTTACTGAAGATGCTCCCAGGTGATCCCGTGAACACGATCTGAAGAGATTCTGCCCATTTTATCCAGAGGTGGGGTGACCTTCCCAGAGACAGACTGTTGGCTGACCCACAGGCTGACCTTGGGTGCCATCCCAGCTTGCCCTCAGCCTCTGGAATGGGGCCTTGCACTGCTGACCACCTGCTGACCCATGGCTGTGGGGACAGAGCTGGCTCTGAGTCCAGCTGTTGCTGCTGCTCTGTTTTCACAGCTGAGAGGAGGGACTGATGTGGAGCAGTTGGGTCCCTGGCCCCAGGAAGGCCTTTGGGCTTGCCTGGCTTAGAGGTTCCGGAAAGCAGGGATGAGCAAGCTGCTTCCAAGACCCACAGCAGCTCTGGGATTGTGCTCCTTCCTGGTCTGGCCAGCTCCTGGGAGCAGCAGCAGGAGCTCTGACAGGTGTGAGCCGGCAGGGCCTCAGTCTCCCCATCTGGAAGATGGAACCATTGTCCTGGCAGGCCAATTTTGCAGCAGGGCTTCAAGCTGCCAGGCCTGGGCACATTTTGCTGGGCTTTCAGTGGGTGGGACCACAGGACGCTGAGGCTCCAAGGAGGGCAGAAGGGGTCCCGTGTGAGCTAGGGCAGAACCGGAGCTCGAACTCAGGCCTGCTGATCCAGATGCCAGCCTCCTTGCTGGGTGCCCATCCTCACCTGCCATGAAGGCCGTCGGCTCTGTGCCTCCCCAGTGATGGCATGATGGCAGTTGCTGCTGATGAACGGCTGGCCTGGACACCGCCTCCCTTCACCCCACGTCCCTGCCACGCTTCAGCCGGCCCTCACTCACCCTGTGAGGCAGGCACGATGGTGGCTCCCATTTTCCCAATGAGGAGTCCAGGCCCAGGGAGGTGGAGTGACCCGCGTGGGATCCCAGAGCTCCTGGTGTCTGCCTCTCTAGGGATCTGCTTCTCCTGAGGTGGCCCCAGCCCTGGGTAGAGCCCTGTGGAGGAGCACCTGGCAGAGGGGCTGCCATCCTGGCTGCTGTCCCAGGCTCCACGCCTCCTGTGCACTCCTGTGAGATTGGGCGTTGGGTGAGAAGGAAGGACTGGGAGCTCCATCCAGAGCAGAGAGGGGCGCACAGCTGGCTCAGGCTGTAGGAGTGAGGCTGGGGGCAGCTCACATATGTGGGGCCTCAGCTCATGCCTGGCCACAGCAAGCGTGTTCTGCTATTGAAAATGTTTGGTTTTAGGTGATTTTGAGCAGCTGGGAGGCACCACAGATACTCATTTCTGGCTCTTGTGACAAGGTTGTCCCTGCTTCAGCCTGGCCCTCCCATGAGGGTGGCTCTGTCTGCCCCTGCCACCCACAGCCGGGCTTCTCACGCAGCCCCCTCCTGCCTGGCCCATGGGCATCTGCCTGCGTGACCTGTGGGCCCACAGGCCCAGTTTAAATTCCAACACTGTCATCTTGTAGCCGTGACTCTGGGCAAGTAATTGAATGTGGTCCCAGTCTCTGCATTGTGTCCCATCCAGACGTGGAGTGTATCCTTGTCCCCAGAACCTGGCTGGCCCCGGACTTGCTTGATCATTGGGATGCGGCAGATGTCACGTGAGTCTGGAGACTTGGCCATCACATGAGGGAACAGAGGGGAGCGAGGGGCCCAGGCCCAGCCTCAGACGACCGCCAGGCAAACACGCAGAGCCTCTTGGACCCAGTGGGCTGCCTGCCAAACTGCCAGCCACATGCAGCTCCTGAGCGGCCAGGTGAGACCTGCAGAAGCACCAACCTCAGACTCTCGGACCAGGGGAAACCATTGCCGTGTGAACCTCCGCAGTGGGGCTGCTTGTTACGCAGCAGTTGAGAGTGGTTAACGTCTCTATGCTGTGTTTTCTTATCTGTTAAACGAGGTTAAACATAGATCCTGGGGGGGTTGGGTGGTGGTTTGCTGTGGGGATGAAATGAGGCGGTGCAGGTCACAGTGAGTGCAGACAAGTGACTGTCATCCTTTGCTTTGTCTCTGACCCATGAAAGCGACACTTTCCTCAGATCTGCCCTGACCTTTGGTCACGAATCCCAGCCCAGATGCCCTGGGCTGCTGCAAAGGATCCAAGTCCAAGTCCATCCTGCTGGCCCATGTGTCCCTTCCTCTGGGACTCACGTGTTCCCTTCATCTGTGGCTCACATGCCCTTTTCACCCGTGGCTCACGTGTCCCCTCATCTGCGGCTCACACCCCCCTTAGTCCGTGGCTCATATGTGCCTTCATATGTGGCTCACGTGGCCCTCCATCCGTGGCTCACGTGGCCCTTCATCTGTGGTTCACGTGGCCCTTCATTTCCCTTTGTCCGTGGCTTGTGGTGTCTTGCGTGTGTGGCCTGAACACAGGACCAGTAGTGAGGAGGGTGGTGGAGGGAGCACAGCCCCACCTGCCACTCTAAAGAGCTGCACATCGCAGCCAGGACTTCTGACACCACAGCAGGGGGCAGGGATCGGAGGCTCATCGGGTTGTGGAGAGGTCACCTCCTCCAGCACTTTCTGGGGCTTTGTTTTGCTTTCTCTGACCTGGCCCTGTCCAGAGGCTAACGGAGGCCTGGCCCTGCCGGGCTGAGGAGGACCTACACCATCTCTGTGCCCGGCTCTGACCCTGGACCTGAGAGCCAGGCCCCTGACACAAGTGGCTTGATGACAGGTCATGAAGCAAAAGCTGAGTTCCTCTCTTGACCTCGCCTCTCACTCCCAGGCACAGTCTCCGAAGTGTCTGAGATGCAGGGAGTCAGAGGCCGTCCAGGGAGGGGATTTCCAACATTCTCCGGCACTGACACCTTCGTTCCAATGACCAGAAGAAGAGATCTTACAGAGGAGAATCTCTCTCTCTCTCTTTCCTCACGTATACATCTATGTGTCTCTATCACATCCATCTATCTATGTATCTATGTATCTATGTATCTATGTATCTATCTATCTATCTATCTATCTATCTATCTCTTATTTATATCCATCCATCCATCCATCGCACATATATACATATACTACATACATATATACCTTATAAATATTCAGATTTGGATTTACATGGTGGGGCAAAGACTGCTAACACTGAGATACACGACCTTGCCCTTTAACCCCCTGAGAATCCTGAAATTTGCCAGCTCCATCGATCTCCTTTAGCCGACCTTCCCCAGCAGTCTTCTTAGCTGGGATGAGGGCAGGCAGACCTGCGTGGCAGGAGGGAGATGATGAAGGAAAGGCACTCCCAGGCCACAAGCCCCGAGTGGGGCTGACCCTGTCCCAGGTCCCAGGGTGGGTGCATGGCCCAGTCTCACAAGCCAGGGCACCACATCCATCCCAGGGCAGTGATCGCTTGAGGGTGGGCACCAGGTCTGCCAATGAGGGGCTTCCCTGGGTCCTTTGCTGGAACTCATAGGAAGAGGTACTTTTGCTGTGCTGGTTGGACGGAGGCCTGGGCCCTGGGGGCCACTTAGCCTCCCTGCAGGAGGGTCTCCTTCCAGCCTCCCTTCAGGAGGGTCTCCATCTGGCCTCCCTTTAGGGGGGGTCTCCGCCTGGCCTCCCTGCAGGAGGTTCTCTGCTTGGTCTCCCTGCAGGAGGTTCTCTGCTTGGTCTCCACGTCGGAGGGTCTCCGCCTGGCCTCCATGCAGGAGGGTCTCTGCTTGGTCTCCATGTCGGAGGGTCTTCATGGCCTCCATGAAGGAGGGTCTCTGCTTGGTCTCCATGTCGGAGGGTCTCTGCCTGGCTTCCATGCAGGAGGGTCTCTTGAGTTTGGAGCTGACGTGCAGAAAAGCAGAGCCAGGAGATGAAGACAGGCAGATACCTGCCGGCCCTGTCTGAGAACCCGGATTTAGCTTTGCCCGAAGTCCATCATTCCATGGACCTTTCAGTCTCACAAGCCAAGAAATTCTTTATTGTGTTCTATGAGTTGTGTTTCTGTCACTCGCACTCGACAGACCCAAAGTACAAGCACCTGAAAAACACAGCTTGATCGTCACACTGAGAGTGGGATTACGGGGAGAAGGGACGTGGAGCTGATACACGACAGATGGTCCCGGGTCCACCCGCAGACCTAAACTCTGCTGCCTGTGGGAAGCCTGAGCACATGGCCGGGAGGGCGTCACCTGCAGTGGGGATGACTCCAGAGTTCACCTGGGGTGGCCCAGGGTCAGGACCCTCGGGACAGGTGCAGAAGACGGGCATGGGGCCTGTCTGAACACAGCATGGGCTTTTGATCCATCCAGGACAGACATGTGGCCTGATGCGTGTCAACATCCTGTGCCATGTGCACCCCGCATGGTGGCAGCTCTTACTGGCTGTGGAATGGCCCAGCGTAGAGTGAAGATCAGACTCTAGAGCTTCTGCCTTCAGGTTTGAATCCCTTCTCCTTGCTGGTCACACAGCCCTGAGTGAGGCATTTATTCTCTGAGCCTCAGGTGGGAATTATAACATTATAATGTTATCTACCCAGAGGGCTTCCATGAGGATCCCTGACACCAACGAACCTGGGCAGGTCAGAGCATGGCGCCTAGTATGTCATACTCAAGAGTGGCACACCCAAAACCAATAACATATCAGTTATATAATTTATATTTGTACATATATACAATTATATATTATTTATATAATACGTGTAACATACAATGTTACACAGGTATACACACAATAATATCTGTATATATGTGTGTATCTTTCTATCTACCTACCTACCCATCCAGCCATCCACCCATCCATCCACCCATCCAACCATCCATCCATCCATCCATCCATCCACCCATCCATCCATCCATCCACCCACCTATCCACCCACCCATCCATCCATCCCATCCATCCATCCATCCATCCATCCATCCATCCACCCACCCACCCACCCAACCCATCAATCCATCCACCCACCTATCCACCCACCCATCCATCCATCCATCCTTCCACCCATCCATCCACCCATCCATCCATCCACCCATCCATCCACATACCCACCTACCTACAGAGCTCCCTGGCGGGCTGTCCATGGCCATAAGAGAAAGTTCCTCCCGGCTTCAACTTTCTGAAGTTCTGCCTACAGAGGTCACCTCAAAGTAGAAGTATCCCTGGGGCTGATTCACTCCTTGTGGCGGAGGGCACTCAGCTGAGCCAACCTGAGGCTGTACTGGCCAAGACATGGCAGCAAAGCCCAGACCCCAGAGCGGAAAGGCTGATGCAGGCAAAGCTGTTGTTGGGGCCAAGGCACAGTAAAGTTGTCCCGGACAGCAGGGAGGGATGGGGGTGAGTATAGGTTGGTAAAGAGGATTGGGTGCGTGCCCAGTGGTGGGCCCAGGTATCTCGGGGACCATGACAGAAGGACCACACGAAAGCCACGGTGACAGGGCTCTGACGTGTCCAGGGGACTCCACATGCTGTTGTCACGCTCTGAGAGGCCCTGAGCCCCCTGTTCCCTCAGGCACTGCATCTTTCACTCTCTGAACACCTGATGTCTCCTGGCCTTCAGGGCCAAAAAAATGACAAGGTACCCCCAGCATTTGACAAGCTCATCAGGTGGCAGAGGAGACGCCAGGCCTGACCTGGGGAGGGGCCGGGAGTGTCAGCCCCACCTCACACCCCACAGGCCTGTCCTTCAGGGCACCTGGCCACGGGCACCTCTTGTGCTCACGATACGACCGGGAGGCACCTTCAAAGACTGAGTCCAAGAGAACGCGAAATGCTTCACGGATAATTTTTAAAAATCCAGACCACATGTTAACGTGAAACTACTGTGGTTATGCTGGGCTAAATGAAAGGTATCATTAAAGTTCATTTCACCTCTTTTCTCATCTGAAGCCACTGAGCACCTGAAACTTGAGTGTGGCTCAAACCCCACCCCTCTTGGACAGCACAGGTGTAGACGTGTCAAACCCCGCTCCTCCCGGACAGCGCAGGTGTAGACGTGTCAAACCCCGCTCCTCCCGGACAGCGTAGGTGTAGACGTGTCAAACCCCGCTCCTCCCGGACAGCGTAGGTGTAGACGTGTCAAACCCCGCTCCTCCCGGACAGCGTAGGTGTAGACGTGTCAAACCCCGCTCCTCCCGGACAGCGCAGGTGTAGACGTGTCAAACCCCGCTCCTCCCGGACAGCGTAGGTGTAGACGTGTCAAACCCCGCTCCTCCCGGACAGCGTAGGTGTAGACGTGTCAAACCCCGCTCCTCCCGGACAGCGCAGGTGTAGACGTGTCAAACCCCGCTCCTCCCGGACAGCGCAGGTGTAGATGTGTCAAACCCTGTTCCTCTCAGGCAGCGCAGGTGTAGACGTGTCAAACCCCGCTCCTCTTGGACAGCGCAGGTGTAGACGTGTCAAACCCCGCTCCTCTTGGACAGCGCAGGTGTAGTCGTGTCAAACCCTGCGCCTCTCAGGCAGCGCAGGTGTAGTCGTGTCAAACCCCGCTCCTCCTGGACAGCGCAGGTGTAGATGTGTCAAACCCCAACCCTCTTCGACAGCGCAGGTGTAGACGTGTCAAACCCCGCCCCTCTTGGACAGCGCAGGTGTAGACGTGTCAAACCCCGCCCCTCTTGGACAGCGCATGTGTAGACGTGTCAAACCCCGCCCCTCTCGGACAGCGCATGTGTAGACGTGTCAAACCCTGCCCCTCTTGGACAGCGCATGTGTAGACGTGTCAAACCCCGCTCCTCTCAGGCAGCGCAGGTGTAGATATGTCAAACCCCGCTCCTCTCAGGCAGCGCAGGTGTAGTCGTGTCAAACCCCACTCCTCTCGGACAGCGCAGGTGTAGCATGAGCCCCTCCTTCCTGAGGCCCCAGCACGGCTCGCCCTTTGGGGTCCCCAATGACGTCTCCTGGACACATGCCCTCAAAGCTGCTGGCCGGAGACTGGTGAGGCAGCGTCTGCCCCACTTGCGGTTGGAACCGTGATGGCCGTCGCACACTGGCCCTGGCCTCTGGCTTTCAGACCAATTGCCAGCCTTGCTGGTTGTCACCTGTGTCCTGGAGGCAGGACTTGTGATACCAGGGAACAGTTGGGGAAACTGGGGCTGAGGGTGTGAAATACCTTGACAAAGCCCACAGCTCCAGGGCTGACCCCCACCCGAGCCCCTCCTCCTGCCCGGGCAGCTCGGCACTGGGGCGAACCCACTCCCGCTCTTTCCTCGATGAGCTCCTGGGCTCTGCCCACCCTGGGCCACAGGGCACAGCACGGCTTTGGGTCCCAGGCACTTCCTGCCTACGGCAGGCCCCCCTGGGTGCCCTCTAGAGACTCTAATTATTCCCCAGGCACCGGTCCGGCATAAACACAGCCCAGACATCCAAGCAAAGCAGGCTGCTGGTGTGGACAGCCTTTCCCAGAGCTAAATGCGGCTCCCAGCTCCAGGCAGGCTCTGAGCGCTCAGCTAACAATCGGATGCCGCGGGCCCTGGGCTGACCCTGCTGTGGGCATGCTCCCACTGACCGGGAGTGACCGCTTGGCCGGGCATGGAGGGCCGCTGGCGGCCTTTCTTCCGCTGGGAGGGCACTCCAGGGCGGGCGAGGCAGGAATGCACACGGGCTGGTCCGCGTTTAGAATGTATTTATAGACCGGCCACAGCTGCCAGCCGCGTGGTACCCACGAGGTCAGCTTCCTGCCAGGCCCTGCGGCCAGATGTTTACTGAGATTGCAGAGACCAACCCACCCACACACGCCTGGATTTATCCCACATCCACGCTCTGAGGCCTCTCTGTGCCAGGACCTGGTAGACTCTGGGACTCAGAGAGCTGGTGACAGTCACGACCCTCAGCAGGTGTCAGTGCTTCAGGGACTTGGGACTCAGGACCAGCATGCAAACCACAGATCTACAAGGAGCAAGAGAGGTCGGGGAGGGAACCTGCCTGGGAAGGGACTCAGGATCAGCACGCAAACCACAGATCTACAAGGAGCAAGGGAGGTCGGGGGGGGAACCTGCCGGGGAAGGGAGACCTTCTCAGAGGAAAGGCAGGGCGATGTTGGAGTTGGGTTTTGAAGGATGAATAGGAGTCTTCCAAGAGTTCCAGGTGGAGATGAATAGCAAGAGCAAAATGGTCTGGTGGTGAGCAAGGAAGTGGGGTGTCTGGGGACAGCAGCTGCCATCCAGGTGCCTGAAATATAGCATCTAGGGACAAAGAGATGAGGCTTTACAAGGGTCTCAAAGCTCAACATAGGTAAAAATCACCAGAGCAGCCTTAGATGCAGACCCCAGACCCTGCCCCAGTGATTTCCATTCAGCTGGGAATGTGTGGTTTAACCAGCCCCCGAGGGGGTCTGATCCAGGCCCACCAACCCTATTTTAAGGAACTAACTCTTAGAGACGAAAGAGGTCCGTGATGGACAGAAAAGTCGGGTGTGGCTTCCCGGAGAAAACAGAGAAGGTAGTCAGGTGTGAGAAGGCTGGGCTGGAGAGGAGGCACCTATGCTAGGCGTTTGGCATCAGGATTGCAAGGTACAAGGGCACTCAGAGACCCTGGGTGCAGGGCTGAGCTGCTCGTGCAGCAGCTGCGGGCACACGTGGCCACGGAGCGTCTACATGTCGCTGGCCAGAATCAAGACATGGTACAAATGCAGAACGCAGGTGACTTCATGAGAGCGCAGCAAGGAGAATGTGAACTCACTGATCTTTGTATCAGTCACGTGGTGGAATGAGGATACTTTGTAGACACAACACAATTAACTTCATCTGTTTCTTTACATATTTTTAAATGTGGTTACAAAATCACTTGTGTAGCTTGAGTTTGTAGCCTGCATAAGATATTGTATCACGTTATATGATATAATGTATCTGCATCATAATATGATACTGTATCATGTTATATATTATATGACAGGTTGTCATACATCATATCTTTAGATTATATTATACTTTGTTACATTATGTTGTATATCATATTATACTAAATTTTTCTAGCTATTTCTATCGGTGAGCTCTGACCCACAGGCTGCAAACCCAGCCTGCCTGCACAGGGTTCAAAATGCTCATAAAAATTTCCAGCCAAGATATGTTACAGAAAAGTTCAGTTAGGCTTCTCTTGAAAGCCGATGAGATGTGGCCGCCATAAGTCTGTCCCCTCGCATCTCCTGAAGATGTGTCGGGTGCTCGCCGTGGGCCACAGACCGCACCGCTCCCCGCCGCCTCCTGTCCCCCAGCCCCACCTGTCCCAGGAGGCTTCCCACCTGCACAGGTCAGAGGCTCCCGATCCCGAGGCATTGGGCCTGTGCCTCTGGGGACCACTCAGCCCTCCACTTGATGAAGAGGACACCAAAGCCAGAGAGGGACACCCCTTGCCTTGGGTGGCAGAGACAGCGAACCCTTACAGTCTGTCCAAGACAATGGCCCTGAATTCGCTGTTCTCCAGGGCTTTGCCCAGGATCAGACTTGAGCCTGTGGATGCTGGGACCTGGGGAATGCAGCCAGTCAAGCGCAGTCACATGGAGCAACTGTCCCAGCTCTGTCCCTTCTGCCAAGCAAGAGGTGGCAGCTTCAAATCCCAGCCCTGTGTGCTGCCCGGCTCCTTCCATTCTCCACGGGGTGCTGGCACCCAGACCCTGCACATGGTGCCCTGTGCCACCTCAGCACTATTGGGGTGCTCTCCACATCTTATCCCTCCACTGTGCAGGTGGGGAAACTGACGCTGCGGGGGACTTGCCCACAGTCTCCCGGGTAGCAGCTGGCACAGTGGGATTCTACAGCACACCTCCCAACTGCGACTGCATGACATGGGCGGACAGCAGCCGGAGCTGGTCCCATCGCCAGGACAGCAGCCTGATTTGGAGAGGATGACGCGGGCCATTCACCCGGGCCTGTGGTGCGGGCGGCTGCCTGGGTCAGGTCTTTCAGAACTGCTGACCATGAGTTGCCAGAGGTTTAAGTTCTTCCAAGAGGAATGTGTCTCTGTGCCTTTGCCTATGCTGCTTCCTTTGCTGGGGATGCCCTCTCCCATCTGGCATGCTTGGAGAACTCCCAGTCACTGTTCAAAACCCACCCAGCTCAGAGACGCCTTCCCCCAGGGAACCTCTGTGGGATCCTCACACGCTGGCCTGTCTCCCTAGTCTACCTGCTGGATTCTGCCCTCTGGAGGGGCTGCTTGGGAGCAGTGCCCGGCGGCATCCGAATGTTAGCACTGTGGCCGTCCCTGCTTCCTGTTTCCTCCAGCTGAGAGTAACTGACAGCGCAGGAAAAGTCAGCTTGCCTAGGAAGGGGAAACTGAGGCCCCCTGGAGGTTGTGTCCAAGTGAGACTTGGGTCAGGAGGAGCACTGGGGGTTCCCAGGCAGAGCGGCCGCCTCCTGTTTGGTTGGAGAAGACACACAGTGCTCATGGACCCCACGTGGGTTTACGCAGTCCGGCCTGCCTCCCCCAACTCCTCTGACTGCTCCCCACTGGGTGGGCTCTGGACAGGTTGCACTGACCTCAGTGGGGTTGGAGCCATGGGGCCCCTGCCAGTTGGTGGGTGCCCCTACTCGCATGTGCATCCAGAACTGGGGAAGGTGCCACAGGACAGATCCCAGGACCTGCTGGGCCCACTGTGAGACAGGCCTGAGCCGAACCCTGTGACTACCTGACCTCCGTGAGCCCCTCTGCCTGGAGAGCACAGGGATGTCCTGGGTTTCCCGGAGTCAGTGTCAGTTCGGAGCCAGTGTCTAGTGGCCCCTGAAAGTCTGATTATTTCTTTCTCCTGGACACATAGACACCCCAGAAAAAAGCTGTGGGTCCCTTGGGAGGAGGCTGTGCAAGGACGAACAGCGTCATCTCTGGCAGTGCAGCGGGGCCCTCCCCAGGCCGGCCCGGCCTCACTCGGGGCTTCACCAGGCTCCCTGCGAGGAAGCACCTGGCCCTGCGTGTGGAGAGTGGAGAGTGGACAGGTAAGTGCTCAGGAGGCGAGGGCTGTGCTGTCCTCAGGGGGCCAGGGAGGCACAGCGGGGGAGCCTCCTGGGGGACTGCACTGTCGTTCAAAGACACGGCCTTGGGGTCCCCAGCCACTCACTCCCTTGCCTTGATTTCCCTACTCAGGGCAGAGTTTGAATCCTGGCCCCATTCCCTGTCGTGTGGTCCTGAGCCAACGCCTCACCCTCCCCTGGCCTGGTTGCCTCATCCACAGAGTCGGGGTGGTGCTGAATGGAACAGAACACAGTGGCGGGAGCGGAACGGTGGGAAACTGGGGCAGCTCCTTGTAAGGCCAGGGTGGCCACGGGACGAAGCACCTTCCACCCCCAGGAACCTGCCCAGGAGAGATGAAAACGGGTGCCCACGCAGAAGCGGTACACAAATGCTCACGGCAGCTCGACTCACAACAGCCAGACAGGGGAGACAAGCCAGGCGTCCAACGGAGGAGGGGTGCGTGCACAAAACGTGCTCCGTCCACGTGGCAGAACAGCACTCAGCCGCAAAGACGAAGGAAGCGCCGACTCCCGCCCGCCACGGCATAGATGGGCCCTAAAGATGTGACGCTGAGTGACAGAGCCAGTCACAAAAGAGCGGGGCGTAGGAACCACGTACTCGAAGTGTCCAGAACGCGCAAATCGACAGACAGGAAGGAGCGGCTGCTGAGGGCTGGGAGAGGGGAATAGGGAGTGACTTCTTCATGGGCACAGGGTTTTTTTTGGGGTGATAAAAACGTTCCAGAACTAGATGGTGGTGATGTTTGTACAACCTTGTGAATATCCTGAAAGCCGCTGAAGCGCACACCGTAGAAGAGCGGTTATGTGACTCGAGAGCTTTATCACTGTATCTATAGAAAAGGTTCCTACAGCGAAGGGCTGGTGTAAGTAAGGCACAGAGGATGGCCCTGGCACCTGGCTCCCCAGCTTCTACAGATGGGGCGGCCTCCTCCAGTATGGAGACCCGGGTATCCTGGCTCCCACGCCCCCTCTGGCTGGGATCTTAGCAAGTCACATTCCTGACCCTGCCCGGAATGCAGAGAAGCTCCATTCTGTAGCCTCCCAGTGGGCAGTGCCCGGCTGGCCACGTCCAGGCCTGGAGACGCAGGCTCTGTTTACACACAACCACCTTGGCCCAGCAGCCCTGGAGGAATGCGGAAAACCCCGCTCAGGGACGCTCCCAACGGTCACATTCTGCAGGCGGCTGCCGTGCCCGGCCGGTAGGAAAGGCTCGATGGCTGCTCATGAATGTGGACTCTGTGTGGCCGCTGGCTGGGATGCTGGCCCTGCGAACAGCCCAGAGACAGGACAGGCGCTGTTAGCAGGCGGCCAGGGGACAGAATGTCCCCCATCCTGCCTCTGGCTCTGGCCCGCCGGCCAGGGGGGGTTGAGGGTGGGGAGGGTTAGGAGCAGCCCTGGGTACAGCTCCATCGGCCGGGGCTGCTGAGTTCACACTCACTGCTCACTCATCCCTCCACTCACGTGCCTATCCACACCCTCGCTCCTGCTCGGCCGCTCCCCTCTCCGGGGAGCCCCTCTGCAGCCACTCTGGGGTTGTAAAGAGACTCCAGGTGCTGTGCACCCCACTTGGTAATGCAAACCGAGGCTGGGAGCTGTGGCTGCCCTGTCCTGGCGGTGTGGCTGGGAGGGCTGGGTGAAGCTTGGCTCCAGAGCTCTAAGGCCCCCGAACCTGTGTTCTTTCCACTTGAGGGGCCACCCACCCTGATTGGAGGAGCAAGGGCTGGGGAGGAGATGGGCCCTTTGCTCCCAGTTCCTCCATGGCAGGGGG
Source organism: Pongo pygmaeus (assembly GCF_028885625.2). Classification (NCBI taxonomy): domain Eukaryota; kingdom Metazoa; phylum Chordata; class Mammalia; order Primates; family Hominidae; genus Pongo; species Pongo pygmaeus. Next base: position 85,696,999 of record NC_072391.2, on the reverse strand, counting down.
CAGAGCTCCTCTTGCTTCAAGAGCTGGGTGTTGGGGGGACGGGGGGACGGGGTGGCGGGAGCCCCAGGTCCACCATACCAGGGTGGGCCAGGTGAGCACCCAGCGTTCCCCAGACACGCTGAGCCTTCTCAGCCTGGCCTGCGGGCTCTCCTCGCTGGGTCAAAAACAGCTTATATTTGGAATTCTCCTCCCCAAGGCCAGTTCCCTTTCAACAACAGTGTGATTCTCAGAGACCACTTCACTCCTGGCAGGGCTGGGGTGAGTACTGAGCAGGAAGCCTACCGTTTGACACCGGGTCACAGCCCCCAAGCCACCCCCAGTGTTGTCGCTGGTCTCACTTTCTGGTCCTCTGGACTCGGGACCAGCAACCGCAAGCAGCCAAGGGGGTGGGGCATGCTTTGAAGAACATCTGAAGGCTGTGCTGACAGCGGCCCGAGTCCCCCGGCACCCGGGGGTGGGTCCTGCCCGCCGCTCCCACCCCGCCCTGAAGCCGGCCTGGTGAACCCAGACCAAGGGGGGAGAACCGGGAGTGACGTGGACTCACAGGAATGAGGGGGCTGGACGGCCGATAGCACCTGAGGAGGGCCAAGGCCGCAACCCTTTGGCCGTTGGGGGCAGCTTCCGCAGCCACGCAGGATGGGGTTGCATGGAAGGTCCTCAGGGGTGTGGATGGCAGTCCACACCTGACCCAGGGCTGCCGCGGGTCTCTGGGTGTCTAGCACAAGGCGCTCCCCTGGGTGGATACAGTCTTGGAGGTTGGGGAAGCCCGACAAACAGTATGCACTGGGTGCCCATGTGCAGTGAACAACCTGCTCAACTGTACTGGCCCATCTTCCCTTCTACCCAGGGAAATGGAAGTCCTTAGCTCCGAAGTATAAGATTGCAGCCAGTCCCTGAGGACAGCGTCTACCTCCCCCACCATGCCTGTCGGCAAATGATGAGCACGGGGAGGGAGCGGCCAAAGAAACAGGCCCTGAGCAACTTCAAGGCCACCTCACAGAGCCCCATCCTCACGGAACCACCCCCTGCCTTCTACTATGCTCCGTCCAGCCCCTAGCAGGTAGCAGGTCAGCTCCATCAGAGAATGAGGCTGGCTCATGGGGGTCAGTTGAGAGGCCTGGGAGCTTAAAACCACTTGGAGATAGCCTTAACCTGGGAGCGGCTGGTCTCTCTAGGTAGGTGGATGGAGCTGTGTCTGGAAAGGAATCACTAGAGGGCCCTGGATGTGACAAGACCCTCTGAGTCACTAGCCAGCGCCTGCTGAGCCCGGGGAGAAGGGAACTGGCCTGAATAGGGTCCCTTCGTCAAGGGGGATGGCCTTGCAGGGTAGATGGGACACCAAGGATGGGTGAGGGCAGCAGGGAGAGGAGGGGTGTTCCCACGAGGGTGGGGGTGATGTCTAGGGGAGCAGGGCAGGCAGTCGCTGGTGGAGATGGGGCAGGACGGTGGGGTCCCAGGCAGGAGGCGGGAAGAGAGAGCACACATCCTGAGGTGGACCCATGAGGAACCTTGTCAGGGAGTTAGAACAGGGCTGGACTGTGGCCTGGAATGCAGGACCCGAGCATGGCCACCGCCCACAGTGAGCAGGAGGACGGGCTGGTCACACTCTCCCAGGTCTCCTCCCCACCCTGCAAGTCTAGAATGAACCAAAGCAAGGGTGGGCTGGCCGGCCAGGAGGGAAGATGGGGAAGGCGCTGGGAAGATGGGGAAGGCGGAGTCCACAGGACCGGGCCGCATGTGCCTCACCGGCGTCACTGCTCCCTATGGCGGCCTCCATCTGGGCTTTTAGCTGGCACCTTGCACCACTCAGGTCTTTCTTGTCCTCAGAACCCTCTCCACAGGTCCCATGGAGTCTCCTGAAACCCATGGGCTGCAACCACAGCAGCTAGTACCTACCAAGTACTTGCGGTGTGCCAGGCCTGTGCCAGGGTGCTCCACACACCAGCCCGTCCCACGGACCCTTGTGAGGGCTCCCCATTTTTCTGATGAGAAATAAAGTCCCAGAGGGGTTTGGTCACTCACCCAAGGCCACACAGCCCCTAGCAGCTGTTTCCAGAGCCTGGACTCTTAACTACTACACAGGCATTCCCCACATCATCAGCCCCATGTTTGGACAAGGAGGCAGGCAGGGGTAACATAATTATAATTATTATTATTATTATTTTTTTTTGAAACAGAGTCTCACTCTATCAACCAGGCTGGAATGCAGTGGCATGAGCATCATTCACTGCAGCCTCGAACTCCTGGGTTTAAACAATCCTTTCCCCTCAGCCTCCCTAGTAGCTGAGAGTACAGGTGCACACTACCATGCCTGGCTAACTTACTTTAATTTTTTTTTTTAGTAGAGATGGGGTCTCGCTATGTTGCCCAGGCTGGCCTCAAACTCCTGGGCTCAAGTGATCCACCCGTCTCAGCCTCCCAAAGTGTAAGGATTACACAGCCACCACCCCCAGCTGGTAACCGAATTCTTAGTAGGAGTCAGAACCAGAAGGGAGGGTAGGGGGCTTGTCTTGAAAGCATCTGGGCTCCAGATGAGTCCACCATGGCCTGATATCTAGGGCACTATAGGTGGTGGCAAGAATCCAGGAGAAAGGAGGGGAGGGCATCTCTGCTTCCAGGCCACCCTGGTGTTCAGGTTTACTTCCGTTCAGCAAACACGAGGAAAGGGCAGAAACCCACTGAATTTCTCCCAGGGGAAGGTGGCAGGATGGGGCCTGACCTGGAATGTCAAGTCAGAAATGACCTGAAGAGATTAGGCATACAGGGGGAGACCATCTCTATTAAAATTATCCAAAGTCAGCCATGTGTAAGAGCTCAGCTGATGTGCTGCCTGCCGCCCCAGGATGATGGACCAGTGCATTCCAGCTGGTAGGACTGCAGGAATGGCTGGAACAGGCTGCTGTGATGGGGAGTGAGTTCCCCGTCACTGGGGGTATTCAAGCAGAGTCAGTAACCTGGAGGCAGGGTCTGGTGGAGACCGAAGCACTGATGAGGGGGTTGAAGTTCATGACCCCAAAATTTCCCTTGACCCTGAAATCCTGGGACTTCCTGGTTTGCACACTGCCCAGGGCTGCCAGCCTCCGGGCATTACAGCCGCACACCCTTCACCTGTGCTTCCCAAGCTGAGACTCTGCAGGGCCCCTGGGTTCTCTCTGAGAAGGCCCTGGCCTTCCTCTTTGCCTCAGATACCCTCTTCCTCTTTTCTATTTGCAGGGCGGAATGATCAGCTCCCGGTGAGCTCTGTCCTGTGGTCTGGGACCTGCCAGGTGCATGGCATGGAAGGCACGTCTCCCAGGCCACCTCCTCCGAGGGTGCCTAGCTGCCCTTCCTAAAACTGCAGCTCCGCCCCAGCTTCTGAGCTCCCTGCTCAGCCCTCACGCCCGACGCTGTCTAGGCATTTACCTGTTTATTTTGTTTATTTTCAGGAATGCAGGGCTGTGGGCTGTGCTGGGGGCACCTAGGACAGGCTGGGCACTGAGAGGGCCTCAAGACACCTTTGTCCACCCGACCGGCAGAAGGGAACTAGACTTGCTCTTGGCAGAATGGGCAGGGGCTGTCAACGACACTACCGCGTGCTGTGCTCACTTCCCAGCATCAGCCCACTCTGACCATCAGTTTCTTCATCTAAGACTTGGGTTTACACGGATCTCAGGACGTAAGGATTAAACGTGATAACACGTGGCACACTCCCTATGCCCAGTACGGCTCACGGCTGGGGATGAAGCAGTTAACCGCCTCCACCGCAGGAGCGGACTTGGCAGCTGAGCTGCCCCACAGCCTTCGCTGCCCCCCCGCCCCCGCCGTGGACCTGTCCCTCTGCCCTCGGCCCAGGGTGCAGGGACAAGGACTGGGTGGCCACGGGAGTCCCCCGAGCCCCATTGGCCTTCCCTTCCGGCCGCCGCCACGCGGGGCGCCGCGTCCCCACGGGTCTAGACGTCCAGCCAACTTCCCGGCTCTGCAAAAGCCTCCGGGGGTGCGCGGGGCTGGGCGGGGGTACGGCGTGGTCTCCCCCAGGGTGGGCTCCAAAGCTCCCACCCCCGTCCGGGGCGCTGACACCGCCGACTCGCAAGCCTATGCCGCTCTCGGAGCGCCGCGGGGCCAGCACGCCCGGGGGGGCGGCCTGGAGGAGGCGGCGGCACGGCTGGGGCACCCCCGGCTCCGATCCGCGATGAATGGGGCGGCCCGGGCCCCGCTCCCCGCAGCCCCACCCGGAGGCCCCGCTCCCCGAGCCCCCCGCTCCGCGGCCCTCGCCAGTACGTTGCCCGGGAGCTTCCCAAACTGCCCACGGAGCCGGACACCGCGCTGCCAACGCTTCGCTCCGGGCAAGGCTGCGGCCCCCGCCGGGCCCCAGCGCTCGCTGCCCCGCGCGTCCGGGCCCGGGAGGAGGAGGTCGGGGGAGCCGGGCCGGGCGCCGCGACCGCTGGGAGGGTCCGGCCCCGCCGGGGAGCGGCCCCCGAGGGCGCAGGAGCGGGAGCCGGGCCGGAGACCCCAGCGCAGCCCGGTGACACCCCCGCCCCGCGTTCCAGCCCGGGGTCCCCAGGCACCGCGCGCGCCTGGGCGGCGCATCCGCACTCACCTCCGCTCCAAGGCCCGCTCCGCCCGCCACGCCTGCCGCCGCCAACGAGCTCCCGGCCCGCGCCGCCCCAGCGCTCTGCAGCGTAGGCGCCGTCCTCATCCCGACCGCAGGCCCGCCCGGGCCGCCCGCCCGCCGGGCACCGAGCCGCTCTGCCGCGCGCTGCGCCTCGGGGCGGGGTGGGAGGAGAGGGAGCAGCCGCCACCCTGCCCAGGTCGCCGCGGGCCAGCCCTGCAGCCAGCTCCAGCCCTGGGCCGGGTGCTGGGAAGGCCGGACGCCGGCCGGCGGCCGCGGGGTCTGCCCCCCGGAGGCTGGGGCGGCTTAGGTTACAGACTCCGCCGCCCCCGCACCCTCCCCCCAGCTATTTTTAGCGCCGCTTTTCCTAGGTGTTTGTTTCATGGGACCCACCCCGGCGATGGGGGGCCCTGAGGCATTGCTCCCTGAACCCCCTCTTCACACTCCCCGGCCAGCCCACCCCAGACTGGCAGGCCTTGCTGCTCAGATGGAAACGCTAGATTTAGCACAACTTAAAAACACGTCTGCCATAATTCAACCCGTGTGGCTTCCAGCGGCTGCTCTATCTCCATCCCTGGCCTGCGCTCCAGCCCCCAGGTGCCCACACATGACACGCTTGCCCCTTTGCTTCTGTCTGGGAGGTGGGGGATGTCCCAACTGGCACCTGGCACCTGCCTGGGCAAGTTCAGTTTGAGTGGCTCAAGTTGGCCCTCGAAGGCACCATAAGGAGGTCCCCATGGCACGCTTTCTCATAGGCGGGAGCTAACATTGCCCCCAGACCTTCGTGTCTCCACTCTGGGTCCCTTGTCCAGCCCTGGGACTGCCCCAGACTGGCCCGTGAGTTCTGCAGCATTGCTCGTGGGGCGCTAGGAGCCATCCAGGCCCCTAGAGAGGGAGAGGCCCTTACCGGTCATTTGTCCAACATCTCCATTCACAGCCAAGGAAACCAAGGCCTGGAGAAGTCAAGGAACCTGCCCAAGGCCACACGGCGGAGATGGCCTTGGGCTCTGCCACACAGGCAGAGCCCCCTGGCCCAGTACGTGCCTGTCCCTGGCTGTCCCAGACAGGGGCGTGTGGGCCTCCTCCAAGGGCAGGGGTGCAGCGTTACGGGCAGCATCTGGGGATGGATCGCCCTCCCCCACTTCAGAGGATCCCAAGTCATGAACTTGGTGGACTTCTAAGAAATAGGGTGGCAGTGGGGGGACTTCGCAGAAAAGAATGCTTTCAGAATTAGTCCTTCAGACAAAGCTCCCCCGGGAGCAGGTCAAGCACGCTTTACTTACACAAGTTCAAGTTGCACACCCTTTTAAGGACACCTTTATTATGTAAAGCAAGGTGTGGCCTAACCATGGGCCTTCTTGTGGAGCCAGTGAGTGGGCCTGCCCCTCCCCCAATCTGCTCTGCCTCCTGAAGCTGTTTTGGGACTCTGCGCGCACGGTATAGAATAAACTAAAAGGAACTGCACATGGCAGTGGGGTTTCTGCGCTGGGCATCGCAGCACATGGCATTCCTGCCAGTGGACGCGAAAACGTGAATTGAAGAAGGGGCAGGGGCTGAGAGGCCCCAGAGGCTCGAGGCTTGGCTCACATTTCCGTGGCATCATCTGGGGCCTCCGGGTCCTGGGATCTACCTTTCCATGGAAAATGGGGAAGAACTAAGAAACCCTCTCGAGTTAATCAGGATTTCAATCAAGCGGGTTTCCTAAAGTTTCAAGGGCCAGGGGTCCCCTGGCTGTGGACAAAGACCCCAGAGGGCATTTCCTTCCTTGTCGTTTCTACTGAGTCTGTTCTTGTTTCTAAGAAAGACTTCAATTTCCAAACCCGTGTGTGTGTGTGTGAGAGAGAGAGCGCCTGTGTGTGAGTGCGTGTGTGTGAGTGCATGTCTGTGTGTGTGAGTGCATGTGTGTGATTGCATGTCTGGGTGTGGGTGCGTGTGTGTGACTGCATGTCTGTCTGAGTGCGTGTGTGAGTGCATGTGAGTGCATGTCTGAGTGTGTGAGTGCGTGTCTGTGTGTCTGTGTGTGAGTGCATGTCTGTGTGTGAGCGTGTGTGTGAGTGCATGTCTCTATCAGTGCGCGTGCGTGTGTGCGAGTGCGTGTCTGTGTGTGCAAGTGCATGTCTGTGTGTGAGTGCATGTCTGTGTGTGAGTGCATGTCTGTGTGTGAGTGCGTGTGTGCGTGAGTGCATGTGTGTGTGTGAGTGCGTGTGAGTGCATGTCTGTGTGAATGCATGCCTGTGCGTGAGTGCATGTGTGTGAGTGCATTGTGTGAGTGCATGTCTGTGTGTGAGTGCATGTGTGTGTGTGAGTGCGTGTGTGTGAGTGCATGTCTGAGTGCATGTCTGGGTGTCTGAGTGCGTGTGTGTGAGTGCATGTGTGTGTAAGTGCATGTCTGTGTGTGTGTGAGTGTGTGTATGTGTGCATGTGTGTGAGTGCGTGTCTGTGTGTGAGTGCATGTGTGCATGTGGGTGAGTGCGTATCTGTGTGAGTGCATGTCTGTGTGAGTGCTTGTGTGTGAATGCATGTCTGTGTGTGTGCATATGTGAGTGCGTGTGAGTGCATGTGTGTGAATGCACGTGTGTGCGTGCATGTGTGAGTGCATATCTGTGTGTGAGTGCACGTGTGTGAATGCATGCTGAGTGCATGTGTGAGTGCATGTCTGTGTGTGAGTGCGTGTGTGAATGCATGTCTGTGTGTGTGGGTGCGTGAGTGCATGTGAGTGCGTGTGTGAGTGCATGTGTGAGTGCATGTGTGAATGCATGTGTGAGTGCGTATCTGTGTCTGTGTGATTGTGTGAGTGTGTGAGTGCATGTCTCTGTGTGAGGGCGTGTCTGTGTGTGTGCATGTCTGTGTGTGAATGCGTGTGTGAGTGCATGTCTGTGTGTGTGTGTGTGGGAGTACGTGTGTGAATGCATGTGTGTGAGTGCACGTCTATGTGTGAGTTCATGTCTGTGAGTGAATTTGTGTGTGTGAGTGCGTGTCTGTGTGTATGTGTGTGTGAGTGCATGTGTGTGCATGCACACAAGTTCCTTCCCCAGCCCTGGGGCACCTGAATGCCTCCTGGGCATGAGAAATGACAGAAGCCCTCGCTCAGAGCCCATGCTCACAAGCATGGTGACAACAGGGGATGACCCTGTACCCACCCTGGGCCAGTCACTGTGTGAAGGACTCTGACAACCCCACGAGGTGGGACTGCTTCTTCCCTTTCACAGGGAGGACTAGCAACATGGCCAAGGCCCGCGGCACACCTCCCCTGTCCCAGAGCCACCGTCCACCCCTCGCCTTGTCCCCATGCTCCACACCCACCTGCTTTGACTAACCCAGTGGCAGCGTCAGGAGTCGCTTTGGACTGTTACAACTGGGAGCTACCTCCAGCATCTAGCTGGGGGGCAGGGGCTGCTGCCACGCCTCCCCAGTGCACAGGAATCATCCTGCCCCAGGTGTCAAAGGTGGGAGGCGAGAATCCTGGTATCAACACCCTCCTGGGGGCGGCTTTGCTCCAGGCTTGGCCTCCTGATTCCTGATTCCTCCTGGTGCTCCCCTGGCCTGGCCCTGGCAGCACCTCTTCCCCATCCTCACAGCCCTCAAAGCCATCAGAGAGCTGAAAAGGAGGGCCACGTCCACCCCTCCTGGAAGGAGTTGCCTGATGGGGTGCTCTGCAGGGAGCAGGGGCTGGGAAGGTCCCCTGTGTCTGTGAGCTCAGCAGAGCTGGAAGGCTCCCGGGTGGTCCTAGCCCCTGCTTTCCAGGAGGAAACTGGCTCAGCAGGCTGCTGACTCGACTTACCCCAGCCACAGCCACGTAGCCAGGTCTCATGCCCTGGCCAAGCCCCCACGCTGCCCAGAGCTCCAGGCCTGCTATGATCAACCTCGGGGGGCCAGGTTTCCTGGGTCCCAGTGGACGGTCAGGAGGGCCAGCCCACACAAGTCACCCCCTGGACTTTTGCCTGATGTAAAAATGAAACCGAGTAACCAGCACCATGCAGGGGGAGGCACGAGAAACCTCCGACAGATTCCAGGGGCGATTGCCGTTGGCACTCGAGCTCAGCACTGATGGCCTGGGTGTGTGGACACCCGTCCATCCCGACAACCATGCACCTTGAGAGCAAGGCCGCACCCCTGCCACGTGTGGGCCCACGCCTGCCCCAGATGGGCTCTCGAGAGAGGAGACCTCCGAGCGAGGACCAGACCTGTGGCCGAGATGTGGCATCTGGGAGTTTTCAAAGCAAGCTTCATCTGTGATCTCATGGGCTCCTTAATCCCATTTGCTAGATAGGGGAAACTGAGGCTGGAGGATGCAAAGAGCCCATCCCAAAGATGTGGCAGTTAGTGGTCGAGCCTGTCCCAGGTGCTGGCTGCTGCCACCCTCTGCCCCTAGTCCAGGTTGGGAGTGGAAGGGAGAGCAGCTTTGGGGTCCCCTGAGCATTGGGGTCTGCATGACATACAGGGGTCTGTGAGCAGCCGGGCAGAGGTGCAGACTCGGCACTCCCTATGGGGCAGGAAGCCCACCTGGATGGCCTCTGATGAGCTCCCGCCTCCCAGAGGACGGCTCCTGGGTGCAGCAGGAGGTGAGCAGGGGCTCATGTGTCCTCTCCCCGTTATGATGTGTGCAAGCACAGAAGACAGCGATCACGGGGCCTCTCCAAGAACGTGCGACCCGGCTGATAGGGCGCTAATTATTTTACCAGCCTGGAATTTCTGGAACAGAATCAATACCTGTGAACTTTGCGAGTAGACCCTGAATTTGGGTCTGGGTGCTGCAGAGAAAAGGGCACAAACAGGTCCGGCCCCAGTGTCCCCTGCTCCCTGCCCGCTGTGTGTGCCTGGGTGAGTCAGTGGTCTCTTTTGAGTTTCTGCTTGCTCATCTGGGAGATGACATCATGGCGCCTACCTGTCAGGAGGGCATTGCTGGCCCCCAGAGGCTACGGTGCTGCAGCCTCACCACTCCCTGGTGGTGAACTGGGGGGATCTTGGGGCGTCTGGGACAGTTGGACATACCAGGTATGTGCAAGGTAGGAGGAGTGGGTGGCTCTTTGGACTTGGGGCCCTTGAGGATGCAGGTGTCCGTCCCTGGGTCAGGCTTCCTCTCACGCTGTGGGGCCCCCTGTGCTGCCCTAGGCACCTGGCCAGGGCTGAGCTCAAAAACCATTTTTTTTCCTGGCATCAAAAAAAAAAAAAAAAAAAAGACAAGCTCTAGAATACAAAAGTGGGGATGAATAAATCTTCATCTACAGAGCACAGCACCTGCAGGCCAGCACTTGAGGGGTGGCGTGGGCCGCGCCCCGAAGACCTGTGTGGGTACAGGATGCCAGCTGGGACAGTGGGAAGGCTTTGGAAAGTGAGTGGGAGCGGGGAGGGAGGGCTGGAGGAGGGGGATGGGGAGGGAGGGTGGGGAGTGCGGAAGGGAGGAAGGACGGAGGGAAGCTCGAGGGAGGGAGTGTCAGGGCCTGCAGCCCAGCTGAGCCCGGTCCAAGGAGACATTCCAGACAGATGGTGGCGCGTGACTCAGATGCCCACGGCCCAAGCGTTTCTGCCCCATCATCTGAATGGCCCCAGTCGAGAGCAAAAAGCTGGGGTGGACAGGGGTGGCCTCGAGGGCGTCCTGCACAGGGGCACAGGCACACACCCCCACTGCAGGCCATACACACTGGCTCACACATGCACGTGCTGCCATGGGTGGCGGGCCCAGCAGGAGAGTAGCCGGAAACCACCGGGCCCATGGGCCGGCAGAGGGTCTGGGCACGCAGGACCCACCTTACCCACCCTCTGTGAGGCTCTGAGCAGCAACGTCCCTCCCCTGGGAAACCCCCCCGCCCTGTACAACCCCGGCTCCTGCCTTCTGAACAGGGCTGCTTTTGGGCACATGGTCTGTGCCCCTGCCCCATTGGGAAGACTCCTGTGGTCTACGTGGTGTGCAGAAGACACAGGAGTGGTGGCAAACAGTGGACTCTGGGTCGAGTCCCATCTCTGCCTCCAGCTCTGGCAAGTCCCTCCTGGGAGATGCTTAAGGGACCCAGCTGAGAGCCAGCCTGGGCTGGGGCCTGGCCTTCTGGTGCCTCTGGCCCTCCCGGCAGCCTGAGCAGGCAGAGCCGTCCTCCCTGCCCCAGTAGGAGGCTGGGCCCTCAGGGGCCTCGGGGCATGCTCGGAGGAGGCCTGATGCCTGGGCTGGGCACACACCACACCCGTGCTCTGCACTTCCTGGCTGCCCTAGGAGCCTCTCTGGGAATCTGAGGCACAGCAGGCAGCTGGTGGCCTGGGTCCAAGCCCCAGCTCTGCTGTCTGCCAGCCGTGTGGCCGGGGCACCCCGCGAGCCTCAGTTTCCCCATCTGCCGCGGTAACCCAGTGAATGTGCTGGGGCCGTGGGCAGCTGCTCTCTCCAGACACGCTCAGCCAGAGCATCCCTGACTCAGCCCTTGCAGACCTTCAAAATGGGAATCCTTCTAATGAAAAGAAAACAGAGGTGGTGGAGACCGGCCGGCTGCGGGAACCCCAGCCAGCGGCTGGCGCATGAATGGGCCCGTTCATGGGCGGCTGCAGAGCGAGAGCCCCGGAGGAGGCACCCGGGCTGGGCCCAAGGAATGGCAGTGCCTGGGGCAGGCCTGGGGCAGGCGAGGAGAGGGACAGCGGCCTTCAGTGCCTGCTGCAGCTTCCCTCCCCGTCTTACCCCGGACACCCCCTCACGCCGGGCCCAGCTGTGTGAAGGAGTCAGACGTCCGCAGTCCGAATCGCCACTGTCCTCATTTTTTTTCCTATAATTATGTCTCTAGGGGATAACTACGCATTTACATTTTGCTCAGCTCAGTCATTTATCCAGAGCCTGTGAGAAAGGCCCACAGTAAAAGGCGCATTGATGTGTGTTTTTGTGTTGCCGGGGCGACTGGTGAAGGCGTGCAGACAACTGGCCCTTGTGGCCCGGCTGCGCGGTGAACAGCGGCGTCCTTCTCCCAGCACCTGGGCCTGCGTGCCGCCCGCCCTGAACCTGCCATGAATGGCCTCAGTGTATGTGGGTTTTCTTTTCCATACCTGGCCACTGAATCTTCCAACATTCTTCTAGAAAAAAATGTGGCAAGTTTCCGTGGGAGCTTTTCCTCTCCAAATGGCTTATCCACTCCAGTCCGGCCCACAGGTCAGCCAGCTCTTCTTCCCTTTAGTGACATTAAAGAAAAATCATGCTTCCGTTTTTGCCACCTGCTGCTGGAGCCCAATCGTTCCTTCTGATTTCCCAGGGGGTGAAGTTCGGCAGTCAGACGATTTCCTTCGTTCGGTCTTTGAACTTGCACAGGCTGGCCGTGTAGCTCAGCATTCCCACTGTGGTCAGCTGTGACCAGGCCGGGCGCCAGAGGACAGTGCGCCTCATGCCTGTGATGGCACCCGGCACCCAGGAACACTCATCTTTGTTGAATGAATGAATGAACAAAGAGATTCTTCAACAGCTGGAAGCAAACGTGGGAAGGAGGAGCAGAGGCACCGGCAGGGGTGATGTCTGGGTGTACCAGGGGCCATGCCATAGCACCATTCATGGCAATGGTACCAGGAGCCAGCCGTGCCTGTGACCCTGGTGGGACTCTGTGCGAAGACGTCACAGGTGTTAATGTATTTCGTTGTGGTAACTCATCCAACTCGCTGCTAAGTGGCCCAGATGCCTGCTGAGAGGCAGCGCAGCAGACGTCCAGGTTCAGTCCCGGCTCTGCCTCTTACTGGTGGCCTTGGGCTAGTGGTCTCGGCCCCTCTGTGCCTCAGTTTCCCCATCCTTGTGCTGAGAGAGCTGAATGGCGGCCTGCGTCAGGCCCTCAGGGTGGCCCAGCCTGGGTCCGGATGGAGGTGAACTCTGTGGCTGCTCTCAGAATCTTTTCTGGGTGACTTGTTTTCTCCTTCACAAGTTCCCAAATTTCCACGCTGGTCATGAATTCTATTTGATAACCAGAAAAAGCCCGAGAGACCATCATCCACCCTGCCCTGCGTCTGCTGCAGCCTTCGGACCTGTCCTTCCAGGGCCCTGCCCCAGCCGTGTGCACAGTCCCAGCGCTTTGGTGCCTGGGTGGTTTCTGCAAATGCAGCCGGGGCCTGTGTTTTCCGGGAGCCTTGTGCATAGATTCCACCCACTGAACGCTGCCAGGCGTTTGCTCAGAGCAGGTAAAACCTCTACATCTGCTGCGAACTGTGAGCTGTGCTGGGGCCTGCATCGCTACCCAAGCTGCTAGCAAAACCAGCACGCCTCAGAGTGCAGATACAGCCGCTCACAGCTCAGCAGCGTCGATCTCAGCCCACTTGGCACACGACACCGATCCCAGCCCACCGCACATGGCGCCGATCTCAGCCCACCGCGCACGGCGCCGAGCTCAGCCCACTGCACACGCAGCTCTTTATTAATGAAACTCTGGGTTAGTGTGAATAAGAAAACAACATCCTACCCATCACAAGAATGTCCCTGAACACCAAGGGGTCAGGAATAAACATGGACTTTGTCATATCATGCCCCTGCTCAGAAGCCTCACATGGCACCCCAGTGCCCATAGCATGAATATTCACTCAGTTCTAGACTCACAGCCTTTCCCTGTCAGGGCCCCCAGCTGTGTTCCTGGTCTCAGTGCCCCTTCTTCCCTGCCTGCCCAACTCGGACTCAGGCCACCCTGAGCTGCTGCTCTCTAGTCTCCCACACCTCACTCATCCTGTATGTGCTGTTTCTCCTTCCTGGAATCCCCTCCCTTGCTGCCAGCTTTGCCAGCCTAGCAAACTCCTATTCATCCTTCAAGACCCATTCAGAAGTCACCTCCCCTATGCCGCCTCCTTGTATTTTGGCACACATATGTCATACTGTGTCCTATGTCTGGCTGTGCACTGGCTCTCCCTTGCTGGGCCACAGTGTGCCAGGCCTTACTCATTTCTGTCCACCCTGCACCTCAGATATTGCCTAACCCCACGCAGGGCTATGTGCATCTGTGATGGGCTAAGTCTGTTCTTTCATTCCTTACCACACAGTACGTTCATTCCTCAGCCTGGAATGGCTCATATCTCTGACACTTAAAGCCTCTTTTTTTTTTTTTTTTTTTTTTAATTTTAGACAGAGTCTCACTCTGTTGCCCAGGCTCTGAAGTGTTGCAATCTCCACTCACTGCAACCTCTGCCTCTGCCTCCTGGGTTCAAGCGATTATCCTGCCTCAGCCTCCCAAGTATCTGGGATTACAGGCGTGCACCACCACGCTCAGCTACTTTTTGTATATTTAGTATTGACGGAGGTTTGCCATGTTGGTCAGGTTGGTCTCAAACTCCTGGCCTCAAGTGATCTGCCCACCTCAGCCTCCTAAAGTGCTGGGATTACAGGCGTGAGCCACCATGCTCTGCTATCTCTTCTCTCTTCCAAAACCTGCTCAAGATTCCTCCCCTGAAGGGAGCCCTCTGTGCTTAACCCAATGTGACTGTGATGTGAGCAAGTCTATGGAGCATCTGAGAATGTCGGCACCAGAAAGCCTCTTGAGGGTGGTCTGGTCCAGGCTTTTCACTTTACAGATGAAGAAACTGAGGCCCAGAGAGGGAGAGATGCCAGGTGGGGCACAGGCAGGGTGGGACCAGATCTCCCAAGGGGACTTTCTGTTCTGCGTGGCCTCCCCATCCGCCTCCACACAGGGACAGCCCAGCTGTCTTATCCTGTTGACAGCTCAACACCCCATCCTGAGATGCTGGCTCTCGAGGCATCCTGGCTTCATTCCACTCCCCCACCAAACCACCTAACACATCCTGTCACACAATGAGACTCCCGCAAGCCATACACCAGGGAGCTGGGCATCCCTGGCACAGGGTGACTGTGGCCACTGCAGGAGGAGCCCTGTCAGTTGCCAGCTGGGTGACTTTGGGCAAGTCTTGTTTCCTCTTAGAGCCTCAGTCTTCTTTTTTGAAAAACAGAGGTGACAAAATAGAGGTTGACATGTCATGATGATGCAACGAAACAATGTCAAGTACTTAAAAGAGTGCCTGGCACCGAGCCACAGGATTCTGTCAGCGTTAGGAAGGGATGAAGATGATGATGGCGATGATGGTGAAGATGGTGATGATGGTGGTGATGATGGTGGTGATGGTGATGATGGTGATGGTGGTGGTGGTGATGATGGTGGTGATGATGGTGGTGATGGTGATGATGGTGATGATGGTGGTGATGATGGTGGTGATGGTGATGATGGTGGTGATGATGGTGGTGGTGATGGTGGTGATGGTGATGGTGATGGTGATGGTGGTGATGATGGTGGTGATGATGGTGATGATGATGGTGGTGATGATGGTGATGGTGGTGATGATGGTGGTGATGATGGTGGTGATGATGGTGATGATGATGGTGATGATGGTGGTGATGGTGATGATGGTGGTGGTGATGGTGGTGATGATGGTGGTGATGGTGATGATGGTGGTGATGGTGATGATGGTGATGATGGTGGTGGTGGTGATGATGGTGGTGATGGTGATGATGGTGATGGTGGTGATGATGGTGGTGATGGTGATGATGGTGATGATGCTGGTGGTGGTGATGATGGTGGTGATGGTGATGATGGTGATGGTGAAGATGGTGGTGATGGTGGTGATGATGGTGGTGATGGTGATGATGGTGGTGATGGTGATGGTGGTGATGGTGATGATGGTGATGATGGTGGTGATGATGGTGGTGATGATGGTAATGATGGTAAAGATCATGATGACATTGGTAATGATGGTAGTGGTGGTGATGATGGTGAAGATGGTAAAGATGATGATGATGGTGGTGATGGTGATGATGGTGGTGATGATGGTGGTGATGATGGTGGTGATGGTGATGATGGTGGTGATGATGGTGGTGATGGTGATGATGGTGGTGATGGTGATGATGGTGATGATGGTGGTGATGATGGTGGTGATGATGGTAATGATGGTAAAGATCATGATGACATTGGTAATGATGGTAGTGGTGGTGATGATGGTGAAGATGGTAAAGATGATGATGATGGTGGTGATGGTGATGATGGTGGTGATGATGGTGGTGATGATGGTGGTGATGGTGATGATGGTGGTGATGATGGTGGTGATGGTGATGATGGTGATGATAGTGGTGATGATGGTGGTGATGGTGATGATGGTGATGGTGGTGGTGGTGATGATGGTGGTGATGATGATGATGGTGGTGATGATGGTGGTGGTGATGGTGATGATGGTGGTGATGATGGTGGTGATGGTGATGATGGTGATGATGGTGGTGGTGGTGATGATGGTGGTGATGATGGTGGTGATGGTGATGATGGTGATGATGGTGGTGGTGGTGATGGTGGTGATGATGGTGGTGATGGTGATGATGGTGGTGATGATGGTGGTGATGATGGTGGTGATGGTGATGATGGTGGTGATGGTGGTGATGATGGTGGTGATGGTGATGGTGGTGATGATGGTGATGATGGTGATGATGGTGGTGATGGTGATGATGGTGGTGGTGGTGATGATGGTGGTGATGATGGTGGTGATGGTGATGATGGTGATGATGGTGGTGGTGGTGATGGTGGTGATGATGGTGGTGATGGTGATGATGGTGGTGATGATGGTGGTGATGATGGTGGTGATGGTGATGATGGTGGTGATGGTGGTGATGATGGTGGTGATGGTGATGGTGGTGATGATGGTGATGGTGGTGATGGTGGTGATGATGGTGGTGATGGTGATGATGGTGATGATGGTGGTGATGATGGTGGTGATGGTGATGATGGTGGTGGTGGTGATGATGGTGGTGATGATGGTGGTGATGGTGATGATGGTGATGATGGTGGTGGTGGTGATGGTGGTGATGATGGTGGTGATGGTGATGATGGTGGTGATGATGGTGGTGATGATGGTGGTGATGGTGATGATGGTGGTGATGGTGGTGATGATGGTGGTGATGGTGATGGTGGTGATGATGGTGATGATGGTGGTGATGGTGGTGATGATGGTGGTGATGGTGATGATGGTGGTGGTGGTGATGATGGTGGTGATGATGGTGGTGATGGTGATGATGGTGATGATGGTGGTGGTGGTGATGGTGGTGATGATGGTGGTGATGGTGATGATGGTGGTGATGATGGTGGTGATGGTGATGATGGTGGTGATGGTGGTGATGATGGTGGTGATGGTGATGGTGGTGATGATGGTGATGATGGTGGTGATGGTGGTGATGATGGTGGTGATGGTGATGATGGTGATGATGGTGGTGGTGGTGATGATGGTGGTGATGATGGTGGTGATGGTGATGATGGTGATGATGGTGGTGATGATGGTGGTGATGGTAATGATGGTAAAGATCATGATGACGTTGGTAATGATGGTAGTGGTGGTGATGATGGTGAAGATGGTAAAGATGATGATGGTGGTGATGGTGATGATGGTGGTGATGATGGTGGTGATGATGGTGGTGATGGTGATGATGGTGGTGATGATGGTGGTGATGGTGGTGATGGTGATGATGGTGGTGATGATGGTGGTGATGATGGTGGTGGTGGTGATGATGGTGATGATGGTGGTGATGATGGTGGTGATGGTGATGATGGTGATGATGGTGGTGGTGATGGTGATGATGGTGATGATGGTGGTGGTGATGGTGGTGATGGTGATGATGGTGGTGATGATGGTGGTGATGGTGATGATGGTGGTGATGATGGTGGTGATGGTGATGATGGTGATGATGATGGTGATGATGGTGGTGATGATGGTGGTGATGGTGATGATGGTAAAGATCATGATGACGTTGGTAATGATGATAGTGGTGGTGATGATGGTGAAGATGGTAAAGATGGTGATGATGATGGTGGTGATGGTAAAGATGGTAAAGATCATGATGATAGTGGTGATGATGGTGGTGATGGTGATGATGGTGGTGATGATGGAGGTGATGATGGTGAAGATGGTAAAGATGGTGATGATGGTGGTGATGATGGTGAAGATGGTAAAGATGGTGATGATGATAGTGGTGATAGTGATGATGGTGATGATGATGATCATGGTGATGGTGGTGATGATGGTGATAGTGATGATGATGGTGATGATGATGGGGATGATGGTGACGGCGATGGGGATGATGGTGATGATGATGATGGTGGTGATGGTGATGGTGGTGATGCTGATGGTGGTGGTAATCATGGTGATGGTAATGGTAGTGATGGTGGTTATGGTGATGGTGATGATGGTGATGATGGTGGTGATGATGGTGATGGTAGTGATGGTGACGATGATGTTGATGATGGTGATGGTGATGATGGTGATGGTGGTGATAATGGTGGTGATGATGGTGATGCTGATGATGATGATCTCACAGAGTAGTATACTGAAAACACCAAATTAAGCATAGCAAATGTGTTGATGTCACTGAGAACAAGCAACCAAGCTGTGGTGTTGGTGGCTAGCTAGGTTTGCTCAATGGTTACATCACTGAGGAAGAGATGGAACAAGGAATGCTAAATTCTCAAAACCAAGCCTGCTGTAAGCATGAGCATGAATGCATTTTGTCCATAGCATGACTTTCTGGCTGAGATCTAGAACTGGGTTGGAGCTCGGTCTCTACAAAGCATGACTGGAAGCTTTGGGCAAATCCTTCACCTCCCTGAGCTTTGGTTTTCCCATCTGTCACATGGGGATGATCAAATCTGCCTGGCCTGTATCAGGTGGTTACTATGAGGACTGAACTGGGGACACATGCCACACCTTTTGTCAATTGTCATGTCCTATGTAAATGTGAGAAGCTGATTGCTCATGTATATGGCTGTGCATGGGTTTTAGGATAAATTAGCATCTCCCATCCTGGATTCTCCTAATTGTTTATCTATCGGAGCATTGTGCATGCTTAGTATTGACTAACTCCTCTTCCTGTCTCAGAAGAGATCAGGCTGGTTTCTCAGACTGAGGAGGCTGCCATGTCTGTGGGATGCTCTATCAGTGAGCCTTTGCTGTGTAACAGCCAGTCCCAAAGTTAGCAGCTTAAACAGTAACTAGATTATTTCTCATGATTCAGAGGAGTATGTGGGCCATTTTCTGGCCTAGGCCAGCTTGGCTGATATCTGCCTTCAGCCGGCCACTTGGCTGGGGCTGGATGGTCTAATGGTTGACTTGCTGTGAGCTGGACGACAGGAATGACTGGGCTGCGTGCCTCCCATCCTCCAGCAGGTAGCCTAGCTCACTCACATGGCAGGGATTGCAGGGTTCCCAAGCTCAGCAAGAGCATAACCCCCATGAGCAAAACTTTCCAAGCTTTTTCTACTTGCATCGCACTTGCTACTGCCCCATCGCCAAAGCCAACTTGAAGGGATGGAGAGAAAGACTCCAATCTTGAAGGCAGGAGCCACAGATTCACCCGCCCTTCCCACAGCTCGGCCTCAGACCTCTAGTCTCCACGCTGAGGGGATAGATTGCTGCTGTGTTCACTCGCCCAGTTTGCGGTCATTTGTGACAGCAGCCCCAGGAGACTCACACGCTTCAGGACTCAGGAGTGGGCCCTGGACACAAACATGTGACACATGTGAGACACGCAGCGGCCCAGTCGCATGGAACATCCAGCCTAGTAGCACGGAACGTCCAGCCCAGTCGCACGGAACGTCCAGCCCAGTTGCATGGAACATCCAGCCCAGTCACACGGAATGTCCAGCCCAGTCGCACGGAACTTCCAGCCCCACGAGGAACCGAGATGTGGGTGACACAAGATATTATTACTTAGCCGATCGTCCAAGGTTCAGGGCACGTGGATCCCAGGGCTAGTGACTGGGCGGACAGTGAGCAAGCACATGCTACTGAATTCTGGAACCTTCATCTGTTCTGGCAACTCTGTGTCATGACTTTCCCCTGAAGAATAACGAGGGGCCCACCGTGAGGTGGAGCCCGCCCCATGCTCTTCATGGTATCAGAGTTGGCAACAATCTGCACAAATGCCCACAACAGGCAAATGGTTTAAATACATATGCTCTCACCAGAAGATGCTGCAAAAGGCTTGTTCTTATTGACATTGGAAATTGTGCCGAATAGGTGCATGTAAAAAACTGGTTATAAGAGACGTCTGCACTCATTTTGTTAAAAGGCAACAAAAAGAAGCTGATGCTCCCAGGAACAGTGGGAAGACAGACAGCGGTCAGAAAGGCTGCGGCGACATCCCGGCCACAGGATCAAGGGGAACTTTGAAATTTCCCTGTTTGGATTTTGCTGGAGTGTCCAAACTTTGTGTAAAGAACAGGTATTATTTTTGAAACAGGAAAACAATGCAATTAAAAGCAGTGGCCTCAGCCCAAGTGGTCAAAGCTGTGCTCAGGGAGGTGGGTCCCCAGGAGGGAAGGAGCGGACACTGTGGTTTCTGAGGGCGCGGTGGGGACGGATTGTTGAGACTGTGTCACTGTCCCCGGAAGCTGGGGCTGGGGGTCGCGGGGGCCCCACCTCACCGTGACCCCTTGTTAGTCCTGCTGCTCTCCATCTAGCTCTGCGAGAGTCTGCTCTGTCATCTGAGAGATAGGGCGGTGGGGACAGTGTCACCCCTCAGAGTCATTGTGAGAATGTTGTCACAGCCAGGGACTGCTTTGTGAACCTGACTCATGACATTAGCATCCTGCCTCAAGTTGAGGGAGCTGGGCTCAGAGAGGTGAAGTGACTTGCCCAGGGTCACACAGCAATGGGCAGTGGGCTGACATGACGCCCTGCTGTGTCCGACTTCAATTCCCATATTCTCCTCATGTGGTTTGGGTGCCCCCCCTGCAATGGAGAAGTGGGGAGAGAAGGGCACACAGACCCCAGCCTACTGGGCTGCCTCCATCCTGCAAGCCAGGCAATGCCAAGGAGCCCTAGGAAGAAGCAATGGGGCTTTAGTCCCAACAGGTGGATTTGCATGTCATTTGCATTTATTTGCATGCGGCGTTCCAAGGGCAGTGATGCATGTGCTGGGCGTCCTGCCTATCTGGGATAGAGGGGCTTATTCCCCAGGGTGGGGTGGGGGAATGGCGAGGGGAATCCATGGCTCAGAACTTTCTGGAAAGCCTGCAGGGCCACCTCCTGCTGTAAAGCTGGGCCACTCCCTGTGATCCCCCAAGGAGGAGAAGGTGGAAGCTGTGGAGACCTGCTGCCCAGATCTTTTTTTTTTTTTTTTTTTTTTGAGACAGAATCTCACTCCGTTGCCCAGACTGGAGTGCAGTGGTGCAATCTCAGCTCACTGCAACCTCCACCTCCTGGGTTCAAGCAATTCTCCTGCCTCAGCCTCCCAAGTAGCTGGGATTACAGGTGACCACCACCACACATGGCTAATTTTTGTGTTTTTAGTAGAGATAGGGTTTCACCATGTTGGCCAGGCTGGTCTTGAACTCCTGACCTCAAGTGATCTGCCTGCTGAGATTATAGGTGTGAGCTACTGTGCCTGGGCTCAGTGATCTCCTTGAGAAGGAGATCAAGGAGCTCAGTGAGCTGGTGGCACTGCTGAGGCCACACTCTCCCAGGCCACACTTTCCCAGGCCACAGTCTCCCAGACCACGCTCTTCTGGGCCAATCTCTCTCCCAGGGCCATGCTCTCCCAGGCCACTCTCTCTCCAGGCTATGTCCTCCCAGCCACACCCTCTCAGGCCACATTCTCCCAGACAACTCTCTCCAGGCCACAAACTCTCCCAGGGCCATGCTCTCCCAGGCCACTCTCTCCAGGCCACCTTCTCTCCAAGGTTGCACTCTCCCTAGAGGCTGCTCCCAGCCAATGACCAAGCTCTGTTCTCAGAGACCGAGAAGCCAGATGGTTTCAGGAAGCCCTGAAGAGAAAGGATGGAGCCCCCCACCTCACAGAACCCCCACTTTGCAGAGCCCCCACCTCTCAGAGCCCCTGCAAGGAGCTCGGCCTCCATCAGAGCTGACTTCTCTGCTGCCGGCTCAGGGATGGCGTCCAGGCCCCAGGTCACCTGTATCCTGTCCCACATGTGCAGCTCTTGCCCCCTCCTCGGTACCTGCCCCTGGGTTCTGTGGAGGCTGTGACTGGCTCCTGACTCCAACCCAGAGACCCGGTCACTGTCCAGAAGGACACAGCATCTGATGCCAAGCTTGCCTCTGGGCAGCAGTGAGGCCCAGTGTCAGCTGAGGGATCAGGCTTGTTTGTGTTTGATATAAGCGCGGGATTGTTCTCTGCCCTCGCTGCTATTATGCGAAGGCAAGTCCTAAAATAATATTGGATTTCCTCTCTCATCCTGTGCAGGGAGGACACTCATCTGGAGTGGAGTTGAGATCGGGCGTGCTTTCGTCTGCGGGCATCAGGATAAGAATGCGGGTCTCTGTGTTTGCCGTGGAGCTGGCGCTGACACTGATGCTGGCCCAGGTTCACTGGTTCAGCAGCGTGGGGGCTGCTTTGGAGAGGGACGTTTTTGTTTTTTGATAATATGTCTCTTGGAAAGCTGGTCTCTTTGTGGAATTCTTCGGAATTCCAGATGGGGCCATGAGCCTGGGACCCCAGGGACCGGAGCCAGTGACCAGCCGATGAGCAGCTGCCAGTGAGGCTCAGGAGGCGCCCAAGGATGCAGGGCCTGGTGCATAATGGAGGTCACTGCATGCTTGGGCTTGGCTCCAGCACACAGAATGCTCACACAAACACCTTTTTGTGGTCCTGGTCGCTTTGCTTTGATTTCTAAATTCCTGCTTCAGTTCATCACAGGCACTGGGACGTGCACTTCCTTCCAAAGCCCTCAAAGCTGTCTCTGTGTCTGCTGTTGTGGCAATGCTCTGGTGCCCTGTGCCCTGGGAGAAGGAGGCGAAGGATGACCTTCATCAGCTATCCTGGGGCAGGGGAAGCAAGGCTTTGGAGCCAGTCACATCACATGCTAATCACAGCTCCGTCACTCACGAGTTGTGGGACTTTGAGCTTAACCCCTCTTGTGCCTTAATTTCTTCATCTGTAAAGTGGGCTTGGAATACTTGCCTTGAAGGATTGAGTCTTGCCTATGACCATTGAGATGAGAGCATGAGGACCAACATCTAACTCAATATATGCTGTTGCTATTGTTAAAACTAAGAACTTTGTATACAGTTGGAGCTCAATAGGCTATCTTCTTTCATTTACTTAGCAAACATTTGCTGAGTACCAGAGGAATCAGAGTCTGTGACAGGCACTGAGGGGACACAGAAAGGGGGAAGACACGGATCTTGCCCTCAAGTGAAGATGATGATGGTGATGAAGACAATGGTGATGATGTTGGTGGTGGTGGTGAAGATGCTAGTAATGAGGATGGAGGTGTCAGTGATGGTGGTAATGACAGAGGTCATGTTAGCACTGTTATTGCTCATAATGATGATGGTCTTGATGATGATGATGGTCTTGGTGATGATGATGGTGATGACGGTAGTGGTGATGGTGTTGGTGGTGTGGTAGTGATGATGGTAATGATGATGGTTATGGCGATGGTGGTGGTGATGACAGTAATGGTATTGGTGATGATGGTAATGGTGATGGTGGTGGTGATGGTGATACTGATGATGATAATGATGGTAATGTGATGATGGTGATGATGTTGATGGTGATAGTGATGATAATGATGGTGATGGTGGTGGTGATGATGATGGTAATGGTGATGATAGTGGTGATGATGGTGGTTGTGGTGACAATGATGATGGTGGTGAAGGTGATGATGGTGAAGGTGATGATGGAGGTGATAGTGATGGTGATGATGGTCATGGTGATGATGATGATGGTGATGATGGTGGTGAAGGTGATGATGGGGGTGATGGTGATGGTGGTGATGATGGTGATGATGTTGATGATAGTGGTGATGGTGGTTGTGGTGACAATGGTGATGATGGTGGTAAAGGTGATGATTGTGGTGAAGGTGATGATGGGGGTTGATAGTGATGGTGGTGATGATGATGGTGATGGTGACAGTGATGATAATGACGGTGATAGTGATGATGGTGGTGGTGGTGAAGGTAATGATGGTGATAATAATAGTGGTGGTGATGGTGGTTGTGGTGACGATGATGATGGTGGTGATGATAATGACGATGATAATGGTTATAGTGATGATGGTGGTGATGATGATGGTAGTGGTGATGATGGTGACAATGATGATGGTGATGATGGTGACATTTATCAGCATTTACTTTATACCAGGGCTTGTAAACTTATTGTCTACATTATCTTAATTGTAACACACAGTAGACTGTGGGGGAACACCAGAATGTTGCAGATTTCTGCAGGGGGCGCTGTCACCATGTGTATGGCTGGTTGGAGGAGGTAGAGGAGGCTTTAGTGAGGAGGCAGAACTCAATCTGGGAAGGATTTGGCAGTCTCAGTCTGGTAGCTTGTGTGGCGGCATAGCCTCTGCCATGATAAGGTAAATGGAACCCTTGGACTCCCTCACTTACCCCGACCACAGATGTAATTGCAAAGGACTCCAAGGCTGGTGAGGACACCTGCAAACACACTCAGCCCTGAAGCCATACCAGCACTATGGAGTGGACCCGCTCCTGGTCAGGACCATCTGGCAGCAAGTGGCAGAAAACCTGGCCCAAATGGACCAGCGGAGAAAAGGCAGTGCTTGGCTCACAGAACTGGAAAGCCCAGGCACAGCCGAGGGCTTCTGCTGGCCGGCTCCAGGGTTCTTTCCCAGCACAGCCCTGCCCCTGGCAGCAGGAAGACAGCCCCCCCATGCTAGCCTCATGCCCGCCACCTCCTGGTCCAGCAGCAGATGGGTGCTTGGCCCCTTCTGACAGTCCCAGAAGACATGACTGACCAGTGGCTCCAGTGGGTCCCGTGTCCATCCCAGCAGCCAGGAATGTAGAACTCTGATTGGATGGGCTTAGCTGTGGGCCACCTGAGAGCCATGGGTGGAGCCAACACCGGGCCAATCCCCAGAAGACAAGTAGAGCAACATAAACCAGAAAAGGCTGGATGTTGGGAGTTGAACACAACTAATATCTGGCACACAGGCCTAGCTTCCATCCTGCAGATAGGAAAATTGATGCCTGGAGGTCTGCTCGAGATTACTCATTAGCTGGGCTGAGACTCGACTCAGGGATCCCAAAATAATGCTATTTCATTTTCCCCACATGCAATCGGAAAATGAAATTTGAAAATTGATACCATTTGAAATAACATCCTAAAACATCAAATATCCAGGAATAAACTCATGAAACATGTGCCAGCCTTTTTATTCATTCATTCATTTATTTATTTTTGAGATGGAGTCTCACTCTGTTGCCCAGGCTGGAGTGCAGTGGCGCGATTTTGGCTTGCTGTAACTCCCGCCCCTTGGGTTCAAGGGATTCTCCTGTCTCAGCCTCTCAAGTAGATGGGATCACAGGCTCCTGCCACCACACCCAGTTTATTTTTGTATTTTTAGTAGAGATGGGGTTTCACCACATTGGCCAGGCTGGTCTTGAACTCCTGACCTCAAGTGATCCGCCTGCTTTGGCCTCCCAAAGTGCTGGGATTACTGGCGTGAGCCACTGCGCCCAGTCTATACAAGACTTTTATGCAGAAAATGGCATGACATCACTAAGTGAAATTAAGACCCAGATAAGTGTGGGGCCATATTCATGGACTGCAAGACTCTAATGGAAAGACGTTGATTCTTCTCAGATTGATCTCTGGATTAAACACAATTTCAATCTAAATCCCAGCAGCTTTTTTTTTTTCTTTTTTTGGAAATCAACAAGCTGATTCTAGAATTTGTGTGGAAAAGCAAGGAACAATAATAGCCAGACAAAATAAAGGAAGAACATGCTGGAAGGCTTCCACCATAAGATATTGTGACTTCCAGTGAGGTTAAAGTAATGAAAACAGTGATATTGGCACAGGAATAGATAGACCAAAGTAACAAAATTTGGAGTTCAGAAATAAATCCATACATATGCAGTCACCTGGTTGATGACAAAGGTGCCAATGAATTATTACAAGGGAAATGATAGTATTTTCAATAAACGCTGCTGGATCAACTGAATACTGAATGTTGAGCCCTGCTTAACATCATACCAAAAACTCAATTTCAGAATCTTACCTCTAAGTGTGAAAGGTAAAATAACAAAGCTTCCGGAAGGTAATACAAAAAATATATTTGTGGTCTTGGAATAGGCAGTGATTTCTTAAACATGGCACAAGACACTAGTTATAAAGGAAAAGACTGATAAATAAAAGTGCATTAAAATTAAAATCATCGGTTCACCAGTAGACAGCATTAGAGAGTGAGATGCAAACCACAAGTTCTGTTCCTGCTAATGGCCAACTAGCCCCTTCCAGACTAGCCTGCATGTAGGTAATAACTATCAACTGCAGACAAAATACCAGAAAACAACGACCCAGAGGTGCTGGAGAGGGAATAAAGGCAGGCTGATGTTGGAGGGGTATCTGCACAAGGGAAAAAGGATGAGTATTTGTGGTGTTTTCTGGGTTTTACAGCTTTTGGTCTGAGAGATGACTCTAGTGTCTGCCACGTGGGACAGCTAAAACTCTGATGCAAAACCTGTGGTCTTGCTGGGTGGAGAAACCAGAAGACAGAGTTTAGGGCAGCTACAGACACTGAAAACTCAGGAGAGGAGATCTTAAATAGGAGAGACCAACATGGGAAAAATCCTGTATTTAAACTTTGCCAGAACATCTGGCTGACTCCCACAAGCCACACATGCATGGGGTAGACCCCAAGCAGTCTGGCTGGGGCTAAAAAATTGGAATCAAGATTTGAGCTGTCATCCACAACAGAGGAGACAGAGTTTTCTTTCACTTTGAGTTTATCCAACTTAAATGCTTGCTGTCTGGAGGCATCACTCTTTGGAGGCACACAGCAGAATCTAGAGGTTCTAAAATATGTCACTCACAATGTCCAGAATAAAATCCGAAATTACCTGACATGTAAAAACAACAGCAACAACAACAACAACAACAACAAAACACACAAAAAACAAAACCAGAAGAATGTGACACTTTCTCAAGTGCAAAGACAATCAACAGAGACCAAGTCTGATATGACCTAGGGGCTAGAATCAACAAAGATTTTAAAAGTAGTTCTCTTACTAGGCTTAAGGTTGTAAAGGAAATTATGCTTGTCATAAATAAAAAAGACAGAAAGCCTCAACAGAAAAATAGAAACTATAAAAAGGAAACAAGTAAAAATCTAGAAGTAAAATATACAATATCTGAAATGAGAAATTTCCTGGATGGGCTCTACAGTAGAATGGAGATGACAAAGAAAAAAATCCATAAGTTTGAACATAGATTAATGGACGTGGTTTAACTCTAGATAAAGATGGAAGTCAAAATTAACAGAGCCTCAGAGACCTAAAGGACAATATCAAAAGGTCTGCCTTGTGTGTAATTGGAGCCTCAGAAACAAAGGAGGGTAAGAATGGGTCAAAAATTATTTGGACAAACAGCAGTTAGGTTTTTCTCCAATTTGGTGAAAGATAAATTTACAGCTATAAGAAAGTCAACAAGAAGCAAGAAGAATATAAAGAAGCTATACTCAGGCATATCATAGTCAAACTTCTGAAAACCAAAGATAAATGACACCAAAAATCCAGGGGAATAATGATCCAAATTACCACGAAATCCTCATTAAAAACACCAGAAGTCAGAAGACAGTAGAACAACATCTTTAAAGTGATGAAAGAAAAAAAATGTCAACCCAGAATTTTATATCCAGGAAAAACACCCTTCAAGAATGAAGGTGAAATGATATTTTTGGATAAAAGCAAACTAGAGAATTTCATCGGCAGCTGACCTAGGTTTTAAGAAAATACTAAACAAACTTCTCAAGGCTGAAGAGATAGGAATTCAGATAGAAATTCAGGTCTTCTGGAGGAAATGGAGAACATCAGAAATGGTAACTACATGGGTGAACAGCATGAGGATGGGAGCAAAATTCTTTCCACATTTTGACATTCTATGCAAAAACCAGGAGCCATCAGTTGATCTTACAATCGCATACCATTGGAATTGGTATACAATTCCAATGATAATCTTACCAGAATTTTTCCATAGAAATTGACAAACTGATTCTAAAATGATAGGCAAATGTAAAGGACCAAGAATATCCAAAGCAACATTGAAAAGAACAAAGTTGAAGAATTGATAGTAGCTGAATTTAAGAATCAATCTAGAGCTACAGAAGCCAGACAGCAGGGACTGTGATAGCAGTCAATAAACGGATCAATGAGCAGAACTGACAATTCAGGAACAGACACACACTTACATGATGATTTGTTTTTCAACAGAAGTGTCAATGCAATCCAATGGTGAATCTTCCAACCAATGGCACAGGCACAACTGGGTATCTGTACACCCCAGACTCAGTCACGATGAACCGCAGACCTAAAGGCTAAACCGATCATGCTTAAAAGAAAGAAATTTAGATGAGTATCTTCACACCTTAGGGATTGGAGAAAGTTTCTTAGGACATGAAAAGCAAGAACATATGAGAAAAATATTTATAAGTTAGATTTCAATGAAAAAAAAGAAACCAGTGCTCCTGAAAAGTCACCATTGAGAAAATGAATAGGCAAGACACAGACTGGGAGAAAGTATTTTCAAAACATGTATCTGACAAAGCACTTGTATCCAGGGCATATAGAGAATTAGAACAGAAAATGTCTTAAGTGGGAAAATGATTTAAAGAGACCTTCAGAAAGGAAGATATCCAAATGGGCAATAAGCACATGGAAAGGTGTCAACATCGACAGTCTTCTGGGAAATGCAAAGTCTCTCTGATTTGGTGTTTTCATTTTTCCATCATAGGTTAGTTTCACCTGTTCTAGATTTTCCTATATAGAAATAGAATCATACAGTGTGTGCTTCCTCTAGGGCAGGGGTCCCCAACCCCCAAGCCTATTAGGAACTGAGCCACACAGCAGGAGATGAGCAGCAGGTAAGCCAGTGAAGCTTCATCTGTATTTACATCCACTCCCCATGGCTCACACATTACCACCTGAGCTCCACTTCCTGTCAGATCAGTGGCATTAGATTCTCACAGGAGTGTAAGCCCTATTGTGAACTGTGCATGTGAGGGATCTAGGTTGTGTGCTCCTTATGAGAATCTAATGCTTGATAATCTGTCACTGTCTCCCATAACCGCTAGATAGGACCATCTAGTTGCAGGAAAACAAGCTCAGGGTTCCTACTGATTCTACATTATGGTGAGTTGTATAATTAATTATTATATATTGCAATGTAATAATAATAGAAATAATGTGCACAATAAAAGTAATGTGCTTGAATCATTCCAAAACCATCCTCCTCACCCCTTGTCCATGAAAAAATTATCTTCCATGAAACCAGTCCCTGAGGCTAAAAAGGTTGGAGATCGCTGTACCAGGGGGTGTTGGGCAGGGGTGGACTGCCTTTGAGGGAGCACGCGGGCACTGTCTGGGGGTGGACTGCCTTTGAGGGAGCACGCGGGCGCTGTCTGGGGGTGGACTGCCTTTAAGGGAGCACGCGGGCACTGTCTGGGGGTGGACTGCCTTTGAGAGAGCACGCGGGCGCTGTCTGGGGGTGGACTGCCTTTGAAGGAGCACGCGGGCGCTGTCTGGGGGTGGACTGCCTTTGAGGGAGCACGCGGGCGCTGTCTGGGGGTGGACTGCCCTTGAGGGAGCACGCGGGCGCTGTCTGGGGGTGGACTGCCCTTGAGGGAGCACGCGGGCGCTGTCTGGGGGTGGACTGCCCTTGAGGGAGCATGTGGGCGCTGTCTGGGGGTGGACTGCCCTTGAGGGAGCATGTGGGCACTGTCTGGGGGTGGACTGCCTTTGAGGGAGCATGCGGCCGCTGTCTGGAGAGATGATGTTCTTCTGCACGTTGGCAGGTTTTAGGTTGTATTTATTGGACTTCACTGAATGGCGCTCGAGTTGTACATTTCATTGCATGTAAAGTTCACTTGAAAAGAAAGTCAAGGCCGCACGGTGGCTCACACCTGTAATCCCAGCACTATGGGAGGCCGAGGTGGGTGCATCACCTGAGGTCAGGATTTGAAACCAGCCTGCCCAATGTGGAGAAACCCCATCTCTACTGAAAATACAAAATTAGTTGGGCGTGATGGTGTGCACCTATAATCCCAGCCGGGTGTGGTGTCTCATGCCTATAATCCCAGCACTTTGGGAGGAAGAGGTGGGTGCATCTGAAGTCAGGAGTTCGAGACCAGCCTGGCCAACATGACAAAACCCTATCTCTACTAAAAATACAAAAAAAAAAAAAAAAAAAGTCAAGAACCAATATACAAATATTGACCTCTCTGTTAATGATGTACATGTTGAAGTATTTTGAGCAATGTGTATTAATGTCTGCAACTTACTTTGAAATGCATCAAAAAATAAGATGAACTGATAGATAGAAAGATGGACAGAGACATGATAAGGTCTATTTCATGTTAATTCTGCAATCCAGGTGGCAGGTATATGGATCATCACTGTAGAATTCTTTCAAGCTTTCTAGACATTTGATTTTCAGATCCAATGTTGGGGGAAGAAAGAAGAAATAATGTAAGCCCCAGAGTAAAAGAATATATTTGCGATGCTTTTATTTTTTCTTCCAACAAAAGACTGGTATCCAGAAAGTATTTTTCAATACTTCTAAAATCAATACAAAAAAGACAGAGATGATCTTAGATAAGTGGACTAAAACTTGAGCAGACACTTCACAAAAAAAGGCTATCCTGACAGCCAACGATGTTTAAGAAAGTTCGCAACATCTTTAGGCAGCAGTGAAATGTAAATCAAAACTCCTTCCCACACAAACCAAATGACTCAAATGAAAACACAGGTAAACAGAGCACAAAAGCAGACAATAGCAAAGTGCGGGCAGGATACCGAGCCCTCGGGACACTCAGAAGCAGACAATAGCAAATGCGGGCAGGGTACCGAGACCCCAGGACGCTCAGAAGCAGACAATAGCAATGTGGGCTAGGATGCCAAGCCCCCAGGACACTCACGTGCTGCTGGTGGGGTGTAACTTGCCATAGATCCTCTGAATATCTGTGTGACAGCATCTTTGGGGCAGAGCGTCTGCACGGCCAACGACTCGGTGATTCTACTTCTAGGGGGAGTCCCTGTGGAAGTGAGTGAATACTTATGCTCCCAAGAGCTGTCCAAGAAAGCCCACAGCCTGCAAGTCAGAAGAGCCCGAGACTGGAAGCATCCCAGGTGTCCACCAAAGGCAGAAAGGACAAGAAAAGGTGAGGCTAGCCTGGCATGATGGCACATGCCTGTAATCCCACCTACTCAGGAGGCTGAGGCAGGAGAATCGCTTGAACCTAGGAAGTGGAGGTTGCAGTGAGCCGAGATCACGCCACTGCACTCCAGCCTGGGAGACAGAGCAAGACTCAGTCTCAAAAAACAAAAATAAAAAAAATTAAAAAAAATTAATTAAAACAAAAGTGGTGCCTTCACACAGTGGAATGCTATGCACCCCAGGATGTGGTGACTCTCAGAGACCTGGCGTTCTTTGCAAGAGAGGCAGACACAAAAAAGCCTCCTCCATGTCATTGATGGAAATAAAATTCAGCATCAGGGCCTGACCTGGGTGGGAGTGGGCAGGCTCGTGGCTGCCTCTAGGGAGGATTCCTGGATCCTGGAATGTTCGGATCTCAGTGGTTGTTACATGGGTGGGCAGGTTCATTTTACAGACACTCAAGTTGTGTGGTTTTCTGTACATAAATGATCCTGCCATACAGGAAATGCACCCAGCCCCAGAGGTCTCGCGTCATGACACTCTGCCCAACACGGTCCCTGGAAGCTGGGTGGGAAGATCAGCCACCCCCCGGGTGTGGACCTTCCAGCTGCGGGGCCGTGGTGGGGGTCTGAGGTCCAAGCCCCTGGGCGTTGGGGGTCTGAGCTGAGTCTGTTTGCTTAGCTGGGCTTCCTCACAATGCCCGCCTCTGTTCTTCCCGGGGCCTGACACCCACGCTGCAGTGCAAGCCGGCTGGGGGCCTGGGGGAGGTGGGACCTCAAGCAGCCCACACTGGAGCAAAGCTTGCCCTGAAAGGAGCCTGGATCTTAAGGCTACCTGCCCCAGCCCCCTGCGTGTCCATGTGACCGCTCACTCCCTCTCTCTGTGCCTCAGTTTCTTCCCAGGACAAGTGGAAGTTTTGGGCCAAATGCCATCCCAGGCATCTGCACTGCAGGTGCGGAAGGCGCCTGCAGAAGAGGAGCTTCTTGTTTCCGCCCCGTCCTCCCGACAGGCCCCACCACCGGCTCCCTCCGGCCTCCCTTGTCTACACCTCGCGGCCTGAGTCACTCGCTTAATAAGAACCACAGTTTGGGATGCAGTTAGGGCATGCTGCACATTTTTTCATTGCATGGGCAACAAAAGGACTAATGGAATCATGATCTCCCATAAATGCGATGGGAAATAAAATAACTCTGCACTGCCTCAAAACAGACTTGGCGTGCCTTGGAGCTCAGTCACAGCTAACTCAAACCAAGCCTGGGCCCCCTCTCTTCACCTCTGTCTCAGCCATCGCCTCCCTGCCCAGGCCCCCACCTGCCCGCTAGCACCCAGTGTACCGAAATGCTGGCTTGGAAAGAGGCCTTGGGGTCCACCTGCTACCTCCTCGCTGATGCCACCGAGGCCCAGGGAGGGGGAGTGGCCTCCCAGGATCAGGGCCGGGCTGAGACTCGAACCTACACTTTCCACGTCCATTAGGAATTCTTCATCCAGGGTCTGGGGGTCAACGCAGTCGAGGACTGGATATCTGCAGGCGGCTAGGGGCAGTGTCTAGATCTGTGGAGAGGTGGCGCCACGCTGCAGTGATAGCTGGTCCCCACCACCTCTGCAGAGAGGTTGTCATCCCATTGTACAGGTGAGAAACTGAGGTCATGAGTGCGGCTTGAAAGGATAGTAAGTGAGGAGTGGGATTCAAACCCGGGTCCAGTGCTCTGTCATCGTCCCAGAAGGAGTACTGTTCTGCCCCTGCTGCCAGGGAGACCACCAACCCCCAACCCCTCCAGCCAAGGGCCAGCCTGGCCCAGATCAGAGGGTACAGCTGGGGACCACCAAGGGCTGGGAGGGGACCTGTAAGGGGGGGCTGGCCGGGCACCCTGCAGCTCCCCCACAAGCATTGCCTGGGTGCCCACCATGTGCCACCACAGCTGCACCTCCGTGTCATAGCAGGGCAAGCCAAGCTTCCAGAAGGTTCTCTGTTACTGCCTAACCCTGCACAGCTAACAGGAGAGCTGGGATTCAGCAAGAGTCTGTGGACCCTGGCCTGGTGCCTCTCACCCCATCTCCAGGATCTGATGTGGCTCCTGCCCCAGGGAGCTTCCAGGCCAACAGCAGAGATGGGCGAGTCCACAGGCTGTGCCAGGACGGACCCCTCTGCACGTGGGGCTGCGTCAGGGCCACAGAACGACAGAGACCATGGCTGGAGGTTTTCTCCATGGTGCCTTGTTCATTTATCCGGCCTCTCCCTGACACGGCCTTGGAGGACGTTCTGAGCCCAGTCCACTGGGAGCTGGCAGATGGTGATGATGTTAACAGTGATGATAGGTGTATGCACGCATGCACAGAGGCACAGGGCAATGCACACACACACAGGCACACAGCAATACACACACACAGGCACATGTACACACACACACACACAGGCACGTCAACACACAGTGACACACACATTTGTTTATACTAAAACACAGCCCTCCCCAGGGGCTCCTGCATGGAGCCCCGCCCCCTCCCTCTGCACTAGGACAGAGGTTTCCTGAGAAGCCCACCAGGGCTTCAAGACTGAAACCAGGTGGCTCAGAGCTGGGCAGTGGCAGGACTGAGATTTGATCATGGAGCCTTGGACCCTGACCACTTCCCTTTGATCTCCAACCTTAGACCCACAGCTCCCACATTGAACTCTCTGTGCCCAGAGCTGAGGAGGCCCCCACCAGTGGTGTGGGAGGGGCACGAGGGATGGAGGGTATGGGTCTGATTTTGGGGTACACACATAGATCTGAAGTGGTGTGGCAGAGGGCAGGGTGTGAGGTCTGATTTGCTGACATTTGAAAGTGATGATGAAGGCTGGTGGTGCCAGCTTCTAGGGTCCTCTCCTCCTCAGAGGGGCTCAGGGGATGTGGCCACATGTGGGACGCCTGCCAGGCCGGAGGCTTTAAAATCCCCTTCTGTGTAGGTCTTTGTGCAGGAGGACCCCCATGGCATGCCCCAGAGGCTGACCCAAGAGGCGGCCGCCGAGGGCACGTCTGCACCCCAAAGTGTGGTCTTGGTCCTCCCCTGGGAGTCCCACACCTCCTTCGGGTCTAGGTCCATCCTGCCTCCTGAGTGTCCCCCGGCCCCGCTCATAGTTCTGCAGAGCTGTCGCCACGCTGGGTCTGAGTATGTGGCCCAGAGGACCCTCCCTACAAGACTCCCAGCCCCTGCAGGGTAGGCCTGTCCGGGTGCCTGGGCTTCCTGCGGGTCCTGGAAACGCCTGTTCACTCACAGAGCAGACTGTTGCCTGTGGACTCACAGCCAGGCCGATCTGACGACCAGCACTGAGATCTGAGGGCCTGGCCTCGACTCCTCACCCATCCCCAGGATTGGCAGCAGCTGCTGCAGGGTGCGGGAGCCCAGGTCACTGACACCACGCTCACGTTTCTCCCCATCCTTCAGGCCAGGTAAGGTCCAGTGGGAAGTTGAACATGGAGCTGATTCGTCCGTGAGCGCCACGGTGGCGGGACAGGGACGGTAGGAACCAGAGGCCGCTTTCAGGGGCCCCCAGTTTACCTTCTTTGTTTTGTAGCAGCAGAAACCGAGTCCCAAGAAGGTTAGAGGACTGTTCGAGGTCATGCTGCTGGAATTAGGATGAGAAAATAGCCCAGCCTTTAAGCACCTCCA
Organism: Pongo pygmaeus; assembly: GCF_028885625.2. Taxonomy (NCBI): domain Eukaryota; kingdom Metazoa; phylum Chordata; class Mammalia; order Primates; family Hominidae; genus Pongo; species Pongo pygmaeus. The sequence continues at coordinate 85,662,653 of NC_072391.2, read as the reverse complement.
GCCATGGGTGTTCAGCTACCTGCACAGTGGACTCTGGGAGGGGGCGTGATAGTCTCCTTCTAGAGTTGAGAGGCCGAGGCTGGTGGAGCTGAGTGTCTGCAGCTGGGCAGGTGGCCAGTGTTCTGCCCAGTGTTCTGCGCCCCTGCTCACCCTCCCCAGTCCCAAAGTCTGTGGGAGACAGGGCCGCGAGCCCACATTCCCTGCGTATCAGGTGGGACAGTGCTGTGTTCTTCCCCCAGTGGGGACAAGGGCCTAGAGATGAGCTGGGCTGGATCAGCACAAGTCTCTTCTCAGCCCCCTGCCCCCACCGGAGACCCTGGACTTGACTCAGCTCAGGCCTCCCTTCCAGCACCCTGCTCTGATCTCAGCTGCCCATCAAACCCTGGAGCCTCAGAGCTGAGAGGCCCCTTTTGAAGCTGACCAAGGTGGGTCTAGTGTGAATAAAAGGAAGCCCTGTTTACCTGCAGCCAGGAGGCTTGGGAGCCTTGGGAGCCTGGTCTGCTTGGGAGGCTGCTTGGGCGGAGAATGGAAATTAAATTCAAGGAGCGTTTAGACGCATTAGCGCACCGTGACAGCAGCCTCTATTCCATTTGAGCTAGGGAGCCGGGCACGGTGAAAAGCGCCTTCGCACGCACCCTCTTATTTCATCCATAAGTCATTGCTCCGACTTGGTCCCAGTATCCCTACTGGACAGGCTGGGAAACCGCGGTGCGGTCGGCTCCTGTGGCTCACCCCAGGTCACAGGACTAGTAAGTGGCAAAACACAGACTTGACCCCAGCTGCATCTAATTCTGAAGCACGAGCTGGTAATCACTCTGCAGACAGCCCTCTCCACTCCAGCCGCCTGCATCCCGGGTTCCAGAGAATATCCAGGGAGCTGAAGACCTGGCCGCCAGAAGCTGAGATATCACACCACCTCCCCACCCCGAGCCTGGCACTAGGCTGGTGAGCAGCCGGCCCCAGGACGCGAGGCACCATCCCTTGCTTCTCCCTGGTCCCCCTGAGGAGCTGCAGACCCGGATTCATATGCTGGCAGCTCCTGCAGCAGACTTTCTGCCCATGGAAGGGAACCCCTTGGGTTGCAAGGAGGCTGTGTCACAGGGAGCTGTCACCCAGCCACTGAGTCCACAAGCATTCACTGAGTGCCCACTGTGAAACTGTCCCCAATGCTGAGGTTGCAGCCACAGCCTGGCAACACGGTCCCTGGCCCTGTGTCCTTATATTCCAGCTGGGGCAGCCATAGGCAGGTAGATATGAAGCAGGAGGGGGTGCATTCACCCCTCACGGCGGATATGAGGAGGGGCTGAGACAACCGGCTTTACTTTCCCGCTGCCTGGAGGCCAACAGCAGGGAGGGGAGGGTTGTGCTCCCTCCGGAAGCTCCAGGGGAGCTTCCTTCCTGGCCCTTCCAGCTGCCGGAGGCCCCAGGCGGTCGTCAGCGAGTGGCCGCATCCCCAGAATCTCTGCCTCCGTCATCCCGGGCTCATCTTCCCTGAGTCTGTGTATGACCTCATTTCAATCCTTAGCAAATTATACCTGCAAGGCCCCTGTTTCCAAAGAGGTCACATTCTGAGGATTCGTGTGGACTGAGTTTTTGGGAGACACTGTTCACCACGACACGCGCGCGTGCTCTGAAGCAACACCAAGCAGGGAAGGCCTAAGGCACCCAATGGGCTCCGGGAGCCTCTCTGGGCGGGCAGCAGTGAGCCACGGCCTTAGTGAGGCGGGGCGAGAGGCTGGTGGAGGGCGTGGTGCGCAAAGGCCCTGGGGCAGGAAGCCGCTGGTGGCTTTGTGCAGTGTGAAGGGGGCCAGGGTGTGGGGCTGGGGAAGCTGGGTGGGACTGAGCCCCAAGGGGAGGTGGGCGCCGGGTCACAGGCCTCTTGTCATTGGCACGGGAGAAGTGACACTGGCCCGCCCTCTGAGTGGGAGGGCAGAAGCCATCGGTGGTTCCTGTGTGGAGGAAGACACGGCCGACTCACGTTTTAAAGAGCCAGGGTCCCTCCAGCCGTGTTATTCGGAGCATATTGTGACGTCTCGAGTGAGGGGGCTGGACCTGGGAGCGCTCTCTCTGCAGTGAGACTTACGGCCTCGGAGGTGCACTGTACGCAGGACTGTTAGGCGACCAGCATTCTCTGGACCATCCCACCCTGGGACGTCAGCCCACCCAGGGGGTTTCCCTCCCGCTCGGCACCACCCTGAGCCTGAGCCTGGTCTCTCCCTGCCCAGACCCTGCAGCCTCACCGGGGCCTGCCTGGGTGCCCCCAACTTGCTGGGCCTGAGAACCACATCTCTCTGGCTGGCCACCCACCCCAGGCTGGGCCTGGCTCTCTGCCCCCACCTCCCGGCCTCTCCAATGGATGGGACCCAGGAGGAGCCATCTCATTCGGTGGGCTCTGGGGCAGTGCCCAGGGGTCAGGCCCATGCAGCAGGATGGGGTCAGCCCTCAGAGCTGTGAGGCCGGGGCAGCCAGATGCCCACATCTCCCTGTGATGTGGACCTGCCTAGGGAGGGAGAAGAGGAGAGAGAAGACCCTTGGGGTTGTACCCTTGAAATCTTCCATGCCACATCCCCAGGGCTGCTACCAGCCAGGGAGGGGAAGGGCTCATTCCCATGGCAGGTTTGGTACCAAAGTGCCCACCATCTGCCCTGTCTACCAGTCCCAGGAAGTTGGCCCCATGCCTGTTGTGGTTGTACAGACAAGGACACAGGCCTGAGGGCTTCAGGAATCTGCCTGGCAGCCCAGCGGCCCGGTGCTGAGCCACAGTACCCAGTGTGCCCTTCCATGCCTGTCAGCACCATGCTCAGCCCCCACACAGGCAACCCCTCCCTCTGTGCACCTGCAGCACCCTCCAAAAGGCCCTGGCTCTGTTATTGGTTTTATGAGTGAAATTCTCTCAGATGAGTCAGGAGGACGCCGTGCAAATTTGTCATTCCTCTGGGTTGGCATGAAGCTTCTTTACTGCGACAAAATACATACTCCTAAAATTCACCGCTGCCACCATTTGAAAGGGTGCAGTTCGGTGGCAGTGAGTTGTCCACGGCGTTGTGCACCCGTCCCCTCTCGTTGGTTCTGGAGCTTTTTCATCACCCCAGAAAGAAACCTGTTCCCCTGGATAGTCACTCTCCATCCCCCTCCCCCAGCCTCTCACACCCACGGACCGGCTTTCTGTGTGTGCCTGCTCCGGGAGTTTCCTAGAAACGGAATCCCACCATGTGCGGCCTGTTGTGGCTGCACCACCTGCAGGTTCCTCTGTGTCGTGGTGAGCGTCAGCGTCATATTTCTCCTTGGGGTGGAGGAGCCTCCCATCCTCACGCGGGACACATCGTGTTTCTCTACCAGCCGGGTGACCCAGTTTCGAAACCCACTGTAGACATCAAATGAGATGCTGGAGCGAGCACAGCCTCACTTGTCATTTCCCAGTGGAGACAAGCAAGGTGGGGAGAGGGTGGTGGGTGGTGGCAAAGTGTGGCCCGGCTTCAAGCCCTGGAGCCCCGCACAACCCCTTGCGCTCTGCTGGTGGGGGAGGAGCTCCAGCTGGGGCCTGCTGCCAGCGGCGGGGGTGGGAGCCTCCACAGAGGGCCGTCTCCTCAGATCCACAGCCCAGGGCGGCCGCCACAGCATGGGGCTTGGTTGGCGTCGTTGGAGCGTCTGCAGCCCCTTTGCCCTTTCTTGGAGGACACAGGGACATCACAGGCTGCCTGGGGAGCCCGGGATGCTCTTGCTCCTGAGGGGTCAGGGCCTTTCTGGGGCCTGTGCTTTGATTTCGGTTTTGTCAGACAACAATCCCACAAGCCCAGGGCGGTGCCACGTGAGGCCTGTGGGGCTGAGGAAGGTCTCAGACCCCCTGAATTTAACGTCCCCGTCACATGGCTGGGGTGATGGAGGCCTGCACAGAGGCCTGTGGGGCAGAAGAAGGTCTCAGAAACTCCCGGCATTTAATGTCCTCATCGTATGGCTGGGGAAAAGGAGACCCGCACAGCCCAGTGACCTGCAGGTGGGCGCCCGGGACCAGCAGTGGGAGGGGGCAGAGGGTCCTCTGCCTTCACAGCCAAAGGCTGTGCCACCGAGGGCTGGGTGTGTGCCGAGGTCAGGGACAGGCCACACTGCCTGTCACCTGTCACCCTCTCCTGAGCACCTGGAGTGACTGCCCCCGACCTGCTGAAGACCAGGAAACAGGCCCAGCAAGGTCACAGCACACGCCCAGGGTCACATGGCCACGCCGGGGGAGTGCAGCAGGTCACCTTGCTGCCGCAACAGGCCACACACACTTGGAGGCTTGGAACACACATTTATTCCCCCGCAGTTCTGGAAGTCAGGGTCCAAAATCACTCTCACTGCTTCCACGAACATCAGGGTGTTGGTGGGGCTGGGTCCTTCCGGAAGCTCCAGGGGACAATCTGTTTCTTGGTGAGAATCTGTTTCTTGTCTTTTCCAAATTCTAGAGGCCTGCATTGCTGGGCTCAGGGTCCTCTGCCTTCAGAGCCGGCAGCGCGTCTCTAACCTCTGCTGCCATAATCAACATCTACTTCTGGCCAAGAGGGAGGTTGGCTCAGCATTGAGGAGATTGGTGATGACATCAGGAGCCCTGGGATCTTCTCCCATCTCAGGGTCCTGAATGTCCTCCTTTCACCACGTGAGGTTCTGGAATCGTGATCTTATTTTGCCCACCCCAGGGAGGCTGAGCGTGAGTCCAGGCTGCTCGGCTTCCCCAGTTAATTCAGGTCCTGGCCATCTTCCGGAGGGGAAACTGAGGCTCTGAGATGGAGGCGACCTGCCTGGTCATGTGCTGGTGAGTGGCCCAGCCCAGGCGTGAGCTGGTGGTGGGGCTTCCCTCCCCTCCCCGAGGCGATTCTGGCCAAGGGAGGTGTGTGTGCCAGGAGGTGCCCATGGCCTTGTGCTGGGATGTGGCGCTTGTGCTGGAGCCTGTGTGGGTACCATCCAGGTCCCTGCATGGATCATGCCAAGGGGAGAGGAGCGGAGGGGAGGGGAGAGGAGGGGAGGGGAGGGGAGGGGAGGAGAGGGCAGGGCCCTTGGGACAGGAGGGCAGTGCTATGGGAGGCTGCTCACTGTGACAGCTTTGGAGATCAGCCTGGAGCAGCTGCTGTGGCTGCCTTGTGTTTAAACGTGGACAGTGTTTGACCTTCGGTCACTAAAGCAGCTCTGTGATTGTACCCTCGGCCCCAAGGGGGGGCAGAAGGAACTGCCCTGCTCATGCCTGCCGGGCTGGGCCATTGCAGAAGCTGGGGGTGTCTGTGTGTGGTGTGGGTGCACACGGTCTGTGCGCTGTGCGTGCTGCACGTGCTTGTGGTGTGTATTGTGTGGTATGTATCGCTCATGGTGTGTATTTGTGTCTCATGTGTGTAGTGTGGTATGTGGTGTGTAGTGTGTATTGTGTGTGATATGTGTGCAAGTGTGTGGTGTGTATTGTGCACGGTGCATATTTGTGTCTAGTGTGTGATGTGTATGTGGTGTGTGGTGTGTGTTTAGTGTATGGTCTGTGGTGTGTGTGGTGTGTGGTGTGTGTTTAGTGTATGGTGTGTGGTGTGTAGCGTGCAGTGCATGTTAGTATGTAATGCGTATGTGTGGTGTGTGTAGTGTGTGGTATGTACTGTGCAGCACGTATTTGTGTGTAGTGTCGTGTGTGCACTCGTGTGTGGGGGGTGTAAGGTGTGTATAGTGTGTGGTGTGTATTGTGCACTGTGTGTTTGTGTGCAGTGTGGTGTGTGTGTAGTATGTGATGTGTGGACTGTGTAGGGTGTACATGTGCATTTGTGAGTGGTGTGTATTGTGCCTGGCGTGTGTGCACTTGTGTGTGGTGTGTATTGTGCTGGGTGTATGTGTGTACTTGTTTAGTGTGTGTATTGTGCTTGGTGTGTATGCATTTGGGTGCAGTGTGTATTGTGCCGGGTGTGTGTGCACTTGGGTGTATTGTGTGTGGTGCTTGGTGTGTATGCACTTGTGCTGGTGTGTATTGTGTAGAGTGTGGGTGTACTTGTGTATGATGTGTATTGTGCTGGGTGTGCGTACTTGTGTGGTGTGTGTATTGTGCCTGGTGTGTGCACTTGGGTGTGGTGTGTATGTACTTGTGCTGGTGTGTATTGTGTAGAGTGTGGGTGTACTTGTGTATGGTGTGTATTGTGCTGGGTGTGCATACTTGTGTGGTGTGTGTATTGTGCCTGGTGTGTGCACTTGGGTGTGGTGTGTGTGGTGCCTGGTGTGTATGCACTTGTGCTGGTGTGTATTGTGTAGAGTGTGGGTGTACTTGTGTATGGTGTGTATTGTGCTGGGTGTGCGTACTTGTGTGGTGTGTGTATTGTGCCTGGTGTGTGCACTTGGGTGTGGTGTGTGTGGTGCCTTGTGTGTGTGCACTTGTGCTGGTGTGTATTGTGTAGAGTGTGGGTGTACTTGTGTATGGTGTGTATTTTGCTGGGTGTGCGTACTTGTGTGGTGTGTGTATTGTGCCTGGTGTGCACACTTGGGTGTGGTGTGTGTGGTGCCTTGTGTGTGTGCACTTGTGTTGGTGTGTATTGTGTAGAGTGTGGGTGTACTTGTGTATGGTGTGTATTGTGCCTGGTGTGCGCACTTGGGTGTGGTGTGTGTGGTGCCTTGTGTGTGTGCACTTGTGTTGGTGTGTATGGTGCATGGCATGGTGCACTTGTGTGTGGTGCCTGGTGTGTGTGCTCTTGTGTGTGGTGTGTGTGTGGTGTGTGGTGCTCATGTGCATGTCACATGCAGCGTGTGTGGTGTTCGCTGCTACCTGAAGGTCACCTGGGCGTGTAGAGCCTCGCTCAGCCCTCTTTGCTGTGAAGCCTCCGTCTGTCTCTCATGGCTTCAGTTTCCTGCTCCGTCGGGGAAGGCTACACCGGCCTGGGTGTCTGGACTGGGGGCTGTGGTGAGCCCTACCCTGTCCCGGAAGAGCGGCTCTGTGCACCACACACACGCAGGCACATACACACATGCCCACGCGTGATGCCGAGTGCCTGTGGGGTCCTGTGTGACCATTCCCCCGACAGCCCCAGGGGTCTCAGGAAGGGGACGACAGGTCTTCTTCAACTCTTCACCTGGAGAGTTGGGGTCCCAGGGCAGTGGGGCAGCTGAGGCAGGCTCCCCGGATCCACCCCAGGTCCCAGACCCCAAATGGCACCTCAGGATGTCCCCAAATCTCACGGCAGGGGTCTGGGCTGGCCCTGGTCAGTGTTGTCCCTCAACTGTTTGACCCGGTCCACTGAGACACTGTTGGCCCCCCACTCCCTGTACAGCCCCCCCGTGTGGGCAAATCAGCAGGTCATCCCAGTTCTGGGGCTGAGGGTGGCAGGGTCTTGAGGCAGCTGCAACGGTGGCCCCTGAGGGATATGCCCATGTCCCAACCCTGGGGACCTGTTGGTGTGGCCTTATTTGAAGCCAGAGTCTTTGCTAGTGTGATGGAGCTGGGGTCACACAGGAGTGGGGTGGGGCCCTGAATCTTATGATGGGTGTCCCTGCAAGGACAGGGAGACGAAAGGCACGCACAGCGGAGACAGCAGTGTGAAGCCAGAGGCAGGGACAGCAGCAATGCGGCCACAAGCCAGGGAGCACCCGCAGCCACCAGGAGCCAGAGGAGGCAGGAAGGCGGCCCTGAGCCACCTTGACTTTGCACTTCCAGCCCCAGAGCTCTGAAAGGATCGCTTCTGCTGCTGCTGTCAGGGAAGCCCCAGGGGACGCACACAGATGCGAAGGGGCAGGTGGGCCGGCCAAGAAGACTCAGGCTCCATCCTTTGCTGGGAGCAGCCATGACCGGCCCGCTGCTGCCCCTGGGCCACCACGACCATGCTCTACCCACCAGACTCCCACAGTGAGGAGGACGTGGGGGTGCAGGGTAGACTGGGCCTCTGGGCTCCTGACACGTGGCAGAGCTCTCTGGGAAGAGCCCCGCCCTGCCTGGTCTGAGATCCTCCTCCTCAGGGGTCATGGGGCCCCCCTACTCCGGCTGTGCCCTGCACACCTCTCACAGGACCCTGCTATCTTCCTGGGAGGCCCAGACACATCCAATGGTCCCAGGAGGCGGGTGGGTCCAGGGCTTGAGACGCCTTTCGGGTGAATTTGAGCCAAGGCTGGAAAGGCGAACATGGGAGGCCCAGAGGCGGGCATGAGGTGCAGGTTCTTCACTGTGATTGGAGGAGACCGGCCCCACCTTCCCCACAGTTCTTAACATCAGGGTGGATGTGGGGCAGATGGGTTTCCTGGGGCCGTGATAACCAAGTGCCACAGATGGGGTGGTTAAAACGGGAGTTCATCGTCTCACAGTTCTGGAGGCTGGAAGTCCAAAGTGAAGGTATGGTGGGGCTGGTTCCTGCGGATGTCGGGGGGGAGGGTCTGCTCCGGGCCTCTCTCCTGGGCTTGGCGACACTGTCTCCTCTGGGTGTCTTCGTGTGACTGTCTGTCTGGGTGTGCCTGCGGCTCACTGGAAATCTCACCTTTGAATAACGGTGCTAGTGAATTAGGACCCGGCCTCACGACCATGTCTTCACTTGATCATCTGCAAAGCCCCTATTTCCAAAGAAGGGCCCGTGCACAGGTGTGGGGGTGGGGCCCTGACATCTTTTGGGGGATCGAAGGTAACCAGAACATGGGGTCTCACTCGTCCAAAGGTTCAGGGGCCTCCTGCATTGCCTCATAGGTGTGGGTCCTGCAGCTTGGAGGGAAGGAGGTGGGGCCAGCATCCTGCTCCCAGGGAAGCAAAACCAACACAGGTGACACCACACTGAGACCGCCCAAGCTCAGCCGTACAGCCTGTTCACACATTACCACATTTCTGCTCTTTCCCTGTGAATTTATCTTACTTTCCCCCCCAGAACCAGCAGGAATGACATTTCTTGCTAAATACCTCAGTGTGCCTCTCCTGGGAATGAGAGCATTCTCCCGAGGGTGGCCAGGCGGGCTGGTTCTTCCTGGCTGCCGCTTTTCATTCCGTGGTTCCGAAGAAAGTCTGAGGGAGTATGTGGCAGCGTGGACGCAACGGGAACCTGAAAGTCCAGCAGTGGGCGGGTCCAGGGCCAGCTCGCTGCCTGAGCAGCTTGGGATGCACACACAGGGCCGCCCATCTCCCCATTTCCTCTTAAGGGAAGGAACAGGTCCAGCCTGGGCAACATAGCGAGACCCCGTCACTACAAAAATTAAAAAATTAGCCAGGTGTGGTGGTGCGCACCTGTAGTCCCAGCTACTCGGGAGGCAGAGGCAGGAGGATTGCTTGAGCCCAGGAGGTTCAGGCTGCAGTGAGCCAAGATCGCGCCACTGCACTCCAGCCTGGGCAACAGCGTGAGACCCTGTCTCTAAAAAATAAAAAAAAAAAAGTAAATAAAAGTAGCAGCAAGGGTCCTGCTGTAGGGTTTGCTCTGTGGCTTTGAGGTGGCATGGAAGCTGCATGTGCTTGCTGGTCCAGGCCAGGGCTGGGAGGGAGGGGCTCTGGGCAGCTGACCTGGAGTTTCCCAGCAAGTTCTGCCAGGAGTCGGGGTCTGTTTTGGTGATTAGTGGACAAGCGTAGCTGGGTCCTCAGAGCACTCGCAGGGCCTCCTGGTCAGCAGAGGTTCTCCCGAAATGAACGGGCCAGAGACCATGCTTCTCCCTCGCCCAGCAGCCTGCACTGGCCGTCCCCACATCCTGGAGACCACTGGAAAATCGGGCCTGGGATGGAGCCGAGAACTCCCATCCCTGGAGATATCTGTCGGGCACCCACGGAGGAAGAGTAGGAAAGGAATAAAAATTCTTTCGTAATGCTCTCGGCTGTGAAGTTTAGCACTTTAGCCAGAAATCTGAGTGGTGTGCTCACAGCCTGACCCGGTCCAGAGCCCCACCTCTCACGCTCCTGCTCCAGCCAAGAATAATGGGAACAGATGGCGCCATTTTCCTCTCGTCCTTCCAGGGTGATGCGATGCCAGGTCATTATAGTGATATTCGACGAGGGAGCAGGTCTAGATCCTTCTGGATGAAGGGCAGAGTTGCTGAAGCCTGAAGGTCACCTCTGGCAGCCTCAGTGGGGACTGGTGGGCGGGCTGGCAAGCATTGTCCCCTATGAAAAGCTGACTCTCGTAAAACCCTCCTTCTTCCAGGCCAGGGGAGTTCCATCCACGTGAGGAGAGCTGGAGCCAGTGTTTTGGTGGAAGCAGGCAAGGCTTTGGAAAGCGCCCTTCCCTGCTTGGTGAGCCAGAGGCTCCCTCTGGGCTTGTGTGAAATGGACCCTGCAGCGACCCCATGGGCTGAGGGGACAGCTGCCCAGGTGTGGGTTCTGCCATGCCAGCCTGCAGAGGCCTCTCTCGTCTTACAGAGGGCAGTGACGTGCCCGCGTCTCACGGTGAGTGACCACAGAGGGGCCCTGGTGCAGATCCCATGCTCCTGGTGTCACCTAACCAATGTTTGCGTGTGTAGCCATCACGTCCCATAAGGAAGCCCTGGGCCACACGGAGCGGCTTAAATTTAAGTTAATTGAAATTAGGTACAATTAAAAATCTGGTTTTTTGATACCACTACCCAACCCTCAGGTGCTCAGAAGCCCTGTGTGTGGCAGCGGCTGTGTTGCCAGCACAGCCACAGAGCTGTTGCATGGTCACACGAAGTATGTGTGGATGGCGCCATGCCAGGGTCTCCTTTTGGACTCAAGAGCAAGGATGGAAATGGACCATCTGGCCTGGATGCCCGGGAGGGGACTTGCTGGACAATTCAGGCTCTGTCAGCAACGTGCCCTATGATCTTGGGATCCACTCCCCCCACCCCAGGCTCACGTCACCTTTACTACGGGTGAGGAGGAGGTGACTGGTCTTCTCAGGCCCTTCTAGAACTGCTGTAGGGCTCTGGGCCTGACCAGCCAAACCCCAAATCAGGGCGACTTCTGTGACGGATGTACAGCATTGTCAGGGATGTCGGGGCCACACACTTGACACCTGGAAGGTTGCAGGAAATCCCAGAGGCCAGGTGATGGAGGCAGGGCGACCTGACGGGCGCGACACGCGGGACCCAGAGCGAATGTGGTGGTTTGGGGAGGAGGCTTGGGTTCCAACCCGGCCTCGCCTCTGGAACACGGGGCACATACCCATAGCGGCCTCTCCCAGGAACCCAGGCACTTTGGGGGATCTTCTGGCTGCATCCTGGGTCCACCATGGCCATATGCAGAGCTGCTTCCCACGCTCTTTGCACAGCTGTGGTCACAGGCCCAGAGAGGGCTGGGGCATTGCCTGAGGGTGCACAGCAGCAGAGGCAGGGCCAAAACACAGCTGGCTGTCCCGGCCCCCAGTGCAATGTGCTCCTCTTCATACTGACCCCATCCCTGCCAGAAGCCCACGGGGACTTTCACTCTGCAGAGCACCTGCCTCAGGCCCTGTGCCCAGCACTGTGACCCAGCCCAGTGGCTCTTAAATAAACTCTTAATTTCAGAACAGTTGAAGATGTACGTGAAGGTTGCAAAGACAGCATGGAGAGTTTGTGTCCACCCCTCACTTAGGGTCCCCTGCTGTTAACATCTCACATCACTCTGGGACACCAGCAAGAACTAAGGCACCAGCATCGACACGTTGATACGAACTCAAGTCCACGCTTTGTTCAGAACCCACCCCCGCATCGCCTCTTCTCCCCCCATGCCGTTTCTCTGCCCCAGGATCCCACCCAGGATCCTCATGTCTCCTTCGGCTCCTCTGGGCCATGACAAATTCTCAGACCCTCCTTGTTTTTGATGACCTTGACTGTTGTGAGGACTGCTCAGGTGTTTTGTAGAGTCTCTCCCTGTTGAGACTCTCTGCTGTTTTTCTCATGATTAGACTAGGGTTATGGGTTTTTGGGACAGAGACCCCAGGGGTGAAGTGCCCATTTTATCATGTCCTGTCAAGGCTCCACACCATCAAAAGGACTCATCATGGTCAAGGTTGACCTTGACCTCCTGGCCGAGGTCGTGTTTGTCAGCATCTCCACTACGCAGTCCCTCTTTTTCCATCTCTCCATATTGCTACGGTTTGAATATTTGTCCCCTGCAAAACTCATGTTGAAATTCAATCCATATTGTGGCAGTCTTGAGAGGTGGGGCCTTTAAGAGGTGATTAGAGGGCTCTGTCCTCATGAATGGATTAACCCATTCATGGATTCATGGGTTATCACAGGAGTGGGACTGGTGGCTTCATAAGAAGAAGAGAGACCTGAACCACCAGGCTCAGTCCCCTTGCTATGGATGCCCTGTGCTGCCTCAGACACTGCAGAGTCCCTACCAGCAAGAAGGCCCTTAGCAGAGGCAGCCACTCAACCTTGGACTTCCCAGTCTCCAGAACGCTGAGAAATAAACTTCTTTCCTTTATAAACTACCCAGGCTCAGGGATTCAGCTGCAGCAGCAGAAATGGACTAAGACACACACTCTGCTCTTTGGAAGAAGTCACGATGGGCAGGCTGCACGTGGGCAGGCAGCTGTGCGCTACTTCCTGGGCAAGCGTCTATGTACACTGTTTGGGAGGGATGTGTCTTTTCTTCCCCGTTTATTTATTTCATCCATTCGATACTTTATATTACTGTGGGCTCGTGAATGTTTATTCTATCCTTGGGATTTTAACCCCGTACGACCCCATACCATGATGTTTACTTTGTCACTGGACGCCATCTCAGCCCTGGGCCTGAGCTCTGGATGGAGGCCAAGGAGAGCAAGTGCAGGGTGGGCTACCATGGACCCAGGAGCACGAGGGGTGTGAGACAGGATGCCTATGCTTCTCAGTCCCCGTGTGCCGTGTGCCTGCTGCTTTGCCTGTGGACCATGCGGAGCTCAGCAGTTGCCCACAAATCTCATCCAGTGGCCATGAAGGACTCGAGCCCGGCCTTGCTGCCCCTGTGCCCCTCCAGGTGAGGGAGGGTTACCTCCCGCAGGGACCCACCACCCAAACACACATGACGTCCTGCAACTGGGTCCCAACAAAGGCTTGACGGGTATCGCCCTATGCTGGCATCATTGACAGACATCGCCCTACACTGGCATCAGGCGGCTGCTAGAGTCTTACACTTATGCACGTTCTCCCACCCAGCCCAACACAGAACAGATGCCACCTTGAAAAGAAGCAGGCCCACCTCCTGCTGGCACAGCCTCAGTCCTGCCATGGTCTGTCCCCAAGTTAGAGGGAAGAGGCTCACTGCTCAGAGCCGCCTCTGCACGACGGGCCCTCGTGGGAGGTCCAAGAGGCTGAGCAGAGGAGGGGGCTGTGGGGCCACGGGAGGTGGGGCCGTGATTTCCTACCCGAGTGCAGGGCAGTGGGCCCCCACCGTGCGTCAGAGCAGAAGCAGCTTTCCCCGGTCGTCCTCTCTGACCCTCAGTGGCCATTGGAGTGGGGAGCTAAGGAGGATTCTGAGACTCCATCCAGGTTCAGCCATGAGCGGGGCACAGGCAACTGGGCTGCTGGGAGAGGACATTTGGCCTCCCCCATGAGATCTTCCTGAGGCTCCTGGAGCTCCAGGAACATGAGAGACGCAGGCAGGAGGGGCAGCAGAGACTCGAGTCCCAGCCTGGACTCCCACACTGAGCTCCCTGGTCACTTTGGGTAAATCTCTCGAGTCACCGTCCCAGCCGTGACAAGGTGGAGACTGAGCCCAGACCTGTGAGGTGCTGGGGGGCAAAGGGCTGGAGACCCCTGTTGCAGCGTCTCCTCAGCCCCTGCCCGGCCTCTCCCACCGGCCTTCCTGGTCCCCAGCCAGCCCCGCCCCCGCCCTGCACACGTTGCTGCTCGCCTCACCTGGGACCCTGTTGGCCGGAGCTGCCACCTGCCATGATGCCCAAAGCCCCCAGTCTGCTTCCCCAGCTGGGCACCTCGAAGTCCACACATCAATGCTGGCCACCCCGACACCCGCACAGCTCCTTCTCGCGGCCTTCCCAGATGGCCAACGCCCTTGGTGATGCTCTCGCCCTGGCCCCGGACCCATCACGACCTTGGTCCCCAAGTCCTTCGCTCGCCCAGCTCCCACTGGGCATGGCAGCCCCCAGCCATCCTCCTCCGCACACCCTTCCTGGCTCATCTGAACCCCACCCCCAGTCTGTGGACGCTGCACCGCCTGCCTCAGGGAGCGTGCATCCATGCCCCCGCAGATGGCAAAACCGAGATACCCAGTCCACCTGCAGGTGTGCAGGGCCTGCCCGCTGCCACCCTGGCCCCGTCCCAGCTGTGAGCCGTGCGGGAGTTAGGACGGCTAGGAACCCAGGTGTCTGCTTTCTGGGGCACGGCTCGAGAGTCGACGCGAAAGGAAATTGGGATTACGTCAGAGAGCCGGGGAGGACGGCTTGACCTGGGAAACCTGGAGGGCGGCCCAGAATGAGTCCCCCAGGTGAGAGACCACAACAGTGGCCCACCCTGCCCCACGCTGCCCAGCACGTCCTAGCAGGGGAAACTGAGTCCCAGCAGCCACCAGGAGCAAGATTCCAAACGCATCTTCCCAGTGGGAGGCCCGGGCCCACGCGCCTTCTGGGCCCTGGAGAATAGACTGAGGGGCTGGCCCTGTACAGGCCCCCGGCATTCAGTACACCAGGCGGGCATTGAACAGGGACATCCCAAGACCTGGTGTTGCTCAGCCTGTGAGCTAAGAAGGGCTTCTACACGTTTACAGGATTGTACAAAATAGGTATAGATGTGTGACAGAGACCATGCGTGGCCCGCAAAGCCTGAGAGATTTAACTACCGGACCTTCACAGGAGAGGTCTGTACCTCTGGGGTGAAGATGAGGAGCTCAGGCGGCTCAGGAGGGGGCCAGGAGCTCTGCGAGGGCTGCCAGCCAGACACCAGCCTGGACCGCTTTGCCCAGGCCCCGGGCTCTCTCTGCAGGGTCCTCGCTACCCCAGCCCCCAGGGCTCTCTGCAAGGCCCTCCTCCCCGCTAGGCCCCTGGGCTCTCCTAGCAGGTTCTCATCCCAAGTCCTCTCACGGTCCCTCAGGGTGGCTCTGCCTGACGCCTCTGCCTATAAACTCCTCTCTGTGCATCACCCTCTCCCTCCCCTCTGCTCCTCCCTCCCCTCTGCCGGCACCCAGCCCAGGCAGGCAGATTCTGTTCCACGGGACTCCTCCCCACGCATCTGCTCCTCTGTGCTCCCGGCTGTTGAGCTGCGCGGCCCTGCACTGTTGTTCTTTCGTCCCTCTGGGCCTCAGCTTCTTTACGTGCTCTGCGGGGCTGGGCAGCACCCTCCTTGGGAGACTTTCTGGCTCCAAAGCCCAGCACTCCCCAGTCCTATCAAAGCTTCGAGAACTTCTTGTGGGCCTGACCCATGACACCTGACCCGTGATGTCTGGCCTATGTCACCTGGTTCATTGTACCTGGCCCTTTATACCTAGTCTGTGATGCCTGACCTGTGACGCCTGGCCCATGACACCTGTTCATGTCACCTGACGCATGACATCTGGCTTATGATAATTGGCCTTATGATACCTGGTCCATTATACCTGTTCTTGTCGCCTTTGACACCTGGCCCATGGCAACACCTGGTTTGGTACACATGGCTCACTCCCACCTACGAGGTGCTCTGTGCCTGAACAACAGGCCCCCCCCGCTCTGCAGGTGAACTCCTCCAGCTGCCGTGCCAGCCTGGACTGCCATGCGTGGGAGGCACCTCTGTGCCGGCTCAGCCATGTCTGCTGAGGTAGGTGGAGAAGGGGTGGTGAGGGGGCTGTTTGCTCGCTGACTCACTTTATAGAGAGGACTGGTGTCCGTGGCTCAGACCTGGCACTGCTCCTGCTTAAAAATATTGCACCTGTCCCCTGCATGCTCAGAAGATGACCCAGGTTTGTAGCTTAGTAAAGAGGCCCACCCACTCGCTCCCCTCTGCAGGGGTGGCCCTGTCCCCAACACTGTGCCACCCTGTCAAGCACCTGGGCTTTGCCATGGCCAGGCCCCCTGCCACTCGGTGCCCCGTCCTCCTGCCACCATGTCCCCCATCCCCCCGCCATCCTGCCCCCTCATCCCCCTGCCACCATGTCCCCCCATCCCCCTGCCACCATGTCCCCCATCCCCCTGCCATCCTGCCCCCTCATCCCCCTGCCACCATGTCCCCCGTCCCCCTGCCAGTCTGTCCCCCCATCCCCCTGCCATCCTGTCTCCTCATCCCCCTGCCACCATGTCCCCCGTCCCCCTGCCACCATGTCCCCCAATCCCCTGCCAGTCTGTCCCCCTGCCACCATGTCCCCCCATTCCCCTGCTATCCTGTCCCCAATCACCCTGCCATCCTGTCCCCACATCCCCCTGCCACCATGTCCTCGGTCCCCCTGCCACTCTGTCTCCCATCCTTCTGCCACCATGTCCCCCGTCCCCCTGCCACCCTGTCCCCATATCCCCCTGCCACCCTGTTCTCCCTGGCGCCTGCTCTCTCCCTAGTGGCCCTGCTGGTTCTGGGAGTGCACCTGAGTGACGGCTCAGGTGGGCACACCCCCTCCAGGACGCAGCAGCCCTGGGGAGTCCAGCTCAGGCAGCCCTGCCGTGCGGTGAACGCACACTATCAGGTGTGATGTGGGTTCTCTGGGGCTTCCAGAACAAAGTGCCATAAACTGGGGAACTTCAAAAAGAGGCAAATGTTCTCTCAGTACAGAAGCCTGAAACCGAGGCGTTGCAGGGCCATGCTCCTCCTGAGGCTCCAGGAGGGTCCCTGCTGCCCCTCCCTGCTTCTGGGGGATGCTGGCTTCTGTGACGCTCTTGGCCTGTGGCCTGTGCCTGTATCGCCACAGCCTCCATCTCTGCCGTGGCCCTGCCCTTCCTCTGTGTGTCTGCCCATATTCCCCCTTCTGATAAGGATACCAGCCTGATCTCATCTTAACTAATTGCACCTGCAAAGGCCCTGTCTGTAAATCAGGCCATGTTCACAGGTTGTGGGTGGACATGGGTTTGGGGGCAATTTTCACCCAGCAGAGGCCTCTGGCCTCCATGTTTCTTCCTTGGTGACAGCACAAGATGGCTTGGGGGCTCTGTGGTTCCCAGGATACAGTCTCCACAGACAGCCCGGTACCTGTGCAGGGCAAACACACCCTGGGGGCGTGGAGCTTCAGTGCATTACCCGAGGCTACCTGTCCTCCTCAAGTGGACCCTGGCTTGATGTGCCCTGGCACAGTGCACATTGACCCTGTGCCCTGGCACAGTGATGATCAGCCTGGAGAGTCAGGAGCCGGGGATGGCCTGTAGGGTGCTGACTCCTCTCTTGCCGGGGCAGACATTGCTAATCAACCACAGAGCACTATCCCACAGCCTGGACCCAGCTCAGGACCACTCTCGGCACAGCACTACAGTCAGCAGCTCCCCACCCATGGGACCCCTGCCTTCCGGGAGCCAGAGGGTCTCTCCCCAGGTGATTGGAGGTGCCAGAAGGTCTCTCCCCAGGCGATTGGAGGTGCCGGAGGGTCTCTCCCCAGGTGACTGGCGGCGCTGGAGGGTTGCATGGCGCATTAAGAGGGAGTTTGCCCGTGGGCCATGGGATGTCTTGGGGCATTGTGAGAAAGCGAAGTTAGGAACCGCTGGCCAAGTGACAGCACTTTTCGTAGATGTGTTACCGAAAGCACAGCAACCAGAGCAAAAATAGAGAAAGTGGATCCTCATAAGCTAAAAACATTTGTGTTTCAAAGGACACCATTGAGAAAGTGAAAGGCAGGTCACAAAGCAGGAGAAAATTTTGGCAAACCGTCCATCTGAGAAGGGTTTAGTGTCCAGCATATACACAGAGCACGCACAACTCAACAACAAAAAGCCAGACAACCGCATTAAAGCAGAGGCCGTGTATCTGAGTGGGCTTCTCTAACACACATGGAGAGACGCCCGACACCATCAGCCACCAGGGAAATGTGCGTCACAGCTGCGGTGAGCTGCCCCTGATGCCCATGGGGTGGCCAGAACTAAAGACGTGCAGTGACGCTTGCTGCTGAGGATGCAGAGGACTAGAGTCCTCATGCCTTGCAGATGGGGATGCAAAATGAGGAGCAGCCTGGTACTTCCTCAAAAAGACAGAGAGTGACCCTGAGACCTCGCACCACTAGGTATAAACTCAGCAGAATTGAAAACACATCCGCGCAAACACTTGGGTGTTGTATTAGTCTGTTCTCACACTGCTGCTAAAGACATACCCAAGACTGGGTAATTTATAAAGGAAAGAGGTTTAATGCACTCACTGTTCCACAGGGCTGAGGAGGCCTCACTATCATGGTGGAAGAGCAAGGGACGTCTTACATGGCAGGAGGCAAGAGAGAGCCTGTGTAGGGAGCTCCCCTATAAAACCATCAGATCTCATGAGACTTATTCATTGTCACGAGAACAGCACGGGAAAGGCCCGCCCCCATGATTCAATTACCTCCTACTGGGTCCTACCTGCGACATATGGGAATGGTGGGAACCACCATTTAAGATGAGATTTGGCTGGGGACACGGCCAAACCCTATCAGGTGTGAATGTTCATGGTGGCACTACTCACCATAGCCCCAGCGTGGAAACAGCCCAGATGCTGATCATTTGGTGAATGGTTAAACCACGACGGAATATACTTTTCAGCCATGAAGAGGAGTGAAGCACTAGCACATGAAGCAACGTGGAGGAACCTTGAAAACACGGAGCCGAGTGGAAGAAGCCAGACACAAAGGGGCAAACACAGCATGATTCTGCTTACAGGAAATGCCCAGAAGAGCAGAGACGGTAGACGCGGGGTGGCCAGGGGCTGGGGGAGCTGCAGGCGGTGAACTTCCATGGGTATGGGGTTTGTTTTGGGGATGATGACCTGTTCTGGTATGAGATAGTGGTGATGGTCACATAACTTTGTGAATGCATGAAAAGCCACCGAATCGCACATGTGAAGGATGAACCTGTGTGGTATTGGCGTGTCAGTGTCTCACGTGAAGGATGAACGCGCGTGGTATTGGCGTGTCAGTGTGTCACGTGAAGGATGAACGTGCATGGTGTTGGCGTGTCAGTGTCTCACGTGAAGGATGAACGTGCGTGGTGTTGGCCTGTCAGTGTCTCACGTGAGGGATGAACGTGCGTGGTGTTGGCCTGTCAGTGTCTCACGTGAGGGATGAACGTGCGTGGTGTTGGCCTGTCAGTGTCACGTGAGGGATGAACGTGCGTGGTGTTGGCCTGTCAGTGTCTCACGTGAGGGATGAACGTGCGTGGTGTTGGCCTGTCAGTGTCTCACGTGAGGGATGAACGTGCGTGGTGTTGGCCTGTCAGTGTCTCACGTGAGGGATGAACGTGCGTGGTGTTGCCCTGTCAGTGTCTCACGTGAGGGATGAACGTGCGTGGTGTTGGCCTGTCAGTGTCTCACGTGAGGGATGAACGTGCGTGGTGTTGCCCTGTCAGTGTCTCACGTGAGGGATGAACGTGCGTGGTGTTGCCCTGTCAGTGTCTCACGTGAGGGATGAACGTGCGTGGTGTTGGCCTGTCAGTGTCTCACGTGAGGGATGAACGTGCGTGGTGTTGGCCTGTCAGTGTCTCACGTGAGGGATGAACGTGCGTGGCGTTGGCCTGTTAGTCTCACGTGAGGGATGAACGTGCGTGGCGTTGGCCTGTTAGTGTCTCACGTGAGGGATGAACGTGCGTGGCGTTGGCCTGTTAGTGTCTCACGTGAGGGATGAACGTGCGTGGCGTTGGCCTGTTAGTGTCTCACGTGAGGGATGAACGTGCGTGGCGTTGGCCTGTTAGTGTCTCACGTGAGGGATGAACGTGCGTGGCGTTGGCATGTTAGTGTCTCACGTGAGGGATGAACGTGCGTGGTGTTGGCATGTTAGTGTCTCACGTGAAGGATGAACGTGCGTGGTGTTGGCATGTTAGTGTCTCACGTGAGGGATGAATGTGCGTGGTGTTGGCATGTTAGTGTCTCATGTGAAGGATGAACATGCATGTTTTTGGCATGTTAGTGTCTCACGTGAAGGATGAACATGTGTGGTGCTGCTGCATCATGCCTCCATGTGAGTTTCTTTCTTTCATTCATTCGATGCTTATCGAGGCTCTCATTTCTCCTCCCATCAGGAGGCAGAGCTAATTCCCCTCCCAGGCATCTGCCTGGACTTGGCAATGCCTGACCAGTGGAGTGTGGCCAAAGTGAGGCCCTGTGGCTGGGTCATCAGAGGCCCCTCCAGACACTCACTTTGGGAGCCCTGAGGGGCCGAGGAGGGGGCCTGGCCACCCTGAGACCCCGTGCCAGAGTGGCCTTGTGTGGACATTCCAGCTGTCTTGCCATGGCACCAGCTGCAGGAGTAAGGCCGCCTTGGAAGTTTTTGACCAGCCCAGCTGCCCACAGAGCACCCCGGAGTGGCCCTCATCCACACCACGTGGAGCAGAAGTGCAGCCAGCCCTGTCTGCATTCCTGACGTGCATCTGGATATGTACTAACCAGGGGGTTAAGCTCTGAGTTTTGGGGTGGTGGAGAGCCTGGCCTGCATCTGACCCCACAATTAAGCTCTGAGTTTTGGGATGGAGAGCCTGGCCTGGTTTCCTGGCAAACCTAGCAGCTTAGGGCAACAGAGGTTCGTCCTCTCACAGCCCCGGAGACTGCGAGTCCTGGATCAAGGCATGCTCAGGGCTGTGGTCCCTCCAAAGGCTCTGGCGAGTCCTCCCTGCCTCTTCCTGTGCCCAGTGGCTGCATGGCTCCCCCGTCAGTCTCCATCACACGTGTGTCCTCCCGTTGGCATCTTCCCATCTCAGGCTCCCTTTTCCTTATAAGGACGCTTTCATAGGATTTAGGCCCCACCCTGGTCCAGGACAACCTCATCTTGAGATCTTTAGTGCAATCATATCTGCCAACACCCTTATACGAAATAAGGCCGCAGTCATTGGCTCCAGGTGGACATGAATTGGTCACAGTTCGATCTTCTGCACCTTCTGGGACAGATGAATCACTCCCAGCTCTGTGATGTGTGCACGCCCTGGGTCATACGGGTTGAGTATCCCTAACCCAAAATGCCCCAGAATCCAAAACTGTTTGAGCTCTGACATGATGCTCTTGGGAAATGCTCCCTGGAGCATGTCTGATTTCAGATACTGGGTCAGGGATGCTCAACTGGTCAGGGTAAGGCAAATATTCCCAAACGTGAAAAAAATAAAAACTAAAACACTTCCGGTCCCAAGCGTTTCAGGTAAGAGATGCTCATCCTGCAGAGCCTCTCCCATGGCCGCTGCGAGCTCCTCACAGGCTGCCCCTCGAGCCTGCCATTCTCTTTTGTTGTTGTTTTTTATCATCAATCCCCAGAATTTTTTTCAGAGGGGGTATTCACAGGAAGCTTAGTCCAGCTTAATCCAGCATCTCAACAAACCTGAAAAATTTCTTAACTCTTTGGTCTCTTAGGAAAGGGGGTGACATTTGTAACACAGAGCAAGACTTCCTTAGCTTCACGCCTGCCTCCCTTGGGCACACACACAGACACACACACACACACAGACATACACATGCACACAGACACACACACAGACACAAACAGAGACACACATGCACACACAGACACACAAATACACACACACGCACAAACACATAAACACACACACACACAGATGTACACACACATGCACACAGACACACACAGACACACATGCAGACACACACACACACATGTAGACATGCACACAGACACACACACAGACACAGACACACAAAAACACACACACAGACACACAAACACACAAACACACACACTGCAACTGCCCCTGTGTCCCCCCCGACCCCCTGCCACGCAACCGTCACTCTCCCTTGCTTGAGTGTGTGAAGTGCTCCGGTTCTTGGTATGTTTTCATTCTCCTCGGGATCTTTACTACCAGCCCCACCTCACAGGCCCGCATCCGTGGGAAGAATGGAAACGCCTTCCCTGGGCAGGCAGCCCCAGCCACACATGCAAAGACTTCTGTGCTCCTGCCTTCGTGCCCCACCTTTGCATCTTTGCTGGAAGGAAATGTCTCCAAGTTGTAACTGTTGCTCAGTCACCCGTGGGCCCCTCTTCCGTGACTCAGCAAGTCTGGAGCCTTCTCTACCCACGGGCCCCTTTTCCGTGACTCAGCAAGTCCGGAGACTTCTCCACCCATGGGCCCCTCTTCCGTGACTCAGCAAGTCCGAGCCTTCTCCACCCATGGGCCCCTTTTCCGTGACTCAGCAAGTCCGAGCCTTCTCCACCCATGGGCCCCTTTTCCGTGACTCAGCAAGTCCGGAGACTTCTCCACCCATGGGCCCCTCTTCCGTGACTCAGCAAGTCCGGAGACTTCTCCACCCTGGCCGTACCCACTGGCTTGGAGACCACACCTGGTTTCCCTCTGGGTGGGTGGAGGCTCTCGGGAAGCATCAAGCAGGGGACTCACGGATGGACCATGGAGGTGGGGACACTTGCTTTGCCCACAGAGGCTGCAGCATGGGCAGCGGGCACATGATCCCAGCAGGCCTCCTCCCTCTAAGGTTTACCGCCAAATCACCAATGAGCGGCAGCACAAGGACCCATGGGGTGTGTCCTGGTGCCAGAGTGCACCTCTGGTGCCATAGAGGCTGGGCAGAGACGTGGCTCCTGGGGGCACAGCTCAGTGGCTCTGACGTGGGAGCGGGAAGGTTGTGGGCTGGGAAGCAGCATGACTGGGTCTCCAGTGCCCAGACTCAAGGGGCAACCCGGGGCCTTGGTCTTCTCGTCTGTGAAACGGTGAGGAGGCTGGCTGCAGAGGCTGCTTGTGTGGAGCCTTGTGGGAAGGGTTTGCAGGCTGTGAGAGCCAGCCTGAGCAGTGGTGCTGGGGGGCCCTCACCCTGTTCCCAGCAGCCCTCTCTCCCCCATCCTGCCCATCTCAACCCACGGGTTCTGGAGTCCCTTAGGGGAGGCCTTGCTTTGTTGATTTTCATGGTGCCTTCCCTCTCCCTGCCTCGCATGGCATATGCCAGGTGGCTGCCTGCCAGAGGTGCACACAGAAAGGTTTATTCTTCTGGAATGGCCCAAACCTGCAAGTCAGATTCAGAGCCAAATTAGAACCCAGCATCCAGTGATGCTGCAAGGACCTTGCTCAAGGCCAGGGCCAGCGGCAAGGCTGTGCCCAAGCGTGGCGGTGCCCAGCACTGCCAGGAGAGTCGGCACAGAGGGGGCAGGGCACGCGGTGACGGCACATCATGGGTTCCCACGGGTGCTTCCAGGCCTCAGGCACCCGTGCCAGCTCCCCACACAGACGGTGTCATCCTCCTGCAATAAGCCACAGCATTCTTGGACGCCGCGCCGAAACCCGACCCGCTTAATACCTAATGGGGTAGTGCACTTGGAATGCTGATTTCCTATGAGTCATTTTCCATCCTCTGTCAAAAAATGCAACTTTGTTTATTTCTGAAAGATTCCTTTGGTGGCTTTACTGATGTCAACTAAACACCAAGGAGGGGGTGGAGAGAGAATCCCTGTCCCATCATGCCTGTCCTCAGGGCTGTGAGGAAAGCGATCTGCCAAAGGGGACTTGGGGGCTGCAAAGGGCCACGCGGAGACAGAGGGCCAAACCCAGCTCTGCTCTTGGCACGGTGGCCTTGGGCAAGTCACTGCCACCCCAGGCCTTTGTATTCCTGTGAATGAGGAGGGGGCTACTCCTAAAGCCTGCATCCTGAGCTTCCAGGACCCATGGGTGTCTCCAAAAAGGGAAAAATGAATAATGATGACAACAATGGTGATGGTGGTGATGATGGTGATGATAGTAATGGTGGTGATGATGATGATGGTGGTGGTGATGATGGTGATGGTGGTAATAGTGATGGTGGTGGTGGTGGTGATGGTGATAGTGATGATGGTGGTGATTGTGGTGGTGATGGTGGTAATGATGGTGATGATGGTTGTGATGGTGGTAATAGTGATGGTGATGGTGATGGTGACAGTGGTGGTGATGATGGTGGTGGTGGTGGTGATTGTGGTGGTGATGGTGGTGGTGATGGTGGTGATGGTGATGGTGGTGATGGTGGTGGTGATGGTGATGGTGGTGGTGATGGTGATGATGGTGGTGATGGTGATGGTGACAATGGTGATGATGGTGATGGTGACAGTGGTGGTGATGGTGGTGATGGTGATGATGGTTGTGATGGCGATGGTAATGATGGTGATGATGGTGGTGATGGTGATGGTGACAATGGTGGTGGTGATGGTGGTGGTGACAATGGTGGTGATGGTGGTGGTGGTGATGGTGACAGTGGTGGTGGTGATGGTGATGGTGGCGATGATGGTGAAGGTGGTGATGGTGATGGTGGTGGTGATGGTGATGGTGGTGATGGTGATGGTAGTGATGGTGATGGTGACGGTGGTGGTGGTGGTGATGGTGATGATGGTTGTGATGGTGGTAATAGTGATG
This sequence comes from Pongo pygmaeus, assembly GCF_028885625.2. Taxonomy (NCBI): domain Eukaryota; kingdom Metazoa; phylum Chordata; class Mammalia; order Primates; family Hominidae; genus Pongo; species Pongo pygmaeus. Next base: position 85,638,384 of record NC_072391.2, on the reverse strand, counting down.
GTGATGGTGACGATGGTGGTGATGGTGGTGATGGTGGTGATGGTGGTGGTGATGGTGGTGATGGTGATGGTGACAGTGGTGGTGGTGATGGTGGTGGTGGTGGTGATGGTAATGATGGTGATGATGGTGGTAATAGTGATGGTGATGGTGACGATGGTGGTGATGGTGGCGATGGTGATGACTATGACAATGATGATGCAGCTGCCCAGTGTTTAGTGAGCACTTGCTGCATGCCAGATGCTTTTGCAGACATGTTCTTAGTCTGCACAACCCACTTGCTGCATGGGGAATGTGTCTCCCTTTTTGTGGATGAGGCTCATAGGACTGAAGGGGCAAGCCCAAGGTCACAGAGTGGCAAACAGGTAGCATGCGGCATTGGCTGGCCTGTCACTCAGTGTGCAGCCTCAGCAGGAGACATCATGGGAGGGCCAGGAGAGAAAACTTCTCCTTTCCCTGGGGGCAGAAGTCTCTCACCTCCTGTGCTGACTGAGGCAGGGGTGTGGGCCGTGCCTCTGCCTCCAGATGGGCAAAGCCAGACACAAGCTTCTTTCTTAGTCCCTCTGTCCACGAAGTGGAGGCCACAGTCTGGACCAGTGAGAACCAAAGATACGCCAGGAAAACCACAACACATCATTGTTTTGTGACTGTTGCTCACGCGTGGGAACCACTGGGAATATGTGTGCTAAGGACGGTGTGGAGAAGCAAGCCCATTCTGCTCTCAGGGTAGGAACTTGAACGGGCATGACTTTTCAGAATGTGTGGCTATGGCACCAATGCCCCACACATCATCACGGCGATGCGGGGTCCACTTCCAGGACCGCATCCAACAGTACACACAGCAGAAATGCTAGGAAGGGCCTTCGCATGTGCACACACACGCAGGACACCTACACAACGCTCACAGGACGCCCACAGGATGCCCACAGGTCCCGTGTGCAAGTGCAGTTGCAGGAAACAGCCACAGCATAAGTGCCCGTTGCCTAGGGGCGATGACAGCATCATTGCATGTCCCTAAATGAGAAATGCTCTAACCAAAAGTCAGAAGGCCAAGTCTAACGCTGACCTCCCTCTGCCTCTGAGGGTTTGCCTATGCCTCCCTCTGCCTCTGAGGGTTTGCCTATGCCTGGCATTTCATGTGGATGGCATCAGACTGGACATGGCCTTTTGTGACTGGCTGCTTCCACTCTGCCTGTGCCCAGGCACCCTGTGCCCAGGCACCCTGTGCCCAGCGTGCATCAGACTGCATTCCTTCGGGCGCCTGGATGACACCGCGCCTGTGGGCGCCTGTGGTGCTTGTCCGTCCCTCACCGGATGGCCTGAGGGCTGAGGTCATCTCCGCTCTGGCAGGTGAGGCCTTGTGAAGGCGTCTGCATCCCGGGAAAGGTTTCAGCTTGTTCTCACCTTGGGTTTGCTGCCCCCCACCCCACATTTTCAGCACAAATGTTGTTAAGAACTTTTCCCTTGACCCCGTCCCCTTTCCCCTGGAACAGCTGAGAGACTAATATTTTCAATGAGGACCAATTCCCTGTCAGTGTGACCAACTTCCCAGTCTCTTGGGGACCGAAGCGCTCCCAGGATGTGGGGCCTTCAGGGGCAGAAGTGGCTGGCGGAGGTGCTAGCTCTTGCCTCTGAGAAGGGAGCCCCTCTGGGGAACCTGGGGAGCTCCCACCTGTGTTCCATCCTCACGCTTCTGACTCAGGCCCTCAGAGGGCCAGTGGGAGGCAGCCCGCAGCCCCTGCTTGGCTGTGGTATGAGGTGAGACCCCTGGAGGGGGCTTCCGCTAGGCAGCGATGTGCGGTTCGTGGGAGGAATTAAATCACGTCTCACACACCCTCCCTTATCGGCCAGCTGTGTCCACATCTGGATCAGTACTAACCCAGGCCTTTCCTTCCAACGGGGCTTCTCCGTGTTCTCAGAAGATGAAGAAACAGCAAACACACTGGCTGGGCTCCCTCCTGGAGCCCCTTCACCCCCTGCCCAGTCACGGACAGCAGCGGCCATGTTGCTCCCCAGCTCATGAACCCTCTGTGGCTTCCTGTTGTTGACAGTGAGGGTCAACACACAGACCCTGGATACCACTGCCAGAGCTCCCGGTCAGCACATCATGGGTGGGGTACAGGAACTTGCACTTTTATAAAAACTGCAGGAAATACGGAGGCAGGTGGTCTCTGGGTTTTCTTTGAAGGACTCCGGCTGCGGGTGAACGTCAGGACCCCATGGAGAGCATTTAGGGCCCAGACCCTTCTTGCTGATTCGGTTTGACTCTGCTCCCTCCTCGGCGTCCTCTGCTGTGGCCAAACTGCGTCTCCCCCACCCGCCTGCCCCAGCTGTTTTCTCTGGACATTGGAATCCTCTCTGGTTCCTGTGTGGTGCTCACTCCGTGGGAAGCAGCCCTCCCTAGACTGGGCGCCCCTGTTGCTCACAGCACACCCTCTCCCATTGCACTCAGCTGTGTGTGTACACCCCAACCCCCCGGCTCGAACGCTTGAGGGTTGTATCTGATTTCTTCTGGTTTTCCTTGTCTGGTGCATTTTGGGAGCCAGGGATGGAGGAGATCAGTGCATTGGAGAAGAACCCGGGCCCTGGACCCCACGAAGATCCATGTCAGGCCGGGTGCATCGGATCAGCTTCTCCACAGAGCACACACTGATGGTGCCTTGCACTGGGGCCGTGGAGTTTCAGGTCCAGCAGCAGAGCTTCGACATTTGCCATGCGGCCAGGCCCCAGCTGAGGACTGCAATGGCGTTTTCCTGGGGAACCTCCCTGGAGGTTGTGAAGAAGGCACTGCTATCATTCCCATCACACAGGTAAGGACGTGCAGGCTGGGAGCTGTCATATGGTTCAGCCAAGGTCACACAGTCAGCAGCAGAGTGAGAATTTTGTTCCTCTACAAGCATTTTAAATACACCTTTAAGGCAGAATACAGTACATGCGCAGAAAGCACCACGACTGAAGTGTCCGGCCTGGCCCATGACATAGCGTGCGTCTGCCTGCACACCAGCCCCGGGCGAGAAGCACAGACTCGGCAGCTCCTCCTTCCCTGGGACCTGCGGATTCCTCGACCTCATCCCAGCTATAGGACCGTGGCTCCCACAGCGTGTGCCCTTCTATGTCTGTGGGAGTCGCCGTGTGTGCCAGGAGCTGCTGCTCTCCTGCCTGGGCAGCAGCATGGGCTGTGCATTCCCCATTGGCTGGGACAGCAGGTGGGTGTGCAGCTGTGATGGACCCCGGCCGTGAAAGCGTTTCTGGTAGATGCTCTCACGTTTCTGGTTTCTGCTCTGCTGGGTGTGTTTCTGGAGGGTGTGTGGGCCCCAGCTGAACTCAGGGGATCCGGCCAGTTTTCTCAAGCAGCCGGGCCTGGTCAGCTCCGACCACAGTGCGGCCTCTGCAGCTCCTTCCGGATGACACCGGTGGCGCGGGGTTTAAGCCTGGAGCCCAGGCTGCCCTGTCAGTGCTCAGTGAGTGTGCACGGAAGGTGGGAGGGGAGAGGGCGGTGGAGGAGCTGAGAGGAGGGAGGAACAAGGAGGTGGCCCTGTAAGCACTCAGCCCCTGAGGTACGGAGCACACGCCCTGTCCTGCTGCCGGCGACGCAGCCCACAGTGAGCACAGACCCCCCTCACCCCAACGTGATATTTTGAGGACGGCACAGGCCTAGCCCCTTGCTGGCCCTGGGAACCGCAGATGAGAACATTTCAGCACCCACACCACGCTTACGCCCTGGGATGGGGCTGCCCACTTGCTTCACAGGACGTGGCCCGCAGCCCACCTCGTCCAAGGAAGCAGGTGAAGGTGCATCTACCAAAGCCAGGTGGCAGGGGTGCTGCACAATGGAGAGGCGAGGCTGGGAGGGCCAGCATGGGACAGGCGAGGGGCTGGTGTGAGGCTGAGCGGACGGACAGGCGAGGGGCTGGTGTGAGGCTGAGCGGACGGACAGGCGAGGGGCTGGTGTGAGGCTGAGCGGATGGAGAGGTGGGGGCTGGTGTGAGGCTGAGCGGATGGAGAGGTGGGGGCTGGTGTGAGGCTGAGCGGATGGAGAGGTGGGGGCTGGTGTGAGGCTGAGCGGATGGAGAGGTGGGGGCTGGTGTGAGGCTGAGTGGATGGAAAGGTGGGGGCTGGTGTGAGGCTGAGCGGACGGACAGGCGAGGGGCTGGTGTGAGGCTGAGCGGATGGAGAGGTGGGGGCTGGTGTGAGGCTGAGTGGACGGAGAGGCGGGGGCTGGTGTGAGGCTGAGCGGATGGAGAGGTGGGGGCTGGTGTGAGGCTGAGTGGATGGAGAGGCAGACCCAGAGAACCAGTGCCGGGGAGGCAGGGGCTGGTGTGAGGCTGAGCGGACGGACAGGCGAGGGGCTGGTGTGAGGCTGAGCGGATGGAGAGGCGGGGGCTGATGTGAGGCTGAGTGGACGGAGAGGCGGGGGCTGGTGTGAGGCTGAGCGGATGGAAAGGTAGGGGCTGGTGTGAGGCTGAGCAGACGGACAGGCGAGGGGCTGGTGTGAGGCTGAGCGGATGGAGAGGTGGGGGCTGGTGTGAGGCTGAGTGGATGGAGAGGCAGACCCAGAGAACCAGTGCCGGGGAGGCAGGGGCTGGTGTGAGAAGCCCCAGTGGTGCAGGCCACAGGGTCCCACAGGCTCTGGAGAGGCGGCCACCCGGGGCCTGGACCTTGTGCCAGTATGAGGGACACTATTTGGGATGGGGGATGGCCCCACTCCTGCGGTCCAGAGTGGCGCTTCTCCTGAGGTCCCACAGCAGATGCTGAGGACAGACCAAGGACATCAGAACCCTCCGCCCATCAGAGAGGCGGGGCCGCCCTGACCCAGGAGACAGCTCAAACCAAAGACAGGAGGGAGTGTGACGGGGAGGGAGACAGGGACACAGGCCGAGAGAGGTGGGGGTGCTGCTCCTGGGCCCCTGCCCAGTTTTCAAGAAAATGAAGTGCAGACAAGGCAGCCACGGCTGAGTCAGGAAAGAGTTGGGGGGTGGTCAGGACCGGCCTGAGTGCTGCCCTGGCCAGGGAAGTCCTGGGTGTCACCCTCTGACCTGGGATTGTTCTGGAAGGTCCCTAAGGTGCTTTCACAGCGGGGGTCCCATGATTTAGTGACGTTAAAGCAAACACCCCAAACCCGAGGCCTCCATGTGAGTGCCTGGGTCAGGCACTCTGGTCCTGACCTCCATGTGAGGTGGCTGGAGGGTGGTCCCCGGGAAACACACGGTGTCCTGCCCAGCAGTGTTGCTGCCCTGGGCCTTGGGCGCTTTAATAAAGTGGTTCTGGATGTCCCTGAGGCCCAGGAGCAGCAGAAGCTGCAGTCCCTGGAGAGTGTCTCGAAGCGTATTAGACCATTTTCACGCTGCTGATAAAGACATACCCGAGATTGGGCAACTTACAAAAGAAAGAGGTTTAATGGACTCACAGTTCCACATGGCTGGGGAGGCCTCACAATCATGGCAGAAGGTAAGAAGGAGCAAGTCACTTCTTACATGGATGGCAGCAGGCAAAAAGAATGAGCTTGTGCAGAGAAACTCTCATTTTTAAAACCATCAGATCTCATGAGGCTTATTCATTATCACGAGAACAGCACGGAAAGACCCACCCCCGTAATTCAATTACCTCTCACTGGGTTCCCTCCCACAACATGTGGGAATTCAAGATGAGATTTGGGTGGGCACACAGCCAGACCATATCACAAAGGCTCTGAGACCAGGACATGTCTGCAGCCCATTGCTGGGGCCTCTGGTTTGGCAGCCCCTCCTCTCTGCCTACAGGATCACACTGGCTGGGAGTGGGGAGGGGGCACAATCACAGGCACAGTGGCCACCCCTGGACTGACTGACAGGTGTTGTGAGCTCTATTGCTGCTCACAGTGTACAGCTGAGGAAGCTGAGGCTAGAGGTGAAGTGGCGTCCTTCAGGTCTAAGCAGGCAGAGGACCCATCCTGCCCTGAAGCCCCATCTGGGATGCGTGAAAGAAAGGAAGGGAGAAAGGGAGGAGGGAAGGAAGGGAGAAAGGGAGGAGGGAGGGAAGGGAGAAAGGGAGGAAGGAAGGAGGAAAGAGAGGAGGGGAGGAGGAAAGGGAGGAAGGAAGGAGGGAAGGAGGAAAGGGAGGAGGGGAGGAGGAAAGGAAGAAAGGGAGGGAAGAAGGAGGGAAGGGAGGAGGGGAGGAGGGAAGGGAGGAGGGGAGGAGGGAAGGGAGGAGGGGAGGAGGGAAGGGAGGAGGGGAGGAGGGAAGGGAGGAGGGGAGGAGGGAAGGGAGGAGGGGAGGAGGGAAGGAAGGAGGGGAGGAGGGAAGGAGGAAAGGGAGGAGGGAAGGAGGGAAGGGAGGAGGGGAGGAGGGAAGGGAGGAAAGGGAGGAGGGAAGGAGGGAAGGAGGAAAGGGAGGAGGGAAGGAGGAAAGGGAGGAGGGAAGGAGGGAAGGAGGAAAGGGAGGAGGGAAGGAGGAAAGGAAGGAGGGAAAGAAGAAAGGGAGGAAGGAAGGAGGGGAGGAGGAAAGGAAGAAAGGGAGGAGGGAAGGGAGAAAGGGAGGAAGAAAGGAAGAAAGGGAGGAGGGAAGGAGGAAAGGGAGGAGGGAAGGAGGAAAGGGAGGAGGGAAGGAGGAAAGGGAGGAAGGAAGGAGGAAAGGGAGGAAGGGAGGAGGAAAGGGAGGAGGGAAGGAGGAAAGGGAGGAGGGAAAGAAGAAAGGGAGGAAGGAAGGAGGGGAGGAGGAAAGGAAGAAAGGGAGGAGGGAAGGGAGAAAGGGAGGAAGAAAGGAAGAAAGGGAGGAGGGAAGGAGGAAAGGGAGGAGGGAAGGAGGAAAGGGAGGAGGGAAGGAGGAAAGGGAGGAAGGAAGGAGAAAGGGAGGAAGGAAGGACCAGGGTAGCTGTCACATGGAGCATTTGAGTGGCAAGGCCCTGTCTGTCCTGGCCCCACTGCAGACTTTTGGGGTGACGTTGAACGAGTCACTTTCCCTCAGGGGTCTCACAGGCCACAAATTGCATGAGGGATGGGACCAGGAGCCCTAAGAGGCAGAGGCCCTTCCAGCTCTACCACCCTGGGACACTGTGTCCTGGTGTGGGTATCAGTGTCATTTCTGGCCATGCTGGGCTCGGTGCCACCACCCATAGTGCCCCTGGCTGCAGTGGCGGGGCCACGCCTCTCACTGACCTGTGTCCTCCGGGTCCCCTGCGCAGCGTACTCAGCAGCTGCCCCGCCTTCAGGCATGAATTGGGAAGAGTGATGTTCTGGGTGGAAACTGTGCCTCTCCCACTGTGACCCTGATGGTCGCCCCAGAAGCTGGTCACCAATTGTGCAGTCTGGTGGGCGTCCTGGGTCTGAGCCCCTGTGGCCCCCCAGGGTGCACCTTGGGTGGCTTACAGAACCTGTCAGGACCACCTGGACTGTGCCGGTGAGGACTTGAGACCCTGTGTATGTCGCAGCTGCTGTCGGGACCACCTGGACTGTGCCGGTGAGGACTTGAGACACTGTGTATGTCGCAGCTGCTGTCGGGACCACCTGGAGTGTGCCGGTGACGACTTGAGGCCCTGTGTATGTCGCAGCTGCTGTCGGGACCACCTGGAGTGTGCCGGTGAGGACTTGAGACACTGTGTATGTCGCAGCTGCTGTCGGGACCACCTGGAGTGTGCCGGTGAGGACTTGAGACACTGTGTATGTCGCAGCTGCTGTCGGGACCACCTGGAGTGTGCCGGTGAGGACTTGAGACACTGTGTATGTCGCAGCTGCTGTCGGGACCACCTGGAGTGTGCCGGTGACGACTTGAGACCCTGTGTATGTCGCAGCTGCTGTCGGGACCACCTGGAGTGTGCCGGTGACGACTTGAGACCCTGTGTATGTCGCAGCTGCTGTCGGGACCACCTGGAGTGTGCCGGTGACGACTTGAGACCCTGTGTATGTCGCAGCTGCTGTCGGGACCACCTGGAGTGTGCCGGTGACGACTTGAGACCCTGTGTATGTCGCAGCTGCTGTCGGGACCACCTGGAGTGTGCCGGTGACGACTTGAGACCCTGTGTATGTCGCAGCTGCTGTCGGGACCACCTGGAGTGTGCCGGTGACGACTTGAGACCCTGTGTATGTCGCAGCTGCTGTCGGGACCACCTGGAGTGTGCCGGTGACGACTTGAGACCCTGTGTATGTCGCAGCTGCTGTCGGGACCACCTGGAGTGTGCCGGTGACGACTTGAGACCCTGTGTATGTCGCAGCTGCTGTCGGGACCACCTGGAGTGTGCCGGTGACGACTTGAGACCCTGTGTATGTCGCAGCTGCTGTCGGGACCACCTGGAGTGTGCCGGTGACGACTTGAGACCCTGTGTATGTCGCAGCTGCTGTCGGGACCACCTGGAGTGTGCCGGTGACGACTTGAGACCCTGTGTATGTCGCAGCTGCTGTCGGGACCACCTGGAGTGTGCCGGTGACGACTTGAGACCCTGTGTATGTCGCAGCTGCTGTCGGGACCACCTGGAGTGTGCCGGTGACGACTTGAGACCCTGTGTATGTCGCAGCTGCTGTCGGGACCACCTGGAGTGTGCCGGTGACGACTTGAGGCCCTGTGTATGTCGCAGCTGCTGTCGGGACCACCTGGAGTGTGCCGGTGACGACTTGAGGCCCTGTGTATGTCGCAGCTGCTGTCGGGACCACCTGGAGTGTGCCGGTGACGACTTGAGGCCCTGTGTATGTCGCAGCTGCTGTCGGGACCACCTGGAGTGTGCCGGTGACGACTTGAGGCCCTGTGTATGTCGCAGCTGCTGTCGGGACCACCTGGAGTGTGCCGGTGACGACTTGAGACCCTGTGTATGTCGCAGCTGTTGTCGGAACCACCTGGAGTGTGCCGGTGACAACTTGAGACCCTGTGTATGCCGCAGCTGGATGTGATCTCAACCGGAAGCTGCTGGAAGGACATTTCCCAAGGGCACCTCCTCTCTCTCTCTTTTCCTCCTGCTCTCACTGAGTGAAGTGCTGGCTCCCCCTTCACCTTCCACCAGGACTGTAAGTTTCCTGAGGCCTCCCCAGAAGCAGAAGCTACCATGCTTCCTGTACGGCCTGCAGAACTGTGAGCCAACCCTCTTTTCTTTATATATTGCCCAGTCTCAAGTATTTCTCTATAGTAGTGCAAGAACAGACTAACACAGCTTCCTCCAGCTGCCCCCTCTGCCCATCAGCATAAGACACACCCACCGGCACCATGACAGTTTACAAACACAATGGCAACATCTGGAAGGTGCCGCCCCCTTTCTAGAGATTTCTGAATAACCTTCCCCTTAATTCGCATGTACTTAAAAGTGGGTATAAATGCAGCTGCCAATAGCCCTTATGCAGTCACCCTGGCACACTCCTTGTGGGTTAGCCCTGCTCTGCAAGGAGCAGTGACTCTCTGTACACGGCCACTTAAGTAAACCTGCCTTCTTCCACTACCAGCTGGCTTTCAAATTCTTTCCGGAGTGAAGCCAAGAACCCTCCCGGGCTGAGCCCCGGTTTTGGGACTCTCTGCATCACAGCCATAGGAGAGGACAGCACTGAGGCCTGGCCACACGTGTGTTCACACCTGAGAGCTCTGGGGAGGTCAACATCTCAGACGGCACAGCTGTGATACAACAGCCCCTACATCCTTCCACACACCTCCCATAAGGGGTGTGTGACGGGGTCTGCGTCTCTGCCTTTGAATCTGGACCTTTTTACTTCTTGACCAAAACAGAATGCTGCAGAAGTGTTGCTCAGAAAGTTTCAGGGCTGGTGATCAGAAACTGACGGCCTCTACTTCCTGCCTCTTGGGACCCAGCCCTCATGCTGTGAGGAAGCCCAAGTAGCCCCAAAGAGTCCCCGTGGGGAGGCGCTAGCCACAGCTACCTGGCCAACCATGTGGTGTGCCATTTTTGCGGCAGATCTCACCCCAGCCCAGCTGCTCCAGCTGAAGCCTGTGTCACTGAGATGAGCTGCTGCCCACAGGCCCTTGAAGCCTGTGTCACTGAGATGAGCTGCTGCCCGCAGGCCCTTGGAGCCTGTGTCACTGAGATGAGCTGCTGCCCACAGGCCCTTGGAGCCTGTGTCACTGAGATGAGCTGCTGTCCGCAGGCCCTGACAACCATTGATTTGTGAGCAAAATAAGTAACTCTGCTTGGTTTTAGCCACTAAGTTCTGGGGTGATTGTTCTACCACAGTAGGAAACTGGGAGGGGTGAAATGGTGGGCACCCCCACGTGCCTCCTCCGAGTCTCCCTGTCACCATCTGTAGGATGGACACACAACACCCTTTTGCAGGGGGATGGGGGCACGGAGTAGGAGACTGAGTGGCTGGGGTCTGGTGTGTGCCAGGGGCAGAGTGGGCCCCTGGTCTGTAGGACCACGGCCATTACCGGCCATGGGCAACACTGGGTGTGGGAGTTCCCCTGCCCACTTCTGCCACTCAGTGGCAGCCCCCCCAATACCTCTTCCACACTGTCCACAGGAAAGTGGGGGTCAGGGAGACCCTGGCTTTGCCAAGAGGGAGCCTGGCTGCCCAGGTCTTCCCACAAGGTCCTGGGGCTCCTGGGACCATTTCCAATAGTGAGGCCTCCCTCACATGCCCAGGGCCCTCTCACCCCACAGAGATCTCGCCAGGGCCTGTCCTGGGGCCTTTGCTGCTGAGTGATGTCAGAAGTGATCAAAATACAAATGCTGCAGAGAAGTGGCAAGGAAGAAGGTGGTTTCTGGCATTAGAGTTTGCTAGGTAAGCAGCCATCATTTTGGCAGCTATATGTGGCCCTGTCAGGACAGGTCTGTGGCCCTGTGATCCACTGAGCGGTCTACAAGGGTGTCAGGGCCTGGGACACGTGTCCCCAGCCTCCCAGGGGCATGGCACTGCACCACCAAGGCCTCCGGGGCCCCTCCTTGGAGCTCTGCAGAGCCCGGGGCAGACTGCGTGGCAGAAGACGGGGTGGCAGAAGACGGGGTGGCCACCGAGCCTGGCTCTTGACTGTACAACATGGGCACCCAGGGAACGGCAGTCTAATCCATGATGTGGGATCACCACCCCCACTTTACAGACGAGGGAAACTGAGGCTCACATGTCATCCACACCGTCCACAGATAATAACAGCTAACAACTTCCAGATGGCCGTGGCTGGGGGGCATGGGTACTGACAGTGTTGTAAGCACGCCGTTCTCCAATCTTGGGAGGGACAGGAGGAGCCGAGAGCTGTCATCCTCTCCACTTTCCTGAGCGCGTCTCCTTGCCTCCGACAGTCACAGGCCTGCCCAAAGTCTCCTGGGCTGGGCTCACCTTTGAACCTGGCCCCCAAGTCCTGGGCCAAGTCCACTCGATGGTTCCCCCATCCCACGCATTCTCCTGAAGGTGGGTGAGCACGGGGAGGGCCTGGGTGGTTATTCGGCAACCTTCATGTATTTCCTGACGCCGCCCAGAACTCAAGGCAAGGGCGACCCCTGACTGAGTCCTGGAGTTCGTGGGATGGAGGCGTCGCTCAGGTCCCACAGAGTCTCCGAGGAGTGGTGGTGCCGCCTGCTCTGGCACAAACCCTCCTTGTCAGTCACACCCCCTCCAGCATTACCGGACTTGCCACAGCTCCCGCCATCTGTGCTGGAGCCATGAGATACGGTTTGATCGGAGCATATTGCAGTTGGCTCCCCACTGCCATGGGTGGCTGCGGCTGTGGAGCTTCAGGATGAACACGGCCGGGACACTGACGTGACTGACAGGCAGGGCGGGGCTCCCAAGACCGCGAGAACAGGTGCAGGAGCCATTACCTCCCAGCCTCGCAGCTGCCTCCCATGTGATGGGTCCAGGTACTGGCAGAGCTGGCTCCTCCCAGAGCGGCCGTGGGGCCTCAGGTGAGTTCCGATTCACCTGGCCTCAGGTTTCCTGGGGGATCGTGTGGGGCACAGGTTTGGATGAAAAGCACCCCCGACTCTGACACGCTGTGGCCTCTGACTCCATCAGAGGCTGGAAGAAGATGCGGAGGCCGCGGGGAGGGTTGGAGCAGCCCAGGCGGCACCTCCTGCCATGGCTCCATGACGTGTAGCCTGCAGCCCGCCCGGCTCGTCCAGGCCCACAGGGACTATTTCCAATAGTGAGGCCTCTCTCTCATGCCCAGGGCCCTCTCACCCCACAGAGATCTCACCAGGGCCTGTCCTAGGGCCTTTGCTGCTGAGTGATGTCAGAAGCAGTGCAGCGTCCTGTGGCCACTGAGCCCTGGGTTCCATCCCACCTGTCTGGGTGTTGCCAAGAAGGCACTTAGGGGAGGCATTGGCCTTGGCCATCAGCTGACCTCAAGTGAAGCAGATCATGCTTGGGATGGCGGTGGCTGCATCTAATCAAGTGAGGCCTTACCAACAGAATGCGAGGGCTGCATCCAATCAGGTGAGGCCTTATGTGCAGAATCCGAGGGTCATATCCAATCAGATGAGGTCTTACATGCAGAATCTGAGGCCACACCAATCAGGTAAGGCCTTATGAGCAGAATCCGAGGGCCACATCAAATAAGGTGAGGCCTTACATGCAGAATTCGAGGGCTGCATCCAATCAGGTGAGGCCTTACATGCAGACGCTGAGGGCCATATCCAATCAGGTGAGGCCTAAGACAGCCTCCAAGGGCCACATCCAATCAGGTGAGGCCTTATGAGCAGATGCCAAGGGCTGCATCCAGTTAGGTGAGGCCTTACATGCAGAATTTGAAGACTGCATCCAATCAGGCAAGGCCTAACAGGCAAAAACCAAGGTTTCCCTGGGATGGTGGATTCTGCCTGAAGGCTGCGGCATCATCTCCTGCCTGGGTTTCCAGCCTGCCCTGCAGATTTCAGACTTGCCCCAGCAAGACCCTGAGGAGGAAACCCAAGGTGGGGGCACCCCAGGTCCTTCCCCTTGATGCCTCCCCCAGGACAGCCTGGACAGGAGGAGGTTGGTCCCTGCAGCATCCCCGGGCCAGGCTGGGCTGCTCTGCAGCCTGGTCAACCTGGGACCGACTGGCTGAGGAGGGCCCTCACGTCCCCACCCTGACCCCAACATTTCATACTGAAAGGCAGCCTCGGATGGCAGCCACAGTGTCTCATTTGCCTGTTCATCTATCCATTCACTCATTCATTCATTCCCGAGCACTGGACACTGCATCTGCCTCCTGAACTCCTCCCACTTGCAGAGTCTGAGGGGGCTGCTCACACCCTCTGTGGACTCGTGTTGGGCATGTGCTGGATGGGTTTGGCATTGACTGGCTGGTTAACCACTGGGGGTTGTTTTGTTGTTTTTCTAAAGATCAGCAATGAGACTAATGGACATAAGTGCAGGAGGCTGTTGGGGTCTCCAGCTGACGTGTTCAAGTTGAAGACCAACATACTCCTGTCAATAATCTCATGGTCAGGCTGGGCACGGTGGCTCACACCTGTAATCCCAGCACTTTGGGAGGCAAGGCGGGCAGATCACTTGAGGTCAGGAGTTCAAGTCCAGCCTGGCCAACATGGTGAAACCCGGTCTCTACTAAAAATACAAAAATTAGCCAGGTGCGGTGGTGGGCGCCTGTAATCCCGGCTACTCTGGAGGCTGAGGCAGGAGAATTGCTTGAACCTGTGAGGCAGAGGTTGCAGTGAGCTGACGTCATGCCGTTGCACTCCAGCCTGGGTGACAGAGCAAGATTCTGTCTCAAAAAAAAAAAAAAAAAAAAAAAAAGAAAAGAAAAAAGAAAAAAGAGAAAAGAATCTCGTGGTCAGCCTTTAAGAAATGCTGATGAAGATGCAGGGCCTCACTGTTAACAATAATTATTACCATTAGAGTAAACGCAGGCTTCCCATCATGACGGCAGTGTAATCAGCAGGAACATTCTGAAGATGACATTTAAAACCCCGAGTCTCCCTTGGATTATATAAATTGGGTGGAATTATTCACTTAGTAAACACGTGCAAGGCACTCAGCCTGTTTAACTTCTGCCACAGCAGGCAGCTTCCCCCGTGCTCTGTAAATGTCCCACCTGCTTTTGAATGGCTGCATAATGCTCCATGAGTGGAGGCCTGGCCATGCTTTGAATTATCTCCCGCTGTTGGACATTTGGTAGGGGTGCCTGTTATCATGGCCTGCGTGGCGAGGAGTCAGGCTTCAGGCTGGGGAGTTGCCAGATGGGCAGAAACCCTCACTGACCCCACGTGAGGGTCAGGAGCCCACCATTCTGGCTTTGAAGACTGGAGAAAACCTTTCTTTGGAAGATAGGGGCCTGACGCCCAGCTCCTCACCCAGCAGCTCGGTCTCCACCAGAGTCAGGGTCCCACCCGTAGGGCAGGGGAGTCCCCTAGCTGCGACGCTGGGCTGCAGGGAGGCCTGAGGGCCGGCTGCTGGCCACTCAGCATGTCCTGTTATCCTCCCCACAGCATCCATAAACCCAAGGTGTCGAGTTTGCACGATCCACAGACGGGGCTTCCTAGGGAGGGCTGGAAATAGTGGATGGGGAGGAGAAAGGTGGGAGGGAGCCAAGGGGGCTGCCTGAGGCCCTGGGAGGGCAGCCTGGGGAATGGCCCCGCCACTTCTCGTCTGAGAGGCGCTGCACTTGGAAAATAGATCATTGGCAGGAACCGGGCGCACCAGCAGGGCCTGTGCTCACTCTGTCCAGGAGGTCCCCCACCCTCCGAGGCCTCGGACTGCCTCCTCCTCCCTGGGGGAGCAGCCCCCTCCTCCCGGGGCCCAATCCTTGCACCTCCTGCGTGGCTCCGCCCGAGAAAATCCCCTGGCCCTGCAGAGGAGGAGCCCCCTTCGGCTCAGTCAGGGGCCTGAGTGCATTTGTTTAGGCGATACTGGTGAGGAAGAACCTCAGAAAGGCAGGTGTCCAGGTCTCAGCCACCTGCAAGGCCCCTTCAGAGGTGAGGCCAAGGTGGGCAGCATGGGAAGCCGGACACCCAGACCCTCTTCCATCTGTCTCTGAGGAGCCCAAACCCCACATCCAGAGTCCCCGGGACAGTGGCTGGTCATGGGAAGGTGTGCATCGGAAGCCTGAGGCAGAGTCCCATCCTGCCCCAGCCTGGTGGCCAAGGCCCTCTTGACCCCAGCTGGCAACACAAAATGACCTCCTAGGAAAGCCCCGGGTCGCTCCGTCTGGTCCTGACCCCCATGTAATGAGACTTTTGGGCTCCCAAACAAAAGCAAGTTTATCTCTGGGTGTCATGCAGCTGACATCCAAAGATGCTGCTGCCCTGGTGAGGACGGTCACTATGTGAGGGCCGAGCTGCCTGCACGGGGAGATGACGGCTGTCTGGACGCTGGGGCTTCTCCCCCTTGCACGTGCTGTTCGGGATTTGGCAGTGGTCCTTCTGCACAGACTCCTTCCCTCGCATGCTTTCCAAGGGAGCATCCTCTCCTCCGAGCTCCAAGATCTCAGACTCCTCCCTTGGCAGAGCAGCGGTGGCTGAGCTCTGTCCTCTCCCTACGGCACAGGCCGGGGAGGGAGCCAGCCCAGGTGTGGGACAGGCTAGGAGTTCTTACTTCATGAGCAACAGAACCCAGAAGACGGTCCCCTTCTTGATCCCCCCACCCCACTCCCGCCATTGGCAGGCAGGGGCCACCGCGTCTCCCTGACTTGCTAAAGGGCTGGGGGGAGAATCGCCTGATCCTGCAATGCAGTTCAGGGCAGAGGACGCCACTGGTTCCTCCCCTGATCCTGAGATGCAGCTGGGGCAGAGGACACCACTGGCTCTTCCCCGCTTACCGAATGGGCACAGAGCATGGAGAGGAGGAAGTGGGGGCAGCGTCCCCAGTAGGAGGCTGGGCTGGAGGGGGCCAGGTTAAAAAGGGCAGCCCCTGCTGAATGTAACAGACCTGGGCCCACTGGGGGCTTTGCAGTTGATGGCTCATCCCCACAGCCACAGCCGCAACTCCATGGAACGTGTCCTGGAGAACCAGCGGCCTCCCTCCAGCCCAGGCTGGGCCCGAAGATCTGGGTGAGAAGGGCTGAGAGGGTAGAGCTGCCACCGGCTGTCCAAACCCGAGAGGCCCAAGCCGGGGGCAGGGATCGCAGGTCCCTCTCCTCATGGGGACAGTGGTCAATGGCAGATTCTGTGGCAATAAAAGTAACTTGTCATTAAAGGACGGCAGAGGACAGGGCTGGGGCCAGGAGGAGGAAGCAGGAGGAAAGGCCGTGCTCTGAGTGCCAAGGCATGGGGACCTCACCCCACCGTCGCCCTCAAGACCTGGGTTCACCCCTGTCCCAGGGAGAAAGATGACACCGAGCTCTGAGACAGGCCCGGCTCAGCGGCGTAGAGAGCAGGAGGAAGTATGGTGAATCTTTAAACAGAACCAGATGGGATTTGGGAGATAGAGAGGGAATTTCTGGAAGGTTCCTGTGAGTTCCTGGGGACTCAAGTCACGGTCAAGGGAAAGGCGTCTGGGAAGCTGCACATGGACTTCCTGTGGTTGAGAGGACGGTTTTGGCTGGAATCCAGAGTGGGGAAAGAGAAGGCCTCTGCACCAGCCAGAAAGCTGCACAGGGCGGCTGCCGGGGGGCACTGCCCCTCAACCCCAATGCCCAAGCCTCAGCATGATGGAGACCACATCTTCACCAGGTCGGGAGAATGCCAGGAGAGACCCCTCCCAGGGAAGGGTCTCCTGGACCACAGGCCCGTGGCCCTACCTCTGTTTTCAGAGGATGCGAAACTCTTCCAACCTTCACCAGCCAGGTTCCGAGGCTCCACCCCGCCCCTGGCCAGTGTGCAAAGGTGAAAATGCACAGGGGCCCTCTCAGACCACGTTTCACCCGCAGAAGAATGGAACAGGTGAGGTGCTGTGAGCACCTGCCCTGGGGAGAAGGCAGAAGGAGGCTCCACGGAGAAGAGGGCGTCTGAAGTAGGCTTTGGCATGTGAGTAGGTGTTCATCACGCTTGGAGAGGCAGTTGGGAACTGCCTCGGCTCCCCACCCTGCCTGACTGCTGAGGGCCAGGCCAGCATGTGGGGAAAGGGCTTCAGCCCTGAGATCAGTTGGATTCCATCAAACTGGGGTAGGGGCTGCTGATGCGTCCTGAGCCAGGGGCTGCCCATGTGGCGCTCTCCTGAAGCCTCTGGCCGGCCGGCCCCTCCCTCTGCCACAGCCCAACCATCCACAGTTTATTATCTGGGTGGAGCACTGCCCCTTCCAGCTGGGCTGGGAGGGGGAATGCTGAGGTCAAGGGTTCTGGATTTGGAGCTGGAGAGCGTGTGGGATCTGGAGGTTTCTGTGGGGGTGCATCCTTCTCAGGGAGGCCCCCAGCTTCGATAGGTTCCCAGCATGCTGGGCAATGGGGCATTAAGACAGCACCCAGGCTGGGTGCAGTGGCTCATGCCTGTAATCCCAGCACTTTGGGAGGCTGAGGTGGGTGGATCACTTGAGGTCAGGAGTTTGAAACCAGCCTGGCCAACATGGTGAAACCCTGTCTCTACTAAAAACACAAAAATTAGCTGGGCGTGGTGGCAGGCGCCTGTAATCTCAGCTACTCGGGAGGCTGAGGCAAGAGAATCGCTTGAACCCCAGAGGTGGAGGTTGCAGTGAGCCAAGATCGTGTCACTGCACTCCAGCCTGAGCGACTGTGTCTAAAAAAAAAAAAAAGACAGCACCTATACTCAGTGCTCACCAGCCGAGCTGACGCACACTGGCTGAGCAGCAGTGAGCCCAGGCCCACTGTCAGGGTGTCTGCATCTCAGCTCACATCAACCTCATGGAAAACCCCGGAAGGAGTGTTACTCCCAGGGCAAAGAAATGGAAAGAGCCGTGCTAAGGTGAGCTGGATGCAAGGCTGGCGTCTGGCCCCACGAGCGTGGTGCGCCATCCCATCCTAAAGGTGGCAGATGCCAGGACTGGCAGCTGTGATCACACTCGCCCAAGGTATAAAAGGTATGTCCAGATTTCTGGACCCAGCCCTGCGGGTTCTGACTTAGGACGGTTCAAAACGTATGAAAACTGCCCCGGAGATTCCGGTGAGGAGGATGGACCTGGGGGAAGCTGCTCCTGCCTTTCAGGCTGGGGAGTGGTGAGGGGCGGCCGGCCCTGCTCTCTGCCCACTCGGGGCTGTGGTGGCAGTATGTGCCCCGGTGACGCGTGGTCCAGGTGCCGCCCTGCAGGGCTGCAGGTGCATGGCCATGATCACAGCCTTTCCTCAGTGGTGCAGCCGCCGGGGGTGGGGTCAGGGCCTTGTGCACTTCCAGGTTTCCTCTGGAACGTCTGGAGCAGGCAGCCTGGGCAGGCAAGGCCCTGTGTGTGACTCAGCAGGAGGGTAAGGGCCTGGAGGACCAGCTGCTCTTCCTGCCTCTGCCCCATGTCTCCCATCCCCTTGGCCTCCAAGGACCCCAGCCTAGGCCTGCTCTTGTCTTGGAAACCAACCCAGGCCAGGAGGTCGAGGGTTGTCCTTAGAACCCTGGGGTCTTTAGGAGCTGATCGGCTGAGTGAGGGTCCTCCCTCCCCCGCCTTCTGCACAGGCAGATGCACAGATGTGCACTTCCCCAGCCCTGGACTAGGATGGCCGCCCTCCTTCTGGGGCCACAGGGAGGCCTGAGAGCTCCTGGGCCCTGCTCCCTCCTCTGCAAAGTCACCTGGCCACGCTCTTGGTCACCATGGCGATAAAATGGTCCAACAGAGGCAGCGGGCTCTGAAAAGAACAAACAGAAGCTTCATCTCCCCCTGCGCCAGGGTGAGCGTCAGGCCAGAGCCCATCCAGGCATTGTGTGCGTGCGTGGCCCGGCAGCAATGGAGAGGACAGCGGCCCCCACTTGCTGGGTCTGGAACCAGTGCCGTCCATCCAGGTGCTGTGTGCATGCGTGGCCTGGCAGTGACGGAGAGGATGATGGCCCCCACTTGCTGGGTCTGTGTGCATGTGTGGCCCAACAGTGACATACAAGATGGTGGCCCTGCTTTCTAGGTCTGGGGCCGGTGCCGTGCCAGCCCCTGCCCCAGGGACCTCAGAGGGCACCAACACTCCGACCACATAGATCTCGTGCGCCCGTTTCATGGTGAGGAAAACCAAGCCGCACAACCTTAGGTGACTTGCCCTGGAGCCCTGGCCCTCGGGGGAGACCTTCCTGCCCCCGGCTCTCACCAAAATCTAATCTAGGGTCAGAGAGGAAAATCATATCTCATTCAAAACTCCAAGTCAGATCGAGGAGGACACTTGCTCAGCATAATTACAGAGATGATAGTCTACACCAGCATTATCATAATCACAGAGATATTCTACACCAGCATCATCTTAATTACAGAGACAGCCCACACCAGCACTGCCTGAATTACAGAGATGACAGTCCACACCAGCATTATCATAATCACACAGAGTCCACACCAGCATCATCTTAATTACAGAGACAGCCCACACCAGCATCGTCTTAATTACAGAGACAGTCCACACCAGCATCGTCTTAATTACAGAGACAGTCCACACCAGCATCGTCTTAATTACAGAGACAGTCCACACAGCATCGTCTTAATTACAGAGATAGTGAAATAAGACAGAGATATTCACTAGGATTGAACATTTTTTGGAGGGATGGGCTGATGCAATTGGACTAGAGAAAGAATTACAAGGTATAAAAATTGAAAAAGAGCAGAGAAAATGATCACCATTTTAGTTGATATGATTACATATCTGGAAAATGAACAGAGTTCATGATGATGATTGGTTAGAGTAAGATATTCAAATATCAACAGCTTTCTCATATATAATTAGATAGAAAATATAATGAGAGATCAAATTTATAACAGCAACAAAAAGATATCTCAGAAAAAACTTAGGAAATGTGCCTCAGCCACATGAAGGGAACTTGGAGGCACAGCGGAGGGATGCTCAAAATACCCGAATCAAGGGAAGACCCTAACACTGACCCTGACCGTGATCCTGACCAGGAGCCGCGATAATAACAAATATCTCAGTTATCCCTAGATCAGGCTACAGAGTCAATCAGCTCTTTTCCCTATACCAACAATTGTTTCTGGAACTAAGTAAGTTGAGTCTAAAGTTCATATGGAAAAATAAACATCCAGGCCATCCTAGAATAATTCTGCGAGGGGATGGAGGCGAGGAGTCCATGGCACACCAGCATGGCTTGCAAAGCTACTGTAGTAAAATGCGGTTTGGGGCTGGCATGAAGATGGGTGGACCCGTCAGTGGAACAAGGCAGACGCGTTGACTGCGTTGTAAAGGCAGCATTTCAAATGAATGGTCTTGGCACAGCTGGCTCACCCACTAGACAAAGGAAAAATGGCGTCTCTCCCTCAAATCAAAGACTTAAGGGCAAAAAAACAAAAGCACTAGAAGAAATCATGAAAGACGTTTCTAACAAAATAATTTCAGCATGCTCAAGGCTTTTTGAAGAATGAAACAAAACACAGGAAGCTTAAAAGGAGGTGGGTATATGTGACCACATAAAATAAGGGTCTTAACACCAACACAAATGAACAAAACACACACAGGCACACAAGCAAGTGAAGAATTGGGGAGAAACTTGGCAACTTATATATCAGAAAAAGGGGATTAAAGAAACAACAAAAAGAGTAAGTTAAAGACCAACCTGTCAAGAGACAAATGGGCAAATGGCCTGAGAAGCTGGTGCAAGAAAGTAAATCCCAGCAACCTAGAACCACATGTTTACAGGCTGAGCTTCCTGGGAATTAGAACTGTGTCCCCACCCAAATCTCATCTTGAATTGTAGCTCCCATAATTCCCTTGTGTTGTGGGAGGGACCCGGTGGGAGATAATTGAATCATGGGGGTGGTTTCCCCCATACTGTTCTCGTGGTACTAAATAAGTCTCATGAGATCTGATGGGTTTATACCGGGAAACCCCTTTCGCTTGGTTTTCATTCTCTCTTTGCCGGCTGCCATGTAAGATGTGCCTTTGCTCTTCCTTTGTCTTCTGCCATGATTGTGAGGCCTCCACAGCCATGTGGAACTGTGAGTTCATTAAACCTCTTTCCTTTATAAATTACTCAGTCTTGGGTATGTCTTCATCAGCAGTGTGAGAACAGACTAATACAAGCAGCCAATGAGATTCCACCATCAGGTGTTCCACAGTCAATCATTTGAAAGCACGCAGCTTCGGGAACAAGCCCCAGGCTACATCATCGCGAGAATGCAAATCGATATGTCCTTGTTGGTGAATGACTTGGCCAACTCAATCCAAGTTTAAGACACACAACCCTGGGGCCAAGTGTGGCCTCCCAGAAATCTACCTGGCAGGTACTCACAGAGACTTCTACACTAGGACTGTCTCTGCAACCCTGCAGGGACAGCCCTGAAACCACCAGACACCCCTCAGTCGGAGCCCAGCACAGTAAGTTATAGAATGACCCACTGACGGAGGGCAGGCCACCGTCCCTTACTTGCTGAAGTCCCCACAAAAGTTCTTCTGGAACTTGCTTGGAAATTTGCAGTGAGACTGTTTATTTTCTCTGCTTCTCCAATCAGGGTAAATATTCACGTTTCAGTGCAGAAACAGTCACGGGCTTTCTTATGGGTTATTTCCGTGGATCCCGTGGGAGTGCTGTGTAAATGTACATTACATTTCTAAAATCCTGAGCTCTGAAATAAAAAGCCTATCAAACTCCAGGGTTTGGATAAAAGCTTGGGGACCTGCGGTTTCAGCTTTAAAAAGAGTGAGGCCTCAGCCAGGTGGCCAAGGTCAGTGTCCCCTGCGATGCATCCTGTTGATGGTGTAGACCCCCGAGGGGACATGGTGAGATGGGCACTTTGCCCCTAGGGTCTTCCTCCCAGTGATTCATCATCGTAGTCTAACCATGAGAAAAATACTAGACAATCCCAATTGAGGGACGCTCCACAAAATATCCAGGCAGTCCTCGAAACTGTCAAGATCCTCAAAAACAAGGAGTCAGAGAGGAGCCGAGGGAGGTGTGACGAGGAAATGCTGGGTGGGCTCCGGATGGGGTCCTGGTGCAGGAGGAGGCTGTGAGGGTGCACGAGGAATGAGGATGGGTCAGTGTTGGTTCATCAGTGACAACAAAGGCACCGTGCGAGGGTGAGACGTGGACAGTTGGGCGCAGGGCATGTAGAAACTCTGTGCCATCTTCTTGATTTTTCTGTAAATCTAAAACTGCTCTTTTAAAAAGCCTATTAAAAATAAAAAGCAGCAGCCTGGCCAAAATGGTGAAACCCGGTCTCTACTAAAAATACAAAAATTAGTTGGGCATGGTGGCACGCACCTGTAATCCCTGCTCAGGAGGTTGAGGCAGGAGAATCGCTTGAACCCAGGAGGTGGAGGTTGCAGTGAGCCGAGCAACAGAGCGAGACTGTCTCAGAAAGTAAATAAATAAATTAAATTAATAAAAATAAAAAAATAAGATGAAGGACAAGGTACTGTCAAGAAACAAGACCCAAGACACAGGCTACAGAAAAACAAAGGGGAAGTGCAGTTATCACTTGTGTGTGCAAATGGCTCCACCGGGAAGAAGGGGCAGCACGCAGGGCTGTGTTAGATGTGTGACTTGTGAGATGTGACCAGAGCCCCAGGCACACCCTTATTTCTGCCTTTCATGGCCACCCTAAAATTTAAGCAGTGGGAGGCACTTCCTTGTGTCTTAGCCAACAGCTCCCACCCCCCAGCTCCCCAAAGAAATTCTGCTTCCCTCCCCCAATCTCTCCTGCCTCAGAGTTTGGGGGTGGTGAGGAAGTCAGCAGGTGCCTGAAGCTGATGTCCTCCGTGTAATCTGCGGGTTCTGCAGAGATTTGCCCTCACACCAAGCTGTCCCACCTGACGACCCCTTCCCTAACCATTGGTTCTCCCTGCCCCCACTGCACCACTGGAGGGCACCCCTGCTCCCCATGGCGCCCTCCCTCTCAGGCCGCTCAGTGCACAGGAACTGCACACCTGTTATTGCTCTTCTGATTCTAGGAAGGGTTTTACAACACGTTTGGGTCATAGACCTGACTCCTCAAAGCCAGGCTACCCTGGGCAGTGGAGGGATCTGGCCTCTGGCAGGGGCAGGCCCTCAGGTTACAGCTGAATCCTGCCACGCGGGTTGTTTCTGCCTCAACAGAGTGGCCCTGATGCTTTGTTATTTTGATCCCAGGGACAGGACAGAGGGGCTTGGAGGCCAGCATTTGAGGAGAGTGAACCACACTCTCTGGCACCGAGAGGGCACCTCAGAGGGCAGCCCCTGCCAGATGTCCTGAACACTGAGAGGGCACCTCAGAGGGCACTCCCCCCGTCAGGTATCCTGAACACCAAGAGGGGACCTCAGAGGGCACTCCCCCCGCCAGGTGTCCTGAACACTGACAGGGCACCTCAGAGGGCACTCCCCCCGTCAGGTGTCCTGAACACTGACAGGGGACCTCAGAGGGCACTCCCCCCGTCAGGTGTCCTGAACACTGACAGGGGACCTCAGAGGGCGCTCCCCCCACCAGGTGTCCTGAACACCGAGAGGGGACCTCAGAGGGCACTCCCCCTGTCAGGTGTCCTGAACACTGACAGGGGACCTCAGAGGGCGCTCCCCCCACCAGGTGTCCTGAACACTGACAGGGGACCTCAGAGGGCACTCCTCCCATCAGGTGTCCTGAACATTGACAGGGGACTTCAGAGGGCACTCCTCCCATCAGGTGTCCTGAACACCAAGAGGGGACCTCAGAGGGCACTCCCCCCGCCAGGTGTCCTGAACACTGACAGGGCACCTCAGAGGGCACTCCCCCCATCAGGTGTCCTGAACACTGACAGGGGACCTCAGAGGGCATTCCCCCCGTCAGGTGTCCTGAACACCAAGAGGGGACCTCAGAGGGCACTCCCCCCGCCAGGTGTCCTGAACACTGACAGGGGACCTCAGAGGGCACTCCCCCCATCAGGTGTCCTGAACACTGACAGGGGACCTCAGAGGGCACTCCCCCCGCCAGGTGTCCTGAACACTGACAGGGGACCTCAGAGGGCACTCCCCCCGTCAGGTGTCCTGAACACTGACAGGGGACCTCAGAGGGCACTCCCCCCGTCAGGTGTCCTGAACACTGACAGGGGACCTCAGAGGGCACTCCCCCCGTCAGGTGTCCTGAACACTGACAGGGGACTTCAGAGGGCACTCCCCCCGTCAGGTGTCCTGAACACTGAGAGGGGACCTCAGAGGGCACTCCCCCCGCCAAGTGTCCTGAACACTGTGCTCCTCGTGGCCCAGCTCGGAGGTGTCCCTGTAGGGCTGGCAACCACAAGTCACCACTGTCCTACCCTCCTCAAATTGCCAGCACACCACCACGGAGCCCACTCCTCCAGGCTGTGACACTTATGAGGCCTTCCTCCTTCCCCTGAGAGGTGGGCATCAGCCTGAGGCCTCTGGGCAGCACGCACAGGGCAGGGTCAGGTGTCAGAGACTCACTAGGGGAAAACCTGTGAGAAAACCGGGGCAGGAGTCTGGGAGGTTGGGAGAAGGTCCAGTCAGGATGCAGGTCTGGGCCCTGGGCAGGAGAGAGGGAAGGAAGGAAGGTTGGGAGCCCTTTGCACGGTGGCTCAGCAGGGCCATTGGGGGGCCTCAAGCCAAAGTCACCACCACCCAGGAACAGATTGCCTGGGTGTCAGGCTAGCCTCGATGCAAATGTGGAGGTGAGCTCAGGGTGCAGAGGCTGGGCCACTGGTCAGTCCTGCTCCCCACAATGGAAGGCCTGAGAGGCATGTTCTCATGGCTCTGCAGACAGCACTTAGGAGTGTGTCTGTCCAAATAGATGAGGAAAAACCTCCCAGTTTCTTTCTGGGGACTCCTGAGAATCTACTGTGCTTTGCATCCCATGGACCTCATGGAGGTGGGGTCTGCTCAGTCTTCCAGCCCTCACCATGCCCAGTCTGTGGATGTCCTTCTGCTCCAGGCACCAGGAATGCAGCAGTGAAGAAGAGAAGGAATCCTGCTCTAAGACATGGGCTCTAGTGGGAGAGGACTAGATTGCAATGCTGGGTGCTCTGCAGAGAACAGAGTGTGGAGGGGCAGGCTGGGGGAGATGGGAAGAACTGGCCCTTTCATTTTAACTCATTATTGGCGAAAGATTCCCTAGGTCCTTAAACACATCTCCCAAAGAATCAGATGATTTTAAAATCTTATCCCTGAGTCAGCGCAATCCCGATCACAATCTCATCTGGCTTTCTTGCCAAAATTGCCAAGCAGATCCTGAGATTCACATGGAAATGTAAGGGACTCAGAATAGCCAAAACAATCTTGAAAAAGAGCAAAGTTGGAGGACTCACGCATCCCACTTTCAAAGCTGATGGCAAAAGTACAGAAGTCAAGAGCTGGTGTAAGCACAGATACACAGATTGATGGAATGGACTGAGAGTGAGGGCTGGAAATAAACCCTCAGAGTTACAGTCCACTGATTTCCAACAAGGGCACCAAGGCAGTTTAACAGGGAAAGAATAATTTTTGCAACAGATGGTATTGGGCCTAGTGGATATCCATGTGCAAAAGAATGAGGTTAGACCCCTACCTCATGCCATACACAATGTGAACTCCAAAAGTAGCAGCAACCTAAATGTGAGAGCCGAAACCATAACACTCTTAGAAGACAACATAGGAATACATCTTTGTGGCTTTGAGTTAGGCTATGATTTCTTACATATGACACCAAAAGCACAAATGACAAAAAGTAGATAAACTGGACTTTCTCAAAATTAAAACTTTTGTGCTGCAAATAATACCATTAAGAAAGTGAAAAGGTAACCCAGAGAATGAGAGAAAACTTTTGCAAACCATATATCCAATAGGGAACCTGGCTGTAGAACACATAAAGAACTCTTGCAACAATAATAAAAGGACAAAAATCCAACTAAAAATGGGGTGAAGGGTCTGAGTAGATATTTCTCTGAAGAAGATACACAAATGGTCAGCAAGCATATGAAAAGACACTGATATCATTAGCCATCGGGGAAAGGCAAATCAAAACCACAATGAGATGCCACTTCACACCCAGGAGCTTGGCTGTCATGAAAAAGACAGACAATAACAGGTGTTGATAAGAGTAGGGAGAATTTGAAACCCTCCCACACTGCCCGTGGGAATGTGAGATGTGGCAGCCTCTTTGGAAAACAGTTTGGCCAGTCCTCTTGGAATGTTAACTGTACAGTGACTGTACGACCAGCAATGCTGCTTGTAGCTGGGGACTCTAGAGAAATGGAAACCTTTGTTCACATAAAAACGGGTACACAAATGTTCATTATTCACAATAGCCAAAAAGTGGAAACAGCCCACACTTCCATCAGTGGAAGAACAGATAAACAAAATGTGGTCTATCTACTCAGCAGAATGTTCTTTAACCACAGAAGGAATGAAGCGCTGACACACACCCCAGTGTGGGGGACCTTGAAAACATCATGCTGAGTAAAAGACACCAGCTTCAAAGGGCCATGTGTGGTATGATCCCATTTCTATGAAATGCCCAGAACAGGGAAACCTGCGGAGGCAGAAAGCGGATTGGCAGTTGCCAGGGACCGGGGTACAAGTAGGGGGAGGAACAAGGGGCTGATGATAAAGGGCCTGGAGTTTCTTTCTGGAGTGATAAAAGTGTTCCGGAATGAGATAGTGGTGATGGTTGCACAATTCTGTGAATTCACAAAAAACCACTGAATTGTACACTTTAAAAGAATGACTTTTATGGTATATGAATTATATCTAAATACAGATGTCACTAAAAAAATTCACTGTTTTTCCCCACTCCCTACCATCTGGTAGAAGCAGGCACAGGGAATGAGACAGAATAAAGCCACAGCCTGTCCGTCAAAGCTCATTTCTGGAGCAAGGACCCTGGTGCTGGTCAGGGTCCTGGGTTGCCCTGTCCATGCCTGGCCTGGAGGCGTCTGAGCTACGTTCCAGCAGCATCAAGCAATGCCGGGCAGTCATGGGGCTTCAGGCTGTTGGTGCTGGTGGCCCCAGCGTTGTGTGGACCACACCCCATCACCCTCTGGGTGCAGGTGACATCCTGCATCTTCCTGAGGGCTTCCCACTCAACAGGTGCTCTGCAGCTCAGCCTCCCTGAGCCTCCCAGGGTGTCACACAGGCTAAGCAGGCTGCTGTGTGTTAAACCCACCTGGTATCCACACACCTACAGAGAACAACTGTGACAGGCTAGTGTGAGAGCCCCAGCCCTCACACAGGAGGCAGAGGTAGGGCACATCCCTTAGCTCCTCGAGTTCCCTTACTGACAAGGAGATTCGGACAGCACCTGCCATGAAGGGGTGTGTGGACACAAGAGCAAGAGGTGCCTGGAGGGTGCTGGCAGCACAGTCTGGTGCCTGGTACACTGTGGGCTCCTGACATCATCAGTAAACCATGGACAGGAGGCTGCTTCTGAACCTCTTGTCATCGGAAGCCCCTTAGGCCCACAACACACCTGTTGGGAACTACCAGCTTTAGCGTCTCCAGGCCTTTCTGCAGTGCAGTCAGACCAGGTGTCTACATTCACACCCACATGTGTATGGCTGCATGGGGTGTGCGGGTGTGTACATGTGTGCATGTGTGTAAGGACATGTATGTGAGTGTGTGGGTTTATGTGACAGTGTGTGAGTGCATGAGAATATGGGTGTGCATGAGAGTGTGCTGGGGATGTGTGTGTGTACGTGAACGTGGATGAAGAGTGTGCATCGGTGTCTGGGCATGTGCATGAGTGGTGAGTGTGCATACATGTGTATATGTGTGCATGTGAATGTGCATTTATGAGTGTGCAGGTATGAATGTGAGTATGCATGTATGGGCATATGTGTGCCTGTGAGCATGTGTGTGCACGTGAAGGTATGCACGTGTGTGCTGTGAGAATGTGTGTGCATGTGTGTGAGGGTGTGCATACCTGTGTGCCCATGAGCATGTGTGTGCATGTGTGTGAGGGTGTGCACACGTGTGTGTGCCTGTGAGCATGTGTGTGTGCATGTGAGGGTGTGCATATCTGTGTGCCTGTGAGCATGTGTGTGCACGTGTCTGAGGGTGTGTGCACATGTGTAAGGGTGTGCACGTGTGTGCCTGTGAGTGTGTGTGCGCACGTGTGTGAGGGTGTGCACACGTGTGTGCCTGTGAGCATGTATGCACGTGTGTGGTGTGTGTGCGCCTGTGAGCGTGTGTGTGCACGTGTGTGAGGCTATGCATGCATGTGTGCCTGTAAGCATGTGTGTGCACATGAGGGTGTGCATGCGTGTGTACCTGTGAGCATGTGTGTGCACGTGAGGGTGTGCATATCTGTGTGCCTGTGAGCGTGCGTGTGCACATGAGGGTGTGCATGCATGTGTACTTGTGAGCATGTGTGTGCACGTGAGGGTGTGCATGTGTGTGTGCCTGAGCATGTGTGTGCATGTGTGTGAGGGTGTGCACTGACATTTCCTGCACATGCAGACATCCCCTCAGTGTGGCCTGCCCCACGCCGGGCATGGACATTAGGCCTCAAAAGGACTGGGAGTTTCTGCACCAGGGCATCACTCCTGCTGATGCCCATCACTGCATTTGCTCTGTGTGGGTGTCAGAGACTGTCCTGTCTCCAGCTGGGCCTCTGATGCTCTGGCTTCCAGTAGGCTCCTGAATTATCCAGTGGCTTGGGGAGGGGGATTCCAGATGGAACTTGGGTGTGGCTTTAAGAACCCAGGATTCAGAGCTTCAGAAAAAGGATCCCAAGCCAATGTCCAAATTCTTGCAGGGGAAGCAAGTCCACTGGCCTCCAGGGCACAGGCAGCACCTGGGTCCCTTGCTTTGGTGAACAATGTGTTATTACACTACCTCCTTAGCCAGATGAGACAATACAAATTCCTCAAAGCAGCAGTCAAAAGCTATAATCTGATTTTGCAACATCCAGGAGCAGATGCTCTTTGGGAGGAATAAAACACTGAGATGATGGGGGAAGGAATGCGTTGGGTTAGTGTTTGCCTTTTTATGCTCTTGGCTTCCAAACACTTGAGGTTGAAGCATGCCACAGAGAGTAGAAGCAGCTGGGTGAAGCCCTGGACAGGCACATTCCTGAGCTGAGTCGGGTGGATATGGGAACATGCTGGCCCCCTTGCTCACCGGGCGACTGGGTGAGTCTGTCGCCAAAAGTCAAAATGCCCTCCCCACAGCTCTCTCCGCTCTTGGAGAGAGAGGTCTGGATGGAGGCCCGGCCCCTTCAGATTCCTCTGTCCTGGCCCTTCTCAGTTTCCCATCTTCAGACAGTTCCAGGCTGTTGTACTGGCCGTGCAGACTCGCCTGCAACAGTGGGAGGAGTCCACAGCGCGATGGGGACGTGTGTGCATTCCATCGCCCTGGTGTCACTGGTGTGGGCGGCCGGGCTGCGGCACTGGGCCGTCGGGGCATCCGTGACCTCCCAGATAAGATAAAGGGCTGTGAATCCATGGTCTCCCTTCCCAAGCCTCTCCCCACTCCTAGGATGAGTTTTCCAGAGGGGTCCTATGTGAAGGTTGCAAACTGCTTGCAAAGGCCAGCAAGTCCTCCTCCCAGAACAAGCCTCCTCTGAGCACACTCTGGTCTGCATAACAGCCCAGGAGCTGCGGAGTTGCCCCATTACCTCTGGAAAGCTGCCTCACTTCTCAGCAGCTCCTTGCAAAAGCACCTCTTCAAGAGGAAGCAGGAGCAGCCCTCAGGCCTCATCAGCAACTTTCATTAAGAGCGATGGCACTGAGTGAGTGGCACTGAGTGTGTGGCACTGAGTGAGTGTGGCCCGTGTGGGTGCTTTGCATCACGTCTCCTTGAATCTGCACAACCTCCTGATGAGAGGAAGACAGTTGTCATTCTCATTCTCCAGATGAGGAACCCACCCCTTAGCAGGGAGGTTCAGGATTTCAGGGGGAGTCAAGCATGTTCTGAAGAGGATGCTGGGCCTGCCTGTAAGAGGCTCACGGCTTGGCTGGGAGGACAAGGTAGGAAGAGAGTGGAGGCACCACTGGAGCCATCAGCCCCACTGGAAGGTGGAGGTGGAGCTGGACCCCATGCCCACAGGAGGATTTCTCCAACTCTGCGGTTCTGAGATTTTCTTCTGAGATGCCTCCAAGAAGCACAAGTAGAATGTTCCTTCTGGCAGTGGAGTTCCATGGGAGCCAGGGCCAGGTGCTGCTGCAGGCTGTGGTGGGCCCTCAGAGGGGCTGAGGGGCTCTGGAAAGCTGGGCACAAGGAAGTGGTCAGGGATCCCAGATGGAAAGGCCCGCTGGAAAGAACAGCGCTGGCGAGGGTGCAGAGCAGAAATCACATGTGTCCACGTCCCCAGCCAACGGAGCCCAGGAGAACTTACGTGATAATACATGGGATGAAGTGAATTGTTACCTTGATTTCACTTTAATTAATTAATAAATGATCACTATGGCCAGTGGCTGCATGCTGGAGGGTGCAGCTCTGGATTGCTCTGACAATGACAGGCTGCAAACACCAAATCCTCAGACACAACTTCATACTTTCCCATCAGGCCCAGAGCTCACAGCAGGGGATTAACAGACACCAGGGGAGCAGGGAACCCATCTTTCAGCCGTCAGATTGGCGTTCAACCCTAAGGGACCCAACCTCTGAAAGGCAAATGCTCCACACTGGCACCCGGGACAGGAGTGTTCAGGGGCCTGCAGGAGGCTGGCACTGCTGAGTTCCACGCCCTTCCCACACATCTGTTTTTCTGCAGCATCTGGGATTGCCAAGCCTCCCCTTTTCAGCAGCCCCACAGCTGGCCAGGGCAGAGGGGTTCTGTAGTGGAGGCCCCACCCTGGCCCCTACAGCACGTTGCTGAACTGGGAGGTAGATGAGAGTGAGGGGAGGGCAGACACCTGAGGTTCCTGGAAAGCAGACAGATGCAGGGCCCTACAGAGCAGCCAGCAGAGATAGGGGCCTCAGTGTCCAAGCACAAAGTGAGCCTCCAGCAGGGAGCAGACGCTAGTCCTTCCTCCCAACGTCTGTTCACTCTTGGCCAGCAAGCATCTGTGGAGTGCCTTCTGTACACACAGCCTGACCCTGTATCACCACCACCAGGGTGATGGAGAACCTTCCTCAACCACAGGTCCAGACGAGCCCAGGCAGCTGTGAGCCCAGGGAGGTGGCCGGAACACATTCTCCTTTTCATGGAAAAGCCGAGGAATGGAGTGCTGGAAGTCAGGCAGGGTGGGCCACGCTTCCCAGGCCAAAGGAAGCAGCCACTGAAACAGATTTTTAAGACACACAGAGCACCAAATATAAATATATCTGTTCTTAAAAAAGGAATGAATTTTATCTTGAGCGAGACTCCATTGGCCAGACTCAGACATGAAGTATTTTTATCATTAATATCATCTGGGTTTGTGTGGAATTGTTTCATAAGAGGCTGATTCCCAGCACTGCGACAGCAGTGGGGACAGTGGATCAGACAGCAGGTAACCACCGCCTCTGCGGCTCCTGCGTTCTCCTTAGCATCGGTTACCCCCTGAGTCTCCCACTACCCAGGAAGAACAGGGCCGCTGTCCTGACCGAGAGCCCAGCTGTTCTCAGCAGCATCTGCTCTGCACAGGGCTGCCTGGAAAAGAACTGCCCATAAGCCAGGCTCAGCCCTGCCGTGGTGGAGCTCGGGGCTTCCCTGAGCCTCAGCTTCCCTGTCTTTACAGTGAGCACAACAATGTATATGTAACAAGGATTGGGGGAGGAGGGCCTGCAGTTGCTGGTGAACTAGGAATTGGGTAACGGTCATCAGGACTGTCACCCTGATAGTTACCCCCTCCTGCCTGCAGCCTGGGATGCTGAGCCCTGAGTGGGGATCTGAGGAGGGGGCTCAGGGGGCAGGGGCAGAAAGGTGAGGCCTGTTTCTCAGTAACCCACAAAAAGGATGTACACAGAGACAGATGGGACAAGAGAGCTGGGCGGAGACAAAGCTGGCCCTGCCCCACACCAGTGGTGCCTACAGAGACAGCATCTCACGACCACGCCCAGCGGGCTCCTCAACAGCAGAGGCCCCGAGGGATGCCCACTCCCAGCAGGCTCCTCAACAGCAGAGGCACCGAGGGATGCCCACTCCCAGCAGGCTCCTCAACAGCAGAGGCACCGAGGGATGCCCACTCCCAGCAGGCTCCTCAACAGCTCCTGGGAATTCCCCGCAGTGGCTACAAATGGTGACCTGCCCAAATGCTCAGGAGATGCCTGTCTCCCCTATCCACCTGACGGTGCCCTGGAGAGGCTGTTTGGGTGAGCGTCTGCCTCTCCATCCCACTGTTCACTGAGTACAAGACAGGGTTCTTTTCCAAATAACCATCCCTTAGAAAAGTGTGGCCACTGGGTGCAGTGGCTAATTCCTGAAAACCCAGCACTTTGGGAGGCTGAGGCGGGTGGATCACGAGGTCAGGAGATTGAGACCATCCTGGCTAACACGGTGAAACTCCGTCTCTACTAAAAATACAAAAAAATCAGCCGGGCGTGGTAGCGGGCGCCTGTAGTCCCAGCTACTCGCGAGGATGAGGCAGGAGAATGGTGTAAACCTGGGAGGTGGAGCTTGCAGTGAGTCAAGATAGCGCCACTGCACTCTAGCCCAGGCGACAGAGTGAGACTCCATCTCAAAAAAAAAAAAAAAAAAAAAGAAAAGAAAAGAAAAGAAAAGCGTGGCCACTATGCGTCAGAGTTATCTTCCATCCTCTCACGTACAAAGCACGCTCCCAACGGCTTTAGTTCTTTTCTTTCTTTCTTTTTTTTTTTTTTTTTTGAGACAGTCTCGCTCTATTGCCCAGGCTGGAGTGCAATGGCGTGATCTCAGCTCACTGCAACCTCTGCCTCACAGGTTCAATGGATTCTCCTGCCTCAGCCTCCCGAGTAGCTGGGATTACAGGCACCTGCCACCACGACTGGCTAATTTGTGTATTTTCAGTAGAGACGGGGTTTCACCATGTTGGCCAGGCTGGTCTCCAACTCCTGACCTCAGGTGATCCACCCACCTCAGCATCCCAAAGTTCTGGGATCAAGTGCGTGAGCCACTGCACCCGGCCTCTAACAGCTTAGCTCTGAGAAAGGGCTCTCAGAGTGAGATAACCAGCTTGGAAGAGGCTGGAGTCATCATGGAGCTCCCCAGGGGCTGGGTGGGTGAAGAAGGCGGCCCATTCACAACTCACTTGTTCATTATTCCAAGGGGAATTACGTGCTGTATGCGAGTGTTAGATACAATGGTGTGCCAACCCCTGAGGCTCCCTTTGTATACAAGAAATGGAGCCACCGAGAGAAGCGCTCCCTGCTGCTGGATGGTGGGTTTCTGGCTTAGGATAGAGGATGGCAGCACCGAGCATGGAGCCTGTGAGCAGTGTCGGAGCCCTGGGGGATGCCGCGCCCGTCACACACAGGTTTTCACTCTAGAGAGGAAGAAAAGATGTCGAATGTCCGAGGACCTGGACTGAAGATGATAAGATGGGCAGGGTGACAGGCTCAGAGGAGTGGAGCCTGACTCTAAACTTGGATCTCCCGGCTGCAAATCCAGCCTCCATCCATGGCCAGCTCCCACCCTCACCACCCGGGCAGGACTGTTGTGAACTGCAGTGGTCGTGCCGCCAGAAACCCAGTGGCTCTGTGAGTAGAATCAGCTTTGTTGAAATCAAAGTGACTTTGACCAAGAGAAGATGCCCCACTGCAGAGTTGGGAGAAATTCCAGTTTCCTTCTCCCAGGTCAGGCAATCAAGGGACAACGGTGTAAGCCAGTCAGGCCGAGCAGGGCCCTTCTCCCGTTCCTTCCTCATCCGCAAATGCCGTTGCATCCCCCTAGCTGTGCTGTGCACTGCCTCCATCACAGCAGGCTCCCCAGGGAGAGACCTGGCAGAGGGGCCATGGTGATGCCACCACACAAAGAAAAGGTCGTCCTCAAACAAGTGCCCTGCAATGCTGCTATTGCACCGGGGCAGTGCTGGCCTCAGAGGGAAACTCCAGCCAGAGTGGCTGGAACTCCCATGGAGAAGTCCATCCCACTCAGGGTTAGGCAACTCCTGGGCCTGAGTCCCCTGTCTTGTCCAGGGAAGTGGATGAGAGCCAGTGGGGCCCCTGTGGCAGAGGCAGAGCCCACCCAAATCCCTGAAGACCTCCCAGCTCATCTGGGTGGGGCAGGGATTGGCACTCAGCTGGAGTGGGATCACGGGGACCTGACCCCCAGCCACCGTCCCAGAACAGAGACTGCCACCGCCCACACCGCATGGCAAAGCTTCCCTGGGTTCAGCTATGACTCCCAGAAGCCACAGCCCCATGCCTCAAGATGAGCCCTTGTTAGATCATCAAAGCTGTGCTCCTTCCTGTCTGGCTCCTGGAGCAGCCTGGCTGGTTCCCTTTTACTCGGCTCCTTCCTCCAAAGAACAGTGTTGCAGGCACCTGGAGCCCCTGCCTTCTGGCCTCTCCGAAGCCCTCTCCTGCTGCAAGCTGCTTCCTCCAGGAAGCCCTCTCCTGCTGCAAGCTGCCTCCTCCAGGAAGCCCTCTCCTGCTGCAAGCTGCCTCCTCCAGGAAGCCCAGCCTGCTGTAAGCTGCCTCCTCCAAGGAAGCCCTCCCTGCTGCAAGCTGCCTCCTCCAGGAAGCCCTCCCTGCCTCCCAGTGGCTTGCAGGGCTTTCTTCTGACCTCCACCCTACACTCATCTGTGTGGGGCTCTGGAGATGCAGGGTGACAGGCTAAGGCTGGCCTAGGTTCCCCAGGCAAGCGTCTGCTATGTGTCTGCTCCCCCAGGTCTCAGGGAGCTCACCACCAAAGCTTCTGTGAGGGCACTTTACACAGAAGAGGGATCACCCCTCAGAGGGGAAAATGGGGCCAGCTGGGTAGAGCCTACAGGGATGTGGATTTTGGCTTCAAAGATGGAAGGAATTTCTAGCAGACCTATCTATTTAAGGATGGAATGCACGCCTGCTTGCTCCTGTCTCGGGAGGTGCCCGTGGGATCTGGAGAGCCAGTGAGGAGTGGGGAAAGGAAGGTGGGAGCTGTGACCTTCCAGAACATTGCCTCCCTCCGTGTCCCAGGGCCAAATCTCTCTGGCACATAACCAAGAGCTCAGAAATGTCTAAATCTGAAATATTTTAAGAGTAAGAATCGTCAGCAGCTCCATGTCCTCTCCACGCCTAATGAGACTTTCCTAATACGAAAAGCTAAAAACAACTGAAGACATTTTGAGTTTCGCCTTCCAGGGTCTCAGCCTGGGCTGTCTGGACTGGTGGCTGCTGCCAGCTTTGCCCCAAATTGAACAGGCTTCTCTTGGAACTCAGTGAATAAGCAGCAACTTGGTGGCACTGGCGCTGCATGCGGTGTCCGCCCTTTCCCGGAGGCTCCCTTGTGCACAGCCCCTCGAGGCGGAAGGAGCCCCCAGCAGACACGCTCGAGGCATGTTCTTGGTCTGGGAAGCCCCAACCCGGGGTGCCGCTGCCTATGGGAGTAGACAGCACAGCCCAGAGGCCCCTTCTCCAAAGCCGCTGATGAAAGAGGCCTGGGGACCAAGCCTGGTGCCCCCAGACCCCACCTCTCCCCATGGGCTGTGGCAGGGGGTGGGGGACTGTCAAGAGGATGGCAGGGTTACATCTGCAATTGTGGTCTTAAGGCTCTTGTGCCATTCGTGAACTGAAAAGATGAAGAAGGACTTGATTTCTGGTGACAAGACCTGTGGGACAATTGCAGGAATCAACTCGCCCTGATCGTAACATAAAGATATTGGGGAACACCTTTGGGGAACCTCCTTCCTCAAGCTCGGAGCACAGGCTAAGGATGGCAGCGGTCACCTCCCAGGGACCTGGGGACAAAAGCCACACCGGCACCTGTAGTGGCCTCAATAATGTCCCCTAAAGAGGTCAGGTTCTAATCCTTGGATGCTGCAAACGTGTCCTTGTTTGAAGAAAGGGCCACATGACTAAGTGAAGGTTCTGGAGACAAGATGATCCTGGATCACCTGGGTGGGCCCTGAATGCAATCACAGATGTCCTCATAAGAGGGAGGTGGAGGGGGATCCGGCCCACAGAGAGGACAGGGTGCATGGGAACGGAGCAGAGAGAGATGAAGATGCCGGCCCTGGAGACTCGAGTGAGCTGCCACACTCCTGTCCCATGGAGGGATCTCTGCAGGAGGTCAGGCATGCAGGGCTCATGGCAACAGCTTCTGTTTCCCACCTGCCGTGTGCCGTGGGCCGTGAGAGACTCAGCGGCGGTGAGGCAGGCTAGACACCTCCAGGCCACGTGTGGGCAGATGCAGGTGCTTTGCAGGTGAGCCTATGACAGAGTGCAAAACAACAAAAAAAGTGCATGGAGAGAAGCCGAGGAAAGCAGATGTGGAGGGTGGCTGAGCCTTGTCACGCACACACCCATCTTCGAGTCATCCTTGGCGGGACCCTGCTGAGCAACGGAACCTCTTTGATCATACCTGAAGCCACCCCACTGCCATTAGCTTTGTGGCCATCAGTACAGCCGAGGGACCACTCAGATGCCCACCCCGTCCCAATCTCCCATCGCCACTGAGCCGCCTCTGAGCTGCATGTTGCTGGGCTGGACGGAATGCAGGTTTTAAGGCTAGAGCCGAAAGCAGCCCCTGCGTGGCGACACTGTTTTGGTGCCTGCTGCTGGCTGCTTACTGGATGTCTGCTGCAGATCTCTCCTGGAGAAATGGCTTTTCCAGCGTTTGGGAGACGAGGACCCACTGAGAGACAGTTTGAACGCGTTACTCAGTGCTCAACATCAGTCTGGGTGGCTTCTGATCCAGCCTGCACCGAAATGGCCCTGCTTCAAAACAGCTGCATCCAATGTGCTGCACCAGGTCTGTCCTTCTGCCTGGTGTGCCTGTCCCTCCCCTCTGTGGGGTGTGGGTGCATGAGTGTGTGTGTGTGTATGTGAGTGTGCATGACTGTGTGAGTGTGTGAGCATGTGTGAGTGTGCATGTGTGTGTGCACGTATGTGCACCTGTGTATGTGTGTGTGGGTGGGTGGAGCATGGGCAAATGTGTGTGAGCATGTGTGTGAGCATGTCTGTGCAAGTGTGTGTGCGTATGAGTGTGAGCATGTCTGTGAGTGTTCGTGTGTGTGCATATGCGCACCTGTGTGTGAGCACGTGAGTGTGCATATGTGTGTATGTGCACCTGTGTGTGTGGAGGGTGAGCATGTCTGTGAGTGTGCACGTTTCTATATGCACCTGTAAGGGGAGGGTGTGCATGTCTGTGTGTGCATGTATGTGTCTGTATGTGCACCTGTGTATGTGTGTGTGAGCATGTGTGTGTGTGTGTGTGTCATTCCCCCACCCCCACGCAGCTGGAGCCTATCTCTCATGTTCCACCCACCTTGCCATCCCCAGTGGGGACAGGAGCTGGGATCCTATGAGGATGTCCCTGCCAGGCTGGCCCCTTCCCAGGCATCTGGAGTCTGGACACAGAAGCCCCACCCCATGGCCTTGGGGCTGTTGCAATACATCAGGGTCTGTGAGGGCCACTGTCGGGGAAATTCCTGTCGCAGGAAGGGATCTGAAAGGAGGGGGCCCTGCAAAGGCGCGGCCAGGAGGGCTTGCTTCCGCCCTTCAGAGGCAATATCCTCTGCAGAGCCGAGAGCCCGAGGGGGGATGCTTATCAAAGCCAGGCGCTGCCCCAGGGATGGCGCGACATCCAAGCCCTTTCTCTATTCACAGTCAAACATCTCATAGGGGCAGAGGTGCCAGCTGCCTTCCATATTTCTGGGGCGACAGAATGCAGGTTGAGACCTCAAACATATGTTATCTGTGTCGATGAGAGTGTCTGTCGTTCCACACAGAGAGCAGATGGTGTTCCCAGCACATCTTCACCAGATCTGTTCCAGAGAGAGGGATCTTCTAGAACTCAGCCATCCTTGCACTGCTAAGCACAGTGATGGGTGAACAGCTTGGTCCTGCCCAGTATCTCCCGGGTGCCTGGCCCATGTGTGTCTTTGTGTGCACCGAGTGCAGGCCGCAGTATCAATGTGTACAGTTGTACAGCTCAATGACAGATCAGTGCTTTCAGATAGCCCTCTAATCAAAACCCACAAACACCAGAACGGTCACAACCCAACTCCTCAGCAGGGGCTCAGCTAAAGCCGTTGACGTCCTCCCCAGACCTTGAGCCCTGCCACATCCCGGGGGCCCGAGATGACGTCCTCCCCAGACCCTGAGCCCTGCCACGTCCCGAAGCTCGAGAGGGTCTTGCTAGTCATTGTGCCATGGATGCCCCAACAGCACAGGCCATGCTTGGTGTAAATCATTCTTTGGTTATTACAGAGACCTGGCATTTACCCTTAAAAACTCGTCCCGGTCTTCTCTCTGATGGCCCCGGCATTACGAAGGCTGCGTGGGCGCCTCACTCATTTCTTCACCCCTTGCTCTTCCATTTCATTGGCTGCATTTGCTCAGCCACGGTCTACAAAGACAAGCAGAGACCCAGGCTTTGAGCGGCTTCCCAGTCATGGGAAGCAACCAGGTGTGTTGGTTTTTAGCGCTTGGACTCAAGGATACTCAGGGTTAAAGGGGCAATTTCCACGTGGAAAAAGCTCCTCAGATGAGATGGCCTCTTTCTTCAAAGAATGAGCGGCTCTTAATGCAGGGTTGTATTTTCTTGCCTGTGTCTTTGAGTAGCCTGGGAGCTCAGAGGGCAGGGGGCAGGAACCCAGCAAAGTGCCAGGTGGATTTGAACAAGGGAGTTTGCACAATGATGTGGAAGGCCAAGTTTATGCACCCTAAACCACTGAGGGGACAGTAAGACAGCACTAGGCAGGTATTTGTGGAAGGAAGTAGGAAGGAGCGGGTGCTTAGACGATGTCTTAGAGGTGCACGGGGCAGGAGGTAGGATGGCACGAGCCTACCTTGGGCAGTGGTTTGGCATGGCGGCACGCTGGTTCTGCACAGTTGGTTCTGATTGGCATCTTGGTCTAAAGACAGTTTCAGCTGATCTTTGTCACTGGTCCCATGTGTTTCTGCCACAAGCAACTTTTGGCCACAAAGGAATTTGGGCCAGAGCTTTCCTGGGTGACCATGGAAAGATACCCCTCACATCCAACGAAGGCCACTGACTCCTCCCTTGAAGCACTGGGGGCTCTGGGGGAGACCCCGTGCACAGTCCTGGCACTCAGAGCTGGGCAGAGAGCACACAGATG
Source organism: Pongo pygmaeus (assembly GCF_028885625.2). Taxonomy (NCBI): domain Eukaryota; kingdom Metazoa; phylum Chordata; class Mammalia; order Primates; family Hominidae; genus Pongo; species Pongo pygmaeus. The sequence continues at coordinate 85,599,470 of NC_072391.2, read as the reverse complement.
CTTATCTTGGTTCAGAGTAAAGCTCACCTCGTGGCCTTCACACTGTTCCCTCCACCTGTGTCACCCGAACCCCACTTAACCTGCTTGTGCCTTAGGAGAGAGACCGAAGGCTCAGAGAAACCTTTCCCGATCAGCTACCCATAGCCCCCTCCGTGCCCCACAATTCCCACCCACAGTCCCAGTCCTCATGCACCCATCCCAATTGGACACTGTAGACTTATTTGAAGGTTAGTTATTTATTTAATGCTGGTCTCCTTATGGGATCACAGAAGGGGTCTCAGAAGAGGTGACATTAAGGTTAAGAGGGAAAAAACACCCCCCAATGAAGCTTTGAAGGGAGTATTCTAGGAAGAAGAAATGGCCAGTACAGACCCCTTCAGGTGGGAGAACTTTCTAGACAAAGCCCAGAATCTTGGCAGGTGATGGATCATCATTTCCCTTTCCATTTAGTAAATAATTCCACCCATTCATCTATCTACCTACCCAGCCATTCACCCATCCACTCATTCACTCATTCATCCATCCACCTATCCATCCATCTACCACATACCGATTTAATCATCCATCCATCCACCCACTCAATTATCCATCCACCTACCTATCCATTCATCCACCATGTACTCATTTAACCATCCATCCATCCATCCATCCATCCATCCATCCATCCATCCATCCATCCAATTACCCATCCATCCATCACCCACATGTCCACCCATCCATCCACCTATCTTCCTGTCCATCTACCCATTCATCCACCTATCCACCTATCTATCCACCTACCCATCCATTCATCCATCCATCCACCCATGCATTCATCCACTTGTCTACCTATTGATCCATCAATCAGTCTATCCATCCATCTATTCATGCACCCATCCACCCATCCATCCATCCACCCACCATCCACAGGCCTCAGTCAGTTCAGGGGAATAGAAGGGAATTCATGTTTCTGGCTGCTGGTAGAGGCCGTGCCATTGATCTCAGTCTTTCTGTGTGAAGGATGAGGAAGACCCCAGGGCCTCTCCAAGGGTATTTAGATGGAAACTGTCAGGATTGTGCTCCTCAGAGAGGCTGTCTAGTGGACCAGTGTCAGATAAAGGATCCAGACAGGGGGATTTAAAGTTCCTGGTGAGCTGGATGGAAATCAAATTCTGTTAGAGGTTTTTTTGTTTTGTTTTGTTTTGTTTTGTTTTGATAACACAGGGTGGAGACAGCTAACATATGGGGAAGGTGACTCAGGGCAGAGTCTGGACAGCCTATGAGTGAGCAAGTAGTGAGCACAGTTTGCCCAGAGTAGGAGGCGCTTCACAATGGGCAGACTTTTCCAGCCCAGACCACCGAGGCCTGGCTGGCCACCATCACCCGAGAAGATTCCAGCTCCAAATTCTAGCCCACCTACCTGACTTAGTGTACGAGGCTTCACTCAACCCGTTTTCTGACCCTTCCCCACATGCGTCACACATGTCACCACAATGCTTTCCAGTGAAGCATTTTCACGCGTGTTGGTCCCCGGACCCCACTGCGGCCCTGGTGAGGTGGGTTTATCAGTCTCATTTCATAGATGGGAGGGTTGAGGCCTATAGATGCAAAATTACTGGTCTGAGATTACAACAGGGACTCACACTCAGGCCCTGCTACCCAATGTCCTGGCTCCTGTGGCCTTGGCTCACCTGGGCCACCCTGCCCCGGTTGGAAATGTGTGGTCCTCGCTGCTGGGAACCCAAGCATCGGCTGCTGTCTGGTCAAGGCCCCCGCTGGGAACACGCACACCAGGCAGCTCAGTGCCATGCAGCACCCACCCACCGCAGGCGACTCCAGGGCCCCTTCCGGCTCCCCCTCTGCCTCTGGAAGTCCCCTTTGCTCCATTCTCCAGGCCCCACATGGCACCCCCTTGCCCTTAATTGTGACCCGCATATCCAGATCCACTTCATGTTCTCCAGACTCCTGGGCCCTGACACCAAAGCCTCGGTCCCCAAAGCTGTCCTACCCCAGAATATGTGCCTCATACCTTTGGCTCCAGCCCCTTCCCTGGGCAGCCAGCAGCCATCAAGGCTGAGCCCCAGAGGCCCTGCCTGCTTAGAAGGAAGGACACAAAACAGAGGGGTCTGAAGGCACCACATCAGCTCGCCAGGGAGGACGGGCCTGGGTGGTTCTTCTCTCCCCAGAAGGGAGACTGAGGCCCAGGAGGACTTAATGGCATTCCCAGGACACCCAGACGCAGGGAGGATCCAACATGGCGGCTCCATTTCCTTTCTGCTGATATTCACCGAGACCACCAGCAGTCATGAGAAGTGCTTCCGCACGGGGCTCCCTCAAGGTCAAGGGCTGTGAAGGGTGGCGTCTGCATGGGGTGTAAGATGGATACACAAGTGGGAGAGTCTCTAACCAGGGAGGCAAGTCCAGTTCCCGACTGTTCCTTATTACCTGGGAGACATCAGGCAAGCCGTGTGCTGAGCCCCAGTGTCTTCATCTCTAAAACGAGATGATGGCTGCCCGATGCAAAGAGACAAGGTTCTGCCTCCCCGGCAGCAGGACTTGGCGAAGGACAGAAGTTTTGAACGTGTCTTATTGAGGGAAAAGTGAGCTGGGAGGCTAAAGCTGCTTCTACGTCTGATAGCTCAGGATTCTGGTCAAAATTCAGCAAGCGCCCTTCATGCATCACACGCGCGTGTGCAGTGGGGAGCAATGTGCAGCAGCCGAGCCCCTGGAGCCCCTGCTGGGCGGACGCCAGGCTCCTACAGAAAAGTCTGAACAGGAAGCTCATGGTTTCTGCCCACTGGTGCTTCTGGAGAAATCTCAGGGTCCGGGTGGGTCTGAGGAGCCAAGAGGGGAGTGGGGAGCCTGGACTGCCCCATCTATGTGGGTTAGCATCCCTTGGCCTGCTTGGCTCCAGGTGTGTCTCCCAGAGGGAAGCAGAGGTGCTGGACGGACACACACCTGGAGCCCATCCAGTCACTCAATGAGACTTCCCAGATACGCCATGTGGCAGGAGCTGCCCTGGACATCAGGCAGAGAGCACTGGCCAAGGCTGACCCGCTCCAATCTGGTTTTGTGGGGGAAACACGGGTTTAAACCCACACAGAAATGACAGGCAGAGGGATCCCTGGAAAGATAATGTCCTGAAGGTGGGGGTGGCCTGATGTCCACTAGGTCATTTGCAATCAGGGTCATGAACAAGTGGGCACCTCCTAGATGTGACTTCATTCACTCATTCGTTCAGCAGACACATATTGAAAACCTCCAGCGTGCACCACTGTGGTGACCACAAAATTGGGCAGAACCAGATTGGGCAGAGCTTCTGCTGTAGTTGAGGTTGGGGGGTGGTGGGGATGAACAATATCAGTAATTCTACTTAATGCAGAATGCTTGGCACTAGGATTATTCACATTCTCAACATTTATTTACATAGAATTGTATATAAAAGAATAGAGCCTCAGATAGAACTTTCAGGAATGCCTCAGAAAGGAAGAGACTAACATCTCGAATTGTGTGAACCTGAACATGGCTCTGAAGTGTCATGGCCCAACTGTGACAGGGATAACAGATCTGCTTAAGGAGGGGACGTCACCTGCCATGCTGGAAACAGACTTCCGAAAGGCTCCCAACACCCACTCCTTTTCTGCCAAAAACCTCTCTTTTCTGTCCCTTTATGGAGGCAGCTTATGAGGAAGTGAGAAGTCCAAGAGACAACTTTGAGATCAAGGGCACCGGAAATTTTGCCTTTCATCTGAAAGTCCATCAGCTGCACAGGAAATCCGCAGCCAGGCAGATGCCGCGACAGTGGCGCAGCGTACATATTAGCTCCTGCTGGCGTGCTAAGCCGTGGTGCATGGCTCCCGGCACTGTAAGTGCCTCACTGCTCTCAGATGGGACTGAGCTACAGACAGCTCACCCACGATGTCCATCGCTGCTGTCTGAGCTTTGAGGGAGCGGCTCACATTTGTGACTTGGGAACAAACATCTTTCCCAAGTAGTGCCCAGACAGAGCCTGTCTCCTGTGTGCTCTGACACAGCCCCAGGCTCCAGACAATGTCCATCAGCCTAAATAACAGGCTGAGTCTTCTTGGCCCGTGAAAGCTATTTTCTGGTTAGGCAATGTTGCAAGGGATTCCCTCCTCACTCCACAAACGTACAACAGACACACACTTGGGACATAAGTGTGCATATCTGGTCCATAAATCCTACCATGCACATCTGCCAGTTTCTGCATTTCTAACATCTGTTACCAGGACCTTAGGGCACAAAGACCAAGAGAGCTTAGGAACACATTCACTCCTACACACCCACTCTCTGTAGTCAGACTACCTGGGGAACGATCCCAGCTCCACCACTCACAAGTGACTTCATTTCTCTCTCTCTCAGCTTCTTCATTTGTAAAATGAGTGAAATAACACTCATTGCTCATGGAGTGGTGACGGGAGATTAAGTGAGCTAATTTAGGCGAAGCACTCAGCATAGTACTTAGCAGAGAACAAACACTCAATAACTCGCAGTCACAGATCGGTGTAATTGTGTTATTTTAATCATCATCATCATATCATCATCACCATTGTCATAATAATAATAATCATCACCATCATCATGATCATCACCATCACCATCATCACCCTCCTCATTACCATCATCACCCTCCTCATTACCATCATCACCCTCATCACCCTCATCAACACCCTCATCATCATCGCCATCACCATCATCCTCATCACCATTATCCTCATCACCATCATCATCATTGCCATCACCATCACCCTCATCACCACCACCACCATCACCCTCATCACCACCATCATCACCATCACTGTTGCCATTATCACCTTCATCATCATTATCATGACCATCATCATCACTATCATCACCCTCATCATCACCACCATCACCATCATCAACCTCATCATCACCCTCATCATCATCAATACCCTCATCATCATCATTGCCATCACCATCATCCTCATCACCACCATCATCACCATCACTGTTACCATCATCACCCTCATCACTATCAACATCCTCATCACCATCACCCTCATTACCATCATCATCACCATCACTGTTACCATTATCATCCTCATCATCATCATTATCATCACCACCACCATCATCACCACCACCACTGTACTATAACTGTAGAGTCACCAAGAACACTGGAGTATGGAGTGTCTGTTTTATGCTCTTTGTCATTAAATGACTTTCTGGTACTGTTGCCCTTAGTGCTTCTGTTACAAGTGCTCTCTCTCTCTCTCTCCTGTCTGGTCACAGGCTTTTACTTTTATTTGTCATCCTTTTATATTAAAGCCCCTCTTGTACATAGCTTTTGACATAGGAAGAGCAAGAGCCTGGAATTCAGGAGATTTGGGTTGCATTCTTTTTGGACAAGCAGGTCTCAATCTTTCCATCTACACAACAGGGGTTACATGAGATGGTATCAGGGGTCCCATCTAGCTCCAACATTCTAAAATTCCTCTTGGCAGAAGAGCTTGTTTTTGATTCATTGTGAATTCCTCAAACACATGTAGCAGGTGTTCATCAAGTGAATGCTAAATTAATGAATAAATGTGATGAGTATGAATGTCAAGAGAGTGATGCAATAAATATCATAGAGTGTAGCCTTGATGATTGATAGATTTGGATAGGTGGATGGGTAAGAGACAATGTTCTTGGCAATAAAAATGGGGTGAAGAAAGGCACACATATAAAAAACAGGTAGGTCCTGCCATCAAGGAGCATGAGTGACAGAGTAGAATAAACACATGTGAAAACATCCAAGTTCTCAACATGAGCGCCTCCCTGGCTCCCTCTCTCACAAAGCTACTGGGGGCATGCTCCATGAAAACAAGGGAGTAAACCAAGAAGGTGAAAGGCATGGATCTAGGAAGCAGGAGATTCAACACAAGAGCAAGGTGCAGATACTCCCCAGAAAGATGGAGAAAGGAGACTCGCAAAACGTTGACTGACCACAGGGCACAGAGAACATCTAGTTCAGACTGGAGCAGCAGGAAGAAAAAGGCTTCTCCACAAAGATGAAATGGATAAATTATCTAGTGTGTTTGAAAGTCTTGGGAGGAGATTTATACAACTGGAGTGAGTTTGGGATTGAATTAATAAGTGCACAGAAAAGCAAGCAAACAAACCAGCCAATCACAACCAACCGACAAAAATCTCAAATCACTTCTAAAAAACATGTGCAATAAAGAAAAGGAAATGACAGTACTCAGTAAGCCTCAGTTATGAATTACAGCTACGTGATCACCATAAAGTCAGTGCTGGCCATAAGGCTAATGGGGCAGGGTGAAGGAAGTCTAGCCTGGAGCGTGAATGAATAATGCTTAAAACAGAACTTCAAGAAGTAGCATCACACCAGCACTCATAGCAACACGAAGACTGGAAAGGGTACTGGGGGTGGCGGCTGGACCTGGGAGGGATGTTGTTTCTCATAACAAGCCTTATAGAACTGTTTGATGTTTTAAGGCTTTAAGTGATGTGTATTTATAATTGTGATAAAATGATCCACTAAATAAAAAGTGAGGTACAGTATTGCCAGCATGGGATTGATAAAGAAACTGAAGTTCAAGGATAGCAGGTGCTACACGGTGGGGAGACTTGGAACTGTTGTCTCCCCCTAGTGGTAGTGGGCAGTGGTGCAGCCTTTTGGAGGTGGCTGGGCTCCGCTGGTGCGGTTGTACACAACCACTGTCTACAAGGCAACATGCTGTGCGCATGTGCACCTAGAGAAACCTTTGTGCCACACATCAGGAGACTTGGGATGCTCAAAGCAGCTTCACTGTGACAGCAAAACACTGGAAACTCCTGTGTCCGTTGACGGGGGAGTTGGGTAGACAAATTGTGGCACATTCACACAAGGGTGTATTATACAGCAGTGAGGATGAATGGCCATCAGCTATGGACAACGACCCAGGTGCACCTTAGAAACTGAAGATTCGGTGAAATAAAGCAAGTCATAGAACAGCATATGGCCTGGACCCTACCATGTTCATAAAAGCTTTAAAAAGCAAGAAAAATCTAGTGTTTGGGGACACTAGTTATAGGGTAGAACTGTAAAGAAAAGCAAGAGAATAAGAAAAACGGGACTTAGGCATTCCTAAGCTCATTTGAGCTGCTGTGGTCAGACGGTCTCATGCACACTCCCCCCGGTGTGGCTCCACCCACATCTCCTCTCCTGAGCAAGTTCCCCAGAGCTCAGTTTCTGGGAGCCGAGGGCCTCAAGGGGACTCATGTGACCTGGATGGATGCAGTATTATAAGATACAGAGGCAGAAAGGGGCCAGGACAGGGCCACAGGGCAGTATCTGTCCTGTTCTGTGGGCCACGCAGCACTGGGAACATGAAAGTACTTTTCTGTTCCTTCTAAAGCTCACAGCAGCTCACCTGTCAGTCATCAGGAGCCTCTTCCCAGCCAGCCCCTGCTGAGTGATGGCATCTTGTCAGCACCAAATGCAGAATGTTCCTGTCCTCCACATTCCCTCCCACACCTGCCCTGACAAAGCCCTGGCAGGGGCCCAGGCCAGGTGAGGGGCCATGTCCTCTCCCGATGGCAAGTGGCTCAGATCAGCAGCCAGAGGATGGCATGTGGGAGCTGGCTCCTGCAGATGGGCAGGAAGGTGTAAATACCCGGCCTTCAGATGGGGAGAGGATGGGGCAGGGAGAAGAGGGTACCAGTGAGCTCAGAGCAGACAGGCAGGTGCAGAAAGGCCCGGCAGCCACCTGGGTATTTAGTCCTCTGATAATGGCAGATGTCAGCAGCCAGGCTGTGGCTCTCCCAGGAGTCCAAGGAGAGATTCAATCTTGTTGCATGGTTAGCTGCTGCTGAGGCCCAGGAGCCTGAATCCATTCAGGACTCTGTGGTGAATGGAGTGGGGGCTTCTTAGGAAAGCAACTGGAGGGACCTGTGACTTTGAGAAACTCATCCGTCCCAGGCAGGACAGGATGCACAAAAACTCCAAAAGTCAAAGGCAGGTCCCACCAGGGGAATGCGTTCCATCCCCAGCAATGGGGCACAATGGAGGCACTGAGTGGGCTGGGACTGGGGCTTCTGGGCTAAAATACAGGTGGGTGGTTCCGAAAGGAAGGAGATGGCACTGCTCCGGGCTGTGGGTCCGATGGGGGCTGAGCAGACAACGCCAGAGTGAGCGGCCTTCACAGGGTCAGCAGGAGGTCTCATGGAGGGATGAAGACATCTGCAGCCAAGGCCTTCTTGTGGCCACAGGCCCAGTGGCATGAGGGCCCCTCCCACGTGGAAAGCATTTGCCACCACTGCACTGCGACCAGGGTGGCCTGGGAAGCAGCAGACAACATGGCGGCCCCTGCCAGAGGACACTCCCAACTCCCACACTGCCCACCACTCAGACAGGGCCCAGGGACATCACCAGCTGGCTTGCTCTCCACCGGCCCCACGGAGGCCCTGAGCACCTCCCCACCCTGCCGACCCTTCCAGCGTGTCTGAAAGGACATTACATGAACAGACCACAGCTGTGGGCAAGAGGGTGCGCCAAATGGGCCACAGGTGGGCCTCGGGTCCTGGGTGCCATGTCAGCTGCTGGAAAGGCCTCACCTCATGACCAAGCTGACCCTGCTCTTTGTGGCCCTGCCCACGCTGGCTGTGGCAATGCCTGGAAGATTCTGTTGGGATGGTGTGGCCTCCCACACTGTCTCCCCACAGCCCCCGGCTGCCTGTCCTCGTCCACCAGGGTGACCATGGCTGCTGCACCTTCCTGATCCCCTGCACAGATGCCGAGGGTTAGAGACCGCTCAGCAGTGGGCCCTGCTCAGAACTCTCTCCTGAGGGCCTCACCTGCCCTGGCAGGAACCCTCATGTACCCAGAAGAGCTCCATTGCAGGAGGCAGGGCCGATGCTCCCTGTGTACCATGGCTCTGGAGGCAGTTCTCCAGGCACACGGGCCTTTGGCCCAGATAGCAGCCCTGAGACTCCACAGTCAGTGACGGTCATGGGTATCTGTGCTTTGGGCTTCTTGGGCTGAAGCTGACGGGTATGAGGCATGCTAGGCCGGGCATGGGCAATGTGCCTCCTCCCAGCCTGGGAGCCTGAGACCCGGCCCTAGGGGAACCCGCTGTGGGCTCAGAGTTAGCCGCCTGGACTCCCAAGGATGATCTCTGTTGGGAAATAACATCTCAGTCCAATCAGCACAAAACAAAATTCTTCTTGCGTGAGCCTGGGACAGTGGCCTCCCAGAGTGCCAGCTGGTATAGGACAGATGGCCCCTTTCAGCATCAGGAATCCACGTGTGGGGACCCGCGGCTGAGGACAAAGCTGAGTCTTGCTCCTCACCAAGGCCCCATCGCCCTCCTGCAGCGCTGCCAGGGGCATGGTGGAGGGTGCCTGCAGGCCCCACACCATGGAAAGCCCTTAGCTCTTGCTGCTGTCCTTGGGAGGACCCACCCTGCAGAGTGTTGGTGGTGGTGAATTGTCTGTTGGTTTTTACAGGAGCCTGTTCTTTTCTTTTTATCTTTTTTTTTTTTTTTTGAGATGGGATCTCCCTCTTTCGCCTAGGCTGGAGTGCAGTGGTACAATCACAGCTCACTGCAGCCTTGACCTCCTGGGCTCCAGCGATCCTCCCACCTCAGCCTCCCAAGTAGCTGGGATTACACCATGCCTAGCTAAATTTATGTATTTTTTTGTTGTAGAGATGGGGTCTTGCTATGTTGCTCAGGCTGGTCTCAAACTCATGGGCTCAAGTCATTCTCCTTGGGATGCCCAAGCGTCCCTAGGTCGAAGAGACCATCCACTTCAGGAGGCTGGGATCACAGGCGCGAGCCATCATGCCCAGCCTGGAGTCCATTTTTATTTAGCCAGAGGCTCTGTCAGCAAACTGAGCCAAGAGATAATTGCTCAAACCTAATGGCAGCAGCAGACCTTGGGTACACTGGGGGTCTACCAGCCTCCGCAGACCTCGGGCACACTTGGGGTCTACCAGCCTCCGTGTTCACAGCCGAGCTACCTTGGTGGGCCATCCGAAAAGTGGCCAGCCCTAAGAATCTGCTCCAACTCCTCACACCCCAGAGAATCATAAACGATTTCCAAAGTATGGAAAAGCCTAGAAAGTAATGTAATAGATACCCCCAACCCACCACCTAGAATTTTTTCCCAGCATTTTATTGGGAAAACTTTCAAACACACAGAAAAGTTGAAAGAATGGTGTAGCACACATCCAGTGACCCACTGCCTAGGCTCACAGTTGTTCACGTTTTACTCTTCCTGCTGTTACAAATGTATTGACTTCTCCATCCCTCTCTGTTCATTCATTCATCTTTTTTGATGCGTTTCAAAGTAAATGGCAGGCGTCCACACACCTCCCCAACACACTTCAGGGTGCACTGCATTAACCAGAGTTCAACATTTGCTTATGGTTGCTTTTTTTTTTTTTAGTTAAAATGTGCACATCACAAGCGTACAAGTCAATGGGTTTTGATAGAGGCGTTCCCTCGGGTGACTCAAACCCTGTCAAGGTATAGACGGTTTCCATCACCCCAGAAATGTTCCTTCCCAGTCCCCTCCTCACCCCCTAGACGACTGCTCACCACTCAGCATTTGCTCCAATAAATGTCAACGACTAAAATAAACAATTTGTGCAGCCGGGTCTTGAATAATTAGAAATGGGAAAGTGACTTTCTCCTGGGTTTGCCAACTTCTTGACCTAATGCACTGGCCACACTCCGGAGGGAATCGCTGGGGTCCTCCTGCTCCCTGTTAAGCTAAATGTCAGGATACTCTGGATTCCTGGGGCTGCTCTGGGAGCTTGAGGGCTGCCAGGAGGTAATGTGCTCCCGGAACGCTGCACTCCCCATGTGGACCTTAATCAGAAACAAGCCCAGACAGCTGCTTTAGGAGGGTGGAGTTTTTACAGCCACAGTGAGTAGCTGCATCCATTCCTTCGAGGTCAGGAGATGTCTCCTGCTCTGGTAACAGGGATGACCCTTTACGGGTGACACGTGCTGACAATTGACAGTGAGGCTCTTCCCTGTGGGACTCTGCTCTGCACTGCATAAAGCTGCTTAACGGCTGAGCAGATAAGGGGCTGTGTCTGCAGTCCGACGTCTCTGCAGCTGTGTGGAGGAGTCTGGCGACATCCCCCAGCTCTTACTCACACTCCCCTCTGTGCACGTTGGCTCCAGATGGTCCCCGCTGCGTCTTCTGCAAGGTGAGCATCTGAAGGACATTTCCCTCCACAGCAGGGGTCGAAAGGCCAGGGCCCAGGGCAAGGTCCAACAGGCACTGCAGGCATGATCATTTCACAGTGACCTCAGCCTCCCTGCTACACCCAGACACACCCGGGTCCCTCTCAACACAGCACCAGGCGGCTGCCACTCATCACCCAGGGCTGACTTTTGACAAAAACCCCACTTTTCACCCTGGAACACGTGAGAACACAGGCCCAAGGTGCCTTCCGACCACCATCCACAAGGTGCACCCCTGTGGAGCCAGCACTGCCCTCCGAGCTGTGTCTCCCAAACACCTGGAGCCTGGCTGAAGGTGTTTCCTGCCCAGAGGTGTTTCCGGCCCTTGGTCCATCCCAAGAACTGCTGGAATGTCGAGATCACATTTCCTTATCTGCCATGGACTACGCTACACTATGCACCAATGCCAGCTCATACCAACCCAGGTACCAACACTGGCACAATACGGACTGATGCAATAACGTTGGCTCATTAGTTAGTACTAACTAATCCATGCACCAGCATCGGCATGATATGAACTAGTGCTCAACATCTCACAGTATAATCCATGCACTAACCCGTGCACCAATATCCAGACAGTACTGACCAAGCGTCAGTGTGGCACAGCACTAACCTGTGCACCGACATCAGCACAGTACTGACCAAGCGTCAGCGTGGCACAGCACCAACCTGTGTGCCAAAATTGACGCGGTACTGACCAAGCATCGGTGTGGCACAGCACTAACCTGTGCATGGTACTGACCAAGCATCAGCATGGCACAGCACTAACCCGTGCACTGATATCTACATGGTACTGACCGAGCGTTGGTGTGACACAGCACTAACCTGTGCACCGACATCAGCACAGTACTGACCAAGTGCCAGGGTGGCACAGCACCAACCCGTGCGCTGACATCGGCATGGGACTGACCAAGCATCAGGATGGCACAGCACCAACACGTGCACCAAAATCAACACGGTACTGACCAAGCATCGGTGTGGCACAGCACTAACCCATGCATGGTACTGACCAAGCATCAGCATGGCACAACACTAACCCATGCATTGATATCTACATGGTACTGACCGAGCATTGGTGTGGCACAGCACTAACCTGTGCACCAACATCAGCACAGTACTGACCAAGCATCAGGGTGGCACAGCACCAACCCGTGTGCTGACATCAGCATGGGACTGACCAATCATCAGGGTGGCACAGCACCAACACGTGCACCAAAATCAACACGGTACTGACCAAGCATCAGTGTGGCCCAGCACTAACCTGTGCACGGTACTGACAGCATCAGCGTGGCGCAGCACTGATCTGTGCACCAACATCAGCACAGTACTAACCGAGTGTCGGCATGGTGCAGCACTAACCGTGCACTGATATCTACACGATACTGACTGAGTGTCGGTGTGGCACAGCACTAACCATGCACTGATATCTACAGAGTACTGACTGAGTGTCAGCGTGGTGCTGCACTAATGATATCTACACGGTACTGACCAAGCATCAGCATGGCACAGCACTAACCACGCACTGATATCTATGCAGTACTGACTGAGCATCAGTGTGGTGCAGCACTAATGATATATACATGGTACTGACCGAGCGTCAGCGTGGCGCAGCACTAACTGTGCACTGATATCTACATGGTACTGACTGTCAGTGTGGTGCAGCACTAACCGTGCATGATATCTACACAGTACTGACCGAGTGTCGGCACGGCGCAGCACTAACCATGCACTGATATCTACACGGTACTGACCAAGTGTCAGCGTGATGCAGCACTAATGATATCTACATGGTACTGACCGAGCATCAGTGTGGCACAGTGCTAACCGTGCACTGATACCTACACAGTACTGACCAAGTGTTGGTGTGGCGCAGCACTAATGATATCTACACGGTACTGACCGAGCGTCAGTGTGGTGCAGCACTAACTGTGCACTGATATCTACACAGTACTGACCGAGTGTCAGTGTGGCACAGCACTAACCGTGCACTTATATCTACATGGTACTGACTGAGCATCAGTGTGGCGCAGCACTAATGATATCTACACGGTACTGACCAAGCATCGGCGTGGTACGGCACTAATGATATCTACACAGTTCTGACTGAGCGTCAGCGTGGCACAGCACTAATGATATCTACATGGTACTGACCGAGCGTCAGTGTGGCACAGTGCTAACCGTGCACTGATACCTACACAGTACTGACCAAGTGTTGGTGTGGCGCAGCACTAATGATATCTACATGGTACTGACCAAGCGTCTGCGTGGCGCAGCACTAACTGTGCACTGATATCTACATGGTACTGACTGAGCATCAGTGTGGTGCAGCACTAATGATATCTACATGGTACTGACCGAGCGTCAGTGTGGTGCAGCACTAACTGTGCACTGATGTCTACACGGTACTGACCGAGCGTCAGCGTGGCACAGCACTAACCGTGCACTTATATCTACACGGTACTGACTGAGCATCAGTGTGGTGCAGCACTAATGATATCTACACGGTACTGACCAAGCATCAGCGTGGCACGGCACTAATGATATCTACACAGTTCTGAGCGTCAGCGTGGCACAGCACTAACCATGCACTTATATCTACACGGTACTGACTGAGCATCAGTGTGGTGCAGCACTAATGATATCTCCACGGTACTGACCAAGCATCAGCGCGGCACGGCACTAATGATATCTACACAGTTCTGACTGAGCGTCAGCGTGGCACAGCACTAATGATATCTACACGGTACTGACTGAGCATCAGTGTGGTGCAGCACTAATGATATCTACACGGTACTGACCAAGTGTCGGTGTGGTGCAGCACTAATGATATCTACCTGGTACTGACCAAGTGTCGGCGTGGCGCAGCACTAATGATATCTACACGGTCCTGACTGAGTGTCAGCGTGGCGCAGCACTAACTGTGCATGGTACTGACCAAGCGTCAGTGTGGCACAGCACTGACCCATGCACTGCTATGATTCCAGTAGTAACTTGTGCACTGTCTTCATGCGATACAGCCTGTGACAATAAACATAAGGAAAAAGGCAGGACGTGACGCGAAATCAAGCTTTAAAGAGAAGAGAAAACCGCTCCTTACCCCTGCGATGCCTGGCAGTGGCGATGTGTTCACTCCAGGGTGGGGGCCGGTCTGACTGCTGGGTTCCTAGTGCAGCCCTTTGCTCTCAGCCTCCGGAGGACTCTGCAAATCACACACAGGCATTTAGGCTGAGGTGCTCGGTGGGGGTGCTGGGGAAACCAGTAGGGTGCAGCACCCCAGCGTGGGCAGTTGCCAGGCCCCGTGGAGGAGAGGGGCCCGCTTGATGGCGCTTGTCTGAAATGCACTGACTTTCCTCCCAGTCCCCACTGCTCGCTGTACCCCCACTCCATATCCAGCGAGTGTGCTTGGATGGTTCTCTGCACACTCGCTTACACGCACAGGGGCCTGGCCATGCCAGGACCTGTCCATCCGGCTTTCTTTGGCCTTGACTCCTGTGCAGGGGCCTCGTTTTCTCACCCCATCCCCCACCCCCGGGAAGGCATCTAAGTCTGGATCACTCTGTTTGGTCGTTGCACTGTGTCCCGGAGCGGGTGTCCACTTGCTGGCCCATGTGGGGCGGGTTGGAGGGTGCCAGGCGGCATCATGCTGGGAGAAGGACTGCAGTGCTGTGGTCCTGCCGGGGTCGCTGCCACGGCCTCCCAGGATGGACTCTGCACTTTATGGGCCTGTTCCCGTGTTTTCCAGCCCCTTGGTCTCCATCTTACAGGACTCTGTGTCTCACTTGGGCTGTGTGAGCCAGGGGCTGGGGAGACACCTTCCCCTGTTCCCCTGTGCCCCGCCTCCTGGGGGGGTCTTATCCCCTCCTCCATGCCTCAACAAGAGTCAGGACCACGCTGCCAGCCCCACACTTCCTTCCCTAACCAGGGTCCTGGGAGGCTTTGGGGTTTGGGGGAAGGAGGAAATCAGGCTCGTGACAAAGACCAGTTTAGAAGCTGCATGAGATTTAGACCCAGCAGCCTGGACACCAGCCTGGTCTTTCAGTGCCTCAGTGTACCCACTCTAGTCATGAGGAGAAAGCCGTGCCTCCCTCTCGGGGTGATGACAGAGGTGGAAGGATGCTGTGAGGGCCTGAGCCACTCCAGGCACCCTCCCGCCATCAACGCCCCGGAAGGTGGGTGGCGGCAGGAGCTGTGGCTCTGAGGGGATCTCAGGAGCACTGGATTCTTGGTGCCTTCCTCAGCACCCGTCACCCCAGCTAACTCCAGCTAACTCAGCACCCATCACTCCAACTAACCCAGGTGGTCCCCAAAGACATGTTTTCCTGTCTCTGGTGATGTTTTACATGTAAAAGTGCAGAGTGCCGGCGGCTGGGGTCTTTGCATGATGGCTGTGCTTGCTGGGATCCACTGTTCAGCCTCCCCAGGTGCTCGCCGGCCCCTCCCCATTTTATGTAGGATCGTTCGGACTGTCAGCAAGACATAAAAAAGCAGCTGCCTGCAGAGGCCAAATGCACCGCAGGCTCCTGTTTCCACCGTCTAATTAATTAATCGTTTCCAAGTTGCAGTGCTCGTAGGAGCATTTGCGCCCTATCTCTCCAGCCCACAGACGTGGGGGTGGGGACACCCAGGCTTCCCGGAAACCCCCTCCCACACACTCACTCTATCTTTAAGGCAAGTTTGTTCCTTTTTAGATTTTAAATCAGAGTGTTGGCGTGTGTGCGAGTGTCCAAGCATGTGTACGCTGTTTGTAAAACAGCTCGGCTGTTGCCTGGGGGCCAGTGCTGCCCCGTAAGCAATGTTTGCCAGTGTCCGTCTGTGAACCATGTCAGGTCCATGAGAAGGTTCTCAGGATCCTACGGCGATGAGTAAGGGCTAAGGCAATACGGCGAGTCCTCCACGAAGCTACGGTGAAAGAAGTGTCCTTTATTCTAATAACTGAATAGCAGAATTGAACTGAATTCTGTAGTTTTAAAACCTTCTCCCAAGGACAACAGAAACACAGAAAAATGAGCAAGCAAGCACAGCCCCCATGGCCTTTTCACACAGAGCACACGCGTGTCACCAGAGCCTGATCCAGAATCTGGACATGGCCTGCCCTCCCCAGGGGCCCCGCCCGGACACCAGCCTGTCTTCTGAAGGCAGAGTGTGGGCTGATCTGTTGTGAAACTTCTATTGGTGCAGTCACACCAGAAGCATGTGACTTCATGCAACACCATGTTTATGAGACTTATATTTTTATCTTTTATTGTGGTAAAATACACGTAACATAAAATTTACCACTTTAGCCATTTTTGAGTAAGCAGTTCAGTGGCATCAAACACATTTCCGGCATTGTGCAATCACCACCACCATCCACAGAACTCTCTTCAGCTTCCCAACTGAAACTCTGTCTCCATTAAAGACTAACTTCCCAGCCCTGTGAATCTCACTGCTCTAGGGACCTCACATCATGGGCATTAGACAGTTTTTGTCTTTTTGTGTCTGGCTTATTTCATTGAGCAGAACGTCCTCAGGGTCTATCCATGTGGTAGCATGTGTCAGAGTTTCTTAAGGCTGAGTAAAAAATATTCCACGGTGTGAATACACCACATTTTATGTATCCATTCACCTGTCCACGGACATTGAATTTCTTCCACCTTTTAGCAGTTGTGAATAGTGCTGCTGCGAACATGGGTGTGTGGATGTTTCTTTGGACCTCAGCTTTCAGTTCATTTGGGTATACACACAAAAGTGGGACGGCTGAATCATAAAGCAGACATAGTTTTAATTTTTCGAGTAACTTCCATACCGTCTTCCACAGATGCGGTGCCATTTACATTCCCACCAACTGTGCAGGAGCGTTCCAGTGTCCCTACATCCTTGCCAACACATGTTATTTTCTGGTTTAGCTTTGTGTTTTATAGTAATTATCTTAATGGGTTTGAGGTGGTATGTCAGTGTGGTTTTGATTTGCATTTCCCAATGATTAGTGATATTGTGCGTCTTTTCATGTGCGCGACTTTGTAAAATAAGTTCTATATAAAAATCCGTTGTTGGATGGGTATTATTGAGGAACTACTGCAGAGTAATGTGGTTGTGGGGAACAGAACCATGACTGTTTTCCTCTGAAGGTCATTCTTTTCCTAGCATGACAACACACAGGATTGCAGCAAGTGGCTTCAACTGGCAACTTCATTCATGTATCCATTCACTCACCCATCCATCTATCTATCCATCCAACTATCCATCCATCCACCCACCCACCCACTCATCCAGCCATGTGTCTGCCTGTCCACCTACACACCAGTCTATCTATCCATCCACCCATTTATCCACTGTTCATCCATCTATCCACTTATCTACCATACACCCACCCATTCATCCATCTATCCACTCGTCTATCCATACGCCCACCTGTTCATTGATCTATCCACTCATCTATCCATATGCCCACCCGTTCATCCATCTATCCACTCGTCTATCCATACAACCATCCGTTCATCCATCTATCCACTCGTCTATCCATACACCCACCCGTTCATCCATCTGTCCACTCGTCTGTCCATACAACCATCCATTCATTCATCTATCCACTCATCTATCCATACACCCACCTGCTCATCCACCTGTCCACTCGTCTATCCATACGCCCACCCAGTCATCCACCTCTCCACTCATCTATCCATATGCCCACCCGTTCATCCACCTGTCCACTCGTCTATCCACATGCCCACCTGTTCATCCACCTGTCCACTCGTCTATCCATACGCCCACCCATTCATTCATCTATCCACTCGTCTATCCATACGCCCACCCGGTCATCCACCTCTCCACTCATCTATCCATACGCCCACCCGTTCATCCACCTGTCCACTCGTCTATCCACATGCCCACCTGTTCATCCACCTGTCCACTCGTCTATCCATACGCCCACCCGTTCATTCATCTATCCACTCGTCTATCCATATGCCCACCCGTTCATTCATCTATCCACTCATCTATCCATACACCCACCTGTTCATCCATCTATCTCACCACCCGGCATGCATCCATCGACTTTATCCACCATTCATCCATCCAGTCACTATCCACCCACTCACCGACCTATCCATCCATCTACATCAACCCACTCATTCATCCACCCATCTAACCACCCAGCATGCATCCATCCACCCACCCACCCATCTACCCACACATCCATCCATCTGTCCACACATCCATTCATTACTTCCCATCCATCCATCTACTCATCCACACATCCTTTATCCATCCAACAACCCACAATTCATCCACCCACCCATCCATCTACCCACCCACTCATCTATCCATCCACCTACCCATTTACCCAGTTCATCCATCTACCCACTCATCTATGCATCCATCCACTCACTTATCTATCCATCTACCCACCTATTTATCCACAATTCATTCATTCACCCACTCATCAATCCATCCATCTGTCTGTCTGTCCATCCGTTCATTTACCCAACAACTCATCTATCCATCTACCTACCCATTTATCCACAATTCATCCATCCACCCACTCATCTAGCCATCCACCCATCCATCCATCCGTCCATCCACCCATTCATATATCCATCCACCCACCCATTTATCCACAATTCATCCATCTACCCACCCACCCACCATCTATCCACCCACCCCTGAGAGCCCTGCCATGTCTAGAATCTGACACTGTGCCCCAGCCCTGTCTGTTCCCAGGTCTGTTGAGTTCTTGATGCTCATTTCCTACTTAAGTCTCCATTGGACCTGCCTGCTGTGGTGACTCAGCTCCCCTGCCTCGCCCTCGCTCTGATCCTTTGTTGATTCCTGCATGCAGCTCTGCTCTGAGCTCCATGGGGCTTCCTGCTGTTGGGGCCTGGCCCCCTGGATGCTCTAGTCTCAGACACTGTTGGGAGCAAGCAGCGCCATCAGGCAGCTTCCTTTCCACGTGCCACACATGCCTTCCTACTGAGGCCTTTGAGACCTTTGCAGCCCAGCCCTGGAAGCCAGTCTGCCCACTGTGAACTCACACAGCTCCCCACACTTCATGCCTCTGCCTGGGCTGTTCTAGCCTAGGCCACCTTCTGACAAATCACCCTCGTAGTCTGCGAAGCCGCCTCTGGCCCCGGCCCCGGCCCTAGCCCCCTCCCTGGGGAGGAGTAGCCGCACCTGTCGCCACATTCCCATGTACTTTGTCCAAATTCTGCACAATAGTTTTTCCACAGGGTCTGTTATTACTAACAAAGATGATGACGGTGACTAACGTCACCATGCTCTCCCAGAAGCCAGGCCTGGGCTCGAACATTCTGTGCAGAATCTCACTGAATCCTTTCAACAACCCTATAAGGCAGGTTCTGTTATCATCCCCCTCTTACAGAGGAGGACCCCTGAGGCTCAGAGAGGGAATGCGACTCATTCCAAGTCACACAGTGAACAACTGAGCTGAATCCCAACCCAGGCCTGTCTGATTCCAGAGCTGGGATGTGGACTGGCCGTGAATCCTCAGCCTGGATGCCAGCCCCGGGAGGGGGGACCCACACCTGAGCTGTCTGTTCCTGAACTGAAAACAAGAATGAATGAATGAATAAATGATGGAATAAATGGGTGGAGGCTCAAGCCAACAGCACTGATCTCAAAGCCCAGAAGTTCTCGGCTGTTAGCCCTCAACAGAAAGCCTTGAACACCACACAGAAGTGCTCAGCGATGGACTTTTCCTTCCCTGAGAGGAGGAATGAGAAGAAGGTAAAAGCCAAGAGAAAAACAAGAGGCAGAGGAAAACAGCCTGGAGAATCTTCCCGTGGAGTGAGCATAATTGCTTTGGATACTTGGAATTTGGACACAGTCTGTGAAGCATCGAGTATGGTAAAAGCATTTGGTTTCACATGCTGCAGGCAGATGGAACGTTTGGTTTCGTGTGCTGCAGACAGATGGAACGTCACTGTCCGGGAAGCTCAGGCACAGAAGCACGCACACAAGTGCCCAGGGAGTCCGCATGATAAGCAGGCCCTGAGCAGCCATGTGGAGTCCAACCTTGTCCTGAGCCTCTGGCTGTCCCCATTTTCCACACCCTCCAGGCAGCAGGTGCGAGTGTCCAGGACCTTGGTGAGCTAGCCGGCCACATGGACACACACAGCCATCAGCCCACGGTGCTGCAAGGCCCAGCTGGTTTGTGAGCAGGCAACCGGATCTCCTCCCCTTTACCCTCAATGTCCTTGGGAAGGAGGGGTGGTGGGGCTGGGAGGCCGAAGGTCAGGGAGCTGGAGTCCCCTGGGCCCAGGGTGGGGAGCAGGGCCCTGGCCAGACCCTCTCTCTACCCACATGGGCTTGGGGTCATCCAGGAGGATGCATGCCAGAATTCAGGTCCATGCAGATTTGGCATTTCACTGCAGGCGCAATTTACCTCCAAGAAGAAAAAGAGCCACTAACGAATGCCAGCCTCCAGCTGATGATGGCTTGCCCCGTCTACAGGAGGCAGTGCTGATGTCACAACCACCTAGAAATGCAGGACGCGAACCTAGATCCTGGATGGTGGTTTCTAGAAAACACTCTGCTGTAAAGGAGCCGGGGCTCCATGGGGAAGTGGCTGAGTCCAGGGCGTGGGCAGGAGAATGACTGGGTGCACCTGGAGCATCTATGCCGGGAAGTCAGACATACTCAGAAAAGGTGGGGACACTCCTGACCACCTCGGGAGCCATCAGAAGCTGCTAAGGTTGTAACTCATGGAATAGAGTAACAACTCACAAGGCCATCCTGGTGACAGAAAAACCAGCAAGTGTGTGCTGGGGGATCGGTCAGCAGTTCCCGAGAGCAGAATACCAACCAGCAGGTGCAGAAGATGTGATTTAAACAAGCGTCCCGATAAGGATGGGCGGGAGGATGCCACACAGACGTGGTGGGAGAAAGCTGGGCAGCCCAGGTGGAGGCGGGGCCCACAGTGTGTGCAGGGGTCTTAAGAGGTCCATGTGTTTGGAAAGTCACATAGTAAGATGTTGAGAAAAGATAAAAATAAAGATGAGGATTGGGAAAAAGAAAAGAAAAAGAAAAAGAATGTGCTGCAGGGTGATACTCAACTCCCGTGGGAAACACCAGTTGTACCCACCTGCCACAGGCCCAGCCGCCCGGGCACACCCACCTGCCACAGGCCCGGCCGCCCGGGCGCACCCACCTGCCACAGGCCAGGCCGCCTGGGTGCAGTTTTTATCCCTATTTTGCAAGGAAAGAAGCTAAGGCGCAGAAAAATTATGCAGTTTGCCCCAGCCGGCCGTGGACAGTGGAAAGACTCAAAACCAGTTCCACCGGTGTGGAGCCCAGCTCCCGCCTGCCCTGCCTGCCCCGCCTTCACCTGCTCCTCATGGAAAGACTGGGCTGTGAGAAAGGGGAGGGCTGAGCAGAGGGACCCAGCACACCCAGCCCTCACCCAGGCCCTGCATGGCCCAGGCCCTCCTAGGTCAACTGAAATACCATCTCTCCTCCCGGCAGCCTGTGACCTTCCAGCCCCTTCCAAGGGCCTAAATGTGATGTCACTGCCCACGCCCAGGGCTCTACGTGTCCAAGGATCCTCTCCATCTTCAGGGGAGGCTCACAGAGGGGAGGTGACCTGCCTGTGGTCCCACAGCTCATGGGGGCTGGGCTGGGCATTTTCCACACAGAAAACACTTGATGTACTTCAGGCGAGTGCCTGGGACACCCTCCCAGACTTACCTCAAAAAAAATGTTATGGTGGCCTGGGCTTAGTGACTTGCTTCCAAAGAACAGAGTAGAGAAGCGTGACAAGCGTGACAGGCGTGACCTCAGCCCAGCGGCCCAGGTCAATGTCCACAGCCATGCGTCCTGCTGGCGGTGCCAACCCCCACGGGGATGTGAGGCGCCGGGCACTTGACCCCTGCATGTTCTTGCGAAAACCCAGGATCTCACTCTACTCAGGAGAAAAACGCCAGGAGAACTCAAATTGAGGGACAGTCCACAAAATACTCAGCCGGTCCTCCTCAAAACTGTTAAGGTCCTCAAAAATAGGGAAATTCTGAGAAACGGTCTCAGTCAAGAGGAGGCCCTGGGGATGGAGTGTCACGCGGGGTCCTGGGACAGAACAAAGACGTTGATGAAAAAATGACTGAAATCAGAACCAAGTCTGACATTTGCTTGTAGTCAGTCAATGTTGTTGACGTACAGACCAACGTCATCTTCTCAGCGTAGCCGAATGCGCCACGGAGACGTAAGACACCAGCGAGGGGGAGACTGACGACGGGGCGCGGGAATGCGGGGCTTATGCCACAACTGTCCTAGAAATCGAAAATTCTTCCAAAGTAAAAAGTTTACGTTTAAAATACAGGGAAAAGACTTGAATAGACATTTCACCGAAGACGACATGTCAATGGCAGATAAACACATCCAAAGGAGCTCAACCTCCATGAAGAGGGGAAAGTGCATCGAAGCCCACTGCACACCTGCTGGAATAACCCTGATCAAAACCCAGAGGATGGCAGGAGCCGGTAAGAATGTGGAGAAATCGGCCCCCTTGCTGCCGGGTGTGTGGGAAATGGCTCAGCCGCTTTGGAAAGCCAGCTGGTGCTGTGTTAAAAGGTGAAAGGTCAGCTTACTCAGGACCCGGCAGTGCCACCCCGAGGAATCTACGTGAGTGAAGTGAAACATACCGGACACTCATCGCTGCATTATCCCAAACAGCCTGATATGCAGACAGCCTCGGTGTCCCTGCTGACCCCGTGCCCCCCGCACAGCCTCCTCCTGGACTTGGGTAAGTCAATCCCCCAACAGGCGCACCCTCCCCTCCATTTCCACTCAGCCCTTATCCCCCAGGGACCCACCCCACACCTGGGGGCCCTGTGTGGTGACCTCCTGCCAGGCCAGCCTGCCCCAGAGGGAGGAACACAGAATCCATTTGGAACCGAAAGGGACTCAGCTCAGCCGGAAAAGTAGGCTCTTTATTTCCAGCCTCACTGACCACGTGCTGCTCTGTGCCCCACGGTGGGCCAGCCCTGGGCATGAGGAGATGAGCAGAGCCGGCCCCCGGACCCCTCCTCACCACGTCTGAATGGACAGCACTTCTGTGTTCATGGCACTTCTGGTCCAGGGGTGTGTGCCGGGCTCCCGGGCAGACAATCCCTGGGCTTTCGCGACTGGCACTGAAGTGAGGCTGGGCAAGAAGGCGCTGGGCCAGATTCCTCCCTGGGGCACTTAAACGGGGCCACAGGGAAAGAATCGATGTGGTGACGGGTGGAGGCGGGGCTCCGTGGCAGCCACGGTCAGGAGCAAGCCCTCGGCATGCAAGGTATAAACAAGCCACAGCGACAGGGGTGGATGAGTGACACGGACAGACCACACGCAGAGAGTGAGGGCGCCGATGGAGGGTGCTGCCGGCCAGTGTGAGCCGCAGGGAGAAGGCAGATGGAGTAAGCTCCAGAGTCGTGACCCACGGACACCCAGGTCCTCTTGCCGGGCACCCGGAGCGTCTGGAATCTAGTTCCCGAGGCCTTGGCGGGGGCTGCTGCTCCAGGGCCCCCCTTGGTTATGGCTGGGATGAGGTTGCAGAGGATGCACCCGCCACCAAGCTCGCACCTGCAAACACTGATCATACAAAGTGTGTCATTCTTGTCACACCAACTAAAACTGCCTTGGGAAGGCAGGGGAAAAGTACTCAGGGCACGACACTGCTCCAAGAATGGAATTCTCTGCAAGTCCAGCTGCTGAAACTGCCTTTTGTCACCTGAGACCAGTTTTATCCACAGCTGCTGAAGTCACTTGCTCCAACTCCAGAAGGAATTTTGCTCACAGCTGTCACACCAACCAGCACGTCCCAGGTCCTCAGAACTTTCCCAGTGCCAGTGAACTTTCTCAAAGAGCAATAGGTAACCTTTTCCTTTCTTGTAAAACCACCAACCTTCTACTGGTTCTCCAACCTCCACCATTTGCCTGGTCGGCACGTATGCCCCAAGACGCAATCCTTCCTTCCCAAATAAAATGTTAAATTTGGAAATTCGCCTCTACATTTTGACTTGAACATACCCCAGCAACCGCGAGACCCTCCCGAGGACACGAGTGACCTTCCCTGTTCCTGGTTCCTTCATGTGCACGACAGGCCGTGCTGTCTCCTGGAGCCTGGGGCCTGGCACCTGGGAGCTCAGCCAGAGCGGCCCCAGCAACCCTCCTGTAGCTCCAGCAATGCCATCCCTGTGGTCAGCGTGGACCTGGCCACCCAGTGGCCCCAAGTCCCCCCTATAGCTCCAGTGGTGCTTTCCCTGCAGCGTGAACCCGGCCTCCCAGCGGCCCTGCATTCCATGGAGGGCTGGGCCCCCTGCCCTCCTGAGCCTCACAGTGGCCAGCCAGCCTCACACGCTGCTGACCCTCAGTAGTGGCCAACCCCGTGTCTGTCGGAGAGCACAGGCCACCATCCCCATGGAGCTCAGGCATGCTGCCTGGGTAGGGGCCCTCCAGGAAGCCTGGCGCTTAGGGGTGGCAGCTCAAGCTTGTTGGGGGTGGGGAGCTGGCCGGGCAGCCAGGGCCCATCATGTGCGACTTTGGGCCAATCCCATCCCCTCTGGGCCTCTGTCCCCATTTACCAGAGAAAGATGGTCTCCGCTGAGCCAACCACCTTCATCCAAACCAAAGGACAGAAACCACCTCTGCTGAGCCTGGAGGCAGCCAAGGGAGTGGAGGAGCCAGCCGGGGTCCCCGGGTTGGGCCACACACACCCCAGTGAGGCTGCGGAAGGGACACGCCGCCTCCCGAGGTGCAGAGTTTCGCAGGGCACAACCCTCGTCCCGTCTGCTCCTCCAGCACCCTGTGACCCAGGACGGGCGGGTTTCCTGTGCCTCACTTCACAGACGGGAACATTGAGGCTGGGGGGAGCTGAGTGAGGAGCTTGGGGTCCCCAGCCACATGTGTGGGTCCAGCTTTGCTCTGATGCCACGCGCCGCACGCACTCCTTTACTGGGATGCACCCGGCCCCACTGGACACTGCTGTGCCCCCTCCCAGGACAGCAGCAGGAGCACCCGGCCCTCCTGGATGTCCCCCGGCCCCTCTGTGCTGCAGCCCTCATGACTCACTGGGAGGCCAAAAGGAAGCCCCAAGTGATTTTCTAGCACCACCTCCCGCAGCCCTTGGGGTGAGGCTGGGCTGTTCTGCCTGGGAGTGGTGCTAGGGGAACCTCCTGAGGGGTCCCAGGAAGGCCCCTGGCCTCCTGCCTCCACACCCCTGATTTCTTGGATCCCTTTCTTGGTCAGTGAGAGCCGACCGGGTGAAGTCACCCCTGGAGGAGGAGGGAGCTGAAGCAGCCGGTGACTCACTCACACGAGACAGTGGGCGGTGGCCAGGGCAGAGTGGGACTCCCCGTTGCTGGCTGAAATCCAGACAGCGCCTTGGCCCGAGGTGTCCCTGACAGGACGAGGGCGGAGTGGCAGCTGCTGAAACCTGAACTCCTCTGCCCTGCCCCCGTCCCTTGACCCCACACATCTAGTAGGTCAGCGCCAGAGGAAATCCTCGAAGAAAATGGGTGTCTGCCTTGCTGAGCACAGAACCGCAGTCAGCCCTGTGTGCCCTGTCCCTGGATGAGGACAGGAAGGACGTGGGGGAGAGGCCACGGTCACCCTCAGGAGCCCCCAGACCTACTGGAAAGCAGCCCAGTGAGCATCTGAGAAGTACTGCCTGTGCCCGGCGCGAGGGTGCAAGGCGGGTGGCCGTGTGGCCTGGTAGCCTAGGGTTGCGCCAAAGCCCAGCAGGTGTGGGACGAGCAGGACTGGAGCAGGAGGAGCTCGGGGGAGCAGGGACCTGTGCTGAGCTTGAGGTGTGGCTGGGCTGGGAGGCCGGACAAAGGTGTGTTTCCTCTGGCCATGCAGGGGTCAGGCGGTGGTGCTGGGGAGGAGGATGTGGGAGGAAGATGGGGCTCAGATAAGGGGCCAGGGCTGAGTTCAGCAGGTATTGGGAGGTGCCATGGGGCTGTGAACACGCACAGGTGGGGAGGCTGGGGTGGGGGCAGAGCAGGGGACAGTCCTGGAGCCAGCAGACAGAAGGAGGCATCTCTATAGCACCCCAGGCTTGGAGACAGGGCTGGCTCACCTCAAAGGGGGCCGTGGGCATCAGGGCTGGCCTGCCCCGGCCCCTGGAGTACATGGGAGTTGAGCTGCATGAGGGGTGGCCAGCCTAGGGCAGGGCAGGAGCCACGAGGCGTCCACTCCTCTCTGTGGATTTCGGTGTGGGAGGAGGAAGGACAAGCTCCTCCTGGAAGCAAAGGGGCCTGAGGACCCAGGGGCAGAGTGACCTTGTGGGCAGGCCATCCCTGAGGCCTACTGCATGCGGAGAAGGTGGACCCTGTGGCCAGCTTGGTGCCAGGAGCAGGTCCTGGGGGGGTGGGGAGTAAGTCTCCCAGGGGCCGAGCTCCATGAGTGTGCGTGGTGTGGACACTGGGCCTGCCACAGGGAGGCTGGTGTGGGCAGGAGGCTCCCTGGGAAGTGGAGAAGCGCTTTCTGTGAGCTTGTTCCAGGGCTCTGGTCAGCCCAGCCTGGGGTCTCGTGGCCACGCAGGTCAGCAGGAAGGGGAGGATGCCCCACCAAGGAGGCAGGAAGGCGGACTCTGCCCGGCCCATCAGGCTCGGAGGTGGGGGACCCAGGGTTTGTTCTTAGCAGGCCTCCTCTCCTCCTCTGCCTCATAGGCACCTCTGGGATGGGAGAGGTGGTGTCTGCAGGGCCCTTCCCACAGGCAAGTCTGTCCATCTGCCACTGCTGCTGCAAGGGGCTACAGGTCCTCTGGCTACTCTGGACCCCCCGGAAAAGGGAGGCTTGAGCTGCCCACTGCACCCTTGACCCCTTCTGAGCCTCTCAGCAAAGTCCCAATCCACCCTCCTCAGGAGGTCCCAGGGACTTACCCACATGGGCACCCCATGCCCTCAGCCAACCAACCCCACCATGGCCCACACGCCTGCCCCTCCCTCTGTCTCCTTGGGGCCCCGCACACGTTGGCACAGAACATCTCCCTGCTGGGTGACCTCTTCCCGCGAGCGGCCCAGGCCAAGTGCAGCCTTCTGGGCAGACACAGGGAGCGGGCATTCCCGATTCACAGAGGACTCACCTTGGCGTACTACAGTGGCCTGGCAGAGCCCAGCCTGCGACAGGGGCCTCATACGCATCTGTTGCGTTCACCAGTGAATCCCAATCCCCCAGTTCGTTTTCTACCCCACATGCCCAACAACTGAGTGGGGTGGGGGAGGCATTTCGCTGGACGCCATGGAGATGCAGTATCGTCTGGGAACCTGAGTCTCTGTAAACCCCGGGGTTGCACAGACCAGTGCCAGCAAGCTCCTTCGCAGAGAGGAACTCAGACACGAATCCCTGGAGACTCCTAGTTCTCATACAGCGCTTGTTTTTTTCTTCCATTTTCAAAGACCGGATTTTCACAGGTCTGCTTCTCCCGGGGGCCACGCCCGCATTTCTGTGAATGATCCCCAGCTGTCCCTAATGAAACATGCTCTTTCACTGAGAGGGATCCCAGCCCCACTCAAGCGGGTCAGAGCTCGTCCGTAGGAGGCTGTGTGGGGGTCACGCCACCACAGGACGCAGATCTGCCAGAAGCCTGTTTTATTGCACTTAACTAATTCCCAAGATAAACCACTGGGAATTTCCATGTAAGCACTTAGGCCTCTGTTTATGAGAATCTTTGATCCACTGAGAATGTTTAGAACTCACTGAAGCATCCCTGGCCCTGCCCAGCACCAAGCCTTCCCAGACGCGCGAGGGCGGGGAAACTGTCGGCCTGTGCTTGGTCTGTGGGGATCCAGGACCCCACGAGGGGACCCCAATAGGGAGCCTCTGCCCCCCAGGTGGTGGGGTCTCTGCTGGGACTCTGCAGGCTCCTGCCCGTGGCCAAGTTCATGGCTGTCTTTTCCAGAACTGCCCCGCAGCCCTAGACAGCCCCATGGAAGGGCCCATCTTCCTCCGGCCATGGAGGAAACTTGCAGCCATCCGTGACCTGCAAACTGTAGCTTATGATGGACTGTTCCCCATCCACCAAAGCCCAGCCACTTGGTTTGGAGGCCACTGCCCCAAATGGCCCCTCTCCAGTCACTGAACTGCAGTTCAAAAGCCCCACCCCTCGGCTCTTTGAGCAGCCAGCCTGCCTTCTCACTCTGGGATGGTTTCTTCAAAACCCTCTGGAGTGTGTCCAGTTCTTCTGTTATTTCAGGGTGTTTTATTTCCAGCACAGATTTCCATTTCTGCTACCACCGGGATGGAAAAGTCCTCTTCCCTCTGATTCCCCCAATCCCAAGAATCCAATTCCTTCACTAATGCTGGGTGCAGCCATAGTCTCTACAATCCAGAAGACTGAGTGAGGTGGAAACATCGCTGCAGCCTGCAGCTCACCTGGTTGTCACTCGCAGATCGGCCTCGGAAAGCTCCAGGAAGTTGGTTTGGGATGAGCCGGCTGTCCCGCACAGATGGTGGGAGGGAGAGGAGGCCGGGGCTGCAGCCAGTGCAGCGCCGTGGCCCCTGTTCTGTGGTTCACTGGGGTGTGAGGCCTTCCTCGGGCTCAGAGAGGGGGCCTCTGAGTCCTCATCCACAGAAGCCCTCTGTGCCACCAGCAGGGAACAGCCAGCAAAGAGCCTTCACCCTGAAGATCCAGATGGAATTCTTGGTTTCTACAGCTGCTCCCTGCCTCTCCCCACAGCCGCAGGAAGGGGTGTTAACTGAGGCAACCCCCACCAGAGACAGACCTGCACAGGGCCAAGAACTTGCCCCGTGGTAGGGCTGGGGGAGGAGCGGCTAGTGGACTTTCTTTGTCAAAGGCAGGTGTCACTTTCAGCTCATTAATTTCACTTCTCCAGGTTCTCAATCCAACAAAATGAGCTCTTTACAAAGGCCAGGACCTGCCCTTCTAGAGGACAGTCTCATACTTCCCAAAGCTTCAGGACTTGGGGTCCTGTGGCTGCTCATCTGTTGGCAGGACTGGGCGAGGCCAGGTGTGACATCAGACAAGTCCCCCACCTCTGGCAATTCCTCAGCGGGGGGCATGACCTACTGTACATTCCAGGGCTGGGGCACATGTACTTACCCCTTAGCCTTGGACCACAAGCCTCGCCCAGCCCAAAATGGAATGGGGACAGCCTCTGCCACAGGGAGGGGCAGGTGGTGCTGTGTGAGGGGCGGTGGCACCCAGGGCTTTTCTC
Organism: Pongo pygmaeus; assembly: GCF_028885625.2. Classification (NCBI taxonomy): domain Eukaryota; kingdom Metazoa; phylum Chordata; class Mammalia; order Primates; family Hominidae; genus Pongo; species Pongo pygmaeus. Next base: position 85,570,114 of record NC_072391.2, on the reverse strand, counting down.
ACAAGGAAAAGGAACCTCGAAGTGTTTCTCTCTGCACACTTTGCCTCTCTCAAATGTAGGGTCCTTCCTCTCCCACCCCCATCAGCAGCTGAGGCCCCAGAAGGGCCCACCTGTGTCCCGCCCACCATGCGTGAGATCGCTGATTGTCTCCTGGGGTAGTCACAGCGTGCTCGAGCCTCTCCGGACCCCATCCCAGCTGTCAGAACCAGGAAGCCCCCGTCAGGCACCAAGACCCCCAGACACTGGCCCGGGCTCCCCATTTTCAGTTGATCCTCCCCGGCAAGTTTCTGTCTTCCCGGGGCTGCAGGCGTTTCGGTCGTGGCTACATCACGCCAGTGTCTGCCTCCGTGGCCACGCAGCCTCCTCCTTTTCTCCGTGTCTTAAACTTCTTTCTGTTCCCTCTTATCGGGACCTCCTGATGCCATCAGATGCCGCCCCACCATGGTTCAGAACAATCTTTCCATCTCAAGATCCTCAATTCAATCACATCTGCAGAGACCCTTTTTTTCCATGTAAAGTAGCATTCACAGGTCCCAGGGATTAGGATCTGATATCTCTGGGGCCAGTACAGATGGGCTTGAGATTTGATCATGGAGAAAAGAAATGACAGCATTTAGCTCTATATCCTAGTCAACAGGGAGCCGCTGAGCGTGATTGAGAAGAACATCAAAAATCAAGCGGTTTTGTAAAAGAGTAAAGCCTCTCCACTCTCCCAAACCCAGCCAATTTCTCAAAATTTGTGAGAGCGGCGTCCTCCCAGCAGCAAACACAAGGGACACGTGTGTGCACCCAGACCAGCACCTACCACTCTAGACAGTCCCCAGAGCGAGGCTCAGGACTGACGGCCGGAGATGCAACCGTGGCCAGGGGCCCAGTGCTCATTGAAACCTGCTCAGTCCAAGGCCTTAGGGTGAGCCTGGCATCGCGTCATATTGTGGAAACACTCGTTGCCTCATTCAGCCAAATGCTTTTTAAAGCGACTTTTTGGCCGGGCACGGTGGCTCACGCCTGTCATCCCAGCACTTTGGGAGGATCATTTGAGGTCAGGAGTGTGAGACCAGCCTGACCAACATGGTGAAACCCTGTCTCTACTAAAATACAAAAAAAAAAACCTAGCCGGGTGTGGTGGTGTGCCCTTGTAGTCCCAGCCACTCGGGAGGCTGAGGCAGGAAAATCACGTGAACCCGGGAGGCACAGGTTTCAGTGAACCAAGATCTCACCACTGCACTCCAGCCTGGGTGACAGAGTAAGACTCCGTCTCAAAACCAAAAACCAAAAAAAAACAAAAAGAAAGTGACTTTTTATTCTAAAACAGTTTTAGATTTACAGAAAAAATATGTAAATCTGTAAATGTCCTGATGGGGCTTGTGTTCTAGGAGTAAGACATCAGCTCTGCTGCTCAGATGTCCAGGAGGGTCTTCGGCGGAGCCTGGGACCCCCCACCCCAGGGTCAGGGGTCTCTCCCTGGAGGGAGGGCTCAGCGCCTGGAGTTTGGGGAGACCCTGGAGATTGTGTGAGTGCAGGTGGGGGTGAGACGCGGAGGAGAAAGAGCGCGGTGCCTGGGGGCGGCTGTCGGGTTGGGAGATCCTGGGGCTCATAGGGATTCTGGGGTCCCAGGGAACCCCTAAGTTTGGAGGCTGGAAGGGCCCCCAGCTGCCGTGGTCCTGGAGAGTTCCCAGAGTATTTCCTCATGAAATGAACAAAAGACCACAGCCTTCTGCAGCAGAGGAGAAGCACGCGGAGCATCCACATCTATAAAGGCCCCAAAGTGGAAAAACCTGTTGTTTTTCCTGAGCAGCCCGGCTGGAAACAATGGCGGTTTTGTTTCGCAGACTCCGCAGAATCTGGCGGGCAGAGGGATGGGGGCGCGGGATGCGGCAGGGAGGCGGCTGAGGGAAGGAGGGGGCGTCGACCCTTCCTGACCCACCGAGGACACCTCTCTGGCCCACTTCGGGGGGTCGGGGGTGGGGCGGCTTGTCCGGGAGAAATCCTACAGCTTCTCACTCACAAGCCGGTGGGTGGCCGCGAGGCCTGGCCGCACAGCCTCATTCCTACGACTTTCTTCTGCCTTGTGGCATGGCTTTTTCTTTTCCCCTAAGGAAAGTTTGCTTAAAGAGAAAGAGACACACATACCATTCTCTGGTGCTTTGAAGGGTTGAGCTAAGCTGGGTCAAGAGGAAATGGCGTGCTCAGTCACCCCCGAGAACAAAGTACTCCCACGAGTTTTGGTGAGGCAAGTGTGTCTTCTCAGCTCAAATCTCTACCACCCCACGGACAAGGCAGTTCAAATCCAGGCTCCACCATCACCTGCTGTGTGGGTTGGGCAAGCTATGGACATCTCTGAGCTTCGGTTCCTTGAGTGTAGAATAAGCATAACACCTGTGTAGAAGGATTACTGTGGGGGATGCTATTTGTACACCTCCCACTGCCAGAACGCAAGTTCCATGAGGCTGGGGCTAAGTTTTCTCCATTGCTGCAAGCCCTCCAAAATGTCAGCCGAGTTCATCACGACCGCAAGGACCACCACCACCATCATCGTCACCCTCACCCAAACGCTCAAATCTGCAAGTGTCTAAACCCATGGGTTTGTGTCAAATGCTACCATGCTTAGCGTCCCCAAAGCTAGAGCCACCACAAAGAAGGTTCTCTCCAATATTACTGCCTTAAATTTCTAGCTCAGAACCCTCAATAAACTTGGGCACCTTTTGTGCTGGGCCTCCTTTAGCCGATGGCTCCAGGGCCCTTATCCCTGGCAGAGAAGGCCATCGGCAATGTAGGGGGTAAGCTGGGGTGTGGGGGTGAGCTGTTCAGCCCTGCTGAGCTGTGCTGTCTCATGGGAGCGGCCCCTCCCTTCCAGGAACCTTCCTTGAGCAAAATCCTCAAACGTCAGTAGGTGGTCTTGAAATCCCTTCCTCTGTGACCCAGTAATTCAGAGATCTTAATGAAGTTTCCCCAAAGTTAGAACATAGTGGCTGTTCCCTAACACACACACACACACACACACACACACACACACACACACACACCCCCACCCACCCCCTTTCTCTGTTATGTGTCTCCCATAATTTTTCTGTTTCTCAATTATGTTTCTTTATTATGTTTGTCTATTATTTCTTTGAATTGTCAATGCCTGCTTCTACTGGTCTGTACCAGGTTCTATTGCAATCACCTCTGGTTGGGGCAAAACTGCACATTTAGCTATTTTATGAGTGTTTCCTTGTATTTCATAGACGGCATCAGAGCCCTTGTGGCATGTGGGTACAGGGATCAGAGGATGCAGACTGAAAGGAGCTTCTGGATGTGCATTCTATTCTCATTCTGGAGCCAAGGAAGTGAGAGGGGAAAAAGGGAAGTGATGCTAAGCCTTTTGTGGGGTCTCATACATAACTCAGTTTCCACAAAGCTGTGCCCCAGCTCAGCCCTATGGATAGAAGCATGGTCTGGGGTTCCTTTGCTGATCAGGGGATGTACTTTGTCCAAGTTACTGACCTTCCCAAACCTCATCAATGCACATGAAGAGCACTTGCAAACAATGAATCTAGACATGGACCTTCACAAAAAATCACTCAAAATGGATCCCAGGCCTAAATGAAAAATGCAAAACTATAAAACTCCTAAAAGATAACATAAAAGAAGATCTAGATGACCTAGGGTTTGGCAATGACTTTTTAGATCCAGCACCAAAGGCACGATCCAGGAAAGAAATAATTGATAAGCTAGACTTCATTAAAATGAAAACTTTTGCTCTGTGAAAGACGCTGCCAAGAAAATGAAAAGACAAGCCACAGACTGGGAGAAAATATTTTTGATGGAAATATCTGAGAAGAGAGGCTTGTTATCCAAAATATACAAAGAATTCCTAAAACTCAACAATATGAAAATAAACAACCGAATTTAAAAAATGGGCCAAAGATCTTAAATGACGCCTCACCAAAGAAGATACATAGATGGCAAATAAGCATATGAAAAGATGCTCCTGGCTGGGCACGGTGGCTCATGCCTGTAATCCCAGTGCTTTGGGAGGCCAAGGCAGGCAGATCACCTGAGGTCAGGAGTGGGAGACCAGCCTGGCCAACATGGCAAAACCCCTTCTCTACTAAAAATACAAAAAAAAAAATTAGTGGGGTGTGGTGGTGCATGCCTGTAATCCCAGCTACTCAGGAGGCTGAGGCAGGAGAATCGCTTGAACCTAGGAGGGAGGTTGCAGTGAGCTGAGATTGTGCCACTGCAGTCCAGCGTGGGCAAAAAGAGTGAAACTCCATCTCAAAAAAAAGAAAGAAAGAAAAGGAAGGAAGGAAGAGAAAAGGAAGAAAGAAAGGAAGGAAGGAAGAAAGAAAAGAGGCTCCCCACCACACATGTCATCAGGGAAATGCAAATTAAAATAAGCATAAGATACTGCCTCTCACCTAAGAGCATGGCTAAAACCCAGAACTCCGACAACACCAAATGCTGGGTGAGGATGTGGAGCAACAGGAACTCTCACTCATTGCTGATGGGAATTCAAAATGGTGTGGCCACTGTGGAAGACAGTCTGGTAGCTTCTTAGAAAGCTAAACATGCTCTTACCATACCACCCAGTAATTACACTCCTTGATATTTACCCAAAGGAGTTGGAAACTTATGTTCACATAAAAACCTACACACAGACGTTTATAGCAGCTTTATTCACTGTGGCCAAAATGTGGGAGCACCCAAGATAGCCCTCCATAAGTGAATGGATAATAAACTGTGGTCCATCCAGACAGTGGAACATTATTCAGCACTGAACAGAAATGAGCTGCAAACCATGAAAGGATGTGGCAGAAACGTAAGTGCATATCACTAAGTCAAAGAAGACAGTCTAAAAAAGCTACGTAGTGTGTGCTTCCAACTATGTGACATCCTGGAAAAGGCAAAACTGTGAGAGCAGTCAAAAGATGAGTGGTTACCCGGGGCTGGCAGGAGGGTGAGATAAACAGGCAGGACAGAGAGGATTTTTAGGGCAGTGAAACTACTTTGTATGGTACCATAATGGTGGATAGATACTGCTAGAAATTTTTCCAAGCCCACAGAATATACAACACCAGGAATGAACCCTGATGTATGACAGAGCAGGAGCATTGCCATTTTGGACAAGCACTGCCGTTTTAAAGTTCCCCATGATCGAAAACTGCCTAAATCCAACCCAAGGGGCATCAGCCTAATGGCTAATGTCAGCATGACTGTAAATCACAAATGACATCTCCGACCAGAAACATGCCAACCCTAAGATAAACCCCTCCCTAACCAGAGACATGCCAGCCCAGAGGTAACCTTCCCTCCAACCAGAGACATTCCAACCCTGTAATAAACTTCTTCTCCACACAGAAACATCCTAAGGCTGTGATAAGCTCTCTTGCCCTGAACCCTTCCATACTCTTAGTCTGTAAGACAGAGCACTCCTGACTGAAATTGGCCAGAAGCCCCTCTCAGATTTATTCTCCAAAATAAACCTGTCTTTGACTGTTGAGCCACTTTTCATGATTCTTTCCTCTTTCTTTAACTCTTACAACGTAAACCATGGACTTTGGGTGATAATAATGTGTCAGTGTAGGTTTTATAAGCTGGAATGAATGTACCACTCTAGTGAGGGATGTTGATAATGAGAGAGGCAATGCCTGTGTGGGGGCAGAGGATATATGGGAAATCTCTGTACCTTCTGCTTAAATTTGCTGTGAACTTAAAACAGAAGTTTAGACTTTGCTCTAAAAACGAAGTTTATTAAAAATAGAACTTTCTTTATAGCTGTGTTGGGATGATATGAGAGAACACAGGGAAAGCACGTAGAAAATGCCTGGCACATAATTATCATTACTATTGAGTTTCCTTTCCCATAGAACCCATCTGGCTTAGCACTATATTTCCCATAGAACCCATCTGGCTTAGCACTATATTTCCCATAGAACCCATCTGGCTTAGCACTATATTTCCCATAGAACCCATCTGGCTTAGCACTATATTCTAAGTGTTTGGGCATATCACTGATGCTTGATAAATGTTTGAGGAATGAATGAGAGGACCCTGCAACATATGCAGCCTACATCTGCACATTGGCAAGAGCAACCCACAGCCCAACTGTGAATGTCTTAAATTACTTGGGCTCATTGTCCAAGATTTTTTATTTCTCCCAGCTATCAGACCCTAAGCAATTTGAGAGCACAGCCCATATCGTACATGTCTATGTATGACATGGTTGTATATTAAGAAGCTACTGAACAATTTTACACTGAAAATGTCAAAACATTATTGAGAGAAATGAAATAAGACCTAAATAAATGGAGAAGTATACCATGTTCATGGAATCAAACACTCAATATCATTACAATGTTAATCTTCCCCAAAATTTATCTGTAATCTCAAAGCATTTGCAATCAAAACTCTAGCTGATTTTTTTTTTTGGTAGAAGTTGATAAGCTGTTTCTAAAAGTTATACAGAGATGCAAAGGGATCTAGAATAGCCTATTTACTTATTTATTGAGACAGAGTTTCACTCTTGTCCCCCAGGCTGGAGTGCAATTATGCAATCTTGGCTCACCGCAACCTCCGCCTCCCAGGATCAAGCAATTCTCCTGCCTCAGCCTCCCGAGTAGCTGGGGTTACAGGTATGTGCCACCACATCTGGCTAATTTTTGTACTTTTAGTAGAGACGGGGTTTCATCATATTGGCCAGGCTAGTCTGGAACTCCTGACCTCGAGTGATCTGCCCACCTTGGCCTCCCCAAGTGCTGGGATTACAGGCATGATCCACGTGCCCGGCTGTCAGATGATCTCTAAAAAGAACAACACAATTAGAGGAGCTATACTATCTGACTTTAAGACTTACTATAAATATACAATAATCAACAAAGTATTGTATTGGTGTATGAATGGACAAATAATTCAATAAAATTAGAGAATCTAGACATAGACCCCATATATACAGCTGACTTTTAGTAAAGACATCATGGCAACTCACTTGGAAAAGGGAAGACTTTTTAATAAATGCTGCAGGGACAATTGGCGATCACGTGGAAGGAAATAAATCTCTACCTCTACCTCAATCTGTGCACAAATATGAATTTGCATTGCATTGTTGCCTAAACATAGAACCTAGAGCAATAATGTTTGCAGAGGAAAACACTAGAGAATATCTTTGTGATATTGGGATAGGCAAGTATTTATCAGACAGAAGGCAAAAGTACTAACCAGAAGAGAAAAAAGTTAAATTTGGCTTTATCAAAATGGATAATTTCTGCTCCTTAAATAACACTATTAGGAAATGGAAGAAAAAAAAACAAGCTACAGACTAGGAGAAAATATTCACAGTGTACATTTGGCATGGAACTGATCATCAAATAATATAAAGAACTGCTTCAAACCAGTAAGAACAAGACAAACCACCTGTTAAAAATGGACAAAAGGGCTGGGCGCGGTGGCGCACGCCTGTAACCCCAGCACTTTGGGAGGCCGAGGTGGGAGGATTGCTTGAGGTCAGGAGTTCGAGACTACCCTGGCCAACATGGTGAAACCCTGTCTCTACTAAAAATACAAAAATTAGCCAAGGCATGGTGGCTGGCGCCTGTGATCCCAGCTACTCAGGAGGCTGAGGCAGAAGAATTGTTTGAACCCTGGAGGCAGAGGTTGCAGTGAGCTGAGATCACTCCATTACACTGCAGCCTGGGCAACAGAATGAGACTCCATCTCCAAAAACAAAAACAACAACAACAACAAAAAATGGACAAAAGATTTGAACACAACCTTATGCAAGAAAATCCACAAATGGTCCCTAAGCTCAGTAAAAGGGGGTCCACACCATCAGTCATCAGGGAACTAGAAATGCAAATTCCACAGTGAGATGCAGCCTCACGCTCACTAAAAGAGCTAAAATGAAAAAACAAGACAAGCCCAAGTGTAGGTAATGAAGCAGGACAACCAGGTCCCTCATTGATTGTCAGGGAGTTACTGTGGAAATCTCTGTGAGGGTTTCTAATACGCAAAATGTCTTCTGCTCTGTGACCCCTCATTTCAATTCCTAGGTAGGCACATAAGAGAAATGAAACGTGGCCACAAGAAGGCATGGATAAGAATGCTGACAGCAACTTTATTCATGACAGTCAAAACCCCTCTAACATCCCAAAGATCCATTCAAATGTTAACAAGTAAGTGACCTGAAATGGTAATAATTCATTCATTCCATGGGCTCTTGCTCAGTGATAAAAAGGAATGAGCCACTGAAATACACAACAGCGTAAATTAATCTCAAAAACACCATGTGAAGCAAAAAACCGGCAGATACAAAGGAATGTATGCTATAGGATTCTGCTTAAAGGAAGCTCAAGAAAAGGCAGAAGTAATGCAGGCTATAGAGATTCAAAGAGTGGCTGCCTCTAGGAGACTTTGGCGAAATTGACTGGAAAAGAGTATGAGAGAAATTTCTGGGATGAAAAATGTTCTATGTCTTCATATGAGTGTTGATTATATAGGCTATACATGTGTCAAAACTCGTCAAATCACACACTTAACATAAGTGCTTATTACTGTAAGTTATGCTTCAGTAATACACACATACACATATGTGTGTATACATACTTTATTCAAATGAAGTCATAGTCTATATAGATATCAACATACTTGAGTATTTAGAAAAGAACTTCTGGGAATGGCATGAGAGCTGAGTGGTTATGTGAACCTTCCCGCAGAGAACAACTCCAAACACTTCATGAAATGTAAACAGTGATGATTTAAATACTCTATAAAGAGATGAGAAGCCAGGAGAAGCCAGAGGAGAGGTGACTGTCAACAGCAAATGCCAGTGTTAGGAGCTGTGAGTTTGCAGCTTTCTGTCTTGACGGCACAGCCTTGGTGGAAATCACAGCCCGACAGACTCCAGGTGCCAGAGATAAGGGGCAAGACTGCCTGGGTGCGGAGTATATACATACAGGGGAGATCTTGGCAGTGAGAAAAGTTGGCTTGAAACTCCACATCCAGGGTGAGCTCTGCCCAAATCCCTGGCTGACAATTAGACTGTACATATGCAGACGGAGTCCCAGGCAGCCCCCAATAAGCAGGCAGACGCCAGAGAGGAGGCACTTCTCGAAAGATGGAGTTGCATAGGGCAAGGTCTGTGTGCTGCTGCGTTTTTAAATGAGCTGCTGCCTTTTTAAATGAGTGCATGCCCCAGCTGTGTGCAGCTCAAGAGGCAGACACCTGAAGCCATAGATGCTTGAAGAGGACAGAGCCCAAAGCTGGCAGAGCTGTGGAAATTCAGGCGTACTCACTGGAAGCAAGGAAGCCACTGAGATACTGAGACCCTAAATCTGAGCATAGCCTTAGCCCAGATCCATGGCTGCCTGCCCCGTTGCACAGGTGCAGGGAAAATCTCCAGGAATCAGGCTTAAAAATCAGTAGCTGGAGCCATAAGAAGAGGCGGGGGGGTGGGGGGGGGGCGCCGGTGCGGTGACTCACACATGTAATCCCAGCACTTTGGGAGGCTGAGGCAGGTGGATCACTTAAGGTCAGGAGTTTGAGACCAGCCTGGCCAACAAGGCGAAACCCCGTCTTTACTCAAAATACGAAAATTAGCCAGGTGTGGTGGTATGCACCTATAGTCCCAGCTACTCAGAAGGCTGAGACAGGAGAATTGGACTGCATTCCAACCTGGGCAACAGAGCAAGGCTCCATCTCAAAAAAAAAAAAAAAAAAAAAAAAAAAAGCAGGGACATCAGCTGCTTACCACAGAGATGGCAATGTTTGTCTTTAGAATCCAGCACATGACAGCTGTTAGAACAAAAAAAGCAACAATCTTCAGAAGAACACAACAGATTCCAGAGCTGTTGTTGTTGACGTAGCATCTACATTCTACATGTAGATTACATGACACATGCAATGTCCAAATGTTAAATGACATTCAACAAAACAGGGAAGTGTGACTCGTGCTCAAGAACAAATGATTCCCAGTTAATCCAGATAATGGGTTTCACAGAGACAGTTCAAATGAGATGTTATAAACGTGTTCAGAGAGCTGAAGGAAAATGTGCTATCAAAAACCAAACAGGCTGGGTGCGGTGGCTCATGCCTGTAATCCCAGCACTTTGGGAGGCCGAGGCGGGTGGATCACCTGAGGTCAGGAGTTTGAGAGCAGCCTGGCCAATAAGGCGAAACCCCGTCTCTACTGAAAATACAAAAATGAGCTGGATGTGGTGGTGGGTGCCTGTAGTCCCAGCTACTTGGGAGGCTGAGGCAGGAGAATCGCTTGAACCCGGGGGCAGAGGTTGCAGTGAGCTGAGATCACGCCGCTGCACTCCAGCCTGGGGGACAGAGCAATACCCCATCTCAAAACAAAAAAACCCCAAAACCGAAAAACCCCAAACAGGTAGGAAGCCTCAACAAAGTAACAGAAACTACAACAGATGTGATAAATCTGGAGCTCAAAAGTACCATGACTGAGATTTTAAAAACTTGTTAGTTTTTAAACAGATTGGGATTGGAAGAAGAAAGAATCAGAGAACTTGAAAATAAATCAAAAGAAATTACTTAATTTGAAAAATGGAGAAAACATTATTGAAAAGAAAGAAATAGAACTTCAGAAACCTATGCGAAAACTGCAAGCAGTGGAGCCTATGTGGAAATGGAATTCCAGAGGCGAGAGAGGGAAAGTCACTAGAAAAATATGCGAAGAAATGACATAAAACTTCCCAGATTTGGTGCAAAACACAAATTTACAGTTCTAAGAATCTCAGTGAAGCCCAAGCAGGATAAACAAATCCGCTGACAACAGAATGGATAAACAAACTGTTTTATATTCACAAAATGAAATACTATTCAGCAATAAAAGTTATAAACTAGAGCTACATGTAACAGAATGAATAACTCTTCACAAAAAATATATTGAACAAAAGAAGCCTAATGCACAGGAATAATGTGATATGATTCCATTCATATAAACTTCAAATAGGGGAGACTAAGTCAAGGTGATAGAGCTGAAAATGGCAGCACCCTTAGTGAAGAGGAGAGGGAAGTCCCATGGAGGTGCAGTAGGAGCATCTCTGGGGTGTTGGTCTTGTTCCGTTTCCTGATCTGATTGGTGGCTTTGTTTTGTGAAAACTCTTTGCATCAGATATATACAACTTCACTTTTCTGCACATACATTATACTTGAATTGCAAAGTAAGAATGTTTTTAATTTTAGAAAGGGATAGAGAGAGAATAATGAGAGCTAAGCGACGTTTTCACTTGAGGAGCCAACTTCAACCCAAATCCTGGAGGTTGAGAAGGAACCAGCTATGCTGAAGTTCAGGGAGGAGCACTTGGCACAGGGGCCTCGGGGTGATCTAGAAGCAGGTCATGGGGGCTGGGTGCAGGGGCTCACGCTTGTGATCCCAGCAATGTGTGAGGCCAAGCAGGGAGAATCACTTGAGCCCAGGAGTTTGAGACCAGCCAGCGCAAAATAGCAAGACCCTGTCTCTATAAAAAAATCAAAAAATTGGCCAGGTGCGGTGGCTCATGCCTGTAATCCCAGCACTTTGGGAGGCCAAGGCAGGCAGATCACAAGGTCAGGAGATCGAGACCATCCTGGCTAACATGGTGAAATCCCATCTCTACTAAAAATACAAAAAATTGGCCCGGCGTGGTGGCAGGCACCTGTAGTCCCAGCTACTCGGGAGGCTGAGGCAGGAGAATGGTGTGAACCAGGGAGGTGGAGCTTGTAGTGAGCCGAGGTGGCACCGCTGCACTCCAGCCTGGGTGACAGAGCAAGATTCCAACTCAAAAAAAAAAAAAAAAAGAAAGAAAAAGAAAAAAAAATTGGCGATTGTGGTGTAGTCCCATCTTGGGAGTCCTGCTTGGGAGGCTAAAGTCGGAGTATGGCTTGAGCCCAGGAGTTCGAGACTACAGTGAGGAATGATTGTGGCCCTGCACTCCAGCCTGAGCAACAGCCTGAGACCCCATTTCTTTCTTTCTTTTTTTTTTTTTAAAAAACAGAAGCTGGCTGTGGGTATTGATGGCATATTGTTATCTTACCCGTAAAAGGAGCGGAGCTACTATCCAGCAGTGGCTTGGGGCACCTGGGACATGGGATACTGGATAATCCCTGTGGCTATTTCATTTGGGGCATCAGCAATGGATGTGGGGTTAAAAAGAGCACATAGACATGTGTGTGCAGCGCGAGACAGTGACACAGCCAGGGGCCAAGACACACGGACACACAGTCACAGAGGGAGACAGACACACTGAGGAAGGCGGACAGAGAGGCCGAGGGACACAGGGGGAGGGAAAGACTGAGGCTGAGACCATGGTGCGCACACAGAGAGATCACCCCTGCCAGACAAGGGAAAGCTTTGAAGTGGAGAAAGGGCACCTGCCTCAGCCTGACAGCCGGCTTCTGATCCCCGCTCTGCTACCACTGGCTGATCTGTTGGAATGAGTGGCTGGACCTCCCTGCACCCGTCTCCTCATCTGCAATGTGGGGGAGTTCAGATGAACAAATGCAAAGGTTTCTAACTCCGAAGTTCCATGATGCTGAGTTCATAAACACGTTATAACACTCTCTCTTTTATTTAATGTTATAACTGGCTCATCTCCCTCTCTCGTGGTACTATTATAGCATACACTTAAGTTTTATAAATTCTACACAAGTTAAAATTAGTTGGGGGAAATTGTTTTTTTGAGACAGGGATCTCACTATCTTGCCCAGGGCTGGTCTCAAGTGATCCTCCTGCCTTGGCCTCCCAAGGTGCTGGGATTACAAGCGTGAGCCACTGTGCCTGGCAGTTGGGGGGAATTTTTAGAGACTGTTGCCACTCTGAGAGAGAAACTGGACCAATATTACAGTCCCAGAATGTCTGTCTCACAGCTTTTATCAAAGACACGGATCCATTTGACCGCCTTTTTCATGCTTGGTCCTATCAGGCCTGGTTCAGCTGTGAATTTTTCTTGATAATTTCCACAGTGGTTACTAAATGCCCTTCTACGTTGAAGGGAAGCTCTCTCACCCTAAGAGTGCTTTCTCTGTTCCCTTAAAAATGGCCAATTTTATTTCTGTCCTTGTCTATCCCACTAGTTGGTTCACAAGCCCCCAAAGTCAGAGACTGGTTCTCTGGCTCTCATCTGTCTCTGACCTGGCTGTGGCCTGTCTCTCCAACCCCACTGGAGCAGCCCTGTGTGGGTGGCCTCCCACTTGGTTGAGGCTGGCTGCTCTCATAGCCTTCCGTCCAGCCACGTCACAGCTTGGGACGACCATTGAAAGATGCTTACATGTTCCGAGGGTCAGGAATTCGGATGTCTGGCGGCTCAGCTGGGAAGACTCAAATCTGGACATGACCCAACCATGGGAGCTGGGATCACCCAAGCAGTCACTCATTCATACACTCACTCACTCACTCATTCACTCACTCATTCACTCACTGACTCATTCACTCACTCATTGACTCACTCACTCACTCACTGACTCACTCATTGACTCACTCACTGACTCACTCATTGACTCACTCACTCATTCACGATTCACTCATTCACTCACTCACTCATCCACTCATTCACTCACTCATTCACTCATTCACTCACTCATTCACTCATTCACTCACTCACTCAGTCATTCACTCACTCAGTGATTCACTCACTCAGTCACTCACTCACTCATTCACTCACTCATTCACTCACTCATTGATTCACTCATTCATTCACTCATTCACTCACTCATTCATTCACTCATTCACTCACTCATTCATTCATTCACTCACTCACTTATTCACTCATTTATCCATTGACTTACTCATTCACTCACTCATTCACTGATTGACTCATTCATTCAGTCATTCACTCATTCACTCACTCACTCACTCATTCACTCATTCACCACTCACTCATTCACCACTCACTCATTCACTCACCATTCACTTACTCACTCATTCACTCACTCATCCACTCATTCCCTCAGTGACTCATTTACTCATTCATTCACTCACTCACACATTCACTCACTCGTTCACTCACTCATTCACCATCCACTCACTCATTCACTCACTCATTCACTCACTCATCCACTCACTCACTCATTCAGTCACTCACCCATTCACTCACTCACTCATTCACTCATTCACCATTCACTCACTCACCATTCACTCACTCACTCACTCACCATTCACTCACTCACTCATTCACTTATTCACCATTCACTCACTCATTCACTCATTCACTCACTCATCCACTCATTCACTCAGTGACTCATTTACTCATTCACTCACTCACACATTCACTCACTCGTTCACTCACTCATTCACTCAGTCATCCACTTATTCACTCACTCACTCATTCACCATTCACTCACTCATTCACTCACTCACTCATTCCCTCATTCGCTCACTAATTTACTCACTCATTCACTCACTCACTCGTTCACTCACTCATTCACCACTCACTCATTCACTCATTCACTCACTCACTAATTTACTCACTCACTCATTCACTCGCTCACTCATTCACTCATTTACTCACTCTTTCACTTGTTCCTTCACTCACTCATTCACTCACTCATTCACCATTCACTCCCTCATTCACTCACTTATTCCCTCACTCATTCACTCACTGATTCACTGATTCACTCACTCATTCACTCATTCACTCACTCACTCACTTACTCACTCACTCACTCACTCACTCACAGTCACCTCTTTACCTTTGCCCTTGCTGCTCCTGCTCCCTAAAGCAGTGGTTCTCAAAGTGTGGTCCCTGGACCTGCAGATCAGCATCACCAAAACTTGTTGAAAATGTAAATTCCTGGGCTTCACTTTGACCTACGAATCAAAAATTCTGGGTTGGTGCCAGTGATCTGCATTTTAGCAAGCGCTCTCGGCGATTCTAATGCAGGCTGAAGTGTGAGAACCACTGTGCCAAGACAGCCTCCTCCCACCCTCCATGCCTGATTGATGCCTACAGGTCCTTCAACAAATTCTCCCCTCATCTGGGAATCTTTACTTGGCTTGCTCTGAGATGGGGTTCCTGGTTCCCCAGCTCCTTTGCTCCCCCACTATGACACTCATCACACCTGTTTCTGCCAGTCTCCCGTGGAAAGTTTCCTGAAGATGGAACTGGTACCTGACACATCAGGTGCACAGCAAATGTTAAATAAAGAAGGGATGAATAAATGAATGAAAACATGAGTGAGTGAATGAACACAGACTTTACTGAGTCTTTTCTGGTGGTAGAATTGGGGTTATGAACATGGGCAAGGCAGAGCTCCGGCCCTTGGCTTGCTCTCAGAACATCATGGGGAGCAAAGAAGAAATGAATGAGGCCCTCCAGGGGCTTGGGGCCAGAGCTGATGGCTGCACGAGGGAAGCCCTTTGAGCACTGGCTGACCTTCCTGTGTCCAATGATCTTTGCATGGCGCCCAGGCGGATGCGTCCTCTCTGTTTTTGTTGGATGAGCCAAAGCAACCATTCCAGCTGCTGAGCCAGGCAGGGGGATGTCCTGGGGCTGTGTACTGCTCCAGCCCCAGTTCCTGTGGTCTGTTCGGCTGCCTTTGTCACCGGGACACACACCAGGCACGCTCAATGTCTGGACTTCAGTCATCCTTCCTCACTGGTCTTTGTTCTAGTGTCTGGTGGCTGCATGGAGAGTTCCCAGAGCAGCTCCGATCCAGAGTAAACAAACCCTGCCCACCGTGTGATCTGAAGAAATGGCCTAAAAATAGGCCGGGGAGTCTTGACTCATGAGCTCTGTAGGCAAGGGGGAGAAGGACACTTTGGGATGAGAATTCCCCTCTTCAGGATTTGGGCTTGTGGAGGATGAGGAAGGTGACCGTCATGTGGTGACTCATCTGGGAAAGCTCAGAGGCGACTGTTGCCTGTCAGCCTTGGATGTCTCCTGGGCAGCTGACCTCCCAGCCTCAGGGCTCATCTCCAGGACCCACAGAGGGAGATGACAGCAGTGAACTTCAGCCCTGCTGAGTTTCACAGGGGCTGCGGGAGGACGGTCCAGGAGGGAGAGGCCAAGAGCCTACGCATCCTCTCCCCAACTGTTCTGGAGCCAGACTCCAGCAAGCAGCAGACCATGAGAAACAGCTCTGCTCCCACAGCCTGCAGGACTGAGTCACAGCCTCCTCCTCTACTTAATCATCCTCATAGCCTGAAGTCCTTACTACATCTGCCCTAAGTTCCTCATGCTGCAGCGAGCCTGCACCAGGCTCACATGACTGTGCCTCTGCTGAGACATCTTCATCAGGAAGGACTTAATCCCCTCAGAACACACTCCTTCTTTCCTCCCCTCTCTTATAGCAACATGACCCTTGATGAAGGGTCCACAGAGACCAAATGCTCTTTCCCTCGGAAACAAAATCCCTTTGCCCTACGGGTGTGTCCTGCTGCTCAGGAGTGCTGGGACTGTAGGACAAGGCCTAGTCTTCTGATGGGTCTTCTGATCAGTTCATGGTCTTCCTTTTAGCAGTGATATATTGGTGTCCTAGGGCTGTGCACTACTTCAGAGGGTGTCTTCTTGTCATTGGCACCAAGTTCCACATCTCCTGGGGACCATAAGTTTTTCTGCTTTCCTAAATCATAAACTTTCTGAGCCATGCCACTGGGCATATAATATGCACCAGTTGTCAAACTTAGGTGACTGTTTTATGCTTACCCAGCCATCCCTCTGTTTAGCTACCCATCCACCCACTCATCCATCCAACCATCCATTCACCCACTCATCCACTTACCCATCCACCCATCAATTCATCTATCCATCCATAAACCCATATACCCTCCCATCTACTAATCCATGCATTCATGCATCTACTCACCCATCCTTTCACTTATACATCCATCTGCCTAGACACCCACACATCCATCCATCCATCCATCCACCCATCCAGCCATGCACCTGCCCATCCATCAATTCACTGATCCATCCATGCATACATGCATCCACCCATTCATCAACGTATCCACCCACCCATCCTTCCACCCATCCATCCATCGACCTATCCATCCATCCATCCATCCATCCATCCATCCATCCATCCATCCACCCATGCATTCACCCATCCACTCATCCATCCCTCCACCCATTCACCCATCCACTCACCCACTCATCCACCCATCCATCCATCCACTCATCCATCCATCTATCCACCCACCCACCCATCCACTCATTCATCCATCCATTCATTCACCCATCCATCCATGCATTCACCCTCCCAAACCCCCACCCACCCATCCATGCATGCATAAATGCATGTATCCACCCATCCATCCACCTACCCACCTATCTGTCTGTTCATCCACACATCCACCCATCCACCCATGCACCCATCCATCCATCCATCCACCCACCCACCCATTCAGCCATCTACCTATCCATCCATCCATTCATTCATCCATGCACTCATCCATTCACCCATCCATCCACGATCCATGCACTCACCCATACATACATACATCCATTCACCCATTGACTCATCCATCCATCCACACATACATTTATATATATATATATATATATATATATATGCATCCAGCCAGTCAGCCATCAGTTCACCTATCCACTCATCCACCCATGCATCCAACCATCCATCCGTGCACCCATCCATCCTTCCACCAATGCATCAACCTATTCATCTATTCACCCACCAATCCATTTATCCATCCATCCATCCATCTGTCCATCCATCCATCCATCCATCCACTCATCCATCCATCCACCCATCCTTGCATCCATCCATCTATTCATCCACTCTTCCATCCACCCATCCACCCATTTATCCATCCATCCACCCATCTGTCCACCCATCTACCCATCCATCTACCCATCCACCCACCCACCCATCCATCCAAACAACACAGAGGAGGCATCTCCTCTGGGCCACCTGCTAACGTACATGCAGGGACCATGGGGTTGAATGAGATGCTCTGCTCCCTCTGCTCGCCTGGGAACCCAAGTTCACTTGTCCTTGAGAAGTGCAGTCTTGGGGAGGTCCATCAGCCGATGACTACAGAGGAGGGGACAAGTGCCAAATGTGAACACAACTGATGGACGCTCTGTGCCTGGAGAATCTGAGGAAACTTCCAGAAGGGGTGGGTACATCTTACATCCCAACTGTGGCCAGAACCCTCTTGTAGACAGGGACTGGATCCTACTGGTATGACCATGGAAGAGCTCAGTGGGACAGGCATCCATGACTGAGCAGGCTTAGAGTGAGTGCTGTCAGGCTGTGAATGGATCTGCCAGCACTGGTGACCAATGGACCAACACCGACTACCTCAGGTGGATGCCACTCTATGGTGGTCACGTGAGGAGCTTATGAGCCGGCCACCAGCCAAGGACACTTCACTATCTTCCAGCCTCGTGAGCCATTTGCTGAGCCCTGTGCCATGAGCAGTGATGATAAAGCAGCGGAAAGTGGGCCCAGGGGACGCAGAATACCAGGGCTGGCCAGCAGTGAGCTTGGGGACACAAGGCTGGTAGACATCCCGCACCGCGTCAGTATCTCCCTGTGGGGTTCGGTGAGCTGAGTCAAAGGCTTCTGTTCCTTTTGTTTTTGTTCATTCCATAAAGGATTTTCCTTGACTCATGGTTTCGCAGCCAGCTCCTTCCGAAGCCCCGGCAGGCAGGGGTGAATGCGTGCTCCAGGCTGCTGTTCCTTGGGTTTTCCCCTCCATGACAGGAATGTGTAAACACCCTGGGCTTTAGAGACAGTGCCAAGCCCCATGTGCCAGACATGCCTCATGCTTTCGGGCAATGGCTAGCGTCCTCACTGTGGGAACCAGGCTGACCCTCACCCTGCTGCTGCCTAGGACCCTGCCTGGGAAAGGGGGCGGTGGCCAGGCTGGAGCTTCCTCCCATCTGCTCTGGGCTGAACTGGGTCCTCCCAAAGTGCACATGTAGAAGTCCTAACCCCCAGGACCTAAGAATGTGACTGTATTTGGAGACAGGCTTAGAGAGGTGACTAAGGTAGCATGAGGTCATCTGGGTGGGCCCCAGTCCAATCTGCCTGGTGTCCTTCTAGGAGATTAGGACATAGATGCACAGAGGGATAGCCATGTGAGGTCACAGGGAGAAGGCAGCCTCGACAAGCTAGGGAGAGGCCTCAGAAGAGCCAGCCTTGCTGGCACCCTGACCTCGGACTCTGCCCTCCAGAGCTGTGCGGAAATGCATTGTTGAGGAATTTTGAATGCATTTTGAATTTTGAAAATGCATTTAGAGAAGAAGCCGCAGACCAGGGTGAGACAGATGAGAAGCTGCTGATGAGAAGCCCTTGAACCTTCGGGCCCAGCCTGGGGCTGCAGGCTCCTCACCCTTGACCACTAGAGCCGGTTGCAGAGCGCCGGGCTCTGAGTGCCTTTCCTGAAGGATGGCTCGGACCGCCTGCAGCTGGTGCTCTCTGCGACTTCCAGGGTTGGGGGACCCACGCCAGCCCCACCAAAGCCTCATGAGCTCCTTGCTCAGCCTTTAACTGTCTTCCCAAATCCCATGGGAATGGCATGAACCCCCTTCCTCCCATCCTATCTGCACAGCAGCGGGAAACGGCTCCTTCCAGCGGCAGGACACCCCCACTTCCACACATTCCCAGAATTCTGGGAGGTGCCCTTGAGCCTCTCCTCTCCAGGCTGAGTCTCCACGGGGCCCTGAACTTGCTGGAGCAGGTCCCTCACCCTGAAGGGCAGGGGCAGCTGGGAGCACGTTGTTCCACCGGCCCCAAGCATGCTCCTTGTCATCTCATACCACCTCAGACACGGCATCCTTCTCCCCATGTTCCAGTGTGCATGGTGGAGAGGCCATGAAGCATCCCGGGGTACAAGGTGATGACATCAGTGGTGTGATCGGGATGGCTGGGGACCGGATGTCAACACTCACTGCCAGGGGGCTCTGCAAGCACCTGCCAGGACCCTGAGCCTGTCATGAGTGCAAGGGAGGGACAACCACCATGTCTGGTTCAGTGCTGGCTCCCCAATTGTTGCCTGGGCCCTGGTGACACCTGAGCCCACCCCGGTGAGAGCACTGTCCCCAGAGCTCAGCCACCAACAGAGCTGCCACCAAGTCTGGGTTCATTCTCTTGAGCCTTACAGATCCCCAACAAATAACTTTTCATGTGACAATAGGACTTTTTTTTTTTTTTTAGAGGGAGTCTCACCCTGCCGCCCAGGCTAGAGTGCAGTGGCGCGATCTTGGCTCACTGCAACCTCCACCTCCCCAGTTCAAGCAATTCTCCTGCCTCAGCTTCCTGAGTAGCTGGGATTACAGGTGTATGCCATGATGCTTAGCTAATTTTAGTAGAGACAGGGTTTTGTCATGTTGCTCAGGCTGGTCTCAAACTCCTGACCTCAAGTGATCTGCCCGCCTCAGCCTCTCAAGTCTTGGGATTACAGGCGTGCGCCACTACGCCCAGCCTAACAATAGCACTTTTAACCCATGCTGCTCCGTGACCAAGCAGGGAGGATGGCAAAGTCCTGCCAGGCAGTGTCTGACATGGTGTGGGCGTCCCTCCTGGCAGCCAAGGCCTGCAGGAAGATGGGGTTTCCACCCAGCCCCTGGGGTGGGCCTCGGTGGCAGGCGGCTTGTATGTCTCTTACCCCCACTGAGAGAGGGCTGGCGGTGCAGCCTGGAGCACACTGAGGGTCCCTGGTGTCAGCTGGGGAGGGCAAGTGGGCCGGGAAGGACTTTTCCAGCACAAGGGGCTTTTCTTTTCAACCATCCTTCAAACCAACTCACGGTTGCCTGTGGCTGCAGGTGACAGTAGTGACGTGCCTGTCTCCAAAATGTCCTGAAGCTGCCTTCCTCCTGGAGTGGTTAATTTCCCCTACGTTGAGGGCTCTGGGGTCGGCAGAGACCCGCTCTCCAGCCTTGCGTCTTACACAGTGGCCTATCCCCGCTCCAGAGACGCTTCTCTCGCTCTCTGGTTGATGCATCGCGTCTCTGTGGACCCCACGTTCTGCATATTAGTACATTCCCTTTTCAATTCTTGCACCTGGTGGGCACAGTGTTGAGGCCAGGCGGTCAGCATGCCCACGACCAATCTCATATAGAAAAGCCAGCCTCCCCACGCAGCCCTGGGCAACTGTCAGCTGCTAGCTGTGGCCTCTGTCTCCCAACATGCTCTTTCTCTGCCTCTCTCCTTCCCTCCCTCCAAATCTCTCTCTCTCCCCCCATCACATGATTATTAGAGGAATGACTGGACCTCCTCCCACTGCTCCTCAAGTGACTCATTTCTGAAGGTCAGGCCACACTGTGGCTAAGTGAAAGAAACCCGTGTGAGAAGACACATCCTGACCTCCAGAAATGACCGGGAGCACCTCCCACCGCTGATTGGGGCTGGCGGGACAGAGCAGGCTTTGAGAATCACCCCCTTAAACCATCATAGGCAGCCAGCGTCACCAGCTCAGGGTCAGTCACCAATGGGCACGGGTGTTTGGCTCTTCTCTGGGCAGGAGGATCGATGGCCCCGAGCACAGGCCAGAGCAGCAGCCCCTCCACCGCCAATGGGGCCTGGGCAGGTCTGCCTGAGCTTTTCCACCATCAGATTGCAATACCTACCTAGCTGGGCAATTTCAAGCTGGAAATAATGTAAATTTCTGGGCATGCAAGATTACACTGTCATTAAGAGACCACAGTGATTGTTAGCCAGGCGCGGTGGCTCACACCTGTAATCCCAGCACTTTGGGAGGCCGAGGCGGGCGGATCACGAGGTCAGGAGATTGAGACCATCCTGGCTAACACAGTGAAACCCTGTCTCTACTAAAAAAAAAAAAAAAAAAAAAAAAAATATATATATATATATATATATATATATATGCAAAAAAAAATTAGCTGGGCATGGTGGCAGGTGCCTGTAGTCCCAGCTACTTGGGAGGCTGAGGCAGGAGAATGGCATGAACCTGGGAGGCGGAGCTTGCAGTGAGCCGAGATCGTGCCACTGCACCCCAGCCTGGTGACAGAGCGAGATTCTGTCTCAAAAAAAAAAAAAAAAAAAAAAGAGACCACCATGAAAATTCGCACTCAGACCCATTCCTGATCCATCATATTCCAAGTCTCACCTGAAGCAAAGCAGTAGATGAAAGAATCCTGTAGTTCTTGGCACCTTTTATACAAGTGGCTTTCAACAGTCAATGCTAGAACTTGAAGAATCTTCTTCATCTTCTTTTTAACCACATAAAGGGGAAATAATTAAAACAACTACTTTTCAATTTTTTCCCAGCTGATCTACCCAAGTCACAACTCTTGATTGTAAAACGAACAAAAACGAGTAGGACCAGTAGAAAAACCCCAGAGAATAGCCGATGGCACAGACTTGGGCACAACCCCACCTCCCTCACCTGCACCATGGCAGACATGTCTAATCTACACAGAGCTAGACCCAGACTCCAGACAGCCATTACCAGTCAATCCCAGTTCATGTGCAAGATTAAACCAGTTACTCATAGCCCGTTTTACCATGAATCAGACAAGGTCAGAAAGGGGGCAGTGACTCACCCAGCTTCACACAGTCACCAAGGAGGCTGGACTGTATCTCCTGAAGCTGGGCAGACAGCCAAGGCCACGGGAGGGAGGGAGGCCGGATCTCCACAAGGCTGAGGGGCAGGAACTTTCAGAAGCATGTTCTGTATGCAGTGATTCCACTACAAAGCAGAGGCGCCTGCTCTTCTCAACAAGGACAGTGGGCTCCTGGGCTCTGGTGGATTATCACAGGGCATGGCTGCCCCAGGGTCAGGCTCCGGGCTCTGCCGCCTTCCCTGCAGAGAAGGCTGGGATCTCCATGGTTTTAAGAGGGTTGATAGGAAGCTATCAACTTCATTGCCTTCTGGTCCTGAATGTTCTCAGATATATACATTTTAAAGAGTTTAAATTAAGTGGTGATTGGCAAACCCCAGTCTCCAACCCAGAGAGGACCTGGGCAGTGGCCTCCTAAGGAAAGCTCTCAAGTTGGCTTGGACAGACCCGGGCAGTCTACCTCGGGTCTACCTAGAGTCTATCTGGGGTCTATCTATCTAGGGTCTATCTATTTAGGGTCTATCTAGGGTCTACTTAGGGTCTACCTAGGGTCTATCTATCTAGGGTCTGTGCGCTCCACTTTGGGACATCCCTTCCTCCTGCCTCCTTCCCAGCAGCATCAGGGAGGGACCCCTGTGCATCACTTGTGTGGCTCTCCACCCGAGAGAGGGACAGAAGGGCTCATTCCTCTCTCCCTTCCCACGGGGAACTTCCAGTCTCCCTTCTGTTCCTTACCATGCAGTTCAACAGACACGGGGTGAGTGGGCGCTGCCGGCCACATGGCAGCGTGGGCATCCCCTTCCCCGCAGAGCTCCCAGTTGGGAGGGGCGGAGCACAGAGAAACAGGTGAAAATTAGAGGGTGGCTTTCATCATCACCAGGAGCTTAGGAGAAACCAAGATACCTTCATAGGTGAATGGATAAGCTGGGGTCCCTCCAGACAATGGAGTATTTTTCAGTGCTAAAAAGAAAGGAACTGCCAGGCTGTGAAAAGCCAGGGAGGAATCTTAGATGCTGCTAGGTGAAGAAGCCCATCAGAGAAGGCTGGATACTGTGTGATTCCAACTCCATGACATTCAGGAAAAGGCAAAACCATGAAAACAAGAAAGATCAGCGGCTGCTGGGACTGGGCAGAGGGTGAGTGGCAGGAGCATGGAGGGCAGGGAGGGTGCGTGGCAGGAGCACGGAGGATTTAGGAGCCCAGGAAGCTGCCCTGTGATACTGTAATGGGGATCGTGTGCCATGATTCATCTGTCAGCACCCACAGAATCTTCTCAGTAGTGGAACTGGAGGGCAAGGGGGGTTGGAGAGAAGGGATATGGTAATTGTTATCTGCTCTATTTTCTGAAACCTAAAGCTGTTCTTAAAAAGAGTTTATTAATTATGAAAAAAATTAGAGGGATGCTGGCTTGCTTGGCAGAGCACTGATTCTTTTAAGTCTGTGAACCAAAAATAATTTTTTTTTTTTTAGAGACAGAGTCTCGCTGTGTCTGCAGGTGGCACTAACTCGGCTCACAGCAACCTCCGCCCGTTCAAGCCATTCTCCTGCCTCAGCCTCCCGAGTAGCTGGGATTACAGGCACCCACCACCACACCCGGCTAATTTTTGTATTTTTAGTAGAGATGGGATTTTGCCACGTTGGCCAGGCTGGTCTTGAACTCCTGACCTCAGGTGATCCACCTGCCTCGGCCTCCCAAAGTGCTGAGATTACAGGCATGAGATACCACGCCCGGCCCAAAAATAAAACTCTAAGCCCCCCAACCAACTGAATGGAACCCTCTTCTCAGCCAAGGGGATTCCAAAGTAAACCTGAAAAACACGTTCAGGCTGTGATGGGAAGTAGGGGTCGGACACGTCTCTTTATACCCCCCTCCCTTTGGAATTCAGGCCCAGCTGACCAGCACTAACATTAAAACTGAGATTTTAAGACTGACAGCACAGGCTGTTTGTAGCAATAAGACACCAAATTCCAACCCGAGTCTAGTATAACATCACATGACAGGGAGCAGGTCCTGGAAGGAATAGAAGTGTTTTACCCCAAAATAGATTTCTTTGACGTAATTTTAAACGGCCCCGCAAAGCTGTCTCTTGTGGGGAAAATCCACATTCTGTAGAGAATCCTCTTCCCTTTCCAGGGCTTTTTCTGATGCTGGAAAGATGTGCTTAGCGTTTTTCTGATGCTGGAGAGATGGGCTTAGCGTTTTTCTGATGCTGGAGAGATGGGCTTAGCGTTTTTCTGATGCTGGAGAGATGGGCTTAGCGTTTTTCTGATGCTGGAGAGATGGGCTTAGCGTTTTTCTGATGCTGGAGAGATGGGCTTAGCGTTTTTCTGATGCTGGAGAGATGGGCTTAGCGTTTTTCTGATGCTGGAGAGATGGGCTTAGCGTCTGACACGTTTCAAAGGTCTCAATAGGAAATATTTGCCATCTATTGCCTTGAAGGGCAGCCCCCTGTGAGATTTCTTCTACAGAATAAGAACCTTGGTCTCCACAACCCCTTATCTTAACCCAGACACGCCTTTCTATTGAGTCCAGGTGATCAGATAATAACTTAACTCTCTCAACCAATTGCTAGTCAGAAAGTCTTTGAACCCACCTGTGACCAGGAAGCCCCTCCTCGCCTTGAAGTCGTCCCGCCTTTCCGGGCAGAGCCAACGTACATCTTTCAAGCATTGACTGACTCTGCCTGAACCTCCTGTCCCTGTAAAGTGTATGGGCTCACGCTGTGGCCCAACCCTCTGCAGCACATGTCCTCAGGACCCCCTGGAGCTGTGTCACCGGCCATGCTCCTCACATTTGGCTCAGAATAACTCTCTTCAAATATTGTATGGAGTTAGATTTTTTTTTTCATCAACAAGTCTTCATGGGGAACTACGGTTTGGTGTCTTTCTCTTCTCAGATACTGAATTCCTTGAAACCTTGACCGCCAAGATGCTAACTCAGGTGGGAGGAATTCAAGACAAGGAAGGAGCCTCTTTTGGGTTCTGGTTCCGGTCCCGCTACTGAAAACCCCTGATACGGTTCAAGGAGTGCAACAGCGCTGGTTTCAAATCCAGGTTTGCAGCCCGGTCTGGCGTGGAGAGGTTTTACTCTTGGGAGGCCCAGGAGAGGCAGAGGCTCTGGGCCGGGGAGGGCTGGTGTCCACGGCACTCCCCGTTCCGGGCTCCAGGTGTATTGGGGGAGTGTGGCCACTCAAAGGAGAGAGCCTCAGAAGGAGGGCACTGGGGACCCAGCTCCTGCTGAACCCAAAGAAATGAGCCGTTAAAAAGGAGAGAAATGTGTGCGGAAGCCCGGAGCTCCACGGGCAGGGAGGGCTGTGAGGGGAGCCAGGGACCGAGGAGAGACCCCGGGGCTTTGACACTGCCAGTCAGGACCCTCTCCATCCCTGGAGGGACCCGGTGCAAAATGAAACCATGGGATCCCTTGTCAACTAGTCTCAAGAATTTCAGCAGCAGCCCCAGCGCTCGGCCTTCCCAAGCCGGATCCCACACCAGAAGGCCGGGGCCCTGCAGGACCCGAGCTTGGCGGCATCCCTCTCCTTCCCACGTCTAGGCACCTGGAAGGGGGCGAGGAAGGGCAGAGCCGTTCCCCTCTCCCCCCGGCTTGGCCACCTACCCCCCCGCACATCCCTTCACACCCTTCCCAGGGCCGAGGGGGAAACATTACAGCTTCTGCGTGAATTCCTGTTTTCCTCCCTTCCTGTGAGTCAGGCACGATTGCTCGCACTGCGTCCGGCCACCCCAGGCTTTATCTGATGGGAACGAGGCCTGGCCTAGGGCCTGAGAAGCTGCAATGGGAAAGACAAACACGGGCGGTGGGGCCCTCTGCTCTGTGACGAGAGCACTGCCCCCTTGGTGCAGGGACGCTGTGTCCAGCCTCCCCATCGGAGACACTCTGAGGGGACCCTGGAGGCCGTTCAGCTCCAAAAGAGCGCGCCCAGCTCCCCACAGGCTGCATCCAAGCCGGCCCCCTCAGGCACCCCTGGTGGATGATCCACAGGCTGTGCCACGGTCAGCCCTGGTCCGCGCTGAGAGGCTGGAGCCAGCCCTGGTCCGCGCTGCAAGATGGGACGTGGGAACTGGCTTAGCCCAGCTCTGGCTCTGGTTCCCCTCCCTGGCTTCGTCCTCAGCGTTACTTCTTTGCCCTGTTCTGAGCTAAAGGCCTTCTCCCTGCCCCTCAAGGTCACACAAGGTCACACAAGTTTCTTGGCCCTTACAAAGTCTGGCTGCTGCAGATGTTAAACCCCATCCCATCTATAATATAGGAAGCTGACAGTTCTTAAATCCTTCAGCTCACTCAAGAGAGAGGCCATGACCCACGTGCCTGCATGCTAAGCTTTCCATGAGGACCTTACTAGAAAAACGCAGCGATCTCAGAAGATCAAAGAAGTTGGTGCTACGTTCACAACCACCTCCTCGGGGACTGCTGAGACCCAGTGGCTTTTGTACACAGGGCTTCTCCTCTGGGTTCAGAAGTCCACGGCCCTTCCAATCACCCAGTGCCTGCAGCCCACACAAAAGCCAGTGAGCTCATCCGAATAGGAAAAAGATAATTTCATCGTTTAAAAAAGCACTTAAACAGCAAAAGTTCCTGTGGAAACCACATGTGGAAAACCCACTGACAAACAGGCCAAATCCCTAAACCAAGGTTCAAATTTCAGGGGCTTCAGACGGGGCTGCGGGCGAGAGAGCAGGGTATTAGGGCTGAACGTCCACCAGCAACCAAGAAGGCGGCCGCACGGTGCCCACCAAAGCGCTCGCGCACAGGAGGCACTCACGGGCTTCCCACATCCTCTACGTCCCCATCGGGGTCCTGAAACAGTTCTGCCTCTAAGCACCTCAGCACAGCCAGGCCAGTCCATCACGGCCCCAAAACATCTGCTTTCCCCTGGTGGGAGAGTGGGAGAGTCATGGGGCTGAGGTTTTGGGATCCTGTTTCGTGCCCAGGCAGCCCTAAGCCTAATCAAATTCCCTCACCAAAACCGAACCCAGTCAAGGCCAGCTGCTATACATTTGGGCGCCTTCCCTCCCGCAGAAACCTCCAGAACACAGCATCCAGTAGCCCCCTGCTGCCTGGGGCCCATCCAAGGTGGCCAAATTTCCAAGAGGAATAACAAAGTGAGCCCACGGCCCAGGCCAGGAAGACGTCAATGATGTTCAGGTTCCCAGGTGGCCCCAAGACTTTGGACACAGGCAGGGACAAAAGGGATTGACAAACCACTGGCCATGGTGGGGCTGCCCCAGTGCTGAAGGTTGGCGATTTCCTCCCAAGCCCCACAATGAAAACAGAAGCAGGAACGAGGCTACACATACAAACAACCCGGCGGGGACGGCTCTCTGGCACTGTGGGAGGGGAAATGCTTGCCGCGATGCCCACAGCCTCTTTCTCACCAGGCCACAGCAGCGCTTCATCCAGCCTTCCCAAGCCACACGGCCTCAGTTCCCCACACAGGAACAGTGAGTCTTTCGGAAGCCTCGTCCTTGAATGGCTGGAAGGAGCAGACAGAGGCTCCCCCGGGCCGTGGGAGGCTGAGCCAGTGCCTGAGGATCTGGCGGAGGAAGGAGAGCCCAAGGTCAAGGGCAGCCCCACCCCAGCCAGCCTGCACCCGGCTGGAGGTGGCCATGCAGGCCTGCTAGGCGGCAGCCAGACCACAGGCCCCTCCACCTCCCAGCTCCTGGCTCCTGCGGAGCTGAGAAGGCTGGGGCGCAATATGCGACGTGCCCAGAACCCTGAGGAGCAGCTCCGAATGTCAAATGGTTGCTGGGCTCTGGAGAGGAAAAACGCATTGACTTTGTTCAAGGACACATGAATTGCAATCTGAGCAATGCTGCCAAACAGACCCGACCCAGCCCCAGGCAGGGCGTTCTCAGGGCCAGCAGAAGCTGCCGTGGCCTGTTCACTCTGCAGCTACCCTCTTGCCACAGGCTGACCCTCTCTCAGGCAGAGAGCTCCCGGACAGCTTGCTACCCACATATCACTGCACCCAGGGCACCTCTTCTCAAAACAAGGACAGTGTTAACTGGGACAGGAGTGATTTCTGCAAAGGCCAGGCCTAATCAGGATGGAGGAAAGATGCTGGGGTTTCTCTGCTCTTTCCAGAGATTGCAGCGGCCAGTGGCCTGGACACCCCCGAAAGTCCCAGGCCTGGTCCAGCTGCCCCAGGGAATTGGGAGGTGTGGTGGTGGTGGGAGGGGAGCTGTTGATGCCACCTCCCAAAGTCGTGTCTCTCTTATTGACCAGCCGTATTGGGTGGGGGAGGTTCTTAAAATCTGTGTTCTAAACATCCAGGTAATCATTGAAACAGCCCAATGGCTGTGCAGGGCAATCCTTTCATCCTGCCCTCAGGTTGAAGCTGGGAAAGAAGTGGTGGGACTTAGCGTGATTTCGTGCTCTAGTTTTCTTGAACCTAGGAACCCTTGCAGCCTCAGCAGGGACCTTGCCATCAACGTTGGCAGTGCCCAGCCTTTGCGTGGTTGAGGTCTGAGGGCCAGACGCCCTCCTCGCGCCT
The DNA here is from genome assembly GCF_028885625.2 of Pongo pygmaeus. Lineage (NCBI taxonomy): Eukaryota > Metazoa > Chordata > Mammalia > Primates > Hominidae > Pongo > Pongo pygmaeus. Next base: position 85,541,142 of record NC_072391.2, on the reverse strand, counting down.
GCCCCGCCTTCTCTCCAGGCTCTAGGTCCAGGAGGCTGCCCGGAGGGTCCACCATGCCTGGGTCCACGCAGAGGGTGGCAGCAGGGAGATTGGGGCCGGGCGTTCATTCCCTGGCTCCTGCGGCTTGGCTGCACCCCAAAAAGCCCATCACGGGCACCTTCAGACTTTACTGTTACTGGCTCAATAATGGCCCCCAAAGATGCCCACATCCTAATCCCAGATCCTGGGAATATGTTCCCTGGTGATATTTACATGCAGAGCCTTCACTTACTGACTGAGCAGGTAAGTGAAGGCTCTTGAGATGGGAGTGGCCCTGGGTTGTCCTGGTGGCTCAGTGTCATCCCAGGGTCCTTGAAGAGGGAGGCAGGGGGGGTCACAGGCGGAGGAGGTGTGAGAAGGAACACAGAGTCAGAGAGAAATGGAAAGAGGCTGCGCTGCTGGCCTGGAAGGTGGAGGAAGGGCCATGAGCCGAGGAGTGCGACGGCCTCAGAGGTCACAAAGGTAAGAAAAGGACCCTCCCCTGGAGGTCCCAGGAGGAACCGGCCCCACACACCCTGATTGGAGCCCAGCGAGGTGTGCGCCAGACTTCTGACCTCCAGAGCTGACAGAGCTGTGAGCTTGCGGTCATCTCATCGCAGCCCTGTGGCACTCACACACCTGTCCTCTGTGGATTCCAAGAAAGGACCCCACCCCAGTCCCACCCCAGCCTTCAGGCTTAGGGCCATGGGGCTTCTCTTTCACGGGGTCCTCTGTCCCTTCGCACAGGTTCCCTGAGCCCCGCCCAAACCTTTTCAGCACTGTGAAGCCCTCCTCCAGGTGCCGTCCCCCTCCTGCTGGGCTCTGACCGATGTGGTCCTGTTCCTCCCGTTTGGGCGACAGTGTTGCCTTCCCCTGCTACCCTGGAAGTCCCCCAGGCAATGCCCTCCATGGGTTCTGATGAGCATGAACCTATTTGCGTGACCACCAGGAGCCATCGTCTCTCCAGCCCGGGAAGGGCTTGCGTGTGTTGGAGGAGGGGAAGGCACATGCGGCTGGTCTGAGGTTTTCTCCCATGTGACATGTCAGATTCCCAGGACTTTTAGAGTTCCGGGCGTGTGTCCTGGGTCCCTTCTCCAGAGCCTACACCAAAGACTCTGGCCCATGGCACCTGGCACTCACCGTCCCCAGCGTGCTGACAGCTCCCGCTGTGAGAGCCGGGGCCTCTGCCAGGCAGCTTGCTCCCTGTCCACAGGAGAGGCCACGGGGCCAGGGAGGGACGCCATGGGAGCAGCCGCTTCAGCAGCCGGTGGGGACTGCGGGGCAGATGCCCACTCCTTGGTACGTTCCATGTTCCACTCCTCTAGGGGGGGTCCCTGGAGGCTCAGAGCCCAGTTACCCACAGCGACACCTGCTCATCAGCCCTCATAAGCTCCTTTCCTGCCCGACTTGCCCACTCCTTGGTGCGTTCCACCCTCTGGGGGGGCGGGTCGCCGGAGGCTCAGAGCCCAGTTACCCACAGCGTCGCCTGCTCATCAGCCCTCATCAGCTCCATTCCCACCCGACTTGCCCACTCCTTGGTGCGTTCCATGTTCCGCTCCTCTAGGGGGGTCCCCAGAGGCTCAGAGCCCAGTTACCCACAGTGACCCCTGCTCATCAGCCCTCATCAGCTCCTTTCCCGCCTGACTTGCCTACTCCCCAGGGCTGCCTGGGGTCACCCCCAAATCTTGCTCCCAAGGCCTGCCTCTGGGGGCCCAGGCCCAGAGGCCAGAGGCCACCTCAGCAATCCTGAAGCAGACAGCAGACGGCAGCCTCGGATCAGCCCTTTCTGGCTGTTTCCAGGCTCCAGCTGAAGGTGGAAGGGTGGTTCTGCTGTGTTCTCTTCCTTGGAATTTCTGGGAAAACCACGAGCAGGACTAGAACCCAAAATCTCCATTCCATTGTCAATGAAAGCCAAAGACACCTGGACCTTGGAAACAGTCTGAGCCTTCCTGATGGAGAGTGGATGAGGACTGGAGGGAAAGGGACACCGGACTTTGGAAACAGTCTGAGCCTTCCCAATGGAGAGTGGATGAGGACCGGAGAGAAAGGGCCCTGAGAAAGTAGGCTGCTGACCTGGATCCCAGACCTAACCAGAGTGGCACAGAGTCCTCCAGAACAGAACGCGCCCTGGGGAGAGCCACCGGCCCTGCTGCACCTGCTGGGGTCTCCCTGCTGTTCACCCTCCCTGGGCTTCTGGACCACAGCGGGGCAGAGTGGAGGAGGAGGTGTGCACAGAGGCACCATTGTTGCGGGAAGCAGTTTGTTGGTGAGGAGGGAGCTGCAGTCCTGCATGACATCAACACACGTGACATCAACACGTGTGACATCAACACACATGCACACACACTCATCATTCAGACAGGACTAGCACAAGAACTGCACGGAATGACCACAGAGGGTGCCCGCCCAGCACATGGGTCTTGGCGGGAATGGAAAACAAGCTGCCTCCAAACTCGGGCAGCCTTTTTTTCCTCCAGATCATCACTAAGTCCACCCAGGGCTGGTGTGCCCGAGAAGTAGGAGGGTACCCGAAAAGCAGGAGGGTTCCCGAGAGCAGCTCTTTGCTCCCAGGAGTGGCAGGTTCCTGCCGCCTGACGGGCTGCTTGCAGAGGAGGCTGGAGTCAGCACAAACACCATGTTTTGTCGAGACCTTCACTAGAGTCTCTCCGGTTGTTTTTTTCTCGAGAAAAATATTGGAAAATTGGTGAAAATATTTACGTCTATTTTATCTCTTTATCTTGGTTTGACTTTTTTATTGTCCTTTAAGTTGATTCATTTTCAGCGAAGTGCAAAATAAATTCTCACGTCTGAAGTTTTGGAAAAGTCTGCAGTCCCGGGGAGGTGATGGGTTAAATGCTGTTTGTTGACTGTGGACTGCAGATGGCTCAGCTCGTACCTTGACAAGGACGGTGAGGACGGCAGACACGGGTGCCCAGCTGCCGCGCCTCCCTCCCCGCCTGGCTTCTGCCCAATACTGCTGCTGAGCCCCCGAATTGCCTCACCAGACCCCGTCCACCCAGACACTGGGAGCCCACGGCCAAACTGGTGTGTCTTGCATTAAAAATAAAACCCATTTATGACATCTGACACAGGCAAGCCTCCCAGGAGTTGTATGAAAATTGTTTTCCAGGTCAATCCCAACTATTGAAACAATTCACAGGGGGAGCAAAGCAAGGCCGGAAGGAAACTCTCCAGAAGATGAGTAAGAGCTGGCTTTGGTGTCTCTTTGGTCCTTTATCTACTTTTATGTGTTTTCCAAATTTCTCATAATGAGAATATTTTGCAAAAAAAACAGAAGTTGCCAGGTTTAGACACTCAGGATGAGCTTTCAAAATAAGTTACAGAAAATATTCTCCTCCCCAGGGGTGCGTCTCTGCTTTAATCAGCTTGTCTGAGAGTAGAGAGTAAACCACCATTGCCGTGCCGTCTCCTCTGCTCTGACAGGGCCGTTATAGGGCTTATCTCAGGAATCCCGCAGTAGTCCTGTGGGGCAGGTGCCATTGTCTCCATTTCACAGACAGGGAAGGCAAGGCCCCAGGACACACACCCCAGGGCCCAGACCCAGCGCCCATGCCGGGCGCCGTGTGTGCTGTCTCACGGGACCCACAGGGCGACCTGCGCAGTGGGGCCCTCATCCCATTGCTCGGAGCCTGCAAAGCCGGCAGGCGGCACCAAGGAGCAAGGCAGGGTCCCCCTGCTCCACTGCCCATGCCCTCCCAGTGAGCCAAACAGTGTCCTCCAAAGCCACGTCTTCCTGCAACCTCAGAAGTTGGGTTTATTTGGAAAGAAGGTCTTTGCAGGCGTGATCAGTTCGGCTTAGACGAGGTCATACTGGATCGGGGGCCCTAAATGCAACTGTGGGCGTCCCCATAAGAAAAGGAGGAGGCACGTGAAGACATGGCAGGAAGAATGCCCTGTAACGACGGAGGCAGAGCCTGGCGGGGTGCGCCTGTGAGCCAAGGTCCCGTAACGACAGAGGCAGAGCCTGGCGGGGTGCGCCTGTGAGCCAAGATCCCGTAACGATGGAGGCAGAGCCTGGCAGGGTGCACCTGCGAGCCGGGGAACGCGGAGGACGGCTGGCACCCCTGGGTCGGCCCCTTGACGCCAGCCCTCTGCTTTCAGGGCTGTGGGGGATGCGTTTCTGTTGTTTTAAGCCTCCGGTGCGTGGCATTTGTTACAGCGGTGACAGGAAACAACGTCTCCATCATTGTTGGGGACGTCACCACAGAGATGAAAATATGGAAAATATGTGTCAAGGCAGGGACCCTTGGGAGGGAGGAGGGGAGATGGGGACACAGGGAGACAGGCCGATGGGGAGACTCGAGGGAGGGAGAAGGGGTGGGGGCCAGGCCAGTGGCCGGGATACAGGGAGAAGGAGAGACGGGGAGACAGGGAGACAGGGAGAAGCTGAGGGAGGGACCGAAGGCCAGTGTGGGCCTCCCAGGCCAGGAGCCAGGAGACAGAGAGAAGGGGTGGGGGCAGCCTGAGGCCAGGCACGGCTGAGTGACGGTTGACGGGTCCTCCCGGCCTCCTTCAGTCCTCCTTCCTCCCTCTTCCCCACTTCCTCTCTCCTCCTGTGTTAGACATTGTTCCCGGCCTTGGGGAGACAGTGGGAACAAGACTAGTCAGGTGCCCGCCCTTATGTGTCCCCACGACGGGCAAGCGGCTTTCAGACACACAGGCAGCAAGCTCTGGCCGCAGGGATCCCCGCAGTGGCTGCAAAGTGTGGAGGCCCCGGCATGGAGGAGGCACGGGTGGAAAGGCGCAGGCCCTGGCGTGGAGGAGGCACGGGTGGAAACGTGCAGGGCATTTCTTGGGAATCCTTCCCAGGCGGAACACAGGGACCTGGAATTTAAACGTGCAGCCTGTGGTGCGTGATTTCCCACACGCCCTTTGCTTTGGAACTCACACTTTTTAACTCAGAGGTGAAGTACGCAGGGTGCAAACAAGACGGTGAAACCACTAAAGGCAGAAAGGGAGGAGGAAATGGAGCTGGAGGTGGGGGTTGGGGGGCGGGCAGGGCCTGTTTCTGGCCCTCCTGAGCCTTGTCTGCCAGGGGACATTCGAGACCTGGGCGAGCATCTGGAGCGTCACCCAGCACCATCAGTGTCTGGAGGGTGACACCTGCTTTCCAGAAGGAGGGCCGCACTGGTCTCTTGAGCTGCCGTAAGGAAGGGCCACAGACTAGGGTGCTGCAAAGCTTCAGGAACTCCTCTCTCCCAGCTCCGGAGGTCACAGCCCAACGTCAAGGTAAGGGCAGGGCCGGCTCCTTCTGGAGGCGCTGGGAAGGGTCTGCTCCCTTCCCACCCCAGCTGTGGGAGGTCCTGACGATCCTGGGGGTCCTCGGTGGGCAGCTGCACCACGCCAGCCTCTGCCTCCCACTGCACGTGGCCTCTCCCCTGCGCCTCTCTTCTCCCAGCCTCCTAAGGACCCACCCTAACGACCTCACCTCAACCTCCTCACATATGCAGAGGCCCATTTTCACAAGGTCACATCCTGCGTGCTGGGGGTGAAGCCTTAACATGTGTTTTGGGGGGACACAATCCAACCCAAAACAACTGTCCAAAAAGATTCAGGACTTTAATAAGGTGGAAGACGTTTAGCACCCTCCACCCCCAGCACAGACCCCTGTGAAAAATCTCTGGCTCGTTTTCATGAGTGACCATGGACCAAGGCCTCCAGACACCAGCAGGGCCACTGTGACAGGCACCCTGAAGCCCGGGGAGGTGGGGGGCGACCACCCTGGGGCTGCAGAGAAAGCCCTTCTGCCATGTGCAGGGAGCCAGGGTGTCCCCAGACAGCCAAGAAGGTCCAGCTGCCAGAGACCTTGGGACTTGTCAGGGAGACTGTCTTAGTACATACATGCTGCTATAACAAAACACTGGAGACTAAGTAATTTGCAAACAGCTGACATTTCCTGCTGGCAGCTCTGGAGCTGGAAGCCCAGGATGAAGATGCTGGCAGGTCCGTGTCTGGGGAGGCCCCTTTCTGGCTCATAGGCAGTGCTTCCTGTGTGTCCTCATGTGATGGGAAGCGCAGGGATTTCTCCAGGGCCTCTTTCTAAGGACACCAATCCCACCCACGAGGCCACACCCTCATGTCCTCCTCAGCTCCCAACACCATGGCCTTGGGGATGGGGTTTCAACACACACATATGGGGGCCACAGACACAGGCTGCAGCAGAGGGCATGGGCGGCTCCTCCTTCACCCCCTTTGCATTCACCTCCTCCCCGAAAAAGGCAAAGCCCACCACCCCCCCGCCCCTCACCTTCCCTTTGAAGGGTCTCCCCAATCTCCGCCCACCGATTTCCCTTCTGGCGATTAGAAAGGGGGGCTTTGATCTAAAGCCTCCTTCAAAATGCCTCGCACTATACAAGATTCTGGGATAAGCAGTGGAGACTGTGTCTCAAGTTTAAATCTCAGGGACGCTGACTCGAGTCAATGCAGGGATTCAGCCAGAATTCAGCCACATCGGGAAATCAGAACCCAACTCCCAGTGGGTGCCACAAAGTGTGATTTTTAGAATATTTAAGGAAACTCAAAGACAGCCACTCGTTTACGGCTGGCTGAGGGCAGGTGGCCTGAGGAAGCCAGTGGGGAACGGAGGTTGGGCGGGGTCCAAACCGCTGAGAGGGTCGGGTGATCCCCACGCCAGGCGCCCGTGGGCACTGAGGGGAAGCGGCAGAGGGGCCAGCGAGGAGGATGTACAGTGGGGAGCGGAGCAGCCCACACTCACACCCCGCACGGTCAGAGACAGAGGTTAGGGTTAGGATTAGCACTGGGGCCCCACCATCCCACCATGGGGCTGAGCCACATGAGCCCAGCAGTGAGGCCTGGCCACCTCCGCTTCCCAGAACACAGCAGATCCTGAGCTGCTCAACACCCTGAGCCACTGGGGACCCACTGGGTGCTTCACAGATAAGAAGTCAAAAGGCTGTGGGCCCAGGGCACACGTGTGCACACACAGAGACACGTGTACACGCTTACACACACAGACACACCCATGCACACTTACATATGTATGTGCTTACACAGAGACACACATGGACACACTTACACACACAGAGACACACTGGCAGAGCTCACGGCCTTGATGGGCTCTGACCCTGCGAGCCTGGACTGAGGTGCAGCCCAGACGCCCTCTTGCTGTGTGAGCTTGTCAGGCCGCTCAGCCTCTCTGTGCCTCAGTCTCCTCATCAGAGAAGCTGACGGGTTTACCACTAAGTGCCACGCCACAGGCCACACCCAGGCCAGTCCCCAACCCCGCCCACATTCCTGTACTGCTCAAGTGTTTGCTGGGGACCATGAACAGAAAGAAGGCCCTTTCCTCCGGCACACGTTACAGACGCAAGACCCAGATTCACACCTCATCCGCGCCAACAGTGACATTAAAAACCAGGAAGAAATCACTCACCGCCTGCAGGGCTCCGTGGTGCTGTGTCCTGGCTCAATCCGCTTGGCTAACACCCTACCTCGCCACTATAATCCTAGGTTCAGGAAGGACAGGCCCGGGCACGCAGGGTGATGGTCCTGGGGCCGCTGGTTCTGTGTGTGGCCGCGTGTCTTCCTCCAGCTGAGAAAGGAACGTTTCCTTCTTTTCCTTCCAGCTCCCTCCTCAGCACCCTTCTGCAGAAGGAGCTCGGCTCCCTTCAGACCCCTGCCCGAGAAAATAACAGGCGTCTTTTGTTTTATTTTATCTTATTTTCAAACATAGAAAAGTAAACATTGCTCTTATCATTTGAAAGAAAATGATCCACATTAGAAATGACTGGGCAAATGGAAAAATAATAAAAATGCCCCAACCCCCATTCCTCTGCTCATTCATTGGTCACATGTTCAGGGGGCCCCCAGGGCGGGACGCGGTGCTGAGCCTGAGATGAGGGCACAGTAAGACAGGCGAGGCCTGCACACCACACAGTTTACATTCTAACAAAGGGGGCGGATGGCCCAGAGGGACAGGAGAAAAGTCAAATAACCACAAATTGAGATGAGTGCTGTGGAAGGACACAGCGGGCTGGATGAGAGGCAGCGGAGAGCCACTTTCACATGATCCCAGTCAGTCTTTGCTCCTGTGCTCTGTCCCCACATTCCTTCAGCAAACAGGGACACCCCACGCACCAGGCACGGCCTCAGGCACCAGGGTCGAGGCATCATTCCCAAGCACTCATCCTTCCTCAGAGTCCTTCACTCGGCTTTGTGCTGGGGGTGCCTGTCCACCTTTCTGCTCCGTCTCTAACCGTGAGTGAAAAGGCTGTGTGATACTCAGTGATGCAAACACCCCACATGGTGTTTACTCAGCCTCTCTGTATTAGTTCTTCTTCATGCTGCTGATTAAGACATACCCAAGACTGGGTCATTTATAAAGAAAAAGAGGTTTAATGGACTCACAGTTCCATGTGTCTGGGGAGGCCTCACAATCATGGCAGAAGGCAAAAGGCATGTCTTACATGGCAGCAGGCAAGAGAGAAAGAACCAAGAGAAAGGGGTTTCCCCTTATAAAACCCACAGATCGCATGAGACTTATTCACTGCCACGAGAGCAGAATAGAGGAAACTGCCCCCGTGATTCAGTTTTCTCCCACTGGGTCCCTCCCACAACCCATGGGAATTATGGACGCTACAATTCAAGGTGAGATTTGGGTGGGGACACAGCCAAACCATATCACTCCCCTATTAGGGGACACCTGGGTTGTTTCCAGTTCTTCCCTCTCACAAATACCACTGCTGGGAACATCATCATGCTTAAGGTTTTTACACTTGTGTGGCAGGTTTTAAGCAACTGGTTTCAACCCTCTTTTACAAATCAGGATGACTTCTTCTAGCATGGAACCCAGGTGCTGGGTGCTGTAGGGAGAGGCTGACGCTTTGCAAAATAATACTTTGGGATGAGTGTGGCGGCCCACGCTTATAATCCCAGCACTTTGGGAGCCGAGGTGGAAGGATCATCTGAGGCCAGGAGTTCAAGAGCTGCTCGAGCAACATAGCAAGATCCTGTCTCTAGAGTTTTGTTTTGTTTTTTTTCTGGGACAGAGTTTCGCTCTTGTTGCCCAGGCTGGAGTGCAATGGCGCGATCTTGGCTCACCGCAACCTCTGCCTCCCAGGTTCAAGCGATTCTCCTGCCTCAGCCTCCCTAGTAGCTGGGATTACAGGCATGTGCCACCATGCCCAGCTAATTTTGTATTTTTAGTAGAGATGGGGTTTCTCCATGTTGGTCAGGCTGGACTCAAACTCCCGACCTCAGGTGATCCACCTGCCTTGGCCTCCCAAAGTGCTGGGATTACAGGCGTGAGCCACCATGCCCGGCCTTAGGAAAATTTTGAAAATATTAGCCAGGTATGGTGGCATGTACTTGTAGTCCCAGCTACTCAGGAGCCCGAGGCAAGAGGATCCCTTGAGCCCGGGAGGTTGAGGCTGCAGTGAGCTGTGATTGCACCACTGCATTCCAGCCTGGGCAACCGAGCAAGACTCTGTCTCTAAACAAACAAACAAACAAACAAAACAAAGAAACAACTTTGATCCAGGCTGTGAGCTCTGGGAATCAATTAGTGGGTGTGTAGCCAGTGCTGAGGAGGAGGGAGATAGAAAACAGAAAACATTACCACACAGAGCGTGAAACAAAGATTCACATTTTGAAACTGCATTTCAGCTGCGGATGAGAGTGTGTGCCTAGGGCGAAGATGAAACAATGTATTCCTTACTGTGGATCTCAGCTCAGAAAGCGTGAGAGTGTGATGAGGGGGGTTGAATGGCAGCCCCAAAAAATAAGCCCACGGCCCAGAGATTGTGAGAGTGGCCTCATCTGGAAAAAGGGTCTTTGTAGGTGTGGTTCAGTTAAGGATGTTGCGATGAGATTGTTCTGGAGTAGGGAGGGCTCTGAATTCAATGACAAGTGCTCTTAGAAGAGAAAATCCATGGGACAATGGAGGCAGAGTGGATTGAAGTGTCTGCAAGCAGAGAAGAGCCGGGGCCAGCAGCAGCTGGGAGCGGATGGAGCGGGATTCTCCCTCAGAGACCCCAGAAGGAGCCAGCCCTTCCGATGCCTTAGGACTCCTGGCCTCTGGAAGCGTGTGAGGATGCATTTCTGTTGTTTGAAGCCCCCTGGTGTGTGGTCCTCTATTACAGGACCCCTGGGGATGCATGACTGGGGCTCTCACTGATCTCAGAGGGGCACACGCTGGAGACACAGCAGACTGGACGCCGGCCCGCAGCCGGGGCAAGGAGCGGCCAGGCCCCTTCTCCGGTACAGTCTGGAGGAAGCGCTCAGAAGGCTTCCTGTCCCCCTGAGACCATGCATTCTTGCTCGTCTACAAGGCCCTGTATCCTGGCCCCACAACCTCCTCGGGGAGCTGCCTCCATGTGAACAGCGAGGCCTTAGTTGGAGCGGAGAGGAAGTGTGGCGGCCAGGCACGATAGTGGCCCACAGAGAGAGTTTTACAAGTGGGGAAGCATTTCCTCTGCGCTATCTCGCTCGAGCCCTCACGGCCATGGGAAGCTGCTTTTATAGATCTGGTGATGAGGAAGCCACGGCTAGCAGGAGATGACATTCTGAGGCCCGGCCAGCCCAGGTCTGGTCCTTACCCGAAGCCCTCATCTCTCTGGTGTGAGTCCTGCTCTATCCAGGACGTGCCAGCGGGTCCAGGCCTGGGTCACTGTGTCCTGGGCACTCCCAGTGCCTCACAGTGACACCGAGCGGGGAGCAGCAGAAGGGCCTGACTTGAACTGGGTCCCTGATTAACGCCTTCACCAGTGTTCTGGGTGGTCTTCCCTCTGGCCATTCAGGGGCCAGTGCCGGGTGCAGGGTGGTGTACCTGGGGCTTACTGGTGGCAGTGAGTGGATGAGTGAGGCTCCCTGTGTAGGGCAGGTGGATGGCAGCATTTTGAGACCCAGAGAGCAAGAGGCAAGTGGGAGCCAGACCTGAGCAATGTGTTGGAGAAATGCCCAGAGTTAATTTGGGAGCCAGGCCAGGAAGGATCCCCTTGTGGGGGAATGTTCAAGGGTGTAGGGGCCCCATGGCTGCACCAAGGTCTGTGCTATACGGTGGCTCAGAGCTCAGGCCCTGGAGCCACAGACTCAGGTTCCTGTTTGGGCTCTGCCACTTAAAGTGACGTGACCTGGACAGTGCGACCTCTCCCTCATCTTCCTCAGCTGTGAAATGGGCCCATAACTGTGATTAGTTCACAGTATCATGAGGATTAAATGAGATAAATCATGAGAATCAGTTTGCTCCAGGGGCTCAGTAAGTGTTGGATGAGAGCACCCGGTTCACCCCCGTCCCGTCATGGGTCACACTGTGGCATTCTGTCACCTAGCAGCCATCTGCTTGCAGCACACTTCATCCGGGCAAGAAAGCTCTGGCATTGCTCTCATATGGTGGGAATCCCGGCAAATGATCCCCAAATCATCTCAGCAGATCTGAGGCCTCCATTACTTCCTCCATTTACAAACAATTCTCCAGGATTTACAGCAGAGTGGGCGTGGCACTGGCTACACACTGGGTATTTCCCAATCTCGCTGAAGGATGTGCTCACACGAGGGAGCCTGCAGTGCCCTCTGCTCCAGGACCCCAGTAGCAGGTTCTAGGTGGGAATGAGGCCGGCATGCAGTGCCCTCTGCTTCAGAATCCCAACAGCAGGTTCTGGGTGGGAATGAGGCCAGCATGGGGCCATGGCTCACTGAGAACAGCTAGAAAAACTCTATTGGACACACAATTGTCATTGGAAGGCATCATGAGGCTGCTGAGGTAATGTCAAGTAGCAGAGGACTCTGCAGAGGGGAGAACCAGGAAGGTGAGCAAACATCTACAGATGCTTTCTCTCTAGGGGAGAACCAGGAAGGGGAGCAACGTCTCAGGTGCTTTCTCAGGGCATCTGCCAGTTGTGGGCACAGGCAGGAGGCTGAGAATCTTTAGCTGTACCCACGGAGGGCCACTTCTGGGGACAGAGGAAAGAGCTGAGCTCTTGGTGGAGACTTGGGGTGACTGAAGGACCTGGCCAGGTTTCCCCGCAAGTCACATGATGAAAACTGGGGTTATGTGGAAATGGGATATATGGAAGGCCCCAGGGAAGTAGGTTGAAATTTCAACAGAGTCACAAGGCAATGTTTAGACTTCAGGACCCATGAAAGACTGGGGTCCCAAGGAACACATCACGCTTTCCACAGAAAACTCTAAAGGATCAGAAAGCTCAAAGGAGACAGAGTTTGCCAGGCTGCAGCCCCACTTGACTCAGCAGAGTACCTGGCTGGATTAAGGAGAGGAGTTACTACTGTCTCATCCTAGCATGAGGAAGGGTAAACCCTCTGTGCGGGAAAATAGAATCAGCTGGAGCCTGCACGATGCATTTTATTCCCCGTGTTTAGTATTCAATCAAAAATCACATGTCATGACCAAAGGCAGGACCACACGACCAAAAACCAAGAGAAAATACAGATCTTAGAAGCAGATACAGAGATGATCCAGATAACAGATTTCACAAGCAACAACTTTCAAATAACCTTGATTCAAGAACCATACCTCAGGAAAATAGAGGAAAGGATGAAGAAATTCACCAGAGGGAATTTTAGAATTCTATGAAGAAAAAAAATCTAAAAGGAGGAACACAGATTAGATGAAGAAGAAGACAGACTTGCTAAACTGGAAAACAGTTTAATAGAACATAAAGCAAATTGAAGCAACAGGAAAAAAATAATAAAAAATATAGAAAAATATGTTAGAGACAAATGGGACATAGTTAAAAGGTTAACATCCAGTAATCAGTATCTCAGGAGACGAGGTAAGGAATGAAAAAGGGAGCAATATTTGAAAAGATACCTTCCAAAACCCTTTCAATCAGAAGCATGATAAAGACAAAGGCACACCTAGGTACATCATACGAAGACTTCCAAAACCACAGATAAAATCTTAGATGCAGTCAGAGACCCTGTGTCTTCCAAGAATCTACAATAAGACTGACAGCCAACTTCTCAATAGAAATGAAGGAAGTGCAGAGGCAATGAAATAATATCTTTTTTTTTTTTTTTTTTTTTTGAGACAGAGTCTCACTCTGTTGCCCAGACTGGAGTGCAGTGGCGTGATCTCGGCTCACTGCAAGCTCTGCCTCCCGGGTTCACGCCATTCTCCTGCCTCAGCCTCCCAAGTAGCTGGGACTACAGGCACCTGCCACTGCACCCGGCTAATTTTTGTATTTTTAGTAGAGACGGGGTTTCACCGTGTTAGCCAGGATGTTCTCGATCTCCTGACCTTGTGATCCGCCTGCCTTGGCCTCCCAAAGTGCTGGGATTACAGGCGTGAGCCACCACACCCGGCCTGAAATAGCATCTTTAAAGTGCTGAAAGATGGTATCTGCCAACCTAGAATTACATGCCTAGTGAAAATCGTCTTAAAAATGAAGGTGAAATAAAGACATGTTCAGACAAGTAAAAACTGAGAGACTTTGTTGTCTGAAAATCTGTACCAAAAAAAAAATATGGAAGAGACTTCTTAGGGCAAAAGGAAAATGACCCCAGAGGAAAACATGAAATTGCAGAATGGAACAGAAAGCAAATAGAAAGTAAATCTGTGGACAAACATGAAGGAATATTTACTGAATATTAGCTGTACAAAGTAATGATAGGAATGGATTGTGGGGTTTAAAGTATATATAGAATTAATAATGCAAGACCACAAAAACACAAAAGTAGTAGCAGTTAAGATCCTGGCATTATCCAGGAGTAGCAAAGGCAACGTTTCAAGTACCTGTTTTAATCGCTAAGGTAACTACTAAAAGACTAGTAAAAGTTAATAAAGGGAAATAATGGCATAATATTTTTTAAATTGATTTAAAAAAAAAGGCTGGCCAGGTGTAGTGGCTTACACCTATAATCTCAGCACTTTGGGAGGCCAAGGTGGGCAGATCACCTGAGGTCAGGAGTTCGAGACCAGACTGGCCAGCATGGTGAAACACTGTCTCTACTAAAAATACAAAAATTAGCTGGGCGTGGTGGTGGGTGCCTGTAATCCCAGCTACTTGGGAGGCTAAAGCAGGAGAATCGCTTGAACCCTGGAGGCGGAGGTTGCAGCAAGCCCAGGTCATGCCACTGCACTCCAGCCTGGGTGACAAGAGTGAGACTCTGTCTCAAAAAAAAAAAAAAAAAAAAAATTAAAAGGCAAGATATGAAAGAAGGAAGATATAAAAGAGATGGCTCAAGTAGAAAGAAAGCATGGTAGATATAAATGCAAGTATTTCAGTAATTACATTAAATGCAAATAGACTACTCCAATTTAATGACTACAATTATTGGAGACTAGGTAAAAAAAAAAAAAAAAATCTGTCCGTATGCTGATTACAACAGACATGCCTGACAGAATTATAAGACAGAAAATTTGAAAGATAAAAATATGGAATTAAAGATTATTCAAAAAGTAACCAAAAGAACTCTGGAGTAGCTATTCTAATATTACTTAAAGCTATAAAGCAAGGAGTATCACCAGAGACAAAGAGGGACATTTTCTGCAGATAAAGTGGTCAATCCACCAGAAAAATATTTGAATCCTAAGTCTGTATTTATTCAATAAAAAATCAAGAGAAAATGTGGCACATATACACCATGGAATATTATGCAGCCATAAAAAAGGATGAGTTCATGTTCTTTGCAGGGACGTGGATGAAGCTGGAAACCATAATTCTCAGCAAACTAACACAAGAACAGAAAACCAAACACCGCATGTTCTCACTCATAGGTGGGAGGTGAACAATGAGAACTCATGGACACAGGGAGGGGAACATCACACACCGGGGCCTGTCAGGGGGTGGGGGTTAGGGGAGGGATAACATTAAGAGAAATACCTAATGTAGATGACGGGTTGATGGGTGCAGCAAACCACCATGTCACGTGTATACCTATGTAACAAAACTGCACGTTCTGCACTGTACCCCAGAATTTAAAGTATAATAATAAAATAAAGAACCAAAATAAAACCATACCGTCTAAAAAAAAAAAAGTCAAAAGGACTAAAAGGAGAGGTAGACAAATCTACAATCAGAGTGGGTACATTAACACCTCTCTTCAAATGCCCAGAGTCACCCTAACTCCCCTCATATGGAAACTCTAGCTTCTGGAAAATCTAAGCAGAAAGCTAACCAGCCCTCACGTGGAGAACATCTTCTTTATAAGAAATCCTTGCTGTGAGCAAACTGCAGATGGGGTCATCACCGGAAAACCCCTGGGCGTGCTCTCATCAAGATGCTATCAGTGAATCCTTCTGGGGGTATCCTATCCTCTTTACAGAATAGAGTAGGTTTGCCTTGTATTAATGCATGTGCCTCCATGCTTCCCTGGGGTCACTCAGGTCAAGGCACACACAGTTCCCTGTTAAGCGGAGAGAGGACAGGGGTTGTGACTTCTGCAGCCAAGACAAGAGTAACCACCTAAATCTGAATCTTTCCAAACATCCTCTAAAAATCACACAGATCAGCAAGAACAAAATCACACAAATTCCACACTTTCAGCATGTCTGCACGACAGAGAATAATATAAATGTTAAATGATCTGCAAATAGGAAAACAAACAACAGTTTCAAACAGAAGTATTTCTTGAGCTCTCATCGTAAGCCTCTGCAGAAAGCTGGGAGCAAAGGGAAGGGGTGGAAAAGCCACCCAGAAAACAGAAGAGGAGACTGAGCTAAAAGCACCCCCAGAAAGAGCAAGGCCACAGTAAGTGTGGAAATACTGGGAAAAGAGCACTGACTCCCGCAAAAGCTCTTAGAAGGACACATGAGAGTGAGGAGCTGATCTCAGAAAGGCAACCCTTTTGGAGGGAGGAGGAGGAGGCACCCTTTGGAAATGGCATCGTGATGAGAAGGATGAGGAGAGAAATTCAGACTCTCTGAAGACACAAACATGTGGATGAGCACACACGTTCTTCTCCATGCTCACCCCCGAAGACTTTTTGCTATGCTAACAAAAGACAATGGTCTTGAAATCTTGTAAACAACTCCAACTTGCCAACCCTGTTCATTAAGTGCAAATATGTAAGAAGTCTTCTTTTATAAAAAACTACTATTAAAAGCAAACAGAGGCCGGGTGCGGTGGCTCACGCCTGTAATCCCAGCACTTTGGGAGGCCGAGGCGAGCGGATTACGAGGTCAGGAGATCGAGACCATCCTGGCTAACACAGTGAAACCCCGTCTCTACTAAAAATACAAAACATTAGCCTGGCGTGGTGGCGGGCGCCTGTAGTCCCAGCTACTCGGGAGGCTGAGGCAGGAGAATGGCGTGAACCTGGGAGGCGGAGCTTGCAGTGAGCCAAGATCGCGCCACTGCACTCCAGCCTGGGCAACAGAGCGAGACTCCATCTCAAAAAAAAAAAAAAAAAGCAAACAGAATACGAGAATCAAAACATTTCAAGTGACTAAAAATTACCACCCCCAATATCAACACAAAGCAGAAGAAAACGGTAGCATAACATAAATTAAATATTCTTAAACAAGCATTTGAGTATATAAAAATCACCTTGTGATGTAAAATTTAAAACTAAGGACATAGATGGACCAAAAAATGGGAAGAAACAAGGTACAAGTTGATGGAACTGAAACAAGAGGCAGGGAGCGGTGGCTCACACCTGTAATTCCAGCACCTTGGGGGGCCAATGCAGGTGGATTGCTTGGGCCCAGGAGTTCAAAACCAGCCTGGGCAACATGGCAAAACCCTGTCTCTACAAAAAAAATTACAAAAATTAGCTGGGTGTGGTGGTGTGTGCCTTTAGTCCTAGCTACTTGGGAGGCTAAGGTGGGAGGACTGCTTGAGCCCAGGAGGTAGAGGTTGCAGTGAGTCAAGATGGCACCACCTCACTCCACCCTGGGTGACAGAGTGAGACCATGTCTAAAATAAATAAATAAGTCAATAAATAAATAGGGGAAGAAAGAAGGAAAGAAAGAGAAGAAAATGACAAAAATCACACTAATGATGAAGACTAAATTGAAAGGTACCCAAAGGAGAACAGATTTGAATGAAAATTCAGGGATACCACTGAAGAAGAGCAGAAAATAAACCATGGCAATGAAAATGAGATGATGTAAAAAAGCAAGAGTGTCAAAGATAAAGTGGTTGAAACAGAAGACAGGAGAAGAGCCACTGTGTATAACTGACGTCATGGAAAAGAAAAATGTAATGCAAGAGAACTCGCAGAGATAGAAGACCTGAATCCATCTATGCAAGGATCCACCAGGTGCCTGGGGCAATCCATTTGGAACAAGTGATTCCGAGGCATAGCTCAGTGAGACTATTAGATATTACATATAAAGAAAGAAATCCTCAAAGATGAAGAAAAAAAAAATGCTTGGGTCCTCCAGACAAAAATATCAGGCAACTTTAAAAGGACAAAATATATATAAATTTTAGCCTAGCATCAAGGAATAAGCAAGGCAACTGAATTCCATTTGCAGGAATGGAGAATTCATCCCTACAAGACCAGCTGTTCCACAAATAACCACCATAATAACTGGACAAATTGTTTTTAAAACATCTGGAGGAATTGGAGAGCATGGAAAAGCATGAAATGGAGGGTGCTGCACATGGGTGAAGGGAATGGTGCTGGGTGAACTTCCCATTTTCATGCCCCTTGCATCAGGGCAGGGCCCAGCTGGCACCACACAGGTGGCAACCATTCTAATAGGAAACTCACAAGCATATTGGCTCGAACAAGCAAAGGACAGAATTTGTGGAGATCACAGAAGCTGGACAGTTGAAGGAAAAATCCAGAAAAAGATAAAAACAGACAGAGCCCACAGTTCTGCATATAAACTCTGCCCAACTCCTTGTCTAACACCTGAAGTATGCATGTATCTGCTCAGCTAAGTGAATTGCCCATTAAAACAGACACCAAGAAATCAGTACACATCAGAGAAACATGACAGAACCCAGTCTTTGTTACACGACCCAGGGTCTATACAATGTGTCAGTAACAACATTTGGAATACAATAAAAGATTACTAGACATTCAAAGAAACCTACAATGTGACCCCCAGTTTGTATCAACTTTCCCTCCTGACAACCACCCACCCTGAAGAGTCCGTGACCCAGCATGGTATGTGAAGCCACTGGCCTTCCAGAGCCATTTAACTAATGCCTAAGTTGTAGATGATCACCTCCCTGTACTAAGGCTTCTAACCTCTGTCTTCTAGTGATTCTGCGTCTCCAAACCTGATAGAGACAGCAGAATAGATCACAAACACATGGGAATCAATACCCTCCGTGTACATCAACAATAACCAGGTGGAAGATCGAATGGTCGAAAACCTCCATTACAAAAGCAACGAATAAGATAAAAACATTTAGGGATAAATGTATCAAGAATGTGGGGAAAAACTATTTAAGGAAAACATTACAATACTACCGAGAGACACATACAAGTAGACTGACAAATGAGAAGGCATCTCCTGTTCCTGGCTGAGGCCACTCAACGGCCAAAGGCATCGGTTTTCCTAAGTTACTTCCTACTGCTAAGGCAACCCCGCCCAATACCAATGAGCTTTTTACAATGATGCTAAGTTGATATGAAAACCTATATGAAAAATAAACACGTTAGCACAGTGGGGGCTGGTGGGGGGTGGAGGAGGAGGCCCAGCTTTACCAGGCATTAAAACACACTAAAAAGCTTCTAGAGAGAAAAAAGTGCGGGACCGATACACAACAAAACAGAACGGTGGAAAAGAACACCCGGAAATAGACCTGAGGACCTCTGAATAGTTCGTAGATGGTCAAAGTGGCGTTCACGTCTCTAGGACAAAGATGATCTTTTTAACAAACGGTGCTGGGACAACTGGTTAGCCGTTTACTAAAAGATGGAATTAGATTCATATCTCATACTATACACAAAAAATACACTCCAAATGGATTAGAGATCAGTATGTAAAAAATTAAACCATACAAATACTAGAAGGAAATGTCAGAAAAGGTTTTTAAACTTCAGCATCCAAATGCAACACAAGAGAAGATGGGTACATTTGATGGTATAAAAACGGAACCACTTTTCAACATCCAAATGCAACACTAGAGAAGATGGATGCATTTGACGATATAAAAACAGAACATCTTTTCCATGGTTAAAAAACACCGTAAAGAAATCCAAAGGACAAATGACAAATTAGGAGAAATATTTACAACATACATCAAATAAAGGGGAAATAGTTCTAATACAGAGAGCATTATTAAAAATTGAGGGAAGAAATGACCAAAGACCCAATAGAAAAACGAGCAAAAGACATGAAGAGATAATTTACCAAAAATGTATATAAATGGGCCTTAAACACATGAACAAATGGCTCAATATCACTCAAAACAGAAATGTCAATCAGAGCTACATTGCAGTAGCATTTCTCACCTCTCAGATTGCAACAATGTAGCAGCGTCACTGACAACATGTTCCCATGGGAAGGCTCTGGGGAAGCGGGCCTTCCCTTACTTTGCTGGTGGGAATACAAATTGGTAAAACCCTCGTGGAGGAAGAGTTTACTTTTGCATCAGTAATCTCATGACTAGAATTTACTCTGAAGATACTCTTACAATAGTATGAAGATACATTAAAAAAAAAAAGATGCACAGGTTTATTCATTGCAACATTGCATGTAATTGCAAAATATTAGAAACAACTGGAATACCCATAGACAGAAGAGAGGTTGAATGAACTGTGGTATGCCCAAACAGTGGAGTACTATGCAGCTGTAAAAAAGAATAAGGAAGTCCTTTATGAACTCATATGGAGTCATCTCCACGATAAGTTATTAAGTAAAAAAAAAGAGTAAAAGACTATCTCTAACATGCCATCTTCTGGGTAAAAGAAAGGGGAAATAAAACAATGCTTATTTTTTGTAAAAAGAAACACAGGGACCAGGTGCGGTGGCTCACGCCTCTAATCCCAGCACTTTGGGAGGCCGAGGTGGGTGGATCGCGAGGTCAGGAGATGGAGACCATCCTGGCTAACACAGTGAAACCCCGTCTCTACTAAAAATACACAAAAATTAGCCGGGTGTGGTGGCGGGCACCTGTAGTCCCAGCTACTTGGGAGGCTGAGACAGGAGAATGGCATGAACCCGGGAGGCTGAGCTTTCAGTGAGTCAAGATCGCACCACTGCACTCCAGCCTGGGCAACAGAGCAAGACTCTGTCTCAAAAAAAAAAAAAAAAAAAAAAGAAACACCAGAGGAACAACCCAGAGACTGACGAGACGGTGTGTGTCACAGGAGGTGAGGGACAGTGTTGGGGAGATGGCCTAGGGAGCGACATTTCTCCGAATAGACGTGTGTGTGTAGGGTTTTCTTTTGTGGAACCAGGTTACGTTTACATACTTGAAAGGAAAAAAAAGAGGGGGCAGGTGACTCTAAATGGATTGCAGATAGAAACAAAAGAAGCTCGCTGTATTTCAGGTGAAGAATATGTGGGGTGAACAGATATGTTTTCCACAGTGGGGTGGGTTAGCAATGCTGAAACTATTTTCTGTTTATTCTAGGACTGAGCAAATAAGCAAATACCCTGAGAATGGTAGAGGGCAGACCTGGCCCTGCTGGGGAAGGAGTCGCAGGTATTCCAGGTTGGAACTGGAGGCATCGTGGGAGCTCGTGGCTCATGTATGTTAGTGTGTGTGTGTATGTGTGTGTGTGTGCATTTACTATGGAGAGATTATAGATGCAGATATATGTGTGTGTCTTTTCTTGTCCTGTCTTGTCTTATCTGTGCCTGCTTCCTTCCCTCCTCCCTTCTTCCCTCCCTCCCTCCATCTCTTCTTCCTTCTTCTCTCTCCCTCCCACCCACTTCTCCTCCCTCCCTCCCTGCCTCCCTCTCTCCTTCCCTCCCTCCTTCCCTCCTTCCTTCTTCCCTCTCTCTCTCTCCCTCCCTCCCACCTCTCCTCCCTCCCTTTCTCTCCCTCCCTCCCTCCCTCCCTCCTTTCCTCCCCTTACACTCCCTCACTGAAGCCACTGAAACACCCTGGACACCGAGGCACTCCAGTAGTAATGAGCACACTAGCACCCACGTCTTGGTTTCTGGATACCTTTTGCCATGAACAGAAGGCTTCATGGGAAAAGTGCCAGATTGCAGCACGTGACAGGGAAAGCGCAGATGAGCTTGGGATATCTCTTCCTGCTGCAAAGGAAATACGTACTTAAAGGATGATGAGGACACAGGAATTGGCTTGAAGGGGCTCCCACTGACCAAACCTGGGACAATGTGGGCATCAAACACATAATGATGGCAATGGATTATAACCCATTAAATCTTTAAAAAGCCACGAGTCCACACTAATATAAATATATAAATGAATACACAGATAAATGGGGAGAAAGGAAATCTCTTCAGTCGTCATGAAATTTAACAAAGTACAGGACATTTATATATTCCCAAGGCAGCTCACAAAATACTTATTAAGTCTGGCAGGCTAAATCATGGCCGCCAAAGACACATCCACCCTCCACACCCTCGAGCCTGTGACCGCGTCTTCATATGGAAAGGGGACTTTGCAGATGGGATGGAGATGCGGAGGTGATGTGGGTTCTCCAGGGCGCCCCAGCTGCTATCAGGTGCATCCTTACAAGAGGGCCAGAGGGAGATTTCAGACAGGAGAGGAGGTACTGTGACCATCCAGGAGGAGACGGGAGCGATGTGGCCACAAGCCAAGGAAGCCAGCAGCCCCAGAAGCTGGAAGGGCCGGGGAGTCTCTCCCAGGTGCAGGGCGGCCCCGCCGACACCTTGGTTATGTCTAGGGGAGGCTGATTTTGAATTTCTGGCCTCAGAATGGACAGAATAAGTTTTAAGCTCCCGGTTTGTGGTTCGTTGTTGCAGCAGCCACAGGCACCCAGAGCCGCCAGTCCCTTTACAGGGACAGCTGGCGGCTCCACTGCACCCAGGTGGCCAGAGTTACCCTCTCAGCCAGGGAACGAGGAGGCGCAGCCTCACCTCCCTGCCATTGCCGCAGCCTCACCTCCCCTCCGTTCCCGCAGCCTCATCTCCCCTCCGTTCCCGCGGCCTCATCTCCCCGCCGTTCCCGCAGAGATACCAATGGGATCTCTCACCAGGAAGCGCCCGCCAGACCCAGGCGGAGGGGCAACCTACAAACTGGTCTGTTCCCTCCAAAGCCATCGAGGTTTAAAAAGAAAGAAAGACGCAGGGTTCCAGGGAACCAGAGCCGAGTCGTGACAAACCAGCACCACTCCGGCTGCTGGGCTGGACCAGAAACAAGTGTGGGGTTTTGTTTGTTTGTTTGTTTTTTTGTCATAAAGAACACAATTGTGGTAATCGGCAGCCTTTGAACAAGGTCCGTGGATTTGATAACAGGATTGCGATCATGGACGTTTTCCCATTTCCGAAATTGAGCTGTGGTTATGAAAGGGCCTCTGCTTGCTCTTAGGAAGTACACCTGAGGTATCTGCGGTGAAAATAAATCAATGCAATGAATGGAAGTCCCAAGGGAGGCGCCCAGACCCACAGCCTCCTGCACTCGGTTCGGGTCTCCCGTCTGTCCAGCCAGTGGGCCCTGAGCCCAGGCCAAGACCCAGGATTGGCCCCAGGGGAGGGGCCGGGACCCCTGCAAGTGAAGTCCTGGCCCTTCCGCCTCCGGCGCTGCTGTTGAAGAAAAACAAGTCCTATCCAGGCTGGACTTCTGGGTGCCGTCTCCGGGCACAGCTCAGCTTTTCCTGAAGCCTCTGCCCAGCATGGAGTGAGACATCATGGAAAACGGGGGGGGGGGGGTCAGCACAGCTCCCCCCTCCCTGACCAGGAACAGTGTCTCTCCCTGGGGGCTGCAGGCCTGGGCGCCCCTGTGCCACCCGGGGTGGGGGCTCAGGGTCCTTCTTCAGGCCTGTCATGGGCTGGGGCCCCCCTCCCTCTGAAACCCTCCACTGCTCCCCAGTTCTCCACACCCTCTCGGAACATTTCCCAGGCTGGCCTCATTGCCGACTTTCTTTGGTTTTCAGAATTTCTTTCCAGATCCGTGTTAAAGCCATCATTTTTTCTGGCCTGTGCGAGTCTCACACACATCACTCACCCCCCACGACTGCTCAGAAAACCCAGCTTCCTCCCCATAGAAAACGTCTGAAATGATCGCGCGTCTCTGACACCTCGTCACTACACCAGGGACAGTGAGGCGCGGGGTTTGGGAGCCGGTTCTGCATCCGTGCCTTGTACTGTGCTGCTGTTACCGCCGGATGAGCCCCAGGCCCCCTCTTTGCTTGTGTGCGTTTTTATAGAGAATTCTAGCATCACCCCGAGACCGTTCATTCCACTTTCAGGATTGCCACGCTGGAGCTCAGCCCCTTAAGCTGAATGTTCAGGAAAAAACTATGAGGTTGACGTTAGGCTCTTAATGATGTTTGAATACAGGATTAGAATCCTTAAAAATGCCTTCTCAAAACACAGCCCAAATGGGGAACTCTGCCTAGAACGGGGTTTCTGGGTACGGCCCCACAAAGTGCTCCTGTGCCCTTTAGGAGCCTCCTCGAAGCCCTTCTGTCCTTCAGGAGGCTCCTAAAACACCCTTCGAGGAAGCCGGGACATAATCAGGTGGTTCTACGAAGCCGATGTTCTGCCGGGAAACATCTCCGTTGCGGTTTGAGGTCATGTATTCGGATATTATTTTCCTCATTCTCCATTTACTTTCCTAAAATAATCAGCTCCTGAGGATTCCTGTGGCAGAGGGCTTCCAGTAACATCTGCGGCGAAATATCAGGGTACAGAGAATGCAAGCTGCTGGTAGGGGCACCTCACAGAAGGAGGCCTGGAACACAATGGCGATGGACGCAGGCTCTGCTCCCTCGGCGCTGCCCCTTAACGCAAGCACTGATTTTTACATTATAAATCCTGGAGCTGGTGCACACTTGGGTTTCTATCGAAGGTCCTCAGCACTGTGCTCTCCACCTTCCTAGATGCCTGGAGTCCGGTTGCCAGCACCCAAACTGGAACTTTCAGAGCAAGTCACTCCCTTTTCCACGTCTGAAGGATCCAGGTCTCAAGAGTGACAGTGAAAAGCTGCAGACTTCTCGGCAGCACATCCAGTGAACGCCCCACTCCAGGACCCTTTAGATTCCAGAAGGCCAAGCAAAGTCATTTGAGACCACAGTGGAGACGGCTGTGACCATCCTGGAATGCCCTCCACCCTGGCTGTGTGGGCACCTTGTGCCTGATTTCCTCTTAACAGGGTCCTCCTGCGTTCTGGCCAAGGCGACTCACAACCATTTTGAAAAGTATCTCTTCCTCCTGTCGGAGAAAATCCTTCAGAAGCTTGAAGTCAGACATCTTTTCTCTTCTCTACCTGCCTCCCTCTGCACGGTTTTCCATGAAGAGGGATGAGGAGGGCCTAGCGGTGCTGGCCAAGTGGCCTGAAGGAAGCGGGAAGCAGAATGGCAGCGGCTTCCCAGAATCTCTCCTGGTCCACGGGTGTCACGATCCCACTCTGCCCAGTTCCCAGGATGCCCAGAAAAACAGAGACAAGGCCTGGGGCACCCTAGCAGCTCTATGGGGCTTGTGGGGCACCTCCAGCTTCTCTATGGGGTTACGGGGTGCCTCCGGCTGCTCTGTGGGGTTACGGGGTGCCTCCGGCTGCTCTATGGGGTTACGGGGCGCCTCTGGCTGCTCTATGGGGTTATGGGGCATCTCCGGCTGCTCTATGGGGTTATGAGACACCTCTGGCCGCTCTGTGGGGTTCATGGGGCACCTCCAGCTGCTCTCTGGGGCTTATGAGGGACTTAAGATTCTATTTCAAAACCCACACTTGCTATGGGTTGAGTTGTATCCAAGTCCTACCCCCGACCTGTGTGAGTGTCGCCTTATTGGAAATGGGCTCTTTGCAGATGTAATTAGTTAAGATGAGGTCGTGCTGGAGTAGGGTGGGCCCTAAATCCAATGACCAGTGTCTTTATAAAGCGAGAGACACAGAGACACACACACAGGGAGAGACACAGGGACACACACACACAGGGAGAGACACAGGGACACACACACACAGGGAGAGACACAGGGACACACACACACAGGGAGAGACACAGGGACACACACACAGGGAGAGACACAGGGACACACACACACAGGGAGAGACACAGGGACACACACACACAGGGAGAGACACAGGGACACACACACACAGGGAGAGACACAGGGACACACACACAGGGAGAGACACAGAGACACACACACACAGGGAGAGACACAGAGACACACACACACAGGGAGAGACACAGAGACACACACACACAGGGAGAGACACAGAGACACACACACACAGGGAGAGACACAGAGACACACACACACAGGGAGAGACACAGGGACACACACACACAGGGAGAGACACAGGGACACACACACACAGGGAGAGACACAGGGACACACACACAGGGAGAGACACAGGGACACACACACACAGGGAGAGACACAGGGACACACACACACAGGGAGAGACACAGGGACACACACACACAGGGAGAGACACAGGGACACACACACACAGGGAGAGACACAGGGACACACACACACAGGGAGAGACACAGGGACACACACACACAGGGAGAGACACAGGGACACACACACACAGGGAGAGACACAGGGACACACACACACAGGGAGAGACACAGGGACACACACACACAGGGAGAGACACAGGGACACACACACACAGGGAGAGACACAGGGACACACACACACACAGGGAGAGACACAGGGACACACACACACAGGGAGAGACACAGGGACACACACACACAGGGAGAGACACAGGGACACACACAGGGAGAGACACAGGGACACACACAGGGAGAGACACAGGGACACACACACACAGGGAGAGACACAGGGACACACACACACAGGGAGAGACACAGGGACACACACACACAGGGAGAGACACGGGGACACACACACACAGGGAGAGACACAGGGACACACACACAGGGAGAGACACAGAGCAGAGGTCATGTGACGATGAGGTGGGACTAGAGTGGCACGGCCACAAGCCAAGGACGCCTGGAGCCACCAAGAGCTAGAAGAGGCAGGAAGGATCCCCGGGAGACCCCCGAGGCAGCATGGCCCTGAGACACCTGGATTTGGGTCTCCAGGCTAGGAGGGAGTGAATTCCACGGCTTTGGCCCCCAGCCCCTGCCTCCACCCCCGCCCCTGCCCCCGCCCCCACCATCATTTGTGGTGTTTTGATGCAGCAGCTCCGGGAGCTCACATGGGGCCCTGCTCCCTGGGCTGCTGTGGGATCAGGAGAGGAGGCAGGCGCGGCCCTCAGGTGACAACCCCGGGCACCTGTGTGCGGACTCGCTGACAGTGGTCGGGGAGGGCCCTGGGCACAGAGTGGGCGGATGAGTAACCCACCTGAGCTCTGAGGACCCCATTCTTCCTAGACCCGTGTCTTCGCCGTGTCCAAGGCTGCAGCCCTGTGGGTTGGGGGCTCCTCCCTCCCTTGGGGGGTTCCTCACTCTGCGGGCACCTGGGCAACTCGAGGCTGCTCCGGACTCGCCCTTCACCGCCTCTGCCCGTCCCACTCTGAGCTTCAGACCTGCCCTTCCCGGCCCCTCTGCCCTTCCTGCTCCGAGCTGCTTCTTTTCAGCCTGACTTACGGCCCCCGCCCCCACTCCGATTTGACGGCTCTCCCTACACTTGTCACTGAGCACTGTACCTGGATTCGGTGGGGGCTGCCTGCACCGCACAGAGACTGTCACGGCAAAGGACAGGGCGTCGGCCGCGGCACCGGCTCAGGGCCCTTCCCTCACCTCCAGCCCTCAAGGCCACCATGAGGCCCTCATCTCACCTGGGCTGCGGGGACCTGGCCTGGCCTGGCCTCCCCTCCAGTGCTCTTGACCCCCGGCCCCTGCCGCTGCCCCTCATCACCTCCTCACCCCCAGTGCTGACCCGGAGCAGACTCAAGAGATGCCGGCAGAGGCTGAGGATGCAGCACAGGGTGAGGGGTGAGGCGCCCCCACCACCATCCGGCCACCTGGAAATGCAGACACAACATTTCCTAAGGTCTCTTCCAGAAACTCACAGTCCATTCTACACCCCGGAGCCTCAGATTCTGAGATGCCCTGGACCAGAGGTGCCTCCTGTGGTGCCAGAGCCAGCACCTGCCCCGCCCTCGGTCTGCCTGGGAGAACAATGACGGATAAGAGACAGGCATCACCTGCCACAGACACCTCAGGGGCGCACCTGAGAGGTGCTGGCTGTGCTCCTAGGGACAGGTGGGCGCAGCTTATCCACGGGGGCACCTGGAATGGCAACGAGAGGACTTTAGGACTCACAGGTGGGCAGGACAGCCAGAGCCTCACCCTAAGCAGCCCCCGGTCCTAAGCCCGAGCCAGAGCGGCCTCCTGCAGCTTTGGGCAAGCTCCTGGGCTGTGTGCAGCCACTTCTGTACGTGGAAAATGCACGGTTGGTGTCTGCATCACAGTGCAGCCGCCACATGACTGGTGTGGGGAACAGGGTGTGTGATCCTTGTTATAACTGGTTAATAGTAATGACAGCCAACATGGATTCACAGGTGCTATGTCTATGCCTCACACCACAGATGCTGAACCTGGCATTCCAGACGCTGTGGCCACTGCCCGTGGGGTGGCTGTGGAAACATGGCTACTCCTGGGGGGAGCACAGCAGGAAGTCACTAGAACCTCAGAGTCAGTGGAGGAGTCTCCTCCAGGCAGAAAGGGAGGAGGAACAGGAGGACACCCTGGACCCAGCAGGGTGGGCCCACATGGGAGCCCCAGGCCATCAAGAGACACCACGGCCCCCACCACCTGTGGGTTATCGAATCATAGTTGAGCGCACAAATGACAGGGTTCAGAGCTCCCCCATCCCTGCCAGCAGCCGGCGCCTTAGGGAACTTCTGGCCCTTCCCAGCCTCAGTTTCCTCATCTGTAAACCACAGGCCAACACGAGCAACGCCGGGCACTGGCATGTAAGGGCCTGCTCAAGACGGAGCTGCAGGGACACCCAGAGACCGCTGGGCAGGTGTGGCCTCACCCCACAGTCCACTCCAGGGCTGCAGGACTGCCGGCAGCCAGAGCTGTCTGCCCAGCCTCCATGCTGAGAGTGGTGTTTTAACCCTTTGTTTTCTTTTTTTTTTTTTAATTTATTTATGAGGCAGAGTCTCACTCTCTCACTCAGGCTGGAGTGCAGTGGCGCAATCTCGGCTCACTGCAACCTCCACCTCCCACATTCAAGTGATTCTCCTGCCTTGGCCTCCCAAGTAGCTGGGATTACAGGCACACACCACCACGCCTGGCTAATTTTTGTATTTGTAGTAGAGATGGGGTTTCACCATGTTGGCCAGGCTGGTCTCGAACTCCTGATCTCAGGTGATCCACCTGCCTTGACCTTTTTAAAGTGCTGGGATTACAGGCGTGAGCCACTGCGCCCGGCCAACCCTTCATTTGTAAAGGGTTATTTTCTTTAAAAAGAAGACACAACACAGAGAACTAGAGTGAACTGCATTCACCATCTGCCCCTTTCTGGAAAAGAGGTTGCCACCCCTGGTCCGGACAGGTAAACTGAAGCACGGGGTAGGGAGAATTTGCCGCTCAGTGGTGACAAGGACAGCACTGGGTACCTGGGGGGTGAGGATCCCTGGGACACAGAGGGGCCCAGCCTCTGGCTCCAGCCCGCTTGATGACATGGTCCCAAAGAAAGACGGGAGTCAGCTGGCCCGGCCCTCTCGCCCACACACACTGGGGCCTGCTGCAGGCAGGGCCGGAGGTCCCCAAGGCCAGAGCCCACCGTCCATTCGCCTGTAGCGGGAGCAGCCGGGGGCGGCCAGAGGAGCGCGACCCGAGTGGGAGGGCGGGGACCCCTTTGCGGGAGAACAACAGAGGAGTTGTGGCTGCTCACACGCAGCTACTCAGTCTCGGCAGCCTCAGAAGACTTGGAAACACGTCTTGTTTATTGGAATTCCTCCGTGAAGTCACATTTTATGTGTTTCCTCTTCCTGTGGCTTTAGAAGTGAGACCAGGCAGAGGGAACCAGCTGCTGGTCCCTGGTCTGGGCCGCCGCTACCTGACTGTGGTTTGACGTCCAGCCCAGGGCATTTGCAGAGGAAAGCAGCAGCATAGGCGGAGCAGGGTGAGGGCCCATGGCGCGGCGCCTTCTCGGGTTGCAGCCCGGCCTCCGGGGAAGACGGCTCAGCTGGGAGAGCGGAGAGACCGTAGGGGCTGGAGTGCGTTCGCTCCGTGCTGGCCTTCCCTTGCTGGCCATAGGGCAGGTGCAGTCCCTTCTGTGGTTCCTCGGTCCCCTCTGGGGCGTGAGCATTGGAGCGTGTGGTTTCTCAGCTCCTTCCAGCTCTGAGGCTTCTGTCCAAGCAACCCAGGCAGTGCCCGGACACAAAAGGTGTCCCTCATCTCAGGCTGACAGGGAGAGCTGGGCACAGGCGGGCCCTTTCTCCCTTTCCCACTTCACCCACTGGCTCCTGCTCGGCCTCTAACTTCTCCCCGAATGCTGCCTTCTGCATGAAGCCTGCCGGGGCTTGGCGGTGCCACTGCTGCTGACACACACCCCACCGCTATGTTCTCTTCGGCCGTGCCGGGCACTCCTCCCGTCATCTGTCATCCTCCCCCCGGGGCAGGACCCCCAGCCCTCGCCTGTTTGACCGTCCCAAAGCCGGGGGTGGGAGCAGGAGGCATTTGGTGAGGTCATGGAGGGAACAGGGTGGTGAGCCCGGCATGAAGGGCCCTTGCTGCGGGGTCATCGGCCCTGCCCAGTGGAGAAGGCTCGTGGGACATGTGGAGAAGGGTCATGGGACATGCAGTCCGGCCTCACCTTTGGAGTCTCCACCAAGACAGCCGAGGACTCAGAGAGGCTTGATCTGTGGGACCACGAACCAGCGCCTCTGCCTGAGCCCCCATCCCGACTCCTAGGCGGGGATGCTGAGTCCCTGGAGCCATACAGGGAGTGCTGGAATGGTGGTGTGACCTGAGGCTGCCCCAGCCCTGTGGCCAGCACTGTCCTCCCTGCACCTGGCCTGAGGGTCTGTCCCCTCCCCAGTCCCCCCAGCCAAGCACCCTCTGTGGAACACAGAAGCCCAGTAACTGTAAAATATGTGGGTGGTCTGAGCCGGCTGGTTCTGGAGAAAAGGAGATGGGATGTTCACCAAAGAATGTCAGAGGAGAGTGGGCTGGGAGCAAGGGCGCTTCATCAAACAATGGTTGGCACAGGAGGTGGGAGCGGAGTCCTCAGATCCACAGGCCATGGGGGCAGGTGGATTCCTTCCCGCCTGGCTGCTCCCACCCCTGAAGACCAGGGACATGTGGGCCGGCGGATTCCGCAGTGACTGGTGAGCCCTGACCTGCTCTCACTTGCCCTGTGCAGCAGGATTTCCCTTGGAAAACACACTTTTGGTACTGAAAGTCACCACTCTGATGAGCTCCACAGCTGGCTCTAACCTGTCCCTGCCTCCTGGGGTTGTTGGGTGCCAGGGCAGACCTCTGGGGACCCGCCCACAGACATGTCATCTGCCAGGCAGGCGGTGCCCACCCCCTTGACTGTGAGGTCCTCGTTCCCATAGGCAGCCTCCTCATAGGAAACCAGCAGGGCCCTCAGCTGCAGTCTGACATCTCCTTCCAGGTCACGGTGGAATGGGAACCCTGGTGGAATTTGGGGGAGGGTCGAGGGCTAAACTGGAGCATCTGGTCACAACCCACCTCAAACATGGCCTGCAGAGCCCAGAAGACCCCAAGCCAGGTGACGGAGAACATGAGGAGGCAGCAGCGCCTTGTCAAGCAGCCGCCCCAGAGTTGCAAGGGGCCCTCGCCTTGGGTGGCTTGCGGGGCTAACGCTGACCCAATGTGAGCCATACACAGGCTCACATCTGCTGCATTTGTGCCTTGCAACGTCCCGGCGTGACCAGCAGAGCCATCGCTCTCTTTTTAATAAACATGGAGTTGGTGAGGTTGTGAGCTCTGTCCAAGACCACAGAACCGCCACGAAACAAAGTCAAGGTTCAAGTCCAGATTTCACGACTCCAAGGCCTGGTCAGCTAAAAACCCATTCTGCTCGCCACCCATCCATCAAGAAACCCGTCAGCCTCAAAGTACACACTCCAGCACTCACCTGCTTTGCCAAGGCCAGCTGGGCCTGCCTTGTCACTGCTAGCCATGGGTAGACATTTACATTTAGTGACAAGAATTAAATACAATTTAAAATTCAGCTCCTTAGCTGCACCAGCTGCATTTCCAGAGCTCGACAGTCACGTGTGACTCGTGGCCACCTTACTGGACAGTGCAGATCTAGAATGTTCTGCCATTGCAGGAAGTTTGGACAACTGCAATAGCCTCTGCCCAGCCCCCCACCGGAGGAGGCCTTAACACATGTAATGAGGGGTCTGCCAGGCTTCCCCACGTCCCTCAGGCCCCTGCTCCAATGTCACCCGCTGGGGAGGACGTCCCTGAGACAGAAGCCCCTCCCCACGCTCCATCCTTTCACAGCTTTTTCTTCAGTGCACATGATGTGGGATACGTCCTTCTATCACGCGTCTCACCCTGTGCAATGCAGGCTCCATGATGGCAGGAAAGGGCTCCGTCCTCAGCCCCAGGGCTGGGCACACAGCAGGTGCTCAGGAGACAGTTTTTGAGTGAGCAAATGAGATTTCTGTAGCTGTGATGGATGTGGTGGTTTTAAAATACGCCCCCAAACTCTGACATTCCTCCCTCAAAAGCTCCCTTCTTGAGTGTGGGCTGGACTCAGGGACTCGCTTCTAATGAGTAGAGGGTTGTGAACACACTAGCGTGCAGCTGCCAAGATGAAGTCAAAAGACACACAGGCCTGCCTTGCTCTGCTGGAATCACTGGTCCCCGGGGAGCTGGTTGCCATGCTGTGAGGACACACAGGCAGCCCATGGAGAAGCCCACGTGGCAGATGCCCATGGCCTCCCACCAGCAGCCAGCACACGCTCTCCAGGTGCGAACGTGGAAGTGGACCTTCCGGCCCCAGGTGGGCCTGCGGATGATAGCAGCCCCACGGACACTGTGACTGCAGGACCACAAGGCCCGCACCATCGTACTGGGTGGCTGTCAGACTCTGGGCCCCAGGAACCATGGGGAGGATAAGTGTTGAGGCGGCAGCTGCTGAGTTGGGGGTAGTTTGTTACGCAGCAGTGGATGACTAATACAATGGGCAAGGGCTTTCTCCCAAATGCAAACTGATCATGCCATCCCAACTCCTTGGCCCACATTCCCTTGGGAAAGACATCTGCTTTCTTGTGTGCATTTAATCCTGTGGGATAAACATTAACTGTGTACCTGCTGTGTATCCGGCACTGAGAATAGAAATATTAAGAATCTAGACTAGCAGGTGACTTAGCATGAAGAAGGTGCCCCTGCTCGCTCCTGCTCTAGTGGCCAAAGCCCTCCTCTGTGTCTGTACAAAGAGGCAGGATCCCGTGGTGAGCCATGGTCCGTGCCACTGGCTTCTTCCTTTGCATCTGTGCTTCCTGACGTCTTTGCTCCACTCGGAGGCCAAAGGGGCAGCTTCCCCTGCAAGTACAGCTTTATCCGAAGGCTAGAAGGGTAGGGACAGCCAGCTTCCTAGGCGTGATGGCCTCGGTGATGAAGTCCAAGATTAGATCTATAGGGAAGTGAGTGCCAGCCAAAAGCATCCATGAAAACGGTCAGTGACTAACACTGACGGACAAATTCCAGCCTCTGAACAAGATGGTCCTGCTCTAGGGAGCCCCGCTCAGACATGACCCAGGTGAGAGGTGGCTGCTTTTCAAGAGCAAGTCGCCCCTCCTGAGGCATCTCCCTAAGGGCATAGGCAGCACTCCTCATGCCCCAAACAGCAGGAGGAGCCACAGGGCTCATGGAGGTGCGTGAACTCTCAGAAAGAGCTTTGGCATCAGAGAAAACAGCGCTCAGGCTCCAGCTCCTGCTCTGTGTGGCCTGGCTGTGTGGCCTTGAGCGGTTGGTGGAGCTCTGAGCCTCACTTTCCAATCTGTGATGAGGGGGTGATATCACCTGACTAAGGGGCTACCAAGAGGATTTGGGCAGAGCAAGGGGCCTGTCGGTGAGTGGCCCACAGCAGCCAACCCATAGGCCCTGTTCCCTTGTTGCTTCTTTCCAGCTATTTTTGGTGGTCCCTCCTGGGTGGACACCGCTCCATCAAACTCAATGGAGTGGCTGGAGGGGAAGTGGGTTTTAGTTGGGGCTGTCGGCCACTCCTGGCCAAGGGACAAGGTTGCAGAGTTGATTCTGAATGTTGGACATGTCTTGGGGTGAGGGTATCTCTGTCATATTGTCAGACTCCTCCTATGACTGCTCAAACCCAAATTTCCCCCTGATGGCTTTGCTGGGATCCTTGCCCTCATGAGAATCACAGACATCATTGAGAGCCAGCTTTTGCACCTGACCCGACCCAGGCCACCTCTCTCCTTGGCACAGGCTGCAGGTCTTGTTCTGGGCCAGGCCTGCTAGCCTGGTGGCCCATAAAGGTAGATGCTGTCCAGACAGGTACTCCACTTCTAAGTGCAACTTCACGCCGTCAGCACCATTTCGGGCAAGCCATGCCTCTCTCTAGGCCTCAGTTTCCCCACCTACATACAGAAAGATGAGGGCTGGCCTCACAGACTCCAATGTCCAAATGCAGATGGATAAGTCAGAGCACAGGTCTCCGGGAAAAACAGAACATTACTGATGTGGCCTGAGACAGCAGATGTCTGTGGAGCACGACGCAGCCTCCTCTGGGCAGAATAATTCCAGTTTCCCAAGTTAATCGTCTTGGGAGCAGGTGTCTTGGCATCAAGTCCTGCTCGGTGCTGTCTCTGGAGCTCCCTTCTACCTTCCCAAACCCACAGAGGCTGTCCTGACCAGTTGACATGTAAGATAAATTACTCCAGAAGATATTTCCTTGGAGACAGCTCAGATCAGGGTGGGGGACCAATGAGAGACTCGGGGGACTAAGGAGAGACTCATGGGAGCTTTCCTGACGCTCTGGGCTCTGTTCTTCTTTGCATCTCAGGACACCCCGAGGTCTCAGAGCAAGAGCCCTCTTCCCCCTTTTCTTCAAACATCCACATGCCATTGTTAGCTGGGCCCATTCCCTCTCAAGGACTGTCACCACCTTCATGCTGAGTCTGATGATATGACAGAGATACTCTCACCCCAAGACATATCCAACTTTCAGAATCAACTCTGCAACCTTGTCTCTTGGCCAGGATCAGCCGACAGCTCCAGCTAAAACCCACTTACCCTCCAGCGCTCAGATCACCTTCTGTTCCCCCAGAAAATCCTCCCTCACCCACAGCCTCAGAGCAGATTATCAGTGTGAACTGAATCATGGATTTTCACAAAACCACCCAGTGGGGCCCACGAACACGGCTATATTTAGCAGCACAGCCCCGGTGCAGAGGCTGCAGGTCATGCATGTCCAGAAAGGCAGGCCCTGTCACCCCCTGGGCGGCCTCCTGCTTTTAGCTCTCCAGGCTGGGGGATTTTGTTTGTGCACACTGTAAAAGTTCACGCTCATCTGAAGGCACGTTCCATGCACACGTTATTTATTGTGAGATCAGCGTGCGATTACAACACAGCCAGCTGTATTCTGAGAACAGGCGGCTTGCGACCAGAGAGCCGCGCCTTGAAGCCCATCACCTCCTCGCCCACATGCGTTTCCCGTCAGATCTGAAAGGCGACAAGGGGAGAAAGACAAGCCCATCCATCAGCCGGCACCTCTGGGGCCTACGTGACCCGGAGTTCTCCGAACTCGTCCAGTGTCCACAGCCCTGCAACACGCATCAGGGCTGAAGAAAGAGAGAAATACCGTTCCCTGGGACAGCGATGTGGACCAGCCCCACTGACTCCCTCGCCGCCCGGGTAACTCACTCCATGCTGTGTCCTTGACCTCCTCTGACGTTACAAAACCCGACCCTGCGCTTTTTTCTTTAACCCTGCGCTTTTTTCTTTAACCCTGCGCTTTTTTCTTTACTGCCTTTTAAAGACAGAAGAACAGCTGACACTTCCCTTTCGGCCGGCACCGTCCTGGCATGGGGAAAAAGCAGATGTAGGCAAGTCAACTGACATGTTGACAAACCACTGGATTGGAAAATAAATCTACCCTGATGCAAGTCACAAAAGCACGGGGAAGGAGGCGTGGGGGCAGCGTGAAATCCCGGGCACGGCTGCCTCCCGCCCCACGCCCAGGACCGGGAAGGGCCACGCAGCTGTGATGTTTTTCTCTCCAAAGGGAATTAATCATTTCCAGACGCCGGCCCAGCACCTGGTGCCCAAAGCCACAGGCCTGGGAGCTGTGCAGGTCTTGCAGGCAGATGACACCACTTAGCAGATGCAATTTCTTCCCTGGTCCCACTGCCTGGTGCGTGCAGAGAAACTACTCCTAAGTGGGAAGTGAGTGGCTTGTCAAGGCTTGGGACAAAGCTCAGGGGTGTCCCAGGTGAACCCCCTTCTCTAAAACAAGCAGGTCCCTCCCAGCTCCGACAATGAAATGACATCACAGGGCGCTGAGGACGTGGGGCCCATCCCAGGCCGCTGCAGTGCAGTGCCACCTGCAGGCCGTGTGGCCTGAGCAGGCTTCGTCGTCTCCAGGCCTGCAGGCTCTCGTCTGTAGGAAGAGGATGATCAGTAGCCCAGCCTTGGAGGTTTATGGAGGAGAGGGAAATAAACCAAGTAACGAGGGGCAGGAGCTTAAAGAGTGATTGCACCAAGCCACGCTCTGCAGGTGCCGGGCCATGCTGGGGCCTGAGTGTTTGCGACCCTCCACACTCATTTGTTGAAATCCTCACCCTCAAAGTGATGGGATTAGGAGGTGGGGCCTTCAAGAGGTGATGAGGTTAAGGGGCAGAGCCCTCATTAATGGGATTAGTGCTTTATAAGAAGCCCTAGAAAGCCCCCTTGCCCCTTCCGCCATGTGAGAGTGCAGTGAGAAGATAACCATCTACGAGGAAATGGGCCTCACAAGATACTGACTTTACTGGGATCTTAAACTTGGACTTCCCAGTCTCCAGAACTATGAGAAAGAAACTTCTGTTGTTTATAAGCCACCTAATTTATGGGTTTTTTTAGAGACAGGGTCTTGCTCTGCCACCCAGGCTGGAGCACAGTGGTGAGATCATTGCTCACTGCAGCCTCAACCTCCTGGGCTCAAGCAATCCTCCTACTTCAGCCTCCTGAGTAACTGGGA